>NC_082675.1:65482662-66682662 GCF_025265405.1 Mesoplodon densirostris | reverse complement strand
TTATTTTATTTTATTTATTTATTTTAACATCTTTATTGGAGTATAATTGCTTTACAGTGGTGTGTTAGTTTCTGCTTTATAACAAAGTGAATCAGTTGTACATATACACATGTTCCCATATCACTTCCCTCTTGCGTCTCAGTCCCTCCCACCCTCCCTATCCCACCCCTTTAGGTGGTCACGAAGCACCGAGCTGATCTCCCTGTGCTATGCAGCTACTTCCCACTAGCTATCTATTTTACATTTGGTAGTGTATATATGTCCATGCCACTCTCTCACTTTGTCACAGCCTACCATTCCCCCTCCCCACATCCCCAAGTCCGTTCTCTAGTAGGTCTGCGTCTCCATTCCCATCTTACCCCTAGGTTCTTCATGACTTTTTTTTTTTTAGATTCCATATATATGTATTCACATACAGTATTTGTTTTTCTCTTTCTGACTAACTTCACTCTGTATGACAGTCTCTAGGTCCATCCACCTCACTACAAATAACTCAATTTCATTTCTTTTTATGGCTGAGTAATATTCCATTGTATATATGTGCCACATCTTCTTTATTCATTCATCCGATGATGGACACTTAGGTTGTTTCCATGTCCGGGCTATTGTAAATAGAGCTGCAGTGAACATTTTGGTACATGAATCTTTTTGAATTATGGTTTTCTCAGGGTATATGCCCAGTAGTGGGATTGCTGGGTCATATGGTAGTTCTGTTTGTAGTTTTTTAAGGAACCTCCATACTGTTCTCCATAGTGGCTGTAACAATTCACATTCCCACCAACAGTGCAAGAGGGTTCCCTTTTCTCCACACCCTCTCCAGCATTTATTGCTTCTAGATTTTTTGATGATGGCCATTCTGACTGGTGTGAGATGATATCTCATTGTAGTTTTGATTTGCATTTCTCTAATGATTAATGATGTTGAGCATTCTTTCATGTGTTTGTTGGCAATCTGTATATCTTCTTTGGAGAAATGTCTGTTTAGGTCTTCTGCCCATTTTTGGATTGGGTTGTTTGTTTTTTTGTTACTGAGCTACATGAGCTGCTTGTAAATTGTGGACATTAATCCTTTGTCAGTTGCTTCATTTGCAAATATTTTCTCCCATTCTGAGGGTTGTCTTTTGGTCTTGTTTATGGTTTCCTTTGCTGTGCAAAAGCTTTTCAGTTTCATTAGGTCGCATTTGTTTATTTTTGTTTTTATTTCCATTTCTCTAGGAGGTGGTTCAAAAAGGATCTTGCTGTGATTTATGTCATAGTACATTTTAGAGCAGAGTGATTAGGAGAGAAGCAGTGACGAAGGTGGCCTGTAGGCCAGGCAGTAGGCACTTACCAGCCACATTCATTGGCCGGCAGCCACGGGGCAGGGGCTACATCATGAAGTTGATCATGAGTGATAGTCTCATCTTGCAAGGATTGTAGGAATACCTCCATCTTTAGCCTGAATTTTTTTTTCTTTAACTCCGCAAATGTGTATTGAGTTCTTCCTATGTACTAACCTGGAGTGGTCAGTGTGAGGGTTATTGAAAGAGTGTACTAGGTGGGCCCTGCCCTCCAGGACAGATGGTCATCTAGTGTTGGTTACAGACGTCACTGGCCGTCATGCAAACCTGAACCTTCATCCTGACAGTGAAGGAGCTTATTAACTAGCATCTACTGAGACCCAGAGAGCATGAGGAAGTATGTATGTGAGGAGCGTGAGAAGGAGATGGTATTAGAGAAATGGCGTGGTCTCGTAAGAGACCTCTGGCCTGGGAGTCCTGGGTCTCGGGTTCTATTCCTTGATATTTTCAGTGAGACCTTTGGCAAGTCACCTCAACCTTCTAGGCATCTGTAAAATAAAAGCAGTGGCTTGGGGTAGATTGCTAAGATTCCTTTCTACTCCCTCAGTCTCTGATTACTGGAGAAGCGTTCTCCAAAGATAACCTCTGATCGGTATGTGAAGAGTATAGCCAGTTCTAGGGGTTACAGAAAGCAGGCCTGGGGTAGAAGTTCTCAAGACACCTGGGGGAAGGGGAGTGCAGCCATCAGGGCAGTGGGGATGGCTGTAGCAGGCAGGACCTTCAGAGAGATCCTCATTTGTAAAAACTGTGGCTCTGTGAACCAGACTGCCCTTTCCCTGGTGGTTTTTTCCAGAATAGGAAACGGAGCCTGTGTACTGTGGTTCCTGAGATGCAGCAGGCACCCCCCAGGCTCTAGCTCTGCTAAAGGCCTAGTAGCCAGGCTTGTCCCCCGACTGTGAGGGCTGAGCCCCCCTCACTGAGGAGGAGTCTCCCCAGCCAGGGCAGTGGTGCAGGCAAGGCCTCGGCCGCTTCAAAGCTTCCCCGCCCAGTCCAGCCCCTGTTCCTCCCGGCGTGAGCTGAGGGCCCTGAGCAGATGTGGGGATGAGAACCGGGTTCTCGCAACTCACTCCTCCCAGCTTCACCGGCAGCCCGACCATGGAGGGGACAGTCAGTGACGATCTAGCCAGATGCTGTGTCCCAGCTCAGCCACGGCTCAGGCAGCCTGGCTTTCCTGTGCATGGAGCCAGGTTCCTGTTAGCCATCCAGGGCTTGGCCGTGAAGAGTGGTGACTCAGCATTATTTCAGAGCCATTTGTCAACATGAAATGTATCCTTGTGTGTGTGTTTTCCTTAGACCTTCGCTCATTATCTCCTCCTTAATTATGGTCTTCATGCCAAGTGAGCAAAATTAGATGAAGTTTATTTACAAAGAGTGCTCAGTTATCATGAGTTACCTATCGAATATTCTAGCCCAGGCTCATCCGCATACACATGGCTGGGTCATCTTCCCTTATCCACCAGGGTGAGCGCAGGGAAGGGCAATTAACTTTAACCTGAATAGATGTAATTAAAGATAGTAATTATATGTCTGAAAAAACCTCACAACGTAGTTAGAAACCAAATAAAATGTATTTGGGGGTTATTTGCAATATATTCGTAATTTCCCACACCTGCCTCCTTTCACTTCATTCAGGCCTTTGCTTAAACATCACCTCCATAGAAATGCCTTCCTCGATTAGCCTATTTCAACATCTCCATCCCATCCTCCAGCCCTTAGTTTATTGTCTTCGTAATCTTCAGCCCTGCCTGAAATGTACTGTGTCCTTGTTTGCTTGTCTGGCTGCCCTCACAGCGATGTCAGTTGCTGGCGGGCAGGGATCTTTTTCACGGCTGCATTCAGTGTCTGACCAGTAGTAGGGACAGGCTCGGGGTCTGTTAACACACTAACTCTCAGCATTTGTTGAAGGAGCAGGGGCATGTGACACCTGGCAAGGGAACTGTGCATCAGAGGACCTGGGGTGGTAGGGGGCTTTCCCTTCCTGCTCACGGATGGTGAACCACCTCCCCTCCTTGCCTTATAAAGGATCCTGACAAGTTCCAGTTTGGCCGCACCAAGATCTTCTTCCGGGCAGGCCAGGTGGCCTACCTGGAGAAGCTTCGGGCTGACAAGTTCCGGGCAGCCACCATCATGATCCAGAAAACCGTCCGGGGCTGGCTGCAGAAGGTGAAATACCGCAGGTTGAAGGCAGCTACCTTAACTCTGCAGAGGTACTGCCGAGGACACCTGGCCCGTAGGTGAGCTGAGCCGGGGCACATCTAAGGTAGCAGATTGGCGGTGAGGGTGGAGGGGCAGGGGGCTGGGACCAGCCCCGAGCTGGCTGGCCTCTCTCAGCCCCGGTAGTTAGAGTGGTTCCCGCTGGGCCCTGTCCGCATCCGGCTTCCCCCAGCGGCTGGGCCGCTCTCTCTCCTGCCCATCTCACGTGAGCGTGTAGTTCTAGTTCCCAGGTCTCTTGCCTCCCCCAGTCCCTGTCCTAGGCTAGCACTGGCTGGTTTTCCCACAAAACCTCCATTTGCCCTTTGCTTAAACGCTTAAGTAAAACCATCTTCTTCTAGAAAGAGAGACAATTTCAGCCTTTCTGTCACAGTTAACATACACTCAGCTTTGTGATTTATACCACCAATTTCAAAATCCCTTGGGAGTTTGGTAAATAGGGCTGGCAAGACCCAGGGAGGTCCCTTCTATGAGTTCTTGCACTCAGCCAGCACAGAGAGGGCGAGACTTGTCTGACCACAAGCAGCTACCTAGGGGCAGAGCCTGAAGCCAGTTGGCTGCCCTGACCCAGCCCAACACCATGCAGAAGAAGCTACTTTACTTTAAACGTCCCCTCCTCAGTGATGTCATTGGGTTGATGAAACGCTAAAGCGGTATAAGCATCTCCAGAGAGCAGAGGGATAGGCGTGGAGGACACCCCCGCCACGAGACCCATCCCTGGACCTTTACACAGGTCATCAGATTTTGGACCCAGCCCTAGTTCAAAATCAGTGACCTCTGCAGATCTGGATTTCCTTGGAGAAATGACAGTAACTGCCAGGAAGCCTTGCATTTGGAAGCCAAAGTTTCAGAAGTGGCTGCTCAGGCATCTCTGCTCGAATATATAAAGCAAGCCCAGAGCAGGCACCCTTTGTACCATAAAGTTAGAAGGTTACTCCAGCTCCTGTCCTTGCTGTTAGCTGTTTATCCGAGCAGAACTGGAGATGATGAATGCCATTAATTTACCTGTGAAGAGCTGAGAGATGGTCTCTGGAACAAAAGCTACAGAAATGAGAAGGTTGTCAGTAGTATCAATACCAAGTCATCATCCACAGTCAGGGCACCGCTGAGCACCCTTGTGCCGGGGGCTCTGACATGGGCAGCGAGCTGGCCTGCATTCTCCCTGCAGGGTGTTTGTATTCTAGAGAGACTGCTCAGGGAGAGCTGGACCAGGAATCGGACTCATTGCAGCAGGTAGAGCAGGGCCGAGTGGGTCACCTCCCACTCTGGAGCTGCGCTAGATGATTTCCAAGGTCCTTTCTAGCTCTTGATATTCTGACTCTCTAGTTGAGCATTTGCTATGAGCCTGATACCAAACAAAGCCCCAGAGGAGGGTAAAAAGTGTTGGACTGACTTTATGTCTGTCTTGAGGGGTGAGATGGAGAATGCGGAAATGAAACAGAGGAAAGTAGATGCCCATGTGCAGTGCATCCCCAGCAGAACGGGCTGGGAGATGAGAAAACAAAGAGGGGTCGCTGCAGGTCTGAGAAGGTTTTATTCATTCAGCAAATACTTACCATGTGCTACTATGCCAGGCCCTGTACTGGATGTAGGGGTACAAGGATGCTTGAGACACGGCTCCTGACCTCTCCACACCCGATGAGCCCCAGGGACCAGACGGGGGTGTGAACGTGTGATGTCGCTGAGGACTGCCCAGGTTGCAGGAGGGGCTGGCGGGTGGGGGAGTGGACAGATGAGGATCAGAGATGATCAGACTTAGACTGAATTGTAAATATGTGGAAAGACGTTTTGCACACCACGGGGGAAGCCAATTCTGCTGTTCTGAGCTGAGCCTCAAGTCCCCAAGGCCTTGCTACAGTCAGTAACGGTGATGAGAGTTGGCTTGCCCTTGTGGTGTCCAGGCAGGGCCAGGGGGGGAGGACCTCGCATTCGAGAGGGACCCAGAGGCCTCCATCAGCCTGGCCCACCGCTCTCTCCCTCCCCAGGCTGGCCGAGCATCTGCGGAGGACCCGGGCGGCCGTGGTGCTCCAGAAGCAGTACCGCATGCGGAGGGCTCGCCAGGCCTACCGGAGGGTCCACAGGGCCACCGTCGTCATCCAGGCCTTCACTCGGGGCATGTTTGTACGGAGAATCTACCACCAGGTGTGTAGCCACCCTGAGGGACTCAGGCTGTAAACTCAGAACAAAGCAGCAGCACATGGGTTGGCACCAACATGAATGTTTCTTGAGCGCGTCTACCTTTTTTCTAAGTAATTTCACAGCTCTGTTCTCACTGAATCCTAACCAAAGTCTCATGAGATGTAGTGTCTCAGAAGTTCTCCAGAGAGACAGAACTGATAGGAGATGTGTGGATCTGTGTGTGTGTGTGTGTGTGTGTGTGTGTGTGTGTGTATTTATTATGAAGAAGTGGCTCATGCAGTCATGGAGGCTGAGCAGTCCCCCATCTGCTGTCTACAAGCTGGAGACCCAGGAAAGCCAAGGGTGTAATTCAGCCCGAGTCTGAAGGCCTGAGGACAAGGGAGCTGATGGTGCACATCCAGTCTGAGGGCAGAAGGAGATGAGACGAAATGTCCCAGCTCAACAGTGAGGCAGGAAGGAGGCGATTCCTCCTTCCTCCACCTTTTGTGCTATTTAGTCCCACCGTGGATGGCATGATGCCCACTACACAGGGGAGGGCAGTCCTCTTCGCTGAGCCCACTGGCTCAGATGCTTCTCTCTCTGGAAACATCCTCACAGACACACCCAGAAACAGTCTTTAACCTGAGCACCCCGTGGCCAGTCAAGTTGACACATATTAAGTATCACAGGTAGGAAGGGTGCATATCATTGTACCCCTTCAACGGCTGTGAGATGCTCGGAGCAGCTGACTCACCTGCCCAAGGGCACTCGGTCAGCCCATGGCAGAGCCTGGTGACCTACCTGGGGCTCACACAGACTTGAGACAAGTGGGCAGTATTGGGAGTCATCAGCCTAGCTCCTTCATTTAACTGGTTAGCAGCCTGAAGCCCAGTGAGATGAGGTCAGGAGAAGGACCCTGACCTCCTCCCTGCCGGGCCATTATCCAATGAAGCTGAAAGACCCAGGTAGGTAGCCCCAAGTCAGGACACACCCCATCCACCAGATGAGCCCCGCACAACTGAAGCTCAATGCTAAGATGAAAGATGGATTGGAACGAAATGTCTAAAATGGTCTTTTGTTTTCCTAAAATGAACATCTACCTCATCTGTGATCAGAGAAGGTGTGATTTTCTAAGTAATAAAACTATAAAGCGTTACATTGATAATGAAAAAGCAAACGTGGTTAGGCCCCAGATGGAGCCCACCCGGGCCAGTGGGAAAAGCTTCTGTGAATATTCCTGGGAGATTGGTGACATCTGTGTGGTGTCACCATGGATAGGACAGGTGGCATTTCAGAGGCACTAGGGTTTGAACCCAGCTCATCTCAGAGCTGTGATACTGGGCATGTTAGTCTTTCAACATGTTTATTTATTCATTCCACAAATATTTATTTGCAGGGCATTAGAGTGAGAACACTGATGATGCTTTAATTTTCTGAGTGGTTCTTTAACTGGATAGGAAAAAAACAAAAACAGTGAATTGCAAGCCAAGTTTGTAATTGTAAGCCATTTAACCCACTCAGCAATCTCACTTGACAGTGTCACTTCATCTCTCCCGCTCACCGTCACCAGGAGGGGATCCACATCTGTTGAATGGGGGGCTTATCAGCTGGATAATCCTTAAGCCCCTCCAACTTCGAGGTTTTTAGACTGTGGTTTCCTAACCAATAAAAAGTTAAAAAAAAAACCAGAAAACTAGAAAGGAGAGTTTGACAGCTGATTTCCTGTAGGTACACAGGCTGCCAAACTTAGTTACAAGTTGTTCTATAAAATAAATGGCCACCAAAGCCCTAAGCCATAGGGAGGCTGTCTTCTCACTGACCTTGGCTCTCTCCCCAGAGCAGTACATGAGCCCCTTGCTCCCGTCCTGCAGTGCAAACCCACCAGGTGTGTGCTTGTCCCCTGCCAGGTCCTCAGGGAGCACAAGGCCACCATCATCCAGAAGCACGTGCGGAGCTGGATGGCTCGCAGGTCCTTCCAGCGGCTTCGGGGCGCAGCCATTGTCATCCAGTGCGGCTTCCGGAGGCTCAAGGCCAAGCAGGAGCTGAAGGCCCTCAAGATTGAGGCCCGCTCAGCAGAACACCTAAAACGCCTCAACGTGGGCATGGAGAACAAGGTGGTCCAGCTACAGCGGAAGATCGATGACCAGGTTGGTGTCTTGAGCTCCCACCCAGGGGGTGGGACTGTGGGGAGACTCCACGGGCATGTTTGAGAGAGACCCATGGCTTCCCCAGGGAGCTCTCATTTGATCACCACAAGACTTCATGAGGCCATTTTACAGATAAGCAAATTGTGGATCGGGGGCATCAAGCACTTGGCCAAGGTCACAGAATTAGAAAGTGCCAGAACCAGCACTCCAGCCCAGGTCTTCTGATCCCACAGCCATAACGAGGGTGATGCTGGTTTTTTTTTTTTTTTTTTTTTTTGCGGTATGTGGGCCTCTCACTGTTGTGGCCTCTCCCGTTGCGGAGCACAGGCTCCGGACACGCAGGCTCAACGGCCATGGCTCACGGGCCCAGCCGCTCCACGGCATGTGGGATCTTCCTAGACCGGGGCACAAACCCGTGTCCCCTGCATCGGCAGGCGGACTTTCAACCACTGTGCCACCAGGGAAGCCCGATGCTGGTTTTTTTAACCCCAAATGTCACTAAAGTGTCGGTCCTTTCCTGTGTCGTGGCTAAGATGGGTTTCCAGAGTTGAAAGCAGGCTCACTGGTACCTTGCTCATGCAGGGTATTAATGGCCTCAGGACCAGGCTCTTGCAATGCCCTGGAGGGTTTCAGGTGCCTCTTGAGAAAGGAAAGAAGAAGAGGGAGCAAAGGAAGGGGGGAAACATGCTGAAGGCGTGTGGTATGGGGTGTGGAGGAAGAGAGTTGGAGTTGGGCCACCAGGCAGTGCTTTGGCAGTCACTGATTTTATTGTATGTATTCTATGCTAGGCACTTTTTTAAGCTTCTCATGATCCCAATAGGGCAAGAAAATTAATGAGCCATTTTACACCTAAACCAGCTGCCCTAAACAGAGCCCAAAAGTGGTTAAATGTTCCTGCCTTTCTGTTCTTGCAAAAGACAGCTTCTGGAGAAGAAACTGTCACCCTGGGTGTCTGTCTCTATGTGAGTTCTACAGGTGTCTTATTTGGCTTGGCTCCCTAGTGGGGAAGCAAGACAGAAAGCTCAGTGCAGGGTGGAGGACACTCAATACATACCTGGCCCTGGTTGGCCCACAGCGATAGGTCAGGTCAGGGAGGAAGACATATCTACCCAGAGCATCAGGAGTGGATAGGAAAAGGTCTGTACTCTGGGATCAGCCATTTGGAAAACACAATCACAAGGAGGACCTAGGGTTGTATTGTTATTATCATTGCCATTATTATTATTATTATTATTATTATTATTATTACGGCTATTGATGACTGGCCAGGAAAGACATTTGCATAGTCAAATTGTGCCAATTAACCTTCTGAGCAAGGTGTAGTCAGAGGGACGAGCAGATTTTGTTGGCACTGCTGCACCCTGCCAGGAGCCCCATGTACTGCCTGGCCACCTTGGCCCTGGGTTCCAGCCATAGGGCCCTGCATTGTCATTGCTGATTTCTCAAGTTGACTTGAGAGGTTAAGAATAAATCTGGTATTTTATACTCCATGTGCTGGAACATCAAAGAGAAGCAGATTTAAAAGGCCTATTTTTAAAAGAGCTTTTTGCCTTCAGCTTCCTGCTTGGCAAACATCTGTGAGTCGTGGCAGGTGTTGCCCTGTGTGCAGAGGGTAAGGAGAAGAGGCGGGGGGAGGGGGTTAGATCTTGCTTTCTTGTGTCCCTCCCCATGTTGCCTGACTGTGTGCTAGGCGCTGTTCTCATGTGTTAACTCATTTGATCCTTACCACAACCCTGTGAGATTTAACATTAGTCCCGTTTTAAACAGGCACAGAGAGGTTAAGTAGCCCGCAAGGCCACACAGCTAGTCAGTAGCATGGCTCGGATTGAAACCTGGCAGTTTGGGTCCAAAGAATGTTCTGCCGCCTCCAACCAAATTTTAGGATATCTGCGTATTAGGGGATTCTTCAGACATGTGAGAATTCCTCAGAACAAGGAAGACCCTTAGCTTTGTTTGGGGTTCATTCGCATAGACAGCGTCGTCCTTGGACAGTGGGGTGTGTGACCCAGTGGCAAAGGACATGCTTGGTGCTGTGTCTTGAGAGGAGTCATCAGCGCAGTCCGTGGCACCAGGGCTTGTTTTATTGCAGCCTCTTAGCAGGCAGGGCTAGCCTTTGTAAGTGAATGGGTTTCTGTTCTTTCTTTATGGCTGGAGACAACTCAGGCGGCTGCTCCCCGGACACACAAGGTTCTTAGCCAGGAGGAAAGGATACACGTGTGCCAGGAACAACATAGGTGAAGGCATCCCAAAGTATTTGTCCGAGCAGCATGAGGTGTAGTGGACAAAGTCCCAGATGGATGGAGGTTTGAGTTCTGTCTCAGTTATACTTGCAACCAGAGCTGACAGTTTGGGGTTATGGCCGAATCTCTCATTAGGCCTTGAGTTCCTCAGAGACAATTGGCCTAAGATCTCTAACTTCTAGCTCAAAAATTCACTGATGCCGGGGCCTCCCTGGTGGCGCAAGTGGTTGAGAGTCCGCCTGCCGGTGCAGGGGATACGGGTTCGTGCCCCGGTCTGGGAGGATCCCATATGCCACGGAGCGGCTGGGCCCGTGAGCCATGGCCGCTGAGCCTGTGCGTCCGGAGCCTGTGCTCCGCAACGGGGGAGGCCACAACAGTGAGAGGCCCGCATACCGCAAAAAAAAAAAAAAAAAAAAAAAAAAAAAAAAAAATTCACTGATGCCATAAAGTGGCTAGTAAAGTGGTTCCCAACTCCAGACTGCCATGAAGAATCACCAGGGGGAGCTTTTTTTAAAAAGTATCCCCACTGCCAAGAAGTCAGCAAAGGAGGAAACTGAAAGATAAAACCAGGGTAAGGTTAGTGCCCAGAATTCATGTTTAAGGTTTTGTGCACCCAACTAAAGAGACAAGATGCAAAATTTGCACGAAGCTCCCAAGCAAACAGAAAGAAGGGAACAGGATCCCTTGAGAGCTGTTGAAAGAGTTTAGGAGGGTTTGGAGCTGTCCGTGGTGCTGGGACAGTTTTCCTGAGGGTTTTCAGAATCTGTGATGTAATAAACCACATCCTTCACAATATCCTTCAGCAGTAAGTTCAGTGACAGTTCCTGGGATGATTTCTTGCAGTGTTCCTGGTGTAGGCCTGTGGTGTGACATTTTTCAGCCAAAATGATGTAACCTATGAACTTGGCTCTCTATCAATCTGGCTTTATTCAAGCATAGCGTGTAGAGTGAGAAGCCCAGTTGAGGTAACAATATTTTTTACAATGAGGGTCAAGTTCCTTAGACCTTTATGAGTATAAGGCTATATTTAAATATATTTTATTTCATATATGAAAATATGATGCAAATGTATGGATTCAGTCAGTAACCTCTATATTTATTTATTTATTTATTTATTTATTTTACAACATATTAAGATTCTTTTTTTTTCCTATTTAAAAAAAATTTTTATTGGAGTATAGTTGATTACAATGTTGTGTTAGTTTCAGATATACAGTAAAGTGGATAAGTTATACATATACACATACCCACTCTTTTTTAGATTCTTTTCCCACATAGGTCATTACAGAGTATCGAGTAGAGTTCCCTGTGCTATACAGTAGCTCTTATTAGTTATCTATTTTATATACAGTAGTGTGTATGTGTCAATCCCAATCTCCCAGTTTATCCTTCCCCTCTTTCCCCCCTGGTAAACATAAGTTTGTTTTCTACATCTGTGACTGTTTCTAAGACAAATATCATATGATATCACTTACATGTGGAATCTTAAAAAAAACTTATTTACCTTTTAAATCAGTTTGATTCAGTGTACTTAGTATGCACTCAGTAAACATTAGTTAATATTTTTCATCCATGTACATTTGAAAAATCGTATGTGACAAGTCACAGTTTTATGTCCTTCTGTGCCTCAGTTTTCTCAACTGTGAAATGGAGATATTAATCAGCCTTACTACATAGGGTTTTTGTGAGGAGAGAATGAGTTAATAGATGTGAATCATGTTGTACAGTGCCCTTGAGCAGTGGCGCAGAGTAAGCATCCTCTCGGGATGTCTGAGGAGCTCGAGGAGAACAGGGGTCCATATGGAAATCCCCAGCCCCCTGCTGTCAGGGAAGGGCCCTCGCTGGAGGACAGAGCTGGCCAGGTCTCGGGTCACACTGACAAAGGCAGCTCCAGGGAGCCTGGCCTGCCATCACAGGGAGGGTTTCCGGGGTCTATGAGAGAGCAAGTGCCCCTCACCACTCCCTGTGCCAGGCTTGGCTGCGCGGCCATGGGTTCCATGGCGTAAGGATGAGGCAGGAAACTGCTGGGCCCTTCTGGGGTCCTCCTTTCTAAAACCATGCCTCCGGAACAGGAAATGTGCAGCTGTTAGGAATCTCCCACCCACACCCCAGGCGGCCAGCAAAGAGTTCGGAGCATCTCTCCCAGGGGGT
Source organism: Mesoplodon densirostris (assembly GCF_025265405.1). Lineage (NCBI taxonomy): Eukaryota > Metazoa > Chordata > Mammalia > Artiodactyla > Ziphiidae > Mesoplodon > Mesoplodon densirostris. Next base: position 66,670,456 of record NC_082675.1, on the reverse strand, counting down.
CCCTAGAGAACTGAATGATGAAGAAGCTGCCCTTTATCAGGAACCAACTGGGTGCCGGGTCCCAGGGAAGCCCTTAATCTCCCTGAGCCTTGATAAAACCCTATGAGGAAGGAGTTACAATTATCCATCTTTCACACCTGAGGAAGCCAGGCACAGGGAGGTGGAATGACCTGACCACACGTTCGCGGCTGATCAGGATAGAGCTGCGGTCTGAGCACACGTCTGTCTGGGTCCAGTCTCTTAACGTCCCAGCTTCCCAGAGCCTCGCCTCAGCGTGTGTGTCAACGAAAGCAAAGAGCTGGCCTCCTAGACATGTTATCTTTGTGTGAGGGTCCTGGGGTGTCATCACTGCCCATAGCAGGATGTCACCCTCATGTCGTGTGCCTCTCCGCACCCCACACCTGCTCCATCTAGAGGCCTCCACAGCCCCGTCCTCCTTCCCACCTTCCCGGGGATCTGACCCAGGCTGCAGCACCTGGAGGAACCTCACTTCCCGCCCAGAGCAGAACAAAGTCAAGGTGGCTAGTCCAACACGTGTTCCCTCCCTGAACCCCACCCCCCTTGTGCAGAGACTCTTCAGATTCCTGGGAGACCCAGACCTGGGTGGGCAGTGCAGATGGCACAGGCATTTTTAAACAGATGCTATCTAATTGGATTTCTTATTTGTGATTACTCAGAGCAAGGCTGACTGCCAGACCAGACATAAGGGCGTGTCAGGTAATAACTGGGAGGCTTCCACGACTGTGGGAGGATCTTTCTGTGCTGGATCAATGAGGGAAATGTACCGCTTGGACACCAACAGTGGGTCTCAGCCTTCAGGTCCCATGGTGTTCATGGTGTTGTACTGGGTCCAACAGCTGTTCTTTTGCTACTCCTTGCTGCTTTCCATGAAGCTTCATTGCTGGTGTGAATTAGTCATTGGTTCCTGATGCCCCAGCTTGTTGGTAGTTTAGCCAGTAGCTCTGTTCTACTTGGAGCTCCTGCAGAGAATAGCAACGAAGACTTATCAATGACTGTTGGTTGCTTGCTTGGTTATTGGGAGAACCCTACTTCCTCCACTCCACTTTCCCTGCTGACCACTTTGAGCTGATGTGCTCAATTACAGCACCGCTTTCTGCCCATGTTTACACTAGCACTTGACACTGGCCCTGGGTCCTCAGGGCTTCCTCTGTGTGAGCTCATCCACAGTCTGCCTCCCAGTCCCCCTCCGTACCTCTGCCAGGCACCGGGGGGAACGCTTCTCACTTACCTATTGCTTGAGTGGGTACATGATTGGGTACCTCGTCGGCAGGGACGGGTTCTGCCAGGGCGTCAGTTTCTGGAGTCAGAGTCTTACAGGATAAGCTGACAGGTGGTGGGAGGGATCCCTAGGCCCCATGGAGGACCTCCTTGGAAGAGGGGATGCTGAAGAGGTCCTTTGTCTCAGAGCCAGCGATTAGGTTGCAGCTCTTTGTGCCGGGGAATCCAAGGACAGGAGGGCCCAGCGCAAAAGAGCAGGGAATCCTGAAAAGCAAAGGCTGCAGTTCCAAGAAGCCAAAAACATTGTTCCTGCAACTTAAAAACCGGGCGTAAGATCTCTCCAGCCGGACACAGAAGGCTAACCACTGTCGGCCAGCGTCCAGCTCTGTCGCAGCTCCTAAACACTCCTTGAATGTCAGTACTGGTGTTTTTTCTTTTCCTTTATTTCTCCTAGGTTCACAATAGAGTTTTGTTAGGGAGATGCCAAGAAAGCACTCGAGCATTTGGTGATTGTGAGGTTTAATACCGCCTTGGAAGTCCCTTTGTTAATTGCCTTCGTGTTTGTTCCTGTCCCACTAACCTTGCTCTCCGCCTCTGTTTCCTCCCTCCCTGTTTGCTGGTGCCCTTCCAGAACAAAGAGTTCAAGATGCTATCGGAGCAGCTGTCAGCCATCACCTCCACACACGCCACGGAGGTAGAGAAGCTGAAGGGGGAGCTGGCCTGCTACCAGCAGAGCCAGGGTGGGGACAGCAGCCCGCAGCTGCAGGAGGAGGTCGAGAGCCTGCGGACAGAGCTGCAGAGGGCCCACTCAGAGCGCAAGGTCCTGGAGGACGCCCACACCCGGGAGAAGGATGAGCTGAGAAAGGTGTGTCGAGGGGCCAGGGGGGCAGCTGGGTGGTGGCTGGCTTACGGAGCACCCCTCCGAAGTGGTTTCTTCTTCCAGCTGTTACACTGCCATGGACTTTACTGGGGCTCATGCCCAAGACTGAGCATCCCTCTGTGTCTAGATGTAAAGTGCCACTGCTTTGGGGGAACCCACACAAGCACGTGTCCCTTCACCTGACAAGTGCTGATTGAGTTTCTGCCATTACCTGGACATGGTGGCATCCCCTGAAAGGTTACACACACGTGCCTTTGGGCATGTTCCTTATAGTCTAGGACTAGCCACTGAGTCCGCTCTGCAGTCCGAGTTCCTGTTGGCAGGAGAGACGGTACAGAGGTAGTGGCCTTTCTTCTTAACGTTGCCTGCAGGGATTAGGGGCAACCTCTGGGCATCCCTTCCCATAATCATAGTGCTTTGGGGAATTTGCCTAAAGTTTAAGTGTTGATAGTTTCAGCCTGACTAATCTCCTCTGGTTGGTGTGTTCTGTAGGTTTACTTTCCACCCCCATAAAACGGGATTGGACCCCACTCCCCCATCTCAAATGTCAGGATACAGAGATTCCCTTCTCCACTGCCAAGATAGCTGTTCAAACCAGGGAAGTCCCACGTGCCCCTGCGGAGCCTTCCACGGTCTCAGGACACTGCTTCTCTCCCCCATCTTTATGGCAACCCGCAGCCACAGGGAAGATGGCACACTGCCCACTTATTTAGTTCCTGTCCATCACTGGAGAGTCACGATGGGCTAAGAATCTAAGAGGGAAGGACTCGGTGTTCCTAACATTGAAATAATAATTTTCAGTGTTTAAAAATTGGGGCACGCTGAATGCTGCCACAGAAAGCATCCTGAGGTAGACACAGGAGTTTCCAGATTCTCATCCCTGCATTGCCATTACCAAGTGCATGCAGGAAATCTCACTGGCCTTAGTTCCCTCATCTGTTTTTAAAAAAAAAAAAAAAGAAAAGAAGAAAGGTTGGTTTAGATCATTTTTTAGGCCCCTTCTACTTGCAGCTAGTCAGCTCCATGAGATGGTATTTGATGGTTTCTAGAAGGAAAAAGAACCTCCCTCAGCCCTGCTCTGTAGTGCCTCTCTCTTCCTGTGCCCAGTTACCTTCTCCTGGGCTGAGCCCTCAGGCACAACCGGGAAATAGGAGGACTGCCATCCACCTGCGGACCCAGCTTCTGCTGGGCTTGCCTGCGTCACTTCCTGTCCTGGGCAGAACTTCCCCACCGTCAGCCACCGCTTTCCCCAGATCCCAGGGGTTTCCCAGAGTCAGAAGGGGGATCCACACGGGGATTAGGTGACGAGGAAATTGAGACATAGGACTTACCGCTGCAGGCAGCCTGGCACAAAAGAGGCCACCCTGCAGCCTGTTGCCCAGATAAACCTGCCAGTTCACCCACCACGCCTGGAGTAGACTTCATTCTTCGGGGTAAAGCACATACTTAAGGAAACTCATGTTACTATGTAGCTACAAGCCTGTAACCTAGAAAGCATGGAATTCCAAACTTGTTGTTTATGGATCCTTGCTAAGAGATAGACAGTAACCCTTGTATGTGAACAAAAGACAAGATGGTGAAATCCGCAGGCAGAGAGAAGAGGCCAAGATTAGAACTGGAAACTCTTGAGATTGGTGACCCTGGGAGAAAAAGAAAAGCAGGTTCCCTGCACATGGGTGCTGGTCACATGAGACGCTGGGAAGTCTGTTAACCCAGCAGATCACAAAACCGGGGTCTCCGCCTCCACAGAGGGCACTTGACTCATGGACTCCCCAGGCTCCTTCTCTGCTTCCCCTGGGGCACTGTGATGTGGGGACTCAGAGTACTTTTAAAGTATCCACGTCTCCGTCCAGGGAACCTAAGGGTTTATAATACCCCGTGAGCCAAATAAGGAAGCGGGCTGCCTCCTCCTCTCCTTTGGAAAAATTGTTGCTATTGAAGTCTGGACCTGGGTCTTAAATATCAATACAATGAGAGCTTGGTCCTGGCAAGAAAAAAGAAAAATTCAAGGACACTGCCAAAAAGGGAATAGCAGGCACAGAGGCAGAACAAGAAAAGCACCTTCCCTGACTCCAAATATAAGCAAGTCCCAAGCTGGTAACTTAAGAAACTGGCGTGAAATGATGAAGTGCGATGTCCCATCTTTTTCCAGGAGGAGAAAAAGTGGAAGCAGATTTTTCTCTTTCTCTAAGGTCTTCCAAAGGTTTATTCTGGTGGCTGTGGGGTAGGGCAGGTAGGGGCTGGCTTTTTCCCCCTCTGGTTCTTCTCTGCCTAGTCTGGGTTTAATATTTATCAAAGGTACCATGTCCAGTCTTAACAAACGCTGAATAATCAGACAGTTGGTTTCTTCTCCGGCTCGTCCAGCAGCCTGCTCCTTGCTGAACAAGATTGATGACGGGCGAAGCAGGGAGGGAGCTGGCTGCTGGTAGATGTTTGTTTAATGGATTTGATATTTCTGTCAGCAAATGTTGTATTGGAACTGGCATCCTGGTAAACTCGGGGCTCCCCGCTTCTGACAGCATTCTCATTGTCAGGCCACATGGCCATGCTGCCTCGGACTGTGGGAGGCCAGGCCTCCCTGGGGGCAGAGCCTGGGCATGACGCACCCCCATCAGCTGCAGAAGTTAGCTGACAGTTGTTCTATTAAAGGTGTCCTTGTTGGGGCCCCTCCCTGGAGTGGTCTGCACCTCGGCCTGGAACCTCCTTTCCTGTTAGCTGTGGGATGTGTATTTTGTTCCTTCTTAAAGCTATCAGTGATCCCTGCGCTGACGGACTCGTGCAGCTGTGCTGTTTCCTATCCCTGATGAAAGAGACATGAGTCCCAGGGCTGCCCTTGACACAGAGGCAATGGCTTATTATCCAGAATCTGCTCTGCTGGTGAGGCCAGCACGGCCTGGCTCAGAGCAGGGCTGTGGGTGGGTGAGAAAGAGCAGCCCACAGCTAGGTCCCTGGCTCTGAGTGAGGGTCCTTGACACGTGTGAGCCCCGCAGGCCTTGAGTGTTCAGGCTGGTGCAGTTGGGGTTCTGTGTTGTATTGTGTCATCGGCCACCAAACCACCAGCGGATAGTTACCTTGGATAGTTCCAATGTAAAGGTTTTGTGTTTTTCCAAATAGAAGTAAAAAGATCTGCCTTTGGGGGTAAGGGAGTTCTCACAGTGGAATGTTTTGAGTCTTTCCCCACCAAAGATACAGAACAGGACTTCTTTGGCCCATTAAGACGCAGAGTTGTGCTACCAGCAGGCTTCATGGTTCACAAGGAGGCTGATGGTTGTTAGAAAGAGGACCCCATGCCGTCTCATGGAAGGACATTATCTCACTGCAGAAATCATGGAAGCTCACAGCCCTTCGTTTATTCAGTAGTTATTTATTGAGTGTATTTGTTAGGCACTGTTCTGCACACTGGTGCAAAAGTAAGCAATTTGAAAAGTCCTTCTCATTCTTAGGGAGTGTAAATATTTGGGGGTTATGGGAGAATATACAGATGGGAATCAAATACAAATTATCCCTCATGCGCAATAAAGAGAAATAGGGGCTTCCCTGGTGGCTCAGTGGTTGAGAGTCCACCTGCCGACGCAGGGGACGCGGGTTCGTGCGCCGGTCCGGGAAGATCCCACATGCCGTGGAGCGGCTGGGCCCGTGAGCCATGGCCGCTGGGCCTGCGCGTCCGGAGCCTGTGCTCTGCAACGGGAGAAGCCACAACAGTGAGAGGCCCAGGTACCGCCAAAAAAAAAAAAAGAAGAAGAAGAAGAAGAAAGAGAAATAAAGCAGAGTAAAGGGATAGAGAGGAACCTTTGGGGCCAGGGGAGGTATGTTTCGTTCAGACTCCCTCTGAGAAGATACGTGAGTGAGGTGAGGAGTGAGCCATGGGGACTTCTAAGGAACAGGTGACAGCAGGTGCGTCAGCCCTGAGGTGGGAGTAGGCTGGGTGGGTTCAAGGACCAACAAGGAGGCCATCGGGCTGAGGTGGACGGAGCAAGGAGAAGGGTAGGAAGGTGGTGAGGTCCCATCGGGAAGGGTCTTCTGACCTTGAAGGCAACATTGGCCGTGAGCCCTCCAGAGAGATGAGCAAGTCTGTCTGATGCACTTGGTCCCTGAAGCACACACCAGGTCCCTCCCGCCCCGAACGCCTTCCTGTAACTCTGCTGTCAGAACCAGGCGTTTGAGGCCTGCTCCAGGCTTTGACATCGCTGTCCTTCATATGTCAGCCTTCTGACCTGTCAGGATGCAGGGTGGCCTAGTGGTTACGAGCTGGACCAGGTCTGCTCAGGGCCACAGCCGGCTGTTGTTTTCTACTAGAAGACTTGCATTTGGCTCTTTTTACAGTGCAAAAACCCAACTTGAAAAAAATAAGTCAAAACAAAACCAAAAGCCCAGAGCTACATTGTATCCCCAAACATTATCACTAGTAAAGGCAGTTACTTAACTGAGGCATTTGTTTCATTTAACTTACCAGGGGCTAAACTAGCCTGATTTACACCAGTGTTGGTTCTCATGATCTGTCCCCAGTCACCTTTTAGAGGTAAGAAACACTCCCAAAAATATTGCCGTACAAGAGTTAAAAGACCCCTCCACCAAAAAAAAAAAAAACGGAGCTGCTGAATGATGTTTAATGAGCGTCCACAGCTGGCGAAGGTGTTACTTATCACGCCGAGAGGACACACCTGCCTGACTCTCTGTTCTTAGTGTCTCCCCCTGCAGCCTGCGTCCCTGACAACAAACGGAAGGCCATTTGGCTGCAGAAGTTTGTCACCCACCACTACGGCCAACGAACTCTCCGTATGCTAGCTGGCTGGGGAGACTGGGGATGGCCAGCACCTGGGGAAGTGTGATTGGGGGAGCACTCTCTGCCCTCCCTGGGATGTGGAGCTGAGATGGGGCCCATCCCTCCTGCTGTGCGCCTACCTCCAGAACTGCTCAGGCAGGCAGAAAAGCAAAGCTCCGCAATGCCACTTTGATGAATGGCTTAGAATAACAAAGCTGAGTTCATCAGAGGCCTGTCTTTTGGAATCAAAGCCTTGGAGGGAGACAGAGGAAAGAAATGAGGTGCCCCGCACAACAGAAGATTTTAGTGGGTACACGCTCATAACCGTGGCTGCCCCGCCAGCTGGAGTCTTGGCTGAGATTTTATTTTATTTTTGTTTTTTTTGTTTTTGCGGTACGCGGGCCTCTCACTGTTGTGGCCTCTCCCGTTGCGGAGCACAGGCTCCGGACGCGCAGGCTCAGTGGCCATGGCTCACGGGCCCAGCCGCTCCGCGGCATGTGGGATCTTCCCAGACCGGGGCACGAACCCGTATCCCCTGCATCGGCAGGCGGATGCTCAACCACTGCGCCACCAGGGAAGCCCTTGGCTGAGATTTTAGATCACAGGTGGCTGCAGTGAAGCTTCATGATCTTCGCCTGCATTCAGAGGAATGGAGGTTTCAGGTCCAGCCTCGTGGTGGTGGCATGCGCCCTCTACTGGGCAGACGCTCCACTTCAGAGGGACATTGCCTGCCTGTAGGACGCTCAGAGGACGGTGATGAGCACTGTGAGTGATCTTGGAAGCCGTCTCGGGACCACCTGCTCTGTGAGCTGCCCGTGTATACAGAAGGTGGTTTAGGGAATTGAAGTCCTAGTTCCATGGAGGGTCTGGTTACTTCACAGCCTGATCTGAACAGCCACCCACCGGGGTCCACTGGTTCAGAGGTTGCAGTCTTGCTTCTCCGAGGGGGACTGGAGTCCTGCCCTCCTGACTGTGGCACCAGGTGGGGCTTCACTCTGGCTGCACCCTGGGTGGGCTCTTTTTTGTAGAGGTTCACACCACGTGGTTTCTTCTGTTGGTTGTTTTCAGTTTGACTTTACTTGTACACCTAGAAAAGGGAAAGCTATTTTGAGTATTTACCAAGCTAATTTAAAGGCACACGTGAGGTCATTGGGTGGTGAACTGCGTCCAATAACAGCAAATTAGATGAATTTAAAGAACGCTTTTTTCCTGTGCCTCCTGAGCCGAATTGAATTATTTGATTAAACAAGCTCATGTCTTCTAGATGTTTTAGTCAACTATAAACACATTTTAAAAACCAAAAAACAACAACAACAAAAAACCCTTTAAAGGAGTCCTGATTTTTGCATGAGGAAATCTTAGGCTCCTTAACTGGATCTGCAGGGCAATTCATTCGTTCAACAAGCGTTAGGTGGCCGCGTCGGGCCGGGTACTGATGAGGCGACAGCCTGGAACGTGGCCCCCCTGGGTCCTGCTGAGGCCTCTGGTCCAGGCTGAGCAGGTGGGTGAGGAAACCGAGTGTCTGCCAGGGGGCAGGGCCTTAGTGCCAAGGCTGAGAAACCCTGCTTTACGACCTGCCATGGCCCTTACCTGTTTTCTCACTGTTACCCACCTGTTCCTCATGCCTGCTAGGCTGGGCCCTCTCTGTGCGCAGCTATCTTGAGTCTTGTTCATTTTGCATCCCCTAGCCCCTGGCAAGGCTCCTGGTACGGAGAAGCGCATCAGGAACTGTCTGATGGATGAGTGACAGCCTTGCCCTGTGTCACCCCCTGGGCCAGAGCTAGGCTTAGCAAGTGGGAGCCTTTGATGATAAAACAGCATCCATCTCAATGCTTTTTCTTTTATACTTTGCCCTCACCAAGTCAGGTTTACTCTCTGTAGACATGAAACATCAGTTGTGTTCATTATAATAAAAAAATACATTGTCGACGAAGATAACAGTTTGGTATAATTAGTTACATGAGTGTATACGTATTTACCAGCCTTATCTCATTTGATATCCTGTGGGGAGGCAGAACATGGTCCTTTGCCTGATCCTCCATAGAGAGAGTTCGTGACCATGAAGGGGGTAATAATCTGCTTGGTGGGAAGGGGTCTGCTGAATATGAAGACGTAGTGCCGGTCGTTCTCGACCTAGAATAGCGTCAGCATTGCACTCACTAGTCAGAGCCTCATTCCTGTAACTCTCAGCGGTACATCTGCAGATGAGCTGACGAGGGAAACTGAGTCCATCTGAACTGAGGTTGAGAAGGAGCTGCAGTGCCCCGTTGCCAGGATGGGACAGTGTCCTGGAAGGTAGTTTTGAGCCACATTTTGAAGGAGATTGAAACCTCCTTGAAGTTTGAAGGAGTCGGGTCATGTTAATGGAGGGTTAGCAGATGGCTTGGAGCTTTTGCAAGCCTCTGCCAGTCCTGTGCGTCTGCTCTTCTCTGTAAGGATCCTTTGAGAGCACGCCGCCTGCAGACTATCAGCAGCTCCCCAGAGGGGCCAAGGCACCTAAGCGGGAGTCACTGCCTTCTGAATTCCTAAGGGGAGAACAACAGACCTCCGTCCTGGACTCCAGCCTTGGTGCAGTTCTCTCCTGACCCTTTCTACGTGATGCTGGGGGTTGGGGGGAGCAGTTCTCTTAACTCACCTCTTGGTGCCTTAAGCTTATCTTTAAAGCCAGGAGGAAGGGAAGATGGCCTTGAAACATAACCAGTTGGAATTCAAACCCCTCCAGGGCTTCTGCCCTTTAGCCAGCCTCCCCGGGGCCTCCTTTCCTGCTTTTCCTGCCACGGGGTCTAGCAGCATTTCAAGGGAGTGCACGTGGGTCCTCTGGGATCTGTGTGACCCTCTCTCCCCTTGGATTCCATGCCACAATCTCCTAGGTAGCAATTCTGGTAGGTCACCATCTAGTCTCAGCTACTCTGTGCAGGCTTGTTATCACGTGTTCTGTTATTGTACTGAGGATGGCATTTTGAGGCTCTTTCTACACAGGTCGGGAAGAAGCCTCTCCCCGGTAGGTCATAAAATGTACCAAAGATAGCCAGAAGCTATTTCTTCAACCAAAGGGAGCGAGGTTGTTTATGCTCATCCCTCAGACCAAAACCTGGGAGCCTGTCTTACGCTCATTTTTTTGTCTTTTGCCACACCTAGCACAGGGTACTGTGCTTAGTAAAACAGCAGCTTCATTGAACATAATTCACATCCTTTAGTTGAAAGTCAATAGCAAGGCTCCTTCCCTTCCCCAGCATCTGAGCTGTGTGGGTCCAGTGAGACACACATAGGCAGGGGCGGGTGAAGACCAGGGATAATTCTTCATTGTGAGCTTTAGGCTTGCCTGAGACTCAAATATGAGAGCTCAGAATTTACCGAGACACGGAACTAAATACAAGAAGGCCAGTTATCATTGTAAGATCCTGAACACAGCGTATGACCTTGGCGTAGACTTTTCATGAGGTTTCTGTGGGCATTGCAAAACCATAAACAGTGGTAAACTCATCTGCCTTGTTCTAATGGGATTTTTCTTTCAGTGTACGATTTTAATCCCCAAATGAAAGCAGCTTTGGCCGATTCCATTTTCTTTAGTAAAAAGAGCATTTAAACTTAACCACCTGAAGTTCAAACCTCACAAAAGGAGCCTTTCCTCTGCCCGGCTTCACAGGCAAATATTTTTCCCCCTGCTCTCTCTTTCAGCGAGTTGCAGACCTGGAGCAAGAAAATGCCCTCTTGAAAGATGAGAAGGAACAGCTTAACAACCAAATCCTGTGCCAATCTAAAGGTAGGTACCAAAGTGCAGGACTTTTCCTTTTGGATTTTAAGTTCTTTTCCACACTGATTTTCCCCAGAGATTTCTACGAAGCGTGTAGTCAGTCAGGATGCTGCAGTGGGGAAAGGGTTTCAACAGGAGAGAGATGAAAAAGAAGGGTGATCTTTAAGATCCCGCGGCCGACATTTGGTTTCAGGAGTTTTAATCACCTGAGTGCACAGACTCACCCAGCATGGTCTTTAACTGTTTTAAATTTCCCTTTAAAAATTGTTTCTTTCCACTGATACGAATCATAAGTTTTAGTGGGAGAAAAGCCCACCCATGTTACCTTTTTGCCTTCCCTCCTCCCCCCAACCTCACCTTCGGCCTTATCTCCTCGCATCTCCTTTAATCTCTCTGCACAAGAACCTGAAAGACCAGGAATAAGGAAGAAACTCTGGAACAGAACCTGGGTTCTTCCAGCATTGCTGCCAGCAGTTGCTATGACAGTTGTTGTAAGAGAGAGTCTGGCACGTTAGCCGTGCGAGTTGTCGTGTGTGCAGCCGGCTTCTCTCCCCAGCCCCTAGGGGCAGAGTGGGCCTTCCCCGCTCCGAAGACTGCAGCCGAGCCTTGGGAGCAAACCTCCCTGGACTCTGCAGAGGGTGAGGTCGCCGAATAAACTCGCCAAGTATCTGTGTTGTGAGCCTGTTGTGGGCAGCCTTTTTTTAAATTAGTTTCTGCTTTATAACAAAGTGAATCAGTCATACATATACATCTGTTCCCACATCCCTTCCCTCTTGAGTCTCCCTCCCACCCACCCTCCCTATCCCACCCCTCCAGGCGGTCACAAAGCACCAAGCAGATCTCTCTGAGCTATGCGGCTGCTTCCCACTAGCTATCTACCTTACGTTTGGTAGTGTATATATATGGGCAGCCTTTTAACAAGAGTTTAGTCAGCAGGCACGAGTGGTCACGCTCCAGGGGAAGCCATGCCAAGCCAGCGTGCAGCTCCGTGCACTTGCTTTCCAGATGAATTTGCCCAGAACTCCGTCAAGGAAAACCTCCTGATGAAGAAGGAGCTGGAGGAGGAACGCTCCCGGTACCAGAACCTCGTGAAGGAGTATTCCCGGCTGGAGCAGAGATACGACAACCTCCGGGACGAGATGACCATCATAAAGGCAAGGAGGGCAGTTCCCCCGCTCACCGGCTCTGCAGCCCTTGTTCTCGCGCCGCTGCCCCTGCAGTGCCGACTGGCACAGCGATGCCCGGTGGTCGGTGCTGCACGAACAGTGTCGCCTCCCCGTGTCAGTTCTCACCCCTCCCGCGGGTAGATCTCACACAAGCAAGTAGCTGGGCAGGGAGTCCTTCCCGAGGGCAGCTCCTTTCCCAACTTTGGGGTCTTACGAAGATCTCGGTTAGGACTTGAAGGAAAATTCCACCCACGTAAATGTGTTCTCTTTCTTGTTTCCTATTCTGGGAGAATCCCTGTGTGGAAACAGGAATGGCGTGGGGAGCTCAGGCTGCGGGCAGGCCTGCAAGGGTCTGACGGTTTCTCCTAACCCTCGATGCCACACAGATACAGGGGAACGTTTTCATGTTTTACCATTTGTCATTCTCTTTTACCCCATGTAACTATTCCCTCCAGAAAGGCGTATTCAAACGAGACTGAATAAGTTAATTGCGTAGGAACCCAGAAGAGAAGCTGAGTAGGAACATACATAGAAATCTAAAATTTTCCTACCGCGGTCAGTTTTTACTCTCAGCGCCCAGTCAGATGCAAGGGGGGAAAAGAGCAATTTTTAAGTGAACAGTATAAAGGATAAGCTCTATTTCTAATATGCTTACTATTTTCTGAAACAGAATTGGTGGAGTGCAGGTTGAAGCAGGGGCCTTGAGGGGCCGGTGTGCAGTGTTCTCTTCAAGAGGGGGGCGGTGACAGGACTGTCTGTGTACTTCAGGCTGTTCGGGCGTTAAGGGTCTTTTCCCCAGGACTTTTCAGAGAAATTGGCCCAATGTTAGGGATTTGCATTTCATTTACAGGGAACACAGACCTGCTGTAGAGGTGTGTTCTCTTCCAAGTGTCATTTTGTTGCTTAGCTGGACGGATGTAAGAACTGTAGGTGACATTTCTCGTGGGAACAGCTCTGTTTAGCCGTCATTCCAAGAAACAGTGGTACCTATTCTTGTTGACAAAGGAGGCAAAAGTCCAATTCTAGAGTCTGCTGTTATTTGAAAAATAATAGTTCTTGTTAACATTAGTTCATTATGTGTTTTCACATGTTTCTCCCTAAACAGCAAACCCCAGGCCACAGGCGGAACCCATCAAACCAGAGTAGCTTAGAATCTGACTCTAATTACCCCTCCATCTCGACATCTGAGGTCGGAGACACAGAAGATGCCCTCCAACAGGTGGAGGTGAGTAAGACAGGCTCTTGGCTGTTGTCTGTGCTCCAGAGGGAGGGTCTGTGACCTGTATGGAGCTTCCCCCACCAGCACTGTTCTGTTTCTGGGACCACAGTTCCCCGGGCTCATTCCTGACAGCAGGGTCACTCGAACTGCAGTGGACTTATAGACGGTTCTCTGGAGTTAATATTTACTGTGCAAGGCAATACATTATTGTTCCCGCTCTCCATAAAGGAAGATCCCTGATACCTCTTGCAAAATTGAGGACCTGTTGCAGAGAGGTGAAATAGCTGGAACAGCTGAGTCGTTAAAAGAGATATAATTTATCATCCCCATTTAGTATCACAGCACATATAGTAATATCAACAAGAAAGTTTCCCTTCCTGACTTAGAAGCTGGCTAAAACTCAGAGGACAGCAACAGATATTTGAAACAACAGATATTTGCTGAGCGAAATGTATCTCTGTCGGTAATAGCCTCTTAGAGTCACACAGCAGTCTTTATAGTCTGTGTGTAATTTTATCAAAGGTACATAGACACACAGTTTTTCCTCTGGCATTTGAAAAGCAGAAAATCACAAGCACTTAAAACCGTATGAAGCACATGAAGATAGATGTGGAAGAGGGACGGTTATAAAAACAAATGTGCTTTGATCACATCCTTGTGCCAGGCACTGCTGGCGGGTACTGGAGAAACAGCAGTGATCGAGCCAGAGAACGTCCCTGCCCTCATGGAGCTTGTCTGATGGAAAGTTAGACCCTAATCAGTTGACGGAAGAAGCTTATAATACAATTGCGAGTACCGTTAAGTGCTGTAAAGGGAAGTGAAGGATGGTGAGAGATGGCGAGAGATGGAAGGATAGAAAAGGAGGTCCTCCAGGTAAAGGTCTGGCTGCTGTACAGTTTGGTGTGGTTTGCTGCCTGCTGTATGCACTCAGTAAGCATTTAATAAATGCTAGCTTAAGGCCCTTGGTTTTGCTTTGCAGTCTCCTAAGTCTGGGTCCCCCAGAGGCTTTGGTCAGCCTGAACTCCAGATGCACCACCCAGGTGTTTGTGTATGTGACGGTTTACGTGCAGGCCTGAGCACTTCCATCAGTGGATTTATTTTCTTCCGGGAAGCTGAGGCTGGTTCTTGGGATTGGCCAGAGCAGCATTCATTAAGTGCTGGCTGAACCAAATTATGGTATCCCTTACGTACAAACATGTACTTTTAAGATCCATGTGGATATGCCTGTGCCGATACATGTTTGTCCACGCACACCCACACGTGACAGACCCTGGAGGACAAACCCAGGCATGAATCTGAAGGAAGAAATCTACCGGGAAATTGATGCTGCAGGATCCATTGGATAAATGGGTTCCCTGGCAGGACAAGTGTTGATTTTGATTCAAGGTGCAGTCAAGTGGTGTTCGATAGCACATTTAACGGTGATTAGTAAGCACATGGATCCTTCATCAGGAAGCATTATATCCTGAGTTTTACAACTTCTCTGTGTGAGACCATTTTCCAGAAATTAGCTCTTTTTTTAACTTCCAAATAAAAAGGCTGTGTCTTTATCCATTTGTTCCTAGAGTATATGATTGGTCATCTTAGGTGGCTCACACAGGAGGAATATAAGTGGCTGAGACTCAGATGTTATATAGACAGAAAATGAGCCTGGAGCACCAACTTTAATATGAGAATGATCGTTGGTTGGCGTTGGCTTTGTCTCAGAGGCGTGGATTGATGTTTGGGAGGGAGAGGGAGGACAGACAGCCGGTGGAGCCAGCTGACCCTGGGGGCGCCGTGTGTTCCTAAGGCGTCTGTGCTATTAAAACCTCTTCTTCCTGCTCCCTGTCTTCCTCGGAAGGAAATTGGCCTGGAGAAGGCGGCCATGGACCTGACAGTCTTCCTGAAGCTGCAGAAGAGGGTGCGAGAGCTTGAGCAGGAGAGGAAGAAACTGCAGGTGCAACTGGAGAAGAAAGAACAGCAGGACAGCAAGAAAATCCAGGTGCGTGAAGGAGCTGTGAGCCCGCAGGGCCGCACCCTGAGGGTGCTGGCGTCAGAATGACCCAGCTCACTCCTGCCAGGGCTCATGGGGTCAGGTGTGACCACGAGAGGTCATGCTGGGGCTGGGTTTCAGGGAAGACCTTCATCTTGTCTTGATGGCGTGTTGAATCTTCTCTGCAAGTGCCCACATCACGCCAGTCGGACAGGAGTCAGCTTCCCCAGTACCTTCAGGGTAAAGAATTTCCAGTGGTGAAGCCAGCAGGGAGCCTGTGTCATTGTCACCCACTTGCAAAGAGAACCAGGACGTAATTAGAGTATAAACACAGTTGACCTTCGAACAACTCGGGCTAGGGGCGCCCAACCCTCTGCACAGTTGAAAACTCACCCGTGACTTATAGTCGGCCCTGGTCCTGCATCTGAGGATTCAACCAGTCACAGATTGTGCAGTGCTGTAGTATTTACTATTGAAAAAAATGCACGAATAAGTGGACCTGTGCAGTTCAAACCCATGTGATCCAAGGGTCGACTATACAGGCCAAAGTCAAATCTTAGAGAAAATCAATGCCTGTTTGTACCTGGAATCTGGTGTGGACTTGAGTTTAGTCCCATTGGGTCAGGGGCAGACCAAGTTTGCAGTCACCCAGGACTGAAGCCTCGCCTCAATCTAAATTATCATCAGTATCTTGGGTCTTGAAAAGATATTTTTTGAAACCTTAGTGTCCCCAGATGTATCACTCCATCCCAAGGACCCACTGGGCACCTATGCTATGCTCAGCACTGTGCTGGTGCCGGACTCACAGTAGGTGTTCAAAGTGTTTATTAAATGAGGGAGATACAAATGGAAGAGAAATCCCCCTGCTGACTAGATTATAAATTCGAGGAATGTGGAATCTAGGTCAGGAGGACCAGACATAACACGGGTGAAGAATAAAAAATCACATCGGTAGCACTCAAATAACTGCCAGGTTGGGTACAAACAGGTTGATGCTGTAGGAACAGAGAGCAAGTGGTCCTCCACTTGCTACAAGGACGGCTTCTAATGGGATGTGAGGCCTTTTCGGACATGGGTCACATCATTAGCTGACCTCACTGTGGGTTTGTGAAAGGCCTTGGGTCTGTTCTCAGGCTTGAGTTGCCCCTTGCGGGGTTCGACCCCCTCCCTGCATCCTCAGCCCTACCCCCACCCCACCCCTCCCCTACACGCTTTCTCCTTTTGTAACACCCGACTTCCCTTTCCAATCAAATGTGATACAGATGTTGATCGGTATTACTGGTAAATTCTTGGGTTTTTTTCCTGAGCAGTAAGTGGGGAGGTAAATCTCGCTGATGGATTTAAATCTTTCAGGTGGATTAGATTCAGAATGGGGGGTGAAAGGATTAGGTTTATAAATGACTCATTCAATTAGAAGAGAATCTGCCCTGACAGGCGAGCACAAATCAAATAGATGAAAAGCTGCACAGACGTCAGACAACGCCTGACGTGAAAGTTCCTGGCTGCCCAGCTGTCCCTGAAGGCTCACTCGCCAGGCTCTGCAGAAATGCCAAATAATTTTGGAATCTCGGCTTTAGGACTTCTGCTTGTCTTGAAACCAGATAGAAAGGGGTATATCTTTCATTAAAAAATAATCACTGAGCAAAAGTTAGAACCGCAGGCTTGGCTCACAGCCCTGTAACGTGCATTGAGGATCTCTGTTTAAGAAGAATGACCTTGTTTCTGCCAGAGTTTGGTAAGAAAGGCAGAAGTGGTCCAGAGGAGAGTATGGAATCCCTCTGCAGAAACCCTGAAACTGAGCTTTCAGAGATCATGTTCTTGGATCTGCCCTGGGTCCCAAGAGAAATTCTGAGCCACCTAGGTCTTTGGTCTGGAGTGATATGGCCCAGGTCTTGGCTATAGAGAGAGGCCAGGCTCTGGATGAGGAATGACAGGGAGGGCTGTAGGGAGCCTGTCAGTGAGGGAGTCACCAAGCCTGTCATGAGGTGGGGCCTCTGGGACAGTCCATCCATGTGTTTGACTTCCCATCCATCTGGCTGCCTTTCCCCGGGCCTGGCAAAGTCACCATGGCTGTCAGGGGGATTCCAGTGGGCTGTCCACTTAGAAACATAACTGCTGGTCCACCCTAATACAGCTCCTCAGATTTGGATAGATGATCTCCATTTTCCAAGAACCTAATGCACTTAACAATAATCCATGGTCGTGCAGCAAGCCCATGCTACGTAGAACACAGGTGCAGGCCTCTCCCCAGGCCAGCGGGTCATGAGCTGACCCTGAGCAGTCACATCCCCTACCACTGGAGACGAAGCAGAGACTGGTAGCCTGGAGCGTCGCTTTCCCAGGTTGCAGACTGGAAACAGTGCAGCCAGTGTCGCAGTCCTTGACCTGGAAAGGGCTGCTCAGATGCAGCCCCAGTCTCCAAGCCTGGGACCCCCCTAATCCATCCACAGCTGGACTTCAGGTTAGCTAGCACTGTGGATATCTAATTAAGCACTGTCAGGTGTTAGCTCCAAAATCCCATCTTATTCAGGGACTGTCACCCACTACGTGAAATCACCCCTAGCAGTTAACCATTTGTGAAGGTATTTCTACCCCTCCTCATTGGACAGGTCAAGTCCAATAGCTGCCAAACAATGATAGGAGTCATTGGCTCGGCTGAGTCCTCATGGGCTAGTGTTCCTTTGTTGCTGTCCACACCCACCAGCTGTGAAGCTGTGAAGTCAGACAGCGTTCGTGGTGCTCCGTAGCGGGCCAGCTGTCACACTGCCTATTGTAGAGCGACATAGAGGAAGCAGGCTTCTCCACAAGGTGCTCAGAGTGACCTAGTTGGGAAAACAATACACATGTGCACACACACACACTTCCCCCCCACCACCAAAAAAAAAACGAAGAGGGGCTCTTCAACCTCATAATAAGTACATCATTATTATATGTTAACCTTCCTAATAAGCACACAAGTCTAACGGTGCTGGTTTCCTAGGACTGCTGAAGCAAAGTACCACGAACTAGATGGCTTAAAACAACATAACTTTATTCTCTCATAGTTCTGGAGACCAGGAGCCAACAATTAAGGTGTCCACAGGGCCAGGCTCTCCTAAAGGCTTTGGGGACGATCGGCTCCATGCCTCTCTCTGAGTGTCTGGGCTGCTGGCGGCCCTGGGCAGTCCTCGACCTGCAGCCGCGAGACTCCAAGCTCTGCCCCCATCTTCAGTTCACGTGGGGGGGGGGGTCTGCCCTGTGTGCGTGTCTTCTCCCCTTCTTATAAGGACACCAGTCGCGTCAGACAAGGGACCATCCTAATGCCCTCATCTTGACTTGATTATATCTGCAAAGGCCCTATTTCCAAACTGGGTGACATTCCCAGGTACCAGGGCTTAGGACTTCGGTGTATCTTTTTGGAGACATGGTTCAACCCATAACACAGTGTTATTTGTGTTCAACCTGTAGGTGCTTGTGAAGATCGTGTGAGTAAACTTACGTAGGGGATGTGGGCAGGCAGGAGGGAGCTCCGTGGTGGCCTGAGGTAGTGAGCTGCATCTTGGCAGAAAGGAGGCGGACATACAGAGGGTGGGAGTGCCGGGCACAAGCAAGGGCAAAGCGAGCACGTCCTGACCGTGGTGGGAGATCGTCCTGTGGAACAGCTGCCTTGCAGCCCGTGCTCACCTCCTTGCCTCTTCATCCATGCAGGCGGAACAGCCAACTAGTGACTTAGATTTGGACCAGGATGCAGATCTAGCCTACAATAGTCTGAAGGTAAGATTCTTGGAAGACAAGCTTCCTTAACTCACCCTACGGAGGACGGATGATGGTGCTGGGCAAGGGCAAGTCCAGTCCTGAGCTTCTGTCTACGAATAAGTGGAGCCCTAAGCCCACAGTTTCCCCTTCCTGCACTTGAGTTTCTTCATCTTTGAAATGAAGGAAAATTTGTACTTACCCCAAACACCCCTGACACAAAATGTATGAGTTTTCCACATCAAGCAATTCTCCAGTTCTCTGTGGACACCAACTAGGAGTCCTACAATTAAATTCAACTGGGGCACAAACTTCCGAGGGTTAACACAGACCCTGCTGGTTAGGGGCTCAGCCCCACAGGGCTGCCCCCTCTTCAGGTGCCAGTCACATCGGTGGGTCCCCAGGACTCTGCTACGATCATGGGCTCCCATGCCCCCCTCCTCAACGTTTGATAATTTGTTAGAATGGTTCACAGAACTCAGGAAAGCATTTTACTTACTATTACTGGTTTACTGTGAAGGGTACAACTCAGGAAAGGCCAGATGGAAGGGGTGTGACGCATGTGGGAGGGGACTCGGAGTGTCCAGCCCTCTCCAGACACCTCCACGTGTTCATCGACCGGAAGCTCCCAAACCCTGTCACGGAGAGGTTTTGTGGAGGTTCCGTTACACAGGCATGATGGGGTTAAATCATTGGCCGTTGGCGTTGAACTCAATCTCCTGCCCTCCTCCTCCCTTTCCTGAGGTCAGTGGGTGGGCTGAAGGCTGCAGGGCTCTAACCCCAGGCTTGGGTCCTCTGAAAGCCCCCATCCTCCAAGAGTTACCTCAGCATAAACTCCAGCGTGGTTGAAAGGGGCTTATGATGATGAATAGCAGAGGACACTTCCCTCACCTCATTGCTCAGGAAATTCCAAGGGTTTAGGAGCTCTGTGCCAGGAACCAGGGACTAAGACCAAACATAACAGAAGATGTTCCTCTCACCTCTAACACTAGGAGGTTACAGGAGTTTAAGAAGCTCTTCCAGGAACCAGAGCCAGAGACCAAATATATATTTATTATTATGTCACATGTATCTTACCTACCTGATACAGTTTCAGTTAAAGTAAAATGTGCCAGTGGAATGGACTTACTTTGAAAAACAGTCCAGACCAGCATGGAGATATGTAAGGCCGAGGGCTCTCCCAGCGTGTCCAGCAGCAGGTGGCCAGGTGGAGGGTGGAAGGCCTCGGGTCTGAGGACAAGCGGGCCTGCATTTACTGCAGCGATGTGGCGGGTGGGCAGGGATGGGTGGGAGGTACAGAAAAGGGGCATTAGATGGAGCATTCCCACTCCCCTGTCTTTCCCAGAGGCTTGGGAGTTGGGAATGTATCCAGTCTGCCAGGGCCACTCAGCCTGGTCCCATTTACAGGACTGCAGATTACTCTGGTAACAGCCATATTGCTCAGGAAAACAGCCCTGAGTCATTCCCACAGCTTTTTGAACAAGTAGGGCCACACTAATGGTATAGGAAGAGGGTGCTAGGTAGGTTTTTCTCTTTTGAATTATTGATTAGACTTACTTTCTCATGTGATATTTAAAAGATTTAACACCTTCCCGGGGGCAGGGGAGTCTCTTGCTGTGATAAATGCCTGTTACGGGGCTTTCTGTACTCCATCCTTCAGCTTCCTTTCCTGAGGGAGGCTTAGCCCCAAAGGAAGGAAAGGAACACGGGATCTTGTTAGGCTATCGGGGCATCAATCTCACCCCTCATTTTAAAGATGATAAAATGGTCTATCCCAGTGGTTCTCTTAAGAGAGGTCCTGGGACCAGCAGCATCACTGGGAGCATGCTAGAAATGCAGATTCTTGGGCTTCAGCCCAGACCTGCTGAATCAGCAGCTCTGGGGTGGGTCCAGCAATGTGGGTTTTAACACACCCTCTGGGGATTCTGATGCCCACTCAACTCTGGTCAGAGCCAGAGGAAACTTCAGCCACCATCTGGTCTCAGTCCTTTGAACCACACCTGAGAAAGCAAAGGTTCCAGGGGTACAAAGTTGTACCTCAAGCCAGAGTGAGGACCCAGGGCTCCTGCCTCCAAGCCCAGTGCTCCTTCACCAGGCAGTGCCGGCTTGTCCTGGGAGTGCACACGGCTGGCAGAAGGAGAATCACCCAGGCTCTGAGTGGCGTCTTAACTCCTGAACTTAATAACTAGACGCACCAGTGATCACCACACCCCAGGGCCCTTCTCATTTCTGCAGAATCACTTGTCTCCACGCCTGGTCCCAAATGTCCCAGCAATGACCACGTGTGTGGTGCAGTAGTGGACCAGCCTCTAAAGTCACTGTGAGCCTTCTCTGCTCCATCCTCAGCTTCCTCGTTCATTAAGTAAAAGGGTTACAGCCAATGATCTCCTAGCTTTGTGATCCTGTGGCTCTGTGATGAATGTGTAGCCAGTGCCCAGTTATCCATGTTCTTGGTTTTCTGTGGGAAATTTTGAATCCCATATATTCCAGGGCCCTATCAGCAATTTATGTGTAATTATCAGACTTTAAATTATCTGACTTCATCTCAAACACACAGTTAAATATTTTACCTAGAAAATTGTAAATACATTCCAAAACTGAGTTTCAATGGTATTTTTGACTCTGTATACAGGCAGTGTTTTCTCTGCTAGCACTGGCAATTGGCATCTTTCCGTATGACCAAAGCAATGTTCTTGGTCTGTTCTCCAAAACACTAGTCCATGTGATGCTCCTTAGAAGGAAGGGGCAAGGAGGCCTCTCTAGACAAATACGTTTAGGATATCAGGCATTTTATATTCTCTCTTGGAAAGTCAAAATATACATTAACATATTAGGGTTCCAGGAAGTCCTGTGTTAACAACATGTTTAAAATTGTTAACCCAGCACTTCCACAAAGAAGGGTTTCATAACCAGATACACCTAGAAATTCGAACCCTACCGAATCACTTAGAGGATTGCAACCGTACAGGCATCATGTCAGATCCTTGGCACAGGTAACTTGGGGGTCTGGGTTCAAGTCCAGGCCCCAGCTTTGACCGCTTGCTGACGTAGTCAGAACGTGTACTGTGTGTCCCGTTGTTAACACGGGAAGGTTGCCCTTAGCTTCCCAGGTGGACGGGGCAGGTGGTGCAGGAAGGTGGAGGAGGAGGCCCCCCGGGGACGCTGCCCGGGCTCCAGGGAGTGATGAGTATGTGGCCGGGCTGCCTTCCAGAGGCAGGAGCTGGAGTCGGAGAACAAGAAGCTGAAGAATGAGCTGAACGAGCTGAGGAAAGCCGTGGCCGACCAAGCCTCAGAGCACAGCGCCGCCGACGGCACCCCTGACACTTACTGCCTCCTGCTGAACCAGCTGAAGCTGGCCCACGAGGAGCTGGAGGTGCGCAAGGAGGAGGTGCTCATCCTGAGGACCCAGATCGTGAGCGCCGACCAGCGCCGCCTGGCTGGCAAGGGCTCGGTGAGCAGAGGGGGCCGCGGGCGGGGCATTGGGGCCACGCTAGGGGGAGAGGTGTTTTTCTTACGTTTCTTTACGCAGGAGGGCCTTCAACCTAAAATAGCAGAGTCTTTTAGAGTCTCCTCTAAAAGTAGAGGAAAGTACCTGCTGTCCTCGCAGCATGACTTTTCACAGGAGACTTTGCTGGAAGTTTCTAGGATCTTCTGAAGTTACTCAGTAGGAACATGTTCAAAGGGAATGAGGCTCAGAATTAGAGTAAACCTGGGCCGCGGCCTGAGCAGCGCCCTTGGCCTGGGTTTTCACCTCAGGTCTTGCCCCTTGCTATGTACTTTGTTTCCCAGGTAAAGAAAGTCTTCCCTCTCTCTCCGCTCTCCCAGGGTGACAAGTGCAACTTAGCGTTTGTTCCTAATGTTTCCCCCTCTTGCACAGATTGAGGAGTGGGCGGGAGGGGCCGCTCTGGGTGTGGGCCCAGGGGCGGGGGAGCTGGGGCAGGTGGGCAGCACTGAGTGTGCAGGATTCCAAACTCAGACAGATCTCAGTCATCTCCTCCGCCTTCAGGGGGCTTTCTCCTCCAGGGACACCATCCTTGCCTCTCCCTCCCCCAGCCTCCCCTCCACCCTCTCTGCCTTTCACAGCCAGGCCTCTGACTGTGACTGTGATTCTCTCTGACTCTCCCAATGTGATTTTTTTTTTTTTTTTTTGCGGTCCACGGGCCTCTCACTGTTGTGGCCTCTCCCACTGCGGAGCACAGACTCCGGACGCACAGACTCAGCGGCCATGGCTCACGGGCCCAGCCGCTCCGCGGCATGTGGGATCCTCCCGGACCGGGGCACGAACCCGTGTCCCCTGCATCGGCAGGTGGACTGTCAACCACCGTGCCACCAGGGCAGCCCCCAATGTGATTTTTAAAAGTCACGTTCCTGCCGGGGATTAACTGCTATTATCTGAAGTCTTCTGCTGCCTTTGTCTTTTCTCAAAGGCTCGTTTTTCTCCCTCTGTGTATAAAGTCTTTTCATGACAATTGTTTGTATAACCAGAGTTATTTATTTTTTAATCTGGGACGTTCCAGGAGCCAAACATCAATGCCAGAACAAGTTGGCCTAACAGTGAAAAGCACGTGGATCAGGAAGACGCTATCGAGGCCTATCACGGGGTCTGCCAGACGAACAGGTAAGCCCCACCTTGCAGTCACTATGCCTGGAGGGGGCGACAGGGAAGGAGCCCTGCCCAGCCTGGTACGTGAGGGCCACTCCTCAGGCATTGACCTTGTGCTCCGCATCAGGGTGTTGGTTTTTATAGGAGATAAATGAGGAAGAGCAGCCTCGGTGAGTCCCAGGCGCTAAGGAAGCCTGCTGTTAGCATCAGCGAGACTCCAGTGAGCACCCCTGGAGCATCCCGAACCCAGATCCTCTGAAAAGCACTGGGGAAGGGAGCTTCCCTGGGAGGTTGGACAGGACGAGAGGGAAGGACTGGCTGGGAGCGACTTTTCTCGTTGAAACAGAAGCAGGTGCCAAGTGAGCCCGTCTGAGTAGTAGCAGAGGGGCTGCTCCAGCTGTTTGCCCCGTCTGCCCACATTACTCAGCCCAGCTGGTGGATGCACGCGACACTGGGCCCCATGCCCTGTCATTTAAGACATGGAACCCAGGCCAGGCACTGCAGAGATTGGATGGGAGAATGTGACCACTACCATACTGGCTAGGAGATTTCCCTGGACTTTAGCCTGGACTAAATTCCAGGACTTTCCCACTTCTGGTCCCCCCTCAAGGGGGAGCTACGCGGGGTTAAGGCAAAAGAGAGTGACTGAGGGAGGCAGCAAGGCCCCGGGACACAGGACAGAGCAGGGCCCCCGAGGTAGTGCAGCTGAGCGCTTGGGAGTGTGCACTGGGGTTCCATTCGCTTCCCAGCTATTTAGGGACACTTCAAACCGCTCAGTGCTCCGTTTCCTCACCTGTGAACCGGGGACGGTCGTAGCAGCCTACCACATAGGGTGACGGAGGTTAGGTGAGTTAGTCCGTGCAAAGCCCTCAGAGCAGTGCCTGCCCGTGATAAGCACGCAGTAAACATCAGTGTTGCTATAGCCACTCTTATTACCTGTGCCTCTGTGGGCACTTGTAAAACCGGAGCTGGCCTTTTCCCTGGCTACCTGTCTCTCTCCCTGAATGTTGATCAATCATTAAGCATTAGTTTAAAATGGCTAAAGACAGCAAGTGCATCCAGAAAGTTGTCAGTAGTGGGCGCTGGGAGTGCAGCATGAACCTGTTTGCAGGAGTGTCACGGAACGACGTGAGGACTTCCCAGGGCTTTGATTCCCAGATCTTCTCACCTGGCCCCTCTTTCTGCGGATGAGAAAACTGAGCTACTCAGGCACACGACGGGCCTGTAACTGAGTCAAAGTAGAATCCAAAGGCCAGACTCCCAGGCTGGGCTGCCCCCAGCCCACTGTGTAGGTGATCAGAAGGTGAGGGTATTTTAGCAGGCCCCCAGGCCTGAATTTCCCAGGAGGAAATTCAGTTTATTTCAAGAGGAGGCAAAGAAGGAAATGAAGGTGAATCTCTGAATGCCAAAACTGAGTCAAGATTTAGTCATTTTAAATCATCTTGGGTGAAGATAAGAAATGAGATGAATAAGAAAAAGGAACACAGGTGATATTTTAAAATTTTTTAAAAGGAAGAAGGAAACTGGGAACTTGGTCCTGACAAGCGAGTGTGCTTATCTTTCTGATTTTCATGGACCATCGCTGTTATCAGCCCGCTTTTTGTTCATCCAGATGGTTGTTAGGCATCCAGACCTAAGTATAGGTATTCCCAGGGGATGCTTAATACCCTGGATTTGTCTTCCTTTGCAGCAATAATGATGATGGTGATAAAATAAAAATAGCTTTTCTTATGTCTTAAAATAATTCAGTTCCCAGCAAACCCAGCGTACAATAGGGAATTAATAGCGTGTGACACCGAGTTAAGTATAGAAAGGAGCCTCTGCCTCGGGGAAGGGAAGCCAGAGGAACCAGTACCCCAGTTGCCCCACACCTGGAAATGACATTGGTGGGTTTGTCTCTCTTCCAATTCCTTGAATCCCAGCAGCAAGGGAGGACAGCAGTGGGCAGGCTGGCAGGGCAGGAGGATTAGGATGTGATTCCTGGAGCCCAGACAGCGAGGAGTCCTTTCCAACAAGGGCTGCTCCCTGCAAAGGTGCTTTGAAGACAGTTGCTTTTCCTGTAATGGAGAGTGTTCTGGTTGAAATGTAAATTGTATTATACAGGGATGATTTTGGAGTTGGGGCGATTGGAGAATCTATGGTCTCCCTAGAAAAACATATACACTGAATTTTGCTTTGATTTCTGGAGGGAGTACAGACACACACCCCCACCCAACCACAGCCCCTCTAAGAGTACTGGTCTCCAAGTTCAGAACTTTTTCACTTGCTAACTTTCATAGTTTATAGAGTTCGTTTTTGATCTTTGCAACTGTGTCTTTTGTTTTCAAATTTGGAGCGAGAAGCCAGTGTTGAGGGCCTGCTCTGAGAATAGCCACAGGACTATGTAAAGCACTTCTGCTTCCAAACGCAGAAGTAAAAGAAACCAGCAACGTTATTACCATTTTATAAATGGCAGAACTCGGGTAAAGAGAAGGCTGGTCCGTGCCCCAGAGCTGGGCTGCAGCAGACAGGCTGGGTGTTTGGAGAGGCCGTCTTCTCAGGGCTGTCTGGAACCAAGTGCATCAGGGTCTTCCAGGGAGAGACGGGCAGGTGGGCTGGGAGACAGAGGTTCCTGCTGCTCTCGGGCTGGCCTCGCCTCTGGGCGTGCACCCAGCTCACAGAGCTGCGTGGGGGCAGGGGTGTGGCCAGGGCTCAGGTCTGGCTCCAGGAACATGTTCCTTTGGCTGCTGGCCCATTCCACCCAAGCCTTCCCAAGTCTGTGGAACTCCAGAGCAAGACTTAGGGTGCCTTCTTGGACCTTTTCTCAGGTCCCAAGAAACCTCCTTGCAGGCCCTCTCCACCCAGCAGGTGCTGGGAAACTACATGAGGCCCTGGGCACAGAGAGCAGGTTTGCAGTTGCCACCTGGGCTTGGGCAGCTGACCCTGGGGTTATTACTCACCCCCTAACGGGCCTGCACAGGAGGATGGAGACCTGGTCTCACCAGGAAGGGGTGTGTGCAGCTGCTTTCGGGTGGCCTGGAGTTTGCGGTTCCTTGGGCCTTGAGCCCCAGCTGCTGCAAGCTGTCCTGCTGGGCAGGGCGAAGGAGAGGCAGCTTGACTGCCCAGCTTCTCTCACAGACCCAGCTCAGCTGCTCTGAGAAGCTCTCAGCTTTCTCCTGGGGGGTGATCATTCCCTTATGTTCCCCCAAATTCTCTTGGTCCTGAGCCGTCGGCACAACTTCTGTCTGCTGTAATTCCATGGCATAACCATATTTATCCACGAAGAACCCCCTCCTCTGTGGCCAGGCCTGTGGTCCCAACAGTCCTCTTGCTCCCGGCATCGGGTTGCTGCCCCCCATTTCTCAGACATCCCGCATCTCTTGGGCAGTTGGGTAGAAGGTCTGGGTGGGAAGTAAAGAAATGAGAACATCCATGGAGCACAAAGCGGTCTTTGTAGAAATGGGACACCGAGCTGGCTGGAACTTTGCCTGTGTCTGTCCATGCGGCGGCAGGTCCTTCCGCTGGGCAGAGGGCCGGTCGTTGGGTCCTAGGTTTCACAGTCTCTGCAGAGGGAAAGTCATATTTTCTGGTGCGCGCCATTTCCAGTTTTAGGTTGTATACGGCCGATCTAGAAGACACCTCTCCGATGACACAGCTGAGCACTTTCACTCATGGTGAAGGAGGAGGCCGGGGCCGCGTGGGTGATTGGCCCGGGCAGGAGCTCCCTAGCCGAGGGGAGCCGTTGCCTGGGCACTGTCAGAGGCTCTGCCCGCTGCTTACTCTTGTGTGTGTCTCTGGCCTCTTTGGGAACAGGGCTCAGCACAGGGGCACCTACCTACACGGGAAGTTCTCCATGAATATGGGTTGGTATTAAGTTACATCAAGGACTTAGCTTTATTTTAAAATGTAATTTCCCGAGAGCTTGTTTGGGAGTTTCCTTCTCAAACCACTAGGGGGCGCTCCTTCCCCGGCCCTCGCTCCCAGTGGTGTGGAGGAGGGGGAGGGAGACCCCTTCAACGGGAACAAAAGATGGGCCTGGAGTTGGTTGACTGGTTTTTTTTCTTCTTCTTCTTCTTCTTTTTTTTTTTTTAACATCTTAATTGGAGTATAATTGCTTTACAATGGCATGTTAGTTTCTGCTTTATAACAAAGTAAATCGGTTATACATATACCGATATATATACATATATGTTACATATATACATATATGTATATATGTTTGGTATACATATATACCGAACATATATACATATGTTCCCGTATCTCTTCCCTCTTGCGTCTCCCTCCCTCCCACCCTCCCTATCCCACCCCTCTAGGTGGACACAAAGCACCAAGCTGATCTCCCTGTGCTATGTGGCTGCTTCCCACTAGCTATCTATTTTACATTTGGTAGTGGATATATGTCCATGCCACTCTCTCACTTCGTCCCAGCTTACCTTTCCCCCTCCCCGTGTCCTCAAGTGCGCCTGATGTCCTGAGCCCCATGGGACGACTGGGCTGCACGGCACTCTAATCTTTGTGCATGATGCCTGGATGTTATTACAGAATTAGGAATGCTAACTTCCTCACCGCAGGGCTCAGCAGTACACGCGTGCCCCCCTGCAGAGGGAGTCTGCTGGGAGCCGTAGGAGTGCAGGTACCCTCAGAGGCCTGGCAGCCCCTCCTCGGGGTCTGGGGGGCCAGCCAGCATAAGCCAGGAAAGGGCTTGAGGCCAAGGCCAGGAGACAGGGCACCTGCATTCTAGCCTAGGTGTCAGTGTCAGGCAACTCATCTCCCCCTTGGTGTCCCTGCACATGTGGAAATGAGATAGTTGGAGGAAGGGATCCCCGAGGGCCCCTTCAGCAACGACACACCCACCTCTGGGCCTGACCCAAGGATGACTCGAACTGTGCCAGGAGTTATTCCCAGTGACCCGCCCTCTGGGTTAAAGCACTAGCTCCGTAGTCGCTAAAAGGCCCTGAGTTCAATGTAAGTGTTAACAGCTGGGAAGGGAAAGGCCTAAGCTATCGGCTCCCCCCTTCGCACAGCCCAGGCCACATGTGGATTGGCAAGGATAATGGGACACACAGACCGGCTGAGAGCTAAGCAGGGCGGGGACAGCAGAGTCTACAAGCAAAGGCCGTATCTGGGGAAGCCAGGCCTGTGTGAGGTCCCAGGGCAAACACCCAGCCGGAGGGAGAACAAGCATTACCAGGAGGCAGAGGCCACGGAGTGGCTCCCAAAGCACACTCGTCACTAGCTTTCCCTCTGCTGCTTTTCATTGACTCCAGAGCTGGGCCTGCTGTCTGTGTGACCAGCTGTGCCCAAGAAGCAGCCTGGGAGAGCCCCGCAAGGGCTGGGCCCTTCCTCGTGAGGCGGAGCTGGGGGGAGATGTAGTGGGGGGCTGCACCCCCAGACCTCACACACAGCCTGACAGCAGAGCATGGCCCAGTGGCTGACCATGTCCAAAGGTGCTCCTGGGGACGATTGTCTTCCTCCTGAGGGTTAGGAAGGGGTTACTGGTCCCGATAGCAAGCAGTGTGAACGCAGCTCCTGCTTCGTGATTCCTGCCAGGAAAGCTGGGATCCAACCAGCAGGAGCAGAGGCCTCTGGGAGCAGGGACTGAGGGGCCGAAATCTAGTGGGGACAGCAGGGCTCTGCCTGCCGCCCACCACCCAGTCCCGCTGGCCTTCGAGGGCCTCACGTGTGCCCGGGGCTGTGTAGGGTTGGGGAGGGTCCATGCTGGGGGAGTCTGTGACATGTGCCTGGTCTCCAGGAGCTGCGCTGCTGGCACTGGGCAAACACGGGGCAAATGGAGAGGATAAAATAACTCGCAAATAGGAGGCGTCTGGCCTCCTGCTTTCCCAGTTGAGTAAATAGGAGTAATGCAGTTGGGTCCCAAGGTTAAGGGGAGAAAGCTCAGTGCTCAGCATGCTGGTTATTATTAGCATAGTTGTTATTAACTGTTCCTTTTTTTTTTTTTTTTTTTTTTCTTTGCGGTACACGGGCCTCTCACTGTTGTGGCCTCTCTCGTTGCGGAGCACAGGCTCCGGACGCGCAGGCTCAGCGGCCATGGCTCACGGGCCCAGCCGCTCCGCGGCACGTGGGATCCTCCCGGACCGGGGCACGAACCCGCATCCCCTGTATCAGCAGGCAGACTCTCAACCACTGCGCCACCAGGGAAGCCCTGTTTCTTTATGCAAGACTGCAGTGAGGACAGGAGTTGAGATGCGTTAATACTTTTCTGCCCTTAAGAAGTGACAGGAAGGAAACACACATTGAAAAGCAGGCAAAATATGTGGTCTCGTTCCCTGTCCTCTCGGAGCCAGATGTCCCCAAGGTGCCGCCCTGCTGCTCCCCAGATCCGGCATCTGGGAGGCCGCCGCCCCCGCCCTGTACAGTTAGCCCCTGCTCAGTGTCTGCACCTTCCACCCCGCGCAGGTCCTCTCCTCCCTGCCCTGTTTGCATCGCTCCTGATTCTCCCTTTCTTTTCCCAGTCCTCCTGGTAGTGGGAAGGGCCGTGGGTGAGCACAGGTGAATGCCTCTGCCCCGCCCATGCTGCTGATAAGCCGAACAAGTGCCACCCTCTGCTCTGTCCTCAGGAGCATGCTTTCCGGCCTGGGGTGATCAGTGATCCCACAGGAGGAGGTGCCGATGATGGGAGGGAAAGGAGGGGAGCTGGGCGTTCTGGAGCCTCCCTTCCTGCCTTTCCCCACCTTGGCTGTGGTCTCTCTTCCCCGGGCTCTCTGCTGCCCTCTCTCCCTCTACACTGGACGCCCTGTTTTTCTGTCCTTTATTTCTAGCAAGACTGAGGATTGGGGATACTTGAATGAAGATGGAGAGCTCGGCTTGGCCTACCAAGGCCTAAAGCAAGTTGCCAGGTCAAATTGTGCCTTTCTTCCTGTGTCTGCTCTGTTCTGTCCGCTTGTGTCTATGCTTAATTGTTTTTCAGCTGGAGTGGAGGCAAGGGCACAGTTTGCGGGGGTGAGACGGGGAGGGGTGTGGGTGGGTGGCCCCTTGCATCGTCGTCTGTCACTTTGTGTGAAGGCTGCTTGTTTGTGGTAACACTAGATGGCTCACTGGGACCTTAGAGTCCACCGGCTGCAGCTCACCCACTCTGCAGGTGAAGGAATAGACCAGAGGGAGTTAACATGGCAGCAGGCGCACAGCTCTCTAGAACGAGGGGAACTTAATTCTGTGGGTTTCTGAGTCTGTGCTACTTCCGTGCTACATATTGACCATCCTGACTGCAGGATCAGCCAAGAGCATCGGCTGCATTTGTGCTGCCGGCCGTGCTCCAAGCACAGGGGTCCTGGCAGCCTGCCCTCCAGCACGTGTGCCAGTCGCCATTGCAGTGACTGCCTGGACCTCATAAGAGCTGACCAGCCCAGCGCCCAGTGTGCTTCAGGGTCGCCATGTCTGACCCTCACCGCACGCTCACGGGGCAAGGACACTGGGGCTTGCAGGGTGTGAGGAACTTGCTGCTTGAGCAGAAGATCCAGAATGCGAACCTGGTTCCATTTGCTACTGGAGCCTGAATCCGTAACCCTTTTGGCCATCGGCCCTGGGTGATCAGCTTAGCAAAGGAAGTTAGACGTGCGCAGAATTAACACAACCTGGCGATCACATCGCACGTTTCCTGCCAGCGCGTGGCTTTTCAGGGCTGTGGCATAGCTTCGTGCACTTGAGATTCCCAACAATAGGCTTCTTTCCCAGAAGAGGAAACAGGCTGGGCGAGGTGGCATGAGTGCTGTGCCCAGCACCCTCGGCCTGATGCCGGCGGGCTGCAGCAGGAGCCCGGTGCCTCTCACATCATCTCCCGAGTTCTGCCTGCTGATGACGTCATGGAGGTCCCGTTACACTATCAAGAGCCTCTCTTCTTGGCAGAAGAAGGTTGAGGTCAGCTGGTTCTCGAGGCAGCATGTCTCCTGGCTGTGGGTTCAAACATGGCCCCACCTGTGAGCAACGTGACATCTGGCTTCATTTCCTCTCTGGTAGAATGTGGATCAGAATCAGACCTGCCTCCTCGGGTCATTGCAAGGAATAGATGAAGGTGAAGCACTTTGCACGTGCCTGCCACGTAGAAAGCATGGAATAAATATTAGCTGCTACTTGTATTATAGTGGCTATTTTGGAGTAAGATCAAATTCCTGTCCCATCTAGAAGTTTGTTTTATTTTGGGTTGGGAGGGGGAATAGGATGCGCTTTAATACATAAAGAAATGAATGCATTACTAAAACAAAGAAGGCACAGCCCTATGCCTCAGGAGATCCAGAACCAGATCTGCCACTGGCAGTGGCCTCAAACCTCTCTCACGTTTAGTTTTCTCACCTGCTTAGGCAGGGGTTCTCCGACTTTGCACAGAACCCTGGACTAAGTCACCCAACTACAGTCTACATGGAGGGTAAGAAAGGTGTGAGCAGCAAACTCACAGTGCAACCCGGAAACTAATCCTTTGGGCAGAGTTCCTAGAGCCCAAGCGTTCCATTAAATTTATAACTTACTGGTGATTTCTTTTAGTTTATTGTAGCCAAGATTGGATGTTATCTAAATATTGTGTGACCCTAAAAATGCTGGTTCAATTACCAAGTTACTTTCCACAGTCCTCGCATTGTTGTTTTCCTTTGGTGATGCTGCCTGTGATGAATGGGTGAATCAGTCGTACCTCCGTCATTTCTTCATTCATTTGTGTCACTTTGCTGAGAAGCCCCTGGGGCCAAGCACCGCACCTGGTGCCACTGTGGAGCAGACCGAACACGGGCTCGCTTCCATCCGGGACTTCCCGGTGTAGACTTTCCCCTCTCTCTTGCTCCCTTGTAGATTTGCTCCCTCCTGTCTTGTGGGAATCATCTCCTCCCAGAACGACAGCAGAACTGCAGAAACATGGAACTGTCTCCTAGGCACTTCCACGGTCCTGACTCTGCTGAGCTCTGGTCACAATCTTTATCTGCATCCCAGGGAGAGGGTGGGGTGACCAAGTCAGGAGGCTTTGGATGAAAGTTTGTTCAAGTAGTTACGCCCAAGAAGACAGCATCATAGTCATATCAGTAATTAACTTCCTGAAGAGGAGGCTGCTTCGGAACCTTCCTTAATTCCTTACCCATTCCCTCATAATAGAAGGTGTCTCCCAGAATTGCCCAGAGAGTCTCCCGAAGCTTCTCCCCAACCTTCTCCAGATCTTCTCTAGGTCTCTCTGCTTCTTGTCATGACAGCAGTTGATCTTAAACCTCCCCCCAGATCATTTGCAATTAGTCTTAGTTTCTGTTTTGACTGGGGGAAAAATGTATATAAAAGGCCAGAGATGAAGTGGGTATAAGGTAAATAAAAAGAAGGGATCTTTCTATAGAGAACAAACGTGTGGACACCAAGGGGGGAAAGCGGCAGGGGGTTGGGGGTGGTGGTGTGATGAACTGGGAGATTGGGATTGACGTGTATACACTAATATGTATACAGTAGATAACTAATAAGAACCTGCTGTATAAAAAATAAATAAAATTCAAAAATTCAAAAAAAAAGGTAAAAAGAAAGGATCTTTCTAAAACTTGCAGAGAATCTACTAAAGGGAAAATATGCAAGTAATACAGCTAGTTCCGTCTACCAGAGTTGTCTTAGCAAGGAGATTCTTGTGAACTTTGGGCAGATATGGATGCTTTTATTGAAAAGATGCTATAAGAAATTTATTTCTGCTGATGATATTTTGACATGGAGACAGTCTCTCAATCCCAGACCAATAGGCTGTGCTCAGGAACAAAGAACAGAGGGATGAGGGTGGTTGAGAAAAAGGCCGAAGGCCGGGGGTGCTGTGTGTGGCCTTGACTCCCTGTCGTCCCAGAGGAAGGCTGGCCCGCTTGCCTGCCCAGCCCCGTGGACCTGCTCCCCTCCGTGTCCGTCCCCTGTTGGTTTCATGCAATTGCTGCTGCTGCTGCTGTGTCCCTGCTCGGCTGCTGCCCTGTTGCGTGTCCATGTGTGGCCCCTACTTGGGGGCACAGACACAAGCCACCCGGTTACCTGCCCTCCTTCCCGGGTGCAGGTTGCTGGAGGCCCAGCTGCAGGCTCAGAGCCGTGAGCACGAGGAGGAGGTGGACGGTCTCAAGGCCCAGGTGGAGGCCCTGAAGGAGGAGATGGACAGGCAGCAGCAGACCTTCTGCCAGACGCTGCTGCTCTCCCCAGAGGCCCAGGTGGAGTTCGGCATCCAGCAGGAGATGTCCCGGCTGACCAATGAGAACCTGGTGAGTCGCCGTGCCCCGTGGAGCCCAGCTCCGGGAGGTCACGTTCTAGAAGAAAAGGGGACCAGGAGTGGCCTTTCGCCAAATGGACAAGGTTCATGTGCTTGGCCCTGTGGTAGGAGTAGAGAGTCTAGAAATCTACAGTCAGCACGTGTTTGTGGAGCTATTTTATTTATCTGTTAATGTATAACTAACCTCCCCAAAACTTAGCAGCCTGGAATAGCAACCACACTTTCTGGGTCAGGAATTCTGGCAGGGCTCAGTGGGGGTGACTTGTCTCTGCTCTCCTGTGGTTGGAGGGGGCTGGAGGACGCGAGACAGCCTCAGTCCTGTGTCTGGGGCCTCGGTTCCCCTCCACGCGATCTTCTCTCTGCACACATGTGGCCGTCTTTCATTGGACCACCATGGGCTGCTTTACGCGGCAGCTGACTTCCAACAGGATGAGCTGGGAGGCCTCTTAAAGTCTAGCCCCAGAACTGCCCAGGGTTGCTTCTGCCACATTCTGTTGATTAAGACCAATCTGGGCAGATTGAGTGATGGGGATGGACTCTTCCTCTTGCTGGAGGGGAGGAATGGTTGGTAGCCATCCTGGCAGTAACCAAAGGAGCCGGGCAGATGCCAGAGAAATGAAAGACAGTCTCTGTCCTCAGAGAGCTAACAGGCTAGTAGGGGAAGCAAGACATGTTAAAAAAAAAAGAAGAGAAAGAAGATGGTGTTTCCAAAAGCATGATTGTACATGGGATTAACAAGCATTACAGAAAAAGAATTGTAGGGGAGGCTTGACCTGAGGCAGGAGGCACTAAAGGGACGTCACCCGTGCAGAGGAGGAAGGAGAAAGGGAGTCCAGATGTTTTCCGAGGTTCCACAGGGGCATGTTTGCTTCTGTCTCCTGCGTCACTCCTAGTCACAGTGTCTCTGACGGTCGTGGAGCTTCCTGCCTCCACTGCCCAGCTGGGTCAGGGTGACAGTAATGCTGTTCCAGGTCCCAGGGGCTGATTTTCTCCCTGTGGTGGTGGCTGCTAGGAGTTAGGCAGCCACTGAGGGGCCCAGGCCAAGAGCCTGTTTTGCTTCTGGGCCCCAGGTAACCTCGCTGGCCTGCAGGCTCGTCCAGCTGACACCTCCCCACTGCACTCTCATGCCTTCACCTGTCCATTCCTTCCCAGGGCACCTCCCAGCTACCTGGGGACCCTGAGGCTGAGGGTCTCCTGGGGGTTGGCATGGCAACCTGAGGAGGCTTGGCCTAGAGAACTGTGGGTTGGGCAGGGCGCCAGGCAGCCTGAGCCCAGAGGAGTCTTCCGTCCAGGCTGAGAGAACACTGTGACCCATCTCCCACTTCATGGGTCCAGACCCGGAGCCTGGCCTCCTTGATGGCTGCCTGTGAGCCAGGCTGGGCCCCGGATCCCACCCCTGCCCTCCAGGGCAGGATTAGATCTGTTCTCACACTGCTTCCTCCTGCTTTTAGGACCTTAAAGAACTGGTGGAAAAGCTGGAGAAGAATGAGAGGAAGCTCAAAAAGCAACTGAAGATTTACATGAAGAAAGTCCAGGACCTGGAAGGTAGGGTGTGAGTACGGGTGTCGTGAGGCACAAGCGTGCTCGGCCACCCTCAGGGAGGGGGCTGCCTGCCCACCCCAGACACTTCCACTTCCCCCACCTGCTGCCGCCCCTGCCCAGGGCAGTCCCGTGACAGAATCACGCAGACCCCAGGAGCTCACCCAGTCTCAGTTTGCCGGAACCTGCACTAACGATCCACAAACGTAGCAGGTGTTTGGGTGCTGACTCAAGCTATGCGGGGAGGGGCAGCTGAGACAGTGGCCTCTGGTCCTGCGTTC
Source organism: Mesoplodon densirostris (assembly GCF_025265405.1). Lineage (NCBI taxonomy): Eukaryota > Metazoa > Chordata > Mammalia > Artiodactyla > Ziphiidae > Mesoplodon > Mesoplodon densirostris. The sequence goes on along the minus strand of NC_082675.1, from coordinate 66,635,111 downwards.
AGAGGGCTTAAAGCTGGGAGGCAATACCTTCTGGTTCGAAAGAATGTTCCATAATATAAAGCCCCAAACCACGGGGGCCCTTCTCCACGCTGCAGTACTCAGGGAGAAAGGTCAGTTCTGTGGTTAAACTTCCCAACTGGAATCTGGCCCAGAGAAGTCAGGCAGAGATTTAACTCAGTCTCCCAGAAACCCCCAGAATGTTCTCTTTCCTTGACTCCCCACTGCAGATCTAATCATGTCACTCCCTACCCTTCTTGGCACATCCTGCCTTGCTGGGAACCTCTCTTTGTCCCCTCACCACCTGAGGGGGTGGGGGAAGGATACCCCCCCATCCTTCCACCTCAGCTCAGGAGTTACGTCCTCAGGGTTCCAGTCCCCTCTTTTGCTGTCCTGACACCACACAGCTACGTCACAGTTCCCATCATAGGTATTGTTTAATCACCTGCTTGTGTCCACCTGCTGCTCTGGACGAGGCTGTAGGAGGGCAGGGCTGTGTCCTGTTCAGCCTTGGGCCGTTGCCCCCATACCCCACATGCCCTTCTCCATCTTTGGATTTCTCTTTTCTGTTCCTAGAGTTTTGTTTTGTTTTGTTTTGTTTTTTGCGGTACGCGGGCCTCTCACTGTTGTGGCCTCTCCCGTTGTGGAGCACAGGCTCCGGACACGCAGGCTCAGCGGCCATGGCTCACAGGCCCAACCGCTCCGCGGCATGTGGGATCCTCCCGGACCGGGGCACGAACCCGTGTCTCCTGAATCGGCAGGCGAACTCTCAACCCCTGCGCCACCAGGGAAGCCCTGTTCCTAGAGTTCTTAAACTCCTGGTCACTCAGGCTTTTTCTTCTCCCCCACCTCCTCCCCTCCCTCTTTCCCCCTCCCTCCTTCTGTCCTGTCCCCTTCCTCCTTCTCTCCATCCCTCCTTCCTTCCCCCTCCCTCCTTCCCTCCCCCTCCCTCCTCCCCTTCCCTCCCTCCTTCCTTCCCTCTCCCTCCTTCCTTCCCTCTCCCTCCTTCCCTCCCCCTCCCTCCTTCCTTCCCCCTCCCTCCTTCCCTCCCCCTCCCTCTCTCTCCCTCCTCCCTTCCCTTTCTTACAGCTGGGTGGAGAAAAAGAAACAGCTCCCCAGCCGGATGGTTGTATATCCTGCACCTCACATCCTTCCCGAGTTTTCTCTGGTCCAAAACCTGCCCGTTGCCATTTTGGGTGTTTCCCCAGCCCCTGTCCTGAGTGGCCCCCAGTGCCTGATGCTAAGCTCCTCTGGTCACACTTGGAGTGTGGCCCAGGCTGCAGGGACAGACCATGTAAGGAGTGTGACAGCCCAGAGAACCCAGAACCCTGGGGCCCCAGGCCCCAACCCCTCCCACCCGAAATGACCCCGCCCCCGGGCCTGAGCCTGGAGGTCTCAGTTCATCCTCCATCCCTCTCTCCTGTTCAGCTGCCCAGGCACTGGCCCAGAGTGAGAGGAGGCGCCATGAGCTCAACAGGCAGGTCACCGTGCAGCGGAAAGAGAAGGACTTCCAGGGCATGCTGGAGTACCACAAGGAGGACGAGGCCCTGCTCATTCGGAATCTGGTGACAGGTCGGGCCCTCTGTGGCATCCCACCCCCAGCCCCTCCTCCTGCAGCTCCTGCACAGCCCCCATACCACAGACACCCCCGCCCTCTTCCTCCTCCCCCATCCATCCCCCAGCCACTCTCACCCACCACCTCAAGCTGCTGCACTTCTGACCAGCTCCCAGGTGATACTGATGCTGGGGCTAGTGTGTGGGCTGCCCCCGGGGCCGCATGCAGGGCTCTTGGGAGCTGCTCTCCTTGCCAGCCCGGGGCCTGGTTTACCAGTTGTACCAGCTCTGACCCCTCCGGTCTTATATCCCATCTGGCTGCAACATGCCAGCCTTCCTGCTCTGTGTGCAGCCCAGTTCATCAGCTGCCTGCAGAGCCGGTAGGAAGAGTCCTGGACCAAAAAAGGAGGGATCTTTGGTGGTCTGGTCCTCTGGCCCCTGAGCTACTAGCTCCAGTCTCCAGTCTCTTAGTTTTCCCATCTGTAAAATGGGGATGAGGATACTGACCCCGCCCACCCCACACTTGAAATATGACAAAGGTGAAAGTGCTGTGTTAAAGCTGCGAAACCCTTCTCGAATGTGAGGAATTCAAAGAGGTGGTAGCTTTTGCAAGGGTATTTGGAGTTCAAATAAGAGGTAAATCTTACTTTAGAGAAGTGTACGTTTATGGAAGTCCCAGTCTGCTGAGCACTGGGCCAAGGGCTGCAGGAAGAATGGAGCATGACTTCAGCCTAGCACAGATTTTGCTTCAGCTCTTTGTTTTGGGTATTTTTAGTTGCTGAGTATTTTGCTCTTTTTATAAAGGTTAATTTCCCCACAATTGCCTGACTACTAAATGTGATGTAAGTTCACCTCACATTTCCTTAACCAGGCTGCATCTTGTTCAAACACCGTTAGGAATGAGCCTTTAATCTCTGATGAATGAAACTCAAAGTTCAGAGCATCAGAGCAAAAAGAATAATAACGGTGGAGGCTGCTTGTGCCAGCCAGTGGGTGGCTCCCTCCCCCGTCATCGCTCAGGTGGCCCCAGGCAAGCTCATCTGCTAAGCCGCCTGCACACAGCACCTGGTCACCTTCCCTCCAAAAGACCCTTCCACACGAGCACCAGGATTCCACTGATCACGGCTCAGGCACCCAGTGTTGGCTGGTTACTGTGGACGATGGAGAAAAGTAGAGCCATGGTCCCTGCCCGCAAGACGCTACCATTTAGCTGCTACGGGACTCAAATCACGATAGAAAGTTCCGAGGCAGGACAAGCTATCTGCAATCTTCATACGGGTCAGCCTCGAAGCAAGAAGCTGTAGGATGGAGGTCTGGGCCTTAAAGCACATTCTTCTGTATAAATGTTATTGGCATTCTAATTAGACCCAAAGGCCAATCCGCAATCATCGGTTAAGCCTAGGAGATGCCCAGATGTTAACCAGGTACCTGTAGTATTATGGCCTGTAGGTGTATTTGAGGCCGGGTACCCACTGGAGAAGCTGGCAGCACATGTACAGCCCCAAACCTAGGCGGCCCTGACCCTAGACGGCCCTGGCCCTAGACGGCCCTGGCCCTAGGCGGTCCTGACCCTAGGCGGCCCTGACCCTAGACGGCCCTGACCCTAGACGGCCCTGACCCTAGGCGGCCCTGACCCTAGACGGCCCTGGCCCTAGACGGCCCTGACCCTAGACGGCCCTGGCCCTAGGCGGTCCTGACCCTAGGCGGCCCTGACCCTAGACGGCCCTGACCCTAGACGGCCCTGACCCTAGGCGGCCCTGACCCTAGACGGCCCTGGCCCTAGACGGCCCTGGCCCTAGGCGGCCCTGACCCTAGGCGGCCCTGACCCTAGATGGCCCTGACCCTAGACGGTCCTGACCCTAGGCGGCCCTGACCCTAAACGGCCCTGACCCTAGACGGCCCTGGCCCTAGACGGCCCTGGCCCTAGGCGGCCCTGGCCCTAGGCGGCCCTGACCCTAGACGGCCCTGACCTTAGACGGCCCTGGCCCTAGACGGCCCTGGCCCTAGGCGGCCCTGGCCCTAGACGGCCCTGACCCTAGACGGCCCTGGCCCTAGGTGGCCCTGACCCTAGACGGCCCTGGCCCTAGACGGCCCTGACCCTAGACGGCCCTGACCCTAGGCGGCCCTGACCCTAGACGGCCCTGGCCCTAGGCGGCCCTGACCCTAGGCGGCCCTGGCCCTAGGCGGCCCTGGCCCTAGACGGCCCTGGCCCTAGACGGCCCTGACCCTAGACGGCCCTGGCCCTAGGCGGCCCTGGCCCTAGACGGCCCTGGCCCTAGGCGGCCCTGGCCCTAGACGGCCCTGACCCTAGACGGCCCTGACCCTAGGCGGCCCTGACCCTAGACGGCCCTGGCCCTAGACGGCCCTGGCCCTAGATGGTCCTGGCAGAAGATCTGAGAAGTTCCCCCTTCCCCTCCCCCAGCCCCCCTGCAGGTGGAGGGGAGGTGGCCTCCCTCACTGCCTTTCCAAGCCTAGAGGTGGCTCCTGAGGCCTGGGCTGGGTGGAGCTTGGGGGTGGCGGTCATGAGGGTGTGGGGTGAGGCCTGGGGGTAACAGTGAGCACGCCTGGAGTCTGAGGCCCGTGGCCTTGTGCCCGGGCCTCGTGCTCGCCTTTCATCTTGCCTCTCGCTGGACCTTTCCTCCTCCTGCTCTGGGCCCCCACCAAGCACTGCTGCTCTCAGCCTGGTCTGCGCCTCCCCGGGCCTCCTCTGGCATGGAAAGCAGTCTGACAGCTTCTCCCTGGCCCTCCAAGAGCTTTGGCAGGAAAGGACCAAAAGGCTGAGCAGGAGTCTGCAGTTCACGGGGAGGCCCACCGGCCACTTCCGGTCCTGCCAGAGCCCACGGGGTGGCGGTTTAGAGGAGTTGGGGGGGAGGGGAGGGGGAGCAGCTGTCCCTGAGCGTGGCCAGGCTAGCGCTGGCCGAGAGGGAGGCGGCGGCGTGGGGAGGGGCGAGCGGCTGTGGCCGGTCCGTGGCCTGCTTGACCTGCTGCCCCCGAGACCGTCCGGGCGGCGGGCGCTGCCACACGGTTGCTGAACCGAGCGCCGGACGCGCTAGATGTTGCTGCAGCTCTCCCAGCCCCTGGCACGCGGGCTCTGTGTGCGGGAGCCGGCCTCGCCTTCTTGCTGCCGCAGGGCCCGTGTGTCCCCCGCGGAAAGTGCTGGTGCAGAGGGGTGGGAAGTTCTCGCCCCGGCCGCCTGGTGAGGGAGCCAGCTCCCGTCTCCAGCCGGCCTCGGGCCGCGAGCCCTTCTTACCGTGTGTAAACTCAGGCAGGGAGCCACCTGTGGATTCTTTTCCTCCGTGTTGCAAGGACGAGGACTGAGGAGGCTATTGTAAACAATTAGGAGCATGATTTGTGTTTGTTTGGGGTTTATAACTATAGTTTCTGAAACTACCGGTAGTCAAGGTCCGAGGGAATCTGTGTATCAGGGCAGCTTCTCCCCTGCTCCTCCCCCAGCCCCCATGAGGAGCTACAGGAAAATGTTAAAATTATTGGTCCTGCAGGCCAGGATTCTTACAGCCCCGAGCATCGGCCATACATCTAATTCTTGCTCTTTGTTGCCGGTAGACCTGAAGCCCCAGGCGCTGGCGGGCACCGTGCCTTGCCTCCCTGCCTACATCCTCTACATGTGCATCAGGCACGCGGACTACGTGAACGACGACCTCAAGGTGCACTCCCTGCTGACCTCCACCATCAATGGCATTAAGAAGGTCCTCAAGGTCAGTGTCCAGGCTGAAGGTGGTGGTGTGTGGGGAACTCGGGGAAAACAACAGCTCCCCGTTGCTTCTTTCTGTCTGCGTTTTGTGATCGCGAGTTCTCCAAAATCTCCAGCTCTGAAGGTGAATGACACCTGACCTCTAGATAAACAGGATACCAGAATATTTCACCCTTTACCTTGGATCGCTGATGGTGAGAACCTGCCAGGCCAGCTGGCCCAGTGCTCACAGTAGAGCCCAGGGCTGCTGGAGTCAAGCTCGTCTGTGTCACTTGGCTTTGTAGTCGTCAGCTGTAGAGGCAGCTTGTCCCCCACGTGTGTGGACCACTGATCAGGGGACCAGGGCTGGGTCGTACATCATCCCCGGGAGTGGAAGAGCAGTAACGCAGCCTCGTGGGGACGGCTGTCTTCTGTGTGACTGTGATTAGTAAGGGCCCGCTTGCCATTGGATCTGCTTTGGGCCTACTGGGTAAGAGAAGGAAACGTGGACATGGAGGGACCAGGTAGGCATTTGACCAGATGGGAACCACTTACTCATAACCAGGAGCGTCTTTTTCTTTTCACAGAAGCACAATGATGACTTTGAGATGACGTCGTTCTGGTTGTCCAATACCTGCCGCCTCCTGCATTGCCTGAAGCAGTACAGCGGGGATGAGGTGAGTGTAAGATAAACGCAGTCCCCTAAAGTGCACTGAAACACCGTCGAGGTGCCCCGTGTTCTTCAGCAGTTAGGCCCTCATTGCCTTGGGCACAGCAACACGTGTTCCACTTCAGAGCACCTCAGATCTCAGGTCAGAATGGAGGGCAGAGGTTTCGGTCATAGAAGGCATCTCTGTTCTGTCCAGATGTCATTCTGAGCTGCTTTGTATCCCTTGAAGAGAGGGTGTGAGATCTTTGGAGCACCTCTGGGACCTCAGGCTCTGGGCGTGCCTTCTGCACCTGTTCACTGGAGGCAGGAATAAGGCAGGCCTTGAGGACCCCAAGGGCCCCTGGAAAGCACCCTGAATGAATAAGTGGATTTGTAGGGAAATGAATTTATGTAACCCATCCATCATCTGAGAGCCCTCAGGACTCCCCCTGAAAACGCTGTGACCTTAATTTTCTGAAGCAGTCCTAGAAGAGCCCCATTTCTGTGAATGCTGGCAGAAAGCTCAATTGTCTGGGATGTCAGATTGTCTCCTAAGCCAACCAATTAGTTTGTCCATTTTAAGACAGACAGAGATGGTCCAAGAGAAGAGGCGCAATGTAATTGAACTACGTCTGTGCAAACTGACCCTGAGGCCCAGCTTCGAGCTTCTCACCAAATTCAATTCCTTGGCCTGAGGCCCAGCTCACCCCATCACTTAATGTTCTGCTCTGGACCTCTAGGGTCCAGCTTTATCTAGAACTCACCATTCCCACTGCTGGTCCTTGAAAGAACTTTTCCCATGCTCTGCATTCAGCCCAGTGACCTAGTAACATACAGCCCATTTTCATCCTAATTTCTCCGGTGAGAATCCCAACTCGTCCCAGGCACTGCCCACTCCCAGTGCCCTGCAGGCCTCCTTGGCTTTCCTTCTCCCCTTCCTCACATATCTCACTCTCCACCCTCCCCAAGGCCAAGACAGTGTGAATCAATGTAGTGCAACAACTTTGAAAGCTTTCTTCCATCTTTGTGCCAGAACAAGTTTTCACAGACTCTTCTCCCTGGGGTAATAAAAGGGTATGCCATGCCACTCAGTGTTGCCACCCTTGGAATGGGACTTGACTCCATCTCTCTCCTAGAATCAGAACTTTGATACAGCTGCTTTTATTATGAAAGGGAGTGGGTTAAATATTAAAGAAATAGTGTTGACTGTATTATTGGAAGAAATGGGCTTCATTTCAAACCAGATGTCCTCTATTCCATAACCCTAATATTATATACAAGCTTTTACTTTAAGCAGAGAACTGCATTTAAGGTTATCTCATTGAGAATCATCACCTGACCCAATGTTGTCTGTACCCTGCAGGGAACATTACATAGGGCTAGGGAGGACCAAGAACTCCATTACGTTAGGCTATTGTTTCACGTGCTTATATTCCCAGGGACAAGACTTGAACCACAGCGTAACCATATCTATGTAGCCTAAATAACAGCTATCTTGTTATCCCCTCTTCTGCCTGCTTTTTTTTTTTGGCTGTGTTGGGTCTTCATTGCTGTGTGCAGGCTTTCTCTAGTTGCGGTGGTGTGCGGGGGCTACTCTTCCTTATGGCGTGCGGGCTTCTCATTGCGGTGGCTTCTCTTTGTTGCGGAACATGGGCTCTAGGCATACGGGCTCAGTAGTTGTGGCTTGTGGGCTCTAGAGCGCAGGCTCAGAAGTTGTGGTGCACGGGCTTAGTTGCTCTGCAGCATGTGGGATCTTCTCGGACCAGGGTTCTAACCCGTGACCCCCGCACTGGCAGGCGGATTCTTAACCACTGCGCCACCAGCGTAGTCCCTTCTGCCTGCTTTTGTTTTCTTTAAAAATTGATGTGTGATTTGACAGTATGAGAGGCTTTGCTGGGGATAGTTACCCTTTTGAAAACATTGACCTTTTGGCTGCTCTTGGTTCCCCTTGGCCTGAATACAGAGAGACATTGGTCACATGAGTCCTTCTGATATTAGCAACTCTTTGAACTTGCATGTTACTTCATCTTGTTAACATAGAAAGCTAAGAAGACATAGTGCTGTAGCTGTGGAATCGTTTCAGTTCATCCATTAATTCTGATACCCAGTGATAGAATCCACATAAATTTCTCATTTTAAAAACATATACTCTGACCCAGGTACTTCTTTAAGGACTGTGTATAATCTAATATTTTAGGGTAACTTGGTATATTGGGAAGAGAATTGGGTAAAGAGTCAGAAAGCATGGATTCCCTCTTTCCCTGGACCTGCTACCAACCTTCACTTTGCTACCTTAGGGAAACTTCAGGGATTTGGACTAAACGACTGTGGCCTTTTTAATTAAGCAGTTTCGAGTCCTCTGTCATGCTTAGCTTTGACACTGCCTTCAAATCTAAGAGCCATCACTGAGGCCTCAAAGAACTGACAGGGTCTGGTAGAACATCCTACTAGCAGACAGAGCCTGATCGGGCCCCACAAATAGGGTATTGAGAAAGTGACTGGAGGCCCAGAAGGCCTGCTGAGCACGGCAGGCCACGGAGCCTCAGCACAGCACCCATCTGCCTCTACAGGGCTTCATGACTCAGAATACAGCAAAGCAGAACGAGCACTGTCTTAAGAATTTTGACCTCACTGAATACCGCCAGGTGCTGAGCGACCTTTCCATTCAGATCTACCAGCAGCTCATTAAAATCTCCGAGGGCCTGTTGCAGCCGATGATAGGTAAGCCGGCACAGGAGATCTCCTGAGCTCATCATGGGATCCGAAGTGAGGGTAAGCACTCCCTACATTTAGGGCACCAGATACCTTAGGTGTGGCCTCCAGAAAGCCAGGACCTTCCAGTGAAGGAAGCTGAGGAGGTGTGTGCCATCTACTCAAAAGCAGTTATGAACTTTTCAACACCAGCCCATCAAAGCATGTGATGCTTGGGTAGTAAGAGTATAGATCACTTTTCCTTTATCTTTCTCTGTAATATACTGTATTTTTTCCCCAAAACAATTTCCATAAGTAATAAATATAAATTCAGAAAGTGTAAATGCATGTACAGTGAAAAGATATAATCCGCTTGCCCATATATATATATACTTTATTCATGGAAAAAGGAAAGCATTAAGTATGTTCATATAAATGAACACAGTAGTAAACACTCATGCAATCAATATTTATTGAACATTCTGTCCAAAGCAGTACACTTGGGCACTTAACATGAAATCAGATTTGAAAATAAGAGCAGTTATTTTTTAAGTCACAAGAAAAGTGACACGTATATGCATCACTCACTGTGCTCCTTAAAGGCTGTTGAGGAAGTAGTCTCCTGGACCATGTAAGTAATTCTTTCCCCAGGTTCTTACAACACAAGTAGGTTATAAGAGAATTCCAAGTAGGACAGAGTCCTACATGCCATCCAGAAATATATCCCTTGGGATAAGATTCATTCCAAATCCTTCTTCCTGTCTGAGACTCTTCTTATGAGGCGCCAGTTTATTCTCACCAGACATAGGGAGAACTGGGGATGTTTCATGACTCAGAGAAGATGATGGTTAACAGCATCAGACAGACCGGGGTTCAAATCCTGGCCCTGCCACTTCCTAGCAGGGTGACTTTGGGCAAGTTATTTAACCTCTTTATGCCTCAATTTCCTCATTAGGAAATGGGTTGTTGGAAGATTAAAAGTGCCTGACCTGTAGTTAAGTGCTGTGCAGTAAGTATGACAGACCAGCTCACCTAAGATTTACATGGTCGGTGGCTGATGGAGAAAAGCTATTTGAACAACTATAGGATGATCTCAGGGTCCAGGCCCAGGTCAGTGGCTGGGCCCTGACTACACCCAAGTTGCTCAATTCTGGTCTCTCAGCACAGAAGCCAGTACAGAATTAAGTTGGTACGTGCCTTTCACCTCTGTCCCATCACCAGTAAATTTAAGCGAAAATTTGGTCCACAGGTTTAGTCCAAGATTTCTATGTGGAAGTCCTATTCTGTGTAGAAATCAACAGGTTAGAAATTCCATGCCAAATGCTGCAAGTTCCTGAGCATGTCGACCTTGTTCACCTCTGGGTGGGATCACTGACAAAGCCCTGAGTACTGTGTGATCTCAGTGACCCGAAAACAGATCTTCTTTGGGAACATGCAGCTTCTCTAATCATGCTTTTCTTTCAGTGTCTGCCATGCTGGAGAACGAGAGCATTCAGGGTCTGTCTGGGGTGAAGCCCACGGGCTACCGGAAGCGCACCTCCAGCCTGGCGGATGGAGATAACTCCTACTGCCTGGAAGCCATCATCCGCCAGATGAATTCCTTCCACACAGTCATGTGCGACCAGGGCCTGGACCCCGAGATCATCCGCCAGGTGTTCAAACAGCTCTTCTACATGATCACCGCGGTGACTCTCAACAACCTGCTTCTGAGGAAGGACGTCTGCTCCTGGAGCACAGGCATGCAGCTCAGGTACGAGAAGCGCCTTGGCCTGGCACACGCCAGCTCTAGTCAGGCACGGGACACTTGTCTCTGAAAATGAAATCCAAATCCAACTGATTGTCCTTGTCACAGTTAGTATGTGACTCAGATCCATCACCTTTTTATTGGTTGGTGAAATTCATCACACGCTGAGATGGTGACCCGGTAAACAAATTAGTTCAGAGCTTAAACACGTTTACATACTTTAATATAAAGATTGTAAATATGAGGTGGATAGGTCAGAGAGGAAAAGTAATGACTTAAGAGGCATGGAGGCTCACAGAGAAGTACAAACATGTTTGCGAATGTTAAATGCTAAGTGGTTTTAATTCAATATAGTTAATGCCTTTTTTTCTCATTAACTTAGTACAGGCACTTTAGGTACTTCATCTTGGCTTGATTTTAAGCACCCACTCATTTCACAAAAAGTTATTGAGTGCCAGGTACTTTTCACGCTTCTGCCCACGTGAGACAATTAAGATGAGGAGACTGATAACACTAATGGCAGCTGGCCTACAAAATAAACACAGGAGGTGAGCTCTTCCCAGTGAAGTAGGAGGCCAGCTTTAACAGAGCTCACTCTTCCTGTGTCTAAGGTACAATATAAGTCAGCTGGAGGAGTGGCTTCGGGGAAGAAACCTGCACCAGAGGGAAGTTGCTGAGACCATGGAACCTCTGATCCAAGCAGCCCAGCTCCTGCAGTTAAAGAAGAAGAGCCCCGAGGATGCAGAGGCCATCTGCTCCCTGTGCACCGCCCTCAGCACCCAGCAGGTGTGGTCACTGTCAGCCGAGGGCCTCAGAGCAAGCCCAGCTTCCACTGCAAGTCTGTTCCTGCCGGTGGTTGTTTCTTAGTGTGGCACTCCTGGCCCTTCTCTGCTCCCAATGATACTGTCCTGAAGGTCCAGAGGATGGGATGTTCCTGGATGAACCAAAGGCTACTTCGGTCTGTGAAACAAGATGCCACGGTTTCCCAGTAACTCTCTGGTGTCTCTTGCTTACATAGAAAGATAAGGTAGTCAACCCATAAAACGTCAAGCTTAGGCACACACTTTTTTTTTTTTTTTTTTTTTTTCCTTTTTGCGGTATGCGGGCCTCTCACTGTTGTGGCCTCTCCCGTTGCGGAGCACAGGCTCCGGACGCGCAGGCTCAGCGGCCATGGCTCACGGGCCCAGCCGCTCCGCGGCATATGGGATCCTCCCAGACCGGGGCACGAACCCGTATCCCCTGCATCGGCAGGCGGACTCTTAACCACTGCGCCACCGGGGAGGCCCGGCACACACTTTTTTAAACGCTTACAATGAAGTCTGGAATGTCTCTCACCTAGAAACTTAAATTTCTTTCAGGAAGCGGCAGCATTGGCGTTTGGCATTAAACTGTTTTCTTTACAGCTATGACTCCGTTATGGCCCTATTTTCACTTAGCATCCATTTACATGATTGTAAATAAAGTCAGTGAGAACCTAGAGGCATTTCAATGTTCCTTTCCTTTTCCCCTCAAAATTGTATTTGTACTAGGACTCGGTTGCAGAGATATTACCAGTCTGTAAAAAGATAAATCACCTTGCCCTCCATCATGAACGTGCCTATTTAGAAATGGGCCCGGGGCTTCCATGGTGGCGCAGTGGTTGAGAGTCCGCCTGCCGATGCGGGGGACACGGGTTCGTGCCCCGATCCCGGAGGATCCCACATGCCGCGGAGCGGCTGGGCCCGCGAGCCATGGCCGCGGAGCCTGTGTGTCCGGAGCCTGTGCTCCGCAACGGGAGAGGCCACAGCAGTGAGAGGCCCGCGTACAGCAAAAAAAAAAAAAAAAAAAAAAAAAAGAAATGGGCCCGCCACAAGGTGGTAGTGCAGAATGAGACCAGCATGAGGAGATCAGATTTTCCAAATTAAATCATGCACCTTCTCTCTGCCCAGCACCTAAAGAACAGCAAAATCCAAACTCAGCATTGCAAAGTAAACATACATTTCCTTACCTCCTCCACTAACGACTAAGAGATGAGATCCCAAACTCTTAGGAAAACTGCTTCCTTCTACAAGCGTATTGAAAGTTTTGAAACTTTTTAAAATTTTGCTTTCACAAGTTTACTCCTAGACTGCAACTGGCATCGCTGTGCCCCTGGGCTGGCTACTTCCGCCAGACAGTTGGTAGCAGACAAAGGATTAGCTTCCACTTAGACAGGAGTAAAATCTGTTCCTTCATAAGTGATTTTGGGGGTGGGGGGAGGTAGGAAGGCTTTCTTAAGACCTTTGTTATATAAGGTAAGATACCCAGGACCCTTTTAATGAAACCTTTCAATTACTCGTGGATAAGAGGCTGAGTGCTTCAGGCAGCAGTTTCCTAAAATCCTCATTACTTTATAAGCCATGGAGCATAGGGGGCGGGGTGGGAAAGTATACGGGAGAGAGGAATGGGGTAAGAGAGCTCAGATCTTCCAGGCAGAGCTTCCGGACTCTAGTTTACTAAATGTAGACCCCTAAACATCAGTCCAGCTGTATCTAAACTGTGGATCTTGCCTAAAGAGAAGTGTCCTCCTGTGCCAATGTCATATGTTCTTTAAAATTCAAAAGTTGTCTTATGTTCATTTAGTTCTGTGCTAAACTTTTGTTTTTATTCCAACAGATTGTCAAAATTTTGAACCTTTATACTCCCCTGAATGAATTTGAAGAACGGGTAACAGTGGCCTTTATACGAACAATCCAGGTGAGTTTTAAAATATTAATCAATTTTATAAAGTCCTAGTCTAAAATAAAAGAATTGGTAGTTTAGATTTTAACCTTGCTTCTCTTTATTAATGAAATACTGGTTACGTTACATTTTAGAAGACCTTACATTTTTAGGTGTTCTCTTTAGGTAAATATGAGCCACACCACCCATGAGTAACTTATCATATATGCACAGAAGACTGAACTTCAATCATCTCTGCCTCTCAGATTTTAGACATTGTCTAAGTATTTCATTTGCCACTAGCATGTTACTAAACTATAGCACAAAATGAAATTAACAAAGTAAGCAGAATATCAACCCTACCCACAAATGGAACTAAGAAATACTCTTTTCAGAAAACAACTAGAGCTCTTAAATCTTGACTCTTAAGGCTTACAATATTTGCCCTTAGGAATATGCTTGAAACAAAACGTTTCAGGGAAATGATTATTTAAATCTGTCTTAAGAGTATGGGAATTTTTACATAAAGATGAGCTGCCTGGGCTTCCCTGGTGGCACAGTGGTTGAGAATCTGCCTGCTAATGCAGGGGACACGGGTTCGAGCCCTGGTCTGGGAAGATCCCACATGCCACGGAGCAACTAGGCCCGTGAGCCACAACTACTGAGCCTGCGCCTCTGGAGCCTGTGCTCCACAACAAGAGAGGCCGCGATAGTGAGAGGCCCGCCTGCCGCGATGAAGAGTGACCCCCGCTGGCCACAACTAGAGAAAGCCCTCGCACAGAAATGAAGACCCAACATAGCCATAAATAAATAAATAAATAAACAAAAAGACCCCAAGATCACTATTTCAAAAAAAAAAAAGATGAGCTGCTTAAGCTGAGCCCTAGGTGATCTGGGCTGAGTGCCTAACCTTTGTGGGTGCTGTAGCAGACAGCATGTAAATGATGAGTCACATCAAGATTACTCAAAAAAGGAGCATTTCTCCCATTAGTATATGTGGGTAACATTTTGAGGAGACCTAATACTTTCTCAAACTTTTAAACAACCTCTTTAGCCAGTGAAGTAATTGTCAATATGAAACAAGGATAAAAAGAAATGGGGAAAAGTAATCAGAGGAAGAGGCAGGAAAAGAATAAATTAACTTGAGCGTCATGTATAAGTAGAGAATAGAGGCTGAAGATCAAGGGAGGGTGTTCTCTTAAAGGCCGTGGGGGAAATGCAGTGGTTTATTAAAGATCTGGATCACAGAGGAGCAGGCAGAGAGTCACCAACACGGATATTGTACAGTCAGCTGCTGAAAAGACTGATGACAGAAGCCATTGCGTTCTCTGACCCACTACTGTTTTTATGGAGAGTTGAGAATTTACACAAAGCAAAGTGCAGATTTAGAAAGTCTTTTCTGTCTTTAAATATCTGAAACATACATTAGAGGGAGAGCTGTAACTGCTTATAAATTGGCACTGTTGACGAGAAGAGTTCAGGCCAAAGGTCAAAGAATATGAGCCAAGTCAGACTTGGGTTTGAATTAAGGAAGTAGGGAAAAGACAATGGAAGTTGGTCAGGTATTCTCTGGAGACATGTACAGTCAGATTCTGAGTCTTCCTTAGCAGTCAATTCCCATGTCCAGCAATTCTTTCAAAAAATGGTTTTTTGGTTTGGTTTGGTGTTGTTTTTCTTGCTAGAGTTTTATGTTCTGTTTCTCCCTAGACAGTGCTCAGAGGAAAGGCTCGGACAATCCATGCCATCCTCCTGTAGTTGAACCTTATGTAGGATAAATGCAAGTTGCTTATTAAAGCAAACCATTTGCTTGGGTGGTGAGGACAGGATATGCTGACCTATAAGAATGTAAATTTAAGGGGATTGTTAAACACACCAAAGGATTCCCACCAGTAAAGCATGAGGTATATACACACAAAGGAATATCAGTCTTGTATTTTTGTATGTTGAACCACCCTTGCATTCTGGGGATAACCCCAAATTGGTCATGTTTATGTTTGTTAAGTCTAACTGGTTTATAGTGGTGTTCTTTGGCCTCTGTTTGCTGTTGATCTTCCATATGGTTGTTCTATCCTTTATTGAAAATGGGGTATTGAAGTGTCCAACTATTATTATAGAACTGTTTCTCCCTTTAATTCTGTCCATTCTTGTTTCATGTATTTTGAGCTCTGTTGCTAGGTGCATGTATATTTGTAACTCTTATATATTCTTGATAGATTGAGCCTTTTATGAATATATAATGTCCTCCTTTGTCTTTTGGAAACTTTTTTTATTTAAAGTATATTTTGTATGACAATAATATAGCCATTTCAGCTCTTTTCTGATTATTTGGAATGTCTTTTTTCAAACTTCTACTTTCAATCTTTTTGTGCGTCTAAACTGAGTCTCTTGTAGATAGCATATCATGTTTTTTCAATCCATTCTGCCAATCTCTGCCTTTTAATTGCCTTTAAATTTACATTTAAAGTATTACTGATAAAGGATTTACTTCTGCCATTTAGCTACTTGTTTCCTGGATGTCTTATATGTTTTGTGTTTTTCAATTCTTCCATCACTGCCTTTTTGTGTGTTTATTTCTTGTAGCGAGTGTATCATTTTGATTCCCTACTTTCCTTTTCTGTATATTTTTTAGTTATTTTCTTAGTGGTTACTGTGGTGATCACTATTCACATCTTTAACTTATAACAACCTAGTTTAAATAATACCAACTTAGTTTCAATAGTACACAAATACTCTGCTGCTATACATCTCCATCCCTCTGCCTTTATATTGTTGTCACAGATCACATCTGTTATACATGTGTACCCATTAACAGAGATTTATAATTATTTTCTGCATTTGTATAAATCATACAAGAAGAAACGATGCTACAAACCAGAAGTATAATGCTGGCATTTACATTTACCTGTGTTGTTAGCTTTACCAGTGTTCTTTATTTCTTCTTATGGCTTTATTTCTTATGGCTTTGAGCTACTGTCTAATGTCCTTTCATTTCAGCCTAAGGACTTTCTTTAGTTACTGGTAACCAGCTCCTTCTGCTTTTGTTTATCTGGAAATGACTTAGTTGTCCCTCAGTATCTGTGGGGGATTGGCTCTAGAACCTCCATGGGTACCAAAACCTGTGGATGCTCAAGTCATTTATATAAAATGACATAGTATTTGCATGTAAACTATGCACACCCTCTGTACACTTTAAATCATCTCTAGATTACTTATAGTACCTAATACAATGTAAATGCTATGTAAATAGTTGCCAGCATGTATCAAATCCAAGTTTTACTTTTTGGAACTTTCTGAAATTTTTAAAAATATTTTTGATCCATGGTTGGTTGAATCTACAAATGCAGAACCCATGGATACAGAGGGCTGACTGTAATTCTTCAATCTTGAAAGATAGTTTTGCCAGATATAGAATTCTTGGTTGACAGAAAGAAGAAATTTCAGGACTTCAAATATATCACCCCACTGCCTCTGGCTTCCATGGTTTCTGATAAGAAATCCACTTTTACTCTTATTGAGGATACCTTGTTATGTGATAAGTCACTTCTCTCTTGCTGCTCTCAGGATTCTTTCTCTGTCATTGGGGTTTGATAATTTGACTATAATGTGTCTCAGTGTGAATCTTTTTGAGTTCCTTCTGCTTGGAGTTTGTTGAGCTTCTTGGAGATATAGAGAGAGATGAATATATCTTTCATCAGATTTGGGAATCCAGCCACTATTTCTTCCAATAATTTGCTGTCCCTTTCTTTCTGGGACTCTTATGATGTATATGCTGGTACACTTTATGGTGTCCCACAGGTCCCTCAGGCTCTGTTCACTTTTATTCACCCTTTTTTCTGTCCACTCCTCAAACTGAAGAATTTCAATTGCTTTATCTTCAGTTTCACTGGTCATTTCTTCAGCCTGCTCAAGTCTGCTGTTAGACCCCTTTAGTGAACTAAATGAAAAATTTCATTTTAGTTTTTATACTTTGCCTATATCTGGCTCCAAATAAAGGGAAAAGGAGATGGGCTCTATCCCTTTAAATCTTCCAATTGATGCTGCTGGAGGGAGCCACTGCATCCCAAGAGAGCCAAAATCAAGGCAGGCATCTGTGCCAGTCCTTCAGGGAACTGCCAGACTAACCAAAGTGCACAACCCCAGATTTCTGAAAGACAAGATCTCACTACCTACCCTGGCACCAGCCAGCTGCTCCAGGACTGTGGGTTGCTATCCCTACAGCTACAGTGGGGCTGGAGAATGGGGGATGGTATCTGATGCACACTGATCTCTTAGCAAAGATCAGCAGGCTCTCCCTTCATCAGGCACTCTCCTGGTTGTTTTAAGTGTCCAATCAGGTTCCAGAGTTACAAGATAGTTGATGCCAATTGCTTTTTTCTAGCTCAGTGGTTGCTTCAGTGGAGGGACTGACCCCTAGAGGTTCCTGCTCTGTCATTCTGTGTGATGCCAGTCTCCCCATTCCTTTTTACAGATGAGGAAACTGAGGCAGAGAGAGGTTCAGGAACTCACCCAGGGTGGTGCCATAATTAGAGCTCAGGTTATCTGCCTCCAGAGCCCATGGCCTTAACCACTTCACCATACTGCCTCGCCACATGATTTGCACCTGAACTATATTTTTCTATTCTCCCTTAGATGGAAAATTTTTAAAGAATGCTAGAATTGGGAGAGGAGTTAAAGTCATATGATCTCCAACAAGCCTAAACCAGAGCTTCGCTCCCTGCTAAATACCTCAGGGAGAGGGAGACCACATTCTCCTGAAGTCCTACCCAGTTATCGTAACAGAAATATTCCTGTGATTCATTTTTGTGAGTTCACCAAACTGGCTATTTTTAGGCATAGGAAGTACTTTACGTCATCTTATTCTTCCCCACAGGCACAACTGCAAGAGCGGAATGACCCTCAGCACCTGCTGTTAGACTTCAAGCACACGTTTCCCGTTTTGTTCCCATTTAATCCATCTTCTCTGACCATGGACTCAATCCACATTCCAGCGTGTCTCAATCTGGAGTTCCTCAATGAAGTCTGAAAATGCACGTGCCAAAGCTCGATTGCCAGTGAGAGCAAGAAGGAAGTATACAGTACAGTAAAGTGAATTTAAGGATCTGTTAAATCTATAAAGTAGATCACATCAGAGGTTGAGAACCTGTGCAGAGCGAACTCTACAGAATAAGACACATCTGTTATTTTATTTTGTACCTACTGCTCAGAATAAAAACACTTGAAATATGGAAGATTTTTTTAAAGTATGATTTCGGTCTAAACAAATATACGTCATGATCTACAGACACCAAGCAGTCCCCATGGGCCATATAAAAGATGCCAGTCTATAAAATGGAAACTGCCTAGTTTTGATCTTTGCACATAGCTGGAGAATGCCCAAAGTAAAATGATATTAAACATATGTAAGTCACATAAACTGCCTTCAGAGGACTTTTAACAAATAATGGTACTAATAACCATGACACTGTCACATAGTGAGTGACATTTCCCCCCGTCAACAAACCGTAGGTTTGGATGGGTTTATGGGGAGATGTTTTGAGGACAAATATACAGACCTGGGCCTTCTGAGAAGTTTCCCAAAGATATTTTTTAATGCCTGGTGACACAGACAATGGTGTAATTGACCTCCAGACTAAACAGTTTGATTATTGGTTTCTGAAATAAAATTAGAAGACTCAGTCCCTAACATACTCAAACACACTTGTGTAGTCATGAATTTACGGAATAATTACACTAAAAATGCTGCAGTCCCAAACGTAAAATGTGAGCAAACAGAAAGATATTCTTTACGTTTCCAATGCTAATCCATGCACTTCCTGAGTCAATGAAACTTTCACAAAAATCTATGTAAGCTAAATGTTAGAAAAGAATAACAAGTCTTATTTATAGATTAAAAACCAAACAACTCAGTATAAAAGCCTTTAATCCCTTATTGTAATTATACCTCCAAAAAGAACATTACATAAAGCGCTAGTAATTCCAGATAACTAAAAGAGTAAGGAAAACAAACTTCATCTTGAGGATCAGACTATTTGAAAAGCCTTTTTTAAAAATCAGTTCAGGTATTATTAAATTATTATCCAAAACTTTTGGGTGTTTGTGTGTGTGTGTGTTCTTTTTAAAGGGAGAGAAGCTTATGTCAACGTTCCCTTTTCAGGTTATTTTCAACACTTTTCAAATTTACCACAAAAAACTGTAAATATCTCTGCTTTGAAATAAGGATTTAAAGAATATTCAATGATAATATTACAATGAATTTTACAATGAATTGTAAAGAATAACGAATATTCAGTGGGTTTATGGGGAGATTTAAAGAATATTCAGTGATAATATTACAATGAATTTTATGTGTTTGCTACTTTTATAATTTTTTGTCTCTTCTAAAGCAAGCATTCAATTAGAAAATCCTACATGTTGTTTGCAGCCTTTTACTATTCTTTTCATATTTCTGGTAGATAACAGTATGCTGCTCCCATGACAGGAACAGATGGTGTTTGCAAATCATAGAAGAGCCTCTATGTTGCATCAAGAAGAAAAAATTTCTCCACAGAGTACAAGTAGAGCCCCCATACCCCGCCACCTTCTCTTACTCAGCCTCTCAGCTTAAAAGGCTCTTGGAAACACAACACACTCCCAGCCCTAAACAATCCTGTGCTCGGAGCTCTCCTCGCCCGCTGGGCAGGACAGGGCACAGCCCCCGGGCGAAGGCTGCTGCCCAGCACGTCCCAACCCGTGTCCTCGGCATGATCCCTTCGACATCCCTGACCACACCCTTCAACAACCCACATGCTGACTAGCTTTGGAAGGCCAGTCTAAACCAGTGGAGTCCGTGGCTGCCTTTTTTAAAGTTGTTTATTATGTGTAACTTGCTTTTTACTGCACTTTAGTTTAAAACTTGGCTTCATGTAAGGCCTGTTCTTAATCTTCGAGAACCAAAACTGCCTTGTTAGCGTGCTAAGGAGTGTAAAAAGCAGTGATTCCATAAATGTAACGGCTTCCTGTCCCTACGTGCTGTCTTACACCCTCATTCTCTCCGTCCCTCTGGGTTACTCCCTCTGCTGTCACTGGCTAATCACTGGGTGCCAAGGACTCCCTGAATGAAAGCTTGGCAAGTGGAATAAACGGGGTGGGGGAGCCTTGTGAACAGTCCTCTACTTAGCCTAAGAAATGCAGGTTTAGTTCTCCTCTTCCAAAGGTAAAGGTATTTCACTGGAGCTGTACTTAATCCATATATACTTAAAAAACAAGTACTCTTTTATAGACACCAGGACTAAAGGAATATAGTAATCAGTTACTTAATGTTTAGATCTGCCCCATTTAATGTAACACTTGGAAACTGGAAGAAGCATCTTTAATATGTTAGCATTTTTCTTGCATTTTTTAAAAAGTTCAATTCATTTTCCAACTTCATGAAATCAATAATGACTTTTAATTTAAATAACTTAATTCAACGTAAAGTTTTGAATTCTAAACCAGACATCTGTCTTTATATTTTAATATTTAAAATTTAGTTGACACTTTTCTCACTATGTGCCTTTAGCAGTTACTAAGGTAACTGACATAAATTCTCTGAAATAAGTGTTTCTGTGGGACGAATTTTCATGTTCAACATAATGTCCTGGTGGTGTTTTGATCTATCTTTTGAAACATGAGAAGCATTTTAAAGATTACTTAAGAATCAAATACTTAGATTAAACAATTTGTATTTTAAGTATTATATGAGATCTGTTTACCTAGAGTAATGTGTGTTCATTGCTGAGGCTGACAAACATCACCTACATGCATATCACCTACATTCTCCCTGTGCCATCACAGCTGCAGTTAGACATATGGTACCCAGCAAGCAGATCAGACCCAAAGGAAAATAGGCTTTTCCCCGCTTTTTATGAAGCATGTCAATAGGAGTTTCTTCCCTTTCCTGTACTAAATTTTAAAGCTTTTGTAAAAACAAAACAAAACAGACAAAATGAGGAACTTGGAAAACTTAGAAAAAATTAACACTGCTACCATCAATTCATCAAATATTTACTTAGAGCTTCATTTAATGCATTAAGATTATAGTAACAAATACATTAGAATCCATTTCTTTTACATACAGTAAATTTAATTGTTTTCATTCATTCTAAGGCACCAAGGGCATCCTAAGTTGAAGCACTTGTATAATGCCAAATGACTAAAGTTACTAAACTATGACAGCATGGGGCAGGACACTGTAGATTTTCCTCATAGTATATTTCTCTGCAGTTTCTCAAATTATTTGCTGCATGACCCAAATAGCCATAATTCACTTTTTGTACACATCGGTACCATAGAGGATTGGGGAATATAGAAAATTAGAGGTTGATGCCAATGCCATAGGACTTTTTTCTTATTATAAAGGTCATTAGATACTAAAGATTGTTTTTCCTAAAACAATTTCTAATTTTAATAAAGGGGGTCAATCAAAAAAGAAGTTAAACTACTTTCTAAAGTGATAACAGTATCAGAATAATCCAGATTCGAATATAACATTTTGCTCCCAACTGATGTTTGGATGAAGGACTGCTTCACTGAAGGGGATCCCGTCCCATTCAGGCGTGAATCTAACAATGGAGAAGAAATACTACTAATAAAAATACTTTTCCACTTTGAGCAAATCTGTAAACTACACCTTTGTTTATAAAAATTGCTTGTATTAGTTACTGTAATATTCAGCTGTGGATAAAAATTTGTGGAAATAAATACTTTTGAAAAAAGTGGTGTGACAAATTTAAATGAAATTTAAAACTCTAACTACACATTGGCTGAAAAGTTAATTTTTAATGCTTAAGAAACTATTCAGGGGCCTATATTCAAAGATGCTTCATGATCATTTAAACCAGGGTTTGGCAAAGTACAGCCTGCAAGTTGGGGGTAGAGAGAAACTTTCCCTATAAAATAAGACTTACTGGGCCTTCCCTGGTGGCGCAGTGGTTGAGAATCTGCCTGCCAATGCAGGGGACACGGGTTCGAGCCCTGGTCTGGGAAGATCCCACATGCCGCGGAGCAACTAGGCCCGTGAGTCACAGTTACTGAGCCTGCGCATCTGGAGCTTGTGCTCTGCAACAAGAGAGGCCGTGACAGTGAGAGGCCTGCACACTGCGATGAAGAGTGGCCCCCGCTCGCCACAACTAGAGAAAGCCCACACACAGAAGCAAAGACCCAACACAGACAAAAATAAATAAATAAATAAATATTTTTTTCAAAAAGACAAAAAAAAAACATGGCTGCTTCCAGGAGAGAGAAAGCAGAGCAGGGATCCAGACCATGTTTAAAAAATAAATAAATAAATAAGACTGACTGAGCTACACAATTCAAACAAGGCAGTTTTGGTGTAGTGGATCAATGGAATAGGACAGAGAGCCCAGAGATAGACTCATATGTATAACTTTGTAGAGGTGGCATTACAAATCAGTGGGGAAAATATTTACAAGATCTGTATGGAGGATCTTATATATAAGTGAAAAACATTAACAATAACATTTAAAAATTGGAGAAATATATTTCACAGATAAGAAGACTCCATACCACAAAAATGTCAATTGTCCCCAGGTTGGTCTATAGATTAAAATCCATCTCACTACAGGTTTTTTTGGTGAAAATTGACAAGCTAATTCTAAAATTTATATGGAAGAGCAGAGGCCCAAGGATAAGGAAGAGGCTCCTCAAGACAAAGCGGGAGAGCTTTCCCTAATACGTACCAAGACTTACTATAAAACTTTAGTAATACAGATGAGTGAAATTGGCACAGAGATAGAAAATTTGACCATTGGAGCAGAACAGAGAGCCTAGAAACTGAACATTTGTATGGAAACGTTGGTAGACTATTTATTACCTAGAGGAGCACACACAAAAATCACCTGGAAATCTTTTTAAAAATTCACATAACCAACCTCACCCAAATGTACAGGATAAGACATCTCCAGGGAAGGTGCCCTTAAACACCCATCATTAGGGAGCCCTACTGAAATATTTCATGATACAGAAATGTGTTCACAACATACTGATCAGCTGAAAAGTTACCTCTGGAACCCAACTTCCAACTTAAGGATGGACAAACTTCTTTTCTGGGTGGCTGGTGGAAGAATAACCTCTCTTCAGGAAAGCCTCCACCTCATTCCCAGAGAGGTTAGGGCCTATCTTCAGGACCTCAACAGGAAAACTGTGCCAAGAGCCGAATTTCAGACAACATACACTTATGTAGTAACAGTTGAGAAAGAACAAAGCAGCCGACATCTGGGTCCTGGTCTGACACTTAGAGGTAGGTCTGAGTGGTGGCCTGGTGCTCCCAGCTAGGCCCTGGTGATCTTCTGCACACAATCTTACAAAACCACATCAGACAAGCTCACTCTGACTAATGAAGGGAGACAACACAAGACTACTTCACAGTTTTGTCTAAACACAAACACAAGATCTCTGTGCAAACCACACGATACCAAACACCCCTCTCCTGGCTAATGGGTGACTGCAGCTTCTTCACCAGTTGCAGCTTTAGTCTAGCTCCAATCTTCCCTCCTTCTAGATAGGATCATGCTGAAATAGCTAATCAAAGACTTGACCCTACTTCTGAACAGCACCCAATCCAGAGTGAACCTCTGCATCTCTGGACTCCCCAAATCACCTAACCAAAGCCTGACATCCAACACCCTCTCACTGAGCTGCCCCTTGCTTCCCCAAGGTGTGCCCTTGATGTGCAGACTTCCTGTTGCAACAGCGTTAAACCCAACCTGTTCACAGACAGGTGTGTGCCAGGAGGAGTTTGGCTGAAGGGATCAACACAGTGTTGTCCCCTTCCACCAATATTAGCGTTTTGCAGGGTAAACTTAGAACCAAGGAGGTACTGTTACTGAACCAAACTTGGGTCCGCTCGCCTGCATACAGTAAAGCCAATCTACCAACACGGGGCTGTGGAGAAGGAAAGTGCAGTATACTGCGGGGCTAAGCAAGGAGTATGGGTGGCTAATGCTCAAAAAACCTGAACTCCAGATGGATTTCAGGGAAAGGCTTTGAAAGACAGGGTAAGGCAGAGGGTCTCAGGGTACCTGATCTGCTCCTAGACATTCTTCTGACTGGTTGGTGGCGAGGTAATCAGGAGTCAACATCACCAACCTTCTGGTTCCAGCTGGTCTGGGGTCTATGTGCTTGTGGGCAGCACGCAGTTAACTTCTCCCACCTGGTGGCGGTTTCAGTATCTGCAAAACAGCTCAAAGGACTTGGCTCAGAATATTATCTATAGCCCTTGAGGAGGAACTAAAGGTCCTTGACTTTGTTTAATGGCTAAACTGTTATTATTTTTGTCTTGACTGTTTTCCTTTGTTTCTGCATTTTCTCATTCTCTGATTAAGTTTGCTCTTTGGAACTCAGGGAGGGCATAGGCGGTTAAAGTTTTTCTACCAACAAGAGGCAGGTGGATGTGGGGGTGGGGGTAGGGGGTGGGTCTGTCCAGGGAAGGACCAACAGGGGCCTGCATGGTTACACCTCAGGTTATACAGGTTATGGCAGGTACCTTGGAGATACTGCCAGTTTGGTTGCAGACCACTGCAATAAAGTGAATATCACAATGAAGTGAGTAACATGAATTTGTTGGTTTCCTAGTGCATATAAAAGTTATGTTTCCACTATACTGAAGTGTGCAATAGCATTATGTCTAAAAAAACAATGTACATATCTTAATCTAAAAATACTTTATTGCTTAAAAATGCTAACCATCATCTGAACCTTCAAATCTTAAACTTTTTGCTGGTGGAGGGTCTTGCCTCAATGTTGATGGCTACTGACTGATCAGCGTGGTAGTTGCTGAAAGTTGGGTGGCTGCAGCAATTCTGATTGACATCTATACACTAATATGTGTAAAATAGAGAACTAATAAGAACGTGCTGTATAAAAATAAATAAAGAAATAAAATTAAAGAAAAAAAAAGACAACAATGAAGTTGCCACATCTATTGACTCTTCCTTTCATGAACGATTGCTCGTAGCGTGCAATGATGTTTGATAGCATTTTACCCACAGTAGAACATCTTTCAAAATTAGAGTTAATCTTCTCAAATCACTATGTATGGCAGCTATAGCCTTACAAAATGTATATCTTAAACAATAAGACTTGAAAGTCAAAATGACTCCTTGATCCATGGGCTGCACGATGGATGTTGTGTTAGCAGGCATGAAAACAACATAAATCTCATTGTACCTCTCCATCAGAGCTCTTGGGTGACCAGGTGCTTTGTCAATGAGCAGTCATATTTTGAAAGGAATCTTTTCTTCTGAGCAGGAGGTCTCAACAATGGGCTTAAAATATTCAGAAAACCATGTGGTAAACAGATGTGCTGTAATCCAGGCTTGTTGTTCCATTTATAGAGCACAGGCAAAGTAGATTTAGCATAATTCTTAAGGATCCTAAGATTTTCAGAAAGGTAAGTGAGGATTGGCTTCAACTTCAAGTCACCAGCTCCATTAGCCCCTAACAAGATAGTCAGCCTGTCCTTCGAAGCTTTGAAGTCAGGCATTGACTTCTCCTCTCTGGCTATGAAAGTCCTAGATGGCATCCTCTTCCAATAGACAGCTGTTTTGTCTGCATTGAAAATTTGTTGTTCAGTCTAACCACCCTCATTAATTATCTTAGCTAGATTCTGGATAACTTGCTGCAGCTACTACATCAGCACTTGCTGCTTCACCTTGCACTTTGATGTTATAGAGACAGCTTCTTTCCTTAAACCTCATGGACCAACCTCTGCTAGCTTCAAACTTTTCTTCTGCTGCTTCCTCACCTCTCTCAGCCTTCACAGAACTGAAGAGAGTTAGGGCCTTGCTCTGGACCAGGGTTTGGCTTAAGGGAATGTTGTGACGGGCTTGATCTTCTATCCAGACCATGAACACTTCTGTATCAGAGATAGGCTGTTTTGCTTTCTTATCATTGTGTGTTCACTGGAGTACCACTTTCAATTTCCTTCAAGAACTTTTCCTTTTCATTCACAACTTGGCTAAATGTTTGCAAAAGGCCTAGCTTTCAGCCTATCTTGGCTTTCCACATGCCTTCCTCACTAAGTTTCATCATTTCTAGCTTTTGATATAATGTGAGAGATGTGTGACTCTTCCTTTCACTTGAGCACTTAAGAGGCCACTGCAGGGTTATAAGTTGGCCTAATTTCAATACTATTGTGTCTCAGGGAATAGGGAGACCTGAGGAGAGATTGAGAGACAGGGAAACAGCCAGCCAGTGGAGCAGTCAGAACACACACAACATAATCGATTAAGTTTGCCATCTTATATGGGCATGGTTTGTGGCACCCCAAAACAATTACAGTAGTACCAGCAAAGATCACTGATCACAGATCACCATAACAAATATAATAATCATGAAAAAATCTGAAATATTGTAAGAATTGCCAAAATGTGATGCAGAGACACAAAGTGAGCAAATGCTGTTGGAAAAATAGCACCAGTAGACTTGCTCCAAGCAGGGTTGCCACATACTCAATGAAAAACAAACCAAAACAAAACAAAAAAAATGCAATAAAGTGAAGCAGAATAAAATGAGGTATGCCTGTATTACTAAATGAAATTCTAAGGCTTGCTAAGGATATAGACACTGCAAATAACCTTCAAACAGGTAGAGGAACAAAGACAAATACACCTGACCTTTGAATGGGGGGTAGGAGAGCCCACCCTCCATACAGTCAAAAGTCTGTATATAATTTATAGACAGCCCTCCATATGCTCAGTTCCCACCTCTGCTCATGCAGTACAGTAGTATTTACTACTGAAAAAATTCTGCGTGTAAATGAACCCGTGAACCCGTGCAGCTCAAACTCATGCTGTTCAAGGGTCAACTGTATATATCCTTCACTTAGGTTTGTGACAACATCTTAAGCTATTTGGAACACACCTAGACCTGGGGTAAACTTAAAATAAGTTCAGCAAATCAGTGTCTGTATTATTTTCTGTCTACATTTAATTTCTGATGTTCTTGTTTGGCAACTTGAACTTTCTGTAGAGTAGGTATTTGTTATAAGGACAAAACCACATCCAAGGTAATAACTTCTTCTTAATTAACAAAATTTGAAGTTATCACTAAAGCAGTTAGATTAACAATGAGCACATACATAACTTGCCCAACTACTCAAGATTAGCAAACTCACCTGTCTCATTTATTCAAAGTCAAGGCCCTCTGTATCCTTGGGTTCTGTGTCCATGGATGCAATCAACTGCAAATCAAAAATATTTGAAAAAAATTTTTTCCAGAAAGTTCCAAAAGCAAAACTTGAATTTTCCATGCACCAGCAACTATTTACATAGAATTTACATTGTATAAGGTACTATAACTAATCCAGAGATTGCTTAAAGGAGAATGTGTGTAGGTTATATCCAAATGCCATGTCATTTTAGATAAGGGACTTGATTTTGGTATCCTCCTGTAACCATTCCCTAAGATACAGAGGGAAAACTCTAGGCGTTTGTTAACATTGTCCTAGCCCCTACCAACTCCACCAATTTTCCCAGTTTCTGTTACTGAAACTTCTAAAGCCATTGCTGCATAAGCTACCATTGAGCATTATAGGAAGTTTAAGCACAGGAAAATTATCCACAAAATGTAGAAGACAGGGCTGAGGCTGGTTATTTCTGAAATCCTAATGAAATCTTAACATTAGAATTTACAGATTTACAATAGATTCATTGATTTCCAGTCTTAACGCTGATCTGCTCCTCTTTTTTTTTTTTCAAAAAAATACTTACAGAAAGAAATAACAGGGCATTTCTAAAAATACTGAGAGCTAAATGTCCTAGAACATTTACGTCTCATGAGGGCCCATGTCTAGATTTTAAGAATTATAAAATAACTAATTTTGATATAGATATTTAGTGTTATACAATATATACTTGGTTATATATGGTTAAACATGAAAAGAACTAATTATAATTTATTTCCGGTAATTTTGCATCTTTATTGAAAGATACTTTTCCTCCCAATTTTTATTTTGAAAAGTTAAGTAACTACTGAAGAGTTGTCAAAATAGAGCAATGAACAACCGTATACTCTACCTTTAGGTTCCCTAATTGGTAATACTTTGCCGTATCTGCTATCTCTCTTTCTCTGCCAGTGTATTTGTATGCATTTTTTGAGTCATTTGGTAATTAGTTGCAGCATCACGACTCTTCACCTCTACATATTTCAGTGTGTACCT
This sequence comes from Mesoplodon densirostris, assembly GCF_025265405.1. Taxonomy (NCBI): domain Eukaryota; kingdom Metazoa; phylum Chordata; class Mammalia; order Artiodactyla; family Ziphiidae; genus Mesoplodon; species Mesoplodon densirostris. Next base: position 66,606,910 of record NC_082675.1, on the reverse strand, counting down.
CCTAAGAACAAAGAACGATCTCTGCCATATCTACAATATAATTAACATAATCAGGAAAAGTAATGTCAATGCTACCGTCTCATGCAACTTATAGAAAGTTCCCCCAACTGTCCCAATTCTGTTCTTTAGAGCTGTTGTTTTTAAATCCAGTTTCCAATTAAAGATCCTATGTTACATTCAAATGTCACATATCTCCTCTAATCTAATACTATTCCTGGCCTTTTTTGTTTTTCACAACAATGACATTTTTTTAAGAGTTCAGGCCAGTTATTTTGCAGAATGTCCCTCAATCTGGATTTGTCTGATTGTTTCCTTATGATTAGATTCAAGTCAGACTTTTTTTGGAGAAATCCTACATAAGTGAGGTTGTGTCCTCAGTGTATCCAGAGGGTGCATGATGTCAGTTTGTCCCATTACTGGTAATGTTAAGCTTGGTCACTTGGTCAAGGTAATACAAAATTTCTCTAGTGTATGGATAACTTTTCCTCTTCATGATACTTTGAGATTATGTAAATATCTTTACATAGAGTTACATGTTTTTTATATATGTAAAACGTTTACCCAATGGTTTTCAAAATCCATCCATTTTCATGACATTTTTAATTACAAAAAACTTAGGAAATTTGGGAAGACTTGCTGCTGGTGATCTGTAAGGTATTGAGTGGGAAACTGTGATACTTAGAGTGATGGTATCTTAACTTTTCTTAATAAATATATGGGCCCCGGAGGAAGATGGCAGAAGAGTAAGACACGGAGATCACCTTCCTCCCCACAGATACATCAGAAATTCATCTACATGTGGAACAACTCCTACAGAACACCTACTGAACGCTGACAGAAGACCTCAGACCCCCCCAAAAGGCAAGAAACTCCCCACATACCTGGGTAGGGCAAAAGAAAAAAAGAATAAACAGAGACAATAGGATAGGGACGGGACCTGCACCAGTGGGAGGGAGCCGTGAAGGAGGGAAGGTTTCTACACACTACAAGCCCCTTCGCGGGCGGAGACTGCAGGTGGTGGAGGGGGAAAGCTTCGGAGTAGCGGAGGAGAGCACAGCAACAGGGGTGCGGAGGGCAAAGCGGAGAGATTCTGGCACAGAGGATCGGTGCCCTCAGGCACACACCAGCCCGAGAGGCTTGTCTGCTCGGCCGCCGGGGCGGGCGGGGCTGGGAGCTGAGGCTCAGGTATCGGCTTTCAGTCGGAGCGCAGGGAGAGGACTGGGGCTGGCGGCAGGAAGAGAGCCTGAAGGGGTTAGTGCACCACGGCTAGCCCGGAGGGAGTCCGGGGAAAGGGTCTGGAGCTGCCGAAGAGGCAAGAGACTTTTTTCCCTTTTGTTTCCTGGTGCGCGAGGAGAGGGCATTAAGAGGGCTGCTTGGGGAAGCGCCGGAGACAGGCGCGAGCTGCGGGTAAGGCGCGGACCTCGGAGACGGGCGTGGGACGCTGGGGCTGCTGCTGCTGCCGCTGCCGCTGCCGCCGCCGCCGCCGCCGCCGCCGCCGCCGCCGCCCCGCGGGGCCTGTGTGCGAGCGCGGGTCACTGTCCGCCCCGCCTTCCTGGGAGCCTGTGCACCCAGCCACTGCCGGGGTCCAGGGACCCGGGGACGGCTTTCCCGGGAAAGCGCACGGAGCGCCTCGGGCTGCTGCAACGTCACGCCGGCCTCTGCCGCCGCAGGCCCGCCCCACACTGCGCGCCCCTCCCTCCCCTCTGCCTGAGTGAGCCAGAGCCCCCGAATCAGCGGCTCCTTTAAACCAGTCCTGTCTGAGCGAAGAACGGACGCCCTCCGGCGACCTACGCGCAGAGGCGGGGCCAGGTCCAAGGCTGAGACCCGGGAGCTGTGAGAGCAGAGACAGGGAAATCTCTCTGTGCAGCCTCGGAGGCAGCGGATTAAAGCTCCACGGTCCATTTGATGTGCCCTGCGTCTGTGGAGTACATGAATGGACAACGAATCATCCCAAATTGAGGAAGTGGACTTTGAGGACAAGATTTAAGACTTGCCCCCCTTTTCCTCTTTTTACAACGAATTATCCCAAATTAAGGAGGTGGACTTAGAGAGCAAGATTTCAGACTTCTCGCCCTTTTCCTCTTTTTACAACGAATTATCCCAAATTGAGGAGGTGGACTTGGAGAGCAAGATTTTTGATTTTTCCCCCTGCTCTCTTTTTGTGAATGTGTATGTGTAATCTGTGTAAGATTCACTCTGTATAGCTTTGCTTCCACCAAGTGTCCCAGGGTTCTATCGGTCCGTTTTTTTTTTCAATAATTACTTTTTAATTTTAATAACGCTACTATATTTCATACTTTATTCTATTTTACTTTACCTTCTCTTTCCTTTTTTCCTACTTTCCCTTCCTCCCTCCCTCCCTCCGCTCCTTTCCTTCTTTTTCTTTCCTCCCTCCCTCCCACCCTTCTTCTTTCCACTTTCTTTTTCTTTTCTTCCTGCCTCCCTCCTGTCTTTCTTTCCTTCCTCCCTCCCTCCCTTCTTCCATTCACTCTTCCTTTTGCTTTCATTCCTCCCTCCCTCCCTCCTTTCTTTCCTTCTCTCTTTCCATCCTTCCTCCCTCCCTCCTTTCTTTCTTCCTTCCTTTCCTTCTTCCTTTCTTTCCCTCTCTCTTTCTTTCTTCTACTAATTCTTTCTTTCTGCTTTTTCTCCCTGTTATTCTGAGCCGGGTGGATGAAAGGCTCTTGGTGCTGCAGCCAGGAGTCAGTGCTGTGCCTCTGAAGTGGGAGAGCCAACTTCAGGACACGGGTCCACAAGAGACCTCCCAGCTCCACATAATATCAAGCAGCGAAAATCTCCCAGAGATCTCCATCCCAACACCAGCACCCAGCTTCAGTCAACGACCAGCAAGCTACAGTGCTGGTCACCCTATGCCAAGCAACTAGCAAGTCAGGAACACAACCCCACCCATTAGCAGAGAGGCTACCTAAAAACATAATAAGGCCATAGGCACCCCAAAACACACCACCAGACGTGGACCTGTCCACCAGAAAGACAAGATCGAGCCTCAACCACCAGAACACAGGCATTAGTCCCCCCCACCAGGAAGCCTACACAACCTACTGAAACAACCTTAGCCACTGGGGACAGACACCAAAAACAACGGGAACTACGAATCTGCAGCCTGCAAAAAGGAGACCCCAAACACAGTAAAATAAGCAAAATGAGAAGACAGAAAAACACACAGCAGGTGAAGGAGCAAGATAAAAACCTACCAGACCTAACAAATGAAGAGGTAATAGGCAGTCAACCTGAAAAAGAATTCAGAATAATGATAGTAAAGCTGATCCAAGATTCTATTTCCAAGATCCATAATCTTGGAAATAGAATAGACAAAATGCAAGAAACAGTTAACAAGGACCTAGAAAAACTAAAGATGAATCAAGCATCGATTAAACACACAATAAATGAAATGAAAAATACTCTAGATGGGATCAATAGCAGAATAACTGAGGCAGAAGAACGGATAAGTGACGTGGAAGATAAAATAGTGGAAATAACTGATGCAGAGCAAAATAAAGAAAAAAGAATGAAAAGAACAGAGGACAGTCTCAGAGACCTCTGGGACAACATTAAACGCACCAACATTCGAATTATTGGGGTTCCAGAAGAAGAAGAGAAAAAGAAAGGGAGTGAGAAAATATTTGAAGAGATTATAGTTGAAAACTTCCATAATATGGGAAAGGAAATAGTTAATCAAGTCCAGGAGGCACAGAGAGTCCCATACAGAATAAATCCAAGGAGAAATACGCCAAGACACATATTAATCAAACTGTCAAAAATTAAACACAAAGAAATCATATTAAAAGCAGCAAGGGAAAAACAACAAATAACACACAAGGGGATCCCCATCAGGTTAACAGCTGATCTCTCAGCAGAAACTCTACAGGCCAGAAGGGAGTGGCAGGACATAATTAAAGTGATGAAGGAGAGAAACCTGCAACCAAGATTACTCTACCCAGCAAGGATCTCATTCAGATTTGATGGAAAAATTAAAACCTTTACAGACAAGCAAAAGCTGAGAGAGTTCAGCACCACCAAACCAGCTTTACAACAAATGCTAAAGGAACTTCTCTAGGCAAGAAACGCAACAGAAGGAATATACCTACAATAACGAACCCAAAGCAATTAAGGAAATGGGAATAGGAACATACATATCGATAAGTACCTTAAATGTAAATGGACTAAATGCTCCCACCAAAAGACACAGAGTGGCTTAATGGATACAAAAACAAGACCCATATATATGCTGTCTACCAGAGACCCATTTCAGACCTAGAGACACATACAGATTGAAAGTAAGGGGATGGAAAAAGATATTCCATGCAAATGGAAATCAAAAGAAAGCTGGAGTAGCAATTCTTATATCAGACAAAATAGACTTTAAAATAAAGACTATTAGAAGAGACAAAGAAGGACACTATATAACGATAAAGGGATCGATCCAAGAAGAAGATATAACAATCATAAATACTTATGCACCCAACATAGGAGCACCTCAGTACCTAAGGTAAATACTAACAGCTATACAAGGGGAAATCGACAGTAACACAATCATAGTAGGGGACTTTAACACCCCACTTTCACCAATGGACAGATCATCCAAAATGAAAATAAATAAGGAAACACAAGCTTTAAATGATACATTAAACAAGATGGACTTAGTTAATATTTATAGGACATTCCATCCAAAAACAACAAAATACACATTTTTCTCAAGTGCTCATGGAACATTCTCCAGGATAGATCATATCTTGGGTCACAAATCAAGCCTTGGTAAATTTAAGAAAATTGAAATTGTATCAAGTATCTTTTCCAACCACAATGCTATGAGACTAGACATCAATTACAGGAAAAGATCTGTAAAAAATACACATGGAGACTAAACAATACACTACTCAATAACGAAGTGATCACTGAAGAAATCAAAGAGGAAATTAAAAAATACCTAGAAACAAATGACAATGGAGACACAACGACCCAAAACCTATGGGACGCAGCAAAAGCAGTTCTAAGGGGGAAGTTTATAGCAATACAATCCCACCTTAAGAAACAGGAAACATTTCAAGTAAACAACCTGACCCTGCACCTAAAGCAATTAGAGAAAGAAGAACAAAAAACCCCCAAAGTTAGCAGAAGGAAAGAAATCATAAATATCAGATCAGAAATAAATGAAAAAGAAATGAAGGAAATGATAGCAAGGATCAACCAAGCTAAAAGCTGGTTCTTTGAGAAGATAAACAAAATTGACAAACCATTAGCCAGACTCATCAAGAAAAGAAGGGAGAAGACACAAATCAATAGAATTAGAAATGAAAAAGGAGAAGTAACAACTGACACTGCAGAAATACAAAAGATCATGAGAGATTACTATAAGCAACTCTATGCCAATAAAATGGACAACCTGGAAGAAATGGACAAATTCTTAGAAATGCACAACCTGCCAAGACTGCATCAGGAAGAAATAGAAAATATGAATATACCATTCACAAGCACTGAAATTGAAACTGTGATTAAAAATCTTCCATCAAACAAAAGCCCAGGACCAGATGGCTTCACAGGCGAATTCTATCAAACATTTAGAGAAGAGCTAACACCCATCCTTCTCAAACGCTTCCAAACAATATCAGAGGAAGGAACACTCCCAAACTCATTCTACGAGGCCACCATCACCTTGATACCAAAACCAGGCAAGGATGTCACAAAGAAAGAAAACTACAGGCCAATATCACTGATGAACATAGATGCAAAAATCCTCAACAAAATACTAGCAAACAGAATCCAACAGCACACTAAAAGGATCATACACCATGATCAAGTGGGCTTTATTCCAGGAATGCAAGGATTCTTCAATATACGCAAATCAATCAATGTGATACACCATATTAACAAGTTGAAGGAGAAAAACCATATGATCACCTCAATAGATGCAGAGAAAGCTTTCGACAAAATTCAACACCCATTTATGATAAAAACCCTGCAGAAAGTAGGCATACAGGGAACTTTCCTCAACATAATAAAGGCCATATATGACAAACCCACAGCCAACATCGTCCTCAATGGTGAAAAACTGAAACCATTTCCACTAAAAACAGGAACAAGACAAGGCTGCCCACTCTCACCACTCTTATTCAACATAGTTTTGGAAGCTTTAGCCACAGCAATCAGAGAAGAAAAGGAAATAAAAGGAATCCAAATAGGAAAAGAAGAAGTAAAGCTGTCACTGTTTGCAGATGACATGATACTATACATAGAGAATCCTAAAGATGCTACCAAAAAACTACTAGAGCTAATCAATGAATTTGGTAAAGTAGCAGGATACAAAATTAATGCACAGAAATCTCTGGCATTCCTGTACACTAATGATGAAAAATCTGAAAGCGAAATCAAGAAAACACTCCCATTTACCATTGCAACAAAAAGAATAAAATATCTAGGAATAAACCTACCTAAGCAGACAAAAGACCTGTATGCAGAAAATTATAAGACACTGATGAAAGAAATTAAATATGATACAAATAGATGGAGAGATATACCATGCTCCTGGATTGGAAGAATCAATATTGTGAAAATGACTCTACTACCCAAAGCAATCTACAGATTCAATGCAATCCCTATCAAACTACCACTGGCATTTTTCACAGAACTAGAACAAAAAATTTCAAAATTTGTTTGGAAAAACAAAAGACCCCGAATAGCCAAAGCAATCTTGAGAACGAAAAACGGAGCTGGAGGAATCAGGCTCCCTGACTTCAGACTATACTACAAAGCTACAGTAATTAAGACAGTGTGGTACTGACATAAAAACAGAAAGATAGATCAGTGGATCAGGATAGAAAGCCCAGAGGTAAACCCACGCACATATGGCCAACTTATCTTTGATAAAGGAGGTAGGAATGTACAGTGGAGAAAGGACAGCCTCTTCAATAAGTGGTGCTGGGAAAACTGGACAGGGACATGTAAAAGTTTGAGATTAGATCATTCCCTAACACCATACACAAAAATAAGCTCAAAATGGATTAAAGACCTAAATGTAAGGCCAGAAACTATCAAACTCTTAGAGGAAAACATAGGTAGAAAACTCTATGACATAAATCACAGCAAGATCCTTTTGGACCCACCTCCTAGAGATATGGAAATAAAAACAAAGATAAACAAATGGGACCTAATGAAACTTCAAAGCTTTTGCACAGCAAAGGAAAACATAAACAAGACCAAAAGACAACCCTCAGAATGGGAGAAAATATTTGCAAATGAAGCAACTGACAAAGGATTAATCTCCAAAATTTATAAACAGCTCATGCAGCTCAATAGCAAAAAAACAAACAACCCAATCCAAAAATGGGCAGAAGACTTAAATAGGCATTTCTCCAAAGAAGATATACAGACTGCCAACAAACACATGAAAGAATGCTCAACATCATTAATCATTAGAGAAATGCAAATCAAAACTACAATGAGATATCATCTCACATCAGTCAGAATGGCCATCATCAAGAAATCTAGAAACAATAAATGCTGGAGAGGGTGTGGAGAAAAGGGAACACTCTTGCACTGCTGGTGGGAATGTGAATTGGTACAGCCACTATGGAGAACAGTATGGAGGTTCCTTAAAAAACTAAAAATAGAACTACCATATGACCCAGCAATCCCACTACTAGGCATATACCCTGAGAAAACCATAATTCAAAAAGAGACATGTACCAAAATGTTCATTGCAGCTCTATTCACAATAGCCCGGAGCTGGAAACAACCTAAGTGTCCATCATCAGATGAATGGATAAAGAAGATGTGGCACATATATACAATGGAATATTACTCAGCCATAAAAAGAAACGAAACTGAGCTATTTGTAATGAGGTGGATAGACCTAGAGTCTGTCATACAGAGTGAAGTAAGTCAGAAAGAGAAAGACAAATACCGTATGCTAACACATATATATGGAATTTAAAAAAAAATGTCATGAAGAACCTAGGGGTAAAACGGGAATAAAGACACAGACCTACTTGAGAATGGACTTGAGGATACGGGGAGGGGGAAGCATAAGCTGTGACAAAGCGAAAGAGAGGCATGGACATATATACACTACCAAACGTAAGGTAGATAGATAGTGGGAAGCAGCCGCAGAGCACAGGGAGATCAGCTCGGTGCTTTGTGACCGCCTGGAGGGGTGGGATGGGGAGGGTGGGAGGGAGGGAGATGCATGAGGGAAGGGATGTGGGAACAGATGTATATGTATGACTGATTCACTTTGTTATAAAGCAGAAACTAATAGAAAATATATATATAAAATAAATAAATAAATATAAATAAATAAATATATGGGGGGCAAACTGAATAGAACCTCACTTTTTCTCTTATTGAAGAACGCTAATACCCTTATCAATAGTTCTACAGACCAGAGGCAATTACTCTGCATTTGGACTATTAGAAAGTTTTAATGGAAAAACCCATAACTTTTAAAGATCAGTTTACTTCCTCCACCACTGTATCTCACACTTACAAATAATCCACTGCACATGTTTTCTGATTTTTATTTTCTTCATTACAAAACACACATTTGACTGGCTTAAGTTTATTGAGTGTCAGCTTGAGATAAAATGTGTTGGTTTTGGCTCACCTAATGAATTCCATTTTGGTTTCAATTTTATTACGTTACTAGCTTTGAAACATAAATCAAGTTCTAATGCTCTAATGGTACCAGCTCTGTACCATCCTTGGAAGAATTAAGAAAATAATCATTCAAATCATTTTCTGTAGGAGCCATGGTTGAGAAAGGCTGAGCATCTAGTAGTGACACATTGCCTCACTTTTCCACCTACCTGAAACCACACTTAACCTCATACCCCTAGATCCTTCCCCTGCCAAAAAAAGCAAATAAATCTTTTAATCCAAGCCACCATATGCAAGTATGTTACTTTTACCAAAGTTTCAACTACTTTATTTCTTCCACCGAGGAAGATTAACTTAACATTCACTTCCTTTCCTGTTTTCTATAACATATACCTTAGTTAATGATACCCATCTCTTTTTCTACCTCTGCTTCTACGTTCCACATGCCATAAGCCCTGGACAAACAACATGGGCCTTGGGCTTCTGAGAATCAAGAGCTCAAACCTATAATTCAGCAAATCTAGATTTGAGGCCTTGGCAAATTCTTTGGTTTCTCTGGGTCTAAGCTTCCTCATTTATAAAATGAGAAAGGAAAAACTCTTACCTATTTCATGGGGTTGCGGAATGTTCCTTAATTTGGGTTTGTCTGATGTTATATGAATTGTATGTTATTCTGTTTTATATAACAATTATCATATTGCCTGAGTATATGAATTATAAACAGCATACATAAGTGCCTGGTGCATGGTGGGCGCACGATGCTCATAGATGGTAGCTTTTATTTTACTATGCTTTTTGCTCATCATCCAGAATATGAAGGTGAAAAAAAATCATCAGGTATGTGGGAAGCTTTGATTTATTCAAAGTCCAAATTCCACTGGCTATATACACTTCTTGTGAAAAAGGAGCATACATATTTTTTAAAGTCAATAGCCTCAGAACTCATGTATTGAATTGACGACTGTCAATTTCCTGGATTTGCTCAAATCAAAGCAACAGAAGGAAGAAAAGGAATAAACCAGAGGGTCAAATTACAATAGATGGTGAGTAAAAGGGAACAGTGGATAACTGGGAGAAATGGGAAATGAAGGAATTTTCTGTAATGATGGACATGTTCTAAATTATATTTTGAAAGCTGAGAGTAGTTTGCATTAAAAGAGTATATGCACTTGTGAAACTCATCCGATTTAAGATTTGTACATTTGACCCCATGGAGATTTTGCCTTAAAAGAACTGTAAACAAATACTGACCTCCTAACATGAGTCATAGTATTTCTGGGTGAAGTGTACTAAGATCTGCATTAAAAAAAAAAAAAAGATGGTTTGATGGAAGAACAGATGGAGGGACGTGATACAGCAAATATGGCAAAATGTTAACAACTGTAGAATACAGGTGGTGAATATATGGATGTTCACTGTAGAAGTCTTTCCACTTTCCTGTATGTTCAAAAGTTTTCATAATAAAAACTTTGGACTATAAAACAAACAAATAGGGACTTCCCTGGTGGTGCAGTGGTTAAGAATCCACCTGCCAATGCAGAGGACACAGGTTCGAGCCCTGGTCCAGGAAGATCCCACATGCTGCAGAGCAACTAAGCCCATGCACCACAACTACTGAGCCTGTGCTCTAGAGCCCGTAAGCCACAACTACTGAGCCCACGAACCACAACTACTGAGCCCGCACACCACAACTACTGAAGCCCATGCTCCTAGAGCCCATGCTCCGCAACAAGAGAAGCCACCGGAGTGAGAAGCCCGCACACCGCAACGAAGAGTAGCCCCTGCTCGCCGCAACTAGAGAAAAAGCCCGCGCACAGCAACGAAGACCCAACCAGACAAAAATAAATAAATAAAATTAAACAAACAAACAAACAAACACAATGTGAGAGGGCCACGAAGACATTTGAAAAGCAGGATTCTAGGGTGGGCATTGCCTGACAGCTCACAGAACACCTCAGTGCCTCCCACCACCCCTTCCCAACTGTGTGGTCCGAGCGCAGGTTGGAACAGAATTTCCAGACACAAGGCAGAATGTGAGGAAGATAGAGTTTATTAAAGAGAAGGGTCGCTGCAAGAACAGCTGGCTGAAGACACCCAGAAGACGGCAGAAGAGTAAGACGTGGAGATCACCTTCCCCCGCACAGATACACCAGAAATACATCTACACGTGGAACAACTCCTACAGAACACCTACTGAACGCTGGCAGAAGACCTCAGACCTCCCAAAAGGCTCTTGGTGCTGCAGGCAGGAGTCAGTGCTGTGCCTCTGAGGTGGGAGAGCCAACTTCAGGACACTGGTCCACAAGAGACCTCCCAGCTCCACATAATATCAAATGGCAAAAATCTCCCAGAGATCTCCATCTCAACACCAGCACCCAGCTTCACTCAACGACCAGCAAGCTACAGTGCGGGACACCCTATGCCAAACAACTAGCAAGACAGGAACACAATGCCACGCATTAGCAGAGAGGCTGTCTAAAATCATAATAAGTCCACAGACACCCCAAAACACACCACCAGATGTGGACCTGCCCACCAGAAAGACAAGATCCAGCCTCATCCACCAGAACACAGGCACTAGTCCCCTCAACCAGGAAGCCTACACAACCCACTGAATCAACCTTAGCCACCAGGGACAGACATCAAAAACAACGGGAACTACGAACCTGCAGCCTGCAAAAAGGAGACCCCAAACACAGTAAGATAAGCAAAATGAGAAGACAGAAAAACACACAGCAGATGAAGAAGCAAGATAAAAACCCACCAGACCTAACAAATGAAGAGGAAATAGGCAGTCTACCTGAAAAAGAACTCAGAATAATGATAGTAAAGATGATCCAAAATCTTGGAAATAGAATAGACAAAATGCAAGAAACATTTAACAAGGACCTAGAAGAACTAAAGATGAACAAGCAACGATGAACAACACAATAAATGAAATTAAAAATACTCGTAGATGGGATCAAGAGTAGAATAACTGAAGCAGAAGAACGGATAAGTGATGTGGAAGATAAAATAGTGGAAATAACTACTGCAGGGGCTTCCCTGGTGGCGCAGTGGTTGGGAGTCCGCCTGCCGATGCAGGGGACACGGGTTTGTGCCCTGGTCCGGGAGGATCCCACATGCTGCGGAGCGGCTGGGCCCGTGAGCCATGGCCGCTGAGCCTGTGCATCCGGAGCCTGTGCTCCGCAACGGGAGAGGCCACAACAGTGAGAGGCCCCCGTACCTCAAAAAAAAAAAAATAATAACTACGGCAGAGCAGAATAAAGAAAAAAGAATGAAAAGAACTGAGGACAGTCTCAGAGACCTCTGGGACAACATTAAACATACCAACATTCAAACTATATGGGTTCCAGAAGAAGAAGAGAAAAAGAAAGGGAGTGAGAAAATATTTGAAGAGATTATACTTGAAAACTTCCCTAATATGGGAAAGGAAATAGTTAATCAAATCCAGGAGGCACAGAGAGTCCCATACAGAATAAATCCAAGGAGAAATACGCCAAGACACATATTAACCAAACTGTCAAACATTAAATGCAAAGAAAACATATTAAAAGCAGCAAGGGAAAAACAACAAATAACACACAAGGGAATCCCCATCAGGTTAACAGCTGATCTCTCAGCAGAAACTCTGCAAGCCAGAAGGGACTGGCAGGACATATTTAAAGTGATGAAGGAGAAAAAGCTGCAACCAAGATTACTCTACCCAGCAAGGATCTCATTTAGATTTGATGGAGAAATTAAAACCTTTACAGACAAGCAAAAGCTGAGAGAGTTCAGCACCACCAAACCAGCTTTACAACAAATGCTAAAGGAACTTCTCTAGGCAAGAAACAGAACACAAGGAAAAGACCTACATTAATGAACCCAAAACAATTAAGAAAATGGGAATAGGAACATACATATCGATAAGTACCTTAAATGTAAATGGACTAAATGCTCCCACCAAAAGACACAGATTGGCTGAATGGATACAAAAACAAGACCCATATATATGCTGTCTACAAGAGACCCACTTCAGACCTAGAGACACATACAGATTGAAAATAAGGGGATGGAAAAAGATATTCCATGCAAATGGAAACCAAAAGAAAGCTGGAGTAGCAATTCTCATATCAGACAAAATAGACTTTAAAATAAAGACTATTAGAAGAGACAAAGAAGGACACTACATAATGGTCACAGGATCGATCCAAGAAGAAAATATAACAATTGTAAATCTTTATGCACGCAACATAGGAGCACCTCAATACATAAGGGAAATACTAACAGCCATAAAAGGAGAAATCGATAGTACAACATTAATAGTAGGGGACTTTAACACCCCACTTTCACCAATGGACAGATCATCCAAAATAAAAATAAATAAGGAAACACAAGCTTTAAATGATATGTTAAACAAGATGGACTTAATTGATACTTATAGGACATTCCATCCAAAAACAACAGAATACACATTTTTCTCAAGTGCTCATGGAACATTCTCCAGGATAGATCATATCTTGGGTCACAATTCAAGCCTTGGTAAATTTAAGAAAGCTGAAATTGTATCAAGTATCTTTTCTGACCACAATGCTATGAGACTAGATATCAATTACAGGAAAAGATCTGTAAAAAATACAAACACATGGAGGCTAAACAATACACTACTTAATAACGAAGTGATCATTGAAGAAATCAAAGAAGAAATAAAAAAATACCTACAAACAAATGACAATGGAGACATGATGACCCAAAACCTATGGGATGCAGCAAAAGCAGTTCTAAGGGGGAAGTTTATAGCAATACAATCCCACCTTAAGAAACAGGAAACATCTCGAATAAACAATCTGACCTTGCACCTAAAGCAATTAGAGAAAGAAGAACAAAAAACCCCAAAGTTAGCAGAAGGAAAGAAATCATAAAGATCAGATCAGAAATAAATGAAAAAGAAATGAAGGAAACAATAGCAAAGATCAATAAAACTAAAAGCTGGTTCTTTGAGAAGATAAACAAAATTGATAAACCATTAGCCAGACTCATCAAGAAAAAAAGGGAGAAGACAAATCAATAGAATTAGAAATGAAAAAAGAGAAGTAACAACTGACACTGAAGACATACAAAGATCATGACACATTACTACAAGCAATTCTATGCCAATAAAATGGACAACCTGGAAGAAATGGACAAATTCTTAGAAATGCACAACCTGCCAAGACTGCATCAGGAAGAAATAGAAAATATGAACAGACCAATCACAAGCACTGAAATTGAACTGTGATTAAAAATCTTCCAACAAACAAAAGCCCAGGACCAGATGGCTTCACAGGCGAATTCTATCAAACATTTAGAGAAGAGCTAACACCCATCCTTCTCAAACTCTTCCAAACAATTTCAGAGGAAGAAATACTCCCAAACACATTCTACGAGGCCACCATCACCTTGATACCAAAACCAGGCAAGGATGTCACAAAGAAAGAAAACTACAGGCCAATATCACTGATGAACATAGATGCAAAAATCCTCAACAAAATACTAGCAAACAGAATCCAACAGCACACTAAAAGGATCATACACCATGATCAAGTGGGCTTTATTCCAGGAATGCAAGGATCTTCAATATATGCAAATCAATCAATGTGATACACCATATTAACAAATTGAAGGAGATAAACCATATGATCATCTCAATAGATGCAGAGAAAGCTTTTGACAAAATTCAACACCCATTTATGATAAAAACCCTGCAGAAAGTAGGCATACAGGGAACTTTCCTCAACATAATAAAGGCCATATATGACAAACCCACAGCCAACATCGTCCTCAATGGTGAAAAACTGAAACCATTTCCACTAAGAACAGGAACAAGACAAGGTTGCCCCCTCTCACCACTCTTATTCAACATAGTTTTGGAAGTTTTAGCCACAGCAATCAGAGAAGAAAAGGAAATAAAAGGAATCCAAACTGGAAAAGAAGAAGTAAAGCTGTCACTGTTTGCAGATGACGTGATACTATACATAGAGAATCCTAAAGATGCTACCAAAAAACTACTAGAGCTAATCAATGAATTTGGTAAAGTAGCAGGATACAAAATTAATGCACAGAAATCTCTGGCATTCCTATACACTAATGATGAAAAATCTGAAAGCGAAATCAAGAAAACACTCCCATCTACCATTGCAACAAAAAGAATAAAATATCTAGGAATAAACCTACCTAAGGAGACAAAAGACCTGTATGCAGAAAATTATAAGACATTGATGAAAGAAATTAAAGATGATACAAATAGATGGAGAGATATACCATGTTCTTGGATTGGAAGAATCAACATTGTGAAAATGACTCTACTACCCAAAGCAATTCACAGATTCAATGCAATCCCTATCAAACTACCACTGGCATTTTTCACAGAACTGAAAAAGTTCACAATTTGTATGGAAACAGAAAAGATCCCGAATAGCCAAAGCAATCTTGAGAATGAAAAATGGAGCTGGAGGAATCAGGCTCCCTGACTTCAGACTATACGACAAAGCTACAGTAATCAAGACAGTATGGTACTGGCACAAAAACAGAAATATAGATCAATGGAACAGGATAGAAAGCCCAGAGATAAACCTACGCACATATGGTCACCTTATCTTTGATAAAAGAGGCAGAAGTGTACAGTGGAGAAAGGACAGCCTCTTCAATAAGTGGTGCTGGGAAAACTGGACAGGGACATGTAGAAGTATGAGATTAGATCACTCCCTAACACCATACACAAAAATAAGCTCAAAATGGATTAAAGACCTAAATGTAAGGCCAGAAACTATCAAACTCTTAGAGGAAAACATAGGCAGAACACTCTATGACATAAATCACAGCAAGATCCTTTTTGACCCACCTCCTAGAGAAATGGAAATAAAAGCAAAAATAAACAAATGGGACCTAATGAAACTTCAAAGCTTTTGCACAGCAAAGGAAAACATAAACAAGACGAAAAGACAACCCTCAGAATGGGAGAAAATATTTGCAAATGAAGCAACAGACAAAGGATTAATCTCCAAAATTTATAAGCAGCTCATGCAGCTCAATAGCAAAAAAACAAACAACCAAATCCAAAAATGGGCAGAAGACCTAAATAGACATTTCTCCAAAGAAGATATGCAGACTGCCAACAAACACATGAAAGAATGCTCAACATCATTAATCATTAGAGAAATACAAATCAAAACTACAATGAGATATCATCTCATACCAGTCAGAATAGCCATCATCAAGAAATCTAGAAACAATAAATGCTGGAAAGGGTGTGGAGAAAAGGGAACACTCTTGCACTGCTGGTGGGAATGTGAATTGGTACAGCCACTATGGAGAACAGTATGGAGGTTCCTTAAAAAACTAAAAATAGAACTACCATATGACCCAGAAATCCCACTACTAGGCATATACCCTGAGAAAACCATAATTCAAAAAGAGACATGTACCAAAATGTTCATTGCAGCTCTATTCACAATAGCCCGGAGCTGGAAACAACCTAAGTGTCCATCATCGGATGAATGGATAAAGAAGATGTGGCACATATATACAATGGAATATTACTCAGCCATAAAAAGAAATGAAACTGAGCTATTTGTAATGAGGTGGATAGACCTAGAGTCTGTCATACAGAGTGAAGTAAGTCAGAAAGAGAAAGACAAATACCGTATGCTAACACATATATATGGAATTTAAAAAAAAATGTCATGAAGAACCTAGGGGTAAAACGGGAATAAAGACACAGACCTACTTGAGAATGGACTTGAGGATACGGGGAGGGGGAAGCATAAGCTGTGACAAAGCGAAAGAGAGGCATGGACATATATACACTACCAAACGTAAGGTAGATAGATAGTGGGAAGCAGCCGCAGAGCACAGGGAGATCAGCTCGGTGCTTTGTGACCGCCTGGAGGGGTGGGATGGGGAGGGTGGGAGGGAGGGAGATGCATGAGGGAAGGGATGTGGGAACAGATGTATATGTATGACTGATTCACTTTGTTATAAAGCAGAAACTAATAACAAAAATAGAAAAAAAAAAAAAGAAAATCTAGAAACAATAAATGCTGGAGAGGGTGTGGAGAAAAGGGAACACTCTTGCACTGCTGGTGGGAATGTGAATGGGTACAGCCGCTATGGAGAACAGTATGGAGGTTCCTTAAAAAACTACAAATAGAACTATCATATGACCCAGCAATCCCACTACTGGGCATATACTCTGAGAAAACCATAATTCAAAAAGAGTCATGTACCAAAATGTTCATTGCAGCTCTATTTACAATAGCCTGGAGATGGAAACAACCTATCCATTCATCAACAGATGAATGGATAAAGAAGATGTGGCATATATATACAATGGAATATTACTCAGCCATAAAAAGCAATGAAATTGAGCTATTTGTAATGAGGTGGATAGACCTAGGGTCTGTCATACAGAGTGAAGTAAGTCAGAAAGAGGAAGACAAATACCGTATGCTTACACATATATATGGAATTTAAGGGAAAAGAATGTCATGAAGAACCTAGGGGTAAAACAGGAATAAAGACACAGACCTACTTGAGCATGGACCTGAGGATATGGGGAGGGGGAAGGGGAAGCTGTGAAAAAGCGAGAGAGAGGCATGGACATATACACACTACCAAACGTAAGGTAGATAGCCAGTGGGAAGCAGCCGCATAGTACAGGGAGATCAGCTCAGTGCTTTGTGACTGCCTGGAGGTGTGGGATAGGGAGGGTGGGAGGGAGGGAGACGCAAGAGGGAAGGGATATGGGAACAGATGTATATGTATAACTGATTCACTTTGTTATAAAGCAGAAACTAACACACCATTGTGAAGCAATTATACTCCAATAAAGTTGTAAAAAAAAAAAAAATAGAACAGCTGGCCGACTTTCTGGTAGCCAGGGAAAGCCGACCCTGAGCGTCGGTTGCTTGTCTGGTTTGTTTGTTTGTTTTAACATCTTTATTGGATAACTGGTTTACAATGGTGTGTTAGTTTCTGCTTTATAACAAAGTGAATCAGCTATACATATAAATATATCCCCATATCCCCTCCCTCTTGCGTCTCCGTCCCTCCCACCCTCCCTATCCCACCCCTCTAGGTGGTCACAAAGCAGCGAGCTGATGGGAGCCAGCAATCCCACTACTGGGCATATACCCTGCTTGTCTGTTTTTATAGCCAGAGAACAAAGGGACTTCTGGGTCACCCGCTGATTGGGTAGGATCTGCATGTTTCCAGTGGGATGAATACCTTTCTGTATATGGTATGGAAAAGGAGCAAGGCATGCTTCTTGGAAAAGCTCAGAGATGTTGCAATGGTTGCTGCATGACAGAGTGATAAGGGTCTGGTAACTCTCTGTTCCGGCGATGTTGGCCCTTTTAGCTAAATCTTGTTCTTTTTCCTTGGAGCACACCACACCGACCACGCGAATCAAGTCCGAGGCTGCCTGGCTAGCCTCCGAGCCCTGGCGCAGGGGATCTGACCCTTCTCTGCCCGGGTCGCCTCCTGCTCGCCCGGTCTCAGTCCGTTCTCAGCACACACTCCATCACCTGGTTCCCAGAACTCAGATTGCGCAGTGGTCACGTCATCATCGACCAGGGCTCACAGTTACAGCGGCAGAGGCATCCCTAACCTCCCTCATCCGTAGCCTAACCGGCTCACCCTAATCTCCCAGCCCCCCGTTCCCTGGCCCCATTTCGCCTGACAAGTTTTCATAATCCTCTCAGGCTCCGCCAGCGGCTTCGCCAGCCATTGGGCCCGATCATATAAGGAAAATACTGCGGCTTCATCCGGAGCTGCATCGTGGACCCGGGGGCGCCCCTGCCCTACGCCACTCGCTACACTCCACGCCTGCCAACCTCCCCGGGCCTATCCCCCTCGCCGGCCCCGCAGTCTAGGCCTCTGCCGCTGGTCTGCACAGCCGCTCTCCCCAGCCTGCGGGAGTCCCCCAGCCAATCCCCTCCCGCCGTTTTCCGAGCCTCCCACACTCGACTTCCGGTCCGCCGGCAGCGCCCGGCCGCACCCCACCTCCTTCAAAGCAGTTCCACACTTTCGGCCGTCTGGTCACACGTTTAAGAAAATTCAGGAGTGGGGATGAAGAAGCACGTTAATTACCTGTTGGGGGTAGCGGGGCGTATAGAGGCCGTGGATAGGATGGACAGGGTAGAGTCAAATCATTCTCTTGATTGGGAGACAAAGTCTTTAAAAACAGCGATATGAGGAAAAAAATCCGCTTGCGAGGAACGTTCTCTTGTCCAAGGCCGGTCTCCCCGGGAGGTTTTGGTACCCTTGGTTCCCACGGGGTGGCGCAGAGGGCCGCGTCCTGCCAAAAGAGAGAGAGAGCCCTGGCCGAGCGGCGCGAAGTAGGTAAAAAGGCGCGGCCGAGGCCAGGCTGGCGCCGCCCCGCGCGCTTAAAGACCGAGTGCCCGGGGCGGTACGTCAGCGTCGCGGAGGAGGACCCCTGCGCTGCCGCCCGCCGCCATGGCCCTGCTCCGAGGTGACCCCTACAGCCTCGCCTCTCTCGCCCCTGGCTGGTGGGGGGATGGGGAGGGGCCCGGTCCCGGCGGGGAGTCGAGGCCTCCTAGGCAGTAAAGGGGACTTGATAAAACCCCAACCCGAAAGCACTGTTTGGGTTCAGGAGAAAACATACTTGTCAAGCACTAGCGACAGTGATCTCCCTGCAACTTCCAGCTGAGAGCAGAGACCACGGTTTGCTTGCTTCTGACCTTGAAGGTCATTTGCCTTCGCGCGGTAGTGACCCACCTAGTTCGAGGTTAGCTATTTGGAAGACGGGCGGCGCCATAAGCACGAGGCGGCCTGGGGCGGAGGGGTGCCTTTCCCAGGAGCACGGCGGCCTCGGACTTGGTCAGAGGGTGGGCGGGGCTTGGGGGAAAGGAAGGAATGTTGTCTTGGAGTTGGCAGGGCATTTCTGTTCCCCCACAGTGCTTGGTGGCGATCTGTTGGAGAACTTTCCTTAATCCCTTTCCCTTCTATTCTTTCGAGTGACTCCAGAAGAGTGCAGTCATTGAGTACATAAATTCTACAGTTATTAACTTAAAAAAATATATGTGAACTCCCTTTTCATAACAAATGGTCGCAGTTTGTTTGGAATAAGGATGAAAGCTCATCCTTACTTTATGTGTCCTTTGAAGGACCTTCAGATGGAACACTTTATATATCAAGGCCCCGGGCAGAAAAACACTTGGCAGGATCTAAGAACCAACATTCTGGTGGTCCAGGGCCCTGTGGGCTCTGTGAAGGAGGTGGGGTTTTATTCTAAATTCAAAAGGAGGCAATCTCCTACCTTAAAGTAGAATAACAGGATCTGATATCCCATCTGCCCCCATTTCCTCAGGGCTATGAGGGTGCCTATGTAGCAAGAAGGAGAATTTAAGAGCATTTAAGAATCTACTGCAAAGGTCCAGGCAACAGCAGATGATGGTTTTGACTCAAGTGGGGGACAGTGGAGTTGGGGGAAAGGGGGAGGAATGATCTGAGATAGATTTGGAGTTGGAATTGACAGAACTTGGTGATAGGTTGGATGTGGCAGGTCAATGAGAAGGAAATGTCAAGAATGACCAGGTTTCTGGTTTGAGGATTGTGTTCATGATGATACTCCTTACGGAGTGAGGAAAACTGGGGAAGGGACAGCTTTGTAAGAGAATATTGAGATGCTCAAGTGCAGATATCAGGTAGGCAGTTGGTTAGGGGGATCTGGAGCTCAGAACAGCCAAAGTGACATGTGAACAGTTCAAGTGAGAAATAGGTATTCTGAGACAAGAGGATTTAATTTAACTTGTCAGTGCTCTTTACAATTCTGAATTTAATAAAGCAGCATATTGATTTTTTTTTAGATGAGGTATTCAGAAAAGCCAAATTATTTAAAAGCTGCATGGTCATGAGCTATCTTCTTTTAAAGGAAATGATTTCTCTGTATAAGTGTATAAATACCACTTTATTTTAATACAGACCCCTTTGAAAATTTGATGAAAACTATGAACCCAGTAAGGGGAAAGGATGTACACCAACACCTGCATTAAGGAAGTATGAAGTTTATAAATTTGGGATACCATTCACTATGGTGTTAAAGTTAGTGATCATATTTTTATCCATTTCCCTGTTTTACAGGGAAACTGTAAACTGTTTTACAGGGAATGTTTCCCTGTTTTACTGATGTCCAGAAAAGTAGAATGGCTTGTCTCTAATGGTAGTTAGTGTCTTGACTGTTATTGGTTAGTTAGAATACATTACAGATACGTACTTCTCTCAAGTAGCATACTAGGTGCTTGCAGGACTAGTGGGTAAGAGAGAACGTGCGACTGATTCTTGTGGGGAAAAGGACACATTTGAACGGGAGCAAAATTGACTTTGGTAAAGATTGTCATTAATTTATCAGATTTCTGTAGAACCAATACCCCGAGTTTTTATTAGCACCAATCCCAGGGCTTGGTAGAAGGGTTGCACTCAACAAATATTAACTCTTGGGCTTCCCTGGTGGCACAGTGGTTGAGAGTCCGCCTGCCGATGCAGGGGACACGGGTTCATGCCCCGGTCCGGGAAGATCCCACATGCCCCGGAGCGGCTGGGCCCGTGAGCCATGGCCGCTGAGCCTGCGCGTCCGGAGCCTGTGCTCCACAATGGGAGAGGCCACAGCAGTGAGAGGCCCGCATACCACCCCCCCCCAAAAAAAACAAAAAACAAATATTAACTCTCTTAATGCTCCTTAGCTTTGCTGGGAATGTTTGTGCAACCCTTCAAAGCAGGTGAGTTGGGCAGGCGGGGGTGGGGGTCAGGGAGCTTCCAGATTAATCCTGAAACTGAAGTGGATACAGAAGCAGCAGTTTTCCTTGTTAGCTTTGGTTGCTGTCTGCAGTTGCTGTAATTAAATGAGTAAATATTTGCCTAACAATGTAATAGAAAGGAAGGCAGAATTCCTCTTTCTCTTCTAGTGTTATTTTTCCTCTGTGGTCACATCTGCCACATTGCCAGGCCCTTTCCTGGTGTTTCTGACTCACTATGCTCTGGATTAATATGTCTTTTCATTGTCTTTCAGTAAAAATCTTTAACCTCTGAATTTTCAGAGCCTTTTAAAATACACAAGATCTTAGCTGGGTGTTAACAATTGTTAAGTTTTAGACCTTTCAACTTCCACATAAAATCGACATCAGATCAAATAATTATTACCATGGTATCCAGTTTATGAAATTACAGGAAAAAATCCTTTAGATTGTCTAGTCTTTGTACCTGCACATGCCAGATTATTTTTAAAAATACACTTAATAGCTTTTTCCCCATTCAAAATAATTGTATTAGTTCAGTTTTAGCCTTGTTCATGCTAACCTTTATAGCCTGGGAGCTTCAAGTAAGCAGACGTGATGTAAGGAAAGGGGAAGTTCTTGCTTTTATTTTCATTTTCACACATGCACACTCTTTTGTAGATTTCTCATATTTCACCATGCGCACTCCCCACACAAAAATGCTTTCTTAGATTATGAAATACAAGGAAAAGACTCATGACAGGAAATTTATGGAGAAGCAAATGAAATGTGCCTTCATTGTTTCTGAAAAGTCAATGTTCAGTTCGAATCATTTTCATGTATGCAATATATCATTTTTTCTGGCTTTTGAGATTTTATCTTTCGTTTTGAGAAGTTTGACCGTGATGTGCCAAGATGAGTGAGTGTGTGTGTGTATTTTGCATTTATTCACTTTGGAGTTTACTGGGCTTGAATTTGTAAATTTATCTTTTAGTTTTATAAAAAAAAATTGAACAGAAAGTACAGAGCATTCCCATATACTTCCTCGCCTCACTCCGTTATCCCCTATTATTAGCAGCATTAATGTGGTACATTTGTTACAATTGATGAACCAATACTGATATATTATTTTTAACTAAAGTCCACCGTTTACATTAAGGTTCATTTGTTGTGTTGTATAGTTCTATAGGTTTTGACAAATGTATAATGGCATGTATCTACCATTATAGTATCATAAGGAGTAGTTTCACTGCCCTAAAATTTCCCTGTGTTCTACCCATTAATTTCTCCTTCCCTACCACCCCCAACCCCTGATAACCGCTGGTCTTTTTACTGTCTCCATAATTTTGCCATTTCTAGGTGTCATATAGTTGGACTCATACAGTGTGTAGCCTTTTCAGATTGGCTTCTTTCACCAGCAATATGCATTTAAGTTTCATTCATGTCTTTTCATGTCTTGATACCACATTTCTTTTTAGTGCTGAAGAATATTCCATTGTATGAGTGTACCACAGTTCATCCATCCACCTACTGAAGAACATCTTGGCTGCTTCCAAGTTTTAACAATTATGAATAAAGCCGCTATAAACATTTGTGTACAGGTTTTTGTGTGGACCAAAGTTTTCAACTCACTGGGGTAAATACAAAGGAGTGTGACTACTAGATCATATGAGTGGAGTATGGTTAGTTTTAGTTTTGGAAGCAACTGCTACACTGTCTTCCAAGGTGGCTGTACCATGTTACATTCCCAGAAGCAGTGGGTGAGTTTCTTTTGGTCCACATCCTCACCAACATTTTGTATTGCCGGTGTTTTTTGGATTTTAGCCATTCTAATAGTTGTGGGATAGTATCTCATTGTTAGTTTAATTTGCAGTTACCTAATAACATGATGTCAAACATCTTTTCATATGGCTATTTGCCATTTGTATAGTATCTTTGGTAAGGTGTCTGTTCACATTTTTTATGCATTTTTAACTGGGTTGTTTGTTTTCTTATTATTGAGTTTGAAGAGCTCTTTGTATACGTTAGATACCAGCCCTTTATCAGGTAAGTATTTTGCAAGTATTTTCTCCCAGTCCGTGGCTTGTCTTTTTGTGCTTTTAGTAATGTCTTTTGAAGAGCAGAAGTTTTCAATTTTTTTTTTTTTTTTTTTTTTTTTTTGCTGTACGCGGGCCTCTCACTGCTGTGGCCTCTCCCGTTGCGGAGCACAGGCTCCAGACACACAGGCTCCGCGGCCACGGCTCGCGGGCCCAGCCGCTCCGCGGCATGTGGGATCTTCCGGGATCGGGGCACGAACCCGTGTCCCCTGCATCGGCAGGCGGACTCTCAACCTCTGCGCCACCAGGGAAGCCCCAGAAGTTTTCAATTTTAATAAAGCCCAAATTTTTCTTTCATGGATTGTGCTTTTAGTGTTGTATCTAAAATGTTATCACCAAGCCAAACCAAAGGTCGTCTAGATTTTCTCCTTTGGTAGCTTCTAGGAGTTTTATAGTCTTTGAATTTTTTATTTAAGTCTGGGTTCCAATTTGAGCTAATTTTTATGAAAGGTGTAAGGTCTGTCTACTTCGTTGTTCTTGTTGTTTGCATGTGGATGTCCAGTTGTTCCAGCACCAGTTATTGAAAAGACTATCCTTTCTCCATTGAATTGCCTTTGTTCCTTTGCCCATGTTTTTTGTTTTGTTTTGTTTTCCCCAATCATCTTTTTCCTCTGTTCTTCAGATCAGGTAATGTCTATTTATCTCTTTCAAGGTCACTGAATCTTACTCCTTTCACTTCCATTCTGCTTTTACACCCATTCGGTGTATATATTATTTCAGATATTTTTCAGTTTTAGAATTTTCACTTTGGTTCTTTTTTTTAAGCTTTTTTTTTCTTGTGGAGATGTCCTATCCTTTATTATAAACAAAGTTTTCTATACATCCTTGAGCATAGTTATGATAAACAGCTGCTTTAAAATCCTTGTCTGCTAATTCTAACATCTGAGTCATCTTGGGGTTGGTTGCTGTTGATTTTCTTTTATCTCAAGAATGAGTCACACAGGCATATGTCATTTTATTGCACTTTGCAAATACTGCGGATTTTTACAAATTGAAGGTTTGTGGCAATCCTGACGTTGAGCAAGTTTATTGGTGCCATTTTTCCTACAACGTTTGCTCACTTTGTGTCCGTGTTACATTTTGGTGATTCTCGCAATGTTTCAAACCCTCCATCAGCAAAACGATTACAACTCACTGAAGGCTCAGATGATGGTTAGTATTTTTTAGCAATAAAGTATTTTTTAAATTAAAGTATGCACATTTTTTTAGACATAATGTTATTGCACACTTAACAGGCTACAGTAGAAGCATAACTTTTGTAGGCACTGGAAGACAAAAAAATTCGTGTGACTTGCTTAATTGTAGTAGTCTGGAACCAAACCTGTAATATCTCTTGAGGTATGCCTGTATTTTCTTGTTTCTTCATAGGTGAATACATTTTGGATTGTGTGGTGGACAGTGCAGGTGAACCATTGTAGAGACTGGATTCTGGTACTTTCCAAAAAGTATTGACTTAACGATTATTTAGTTAACTATTTTTGCAGGCAGTTAATTTGGCTGAACTCAAACTGTACACTTTGTCTCCCCTGTAGAGGGCAGTAGCTCAGATCTAACTAATTCATTTAGGCTTAGCTGAGGTGGTTGTAGTTGTCCCCACAGGTTCATGATTCAGGATTCAGGATTCAGCCAGATATTTGGGCTCCCCACTGTGATGCTTTTCTTTCACAGATCCCCCCCCCCCTCAGTTTCCAGTATCTGTGATTGCCATAAACTCAGTTCTCTGATTCTTCAAGCCAGCAAGACTTTGAGTTTCTGAATTCTCACCATTCTATTCTATTAGGCTGCTGGCCTTCAAGTTAGAGGTTATAAATAACTTGGACACTCACCCTGTGCTATTCGCTTTTCCCATATCTACTCTACATCTGCCTACTTTTGTTCATTCTCCAAGGACTTGAGGAAGCCATTCTTATATATCGTCAGTGTCTACTGGAGAGTTGGTCAAATAGGGGCATATTAGGCGATGACCAGAAGCAGGACTGTACCAAAATTAGGAAGAAGGCAAGCAAAGGGGAAAGAAAAATGAAATAAAGCAAACACCAGTATAAAAATAGGCAGAGACTATTAATCAAGGAGGATTAGAGGATGTTTACAGGAAGGCATAGTGGCCCAGAATAACCCATCTCAGAGGAAAACATTTGTAGTGCACCAAACCAATATTTATGGCCTTTTGTAAGTATCTGAATATTTTATCTGTAAAGAACTGATTGGATCTGTTCTAAAGTATAGTTATATATGTTGCTCCTAACATTCTTTTAGACTGTTAAATTTCTCAAAGTAGGAATGAAAGAAGAGCTGGAATTTTTTTTAGGATAGATTTAGTTTGTTCCATGGAAAGAGATCTCTAACATAAACAGGAGAATTGTACCCAGATAACAATAGTGGTATAATGTTTGCATGGTCTCAATTATAGGTCAATATCTGGGTACAAACCCATTGTTAAAAGTCCCTTAGTTTCTTGGCAAGATGTGGAAATGTGTGCTCAGATTGTCTTTGGGAAAATTTAGTTAGTGTATAGGAAGCATCAAGCATGAAGTCCATCATACAGTAAGTGCCCCTGTATGTTAGCTGTAATATTTACCTTGCAGAGTTGTTGGGAAGATTAGATACTATATGACAAGTGATGAGATGTCTAGTACTCAGTAGGTGCCTAGTAAATGTTAGTGTGATGAAGCTGCTGTAACCGATGTTGTTACCCAGTAGGCAGGCTTTGCATTTCACAACTCTAGTGGGTGCCACTCATATCATAGTCATTGTAGATTTGTTAACCATATATATATATTTTTTGGCAGGTGGCAGTAGAATGCCTTGGGAAGGGACAATTTGTATTTATCTGTACAGGGACACCAACTGAACCAATAGTGATACTGCAAATTTGTAGTCTTTGCAATAATAGATGTATAGATAATTCCTCTGTATCCTTTGTGGTTAGGTCAGATGTAGGAAACTTTGTTACATTCTAACTGACACATTATAAAAGGATATTAGCAAATGAGAGTGTCTTTAGAGAAAAACAACCAGAATTAATGTTAAATAAAGAACTGTTGAAAGAATGCTTTTTGTGTATTTGGGAAAAGTGTCATTAGGTCTGGGGAATTTTACAGGTTAGCTGACTCCAGATACTGGAGGGGCTACCCATGATAAAGGTCATCTGTTTTGCTCATTTTATTCTAAGAGTAAAAGATAATAGTTCACATTATTTGAAATTTGTAATTTGAGTCATCCTCTGACTCTAGAAGCAGTGACATATGTAATACAAATTCAAAGCAGTGCATGTTCTAGAAGCTATATAATCTGTCTGAGTTTGGAATGCATTTGGATAGAACTACGATTGGTAGATGGAAGACTTGGTAAGCCAAGCCAGCTCAGTATGAGAAAACAAATCGTTAGGTTATGTTGCCTATGCACGGGCACACTGCTTCACACAATGGAGCATGCCTTCTTACTGAAAGTTCTTTAGCAGAAGTTAGAGAGGACTTCTTGTCAGGAATATTCTAGAGGATGTTCTTATAGGATGAGTGGTTGGCCTCAAATAACCTTAAGGTACCTTCTAGTTGGGAGATTCTTTGATTCTATGACTAGGCAATATACTCCAGCAAATAGAAGAAGCATTTCGTTTTAAACAAATGTTTCTAGCATTGCAAATCATCAGATTATAAGAATGTCATCTAGCCAAAATGGATTTACATCGTAGCCTGCAGTACAGTTCTTGGTGCTAGCATGTAGGTATTGATCAAAATGATAACTTTTAGTACTGCTTCTGTGAGTGTGACCCATTCTATGTATTATTATGTGACAAAGATTTTTAGTTATTTAATTGAAAATTGTACTTTACAATAAGGTTCACAATTAAATTATTTAAAGCATGTTAGGGACACTGACTAACCTGTAGTTGCTCATAAATCTCTCCTCTTTGCAACAGGTGTGTTCATCGTTGCTGCTAAGCGGACACCCTTTGGAGCTTATGGAGGTCTTCTGAAAGACTTCACAGCTACTGACTTGGCTGAATCTGCTGCCAGGGCTGCCTTGTCTGCTGGCAAAGTCTCGCCTGAAACTATTGACAGTGTCGTTGTAGGCAACGTCATACAGGTTAGTAGGGCTGAAGGGACATATTCATTCCTATTGCTTTCTTTTATCAGTTTCTAAAAATAATTCCTTTAACATGTTGTAATGGTGTACTATTTAATAATAGTTGAAGGTATTCATAATTTGAGGAGTCCTCTGATTCCAGAAGCAATGGCATATATAATTCAAAAGGACATATATAATTCAAAAGAACATATATAATTCAAAAGAACATATATTCAGAAACTATATATCTATTTGGGATCTGTCTGGGACTTGGGATACATTTTATTGCTTCTTAAATAGCAAATTAATTTCCTTGACTTATTTGAAGTAAATTGGTTCTCTCTGTGTGCCACTAAGGAGGGTAGCAAACCCAAGCAATGCAACACATCTCCCATAATTTCTTACACACAGTAGGAGCTTGGTCAGTGTTTTGTGGGAAATGAGAAGCTCCTTTACCCTCTACCTTGCTATGTATGGTATACAAAATAGATGATTCATTTGCAGTAATTGAAATCTGAATATTCCTTCAAAGTGTGGCCATGAAGTAGGGACTGTCTTACTCTTCCCAGGCCTCATTGGTGGGACGGAGGCTCTACACTGAGTGCATTGCCACTGACAGTACTGGGGCCCTAACCACTGTTCTCCTGACTCGTTAAGGTGGTTCCAGACTGAGAAGGGTGAGGCAGGCTGAGAAGACTTGAGGCTACTGCCACCTCCTGCACTGAGCGCTTTCAGCTCTTAGAGCTGGGATAAGACTCAGAAGAAGGTGCACAGTTGTCCCTTGTGAATAATGCTGCTTTGAACATCAAGTACAAGTTTTTGGGTGGACATAGGTTTTTATTTCCCTTGGGTATATACCTATGAGTGTAATTGCTAGGCTATATGGTATCTCTACATTTAATTGTTTCAGAAACTTTCAGACTGTTTTCCAAAGCAGCTGAAACATTTTACATTCATACCTACAGTGTACGAAGGTTCCACTTTTGCCCCATCCTTGTCAACACTTGTTATTGTGTGTCTTTTTATTATAGCCATTCTAGTGAATATGAAGTAGTATCTCATTGTGGTTTTAATTTGCCTTTCCCTGATAACTGATGATGTTGACCAACTTTTCATTAGCTTGTTGCCATTGCCATATCTTCTTGGAGAATGTCTAATTCATATCCTTTTCTCATTTTTTAATTGGGTTATTTGTCTTTTTATTATTGAGTCATAAGTGTTCTTTATATATCCTAGATATGAGTCCCTTAACAGATACATGATTTGTAAATATTTTTCTATATTTTGTTATCTTTTCATTTCTTAATAGTGTCTTTTGGAGTATGAAAATTTTAAATTTTGATGAAGCCCAATTTCAGTTGTTGTTGCTCAGGCTTTTGGTGTCATTATCTAAGAATCCATTTCCATATCTAAGGTCATGAAGACGTATCCCTATGTTGTCTTCTAAGTTTTATACTTTTAGCTCTTACATTTAGGCCTTTGATTTATTTTGATTTAATTTTTATATATGTTTTGAGGTACAGGTCCAAGTTCATTCTTCTGCATGTGGCTATCCATTTGTTCTAGCACTATTTGTTGAAAAGACTATTCTTTCTCCCATTGGATGGTCTTGGCACTGTTATTGAAAATCAGTTGACTATAGACACGTGATTTTATTTTTGGGCTCCCAGTTCTCTTCCACTGATCTATATTTCTATCCTTTTTATGTCAGTTCCACACTGTCTTGATCATCATTGCTTCTTTGTAAGTTTTGAAATCAAGAAATGTGAGTCCTTCTACTTAGTTATTCATTTCAAAGTTGTTTTGGCTATTCTGGGTCTCCTGCAGTTTGATAATTTTAGAATCTGTTTACTCATTTCTACAAAGAAGTCAGCTAAGATTCTGATAGAGATTGTTTTGAACCTGTAGGTCAACTGAAGGAGTATTGCCATGAACATGGCATGTTTTTTCACTTGTATAAATCCTCTTTAATTTTTTCAACAATGTCTTAGAGTTGTCAGAATATGTTTTGCACTTCTTTTGTTAAATTTATTCTTAAGTATTTTATTCTTTTAGATGCTATTGTGAATGGAATTGTTTTCTTATTTCATTTTCAGATTATTCATTGCAAGTGTATAGAAATGCAGCTGATTTTTCAAAAAAAGAAATGCAATTGATTTCTATATATTAATTTTATATCCTGAAACCTTGCAGAACTCATTTATTACTTCTAATGGTTTT
The DNA here is from genome assembly GCF_025265405.1 of Mesoplodon densirostris. Classification (NCBI taxonomy): domain Eukaryota; kingdom Metazoa; phylum Chordata; class Mammalia; order Artiodactyla; family Ziphiidae; genus Mesoplodon; species Mesoplodon densirostris. The sequence goes on along the minus strand of NC_082675.1, from coordinate 66,577,164 downwards.
CTAGTTGATTACTTAGGATTTTTTATATATAACGTTATGTCATCTGAGAGTAGAGATAGTTATGCTTCTTTCTTTCCAATCTGGATTTCTTTTATTTATGTATTTATTTTTCTTGCCTAATTGCTCTGTCTAGAACCTCTGATGTTGAATGAAAGAGACAAAAAACGAATATCCCTGTCTTGTTCCTAATATTGTGGGGAAAGCATCCAGTCTTTCACCATTAAGTATGATTATATGGGTTTTTCTAGATGCCCTTTATCAGGTTGAGGAAGTTCTCTTCTTTTCTTAGGTTATTGAATGTTTTTATCATGAAAAGGTGTTGGATTTTGTCAAGTGCTTTTTCTATGTCAATTGAGATGATCATATGATTTTTGTTTTTTATTTTGTTGATACAATGAGATATATTAATTGACTTCCAGGTGATGAAACAACCTTACATTTCTGGATGACCCTTACACTGGTCATGGCATATAATTCTTTTTGTACATTGCTGAATTCTGTTTGCTAGTATTTTGTTGGAGATTTTAATATCCATATTCATAAGAGATATTAATCTGTACTTTTTTGTCATGTCTTTGTCTGGTTTTGATATCAGGATAATTCTGGCTTCATGATGAGTTGGGAAGTGATCCTTTTCTATTTTTTAGGAAGAGTTTGTGAATAATTGGTATTAATGCTTCTTTAAATGTTTGGTAGAATTCAGTAATGAAGCCAGTCTGGGCTTTTTTGGTGATTAGTGTTTTGATAACTAATTAATTCATTCTTCACTTGTTATAGGTCTATTCATATTGTCTGTTTTTCTTTGAGTTGGTTTCGGTAGTTTGTGTCTTTCTAGGCACTTGTCCTTTTCACCTAAATTATCTAATTTATTGGCACACAACTGTTCATGGTAGTCAATTCTCATTATTCACAGTACTTATGTTTTATATAGTTGCCGTGTACACTGAATTAGCAACTATTGAACCACTGCTCCCAGGGGAAATGACAGGGTGAGGTTCCTGTGAGCCTCCGGTCACAACATTTTTGTTAACTGATCAGTACATAACCTTGTTTTATATATGTTTCTATTTAAGGACACCGTATTTAATATATATTGTTGATTCATTAGCATTAAACTCACAGCCAACAGCACTATCACTCATGCCTGAATGAAGTTTATCTAACACATATTTTCTCTGTGAGGCACATCACTGCCTTCTTGCACTTAGGGATACTGGAGAGCAAGGACTTCAGCATTATATACTTGGGGGCCATTTTAAACAGTAAAATCACCCACAAGAAGCACAAAAATGCATAAAACTAAATAGACTGCAGGAAGATTACTGTTTCTAGGTTGAGAGCTAAAGCAAAAAGGCAGAGTGTCCCCTTGTTCAGCCTTAGCTAGGAACGTGCAGCTAAAATTTTTCTCCACTCTGCACATGTCTGCAAATGACCACAAAAGTGCTGCAAGTATTGATTTGGGGGGTTACAAATAAATTTTAGCAAGTAGGTGAATTTGCAAGTATATAATATACACATAATAAGAATCGACTATATTTTGAACTTATATATTTATGCCCTGCCTATTTTGAGAGGTGTTAAAGTTCTTGGTGTTAAAAGCACTAATGTACCTTTATTGTAGAGAGAGCTAAAGCAAATTTGATAAAACGTAAAGAATTGGTCCATCACAGTAACTTTAGGGTGTTCATTGTACTATTCTTGTAACTTTACATTTTATCAAATTTGCTTTAGCTTTCTCTACAATAGAAGCTGTTGTTATTGTTAAAAAGAAAAAAACGTTGTTTCATCCCTTCTTACTCAAAGTGTGGTCCTTGGACCAGCAACATTGGCCTCACCAGGGCAGTGGTTAGAAATGCAGAATCTCAGGTAGTCCTAGACCTATTTATTGAGAACCTACATTTTAACAAGATGCCCCAGTGTGCATTTTAAAGTTTGGGAAGCAGTGGTCTAGTCCCACCTCTTATTCTGACCATTGTTCATCTCTCCCCTTCCTAGGTCAGCCAACCTCAGCCTTGGTTACACATTACAATCACCTGGGTGCTATTAAAAGTAACTACTGATGCCTGTGGCCACCTCCAGCCTTTCTGGTTTAATTGGTTTGGTTAGGAGCTTGAACATCACTGTGTTAATAAAGCTTCCTCGGTTATTCCACTGTGCAGCCAAGGTTGAGAACCATAGCCTCTAATGCTTCCTCTGTTAAAGAACGTACTACTTCGAGATAGCGTATTCCATTTTTAAACAGTTCTAATTGTTATGAAATTCTGTGTTCTACTGAGGATTTAATATAAGGATTTCTCATACTTTGTTTAAAATTGAGTTGGCCGAATTACAGGTTTTATTCAAATCATTAACATGTATTATATAAAATATGCTGTACCTGTATGCATTGTGTCCTACCTACCTTAGAGCCATATAATTTTTGAAAAATTGTGAACATTTTACTATATTGTGTCCTTCCTCTTAATTCCTAGATATATAGAGGAAATTCTTTTTCTTTTCCCTCTGTTCCAGACTTCTTCAGATGCTATATACTTGGCAAGACATGTTGGTTTACGTGTGGGAATCCCAAAAGAGACCCCAGCTGTCACTGTTAATAGGCTCTGTGGCTCCGGTTTCCAGTCCATTGTGAATGGATGTCAGGTATAGGCAACATCTTATTTAATTCTCTGAAAATATTAATAGTTATTAGAGGAAATGCCTCACTTCAATATAACACTGTAGGTTTTTAGTTTTATAGTACTTATTAGGAGAGGTCAATATTTAATTTTTCTTGGAAATATTCATAGAAAATAGTTTCTTAAAAGCTAGTAATGAACCTTGAAAACATGCTAAATGGAATAAGCCAGTCACAAAAGGACAAATACTGTATGAGTCCACTTATATGAGGTCCCTCAAGTGGTCAGATTCATAGAGACAGAAAGTAGAATAGGGATTGTTGGAGCTGGTGGGGAAGAGAGGATGGGGAGTTAGTGTTTAATGGGTATGGGGTTTCAGTATGGAAATGGAAAAAGACTTCTGGAGATGGATGGTGGTTGGTTGCATAACAGTGTTAATGACCTGTATACTTAAAATTGGTTAGAATGGTAAATTTTATGTTATGTGTATTTTATCACAATTTTTAAAAAGCTAGTCATGACTGTCATTCTTATTGAGTGCTTCCTATGTGCCAGACACTGTGCACATAGATTTACATTCAGTATCTCATTTAATCTTCACAACTGTCCTATGAGGCAAGAACTATTCCCATTTTACAGGCAAGGAAGCTGATTATTAAAGGCATTAAGGTTACTAAGTTGTAGAGGAAGAATCTGAACCCAGATCTGTGAGAGTGCCAGGCAAGGCAGTTTGAAACACTGAATAAAGACTCTAAGATGAGGAAGGGAGTTGGAGAATTTAGAGGATGATAAGAAATGTATTTTATTACAAAGGAACTGAATGATACTGTTGGTAGAAGTACAAACTAGCATAATCTCTTCAAGGGATAGTTGGGCAAATACATTTGTTCCCTTGAGCATAAGGAAAAGGGATATAGTAAAATCTAAGTTGTCAAAGTCTTCATGTTATTACAAAATAAAAGATAAAACTTTATAATGAATAAATCACTTTCAGGTTAATTTATTTCTGTAACAATATATCAGGTAGTGACCCTGATTTTCCTAGCAATCATTTTAAACATCAGGCTCTTGGAGGGTTTTTTGTTTTTTGTTTTTCCCTCCAGATTTAAAGTGATTTATTTTCAAATAATAAAAACATAACATGTTCATTATGGGGATTTTAGAAAAATAGAGAAGAAAAAAATATAAGTACCCTAAATTCCTACCTCTAGAGAAGGTCACTGTGTGAATTTTAGATATATATTTAAATAAATAATTGGGTACTTAGATTACATAATTTTTTACTTCATATCTCAACTTTTTTCTAATTCTTTCTTCTTCAGTCATTCCTGATGACTTTTGGAAGACTCCTTAGACCCGGTCTTTTTCCTTTTGACTTAGGGATGAGCAAATTACAGTCCACTGGCAAATCTTGCCTGCTGCTTGTTCTTCTACAGCCTACAAGTTAAGAATATTTTTTCATTTTTAAATAGTTAAAAAATTAAGTGAAGAATAGTATTTTATGACACGTGAAAATTATATGAAATTTAAATGCAAGTGTCCATAAATGAAGTTTTATTGGAACACAGTTACACTCATTTTATAACTGTGTTATCAATGTTTTTCTGTTAGATTACAAGATTCATAAACCTCTCTTGTTTCTGGAACCTCTCTCAGGTTAAGCTTTGAGGAAGAGAATCAGTAGCCATATTAGTTTGCCATTTAATTTAAAATTGTACATTTATCTTTAACTGGCAAAAACTTGGTTAATTATTGGTACTGAAAAAGTTCTCGCTTTTGTTTAATTTTTGTTATAGGCATTTTTAATGTCTACATAAAACCTCAGAGCTATAACATTGTTAATTATGCTTATTGTTGAAATAACACTGAGGTAAATGTTTTGATAGTGTACCCATGTAACAAGGGGTTTATAATATTTTAATTGTATAGATTTTAGTAATCAGAACTTTCGCTGGACATTTGATACAGAATTGAAGTACAGCTTGGCTCATTTTCTAATCAATTTTGTTCATTTATAAGGGGCAAAATCAACTTATTTTCTTGTTTCTCTATATTACTGGACAGTCATTCCTCAAATTTCAATAAGCTTCAATTTCATTTCCTGAATTCAGCCTCTGGGGTGCTGCACAGCTGTTGTAAAAATAACAGCAATTACATGTACAACCAGTGCAATGAAATATCCAGGAGCATGTTGAGTGTAGCTGCAGACAAGTGATTGAAAAGCTGCAATGTGTAACATGCTGTTTTTCATGTAAATGTACAAAAACTAGTTATATGAATTCACCTTTGATTTTCTTTGAGAACTTATACAGAACGTTCCTAAAACATACATTTACAAACTTTACAATATGTTAAATAATTTATGGTTCAGGTTCATCTGTATACTGCCTTTTTTTTTCTTTTAATTATAACCATAGACAGCCGGGTACACAAAAGCTACAGATCACCACAATGAGATTCATGCAAATCTTGAATTCTTAAAGGATTTTTTTTAAGATTAAACTTTCTTTTTAACCCATTATATAATAAAGAGAAAAAGCTGACTAAGATAGATGACTCCATAAATCTCTCTAATTATTTCACACTAAAAATAAAATTTGAGTCTACTTTATTAACAAAAAAGCAAAGGTACATGCAGAATCCTCAACTATAGCGTGTATTATCACACCACAATGTTAAATGTAGCTATTTTCACTGCACAACTTTTGGCAGCTAAAGCTGCATATATTATCCCACATGGATGATAGAAGGAGGCCAATCTTAACATATGCAAAGGAAATTCACAGCCTCAATAATATTCATTGTGATAGTTAATAACTCTGAAATTTCAAAATATTTTCTATTTTTTCTAATCTGAATCATCATGAATCAGGTTCCAATTTTTTCTCTTTTAGTCCTTAGCGAAAATAAATATTAGCTGCCCCCTGGTGAAAACTCATTCTTTAACTCGGTCTGTAAAATAACATCTTGATCTTGATGAAAATGAACTAGGTCTAAATATACAGCTTTGGGGATTTCCTCAACTCCTTTTCATTTTGTCAATGTCTTTTTAAATTGTGGAAGTCAAGTATAGACTTTGTTCTGAGCCATATGACTTGGAATTTTGTTCAAATGGAATCAAATTTGAATTAGGAACAAATTAATCTAATCTTTTATTACAGGTATAGGCATACTACATACACAAGCTTCCATCATTGTCAAATATAGTAACATAATGCTATGGATGATAACTAGGATTGTCCTATTCTGAATCCATATAAATGAATGGTCTGCTTGTTTTGATATAACAAAATGTGGAAAATGTCTTAAAAATCGCATTTTCAAAAATAGATAGAAATATAAATCTAGTTAATGTAATATATATTATAGCGGAGTAGGAGAGAATCAAGATGATTAAATGTTTCTGTAACCTCAAGGTAAGATTTTACTCCTCTGCCTAACACTACTAAATTCTTCCCATTAAAACACAGGAATATTGTTATTACTAAATTTTCTAAGGGACTAGGCTAAATGCAGTTTCATCATTAATGTTATATTCATATTAAAGTATGACTCTAAGAAGAATATTGCTCTGACTTCTTTTAATACTATTGTTCCTGAGCCCTTAAGTCTTAAATTTCTGGTGGTTTCTTCAAGGCACTTAGATTTTATACACTGTCTTACTAAATATTGGGAAACAACACCACTAATAATGATTATTACTCTTGATTCCTTTGTGCTTGGAAAGAAAATTTGTGTGAAATTGCCTTTGAACAACTTTCCACCAAGGAAATCATGCTTTTAGGCTTTTGTTGCTATTAATTTTACCCTTTCTTCATCGTACTTAGCTCATATGTTTTGCTTTTTCACCAAGCTTATAGCAAAGATGAATTGCTTGGCCAATTATCATATATGTGATGGCAGGACTGGTAAGACAAGAGTGGGAAAAAGTATATAAGAAAAGAGAATGGGGGCTTCCCTGGTGGCGCAGTGGTTGAGAGTCCGCCTGCCGATGCAGGGGACACGGGTTCGTGTCCCAGTCCGGGAAGATCCCATATGCCATGGAGCGGCTCGGCTCGTGAGCCATGGCCACTGAGCCTGCGCGTCCAGAGCCTGTGCTCCGCAATGGGAGAGGCCACAACAGTGAGAGGCCCATGTACCGCCAAAAGAAAAAATAAAAGAAAACAGAATGGCATAATAGAGAATGAAAGTGGTGCTTATATATTGATAACTATATCCCTCCTTAAATGAGGTTGACATTATTACAGATCAGACAAAGTTTTCCTTTGCTACTGTCTGTATTTTATCACAGCTATAAATTTTGAGACCTTACGTGATTTTCATCACTATAATGGGACAAAAGATTTTATATTCACATTCTTGGGTTGGAGTCCATTTTGCTTTATAAAATGGGTGTATTCAAGATCGTTATTTATTTATTTATTTATTTGAACGTCTTTATTGGAGTATAATTGCTTTACATTGGTGTGTTAGTTTCTGCTTCATAACAAAGTGAATCAGTTATACATATGTTACCATATCTCTCTTCCCCCTTGCGTCTCCCTCCCTCCCACCCTCCCTATCCCACCCCTCTAGGTGGTCACAAAGCACTGAGCTGATCTCCCTGTGCTATGCGGCTGCTTCCCACTAGCTATCTATTTTACGTTTGGTGGTGTATATATGTCCATGCCACTCTCTCACTTTGTCACAGCTTACCCTTCCCCCTCCCCATATCCTCAAGTCCATTCTCTAGTAGGTCTGTGTCTTTATTCCTGTCCTGCCCCTAGGTTCTTCATGACCTTTTTCTTTTTCTTAGATTCCATATATATGTGTTAGCATACGGTATTTGTTTTTCTCTTACTGACTTAACTCTGTATGAAAGACTCTAGGTCCATCCACCTCACTACAAATAACTCAATTTTGTTTATTTTTATGGCTGAGTAATATTCCATTGTATATATGTGCCACATCTTCTTTATCCATTCATCTGTTGACAGACACTTAGGTTGCTTCCATGTCCTGGCTATTGTAAGTAGAGCTGCAATGAACATTTTGGTACATGACTCTTTTTGAATTATGGTTTTCTCAGGGTATATGCCCAGTAGTGGGATTGCTGGATCGTGTGGTAGTTCTATTTTTAGTTTTTTAAGGAACCTCCATACTCGTATGCATAGTGGCTATATCCATTTACATTCCCACCAACAGTGCAAGAGTGTTCCCTTTTCTCCACACCCTCTCCAGCATTTATTGTTTCTAGATTTTTTGATGATGGCCATTCTGACTGGTGTGAGATGATACCTCATTGTAGTTTTGATTTGCATTTCTCTAATGATTAATGATGTTGAGCATTCTTTCATGTGTTTGTTGGCAGTCTGCATAACTTCTTTGGAGAAATGTCTATTTAGGTCTTCTGCCCATTTTTGGATTTGGTTGTTTTTTTGATATTGAGCTGCATGAGCTGCTTGTAAATTTTGGAGATTAATCCTTTGTCAGTTGCTTCATTTGCAAATATTTTCTCCCATTCTGAGGGTTGTCTTTTCGTCTTGTTTATGGTTTCCTTTGCTGTGCAAAAGCTTTGAAGTCTCATTAGGTCACATTTCTTTATTTTTGTTTTTATCTCCATTTCTCTAGGAGGTGGGTCAAAAAGGATCTTGCTGTGATTTATGTCGTAGAGTGTTCTGCCTATGTTTTCCTCTAAGAGTTTGATAGTTTCTGGCCTTATATTTAGGTCTTTAATTCATTTTGAGCTTATTTTTGCGTATGGTGTTAGGGAGTGATCTAATCTCATACTTTTACATATACCTTTCCAGTTTTCCCAGCACCACTTACTGAAGAGGCTGTCCTTTCTCCACTGTACACTCCTGCCTCCTTTATCAAAGATAAGGTGACCATATGTGCGTGGGTTTATCTCTGGGCTTTCTATCCTGTTCCATTGATCTATATTTCTGTTTTTGTGCCAGTACCATACTGTCTTGATTACTGTAGCTTTGTCGTATAGTCTGAAGTCAGGGAGCCTGATTCTTCCAGCTCCGTTTTTCGTTCTCAAGGTTGCTTTGGCTATTCGGGGTCTTTTGTGTTTCCATACAAATTGTGAAATTTTTTTCTAGTTCTGTGAAAAATGCCAGTGGTAGTTTGATAGGGATTGCATTGAATCTGTGAATTGCTTTGGGTAGTAGAGTCATTTTCACAATGTTGATTCTTCCAATCCAAGAACATGGTATATCTCTCCATCTATTTGTATCATCTTTAATTTCTTTCATCAGTGTCTTATAATTTTCTGCATACAGGTCTTTTGTCTCCTTAGGTAGGTTTATTCCTAGATATTGTATTCTTTTTGTTGCAGTGGTAATGGGAGTGTTTTCTTGATTTCACTTTCAGATTTTTCATCATTAGTGTATAGGAATGCCAGAGATTTCTGTGCATTAATTTTGTATCCTGCTACTTTACCAAATTCATTGATTAGCTCTAGTAGTTTTCTGGTAGCATCTTTAGGATTCTCTATGTATAGTATCATGTCATCTGCAAACAGTGACAGCTTTACTTCCTCTTTTCCTATTTGGATTACTTTTATTTCTTATTCTTCTCTGATTGCTGTGGCTAAAACTTCCAAAACTATGTTGAATAATAGTGTTGAGAGTGGGCAACCTTGTCTTGTTCCTGATCTTAGAAGAAATGGTTTCAGTTTTTCACCATTGAGGATGATGTTGGCTCTTGGTTTGTCATATATGGCCTTTATTATGTTGAGTTAAGTTCCCTCTATGCCTACTTTCTGCAGGGTTTTTATCATAAATGGGTGTTGAATTTTGTCGAAAGCTTTCTCTGCATCTACTGAGATGATCATATGTTTTTTCTCCTTCAATTTGTTAATATGGTGTATCATGTTGATTGATTGGTGTATATTGAAGAATCCTTGCATTCCTGGGATAAACCCCACTTGATCATGGTGTATGATCCCTTTAATGTGCTGTTGGATTCTGTTTGCTAGTATTTTGTTGAGGATTTTTGCATCTATGTTCATCAGTGATATTGGCCTGTAGTTTTCTTTCTTTGTGATATCTTTGTCTGGTTTTGGTATCAAGGTGATGGTGGCCTCATAGAATGAGTTTGGGAGTGTTCCTCCCTCTGCTATATTTTGGAAGAGTTTGAGAAGGATAGGTGTTAACTCTTCTCTAAATGTTTGATAGAATTCGCCTGTGAAGCCATCTGGTCCTGGGCTTTTGTGTGTTGGAAGATTGTTAATCACAGTTTCAATTTCAGTGGTTGTGATTGGTCTGTTCATATTTTCTATTTCTTCCTGGTTCAGTCTTGGCAGGTTGTGCATTTCTAAGAATGTGTCCATTTCTTCCAGGTTGTCCATTTAAGTGACATATAGTAGTTGCTTGTAGCAGTCTCTCATGATCTTTTGTATTTCTGCAGTGTCAGTTGTTACTTCTCCTTTTTCATTTCTAATTCTATTGATTTGAGTCTTCTCCCTTTTTTTCTTGATGAGTCTGGCTAATGGTTTATCAATTTTGTTTATCTTCTCAAAGAACCATCTTTTAGTTTTATTGATCTTTACTGTTGTTTCCTTCATGTCTTTTTCATTTATTTCTTATCTGATCTTTATGATTTCTTTCCTTCTTTGGTTTGAGGAATAAAAAACTTTGGGTTCTTCTTTGTTCTTCTTTCTCTAATTGCCTTAGGTGTAAGGTTAGGTTATTTATTTGAGACTCTCCTTGTTTCTTGAGGTAGGATTGTATTGCTATAAACTTCCCTCCTAGAACTCCTTTTGTAGCATCCCATAGGTTTTGGGTCATCATGTTTTCATTGTCATTTGTTTCTAGGTATTTTTTGATTTCCTCTTTGATTTCTTCAGTGATATCTTGGTTATTTAGTAGCGTATTGTTTAGCCTCCATGTGTTTGTATCTTTTACAGTTTTTGTCCTGTAGTTGATATCTAGTATAGCATTGTGTTCAGAACAGATACTTGAGGCTACTTCAATTTTCTTAAATTTACTGAGGCTTAATTTGTGACCCAAAATATGATCTATCCTAGAGAATGTTCCAGGAGCACTTGAGAAGAAAGTGTATTCTGTTGTTTTGGGAACGAATGTCCTAAATATCAATTAAGTCCATCGGTCTAATGTGTCATTTAAAGCCTGTGTTTCCTTATTTATTTTCATTTTGGATGATTGGTGAAAGTGGGGTGTTAAAGTCCCCTACTATTTTTGTGTTACTGTCGATTTCTCATTTTATGGTTGTTACCATTTGCCTTGAGATGCTCCTATGTTGGGTACATAAATATTTACAATTGTTATATCTTCTTCTTGGATTGATCCCTTGATCATTATGTAGTGTCCTTCTTTGTCTCTTGTAATAGTCTTTAATTTAAAGTCTATTTTGTCTGGTATGAGTATTGCTACTCCAGCTTTCTTCTGATTTCCATTTGCATGGAGTATCTTTTTCCATCCCCTCACTTTCAGTCTGTATGTGTCCCTAGGTCTGAAGTGGGTCTCTTGTAGACAACATATATATGGGTCTTGTTTTTGTATCCATTCAGCCAGTCTGTGTCTTTTGTTTGGAGCTTTTAATCCATTTACATTTAAGGTAATTATCGATATGTATGTTCTTATTACTACTTTCTTGTTTTGGGTTTGTTTTGTAGGTCTTTTCCTTCTCTTGTGCTCCTTGCCTAGAGAAATTCCTTTAGCCTTTGTTGTAAAGCTGGTTTGATGGTGCTGAATTCTCTTAACTTTTGCTTGTCTGTAAAGGTTTTAATTTTTCCATCGAATCTGAATGAGATCCTTGCTGGGTAGAGTAATCTTGGTTGTAGGTTTTTCCCTTTCATCACTTTAAATTTGTCCTGCCACTCCCTTCTGGTTTGCAGCGTTTATGCTGAAAGATCAGCTGTTAACCTTATGGGAATTCCATTGTATGTTATTTGTCGCTTTTCTCTTACTGCTTTTAATATTTTTTCTTTGTATTTAATTTTTGATACCTTGATTGAATAGTGTCTTGGCATGTTTCTCCTTGGATTTATCCTGTATGGGACTCTCTGTGCTTCCTGGACTTGATTGACTATTTCCTTTCCCAACTATAATCTCTTAAACTATTTTCTCAAACCCTTTCTTTTTCTATTCTTCTTCTGGGACCCCTATAACTCAAATTTTGGTGCTTTTAATGTTGTCCCAGAGATCTCTGAGACTGTCCTCAATTCTTTTCATTCTTTTTTGTTTATTCTGCTCTGAGGCAGTTATTTCCACTATTTTATCTTCCTGGTCACTTATCCATTCTTCTGCCTCAGTTATTCTGCTATTGATCTCTTCTAGAGAATTTTTAATTTCATTTATTGTGTTGTTCATCATTGTTTGTTTGCTCTTTAGTTGTTCTAGGTCCTTGTTAAACGTTTCTTGTATTTTCTCCATTCTATTTCCAAGATTTTGGATCATCTTTACTATCATTACTCTGAATTCTTTTTCAGGTAGGCTGCCTATTTCGTCTTCATTTGTTTGGTCTGGTGGGTTTTTACCTTGCTTCTTCATCTGCTGCATATTTCTCTGTTTTCTCATTTTGTTTAACTTACTGTGTTTGCAGTCTCCTTTTTCCAGGCTGCAGGTTCATAATTCCCATTGTTTTTGGTGTCTCTCCCCAGTGGGTGAGGTTGGTTCAGTGGGTTGTATAGGCTTCCTAGTGGAGGGGACTGGTGCCTGTGTTCTGGTGGGTGTGGATGGATCTTGTCTTTCTCTTGGGCAGGGCCTCATCTGGTGGTATGTTTTGGGGTGTCTGTGAACTTAGTATGACTTTAGACTGCCTCTCTGCTAATGGGTGCGGTTGTGTTCCTGTCTTGCTAGTTGTTTAGCATGGAGCATCCAGCACTGGAGCTTGCTGACCATTGGGTGGAGTTAGGTCTTATTGTTGAGATGGAGATCTCTGGGAGAGCTCTCGCCGATTGATATCATGTGGAGCCGGGAGGTCTATGGTGGTCCAATGTCCTGAACTCAGCTCTCCCACCTCAGAGGCTCAGGCCTAACACCTGGCCAGAGCACTGAGTCCCTGCCAGCCCCATGGCTCAGAAGAAAAGGAAGAAAAAAAAGGGAAGAAAAAAATAATAAATAATATAAAAACAAATAAAAATTTTTAAAAATTAAGAAAAAAGAAGAGAGCAACCAAACCAATAAACAAATCCACCAATGGTAACAAGCACTAAAAGCTAAACTAAGATAAACATAAGAATCAGAAATAAATCAGTTGCAGAAAGTAAACCCCAAGTCTACAGTTGCTTCCAAAGTCCACTGCCTCAGTTTTGGGAACATTTGTTGTCTATTCAGGTATTCCACAGATGCAGGGTTCATCAAGTTGATTGTGGAGATTTAAGCCGCTGCTCCTGAGGCTGCTGGTAGAGATTTCCCTTTCTCTTCTTTGTTCGCACAGCTCCTGGGGTTCAGCTTTGGTTTTGGCCCCACCTCTGCATTTAGGTCACCCTCAGGCATCTGTTCCCCACCCAGACAGGAGGCGGTTAAAGCAGCGGCTAATTAGGGCTCTCTTGCTCACTCAGGCCGGGGAGAGGAAGGGGTATGGTAGTCATAATTTGAATGCCAGGCGAGCCCATGGCAGCAGAGTCTGGCATGACATTGTAACAGCCTGAGGCGCGCTGTATGTTCTCCTGGGGAAGTTGTCCCTGGATCTCAGGACCCTGTCAGTGGCGTGCTGCACAGGCTCCTGGGGGGGTGTGAGTAGTGACTTGTGCTTGCACACAGGATTCTTGGTGGCAGCGGCAGCAGCGTTCGCAGTTCATGTCTGTCTCTGGGATCTGAGCTGATAGCCGTGGCTCATGCCCATCTCTGGAGCTCGCTGAGGCAGTGCTCTGCCTTCTGTGGGCACATGGGGAAGGAATCCCCTCTCCTCGCACACCCCAAAACAATGGTATCTTCTGTCTTAGGCAGTTCCAGACTTTTTCCCAGACTCACTCCCGGCTAGCCGTGGTGCACTAGCCCCCTTCAGGCTGTGTTCATGCAGCCAACCCCCATCCTCTCCCTGGGATCTGACCTCTAAAGCCAGAGGCTCAGCTCCCAGCTTCCACCCACCCCGGTGGGCGAGCAGACAAGCCTCTCGGGCTGGTGAGTGCTGGTCTGCACCGATCCTCTGTGTGGGAATCTCTCCGCTTTGCCCTCCGCACCCCTGTTGCTGCACTCTTCTCCGTGGCTCCGAAGCTCCCCCCTCCGCCACCCCCTGTCTCCGCCAGTGAAGGGGCTCCTAGTGTGTGGAAACTTTTCCCCCTTCACAGCTCCCTCCCCGAGGTGCAGGTCCCGTCCCTATTCTTTTGTCTCTGTTTTTCCTTTTTTCTTTTGCCCTACCCAGGTACGTGGGGAGTTTCTTGCCTTTTGTGAAGTCAGAGGTCTTCTGCCAGCGTTCAGTAGGTGTTCTTTTGATGTATTTGTGTTCTTTAGGAGTTGTTGCACATGTAGATGTATTTTTTATGTATTTGTTGGGAGGAAGGTGATCTCCACGTCTTACTCCTCTGCCATCTTGAATGTCTCTCTCCTGGAGGGTTGTTCTTTGCTGCTTTTCTTTTTCTTTTTTTTTTTTAATTTTATCTTTATTTATTTATGGCTGTGTTGGCTCTTCATTTCTGTGCGAGGGCTTTCTCCAGTTGCATCAAGTGGGGGCCACTCCTCATCGCCTCTCACTATCGCGGCCTCTCTTGTTGCGGAGCACAGCTTCCAGACGCGCAGCCTCAGTAATTGTGGCTCACGGGACTAGTTGCTCCGCGGCATGCGGGATCTTCCCAGACCAGGGCTCGAACCCGTGTCCCCTGCATTGGCAGGCAGATTCTCAACCACTGCGCCACCAGGGAAGCCCCTTTGCTGCTTTTCTGAGAAATGCAAATAGAAAAAGTTGGAAGAATGAAACAGGTTCTTTTTTATGAGTCCTTTAGGTTAACCTAGTTCTTATAAATCTGTGGTCTCCTTCAGATTCATCCATTAATAGGGTAAATTTTACTTTTGCCTTTTTAAAGGATTTATTCTTTATTACCTGCTGGCAATCTGTACATTTATATCAGACATTAATATCTATGCTAATTTTCAAGATTTGTATTGAGTTAAGAATTACCATTCCTTGTCAAAATGTAGGTAGGATTTGTTACTTCTGCACAAATGATTGAAGTCTGTTTGGGTTTTTTTGCTCCTTGTATCTTGGGAATGGATATTTTAGCATTTGCTTTGCAATTACTTTACAAATATTTCCCTATGAGACACTGTAATGTGGAAGTTTTACTGTTAAGCAAGGGTATGTTGCTTATTAGCTTTACTATTGGTTTACTGCTTAATACATACTTTTAAGTACATACTTCTGTCCCAATAAAAGGTTTCATTGTTGTCATTCATTTGTTTTTAAATAGGAAATTTGTGTTAAAGACTCTGAAATTGTCTTGTGTGGAGGAACTGAAAGCATGAGCCAGGCTCCCTTCTATGTCAGAAATATTCGTTTTGGAACTACGCTTGGATCAGATCTCAAGGTTGGAACCATCAAAATTTTTAAAGATTATTTCTTATGCTATTGTACTATAATTTTAATAACAGCATTTTGGGGTAGAGAAGAATTTTTAAACCAATTTTGTTAATAGGGGATTGGCAAAATATGAATGATTTGAAATTTGTAAACTATTTCATAGTTGTTAATTTTGACATTTTAACTCACATAAAATTAGACTTTGTCTCGGCACATCTTTGGTAATGGCATTAACACCTGGGGAGATGGAGGAAGGGAAGGAGTGGATTAAAAAGATGGGCAAAGGTTGAATTAATCTCTCTATTTAATAATTGGTAAACCAAATAATTAAATCTTTACCATGATTTATGGAAATTTTATTTCTGGAGCAATCTCCATTGAATCGATTTCTTCTTTATCACAGAAAACATTCTCCTCAAATATAGTTTATAGTGTCCCAAATCAGTCAGATAAAAAATGGCCCTTTGAGAACTGCCTGAGTAGTACTGAAGAAAAGTGATAGGGACATCCCTGGTGGGACAGTGATTAAGACTCCACGCCCCCAATGCAGGGGACCCAGGTTCGATCCCTGGTAGGGAACTAGATCCCACACACATGCTGCAACTGAGAGTTCGTGTGCCACAACTAAGGAGCCCACCTGCCTCAACTAAGATGTGGTGCAACCAAATAAATAAATATTAAAAAAAAGAGTGATAGTATGCTGTCCTTCCCACATCAAAGGGCTGATGACATTGTATATTCTTAGGATTTCCCAGTTGTAATCATTGATTTATCCCATTCACCTAGTTTCTCACCTTGCCTTTTTGAAAGTGAAAGGAGTATGACTTAGAAAATATGAGGTAATATTTAAGATACCTAATATGTTTAAGAAAACCTTTGGGAAGACAGGTCAGTGACTCAAAAGGTGACAAGGCAGTCTAGAAGAAACAGGTGGAGTACATTTATCAGAGACTTAACTAACTGGATAGCAAATACCAACCATTACTCAAGGAGCCTATTCCAGGCTCTTTTCAACCTTGTAGTAACAGCTGATTGAACCAGCTGTTCCTGCCACAGAAGGCATGGGATGGAAAAAGAGCACAGCCGTACGCTTTTGTAAGGGGCTTGTAACTGCTTTACAAAGGTGGCTGCAGGGAAGTGTTGCACGAGGACTCTGAAGTTTCTTACAAAATGGAACCACAAGGGTTGAAGCTTTGATTGTGGGGTGAGTTCCTGTGTGTGTCACCCTGCACACTTAGCACTGTTGGCTCTCTTTAGACCCCTGCATTTAGAGAGGAGGGTGTGTGCATTTTATTATGGTGTTGGATGGTTTTAAAAAAATGTCTCAGAACTGAATATAAATCAATACTAAATGCTTATCAGAAAATCTGATTTTACTATTTTTATTGGAACTGTTGATTATTTAAATTTAAAGAAATGATAGCATATCACTTTCAAAAGATACGCTTTACAGATCATTTTATTAATTTCTTTTAATAGCTGGAAGACTCTTTGTGGACAGGATTAACAGATCAGCATATCCAAATCCCAATGGCTATTACTGCAGAGAATCTTGCTGCAAAACATAAAATCAGCAGAGAAGACAGTGACAAATATGCCCTGCAGTCACAGCAGAGGTGGAAAGCTGGTCAGTGAAATTGTTTATTATAAATATCTATAGAAAGAAAACTAGGAAAGATTTTTATCGTTTTAGATTATAAAGGTCATATAATAATATTAGCTTAAAATTATACCTTTAGAAAACCACAGTTTTTCATTATTCCTTTTTTTTAATGATTAAATATTCTACAATTTTAAATTAACTGGGTGTTTCTCTTTTGAAGTATGTGAATACTGCTTAAAAAGTAGTATGGTTAATTGGCCCTATCTGGACACTTGAATTTTGCCCCAAACTGGTCAGCAGAAGACTCTGAGGGTTGTGATACACTCCATCAGAGATCATGGCTCACTGGGACAGCTGGGACAGAGAGGATGTCCTCCCCTGAGAGGCATATCATATGCACAAGAAGGGGATGATACATTTGGGAAAGACCCATTGGGTATCCTTTTACGACTTCTCTCTCCCATTCCTAATTGAGAATCCTTGCGCCTGACTCAGAGACTCAGAACTAGTCCAAGGCCCTAGATGTGGTGCCATGGTGCCCTTGTGTAATACTGCACACTGCTGGTGAGCCAGTCCAAAACGAGCAAGGTGACAGCCATTCTTTTATCAATATAGTGGTTGAAGAAATTTGTTAGTCCTCTGAAAAGGGTTTTGAAAACTAAACTGTTATAAATGAGCAGAAACTCTTATTTAGGGGTATTAAATACTTGGAATAGTGAGGATAAAGTTCATTTTGGCATTTCAAGAGGGATAAGTCTAATGGAGCCAATCCAACTCATCCTCTGTTTTTTAGTTACACATTTAAGTGAAAGGGTATTGGTGTAGAGGTCAAGCGTTATCAGCCTATTTCTAGTTTAGCCACATACAGTTTTTCTGACTTCAGTCAAGTCATTTGTTCACCAAGTATTTATTCACTGAGCTAATAACAGAGATAAAAATATTTGCCTTCCCTTTTTTCCTAACAGAGTTGTTGTGAGAACCAAATAGGGAAAGTGTTAGCCTGCTATAAAGTGATATCAAAATTAAGGTGATATTATTCCTGGCTTACTCTGTTTCTGAAGCTTTATATTACTATTGTCCAGTCCAGTCAGTGGAGGTGGAAGTAGGTAAGCTGTTTTACTTAGAATTGTGTCAGTAATAGCACATATAATTTCTTCAGGTTGCCTGTCATTAAATTTCAGTCATAGATTACTTGGTGACATAGACAACTTGGTAACTTTTTTTCTAATTGTGGTAAGAACACTTAACATGGGATCTATCCTCTTAATAAAATTTTAAGTGTACAATACATTATTGTTGACTATAGGTACAGCTTGGTAACTTTTTAATTACTTCATGTCTCACCCAGAGAAGTTAAAAAAGGGCATGAAATCCATTCAGTGCCATTACACCTGTAGGTAACAAACACTAATAGTCTAGCAGTACCTTGTAAAAAAAATCGGAAATTGTAATTTTAAAAAGGTACAGAACGCATCTGCATAGATGATAGATAGTATGTTAAATCCTCCAATAGGCAAGGTAAGTTATGTAAGTAATAAAGGCTTATATTAAAATAGATTGAGATGTACTGAAATATAGGGACTGAAATTAAACTGAAATATTAAATTAAACTGAAATATAGGGACTTAATTAAATTAAACTGAAATATAGGGACTGAAATATTAAATTAAACTGAAATATAGGGACTTTCCTGGCAGTCCAGTGGTTAGGACTCTGCGCTTCCACTGCAAGGGGCACGGGTTCCACACCTGGTTGGGGAACTAAGATCCTGCAAGCTGTGTGGTGCAGCCTAAATAAATAAATTGAAGGATATATTTGATTTCATTTTTCTGCTTTCTGTTATTTTTTTCCCCTTTCTTATGAATAGTCTTTCTACTATTTCAGCTAATGATGCTGGTTACTTTAATAATGAGATGGCACCAATTGAGGTGAAGACAAAGAAAGGAAAACAGACAATGCAGGTAGATGAACATGCTCGGCCCCAAACAACCCTGGAGCAGTTAAATAAACTTCCTCCAGTGTTCAAGAAAGAAGGAACCGTTACTGCAGGGAACGCATCGGTAGGTAGCACCACGGATTATCTTGAACTCTTCCTGATGTGTTCATTGCAAAATAATCATGCAGTACCTTTTAGATACCTTTCATGCTAGTCTTTGCTTATCTAGCTTAAGCTAGTAGTGTTCATATTCTATTAATTTGGGTTTTCATAGTCCAAAATAAAATATTTTAGCCAGGAGCCGTTATATAATACGTTTCCAATTTCTTAGTCTTTTCAGAATGTTAGAAGGAAATCTAGCTGGCTTATTATTTTAGTTTTACTTCCTCATGTATACAACTCATCAGATTTCTTCTTACATCTACCCACATCTGGATATAAGCTTTTTCTTGACATTCTTTCCTATTTTCCCTTAGTGAGGTTGTATTCTGTGCCTAAAACAATCTCTTTAATCCAGCAGTGTGCCACTAATACTACTTGTATCCCAAATTGTGGCACCGCTTCCTATGTATTGCCATAATCCTAATACCACTCCATTAGTTCGAACCTTGATTAACTATATTCTTTTACCCTCTAGTTAACATCTGTTTTTGTTTCCAAGGGGATTTCTGATGGTGCTGGAGCTGTTATCATAGCTAGTGAAGATGCTGTTAAAAAACATAACTTCACACCACTGGCAAGAATTGTGGGCTATTTTGTGTCTGGATGTGATCCCACTATCATGGGTATTGGTAAGTTTGTGGTGAAACAAACTGGTTCTGTTACATTTCTGAAGATAAGGCTTCTTTGGCATTCAGATTCCTGAAACAGTAGCCAAATCAAGGGCAGTTGTAGAGAAAAGGAGATTGTTAATCAATCATTTAAAGAACTTATCTTTATGAAAAACTGTGCCAGGCATAATAGGAAGATCAAGGCCATGTAAACTCCTTGTGGGCAGTAATCGTGTCCCGTTGTCCATTTGAGATACATAAAATTAACACACGGTAAACAACATAGAAGGATTATGAGGTACTGATAAGACGGAAGAAAACGTGAGATGGAAAAATCATGGGGTGAAATAGAGAAGATACACACCCCACTGGGTGTTTTACACATGGTCCTTAATATATCTCACTTAATCTTCCCACAACTCTAGTAACTGCTTTGTGAGTCTTTTTTTTTTTTTTCTTTATTACAGTCTTAAAAGCTTACTAGCTTTCAGCTACCCGCTGTCAGCAAAATATAACTTTCATCTTAGAAATGGAAGGTAGCTTGAAAAATTAAATATCTGTATGTTGATATGGCATTTATCATTTTGGTATCTAGGGCAGTGGTTCCCAACCCCAAATGATGATCAGAATCTACCCATAACCCTACTCCACCCCAAGGTTTTGTTTCAGTAGGTCCAGGGTAGAGCCTAGGAATGTGGGGTTTTTTCCATGTACCTTGATTGTTTTGATGATCAACCATATTTATTTGATATAGATGAGTAGTTATTTTATAGTTTTCAGTTTAACCTCATTTAAGAGGTTCTGATACATTTTGACATAGTTGGTGAGCAAGAAAATGTAGTTTTTCTTCCTTCTATTTCAGGGCCTGAATGTTTGCCCCGTAGTACAATAAATGCCATTGAAATGCCTCTTCAGCCGGGGCAGCTCTTGCTTTATCTGTTATAGGGTTTCATTTGTAGAAAGGATTCCAGTGCTTCACAAGAAGTGAGTTAAAAACCAGCTCAAAGCACTTCTGATGAGATGCTTATAGCCCCCAAAGGTACCCAAGGTTACACAGCTGTTAGTGGTAGGAGCTAGTACTAGGAGTAAAGTGTCCTTTTCCCAAAAAGAATACTCTACCTTCCTGAGTCCCAGTAAATAGCAGAGTGGTATGGAAACAGTCCTTTAAAAATTAGCTTGTGGAGACTTCCGGGTAAGATGGCGGAAGAGTAAGACGCGGAGATCACCTTCCTCCCCACAGATACACCAGAAATACAGCTACACGTGCAACAACTCCTACAGAACAACTACTGAACGCTGGCAGAAGACCCCAGACCTCCCAAAAGGCAAGAAACTCCCCACATACCTGGGTAGGGCAAAGCAGAGAGATTCCCGCAGAGAGGAGCGGTGCCGAGCGGCACTCACCAGCCCGAGAGGCTTGTCTGCTCCCCCGCCAGGGCGGGCGGCGCTGGAGCTGAGGCTCGGGCTTCGGTCAGAGCGCAGGGAGAGGACTGGGACTGGCGGCGAGAACTCAGCCTGAAGGGGGCTAATGTGCCACAGCTAGCCGGGAGGGAGTGCGGGAAAACTCTGGAGCTGCCGAAGAGGCAGGAGACTTTTTCTTCCCTCTTGGTTTCCTGGTGCGCGAGGAGAGGGGATTAAGAGCGCCGCGTAAAGGAGCTCCAGAGACGGGCGCGAGTCGCGGCTGAAAGCGCGGAGCCCAGAGACGGGCGTGGGACGCTGGGGCTGCTGCTGCCGCCGCCAAGAAGCCTGTGTGCGAGCGCAGGACACTGTCCACACCGCCGTTCCGGGAGCCTGTGCAGCCTGCCACTGCCGGGGTCCCGGGATCCAGGGGCGGCTTCCCTGGGAGAACGCACGGCGCGCCCCGGGCTGGTGCAACATCACGCCGACCTCTGCCGCCGCAGGCACGCCCCGCACTCCGTGCCCCTCCCGTGCCCCTCCCTCCCGCCCGGCCTGAGTGAGCCAGAGTCCCCGAAGAGGCTGCTCCTTTAACCCTGTCCTGTCTGAGCGAAGAACAGACGCCCTCCGGCGACCTACACGCAGAGGCGGGGCCAAATCCAAAGCTGAGACCCAGGAGCTGTGAGAACAAAGAAGAGAAAGGGAAACCTCTCCCAGCAGCCTCAGAAGCAGCGGATT
This sequence comes from Mesoplodon densirostris, assembly GCF_025265405.1. Lineage (NCBI taxonomy): Eukaryota > Metazoa > Chordata > Mammalia > Artiodactyla > Ziphiidae > Mesoplodon > Mesoplodon densirostris. Next base: position 66,555,639 of record NC_082675.1, on the reverse strand, counting down.
AAAGCTCCACAATCAACTTCATGTACCCTGCATCTGTGGAATACATGAATAGACAACAAATCATCCCAAATTGAGGAGCCAGGAGTCAGTGCTGTGCCTCTGAGGTGGGAGAGCGAACTTCAGGACACTGGTCCACAAGAGACCTCCCAGCTCCACATAATATCAAACGGCGAAAATCTTCCAGAGATCTCCATCTCAACACCAGCACCCAGCTTCACTCAACGACCAGCAAGCTACAGTGCTGGACACCCTATGCCAAACAACTAGCAAGACAGGAACACAACACCACCCATTAGCAGAGAGGCTGCCTCAAATCATAAAAAGTCCGCAAATACCCCAAAACACACCACCAGACGTGGACCTGCCCACCAGAAAGACAAGATCCAGCCTCATCCACCAGAACACAGGCAGTAGTCCCCTCCACCAAGAAGCCTACACAACCCACTAAACCAACCTTAGCCACTGGGGACAGACACCAAAAACAACGGGAACTACGAACCTGCAGCCTGCAAAGAGGAGACCCCAAACACAGTAACATAAGCAAAATGAGAAGACAGAAAAACACACAGCAGGAGAAGGAGCAAGATAAAAACCCACCAGACCTAACAAATGAAGAGGTAATAGGCAGTCTATCTGAAAAAGAATTCAGAATAATGATGGTAAAGATGATCCAAAATCTTGGAAATAGAATAGACAAAATGCAAGAAACAGTTAACAAGGACCTAGAAGAACTAAAGACGAATCAAGCATCGATTAAAAACACAATAAATGAAATAAAAAATACTCTAGATGGGATCAATAGCAGAATAACTGAGGCAGAAGAACGGATAAGTGAGGTGGAAGATAAAATAGTGGAAATAACTGCTGCACAGCAAAATAAAGAAAAAAGAATGAAAAGAACAGAGGACAGTCTCAGAGACCTCTGGGACAACATTAAACGCACCAACATTCGAATTATAGGGGTTCCAGAAGAAGAAGAGAAAAAGAAAGGGACTGAGAAAATATTTGAAGAGATTATAGTTGAAAACTTCCCTAATATGGGAAAGGAAATAGTTAATCAAGTCCAGGAGGCACAGAGAGTCCCATACAGAATAAATCCAAGGAGAAATACACCAAGACACATATTAATCAAACTGTCAAAAATTAAACACAAAGAAATCATATTAAAAGCAGCAAGGCAAAAACAACAAATAACACACAAGGGAATCCCCATCAGGATAACAGCTGATCTCTCAGCAGAAACTCTACAAGCCAGAAGGGAGTGGCAGGACATACTTAAAGTGATGAAGGAGAAAAACCTGCAACCAAGATTACTCTACCCAGCAAGGATCTCATTCAGATTTGATGGAGAAATTAAAACGTTTACAGACAAGCAAAAGCTGAGAGAGTTCAGCACCACCAAACCAGCTTTACAACAAATGCTAAAGGAACTTCTCTAGGCAAGAAACACAACAGAAGGAAAAGAACTACAATAACGAACCCAAAACAATTAAGAAAATGGGAATAGGAACATACATATCAATAATTACCTTAAATGTAAATGGACTAAATGCTCCCACCAAAAGACACAGACTGGCTGAATGGATACAAAAACAAGACCCATATATATGCTGTCTACAAGAGACCCACTTCAGACCTAGAGATACATACAGACTGAAAGTAAGGGGATGGAAAAAGATATTCCATGCAAATGGAAACCAAAAGAAAGCTGGAGTAGCAATTCTCATATCAGACAAAATAGACTTTAAAATAAAGACTACTAGAAGAGACAAAGAAGGACACTACATAATGATCAAGGGATCAATCCAAGAAGAAGATATAACAATTGTAAATATTTATGCACCAAACATAGGAGCACCTCAATACATAAGGGAAATATTAACAGCCATAAAAGGAGAAATCGACAGTAACACAATCATAGTAGGGGACTTTAACACCCCACTTTCACCAATGGACAGGTCATCCAAAATGAAAATAAATAAGGAAACACAAGCTTTAAATGATACATTAAACAAGATGGACTTAATTGATATTTATAGGACATTCCATCCAAAAACAACAGAATACACATTTTTCTCAAGTGCTCATGGAACATTCTCCAGGATAGATCATATCTTGGGTCACAAATCAAGCCTTGGTAAATTTAAGAAAATTGAAATTGTATCAAGTATCTTTTCCGACCACAATGCTATGAGACTAGATATCAATTACAGGAAAAAAGCTGTAAAACATACAAACACATGGAAGCTAAACAATACACTACTTAATAACGAAGTGATCACTGAAGAAATCAAAGAGGAAATTAAAAAATACCTAGAAACAAATGACAATGGAGACACGACGACCCAAAACCTATGGGATGCAGCAAAAGCAGTTCTAAGAGGGAAGTTTATGGCAATACAATCCCACCTTAAGAAACAGGAAATATCTCGAATAAACAACCTAACCTTGCACCTAAAGCAATTAGAGAAAGAAGAACAAAAACATCCCAAAGTTAGCAGAAGGAAAGAAATCATAAAAATCAGATCAGAAATAAATGAAAAAGAAATGAAGGAAACGATAGCAAAGATCAATAAAACTAAAAGCTGGTTCTTTGAGAAGATAAACAAAATTGATAAACCATTACCCAGACTCATCAAGAAAAAAAGGGAGAAGACTCAAATCAATAGAATTAGAAATGAAAAAGGAGAAGTAACAACTGACACTGCAGAAATACAAAAGATCATGAGAGATTACTATAAGCAACTCTATGCCAATAAAATGGACAACCTGGAAGAAATGGACAAATTCTTAGAAATGCACAACCTGCCAAGACTGACTCAGGAAGAAATAGAAAATATGAATAGACCAATCACAAGCACTGAAATTGAAACTGTGATTAAAAATCTTCCAACAAACAAAAGCCCAGGACCAGATGGCTTCACAGGCGAATTCTATCAAGCATTTAGAGAAGAGCTAACACCTATCCTTCTCAAACTCTTCCAAAATATAGCAGAGGGAGGAACACTCCCAAACTCATTCTACGAGGCCACCATCACCTTGATACCAAAACCAGACAAGGATGTCACAAAGAAAGAAAACTACAGGCCAATATCACTGATGAACATAGATGCAAAAATCCTCAACAAAATACTAGCAAACAGAATCCAACAGCACATTAAAAGGATCATACACCATGATCAAGTGGGGTTTATTCCAGGAATGCAAGGATTCTTCAATATACGCAAATCAATCAATGTGATACACCATATTAACAAGTTGAAGGAGAAAAACCATATGATCATCTCAATAGATGCAGAGAAAGCTTTTGACAAAATTCAACACCCATTTATGATAAAAACCCTGCAGAAAGTAGGCATAGAGGGAACTTTCCTCAACATAATAAAGGCCATATATGACAAACCCACAGCCAGCATCGTCCTCAATGGTGAAAAACTGAAACCATTTCCACTAAGATCAGGAACAAGACAAGGTTGCCCACTCTCACCACTCTTATTCAACATAGTTTTGGAAGTTTTAGCCACAGCAATCAGAGAAGAAAAGGAAATAAAAGGAATCCAAATGGGAAAAGAAGAAGTAAAGCTCTCACTGTTTGCAGATGACATGATACTATACATAGAGAATCCTAAAGATGCTACCAGAAAACTACTAGAGCTAATCAATGAATTTGGTAAAGTTGCAGGATACAAAATTAATGCACAGAAATCTCTGGCATTCCTATATACTAATGATGAAAAATCTGAAAGTGAAATCAAGGAAACACTCCCATTTACCATTGCAACAAAAAGAATAAAATATCTAGGAATAAACCTACCTAAGGAGACAAAAGACCTGTATGCAGAAAATTATAAGACACTGATGAAAGAAATTAAAGATGATACAAATAGATGGAGAGATGTACCATGTTCTTGGATTGGAAGAATCAACATTGTGAAAATGACTCTACTACCCAAAGCAATCTACAGATTCAATGCAATACCTATCAAACTACCAATGGCATTTTTCACAGAACTAGAACAAAAAATTTCACAATTTGTATGGAAACACAAAAGACCCCGAATAGCCAAAGCAATCTTGAGAACAAAAAATGGAGCTGGAGGAATCAGGCTCCCTGACTTCAGACTATACTACAAAGCTACAGTAATCAAGACAGTATGGTACTGGCACAAAAACAGAAAGATAGATCAATGGAACAGGATAGAAAGCCCAGAGATAAACCCACGGACATATGGTCACCTTATCTTTGATAAAGGAGGCAGGAATGTACAGTGGAGAAAGGACAGTCTCTTCAATAAGTGGTGCTGGGAAAACTGGACAGGGACATGTAAAAGTATGAGATTAGATCACTCCCTAACACCATACACAAAAATTAGCTCAAAATGGATTAAAGACCTAAATGTAAGGCCAGACACTATCAAACTCCTAGAGGAAAACATAGGCAGAACACTCTATGACATAAATCACAGCAAGATCCTTTCTGACCCATCTCCTAGAGAAATGGAAATAAAGACAAAAATAAACACATGGGACCTAATGAAACTTCAAAGCTTTTGCACAGCAAAGGAAACCATAAACAAGACCAAAAGACAACCCTCAGAATGGGAGAAAATATTTGCAAATGAAGCAACTGACAAAGGATTAATCTCCAAAATTTATAAGCAGCTCATGCAGCTCAATAGCAAAAAAACAAACAACCCAATCCAAAAATGGGCAGAAGACCTAAATAGACATTTCTCCACAGAAGATATACAGACAGCCAACAAACACATGAAAGGATGCTCAACATCTTTACTCATTAGAGAAATGCAAATCAAAACTACAATGAGATATCATCTCACACCAGTCAGAATGGCCATCATCAAAAAATCTAGAAACAATAAATGCTGGAGAGGGTGTGGAAAAAAGGGAACACTCTTGCACTGCTGGTGGGAATGTGAATTGGTACAGCCACTATGGAGAACAGTATGGAGGTTCCTTAAAAAACTACAAATAGATCTACCATATGACCCAGCAATCCCACTACTGGGCATATACCCTGAGAAAACCATAATTCAAAAAGAGACATGTACCAAAATGTTCATAGCAGCCCTATTTACAATAGCCCGGAGATGGAAACAACCTAAGTGTCCATCATCGGATGAATGGATAAAGAAGATGTGGCACATATATACAATGGAATATTACTCAGCCATAAAAAGAAATGAAATTGAGCTATTTGTAATGAGGTGGATGGACCTAGAGTCTGTCATACAGAGTGAAGTAAGTCAGAAAGAGAAAGACAAATACTGTATGCTGACACATATATATGGAATTTAAGAAAAAAATGTCATCAAGAACCTAGGGGTAAGACAGGAATAAAGACACAGACCTACTAGAGCATGGACTTGAGGATATGGGGAGGGGGAAGGGTAAGCTGTGACAAAGTGAAAGAGCGGCATGGACATATATACACTACCAAATGTAAGGTAGAGAGCTAGTGGGAAGCAGCCGCATAGCACAGGGAGATCAGCTCGGTTCTTTGTGACCGCCTGGAGGGGTGGGATAGGGAGGGTGGGAGGGAGACGCAAAAGGGAGGGGATATGGGAACATATGTATATGTATAACTGATTAAATTTGTAAAATAAAAAAAAATTTAAAAAAAAAAAAAAAAAATTAAAACTTCCGTATAGGAAAAGACATCATGAAAGAAGTGAAAGTCAGTCAGTAAACAGGACAGGGTTCTGAAATGCCACATGAGATGATGAAGTTCTCTTAATACAGAAAGAAGGCCCCCAGGAGTTCTGGCTCACTCTCTGCAGAGTGGCCTTGGACAGGTAGATCAGTATTTACAGACAGAGAAAGATGTCCACAGATTCAGGACATATTCACTCTTATTCATTTGTTCATTCATTCAACAAAAAGTTACCAAAAGTCTAGTATGTGTCAGGTACTATTCTAGGTGCTGGGCATAAAGCAGTGACGAAAAAGCCAGAAATCCCCCAGTACATTCTAGTGGGGGAAACGGACAATAAATAAAGCATTCAGTAAGATACATGGTAAAAAAAAAAAAAAAAAAAAAAAAAAAAAAAAAAAATTAGCTTGTGGCCTAGCTTATTGTTACAATTGAGTGTAATGATTCTAAGTTAATATGAACACATTTAGTCATGCTGACTGTGGTTATGGTGACATGGAAGTATGTACCATGGTTTTACACCCTCAGCTTTTAGTTCTGTGTACCTTTCACCCCTGTAGGATACTTCACCCCCTGACCATGCTGGATAACTGATGCTCTTCTATCGACTACCCATCCCATTTTCATGTCTTAGAGATACAAAGAGAATCTGGAATTAGATTCTGTATTAAATCAGTAGCCAGTATAGAACTGATGCTTTAAGTCGAAAAGTGTTAATTGGATGGCCCTACCAATCAGCAGACTGTTGTCCAAGAAACTTTTTAACTAGGTGACAAAATTAATTACATTGTATTTAGATTGTGTTTTGCTGTTCTTATAAAGACTGATTTCCCATTTTACCTTAGGTATGTTTGTGAAACTTGATACAGAATATTTGACTACTTGAATTCAACAAAACACACCACATATTTTTCTTTTTAGACATTTATGGCAATTTCATTCTCTAAGATAGAGAAGTAGATACTCATCCCTAGCCAGATTTTTTTTTTTTGGAAAGAAATATCAATTTACTTAAAAATTATGAGAAGTATTAAATTGTCATTAGTGATCATCAGAAATCTGGGAGCTAAAGTTTATTTCAAAAGTTTTGTAAGGTGGATTTGCATTTCTTCAGTGGGGGTTATATTTTATTTCAAATCTCTGCTTACCATTGGAGTTATAAACGTCTCCTTGCTTTAGATATCTTTTCCCTAAAGTGCCTGGTAGCTTCCTATCTTACTGTGCCCATATGGAGATACTACTGCTGTTTCTTGCCTTTTGTCCAAATGGGCCTGAAAATTCAGAGTGTAGCCACAGTCACTTCTATACTGGGAATACATATGATTTGTATCCCAGGAGAGCACTCAGTCTGCCTTACCATTTGGTATTAAGAATGATCTATACATGGGAATTCCCTGGTGCTCCTGTGGTTAGGACTTGGAGCTTTCACTGCTGTGACCCGGGTTCAATCCCTGGTTGGGGAACTAAGATCCCACAAGCTGCACGAAGCGGCCAAAATTTTTTTTAAATAAAAGCTAAAATTAAAAAAAAATACATTAAAAAAAAGAGCAAAAAAACACCTATGTGTGTATGTACATACATGTGTATATAAATTTGTGGAACCAATGAGCTTTGATCTCTCAATATTACCATGAGGGAAATAGGAGTTCATTAATAAAGGAAGACTTTCTAGACAAAAAAAAAAAAAAAAAAAAAAAAAGAATGATCTATACAAAACCCCATATGACTCCTTGGCTGTTTGAACTCTTAAAGTCACTTATGGTAGACCTTTTCATGTTAAGTCTCTCATCTACAACTTGCATAAACAGCTTTTCACCCTGGTCCCATTTCCTGTTTCTTTATTGTCATATCATTCAGTATTGTGTGCTATCAGGGTGGCAAGATTTTCAGCTACTAACTGTCACTTTATTTCTTCCTTACTTACCTGATTAGTAAAGAAGGAGAAATTTGATACTTATAAGATGAAATTGGGTTTTGTTCTTATATAGGTCCTGTCCCTGCTATCAGTGGGGCACTGAAGAAAACAGGACTAAGTCTTAAGGATATGGATTTGGTAGAAGTAAGTGTTCTACTTTTTTTACAGCACAGATAAACCACCAACTTCTATTGCATAAATGGCTTTAGTTTGATTTTTATAGCTCTTTTTGTTTTAGTACCATTAAACTTTCCAAATGATGTGAATCTAAATAAGTATTACTTTCATTACATGCCTGTATTGGCATATAATCAGGCCGTACCTGATTTAAATGCCTTATTTATAGTTGAATAATTAAAAGAGCCTGATTTCTTCTACTAAAGTATAAACTCTTGGAAACTTTTTATGACGTCGTAAGATTCTACTACATTTTAGACTATTAATGTTCCTGTTGAATTGAATTGAATGTTATATAAGGTGGGTGAGAAATAAGTAACTTTAACCTTATTTTATGGATTAAAGTGAAAAAATACAGGTAAAAAATTGACCTAATATAAAAACAATAATCTGATCCCAAATCTAAAAGATTATTGCACTTCTGCCAAGTTAAAAACCACCCCCATCCCCCAAACTTACCTTTGGCTTTTACACCATAGTGTGGCTTGATTTGGAATGCACCTATCATAATTTTTGGCATTGGAAACTTAGATATATTGAAAGAGTGATTTGTTTAATGTTAGTTTAAAACAAAGGCATCTTAAATATTTAGTAAAATTAAAAGAAAGGATTAAGAAAATGCTTAAAAATTGATTATATACATTCTACATTTGGGGAGTATTTGAAAATTTTAGGTAATTAAGCTACTTGATATTAGGAAATAACTAATATAACAAAGAAAATCTCTCTATTTAAACTAATAGAGAAAGGGCCTTTTCACTCTAGGCACATGTGTGACATCCTCTGTGATAATCTCTCACCAAGTAACTGTGGTTTCAGACGAATGGTTTATCCTTAAATCTCTTCTTCCATTCTTTGCTGGTCATAGCTCAGAGCTTCAAAGGGGGCTGCTTAATTACCATATTTGTATTAGCAAATAAGTACCATTAAATTTCTGACTTTAGATTTCACACTTAAAACTCTTGAAATATGTCAGCTCCGCAGAGCTGTTCGTCACCATTTATAGATGTATAAACACTCAAAGACATAGCTCTCAACACCGTGACATGATTGTCTTTGGGACTTCTGATGATCGTAAGGTCGTTTTTCCTAGGTTCGAAAGCCTAGTTTCACAACATATTCTAGGTTTCTTAGTACCTCCTTAACCATGACTATATAAAATGGAAAAATAATGTTGGATCTAAGGACAAAAAAAGGACCATCTTGGGAGAGGACAAAATATAGTAGAAAAGAACACAAGGCTGGATTTTTATCCTAACCCTGGAAAAGTTACCTTTCTAAAAATCCGTTTCCTTATCTATAAAATTCCCTAGCTAAGGTCATATGAAAATATAGTGCTATAAACATGAAATAAGATTATTCTCATATGCAGCCTTGTTAAGTATAATACAAGAATATGATACTTTTTACTTCTGGCCACGTTTCAACATGGTTGTTGCTACGCTCTCCTCCACGGCTCTGAAGCTTCCCCCCCACCCATCCCCAGTCTCTGCCAGTGAAGGGTCTTCCTAGTGTGTGGAAACCTTTCCTCCTTCACAGCTCCCTCCCAGAGATGTAGGTCCCATCCCTATTCTTTTGTCTCTGTTTTTTCTTTTTTCTTTTACCCTACCCAGTACATGGGGATTTTCTTGCCTTTGGGGAAGTCTGAGGTCTTCTGCCAGCGTTCAGTGGGTGTTCTGTAGGAGCTGTTCCACATGTAGATGTATTTTTGATGTATTTGTGGGGATGAAGGTGATCTCCGCATCTTACTCCTCCACCATCTTGAAGCTGTCCCCCCTGACGGTTTATTCTTTATTGTCTATCAGTTTCTTGGAAGTGTGGCTAGTAGTACTGAGTAGTAGTAATAATAATAGAAACTATTTATTGAATACTTGCTTGTGTCAGATAATACACTAAACACTTAATACCCACGATTTCACTTAACCTTAACAATAACTCTTAAGATGATACAGCAGTCACATTTTACCACTGAAGTAATTTGAGTGTCAAGAGAGTTTAAAGAACATCCATATAGCCAAGATTTGAACTGTCCATCTAGCTGCAGAACCTGTGGGCTTTCTACAGTATCCTACTGCCTCTAGTCCAGTATCCATTTATAGTATCACTGAGGATTTCTTTTCTCTGAGGGATGCATTACACTTAAAGTATCACTTAGTAAATATACCCATTTTCAAACCTGTTATCTTTACAAAGAATGATTGAAGATAAATTAAAATAACCTTGCAATGTAATTTAAGTAGGAAAAAAAACAGGATAATTAGCCATTGACAGGACTGGACAGTTCTCAGTTAGAAATAAGTTTGTGAATAAGGATTTTTATTCGTGTTTTGATTGTTTTAAGGTGAATGAAGCTTTTGCTCCCCAGTACCTGGCAGTTGAAAAGAGTTTGGATCTTGACCCAAGTAAAACCAACGTGAATGGAGGGGCCATTGCTTTGGGTCACCCATTAGGGGGATCTGGATCAAGAATTACTGCACACCTGGTTCATGAATTAAGGTACATGCTAGAAATTGTTGCTTTTCAGATTTACCATCTTTTGTGTAAATGCATGAATTTAGGTTTCCCCAGAACAATCCAACATTTTTCATTCTTCTTCGTACCGCCTTGCACTACTTCTCACCAGGAACAGGTTATTTGGATACCCCTTTTTCAGTAGACCTTATAGTTCATTCAGTTGACTTGTTGGTGCCTCTGCTCTTGGGATGCTTGCTCTTACTCACATTTGCAGTGCAGCCACTCAGCACGTGTTCACTGAGGGCCTAGTGTACATCTGGCCCCATCCCTGGTGCTGGTGCAGAGCAGCAAGCCCGTGATGAGGCCCTGGTTCTCATGGCACTTGCATTCTAGTGCCATTTATAGGAGTGAGACACAATTATTTAAGAAAACGAAATACTGATCTAGGTGCTGTCATTTAAGAAACCTAGGCAAACTGACAGTTTGGGTCTGAGCTAAGTTTTTCCTTCACTGTTTCCAGGGTTCCAGGAGGAGCCTTCTGTGTGTTTGATACTTTTCAGTTTTAATAGAAGAGCTCCTCCTTCTGTACTGTGTATTTTGGATCATTTTGCTGTGTTAGTAGAGAAATTGCAAACAAAACCAAATATGTCAGGGCAGAAAATCACTCTGCCCCCCTGTGAAGTTAAGGTAAATGGGACTCCTATTTCACTTAATGATTGAGATGAATTGAGTGATTGATGTGCACAAAAAATAATTCCTTGATGGTTTCTCAAGGTTATTCTATCAGGACTGAAGAATGAGAGCAGATGGTACTTTAAAGGTGTCTGATTTTTATGAAAGGGACGTGAAATATTTCTAAATTATCTGACCTTTCATATGGACGAACTTCAGTAATTATACTTATTCTAAGGTTCGTAAAAATCTAAAACAAATAAATCAAAGGGGCTGAGTATTTACTCCCCCTTCTTCAACTTCCAGTTTATCCCAGTTACCTCCTGTCCTCACTCCTTCCTCACAGCAGCCTAAGCTTTTATATTTGTTTCAGCCTCCCTCTTCTGTGTTACTACTTTTTTTAAAAAAATAAGAATATCCAGCTTTCCAAATTCTTTCTCCTCTTTTCTCCAATACTGAGGACTGGAAAAAAGATTGAGCTGATGAGCAGAATAGGAATGAATAATGCAAATGTGACCATTATAAATACTATGTACTTAATTATCTAATTCTGTACATTCTTTATTCAAGTAGATTTCAGCCACTGCTTTCTTTCTTAGGCGTCGGGGTGGAAAATACGCTGTAGGATCGGCCTGCATTGGAGGGGGCCAAGGAATTGCGGTCATCATCGAGAACACAGCTTGAGGAGAGCAGGGAGCCTGCCCTGGTCCACGTTCGCATGACTTGGCCAGGCCACAGTACGCCAGGTGACCTTTAGAGAAGCTGTGAAGGTCATGCCATGCCCTGCACTGAGACTGATTGAGTTTGGTCAAGGAATGGTGAGGCAAAGATGCATTTATCATGAACAAGAGCCCATGCCAGAATAAATTATCTCAAATTTGTACCAAATATGCTGCATTTCTGAACTAAAATCCAACTATAGAAGGCCTTAAACGGAATTGTATCCTTGCCAAACAACCACCACTTATGTCTTAGATAATATGATTGCAGGGAAATTGAATAAATTCTGCCTTAACTTCAGCTAATCCTTTCCTATCGTTTCTTGTATTTTTCTAAATTTTAATTGAGGTAAAATACACATAACATAAAATTTACCATCTTAATCATTTTTAAGCCTATAGTTCAGTGGCATTAAATACATTCACATTGTTATGCAACCATCACCACAATGCATCTCCAGAATTCTTTTCATCTTGGAGAACTGAAACTCTACACCCATTAAACAACTCCCCATTCCTCCCTCTCTGCAGCCCTTGGCAACCACCTTCTGCTTTCTGTCTCTATGCAGATGACTCTGACAGGTCCCTCATATAAGTGGAATCATACAGCATTTGTCCTTTTGTGCCTGGCTTATTGCACATAGCATAATGTTCTCAAGTTCATCCATGTTGTATCATGTGTCAGAATTTTCTTCTTTTTTAAGGCTGAATAATATTGCATTATAGATAGATAGATAGATACCACATTTTGTTTTTCCTCTCATCTGTTGATAGAAATTTGGGTTGCTGCCACCTCTTGGCTATTGTGAGTAATGCTGCTCTAAACATGGGTGTACAGATATGTATTCATGGCCTTGCTTTCAGTTCTTTCGGGTATATACTGAGAAGTCGAATTCCTGAATCATATGATAATTCTGTTTTTAATATTTCAAGGAATTGCCATACTGTATTCCGTCGCAGCTATACTATTTTACACTCCCACCATTATTGCACAAGGGTTTAAATTCTTCCACATCCTCACCAATACTTGCTGTTTTCTGTTTCTTTTTTATAATAGCCATCTTAATTAGTACGAGGTGGGAGGATTGGTTCAAGATGGCGGAGTAGAAGGATGTGCACTCACTCCCTCTTGTGAGAGCACTGGAATCACAACTAACTGCTGAACAGTCATCAACAGGAAGACAGTGGAACTCACCAAAAAAGATACCCCACATCCGAAGACAAAGGAGAAGCCACAATGAGACAGTAGGAGGGGTGCAATCACAGTAAAATCAAATCCCATACCTGCTGGGTGGGTGACTCACAGACTGGAGAACACTTATATGACAGAAGCCCACCCACTGGAGTGAAGGTTCTGAGCCCCACATTGGGCTTCCCAACCTGGGGGTCTGGCAACGGGAGGAGGAATTCCTAGAGAATCACACTTTGAAGTCTAGCAGAATTTGATTGCAGGACTTTGACAGGACTGGGGGAAAACAGATTCCACTCTTGGAGGGCACACACAAAGTAGTGTGCGCATCGGGACCCAGGGGAACGAGCAGTGACCCCATAGGAGATGAAACCAGACCTACCTGCTAGTGTTGGAGGGTCTCCTGCAGAGGCGGGGAGTGACTGTCTCACCATGAGAACAAGGACACTGGCAGCACAAGTTCTGGGAAGTACTCCTCAGCGTGAGTCCTCCCAGAGTCCGCCATTAACCCCACCAAAGAGCCGGATAGGCTCCAGTGTTGGGTCGCCTAAGGCCAAACAACCAACAGGGAGGGAACCCAGCCCCACCTATCATCAGACAAGCGGATTAAAGTTTTACTGAGCTCTTCCCACCAGAGCAACAGCTGGCTCTACCCACCACCAGTCCCTCCCATCAGGAGACTTGCACAAGCCTCTTAGATAGCCTCATCCACCAGAGGGTAGACAGCAGAAGCAAGAAGAGCTGCAATCCTGCAGCCTGTGGAACAAAAACCACATTTACAGAGAGACAAAATGAAAAGGCAGAGGGTTATGTACCAGATGAAGGAACAAGATAAAACCCCAGAAAAACAACTACGTGAGGCTTCCCTGGTGGCACAGTGGTTGAGAGTCCACCTGCCGATGCAGGGGACACGGGTTCATGCCCCAGTCCGGGAAGATCCCACATGCCGTGGAGTGGCTGGGCCCGTGAGCTATCGCTGCTGAGCCTGCACTTCCAGAGCCTGTGCTCCACAACGGGAGAAACCACAGCAGTGAGAGGCCCACGTACCGCAAAAAAAAAAAAAAAAACTATGTGAAGTGGAGATAGGCAACCTTCCAGAAAAAGAATTCAGAATAATGACAGTGAAGATGATCCAGGACCTTGGAAAAAGAATGGAGGCAAAGATCAAGAAGATGCAAGAAATGTTTAACAAAGACCTAGAAGAATTAAAGAACAAACACCTAGAAGAATTAAAGAAAAAACAAACAGAGATGAACAATACAATAACTGAAATGAAAAATACACTGGGAGGAATCTATAGCAGAATAACAGAGGCAGAAGAATGCATAAGTGACCTGGAAGACAAAATGGTGGAATTCACTGCCGCTGAACAGAATAAAGAAAAAAGAATGAAAAGAAATGAACACACCCTAAAAGACCTCTGGGACAACATTAAACACAACAATGTTCGCATTATAGGGGTCCCAGAAGGAGGAGAGAGAGAGAAAGGACCTGAGAAAATATTTGAAGAGATTATAGTGGAAAAGTTCCCTAACATGGGAAAGGAAATAGCCACCCAAGTCCAGGAAGTGCAGAGAGTCCGAGGCAGGATAAACCCAAGGAGAAACATGCCAAGACACATAGTAATCAAACTGAGAAAAATTAAAGGCAAAGAAAAATGATTGAAAGCAACAAGGGAAAAAAAAAACAGATAACATACAAGAGAACCCCCATAACGTTAACAGCTGATTTCTCAACAGAAACTCTACAACCATAAGGGAGTGGCATGATATATTTAAAGTGATGAAAGGGAAGATCCTACAACAAATATTACTCTACCTGGCAAGGATCTCATTCAGATTCGATGGAGAAATCAAAAGCTTTACAGACAAGCAAAAGCTAAGACAATTCAGCACCACCAATCCAGCTCTACAACAAATACTAAAGGAACTTTTCTAAGTGGGAAACACAAGAGAAGAAAAGGACATACAAAAACAAACCCATAACAATTAAGAAAATGATAATAGGAACATACATATTGATAATTACCTTAAACGTGAATGGATTAAATGCTCCAACCAAAAGACACAGGCTCGCTGAATGGATTCAAAAACAAGACCCATATATATGCTATCTACAAGAGACCCACTTCAGACCTAGGGACACATACAGACTGAAAGTGAGGGGATGGAAAAAGATACACCATGCAAATGGAAATCAAAAGAAAGCTGGAGTAGCAATACTCATATCAGATAATATAGATCTTAAAATAAAGAATGTTACAACAGACAAGGAAGGACACTACCTAATGATCAAGGGATCAATCCAAAAAGAAGATATAACAATTGTAAATATATATGCACCCAATATAGGAGCACCTCAATCCATAAGGCAACTGCTAACAGCTATAAAAGAGGAAATCGACAGTAACACAATAATAGTGGGGGACTTTAACACCTCACTTACACCAATGGACAGATCATCCAAAATGAAAATAAATAAGGCAACACAAGCTTTAAGTAACACAATAGACCAGATAGATTTAATTGATATTTATAGGACATTCCATCCAAAACCAGCAGATTACACTTTCTTCTCAAGTGCACATGGAACATTCTCCAGGATAGATCACATCTTGGGTCACAAATAAAGCCTCAGTGAATTTAAGAAAATTGAAATCATATCAATCATCTTTTCTGACCACAACATTATGAGATTAGAAATCAATTACAGGGAAAAAAATGTAAAAAACATAAACACGTGCAGGCTAAACAATACGTTACTAAATAAGCAAGAGATCACTGAAGAAATCAAAGAGGAAATCAAAAAATACCTAGAGACAAATTACAGCAAAAACACAATGATCCAAAACCTATGGGATGCAGCAAAAGTAGTTCTAAGAGGGAAGTTTATAGCAATACAAGCCTACCTCAAGAAACAAGAAAAATCTCAAATAAACAATCTAACCTTACACCTAAAGGAACTAGAGAAAGAAGAAACAAAACCCAAAGTTAGCAGAAGGAAAGAAATCATAAAGATCAGAGCAGAAATAAATGAAAGAGAAACAAATAAAACAATAGCAAAGATCAATAAAACTAAAAGCTGCTTCTTTGAGAAGATAAGCAAAATTGATAAACCATTAGCCAGACTCATCAAGAAAAAGAGGGAGAGGACTCAAATCAATAGAATTAGAAATGAAAAAGGAGAAGTAACAACTGACACTGCAGAAATACAAAGGATCATGGAGATTACTACAAGCAACTATATGCCAATAAAATGGACAACCTGGAAAAATGGACACATACTTAGAAAAGCAAAACCTCCTGAGACTGAACCAGGAAGAAATAGAAAATATAAACAGACCAATCACAAGCACTGAAATTAAAACTGTGATTAAAAATCTTCCAACAATCAAAAGCCCAGGATCAGATGGCTTCATAGGTGAAGTCTATCAAACATTTAGAGAAGAGCTAACACCCACCCTTCTCAAACTCTTCCAAAATATAGCAGAGGGAGGAACACTCCCAAACTCATTCTACGAGGCCACCATCACCCTGATACCAAAACCAGACAAAGTACAAAAAAAGAAAATTACAGCCTAATATCACTGATGAATATAGATGCAAAAATCCTCAACAAATACTAGCAAAGAGAATCCAACAGCACATTAAAAGGATCATACACCATGATCAAGTGGGATTTATCCCAGGGACACAAGGATTCTTCAATATATGCAAATAAATCAATGTGATACACCATATTAACAAATTGAAGGAGAAAAACCATGTGGTCATCTCAATAGATGCAGAAAAAGCTTTTGACAAAATTCAACACCAATTTATGATAAAAACTCTCCAGAAAGTGGGCATAGAGGGAACCTACCTCAACATAATAAAGGCCGTATATGACAAACCCACAGCAAACATTATTCTCAATGGTGAAAAACTGAAAGCATTTCCTCTAAGATCAGGAACAAGACAAGGATGTCCACTCTCGCTGCTATTATTCAACATAGTTTTGGAAGTCCTAGCCACAGCAGAGAAGAAAGAAAATGAATACAAATTGGAAAAAAAAGAATTAAAACTGTCACTGTTTGCAGATGACATGATACTATACATAGAGAATGTCACCAGAAAACTACTAGAACTAATCCATGAATTTGGCAAAGTTGCAGGATATAAAATTAATGCACAGAAAAGTCTTGTATTCCTATATACAAAAGATGAAAACTCTGAAAGAGAAGTTAAGGAAACACTCCTATTTACCACTGCAACAAAAAGAATAAAATACCTAGGAATAAACCTACCTAGGGAGACAAAAGACCTGTATGCAGAAAACTATAAGACACTGATTAAAGAAATTAAAGATGATACAAACAGATGGAGAGATATACCATGTTCTTGGATTGGAAGACTCAACATTGTGAAAATGACTCTACTACCCAAAGCAATCTACAGATTCAATGCAATCCCTATCAAATTACCAATGGCATTTTTTCCAGAACTAGAACAAAAAATCTTAAAAATTGTATGGAGACACAAAAGACCCCAAATAGCCAAAGCAATCTTGAGGGAAAAAAATGGAGCTGGAGGAATCAGACTCCCTGACTTCAGACTAGACTACAAAGCTACAGTAATCAAGACAATATGGTACTGGCACAAAAACAGAAATATAGATCAACGGAACAGGATAGAAAGCCCAGAGGTACACCCACACACCTATGGTCAACTAATCTATGACAAAGGAGGCAAGGGTATACAATGGAGAAAAGACAGTCTCTTCAATAAGTGGTGCTGGGAAAACCAGGTAGCTACGTGTAAAAGAATGAAATTAGAACACTCCCTAACACCATACACAAAAATAAATTCAAAATGGATTAGAGACCTAAATGTAAGACTGGACACTATAAAACTCTTAGAGGAAAACATAGGAAGAACACTCTTTGACATAAATCACAGCAAGATCTTTTTTCACCCACCTCCTAGGGTAATGAAAATAAAAACAAAAGTAAAGAGATGGGACCTAATGAAACTAAAAGCTTTCCCAGATCAAAGGAAACCATAAACAAGACAAAGAGTCAACCCTCAGAATGGGAGGAAATATTTGCAAATGAAGCAACTGAGAAAGGATTAATCTCCTAAATACACAAACAGCTCATGCAGCTCAATATCAAAAAACAAAAGAAAACAAACAACCCAATCAAAAAATGGGCAGAAGACCTAAATAGACATTTCTCCAAAGAAGACATACAGATGGCCAAGAAGCACATGAAAAGCTGCTCAACATCACTAATCATTTGAGAAATGCAAATCAAAACTACAGTGAGGTATCACCTCACACCAGTTAGAATGAGCATCATCAGAAAATCTACGAACAACAAATGCTGGAGAGGGTGTGGAGAAAAGGGAACCTTCTTGCACTGTTAGTGGGAATGTAAATGGATACAGCCACTATGGAGAACAGTATGGAGGTTCCTTAAAAAAAACTAAAACTAGAATTACCATATGACCCAGCAATCCCATTACTGGGCATATACCCAGAGAAAACCATAATTCAGAAAGACACATGCACCACATTTTTCCTTGCAGCACTATTTACAATAGCCAGATAATGGAAGCAACCTAAATGCCCATCGACAGACGAATGGATAAAGAAGATGTGGTACATATATACAATGGAATATTACTCAGCCATAAAAAGGAATGAAATTGGGTCATTTGTAGAGACGTGGATGGATCTAGAGACTGTCATACAGAGTGAAGTAAGTCAGAAAGAGAAAAACAAATATCGTATACTAACTCGTATACGTGGAACCTAGAAAAATGGTACAGATGAACCGGTTTGCAGGGCAGAAATAGAGACACAGATGTAGAGAACAAACATATGGACACCAATGCGGGAAAGTGGTGGGGGAGGGGTGGTGATGGGATGAATTGGGAGACTGGGATGGATATATATACACTAATATGTATAAAACAGATAACTAATAAGAACCTGCTGTATAAAAAAATAAAATTCAAAAAAAAATTAGTATGAGGTGATATCTCACTGTGGTCTTGAGTTGCTTTTCCTAATTATTAGTGATGTTGAGCATCTTTTCCTATGATTGTTAGCCATTCATATATCTTTTTTGGAGAAATATCTAAGTCCTTTGCCCACTTTTTAAATTGAATTTTTTATTTTTTGTTATTGAGTTGTCCTGTATTTTTAAAAAATATTTTGAAACCCAGTTCAATTTGTGTGTTGAGTGACGTTCATAATTCATTCTGAGATAAATGCCCAAGGAGCAAAATTACTGAATTTAGTCTTGATATTAATAAACAATATCATATTAGATTGATTTTTCCCTTGAATAAAGACAGTGCTGATTATGTATTATAACTCCTCAAATACATTTGAATCAGAGCATAGCTTCCTTGAGGAAGATTTATGTTCATTTTAAGGACCATATCTGTACATGGAAAATGTGGAGTTGAGAAAGGCTACAAGTCAAGTCTCAGAAGAAGGCCTGTGTCACCCCTTCTCCCCCACCACCAGCACTTCCCAGCAGTCAGAAAGGAATGTTGTCATTAATGTTTATTACACTAGCCAACTAAAATGGGGAAACTGAGTCAGTAGAAAGTAGCTGTTATAAACCAATGGGTTTATGCTGAAATTTAGAGAAGCCACAGACTGAAGACAACGAAGTTTTGCCTGGATTTCATCCCCCTCCTTTAACTTTCCCAGTTTACCTAAATTATGTCCTGTTCTGCATACCTCTCCCCAGGGGACATTTGGCAATATCTGGAGGTGCATTGGTTGTCATGACTGGGGAGGGGGTGCGACTGACACCTGGTGGGTAGAGGCCAGGGCTGCTGCTAAACATCCTGCAACACACAGGACAGCCCCTCCAGCAAAGGATGATCAGGCCCCAAAATGTCAGGAGGGCTACTGTTAAAAATCCTCCTTTAACCCTGAATCCAACCATTCCCTTCTCATGTCACCTCCCCGTTCTGTTTGTTCATACACATACATGGGTACATGTATACACACACACACACATTTTAATATGAAAGTATTCAGCTTTCTAAATTCTCCTGCTGAGACTATATATAGACCAATATTGAGGATCGGGGGAGAGGCCGGGAGGGTGAGATGAATGTAGCAATACAAATATGACTGCTACTAATTCTTCAAAGCATAAGCCCCTCATAAACACAGGATGTCTTCAGCATATCTCAAGGATAAGCCTCGTCTCTCTCTTGCCCCACAGTCTCAGGTCTGGGTGTGGGTCAGCGGCCTTGCTACCCTCCCACGCTGCCTCCAGAGCAGTCATCCCCTCCCTTTTGCAGAACCCTGTGCTATTTTGAGGTTCGTGTTGATCACTGATACCATCTTGCTGCTCTCTTTATTTCTTTCTACCGGCTTCATGCTCGGGTCCTTCCTCCAGTGACTGTATTATCACTGCCTCTGTCACCTTTTAAAAAGTCATTAGATCATGTCTTGATTCTCGGAAACTTTAGCATCCAGTTGGCCAAGGACCTCACAGTTCCATGACCAGAATACCAATGACTTTTTCTTCATTCTGTATCAGATACCTGCTCCCTTGGTCACGTCAACAGAGATTGTCACTGAGCAAATAGCCAAAAAGAGCCCCCTCCTAGGGAATCTCCCAGCACAGTTTTGGTAAAGGTTTATCGCTTTTCCCCATAAAAGTCTTGTGTAGGATTTATTTTATGAGATTTTTTTTTCTATTTTATTTTCTACTTGGGTATTGCTAATGAATAGCTCTGGGGTATTATGTATCTAGGCAGCTCGCCCAAACCCTTGTATTAGTTCTAATCATGTAGACAATATCTCATTTATTTTTATCGCCCTTTTGCATTAGGCTGGGACCTCTAATGCAATGTTGGGAGGGAAAAAAAGCCAAACCTAGAAATGTTCATATTAGTTCACCATTCAGTGTGATCTTTAGAATAGGTGGCAGATGGATGCACTTTATCAAAGTCAGGAAGTTTCCTTCTGTTCCTCATGTTGCTAAGAAATTCATGAATAATTGACTCACTCTTCAAACCACGCTAACCCGGCTCTGCTTCCACCCCTTTACTGATCTTGCGAATGTCACCAACCACCTTCACATTGCCAAATCCAGTGCATCTTTTCTGTTCTCATCCTCTTTGACCTCTCCCAAACATGACACAGGTAACCGTCCCTTTGGTCTGTTTTTGCAGCTGTTCCTCTACTAAACCTCTGCTCGTGAGTTTTTCAGGATTGGTCCTTGGGTGTGTGTGTGCTTTCCCTGGTGATGCCATCCCGAGTCACAGGTCTCATCACGTTTACATCCCAACACTGGTCTCTCCTCTAGCTCCAGACTCCTGTACCCAACTGCCCTCTAGACATTTCTCTCACGAAACCCTCTCCTCCTTCAAGTGCTTGCTTCCTCAATTCCAGTACTTAAGGTCAGAAATCTGGGCGTTTCCTTGATTCCACCCTCTCCCTCACCCCTCATATCCAGCCCATCAGCAAGTTTTATCAATTCTTTCAGAATGTATCTCCAATCCACCCACTTCTTCTCTCCACCTCCACCACTTTGCTCCAAGCTACCAGAATCACTTGCCTGGATTACAAGAGCCCACCTCCATTCTTGCCGCTCTTCCATCATTCTCTAAAAAGCTGCCAGGGGCATCTTTTAAAAACACAAATTATATTAGGTCACCCTCCTCTAAAGCCCTGAAACAGGTTTATATCACGCTTGGAATAAAATCCAGACCCTTTTCCCACCGTGGCCTGCTCATGGTGACCCCCAACCCCTGAGGAGGTCTGGCCTCCACTTCCCTCTAACCCGAGCTCAGACTGTTCCTCGGGCTCCCCGTGCTTCACAGGTGTTGCCTTTCTTTGGGCTCCTCACATGCCATGCTTGCTCATCCTTTAGGACTGTGCCAGGTCTCCCCTCTGCCTGCAATGCTGTTTCCTCTGCCTTCCCAGGACAGGACCTTCCCTACTCGTCCAAGTCTCAGATGCTCTCTCTTTAGGCAGGTGTTCTCTGTTCCCCCTAAGTTCCTCTCCCCAGACCTTTATGGAACTCTTCTGAGCTTGTATTCCCTTATTAGATTGCTTATCATCTGTCTCCCTTGTTAAATTGTAAATTCCAAGAGGGCAAGGACTTCATGTGCCCAGCACAGTGCCTGGCACAAGATAGGCGCACAGTAATGTTGTGGGGATGGATAAATAGATGGGTGATGATTGAAGAAACTGAAGCATGAGAGATTTTTCTCAGAGTCACAGAGAAGCAGAGTAAGCAGCAAGTAGCTGCTCACATACAATTTACCTCTTCTATCTCCACAGATGATCATGGAAGTGGCTGTGTGCCTGGTCATACACACCTGTGTGCCCGTGTGTTTTCAAGGGAGAAGGCATAGAAAATGGGGAGATTCTAATGGTGCTTGCTGCCTGTCACTAAGGATCAATAGAAACACTAGAGTGACCTTGGGCAGTTTATTTTGAACCTAACCAACTACATGTGGTAGAGAAGAGTTGGGAGAGAAACCCAAATGCATGAGGTTGCCCCTAGGACAACCATAGAACTTCCCATCCAAGCCAGGTCATTTTTGAGAAGTGAAAGGGGACACTGTTAATAATTACCCTGCAGCAACAAGTATAAACTGGAATTATTCTGGCCAAGAATAAACAAACAGTATTTGTTCAGTTCAAGAGAGCTGAACAAATACTGTTTGAGTGTGATTGTTGGATTTGAAGATTATTAAGTCAGGGTAGACTTGTCGAGTGCTTGGGAGATGAGCAAACACTTGAAGGAGGTGACAGGCACCCAAGAAGAGTAGGAGAAACAGGCAGTGCGCGGCCCTGAGAGAGAAGCACGCCTGCTGTGCAAGGAGGCCAGCATGGTGGCAACAGAGTGAGCAAGAGGACAGGGGTTGCAGTCCGAGAAGCACCCTGGGTGTGTACCATGTAGGGCCTTAGACGCCATTGCAGGCACTTCGGCTTTTATTCTGAGTAAACGGGAGCCACTGCAGCCTTCTGAGTAGAAGAGAGACTTCATCTGACACATTTGAAGCACACCTCAGTCTGTTCTATTAAAGTGAACTGTAAAGGGACGAAGTTGGGTTAGGATGCTACTGCAGTAATCCAGGCATCTCGGATCTACAGTCAGCAATAGAGTGGTGAGAAGTTGTCGGAGTCTGGTTATGTTCTGAAGATAGAAGCTTATTTCCTCATGGATTGGCTGCTGCTTGGTAGAAAAAGGAGTCAAGGAAGACTCCTGGGCTTTTCATCTCAGCCACTGAGATGCAGGAAGGCTGCATGTGGAGCAGGTCTGCGGGGAGGTTCAGGAATTCAGTTCAGACATCCAAGCAGAGATGCTGAGCATCCATCTGGCTTTAGGATGGAGCTAGATCAGAGAGCCATTGACATATAAATGGGATGAGATCACGAACTAGGGGCCTCACCATAGACAAAACGAAAAGACAGCCTATAGAATGGGAGAAAATATTTCCAAATGATAAGACCAATAAGGGGTTAATATCCAAAATATATAAACAGCTCATACGACTCAACATCAAAAAATAACCCAATTTAAAAATGATCAGAAGACCTGAATAGACATTTTTTCCAAAGAAGACACACAGATGGCCAACAGGCACATGAAAAGATGCTCAACGTTATTAATCATCAGAGAAGTACAAATTAAAACCACAATAAGATATCACCTCACACTTGTCAGCATGGCTATTATCAAAAAGAACACAAATAACAAATGTTGGCGAGTATGTGGAGAAAAGGGAGCCCTCCTACACTGTTGGTGGGAATGTAAATTGATGCAGCCACTATGGAAAACAGTTCTCAAAAAACTAAAGATAGAACTGTCAGGACGTCCCTGGTGGCGCAGTGGTTAAGAATCCGCCTGCCACTGCAGGGGACACAGGTTCGAGCCCTGGTCTGGGAAGATCCCACATGTCGCGGAGCAACTAAGCCCACGCGCCACAACTACTGAAGCCCACTCACCTAGAGCCCGTGCTCCGCAACAAGAGAAGCCACCACAATGAGAAGCCCACGCACCACAGTGAGAAGCCTGCGCACCACAATGAAGAGTAGCACCTGCTCACCACAACTAGAGGTAGCTTGCGTGCAGCAATGAATACCCAACGCAGCCAAAAATAAATTAATTTCTTAAAAAAAGAACTACCACATGACCCAGCAATTCCACACTTGGGTATCTATCCATAAAAACCAAAAACACTAATTTGAAAAGATACATGTACCCCAATGTTCATAGCAGCATTATTTACACCTGCCAAGATATGGAAGCAACCTAAGTATCCATCAACGGATGAATGGATAAAGAAGTGGTATATATATATATACAATGGAATATTACTCAGACAGAAAAAGAATGAAACTTTGCCATTTGCAACAACATGGATGGACTTGGAGGGCATTATGCTAAGTGAAATGAGTCAGACAGAAAGACAAATACTATATGATATCACTTATATGTGGAATCTAAAAAATACAATAAAATAGTGAATATAACAACAACAAAAAAAAAACAGACTCATGGATACAGAGAACAAAACTAGTGGTTGCCAGTAGGGAGGGGGAAGCGGGGAGGGGCAAACGGGGTCGGGGATTAATAGGTACAAACTACTATGTATAAAATAAGTAAGCTACAAGGATATATTGTACAACACAGGGAATATATCCAATAGTTTATAATAACTATAAGTGGAGAATAACCTTTAAAAAGTGTGAATCACTATATTGTACACCTGAAACATATAATATTGTACGTCAACTATACCTCAATTTAAAAAGTTAAAAAAAAGAACTAGTGGCCTCCATCCTAGATAGAATCAAACAAGAAAATGTTCTTTCTATTAACACTCTGAAGTTTTCATTTTTATGACTTAAAAATTTAAATGAGGATAAGAATAATCTAGAAAACCAGGTATATCTATACTGCCCTTTTGGAGAGTGATCCAGTTCTTTCACAAGTTTTATAATTTTATATAATAAGTGCCATCTCTTAAACCTTCATGGAAAAAAATGTAAATTCCTTACTAAATTGAATAACTTAAAATGAAGGATGGGAACATACATTTTTAAAGGTACCCTAACCTAAAAGAATGCCTTTGTACTTGAGAAATAATTGAAATAATTTTTATGAAATGAACACTGACTCTCCTTTTCCTTTCTCTCCATCTCATTTTTTATTCTTCAAGTGAATCCTGCATTTTCATAAATTGGGTTGACTTGCAATGAGGAGTCTGCTTGCACCAGCGGCGAGCCCAGGGGCACTTCTTCCCCTAGGTGGTGCCACAGGCCTGTGCTGCCTTGGTCCCTTTCTCAGCAGAGCTGGCCGAACTCTTGGTCTTTCTCACTTCCTGGGAATTGAAAGCAGAGAAGGAACCAGCAGTAAAGAAACCTAGGGCAGCAGCTGGGGGACCAAAGCTCTGTCCCACCTGCTAGCCAATGCTCCAGGTCCCTCTGGCCAAGGACACCGCCCTTTATTTCTCCTCAGTGAAAACATGGCGGATGCAGAGGCCCAGAGTCTAGGGAGCCCAGTGTTACACAGTCTCTGAGCTGCTGGTAACAGACCACAGGCCCCACTGAGGTGGTGAGCGCTGGGCCCTACCAGGTGAGGGCACGGGGAGAGAGGCTGGAACACAGTCTGGAGCAGAGAGAAGGTGGGGCAACGTTCGTACTCCCTGTGCTTCGCCATCGTGGACACTTGGAGCCCGGGGGCTCCTCTTTTTCACTCTGGACCCTGTATGTATTCGAGAGTGCCCAGCTGCCCCCAGCTTTTCCCGGCTGACAGAGCAAGGGCTGCCGGGAGCTGCTTGTATTCTCCCCTCCACACTTTCGTGGACATAAACTGACTGGGGCCATAACCAGTGAGGTCTGAGGGCTGTGGGGGGCAGCTCGGACACATAGAGCAAGGACAAGTGGGGAGATCTGTGTCCTGTGCCCTGGCCTTACTTCCCCAGGGATAGGCACGCTTAGACTCCATATACACCCCAGCGCCTCTGCTGTGAGAGCCTCAGTAAGGAAACAAGATGGATGTAATACGGGGCTTCCCTGGTGGTGCAGTGGTTGAGAATCTGCCTGCCAATGCAGGGGGCACGGGTTCGAGCCCTGGTCTGGGAAGATCCCACGTGCTGCGGAGCAAATAGGCCCGTGAGCCACAACTACTGAGCCTGCGCGTCTGCAGCCTGTGCTCCGCAACAAGAGAGGCCGCGATAGTGAGAGGCCCGCGCACCGCGATGAAGAGTGGCCCCCGCTTGCCTCAACTAGAGAAAGCCCTCGCACAGAAACGAAGACCCAACACAGGCAAAAGCAAATAAATAAATAAATAAATAAATAAATAAAAATACGGGAGTCCATGTATTAAAAAAAAAAAAAAAGGTGGATGTAATACTTCTCAGGAACACAGCCAGAGGAAGACAAGGCCCCTTCTACGTGTGCTCAGCAGCATCCACTCTCCCCAGAGTTCTGCCATGTTCCAGCAAGTGAGAGCAAAGGAAAGTAATGAGATGGGGTCCTCCAAAGCCATGCTCTGGCCCCGTCTTGGCACAGTCAATAGGCAGACACATCCAAGGGGCCTGAAGCTGTTGTAGAACAAGGGGTTCTGGCGGAGAAGTAAAAGCCAGACTTGTGCTTTGAACATGCAGTTCCTCTGGAGCCTTTTAGAAACACAAGACAAGATAAAATCAGAAATTACATGATGAGGGAACATGCTGATACTAAGAGCAAAGAGCAAGCTATGCTGACTATTCACACACACACACACACACACACACACACACACACACACACACGTTGTTCCTCACACTGCATTTCTAGGTTGCATAGAGAAGCCAAGTCCCCAGGAGCTGAGGCCCACAGCAGATGAAATAGGACTCAGAGCCCAGCCAGCCTTTAGATTTGTGCCTGGTCTGCCATGTGCCTGGTGCTGGGGAAGAAGGGGATGTGGGAGTGGGGACCACAGTCAGACCATCCTCCAGGGCTCTAAGCCTGCATCTTCACGGAGAACCAGCAGCACCCAGCAATTAAGCAGCATCCCAGCCTGGCCCTGGACCAACTGCATCTCGGTCATTACCAAGCCTGCTTTCTGGTCCTCATAGGCAGCTCAGAGCCTAAGACTGTGTGGATTTGCCCAGCCCATGAGAAGAGGCAATCTGCCAAGTGGGAGGAACTCTGCTCCGCAGGCTTCTGTGTGTCCATATGAACGTGAGCTCCCAGATGTGGGCCTGGGCCCATCAGTCTGGGGAGGAAACGAGACCTCCAAGTGTAAAGACAATGGCTGAGTGAGGACAGACCAAGTTCAGACTATGAAGTATCCTTCATAGGATACCATGGTGTTTAGCCCCTTTGAGATTTCTAAATGGCTGTTTTACAACAAATAGGAGGAAGTCTTTACATGAGTGCAAAGCAACTCCAGCAACTTTTCTTCAAGACACAGTACAGGGTTAAAATAGAAATATTCTTGGGCTTTCCTGGTGGTGCAGTGGTTAAGAATCCGCCTGCCAATGCAGGGGACACAGGTTCGAGCCCTGGACCAGGAAGATCCCACACGCCTCAGAGCAGCTAAGCCCGTGCGCCACAACTACTGAGCCTGCGCTCTGGAGCCCGCGAGACACAACTACTGAGCCTGCATGCTACAACTACTGAGCCCGTGTGTCACAACTACTGAAGCCCACGTGCCTAGAGCCCGTGCTCCACAACAAGAGAAGCCACCGCAGTGAGAAGCCCGCACACCGCAACGAAGAGTAGCCCGCCCCAACTAGAGAAAGCCTTCATGCAGCAATGAAGACCCAATGCAGCCAAAAATAAATAAATAAAAATTTAAAAGTAATAAAATAAAATAAAATAGAAATATTCTTAAGACCAGAAATGTTAAGCATAAAGAGACAAAAAACACTGTAAGCTGTAGTACACGCTTTATAACTGTTTAAAAATACACATGCAGGGCTTCCCTGGTGGCGCAGTGGTTGAGAGTCCGCCTGCCGATGCAGGGGACACGGGTTCGTGCCCCGGTCCGGGAAGATCCCATATGTCGCAGAGCAGCTGGGCCCGTGAGCCATGGCCGCAGAGCCTGCTCATCCAGAGCCTGTGCTCCGCAATGGGAGAGGCCACGACAGTGAGAGGCCCGCGTACCACACACACACAAAAAAACACATGCAGAGGAAAGATAACTAATGCCATTAAAATGCTAATGGTGTTCATATTAAGATGGTGGGATTATGAAATACATACATGGAGTACTACGCAGCAGTGAAAACAAACTACTATAGGCATATGGATGAATCTCACAGCTATCGTGTTCTTGAAAAAAGACATCAAATTACATACTATATGATTCCATGTATATGATGTTCAAAACATGGGCAAAACTAATCCATGATGACAGAGGTCAGAATGTGGTTAGTTTTGGAAGGAGTGTCTCCTGAGAGGGCCATGAGGGTGCGTACTAGGCTGCTGGGAACGTCCACATTTTTATCGGGGTGGTGGTAACACACATGTGCACATACGTAAAGATTCACTGAGCTCTATACTTAATGGCTTGTGTACTTTACTGTATTTGTTGTATGTATTTAAAAAAATACCATCAGTGGTTGTCTATAAGTGGTGAGGTGGGTGATTTTTCTGTTTTTCTCTTATTTTACAAATGTTTATAACACGTTTCTGTTTTTTGTATAATTTTTTTCATGCCATATTTTAAAAGAGATATGTTCAAGAAATATATAGGAAAGTGTATATCTGATAGAATCAGAATAGGTTATTAAAGTAAACCAAGGGTATCTGAAGTATATTTGAGGAGACTGTGGGTTAACACCTGTGGCTAACCAGGCTTCTCCATGGCACATATGTCAGTATCCCTCATTTGAATAGAATTGTTTCTGGACAGATCATGGGTCTGATACGGTGGACTCATGACAGAGCCATTGTGCCATTTTTCAAAACGATGAAGATGCCCTTGGAAGTGGGAACCACGGAATTTATAGAAGTGTTGGGTCACAACTGAGGGACTTTAAGAAATCTAAGAAAAGGAGAGTGGAACAATGATAGCGTGTTTGCAGTATATACAAATATTGAATCATGTTGTACACCTGAAACTAATATAATGTTATATATCAATTATATCTCCATTTTTTAAAAAGTAAAAGATAAATTTTTTAAAAGTCAGCATGCTGAATTCCACATCCCTCGCTAAAGTTCAAAGCTCCAAGGAAGGATGACATGCCAAACTGCCAGGGTCTTGTACTTACACCTTAGGGTGAACACATTGCCTGAGCAGTAATACTGCCCCTTCCTGAGAAAAAGTGGTTCCAGGAGGTTCCATGCTATGTATCATGTGACCCAGGCCACAGCTGACTGGCCAGAAATTGGTGCCAAAGCCAAAGCAGGCATTTGTAGGCTAGCCAGTGGCCCTCAGGGTGGCAGGGGGTGGGAACCCTGCCCAGTTGGGACGCTTTGCACTTATAGTGACTCACTGACCTAGCAGTCGGCTTCTTGCTCCGAGGAGCTGGGTTGTCAGTCATTCCTGGAGGCAGGTTATGATAGTGGAAGCCAAGAAGGAGAAGTGAAAGCAGGAGGGTCACCACTGGGCCGATGACTACATGGCTACTGAGGTCACTCCCAGGGCTTTCTCACCACCTTGGTCAAATCCCATCACCTGAGCTGAGCTACGAGTCTCTGTTTCCCCCCTCCCTGAAAGAATGCAACCAATACCTGAGTTCCCTTCCCACCCATCCTGTTCACCTCATCCTGAGCCACCTCTGGGTGGGGCTGGGCTTGCAGGGATTCCAGACTCTCACCCCCAGCCTAGCTCTGGCAAGTGCCTGTGTGTCTTGTCTGGCGGGGCTCGGTCCTAACCGCCCAGCCCACATGTGCTGGGGAGACTCAGAACACCTGGGCTGCCGGGCGCTGCCCCTTGAAATCTGTAGACCCGCATGCTGTTCCACAGAAGAATTCCCAGTGACCACAGCCATTCTGGAATTTACTAACAGAGCAGCTGTCCTGCTCCCCGGAATGGCCAGAGGATGGGGGATTCTGATTAATAGAGAAACCACAAGCCATATTTTTTCAAATCAAAGTTATCAGGAACTGTAAGATGAACATTATTTCACATATCCCTGAGAAAGAAAATAAACCCACACGGAAAGTCTCTTAGAGACAGCAGAGGGCTCGGTGTACCGGTACCAAGGGATGACCCCGCCTCACGGTGGGAACAGCAAGGAGACTTCATGTTCACCCGGTACTGAGTAGAGGGAAGGGAAGGAAGTCTCTGAAAATTTGAACCGCAGGCTCCTCCTCACACAGGCTTGCGGGCTGAATTCACACTTCCCACGCGGTCCAAAAAACCACCCCGAAGCCAAGACTCTAAAGTGGTACTCAGGTGCCCAGCAGAAGTGACTGCAGCCCTCTCTGGAAGAGCCTGCCTTCAATTTAAGTGAGATGCATCCCAGCTTCAGAGACGCTAACAGCATGAGCATCAGAGAATCAGCGAACTGGGCTGGCTCTCATTTTATGAAGCATCAGAGAGCAATAAAATGTACCGAAGATTAAAACTGCTTGAGTGTCTCTGACTATGTCTGACCGTCGGCAGCCCCTGGAGTCTTCCAGGGCTATCAGCGTCCTGACGACAAGCGGTGGACAGCAATGCAGGCAGGAAGCAGAGACTAGAGTAGTTTTCTCCTTGAAGAGATGCAACAAAGGGAATTCCTCTGTGTGTTTAATTTCCATCCAGAGGCCGGCAGAGGAGAGAAAAAGCAAATGGCACAAGGAAAATACGAGTACTGAGAACAACTGAACAGGGAGAGGAGGGCGACGTGCGGGCAGGACACGCAAATCTGCTGCCCGGGCCCGGGGCTGAGCAGTGGGGTGCGTGGCGGTGGGGAGTGCACGTGTGGAAGCGTCAAATCCACAGGCATACCCCCCAGTACTTCTGAAAGGGGCTCCTTTGCTTCTCATACAGGTAGAGGACATGAAGGTGCCTGGAGTGATCATATCCTATCTGGGAACCCATGGGAAAAGCCCTGAAATGATTAAATGCAAGACGGTAGAGAATTATACGCTATCTGGTCTGGACTATAGGAGTCAGAGAAGAGTTGCGGTCACGCTGAGAACTAAGGAGGGGTTGCCTTTCTCCTTCTCCTTCTCCTTCTCCTTCTTCTTCTTCTCCTTCTCCTTCCTCCTCTTGCTCTTGTTCTTTTGCTTGAAAAGAGGTTTGCACAGAGAAGATGGGCTCTGAGATGGGCCTCAGAGGATTAGAGTGGTGCCTGATGCCCATGGTCACTAAATCTTTATCTCCTGCTTGGGATGCTCTGCCCAACACTGCAGCTGCAGGCTTCTCAGCCGAGCCCTCCACCACACCCTCACTCCAGGCAAGGGCTCATTCTGAGGCTCCCAACACGGCTTCCAGGCTGCCCCACCTGCAGACGGGGTGCAGGTCTCAGCAGCCGCCCCCTCCCTGCTCCAGGCCAGGGGACTCTCCCATGGCTCAGGTGCCTGCCCTGGAGAGCACCAGGGAAGGCGGCAGAGGCTCGGGCACACGCAGGCCAGGTGATGGAAGGCCCAGCGCCCACAGCGGGCACCCAGAACCCTTGAGGAGCCAGCTCTGTGCTCCATCCAGGGCTCTTTCTCCAACACTGAATCCAACCCTCCAAGTCCTGCACATCTGCCAGGCCTCATTCCCCAGATACTTAATGAGCATCTTCAAGTAACAAGAAAAACCGGGAGAAGGGGGGCAATTATCAGCAACATTCCTATGAGTTAAGTTCATTCTAAAGGAAGAAAAAATAAACAGCGCACAGATGCAGAGGCTGTGATTGGCCAGGAGGGGCGTGTTAGAGACCCCCCTTTTGCGGTGCACAGGAAATTCCATCATCGGAAGCCTGGAAGGCCGAACCCCTACTCCACCTGGAACCCTGAGACCCAGAGAGGGAAATCGTTTGCCCAAGATCATGGCTCCCATCAACAGCTGAGCTGGCAGAAAGCAGCTGCCCTGGCTTGCAGGCTGTAGGCAGAGTGGTCTCTCCAGCACTGGATGCCATTCCAGAGGTCACGCCCCTCGTAGGGTGGTATTTTATCTCTTTCTCTTGCTGTTTTGTAAATTCTCAAAGCTGATCTGTTGACCTCCCAGAATGCCTTTTATAGCTGAGCAAAATAAGCTGAAATATAGCCCCAGACGTTCCTAAAAGGAATCTACAGGGACCTCACTTCTAAAACCTCCCAAGACTCTCCTCCCCAAAAGTTCCAACCCTGGACACCTCTCTCCCAAAACATCCGGACTCCAGATTTGGTATAAGAACTTCAACAAGGTCTGTCTAGTTCCGCTCAAGCCTGATCCTCCTCTTCCCGGAAGTCAGCCCGATTTCTGTCAAGCCCAAGAGAACCTCAGCTTACGTGGGTTTCTCTTTGTGGTGGCTAACTCAGGGTGCGTCACCTTCCCGTCTCCTGGGGGTGTCCTGAACAGCTGTGTTAAGAGCCGCTCAGCAGCAGGCCCCAGCCCCACCAGGCTGCCGGGCCCCCAGTCAGGAGAGAGCGGTTGCCTGTATCGCCAGACCATCCCTTAGGGGGCGGAGGGGAGAGTTCGGGAGGGACAGGGACGTGGGAGATCTGCCCTCCGCGAGGACAAAACCACGGCAGGAAACACAGGGTCTTAGGTTTCCTCGCTGGAGATGGGGGAGGAAGAGAGATAAGGAGGAAAGGAGATGCGGACGGGCTGGGGAGGGCGCGGGGAGGGCGCAGGGAGGGGAGAGAGGGAAGCAGGCCTAGCCGGGAGGGGCAAGGAGAGGCCCCGAGGCGCGCGCGAGTGCAGCCAAGCGGAGATTGGACGGTGGGCCTCGGGCCACCGCTCACCCCGGGAAACCTGAGCCCGGCCTCTACCGCCACGGGAGGGGCGCCGGACGGAGCCCGGAGCAGGGTGGGCAGGGCGGAGGCGACGCTGGGCCGCAGTCAGGGCCTCCCGGAGCCTCCCCGCGCCCTGCCTGCCAGGGCTCTGCCTGGCCTTGCGCTTCCCTTGGACCATGATCACCTCCATCACCTCGCAGAGGCAGCCTCTTCACACTCCCACCCTCGTCCCCTCCGGCCACCCTGGTGCTTCGTTGTCGCAGTGCTTCTGGCCGCAGAGAACCAGAAAACCTGAGAGTTAACCAACGGAGTTGTCCCCCAACCCGGGTCTAACCTTAGGGATGGTCTGAACTGCTGCCTTGCTTTACCCAGGCGGGGCTCCCATCTTTGACCCACAGGGTCAGTTTTTCACCCTCAAGATAATGGCACAGCTGGAACTGGAAAGCTGGCCTCCTAGCCCCTTCCCTGGCCTCTGGGTGCCCCGGCCCCCACCCCCACCCCCAAGAGGCCTTGTCCTCTTAGGCCTCCACCACCTCTGATTCTTGTGCAATGTTCTCAGCCTTTATCCGCTGGTGTCCTATTGGTGCAGCCCCAGAAGCTGTAGTGATATTTCGCTGCACCTGCCGTCTGCCCCGGTGCATGTATGCACATTGAGGACCTGTTTGGAGGCCCAATGGCCTTAATCCAAAGATTCTTTCTAACGGAGGAATTCTGGGCACTTAGATGGCAACGTTTTAGTTAACAGAGCCTTTGGGCCCCTTCAGATCCTCCTACCCCAGCTCAGGGCTGTCCCAGCTACCAGAAGCCACAAGAGCAGAGCCTGTCACCTCTCTCCTGGTGTCCTTCTCCACAGGCCACGGGTCACCAGGACAGTGAAGGGTCCCCCGTGATGTGAGTGGCGGGGCGTTGGGGGGAGGCTGTTTGGCCTGGGCTGAGAGCCTGCCGGCCTGTCCCAGGGAGGCTGCTGCATTGCCTGCACCTGCACCTCAGAAAGCCTGTGAGAAGCTCTTTCAACAACAAAACATTTTCTTAGGCAGCAATACAGATGACCTGAGCTAGACCTGAAGCGTGAGGCCTCACAAGGGACAGCGGGAGTCTGAGAAGAGGGGGAATTAGCCCTCGCCTGGCACTTGCTTCCTGACAACTTTGTATCCTGGTTTCTAAAGTGGCATCTCCCTCAGCTGCCCCAAATGGGCAGACTCTGGTATTCCAGTGAGGCACCTGAGGAGGAAGCTGCTTTTAAGGTGGGAGAGAAAGTAAAAAAGGATTTGCATAAAAAGAATAGCTGGGGGCTTCCCTGGTGGCGCAGTGGTTGAGAGTCCGCCTGCCGATGCAGGGGACACAGGTTCGTGCCCCGGTCCGGGAAGATCCCACATGCCGCGGAGCGGCTGGGCACCTGAGCCATGGCCGCCGAGCCTGCGTGTCTGGAGCCTGTGCTCCGCAACGGGAGAGGCCACGGCAGTGAGAGACCCGCGTATCGCAAAAAGAAAAAAAAAAAAAAAAAAAAGAATAGCTGGCATTTGTTTATTTATTTTAACATCTTTATTGGAGTATAATTGCTTTACAGTGGTGTGTTAGTTTCTGCTTTATAACGAAGTGACTCAGTTATACATATACATATGTTCCCATATCTCTTCCCTTTTGCGTCTATTGAAGACTTGCTCGGCAGGCCCTCAGAGCTCCCAGCACCCAGTGGAGCAGGAACTATTATTATCACCATCCCCCCTTTCAGATAAAGAACAAGAGGCACAGAGAGTGGAAGGGACTTGCCCAAACTCACAGAGCTCACTGGTGGTGGAGGCAGGATTTAAACACGCGGCCAGACCCACCACCAAGCTACCATTGCCACCAGACCCTTGCACCTGGCCCCCCTCACCCTTCAGCCCCATCTCTGTCCCAGACGGACTGTCTACTACAGGAGTCCAAAACCTCCTGAGGCAGGAGATAGATGGGCCCCAGGCTGAGTAGCTGGAGTTCGTCCCCTGTGGACAGATACTCCAAAATAGCAGGAGGGAAGAGAAGCTGAGCCCTGACCCAGTAAGAGATAAAAGACCACATATTCCTCATTCTCGAAGTCAAGGAGACTTTCCCAACTACACATGTGCAGAAAGGCTCCTTGAAGGTGAAAAAGAGAGGGGGCGCCACCCCATATTAGGTGATGTCAACCTACCCATAGGCCTCTTCACTAGAATCCATCTTGGCTAAGAGACGCACGCACACGTGGGAGGACCCTGAGACAAACCAAATACGGACTCGGAAATGCGGAAGAAACGCCCCATAAAAGTGATTCAAACTACCATGAGGGCACCACTCTCTCTCTCCGAGCCTGCCCGTGTGTCTATCCACAGTACTCTTTTTCCTCCTAATAAACACTGTACTTGTTTCACTACTTTGCACCTCTATGTGGAAATTCATTTCTACACAGCTGACCTACACAGGGCCTTGTCACTGGCCACTGGTCCCTGGTGGTCTAGTGGCTAGGATTCAGCGCTCTCACTGCCGCTGCCTGACTTCAAACTCTGGCTGGGAACCTAAATCCTCCTTCAAGCAGGCCAAGGCCACCCGAGAGCACTCCCTCCGCCCCAGGAGCCTCCCTGCCCCCAGACGCAGCCCACACAGTTGACGTAAGGTCAGTTCCGTGTCTTTGGGTCTCAGAGCATGTGATGCCTCCAGCTGTAAGGAGCCTATTTACGGTCTGGAATTCCCAGACAAGCCTAACCCCAAATTAGCTGGACTGGTGTTAAATCCTGTGCACGCAGCTGGTCCCCAGCGCCTCTGAAGATGCTTCACCACCCCTGCAGCCCTCCTAGGCTGAAGCATGGGCTGGGGTTTCCTAGCAAAGTACGTTTGGCAGATACCAAGTTAAAGGTGTAGGTTTCTTTTTTTTTTTTTTTTTTGCTGTACAGGGGCCTCTCACTGTTGTGGCCTCTCCCGTTGCGGAGCACAGGCTCCGGACACTCAGGCTCAGCGGCCATGGCTCACGGGCCCAGCTGCTCCGCGGCATGTGGGATCTTCCCGAACCGGGGCAGGAACCCGCGCCCCCGCATCGGCAGGCGGACTCTCAACCACTGTGCCACCAGGGAAGCCCAAGGTGTAGGTTTCTTAACTGTGGGACTTCTAAGAGCTTTAAAAATGCTCACTGGTCATTTGTAAGAGGATGAGGTAGTATACAGATTCAGAAGCTTCCCAAAGGGGTGTGACCAGGGAACAAACCCTTTATCACCGAGTCTTTCAAAGGAGTCCACTTTGAGAAACACTTCCTAGAGCACTGTAATTAGTCCTGTTCCTGCACAGAGGCTCTACGTATCATCATCCATGTATAGTAGCAGAAGGAAGTGTTGCAAGGATGGCATAAACCTCCTGAGACTTCATATCCTCGTGTCCCCAGCAAGTTCAACCCAATCCCCCGCCCTCTCTGCTCCCCACCTTGTCCCCTGGAGTTGATCTACTTGAACTTGTTTACAATCTGTGGGCAAGTTTACATTCTGGAAAACCACCCCAGATCAGCCAGTAGAAGAAAAGATAAAGTCAAGTTTCCGGACAATCAAGAAGTGAAATCACCCCTTGGGAGCTTTTGAGTTGATTTTAATGGAACCAGAAGGGGGGATAGTAGTGGGTGGAAGCTGTGAAAACACTGGCTTAATGCCCTCTGGCTCCTGAATAATAAGAAAATGCTGTACCTTATGAAGTTTGCAGGATGCCTTCACATCCATTGCTTTCTCTGATCCTCACAATAGCTCTATGTGGTAATTAGGACAAATATTACTGCCATTTGCTGGTTCTAGAAACTGAGGCCCAGAGAGATTGTGATCTCTCCGAGGTCACACACCTATCTGTGGGTATACCCAGAAGCATTTTGAAGCTGGGTCCAGGGCTCATTCATTGGCCCCATTTCCAGTTTGTTTGCAGTGCTATTTCCTTCAAGGGGGTCTAAGCAAATGTGCTCTTGTTGAGGACGGGGGCTGTGGGTAATGCTCAGTCAGGCATAAGGGTGTTCCCTGCACCCACTGCCTGTGCAGGAAGATCCATCTGGAAGCCACGGATGCAAGCCCATGACCTCCTCCAGGAGCTGCCCACTCAGCCGCGTGAGGCCACGGGGTCCCACAGTCTCCCTGTTAGCCAAACCTCCTGCTTGCACGGCTGCCAGGGAGCGCTCTGGGTCGGGGTTAGAGAGCCCGGGTCTGATCCCACTCCAGCCCTGCACGAGCCACATCATCACTCCCTGAATTTCAACTTCCTCCGGCCGAGCCCGGGAAGTAAGCTCGCCCTGGCTGCTTGGCAGGTGTGTGGTGGGAATGCACCGGAGACAGACTGTCCAGAGCTGCCGAAGCGTCCTCTTTGCTGCTGCTGCTCCCAGGGTTCTGAGCCTCAGGACAGCTTCCTCCTGGCTTCTCGGAGGGCATAATTGCAGATTTCTCTAACTGATATCTCACAACCAGCAATGGCAGGCCCAAGGCATTTGAGCTGCCTTTCCCTAATACTGGACGTGGAATACAGCCCTGGATGTGGGACTCAAGGCCAGCTGGATGGGCGGGGACTGACTCCACCCCAAGGAGCGTCTCTTCTGCGCCCTCACACGCCACCAGACAGGGCCCAGAGGGGCTTCAGGGGAGGAATGTGAACGCAGTGCAAGAATTAGAGGCCAGCAGGAAGGGCTGCCCACTGCCGCTCAGCCCTCAGCCGCTCCACCTGGCTCACACCACCCTCCTAGAGGACACCAATCCCACTGTCGCCGCCTCGTCCTTCCTGGACTAACACGTGCAGGTGCTAGATGCATCCCGAAGGCACGAGGCAGGGGTCCTGGCTGCTCCTGAAGGGCTGTGAGCACCCTGCACCCCAATACGTCTACTGGCACAGTTTAGATTTCCTAGCAGGTGAGGATGCCTGCTCAAGGCCGTTTAGGGGCAGAGTCAGAGATGATGCTGACTCTCCAGCCTCCCTCACAAGTGAGCCTGTGAGGAGGTGGTGCAGACAGAAGCCAATGGAACTTTCTCCAAGCAGCCCTGAGGGGCTTGAGCTGCAGGGCTGACCTGACAGATTCAGGGTGGAGAGAGGCACATCTCCCCTCCCCACTCAGGACAACAGCATGGCTCTGTACTCGAGCCTGCGGTAGGGGGCGTGGTTCGGGGCACCAGCCTGCCTCCCCTCCGCCTTGGGCTTGGCTGTTTGGGGCAGTGATGGGTTCGTTCAGTGTTCCCGAGCATCGTCTGCAGAGCGCCAGGTCCTCAGGATGCCAAGACACGGTTAATAAGGGGTTCCCCGGTAAATGGAGTTCGGGAAAGAGAAATAGGCATCCTTGCTGCAGCACTTCTCAGAGCCTTGAATATGATGATACATGTTCATGGGCTCGACGAGGAGGGAGTCGTGTGCAGGTGTAACTGCAGAGCATCCCACAGTATCACGGTCATCTGGAAAATACTTTAGGAAAAGGTAAATTTACCAAAGGCCACAAATAAAACTACACACACATTCCCTCCAAGTTGCCCTTTCTTAGTAGTGCAGGATCCTGGATTAGTTTCTTCTATTATGGAGCTTCCACTTGAGGGAAGGCCAGCAGAGTCCTGGAGAGCAGCAGCAAGAAGACAGATGGTGGGCTTCCCCGGTGGCGCAGTGGTTGAGAGTCCACCTGCCGATGTTGGGGACACGGGTTCGAGCCCTGGTCTGGGAGGATCCCACATGCCGCGGAGCAACTGGGCTCGTGAGCCACAGCTACTGAGCCTGCGCGTCTGGAGCCTGTGCTCCACAGTAAGAGAGGCCGCGATAGTGAGAGGCCCGTGCACCGCGATGAAGAGTGGCCCCCGCTTGCCACAACTAGAGAAAGCCCTCGCACAGAAACGAAGACCCAACACGGCCAAAAATAAATAAATAAACAAATGTGGGGTTAAAAAAAAAAAAAAAGAAGACAGATGGTCAAGGGGTGTCACAGTCCTGGCTCGGGCCAGTGCTGACTGCAGTATGGCTGGTGTGATGGTGATGCGTCTAGCTTTACTCCATGGGGTGACTCTGCAAGGCAGAGGTGCAGGGCCTCTCTGGATTCCTCTCACTCTTTACTGCCCCAGCCCACCAGCTCTAAGTCCCATTGGCCGTACCTCCATATCATATCCCAGGCCAGACCTCTTCCCTCCCCTCACTGTCACCATAGTTCAAGCCACCTGGACACGCAGCAGCCTCCCAAGGTGGTCTCCTAGCTTCCGCTCCTGCAGCCCGGGAGGTCAAGTCAAACCCCTGCTCCAGACCCTTCATCACATCCAGAGAAACATCCCAAGCCCTTCCCTGGCTTAAAACGCTCTGCCTGCCCTATCCCTGGCTGCCTGACAGCTGCATCCCTTACCCGCTCATCTCCACCCTGTTACCTGTCACGTCAGCCACACAGGTCTTTCTTTCTACTCACCAAACGCATCAAGCTTGTCCCGGTGCAGACCTCGACCAGGCTGCTCCCTTGCCCTTGCTAGCAAGCTCCCCCTCGTCGTTCAGCTGTTTCTCCTCATTCAAGTCTCAGCTGAAGGTCATGACCACCCTCGACTCATCCTCCTGCCCCCAACCACTCCACTTCACACCATGTGAACGATCTCCATGGCATTTATCCCGATGCCAGTTTTCTTATTTGCATCTGATTTTGTTTGTCCGCCTCACCAGAACGTCAGTCCTGTGGGGCAGGGGCATCTGTCTTTACCACCACTCAACACGCTGCCCGTGCTGAGAGCAGTGCCTGGCACACAGCGGACACTCGGCAGAGAGACATTGGTCAGTGACCTCTCCCAACCTCACCTCCTGGTCTGAAAATGGGTCCCAAGAGGATCCCCAAGTCAGTCCCCGGCTCTCCTGTTTCATTTTCACAGCAGTTCAGGGCAGAAGGGAGATGGGATGGAGGAGAAAACGATCCCCAGAAAATGCCAAAGACGCAAAGCTCTCAGAAAGGAAGACCTTCTGATTCCAGGAACCGGTGGGGCGTTTCCTGACCCGGGCTCTCACACAGGCTGCAGCATGATTCCAAGTCAGAACCGTCAGGGCTGCTCAGTGACAGGTGAGCAGCAGGACGGGAATAGGTGGGCCCGCCTCGCTCTTTCCACGAAGGACAGGAAGCTCATAGAAATCAGAGCCTGTCCCTCAGCCAGGCCAAGGCCAAGGGTGGGACAAACTTCCCTCCCATCCAAGGCTGCCCTTGGCTGACTTCTTCCCCCTTCCAGATGGCCTTTGATAATCCTTTTAACCAAGGTGACCATATTGTTGAAACAGAAACACTTTGAAAGTAAAAGGGGAGCTATTAACAGGCATAAATCAGGCCTGTTCCTGGCAAATTGGAGCATAGAGTCACACTGTTTTTAACCCCATTTCACCAGATTAAAAAATCACAAAATAGGGCTTCCCTGGTGGCGCAGTGGTTGAGAGTCCACCTGCCGATGCAGGGGACACGGGTTCGTGCCCCGGTCCGGGAGGATCCCACATGCCGCGGAGCGGCTGGGCCGGTGAGCCATGGCCGCTAAGCCTGCGTGTCCGGAGCCTGTGCTCCGCAACGGGAGAGGCCACAGCGGTGAGAGGTCCATGTACCGCCCCCCCCAAAAATAAATAAATCACAAAATAAAAGGCAGGGAAAGAGGCCCCAATATACTCCTAGAGAGGCTCACTCTCCAATCCTCGTAGATTCTGGAAATTGTTAGTAGTGGGGGAGGGGAAGGAAGATTGGGATTTCTAGTCAGTCCCGAGACCCGGGTTACAGAGGACAGGTCTAGGCAAAGGTGATGCCAGGCGGGGTTACAGTGACCTTGGACACCTGCCACCTCCCCCGCCTTCAGTGAGGAGGTACAGAGGGCAGACCCTAGAGGGCAGGAGGTCTCTGAGAAGGGGGAGGCGGCAGACACCCCTGCG
Source organism: Mesoplodon densirostris (assembly GCF_025265405.1). Lineage (NCBI taxonomy): Eukaryota > Metazoa > Chordata > Mammalia > Artiodactyla > Ziphiidae > Mesoplodon > Mesoplodon densirostris. Next base: position 66,515,149 of record NC_082675.1, on the reverse strand, counting down.
CCTCCCCCGCTGCAATTCCTTAGTATTTGTCAGGGAGGCGCAGTCCACGAAATAAAGCCCACGGTGAGCCTGGAGACCCCGGAGCTGAATGCAGTTGATACAGGCACGCGCGCGCGCACACACACACACACACACACACACACACACACACACACACACACACCGATCCAGCCCCGCCCCCAGCCTCATGACGTCAGCAGGCTGTTCTGGGAAACTCCTGAAATGCTTTCTTCTGGCTCAGATGACACTTGACCCAGAAGGTGAATTAAAGCCATTATATTTATGTTTGATTTGAATTTGAGTTTAATTTTATTTTAATGCTTCTTTCTCCCTCCAAAGGACGCCAGTTTCTCTCAGGGCTACCTCAGGACCGATTCACATGACTTCTTGCTTTCCTACTGGCTTACTTGATTTTACTGGTTTTTCTTTGGTTCAACTGTCTGCACTTGACTGGTCCATGAACTGTCCTGATAGAAATATGGGAGTTTTCTGAGTTTTTCCACCAAGGTGCCACGTCTAGCATGGGACCACCTCCAACCCTAGCTGGGCTCTGGAGTGGAGCCTATGTGAGGGGCTGGCCACGATTCTCTCCAAAAAGATCATTCACTGGGTCCCCTGCTCTCCCTGCATTAGAGGGTCTCCATGGGGCCCCCTGGACTGAGAGCCCCCAAAGATGTGTAAGTGGAAATCAGATTCACAGGGCCAGTGATTTGGTAGTTATGGAGACTGAACTCATCCCATAGTGTTCAGTGACCGTGGTGATTTTGCTATTATTCACCAACGACACATACGTATCGAGATCCTGCAATGTCAGGCCCTGTTCTAGGTGTGGGAAGCAACAGTGAACAAATGCAGATGGGTCCCTGCCCTCACGGAGCTTACATTCTATGCGGGGAGTAGACAGTCACAGGTGGGTATATACTATCGTGCCAGGCAGCGGGAAGTTTAGTAAAGAGAGGTAAAGCTGGGTGAGGAGGTGGAAAGTGGCTGGAGCTCGGGGGACAGCCCTGGTTCAGAGACGGGGTCAGGAGAGCCTCTGCGAGTAAAGGCCAGTGAGAGTGCAGGACACAGGAACTCCTGGGGGGCAGAGTCCCAGGCGGGAAGAGGAGCACGGGAGGTGGGGGGAGGCTCAGACTTTCCTGACATTCCCAGCCCAGTGGAAGGCTCTGAGACTGTGAGAGGGTGGAAGAGGCTGGGGTCAGTGAGGCCACTGGCAGCGGCCACTGGCCAGATTACAGGCCTTACCGGCCGTGGGCAAAGGGCTTCAAGCTCCCAGCTGAGCTAACGCGTGATCAGGCCTTACGCAATGCTGGCATGCGACGGACGGAGGGCAGAGGCAGCAGGATGATGCGGTTGCTGACAAGCACATCTGCTTGGCAGGTGCTTCCCTCTCTTCTGACTTAACGTGCTTGGCTGGGAGTCGGCAGGGACAGCCGACTGTGTGTGAGACAACCCACCAGGACTCTCTTCAATAGTTGTGCAAACTCAACCCCGCTCAGGGCACTTTCCCATCCGTGCTTTCACCTGGTCTTTAGGGCAACCCCGTGCGGTAAGTGGGCAGGGTGTTGTGATGCCATTCGTGCTCGTTGCTTAACCTCCACAAGCCTCAGTTTCATCATCTGTAAAATGGGGCGAATACCCACTCCCACAGAAGCACCTTGAACACTAACCAAATCTAAATTGAAATTAGCTCCATTTCACAGATCCTGAAACTGAAGCTTGAGCTCAAGGGCCCACAGTTGCTCCCGTTCTTGCAGCCCAGAGAATGGGGGCTCGTGAGTCAAGTGCATGTTGTGACTAGATGTCTCTACCTACAAGAGTGTTCATTCACCCGTGAACAGTCTTGATCCAGATGTCTGAGTCAGTGGCTACATGTAGATAAGCCTGATGTTAGGATGATAATACCAAATTCCTATCTGCCTCTGAGGTCATGAATTAAGGGTAATGGCGTGAGTTTACCAATACTTATCACTGATTTTCTAAGTATCAGAAAGCTAGGGAAAATCTTCATGGGCCTTTGCCAAGAGAGTGAGTGTAGATCTCCACTGCAGACCCAGCATCTACACAGGCCTTCTCTGCCCCAGTCCCCAGACACTCTCAGGAGAGTGTCTGAAACTCACACGAAACATCAGTAATACGTATGAGCATGTGCACTGGGAGAAATGCGTGCTTCACGGAAATGAAAAGGTAGGATTAGGACTCTATAAAAAAATGTATTAGGGCTTTCCTGGTGGCGCAGTGGTTGAGAGTCCGCCTGCCGATGCGGGGGACGCGGGTTCGTGCCCTGGTCCAGGAAGATCCCACATGACGCAGAGCGGCTGGGCCCGTGAGCCATGGCCGCTGAGCCTGCGGCTCAAAAAAAAAATATGTATTGAACAACCACAAACAGTTAAAAACTATATATATATATATATATATATATATATATATATATATATATCTTTTTTTTTTTTTTTTTTTTTTTTTTTTTTTCGGCACGCGGGCCTCTCACTGCCGTGGCCTCTCCTGCTGCGGAGCACAGGCTCTGGACGCGCAGGCTCAGTGGCCATGGCTCACGGGCCCAGCCGCTCCACGGCAGTTAGGACCCTCCCGGACTGGGGCACGAACCCGCGTCCCCCGCATCAGCAGGCAGACTCTCAACCACTGCGTCACCAGGGAAGCCCAAAAACTATTTTAAAAGGAAATTTTTGGATAGAAATTAGAAGAGTGATTGTCTCCGGGGCAGGGGGAAATTGACTAGAAAAGGACATGAGGGAACCTTTTGGAGTTAACGAAAATGTTCTACATTTTGTTAGAGGTAGTGATTATTACACAGCTAAGTGTAATTGTGGAAACTCATCAAACTGTACAACTGTAGTCTGTATATGTAACATATGTAACTCTACCTCAGTGAAAAAGAGTATTGGAAAAAAGGATCCTTTTTCCAGTAGCAACAAAAATGTAAAGAATGAATAAATCTCACTGAAGGTGTGTGAAATTTTAATGGAGAACCGTATAAAACTTAATATGGAAGAAATTAAATAGAGAGATATGCCAAACTCATGGGTCGGATGATTCAAGATTATAAAAAATATCAATTCTGCCTAAATTAATTTATGAGTTTAGTTAATGTTAATCAAAGTCCTAACTTGATCTATTATTGCTAAAATGTGCATGTAGAGCGAAGGGCCAAGGTAAGCCAAGACAGTTTTGAAGAACAGCTTGCACTATTGCATCTCAAGAATTATTGAAAAGCTATGGTGATTGGGGCAGCGTGGCATCAACTTAGTGACAGTCATCAGGAGAGAGACGCCTCAGTAACAAACACTGGGCTGCCCATGCTGCTCTGAGGCCTGGCTGGGAGGCTATGTATCTGAGCAAGGTTGTGTCCTTGAAATGACTCTGTCCCTCCTTGAACCCCACCTCCACTGAATAGTCCCTGAGTGAGAAGGCTAGAGTTTCAGACCAAGCTGACATTGGTTCTTTGAAGTCAACTGATGCCTGGAAGCCAGTCCAAGGCAGAACTCCACTGTCAGTGAAGTCAGCTCTGGAGACTTCAGCTTGTCTTCCTGCATCTTTGGCTCCCTGGGGGGCCAGGTGTCCAGAGACCAGGCATCCAATGAGGCATCCACTGTTCTGGCTATGGTTTTTCCCCCACCTCTGCCAAGAATCCCTCATGTGACCCTGGGCAGGTCACTTAACCTCTCTATATCTCCAGCTACCTCTCTGTATCCACCTTTGGATAACTCTGTATCACAGAGTTATCGGGGGTGGAAGGGAGGATTTGATGTGCCAGTGGGCAGAAAAGCACCTGCCTGAGTGTAAAGCCCTCTTCAACTGTAGGAGGCTGTGGCCAGGAATCAAAGCCTCGACTTAAGGATTTAGCTTTTGAAGGAGAGTTTGGGGCATCAGCTGATAGGCAGGAGAATTCTTTAGGGGTGGAGTGGACAGGAGGCTCTGGCAGGGCCTCTTGAAATTATACCAGAGGGATCCACCATCAAAAGTCTAGTCATACTCAATGCATGACTGCTTGGGGTTGAAACTCAACGTTGCCATCACTGGTGGGGAATTGTTTAGCAGGGTTGGACACAGTCAGATGAGACCAGCTTCTTTCTTATCATCCAAGACAAAACCTGTCAGTTTCCTGTTCTCTTCACTGTCACTTGTTATTTAATGTTATTTGTTTTCATACACACACATACGCACCTGCATGCATTTGTCATTTACAAGTGTTTGATTTTTTTTAATGTTGTCATCAAATTATGAGACTTCACACTTTTCTTTTTTGACTTACTTATGTGTGTGTGCATCTTATGTAGAAGCCTTCTCTTCCCCAAGATCATCAATATATTCTACATTTTCTCCTAAAGTATTTAAAGCACTCTAAAATGATTTTGGTCTTGAATCCATCTCCCATTTATGATTGCTTTGAGATTTTTTTTTTGTGTGATTGCTGTGAGAAACGGTTACAGCTTTTTTTTCTTATAGGATAACCAACTATCTTGACACTGAATCATATTTCCCTACATACTGATTTGAAATGATATTTTTAGCAAATATTAAATTCCCATATGTGCATGAGTTTGTTTCTGGACTTTCTATTCTGTTCCATTGATCCAACTGTCTTTTCCTGGACCAATAAAATACCTTTTCTTTTATATTTTAATGTCTTCATGGCTCACTCTCCTGTCTGTAAATTGGCTGCTATTACTAAACATTCATCTTTTCACAAGACTCAGAATAAACTTATCATGATACTGAATTTTGAAACAAGCATCCCAAAATGTACTACCCTAAGTATGTGTTTTCCCCATTATAGATTACACTTTTTTTTTCTAAGAGCAGGGCTTCTTCCAAGAGCAATTTTAAAACTGCCCTTTGGGGATTGTCTTGCCAGTTGTCTTCCACAGCCTGTGAAAATGTTCCTGTCATTACTATTCATTTTTACAAACAAAACAAAACAAAACAAAAACATGTTGCTACCCAGCTCAAGAACCAGGCACTTCTCCAAGTGGGGCCGGAAGGCCTGGAGACTGGGGACCACTTGGGGACGGGGGTGGGGAAGCGCTAACCCAGGTGCTGCGGACACAGGCCCAGAGCAGGGTGGGTGGGGGCACAGAAAAGGGGGAATCAAAAAGACACTTTGAAAGATGAACTGGGCGTCGGGAATGTACCCCTTGCGCCACATCTGCCCCTTCCTGCACAACCCATCCGTCCCCCATCTTTCTAGAACATGAGTCTAATTATATCACACGTCTGCCTGCTGGGATTCAAGCCCCTTAGTGTTCTGGCCCCAGCTCACTGTCTCAGTGCCTGAGTCTCACTGCCGAATCCCCAAAAAGGCCGTGGGGTCCCTGCTCTCTGGGACTGTGTTTGAACTGAGCCCTCCACCAGGTACATCCTCCTCAACTTAGTTGTTAGTCTGCTCTGGCTGCCCCAGCAAAGTAGCACAGACTGGGTCGCTAAACAACAGAAAATTCTCACAGTTCTTGAGGCTGGAAATCCAAGATCAAGGTGCCAGCAGGGTAGGTTTCTTCTGAGGCCTCTCTCCTTGATTGTAGATGACCGTCTTCTCCCTGTGTCTCCCAAGGTCTTCCCGCTGTATGTGTCTGTGTCCTAATCCATTCTTCCTATTAGGACACCAGTTATATTGGATAAGGGTCCACCCCAATGACCTCATTTTAGTTTAATTCCCTCTTTAAAGACCTTATCTCCAAATATAGGCAAATTCTGAGGTACTGGGGATGAGGACTTCAATATATGAAGTTGCAGTTTAGCCCATAACATGTGGCAGAATCCTACTCAAACTTGAGGCCCTCTTCATTGTGTCTACAATTTCCAGCTCATCCCCTCATTCCAGCTGGCTCTTTGCTGGGGACAAAACGAACACCTCCCTTTTCTGTTTAGCCACAGGTTGACTCCTATCCCTCTTGCAGCATCTATCACAACACCCTCTAATGAGCTGTTCATGGGCCTGTGCATTCCCTGCTTCACTGTGAGCTACTTATACAAACCAGTCCTCTTCAGCTCCTGGCTTCTGTATGATAGTAAACATGTGATCTCCCCCCTTTGGGTCTCAGGTATTCCACATAAATGAGAAAAACGAGGCTCAGACTTGGCAAGTCTCTCCTCAGTGCCTGCTCTCTGCATCAGAGTGCCTGGCATATGGTGAAGACTACAACGCTCTTTGCTATTACCTGATCTTTGTCCAAGGGTGGGGCGTGTAAGTGTGACTGTCTGCAGAGATGTGAACTCACACACAGCTGGACTGAGATTGGTGGGAAGGGAAAGCAAATGTGCTGTGTGTCAGAGAGAGCTCTTGAGATGGGCCTTATTCTAGGAGAGGTGGTGCAATCATCATTAGAGTAGGAACAGCATGAAACTGGCCTCTCCACTGTGCCACTTTCACAGGTGACACAGAGGACTGTGGACTTTGGCTGCTAAGACATCTTTTCTGTGTGTGCTGCATGATCTGCCTAAAAAGCAGCTGGCGGTGGGGCTAAGCCCAGCCTGCCCTGTGATTCTGGCTCTGCTCTCTGCCCAGCCAACCAGCCCCAACATCACTGGCCACCCTGGGGTCCTGCTTCCTCTCCAAGTGGCAACTAGATCATCAAAAAATACCTGCAATACATTCTGCAGACACCAGATCCCTGCCTTTAGGAAAACCTCATGTCAAATTCACTTGAGTGGGAAGCATGGATGTATGCAGCTGTCAAAATGAGAGGAACAGATAGTGAAGACTCCAAAAGGACAGTCCCTTCCTTTCTCCAGGCTAACTTCACTCCCAAGAGTGGTGAGTTTTACACTTCCCTCTCCTGGAGGCAGACTTTCCTGCATTCAGGTACCAACACCCCACCTCCAACCATCCATGTGGTTCCAGTGGAGCCACCCATCAGGGTTCCCCATCCCCTTATAACCACAGGAGTGAGCATGTGACTCGAGCTGGGTCAATCAGAATTCTTTCCTGAAGTTTTTCATGTTGGAGTCAGGGGGAGAGGCTCAGCACCATGATAATAATGATGATGATACTGATAATAACAGCAGCCTTAATGATCAACACTTTAAAATGTCAGCACTGTGTTGTATTATCTCCTTTAGTTCATATGAAGTAGATTCTGTGATTACCGCATTTTTCCAATAAGGAATCTGAGACTCAGAGAGTTAAGCAATTTGCCCAAATAAATGGCAGAGCAAGGATTCGAACCCAGACAGTCTGACTCCAGAAACAGCATTCTTGGGCACCTCCCTTTTGTGCCTCTCTCACGGTGAAACTGTAACACACGGCCGGCAGAGGTTGGTAGCCATGTTCCCCTTTAAAGCCAGCCTGCAGAGAAAAGCAGATAGGAAAGATGGAAGTAGTCATCTGGCAACATTTGGGTTCTTGGTTCTGCTTCCTTTGCTTCTTTCCCCATCTCTTGTTTCAGCTACATGAGGCAATAACTGATCTGTTTTCCTAAAATGGTCCCAAATGAGTCTCTGTTGCTTGCACTCTGCCTTGCGATCCCATCTCCTGCCACCTACCTTTCTATCCTTGTTTGTCTTCCCTTTATCTTCCACCTTTCTTTTCCCTGACCCCTTTCATGAGTCTGCTAAAGTACTAAAGTCTCCCTCTGCCTAAAAGAAACATCCCCTCTACCCTGCTAAGTCTTGAACACCTTTATCTTTCCCTTTCCTTCCATACTGTTCCGGAAAGAGCTGTCACACGTGTATCATCTGCTTATTCCTTTTCCCTTTGCACCAGGCTCCTGCCCTTACCTTGCCATGGAGGCCAGTCTTTCAAGACCAAATGCAGTGGTCTTTTCACAATCCTCATCCTCTTTAACCTCTGTGGAACATTTGGCCCTGTTGATTCCCTCCTCCTTTAAATCCTCTTGTCTTGGCTTCCTTAACATTGCTTGATATTTTTCCTACCTCCTCAACCCCCCCTTCCTCTCTTTCCTTCTTTGCATTCCCTAAGTGAATAAGCTTCCTAAGATTTGGATCTTGGTTCACATTGGCATTGACATGTTCTTTCCTGTGTTAAAAATTAAATACAGAATAGAGACAGGACTTGAAAATTCCCTGAGCAGACAAAACAATTTAAGCCACGTAAGCAAAATTTACTTTACTTTATTCTGCAAGGCAAGCAAAACTTAATTTGGGCTACTTCTTATAAATGCCTGATAATCATAAAAGAAAATTAAGTCATCTTCCTTAAAATGATATGAGATAATTGCTTTTAACCCATCCCCTGACATATGGAAACCCTCACTGTAATAACTAATCATTCATTGTAAAGATTAAACAGCTCTCCATTTTCCCTTTATAAGCCATCCTGTAAGATCATGACCCTGAGCTTCATATCAGTCTTTGAATTTAAAAGCTCCAGTCCATGAACTGCTCTTATATGCATAATAAATTCTTACTAAACACTATTTTTGACTTGGTGGGTTTAATTTTGCTATTTCTGGATTTTTGACAGTGTCTGGTGTCAGAGGTGGGATCCAAAGATTCTCCCACCCCGACCCCAGGAACTCTGAGGTTGGTGAGCAAACCAGGTGCTGTATCCACAGAACCCTTTGAGCTCGCTGATTTCTCAACAAAGATGGAGTTCATGGTCAGGTCTCTCCTGGATCTGAGCCCTGCTCCCTTTTTGCATTTTGAGCTCTCTGACTTAATTGTGCATACCTGTATTTTGTTTGTTGAAACTTTTGTTTGTTAAGTCACCCTCATCTGTTCCAAAGCGGGTGGAGAGTTCACGCTATTTCCTGTGTTTTGGAACAGCTATTGGAAAAAAAAGTCCCCTCATAGTTAAGTGATCTTGGGAAAGCTAAAGGTAAAGATGGGGGTCTACTTAGTCTAAAACTTTTTCTCCACCCTCAAAAACTCCTGCTTCCTATATGTATACCTTCTATAAACCAGGATCTTGTACCTTTTTGGAAAATAGGTGAAATTTTGGATAATTTAGAATTATAGTGGCCACTTTGAGGAATCTTTAACTTAGATAAGATAATCCACCTAAAGGGGCACCCTTGAGAAGAAGGGTCCCAAACCTCTCAGACACAGTGGAATGCATTCTTTGATTGGTGTGAAGAAGCTTCTGATAGACAAAAATGACCCCAAAAATAGCTTATCTAAAAGATTCCTACAGTGCACAAATTTAAAAATTTTAGTAAAATACTTCGGTCATCTGAGCAGGTAATCTTAGTCCATCTGTCAGAAATACAATTTGGATCCAGCTATTCTTTTGAATTTTGCATTATTGTACCTGAGACATGGTTAAAATTTTTAAATGAAAGCTATAAGATTTCTTTTTGTGTCTGTATACATGTTTTTGTATATCTATGTATGTATGTATACTATATATATGAAATTTTTTTAAAGAATTCTATTGAATTGGCTTAAAGCAAAATAAGAGCTTATATGAATTAACTACCACTAAAACTCTCAGAATTGTAGAAACTAACCCAAATGTTTTTCAGGTTCACATAATCTGCAATAATATTGGATAAATAAAAACTAGTTTGTTGATTTAATAAAAATAGGCATGTCTTCAGAATTGTTAGCATTAAAGGTAATGCAATCATACAACTTTTTCTACTTGTGTTTACCAGACAAATAAGCTCATGCTATCTCTGTTACAAAATTTGTCAATGAGAAAAATAACTTAAGATGATGATTAGCTGTTTAATATTTAATCCAAGCATAATTGTTAAAAACAAGTAATTTAAATAGGTGCAAATAAGATAAAAGTTTGTACTAAGTTAAGCTAAATAATGGATGTTCATTGAATATCTAGATAACTTCCAAATAAGATAATATACTGAGACATTCATTGCTAAATATAAATTTATATACTTTTGGCTTCTTAATTTTTTACAGAGAGACAAAAGATATTTAGATCCATTAATAAACATTTCTTCACCACCTTAAAAATTGCACTATAAAAATCATACATCTCTAAATAATTATAAGTTTTTATAATTGTGTTTTTATAAATTCACTAATTTACTACAGGATACTACAGGATATGATAGACAGTTCACAAATGCCTGCTTCCTAGTTTTCACTGAAAAGTAAAGCTTATAGATAGTTAAAATTTATAATCAATATATAAAAATAAAACTACTAGACACAAAGAGTGAAGGGAAACAACTCTGGGAAGAAAATGGGATGTATTTTTATATGAAGAGTATACAAGAAATATAGGATGTATTTTTGTTAAGGAAAAAAGAGAGTAATTTTATCCTAAAATAAAATGACTAGTTTTTCCAGGATAAGAAAAGGAAGAAGACAAAGCCTAAATGGATAAAAAATATTGCAGAAAGTTTGAGGAAAAGAAATTTTATGTTGTGAGATCAAAACTGGTTAAAAGTGAATAAATTTATTTAAAAAGGTTTTTTAAATGAACTCAGTAATGTACAGATACAAAACGAGAGTTTAATTTTCTGTCTGTTAAAATCACAAAATTTCTTAGATTATTGACCTATTCTTAGTAAAAGATTATAAAAAGGTTTTTTTTTTTACCTTTAATGTAATCTGCCTAAGAAACAAAGATTTGTGTCCTATGAAAATATTTCCTGCACTTCACATTGTCTTTATTAAGTCTTTGATTACTTAGAAAAACTGAGCTTTTTCAAGATTAAAAAAGCTAAGGTTTTGGGGTTTTTTTTTTTTTTTTACAACTATGTAATTTCTGCATTTGCCTTTAAAATCTTTTAATTGTCATTTGGTTGAAAGAATAACTAAGTATTGTTTCACAGTGATTTGTGCTCCTATTTGATCAAGTGCTTTAAATCTTCGGACATTTTTGATGAACTGTCCAAAATCAAATTCTAAATGAAGTCTTTTTTACCTCAAACTAATTTTGGGATTTTTCAGAGGGCCCCTGGAAGATCTCAAAAGATGTGCTCTCTCTCCTTATAAAAAGAGAAATGTTAATTTATTTAGTTTTGTTTGCTATGTTAAATTGCATGGGAAATATTGTCAAATAAAAAGTAATGCTTAACCTTCTTAGCTTATATTTACAAGGGTATATATTATAAGTAATTCAAAAATTACATGGAGTTTCTAAAAATCTTTTTTATCCTGGTATAATGTTATCAGTCATAATTCTACCTATTATCTTAAAATATTGTATATCATAAAATTAATCAAATTTACTTGTCAATTGCATAATTTTTAAAAATAAATCTCACCAGGTCTTTAACTATGGCTAATTTTAATCTTTTGTCATTCACAGACAGTTATTGTTTTACTCTTGATTCTTCTCTGAAAGCATTTACGATCAACTACAGGCAAAATGCTTAATCTTCAGAGATTCATGGAAATGACCCTGATGGGTATTTTAAAATACAGGTTTCTTGTAGCTTTTAAATCATAACACTGAATTGGGTATTTCTAAAATTCTAATGGAAAACTGACTGATTCATAAAATGAAAATTCAAGCAGGAATTAATTACATGGGAAAGAATGAACTGATGAAAATGATTATAATTTTTATGACAATTTAAAACATTGCTGGTTCTTTAATGATTTGTTTTCCAGAATTAACATTTTTTTCTCTTCTCTTTTAATCTATCTATAACTTACTGCAATTTGGTATACTTTTGTAAACCAAAGTTGAAACATTTATCTTTTTCTCCCTGCCTGATCCCTCCAGAATTCAGAAACTCTTATCAAATATTATTATTTCTCAGGACAATATGTGTATTTACAGAAGTCCAAAAAGACTCTGTTCTCTTTGTAACAGGATACAATTGGACAAGTCTTTGGCTGGCTTCTTAGCCTAAAGAGACTTTTAAAGGTCTAATATGAGATTCCTTGTTACCAATTTTAAGGAACTAAGGTTGACTTTATGGAACCAATAAAGCCCCTTGGATATTACCAAAGCTTTGACTGGAGTGTCATATTTGAGGCTATACATAGAATTACTATTCTTGCTATAACTGTATAAATAATCAAGCCAAGTTTAATAAGACCAGATTTATTTTATAAACAAATTAGTTTCACTATAATTACCTTTGATAAAAATGGGGTGACTATAAAAATTGTGTTTCGGGGCTTCTCTGGTGGCGCAGTGGTTGAGAGTCTGCCTGCTGATGCAGGGGACACAGGTTCGTGCCCCGGTCCGGGAAGATCCCACATGCCGCAGAGCGGCTGGGCCTGTGAGCCATGGCCACTGAACCTGCGTGTCTGGAACCTGTGCTCCGCAATGGGAGAGGCCACAAAAGTGAGAGGCCCCCCCCCAAAAAAAATTGTGTTTCAGTAGAAAACTATAGTGTACCTGTTATTAGATTCTAGTTCTGTTGGTTGTCTTTGAGGTTTTGACATCTACCTGCAGACCTCAGAGAAACCACCACAACAGGTTATATATGGACAACATTATGCCTGTTGCTGTGTGGGACACTCAAGAGAGTTCATCATAAGAGACAGTCCAACTGCAAACCAGGACAATCCATCAGATTGAAACTACCATCCTCTTCCCATTATTTAAAGATGATCCTAACTCAAAACTAGAAATTTTCTCAACTGCTGCTCTCCAAATTCAGAAACTGTGTTTATAATTTGCTCCAACTATTGACCTTTGTTTTTCTTTTGTTTCCATAGAAATGCTTCTTATAAATTACCTGCTTGCTCACTCCAAGTAGAGGCCTAATTTAGGTGGAAGCTCACCTGTAACACCACCTCCTGAAATTAACATCCTCATGTTCATCCTGTCCCAAGTAATCATGAGGACATGTGACTGCTCACCCATCATGTGTTCCTATGTAAATAATTCAGAAAAAAAAAGGAAACCCAATTACAAATTATCCCCCCCAAAAAATGTAGATTAACTTAGAAAGATAAAATCTGAATCAGATTGTAACTTTTTGATTTATTCAGTTGGTTAAATCTTGACTTCTGGGAATCTCTGCTGTGGGGAACTTTTCAATCCTTGGCTATTATTCTCTTATAGTCATCATATTAACCTCTCTGGTGCACTGGATTCTCTCCAGGGTTTTAAATACATTTTGGCAGCCACTTACATCCCAAATGGAATCCTTCAGGATCAGACAACTGGAAGAAGTCAGTGATCTGACCTCCCTGTCTATGATAGCAATGCAACAGTGACTCATGACCATCTGTCCTGAAGACTCAACTAGCAGAAACAGTGACTATGTGATTCATCCACCCAGCTCCATCAACAGTGGTAAGTGAGAATGATGCTATACTAGTTGTTCATACTCTTAACCTGCTGAAAGAATGACCAAAGGAGGGGATTGTTAAAATTAAATACAAAATGGAGACTGGACTTGAAAATTCCCTGAGCAGACAAAACCACTTAGGCCACATAAGTGAAACTTAATTTAGTTTATTCAGCAAAACAAGCGGAACTTAACTTGGGCCACTTCTTGTAAATGCCTGTTAATCATGAAGGAAACTTAAGTCAGCTTTCCAAAAATGATGCGAGATAATCACTTTTAACCAATCCCCTGACGTCTGGAAACCCTTGTCATAATGGTTAAATAACTTCCTCACTTTCACTTTATTAGCTAACCTATAATGTCATGACCCTGAGCTCCATTTAAGTCTTTGAATTTAAAAGCTCTTATATGCACAGTAAATTCTTACCAATTACTGTTTATTGATGATGGGTTTAATTTAGCCATTTCTGGATTTTTGACACCTGTCAATCCCATTTGTCTCCTTGTTTGCACATCCCCACTATGACCCTAAGTCAGTACCTCTGTCCCTGACCCCTCCCCCTCCAGCCACGATGGCCCACAGACAGCACCATCTGCAAGGTCCGCCAGCACTTACGTTCAATACACCACAAACAACACCTGAATAGTCATTAAGAAAAAGATAACGTCGGACCCATCCCTCATACCATACACTAGAATAAATTCCAAATGGATTGCAAATCTATATTTAAAAAGTGAACTCATATAAACATTAGAATAAAGACTAAATCTGCAAGATTGAAATCACACACCATTTGCTAGGAAAAATCAATAATAGTAAACCTTCAGACACATTCTGGCTAAACTATTAAACTTAGAAAATAAAGAAGTATATATTTTTCACATCCAGGACAAAAAGAAATTCGCTTGCAAGGAGAAAAATTGTTCAGGTTTCACATGTCTTTCCAGCAGCAATCAGTGCCAGAACAGAGGAGAAATGTCTATAAGGAAAAAGAATATGATCCAAGTGGATTCTACTCAGCCAAGTTGGAGCTTAAGTATCAATATAAAGGCAAGAGCTCACACTTTCAGACATGACTTGGAAAATACAGCATCTATGAACCCTTTTGAGAAATCTACTTGATGGCGAAATCTCACTCACTAAACTATGAATTGAAATAAAGAGCCCTGTTATTCTGAAGCCATAGAAATGGGTCTGGTGGGGAACACAGAATCCACTTAGATATAGGAGCACTATTAAACATCTGAGATAATTACGGCTTCAGAATGCAGAATGAAATTGTTGCAACTCTGACAAAATTGACAAAGTTAAAATAATATAAGTATCAAAATTGGGAGGAAGGAGAGGTCAGGATGAAGGATATATCTATTTGTTAATCCCCTATCTTTCCTAGCAAGTAATCAACCAATCCTCTCTATATGGAAACTAGCATTTTTAAAAAACCCACAATGACTCCAACTTCTTAAATTTCCTTACATTTAGCAGCATCTTTAAGGAAATTCTTTCCCTTGTAGAAAAAAAAAAACAATTACCTTACGTAGTTTGATCTAAGCATTTGTTTCTATTAAATTCATTCCAAGTTAAATGCAGTATTTATTTTTAAAAATATGTCACATATAGAATGATACCATCCTTACAGAATTTTTTTAACATCTTTATTGGAGTATAATTGCTTTACAATTGTGCGTTAGTTTCTGTTTATAACAAAATGAATCAGCTATACATATACATATATCCCCATATCTCTTCCCTCTTGCATCTCCCTCCCACCATCCCTATCCCACCCCTCTAGGTGGTCACAGAGTGCAGAGCTGATCTCCCTGTGCTATGTGGCTACTTCCCACTAGCTATCTATTTTATATTTGGTGGTATATATAAATCCATGCCACTCTCTCACTTCATCCCAGCTTTCCCTTCGCCCTTCCTGTGTCCTCAAGTTCATTCTCTATGTCTGCATCTTTATTCCTGTCCCGCCCCTAGGTTCTTCATAACCTTTTTTTTTTTTTTTTAGATTCCATATATATGTGTTAACATACAGTATTTGTTTTTCCCTTTCTGACTTACTTCACTCTGTATGACAGACTCTAGATCCATCCACCTCACTACAAAAACCTCATTTTTGTTTCTTTTTATGGCTGAGTAATACACAATTGTTTTTATATCTCTATCTTTGTCTTTATCTGGATCCTTCTTTCTATATATGCATAAAGAGCTGTCTGGAATGATGTCAACCAAATGTTATCATCAGTTACTTTTAGATAGTAGAATTTTTGGTAATTTGTTTCTTCCTTATGCTTTCCTGTATTTCTTATATTTTTAAAAATAAGCATGGGTAGATTATATTAAAATAATGATATACTTAAAGAAAATAAAGGGATAAACAAAGAGATATCAAACAGAGACATTCAAAAAGAAAGCAGATAGATTTACTAACATCAGATACAGTAGAATTTAAAGTCAAAAATATTAGAGTTATGAGAAATATAGTATGGTAAAAGCTACAGTTTGAAGAAAACTATAAGTTTTGATATTCCCAACAGCATAGCTACAAGATATGTAAAACAAAAACTACCAAAAATATGAGGACTTAATTTAAATCACACACACACACTATATATGTATATATTGAAATACCTTAATATACTTCTTCTAAATTTGACAGATCTAGTAAAACAGAAATAAATGACTAGAGAATCTGAATATTACAATCAACAAATTTGATCAGGCACATACACAGAATTCTGTGTCTTAACTAATGAAAAATAGACATTATTTTATTTTGCTCTTGGAATCTTTATAAAAATTGATCATATATTTGGCTCCAAAGAAAACCTATCAACGAAATATAAAAGTGGAGATTTACAAGCCAAATGTCCTGAGTGTACGGCAATAAAATTAGAAATACATGGTAAAAGCACACCTTAAAAAGTCTTAAGTACTTTGGGACTTCCCTGGTGGTTCAGTGGGTAAGACTCCCCACTCCCAATGCAGGGCGCCCAGGTTCAATCCCTGGTTGGGGAACTAGATTCCGCATGCATGCTGCAACTAAGAGTCTGCATTCCGCAGCAAAGATCCCACGTGCCACAACTAAGACCCAGAGCAGCCAAAAATAAATAAATAAACATTTTAAAAAAACTCTTAAGTACTTCGAATTAAGAAGCACTCTCGTAAACACCTCCTGAATCAGAGGAATTCAAAATTTAAATTGTCTAGAAAATAATGGAAAGGAGATATATGTGAATGAATGAATACTTGAAAGAACCAAGAGGGCGGGAAGGAGAGAGAGAGAAAAGAAGGGGAGGCGGGAAGAACTCACCTAACTAAATATGTCTGCTTATTTAAAAGAGCCATCAGTTGAATGTCAGTTAATAAAATCACAGCAGGAAGAAGTAGGTCTAGACTCTGGTATCATCCTGGCAAGTCATTTGTTCCTCTGGACCTCAGACATCTATCTCCAAAATGATGGATTCAACAAGATGATCCCTAGGGTCTCTCCTGCTGTTTCATTTGGTTCATAAAATATTTTTTAACTGTTCCAATCAGTTGCTCATGTTTACATGTTGGGAGATTCGACACGAAAATCCAATTTCTGCCTTTTTTAAACACCAGAGAATTAGGTGACACTCTGGACTCTGGGTTTAGGCCACCCCTTTAGAAGGGGGGACACTCTCAGTCTACCATCTTCCCCCACATCAGCCTGGCCCCATCACTTTGGGGTTTCCAGCCCCTGAGCAGAAGAACTGCAGAATATCAGTTGTCACCTTCTCCAGAGAAAACCCAAGGCTCACATGTTTTTTTTTCCTTTTTTAGTCTTCCCTTTATAGTGACTATTGGGCCTGGGGAAAACAAAACCTAAAAAGGATTTTTGAAAGGAAATCTTCATTTTTGTTCTTTGTAAAAATTTCCATCCAGACACAGTTTAAATAAGCCCAACTGTTTCCAAGAAAACAGGATTAAAAGTTGGAGAAACTCTCCCCATCCCCAGATGTACAATTTATGGTTACAGGCACCCAACCTCTCCTTGTCAGTCTGAGTCACCAGTGTTTAGGGTGGCTGGGCTGCGAAACACCATCTGGTAGAGGACTTCATGGTTTGGCTGAGTTGCATTCTTTCACAATATAAGGGAGTGGGAGGTATAGACGAATGCTCCAGAAAAAGGTACTGAAAATTTACATAAGCAACTATATGTGGTCTTCTTAGGGCAGCCTAGTCCAGGAAGCTTCTCCCAGATTCAAAGGCGATGTTCTTCAGTATTAAAATGAATTACTTTTCTTTTCTCCTCTCGGTAGGCCAAAATTTCCTTTGCATTCCTTTAAATTTCCTTTGCATTCCTTTAAAATTTTCCTTTGCATTCTTTTACGATTTCCTTTGCATTCCCAACTACCAGGGCCTCCTTTCTCATGGTGGCTGTGCCCTGGGCATCCAGTTTGGCCAAGTGCCAGGAAAGGGGCCAAGGACCTGGGCCTATTGTCACAGAGGTGCATGAAGATGGGTGGGAACATGCTTGTCTCTCAGACTTGATAAGTGAGGAAAGATAACCCCAAATCCCACCATCCAGAAAGAACTGAGGCGGGAGATAGATGGGCCCCAGGCTGAGTAGCTGGAGTTTGTCCCCTGTGGACAGATACTCCAAAATAGCAGGAGTGAGAGAGGAGGCTGAGCCCCACTCAGATAAAAGATAGAGACCACATGTTTCTCATTCTTGAGGTCAAGGAGACCTTCCCGACTATACATGCACAGAAAAACTCCTTGGAGGTCAAAAGGGGAGTGACGTCAATCTACCCATCGATCTCTTCTCTGGAATCCATCTTGGCTGAGAGATGCACACACACATATGGGAGGATCCTGAGATATACCAAATACAGACTCAGAACCAGGCAAATAGAAATGATTGGCCAAAGGAAACCCGGAAGAAATACCCCATATAAGTGATTCAAACTATCACAAGGGTGCGACTCTCTCTCTGAGTCAGCCCCTGTGTCTATCCACACATACTCTTTTTCCTCCTAATAAACACTTTACTTGTTTCACTACGTTCTGTCTTTGTGGGAATTCATTTCTGCAAAGCTGAAGGGCCAGGGCCTTGTCACTGGCCACTGACTCTGATTCAGCACTCTGACTGCCGCGGCCTGACTTCAATCTCTGGCTGGGAACCAGAGTCCTGCTTCAAGCCGTTGCAGGCCAAAGCCACCGGAGATCAGAACTACTATGACCGTCTTTCTTTTTTTTCTTTTTTTTAACATCTTTATTGGAGGATAATTGCTTTACAACGGTGTGTTAGTTTCTGCTTTATAACAAAGTGAATCAGTTATACATATACATATGTCCCCATATCTCTTCCCTCTTGCGTCTCCCTCCCACCATCCCTATCCCACCCCTCTAGGTGGTCACAAAGCACCGAGCTGATCTCCCTGTGCTATGTGGCTGCTTCCCACTAGCTATCTATTTTACATTTGGTAGTGTATATATGTCCATGACACTCCCTCACTTTGTCCTAGCTTACCCTTCCCCCTCCCTGTATCCTCAAGTCCATTCTCTAGTAGGTTTGTGTATGACCGACTTTCTAAAGCCTTCTGTTAGTCTGTATATTGTACAGGTAGAACTGTACACTTTATACAATCATCTATCTACAATATGCAGTTCGAAATAAAGGATCATTCTGTTTTCCACTCAACAATATCTGGTGAATATCTCTCAATAAAAAGAATGTATAGATAAAGGTCTGCATAAATGGTGGCACTGAACATAGGCATGATTTAAATCACTGGCTTCCTGTTTAGTTGTATCCCTTTACAATCCTAACAACAGAGTATAAAATTGCCCGACTTTCCTAGACCTTGACCACACTAGGTTTTATTGTTCTATTCAATCTTTGCCAACCTAAAACTTACAAAATAGATTCTAAAATTGAAATTGAAATTAGATTTGCCTTTCTCTGAGTAACAGTTAACTATCATTATCTTTTCATAGTATTAGTCAATTGTATCTCTTCTTCCATGATTTACATGATCTTGTCCTCTGTCAGTTTTTCTAATGGGATGCTGTGATACTGATTTATAATAAGAAATGTATATTTGGTCTTTGTCCCTGGTTCCAACCCTTGGAATTTCCTAAATGGTGAGACAGATCAAGGTATCTTTTGTTATGTTAATTGAGTGACATTTGGAATGCCCCCAAATCACCTAAGAACGGGGTGGGGGTGGGGCTGGTTGCCAGGGGAACCAACTCTGTGATTGGAGAACTGGAACTTTCAGTACTACCCTTTGACCTCCAGGGAGGGGAGAGAGGCTAGAAGTTGAATCTATAGCCAATGGCCAATGATTTGATCATTGCCTACGTAATGAAGCGTCCATAAAATCCCAAAAGGACAGGATCCAGACAGTTTCTGGATTGGTAGGCAGGTGGAAATTACAGAAGAGGGGCACCCTCAGAGAGCATGGAAGCTCCATGCCCTTTCTCATACCTTGCCGTAAGCATCTCTTCCAGCTGGCTGTTCCTGAGTATATATCCTTTTATAATAAACGGGTAATCTAGCGAGTAAATGCTTTTCTGAGTTCTGTGAACTGCTCTAGCAAATTAATTGAGCCCAAGGAGGGAGTCGTTGGAGCTTCCAATCTATATCAAGTTGGTCAGAAGGACAAGTAACAACCTGGACTTACAACTGGCCTCTGAAGTGTGTTGGGAAAGGGGGGTGGAGAGCCTCTTGTACAACTGAGCCTTTAACCTATGGGATCTGACACCGTCTCAGGCAGATGGTGTCAGAATTAAGTTAAATTGCAGGACACCCAGCTGGTGTTGAAGAATTGCTTGTTGGTATGGGGACACACACACGTAGTGAAATTGGTGACCAGATCTTTAGTTGGTGTCAGAGAAGTGGAATTTGCTAGAATGGCCTTGGCTCATGGAAATATGTGGTCTGGAAAGAGAAAGGATGACAAGGCAAGGGATGAAGAACCTTTGATTGCTGGGTGGCCACGTGGTCACCGGTGGTATGGAGTAGCTGCTGTACTGCAATCAGTTACTCTGCAGTGCCTAAATGAAACTGAAAGAGAGGGCTGATTCAGACCCTGATACTAGACCAAGCTCGGAATTTGGTCAGTCTGAGCTGGTCATTAGCCTCACAGCCACCCTCCAAGGTAAAAGTTTTGCAGGGAAACAGAAAGGACCTCAGAGACCTCCGGCCTCCAGGAAGGTAGTCGGTTGTGGGGGAAGGACAAAACAAAAAAACTATTGAAACCAGGGGGTATAGGGCTGTTGACGAAAAAATTAATCAGTTGATCTAAGAAAGAAATGGAAACTTTTATTCAAGCCAAACGGAGGGTCATAACCTGGGAGCATCCTCTCGGAAAGCTCTGAGAACCATTCCGCCCATTAGAGGTCAAAGCACAGTTATATATGTTTTTGAGACAGAGGGCTGTACATTAAATGACCATATATTATCAACAGTTTACACAATCCATATCTACATGTACAAAGCGAGTAGCGGGTCATGGGTCATCGCAGCCCCTTGCAAGATTAAGGAGGACGTTTATCCCTAAGGAGTTGTGACCCTTTACAAGATTAGAAAGAATGTTATCGCCTAAGGAGGTCTGGTTAATGCAGATGCACAACACACACTAAAGGGGAGGGAGGAGGTCCAAATGGGCCAAGAAAAATTTTATGTGTAAATTTTTCTTGTCTTGCCATAAAATATGAATTTTATTTCATCAGTGTGAAAGAGTCATAACATTGATCACCGGTATTATCAGCTTCCTGAAGAACTGTTACTGAAATGGATTGTGGGAGTAACTAATTTGAGGGCTGTGTCTTCGGTTTTGAATGCTGTGGAGGGTAAGAGCATGTTTGGGTTGATTCAGGACCCACAAGGCACTGTTGAACAACCCCAGATGGTGATACATAATCCAGGCGAACATGAGGTTATTCCCAAGGGGACAGCCAGCCTGGTGGACTGGATAAAAGCCACTGTAAGGTCTATTTATCCTGAGAAGAGGGACTATCCATTTCCCCCTATGAATGCCAAAGTGGAGCACCTGAAGCAGCTGATATGCTAGCCTCCTAGAACTGGCTTTAAAACGACCGACTGGGATATTCACCCCCTGAATATGCCCTTTACCCAGGTCATGATGCCGAGCAGGGCCCTGTGGGGCTTCCGGGCATGGAGGCCTTTTGTCCCCCATTTCTTGTAGGCAAGACTCCAGCCTCCATGACCTTCCCTGAGTTCCAAAGGGCAGATTCGAACAGTTGCTTATCAAGAGAGGAGCAGCCACCTGAGGCAAGATTAAAGGGACCAGAGAAGCTCATCAAGATTAGGAGACTCTAGGGCTTTCCTGGTGGCGCAGTGGTTGAGAGTCCGCCTGCCGATGCAGGGGATACGGGTTCGTGCCCCGGTCCGGGAAGATCCCACATGCCGCGGAGCGGCTAAGCCGGTGAGCCATGGCCGCTGAGCCTGCACGTCCGGAGCCTGTGCTCCGCAACGGGAGAGGCCACGCCAGTGAGAGGCCCGCGTACTGCAAAAAAAAAAAAAAGATTAGGAGACCCAACCACCTGAGACCCTGTATACACCCTAATCTTTTCAGCAACCCCACCCTTGTGAAACTTTCCCGAAGAAAGAACTGCAAGACTGTTACTGCCTTGATCCTTATCACATACCTCTGATCACGAGTCCTGACTATATAACTTCTCCCTAGTCCCCAGGGAAGGGGGCACAGTCCTTGAGGCACTAACCTACTGTGTTCCCTCTTTGCCTGGCAAAGAAATAAAGCCACTTTTTATTTTTCCTCCATAACTCTGTCTCCAAATTTCTGTTTGGCATCGGTGCACAGAAAGCCAAGATTTTGGCAACAGTCATGGTAAATACTGTGGTTAAGGAGACCCCTTTCACATGGACGCCCCATGTAACCTTATTGTTGCAAAACTGAATAACAGTCCAGGAAGCCTTATCAAATTTGTTGTCTCAATTTCCCCTCATGGGTCTTGCAGATGCTAATGAAAACAGATTAAATAAAAAGAGAATGAGAAGAAGCCAAAGGTACCTTCAAGAGACTCTTCCCCAGGAGGTGGAAATTTTTAAACAGTTATTCAGAAATAAAGTGAATTAAGCAACTTTTGATAGGAATGAAACAAAAAGGGGAGAGTCATGGGACTCATCCCAGCAGCATGGCAATCTTTAGAGGGTTATCATGAAATGGGAAGAATGAAATGGACATGGATGGGATTAAAACAGTTTTTAATACAGCACTGCCAAAGAGACCCCCTTCTGGTCCCCCAACTTTAAGGGCCCCAAACAAGTCTGCTCTATTTACAGAGAAATTTGAAAATCTGGAAGGCAGAGATTCCAGTGAAAAACCTGACCAGCGATTGCTTGCGGCAGCAGTTAGGCTGAGTAATAAAGATAAAGATTGATGAAAGGGCCAGGGTCCCTTGACTCAACCCCTCACCTGGGATCCAAAGCCTTTTGCACAAAAGTGGGTAAAGTGGTCAGCAGGTAAAAAAGAGACATTTCCAGGACTCCCTGATACCGGAGCCCCAGTCACTATGGTACCAAAACCCTTCGGTGAAGCCCAGGCTCAGGCTACAATTAGACTGAGAGAACATAAAAATGTAAGCGTGGATGGGATTATGAAAGTTGTAATGTTTAAGCAGGTATAATGTAAAGGAGTTATGGCTCCTTTACCTGGATGTTTGATGGGAATGGATATCATGTCTAGTCAGGGAACACGTCCTCTACTTAGTATTATAAAACCAAAACTTGTTGATAGAGTCCTAATGGAGGCTACAGGTAGAAACATAAGTGTTGATGGAATTAAGGTAAAAGGTTGTAGGAGAACTGGTATGTCTGAACAGGCTCTATGTGAAGTGGTCGTTTCCCCTACCTAATATTGTAAAACAGAAGACATGTAAATCCTCCCTTCAAGCAGTATTAATTAGACATGCTAAATGAGAATTGCCCACACAGTGTAGGACAGAAGCTAGAAAGCTGGGAGGGACAAATCCTCTGTGCCATAGCCCAACATGGAGCATAGACTGGGGCTTACAGTGAGGACCACTGGGGCTCTGGACTAGAGACTTTCCCTTTGAGGGGCAGTTACTATCTTGCTACTGGACATTATTGATTGAAGCTACTCTTATGATTGAAGGACAGAAAATGACCTTGAAATCTGAAATACCCACAATGTCTAGGGTGGCGTTGGAGAAATGCCCTAATGGGGATGGCAG
Organism: Mesoplodon densirostris; assembly: GCF_025265405.1. Lineage (NCBI taxonomy): Eukaryota > Metazoa > Chordata > Mammalia > Artiodactyla > Ziphiidae > Mesoplodon > Mesoplodon densirostris. The sequence continues at coordinate 66,491,788 of NC_082675.1, read as the reverse complement.
CGTCCAGAAGAGTTCCATAATAATATGTAAATGGTTAATACAAGATCATGCTGTCTAGGGAAGACAAAGAGGAGATATTATCAGGGAGCCTCTTTTCCTCTAGGGCTGACTTTGGAGCCACCTGAGGAGCTGCTGGAACCAACTGCCAGGTGGACAGAGCCCTATGAGTGGTTATTGACTGAACAACAAATTGCTGCTTGGTTTAGGGATGGCAGTTCCAGGGTAAAGGGACATCGTCTGGTTTGGAAGGCCACCACTCTGACTGAAGAAGGTAAAAACAAATCAGCTCAGTGCACTGAATTGCATGATGCTTTCCTAGCAGCGGTACGAATTGAGTAGTGGTAAAAGCCCCAATGTTTGGGTTTTGACTGACTCATGGTCAGTGGCCAATGGCCTGGCCATACGGCCAGGCAGAAGGGCAATAGAAACCTGGCCTATTAAAGGGATGTCTGTATGGCATACAGCCCTGTGGAAATCACTATAGAAATTTGAGGGGTCCATTAAAGAAGGGGATGCTGGTGCCCAGGTTTGGAAGGCAATTGGAGTCAACAAGAAAATCTCCCCATGTGCTCACTTAAGGTGGCCACCTGCGCCCTTGAAAGCGGGTTGTGGGCACCGCAGCAATGCAGGAACGGGCTGAATCTGGATGTAGTCCTCCCGTACACTCTAAGGCACACAATGTCGATGAGAACCGTTCTGTCTGTCAGCAAGAGACTGCAAACAAAACAGAAGAGCAAAGAGAGTTTGCAAGAGAGCAAGTCTGCAAAGATTAACCCACTTCAGTCACTGACCCACAGTGCACTCTGTGATTCAGACAGAGGAAGTTAAGGACAGGATGCTCTGTGCTTTGGACAAACAGGCCCCTTAGATAGTTACATGTATCTCAGGAAGAATTTTAATGAACCCAGCTTCTTGCATTTTCCCACACATAGAAAAGCACTACAGGGCCTCCCTGGTGCCGCAGTGGTTGAGAGTCCGCCTGCTGATGCAGGGGACATGGGTTCGTGCCCTGGTCCAGGAGGATCCTACATGCCGCAGAGCGGCTGGGCCTGTGAGCCATGGCCGCTGAGCCTGCACGTCCGGAGACTGTGCTCCGCAACGGGAGAGGCCACAACGGTGAGAGGCCCGCATATTGCAAAAAAAAAAAAAAAAGTAAAGCACTACAATTATTAACTTGAAATATCTGTTCTTTGTGCCTAGCAGTCATCTCTTACCAAGATGTATGCTTGCCTGCATGTATTCTGTAGCGACCCCCTCAAATTTTTAAAAATCATTTATAAACTACCTTCCCCCACACCTGCCCTGACCTCTTAGGAGCAGTTTCTCAGAGCTACCGAGAGGCTGTCTCCCAGGCTGTAGTCCTCAGGAAGACCCTGACTGAAGCTTAACTCACAATTCTCACATTGTGTATCTTCTTTCAGTTGAGAAGAGACAGAGGCTGCAGATGGCTGTGTGGCCGATTTCCCTGGTGGGAAGGCTCTGAGCATAGCTGGCAAGTGAGACTGATTCTGGTAGCCCTGGGGAGGGGGAGGGGGAGGGGTGTGGGCGCTGCAAATAGGTCCTGACAGGAATAGACACTGACACTAGACTGAGGTTTTCTCACCCAGTGGGAGAGCTCAGGGTCTTATAAGAACCGGAACAGGCATTATTGCACCAAGGTGGGTGGCTGAACATCCATATCTTCAGACCAAGGAATGCACTTTATGGCCCATAATATCCAACAAACACACAGAGAGAGATCGTCCTCAGAGTACTAGTTTGCTAGAGAATTGGAACAGGCAATTAAAATGTTGGTTGTCTAAAGCCGGGAGTTTAAATCATGAAGGGCTGGCTCAGATGCCTTCACAAGCCTATGTTCACACTCATGAGTGGGGCTAAAGGAGTGTCCCCACTGGACAGGTTTCTCTGTTTTTCTGGTGGATCTGGGGATGGGGTGAGGAAACATGTGGGTGTGCTTTCTAGCCCCCCATCACCTCAAATTTTTCTTTCTTACTTGATGCTGTGGTGGCAGGACCAGGGCTACACCTACAAGGGCTGGAAGCAGGGATGGATCCTCAGCAAGAGACTGTAAGTATGTTTTTAACCTTATGTCAGACAGAATTTCTAAGGGCCTGATGGGGTGGGATGTGCCTTCACCCCACCTGGCAAAATTGGGTTGAACAGTGAATGCAGTCATATTGCCAGATGGTAAAGGTAGCCCCCTGGTTCTTGGCCTGTGTAACAGGCATGAGCGGAGGGGAAGGCACTTGCTAGACTAGTATTGCTGCCTGCAGTGTAGACCAGTGTAGTGGCCCCACCTGTTGTCCCTTCTGAAGGTGGAACAGTTTGGGTATAAATGGAGAAAAGGGAAAAGAGTAGCTGAAGGTGAGAGAATGAATGGATGGGTTATGTAATAAGGGAAATCCAACATTAACACCTTGAGAGAGGTTCAGAGAAGAGATGATGTTGACTCTTAGTTCAGTCATATCCGATGCCTAGAAACGTACAGCTGTGTTTGCAGGCAACGCTCCTGCCTTGGGAAGCTGACAAGGTAGAATGGAAGCCTGGAAACCCAAGTGGCCTTGCCCTGGGAGACACTTTCACACGATATGATGACGGACTGGATAGTTATTAATGACTGAATGAGATTCTGGTGATGTGCCAATGTCTTCTGAGACCTTTATGATTGCTTTGCTATAAGCATATGTATGAAGAGCAGGGAGTGGACTGGGATATTGTGATTTATAATAAGAAGTATATATTTGGTCTTCATCTCCATTTCTAGCACAGAGATTCTAAAACCCTTGGAATTTCCTAAGTGGTAAGACAGTTCAAAGTGTCTTTTGTTATGTTAGTGAATGAAGTTGGATTGTCCCTAGGTCACCTAAGGATGGGGGTTGGTTGCCAGGGGAACCAAACCTGTGATTGGAGGGTTAGAATTTTCAGTCCCACCCTTAGACCTCCAGGGAGGGGAGAGGGGCTAGAGGTTGAATCTGTAGCCAGTGACCAATGATTTGATCATTGCCTATGAATGAACCCTCCATAAAAACCCAGAACCCCCAGTGAGGTCAGCCAATTTCTCTGCAAGTCGATGGAACCTGGAATGAACCCTCCCTGCGAGGTATTTCTAAAGACTCAAAGACCAATAAGAGGTGATGAAACTCATGGAAAAACATCATGTGTTTGGAACTGTTTCATTTTTTGAGCGTTTTATATGTAAAAGAGCTTGCTAGATTAGAACACCTTTGCTGGAGGAAAAGTACCCAAGAAAAGTAAGTGGGCCACATGGGAAAACTGTTAGCTCCAGACACCATAACCAACCTACAAGTTGGAGCCTTATATTGGGAGCTGGCACTTTCCCAGGTGTCTTCTATTGTGGTGTAAAAATTAGCATTTAAAATGACACACATTTATTACCTCACAGTATCTGTGAGTTAGAAATCAGTATAGGCATACCTCAGAGATATTTGGGGTTTGGTTCCAGACCACCACGATAATGCAAATACCTCAATAAATTGAGTCACATGAATTTCTTGGTTCCCAGGTCATACAAAAGTTGTTTACACTGGGCTTCCCTGGTGGCGCAGTGGTTATGAATCCGCCTGCCAACACAAGGGACACGGGTTCGAGCCCTGGTCCGGGAGGATCCCACATGCTGCGGAGCAACTAGGCCCATGTGCCGTAACTACTGAGCCTGTGCTCTAGAGCCTGAGAGCCACAACTACTGGACCCGTGTGCTGCAACTACTGAAGCCCATGCGCCTAGAGCCTGTGCTCCACAACAAGAGAAGCCACCGCAATGAGAAGTCCGTGCACCATAACCAAGAGTAGCTCCCGCTCACCGCAACTAGAGAAAGCCCGCACAGCAACGAAGACCCAACACAGCCAAAAATAAATAAATAAATTTATCTTTAAAAAGTTGTTTACACTACACTGTAATCTGTTAAGTATGCAATAGCATCATATCTAAAAACACAATGTACATACTTTACTTTTTTTTAACATCTTTATTAGAGTATAATTGCTTTACAGTGTTGTGTTAGTTTCTGCTATATAATAAAATGAATCAGCTATACATAACCATATATCCCCATATCCCCTCCCTCTTGCGTCTCCCTCCCATCCTCCCTATCCCACCCCTCTAGGTGGTCACAAAGCACCGAGCTGATCTCCCTGTGCTATGCGGCTGCTTCCCACTAGCTATCTATTTTACATTTGGTAGTGTATATATGTCCATGCCTCTCTCTCACTTCGTCCCAGCTTACCCTTCCCCCTCCCCATGTCCTCAAGTTCATTCTCTACATCTGTGTCTTTATTCCTGTCCTGCCCCTAGGTTCATCAGAACCTTTTTTTTTTTTTTAGATTCCATATATATGTGTTAGCATACGGTATTTGTTTTTCTCTTTCTGACTTACTTCACTCTGTATGACAGACCCTAGTCCATCCACCTCACTACAAATAACTAAATTTCATTTCTTTTATGGCTGAGTAATATTCTATTGTATATATGTACCACATCTTCTTTATCCATTCATCTGTCGATGGACACTTAGGTTGCTTCCATGTCCTGGCTATTGTAAACAGTGCTGCAATGAACATTGTGGTACATGATTTTTTGAATTATGGTTTTCTTCGGGTATATGCCCAGCAGTGGGATTGCTGGGTCATATGGTTGTTCTATTTTTAGTTTTTTAAGGAACCTCCATACTGTTCTCCATAGTGGTTGTATCAATTTACATTCCCGCCAACAGTGCAAGAGGGTTCCCTTTTCTCCACACCCTCTCCAGCATTTATTGTTCGTAGATTTTTTGATGATGGCCATTCTGACTGATGTGAGGTGATACCTCATTGTGGTTTTGATTTGCATTTCTCTAATGATTAGTGTACATACCTTAATTTAAATAACTTTATTGTTAAAAAATACTAATCATCATCTGATAATGCAGGGTTGCCCTGAGTCTTCAATTCGTAAAAAATGCCATATCTGCAAAGCACAGTTAAATGAGGTACAGTTTTGCCTTCATAATAAACAAAACAGAGGCCCAACTTGGGATTTTCCCTTCCTCCTCTTACCTACTGTAAATACAAATGTGATAGCTGGAACTACAGCAGCCATCACATCATTGTGAGGGAAGACCAAGAAAATTGCAGTGACATCTGCTCTGGCACGACTAGTTCATTGAACCAAAGTCTCTCCAGGCTTCTTGTCTTAAAAAAAAAAAAAAAAAAAGCCCGATTAAAAAAGCAGTTGCGGGCTTCCCTGGTGACGCAGTAGTTGAGAATCTGCCTGCCAATGCAGGGGACACGGGTTTAAGCCCTGGTCTGGGAAGATCCCACATGCCGCGGAGCAACGAGGCCTGTGAGCCACAACTACTGAGCCTGCGCGTCTGGAGCCTGTGTTACTCAACGGGAGAGGCTGCGATAGTGAGAGGCCCGTGCACCGTGATGAAGAGTGGCCCCCGCTTGCCACAACTGGAGATAGCCCCCTCACAGAAACGAAGACCCAAGACAGCAAAAATAAATAAATAAATTAATAAACTCTTACCCCCAACATCTTAAAAAAAAAGAAGCACTTAAACCAATCAATTAAAAAAAAAACAGTTGAATTTTCTGCTTTTGCAGGTGAATGTCTTCATAACTGATAACCAAGACTTCTCAGTACATTTAATATGCTTGTGTGTATTTTGAATCTCTAAGAAGGGAAGAGAATATGTAGCAATTCCAAACTTATAAAACTGAGGTATGATTTTTTTCAAAAGCAATTTTTGTGGGACTAGAATATGGCAAAGGTGATAGGATATCACTTTGATGATTATGTTATGATTGGATAGATAATTATGTTTATTATGAAGGCATAAACTTTCTTAGAATCCCCTAACTTCTACCCTCTTAGGCTTCCATTTATATCTCATGGGTTAGAACAGGGTCATATGCTCACTCCTATCTTCAAGGAAGACTGTGGAAGTGAATATGTAACGAATTCTAACCTTGATAGTGAGAAATGGCAACGTAGAAGGGAGTTGAGAGAGACTTTGGGGGTAGCCAACTAGCAGTGTCTGCCACATGCAGCCTGAAAGAAATGTGCTTAACTTTTCCACTTGGGGTTCTAACATCTAACCACAGAAACACGTCTCCAAAAATCCCGGTGAAGCCAAAATCTCTTGGGGTAACAGAACCAGGAAAATTAAACTCCTAAATTTTTAACGTAGACATCTGACACTAAAGTCTTCTCTGTTTCTCCCCATTCTGAAGAACAGCTTCTGGTCTCAACCACGGGGTAAAGAGCAGGCTTCCTGGATGCTGAAACTTATCATGCATCAGCTGCCACTGCCATATTCTAAAATCTTCTTGCCAGGGAAGCGAACCTTCCTTTTCCACCAGTTCTTCAAGAGAGTCAGGTGGAATTAGGACTTTGTCACCTTCTACCCTCTTAACTTTGAAGCACAATGACCCCAAACCCATAGCCCAGTATCTCTTCTTCCTGTACCACAGCCAAGCAAGGCTACCCAGCCAAGAGCCACCCCTTGTTGTTGGGAATGGCCCAGAGCTACTAGAAGGAAACTGACCCCTAGTCCAACTGGTCAGTGTCTAATAATAACCTCCTTTCAAATTCCTTCTTTCCTTCATTTCCATTTCCCAGTTTTTCTTTCACTTCTTCTAACCCAAATTGGGTGCCAAGAAGTCTCGCCAGTCTCTTTCTTGGTTTTACATTTCCAATGAGACCAACATCCCTTTATCCCCTCCAGTTATGGCCCCAGGTTTCAGTTAGCAACTGCACTGATTTCTCTGGCATACACTTGGCATATTTAAATGTCTGCAGCCCTCTAGCTATCATCAGTGTGATGGGGCAGGGTGGTCTTATAGAAAGAGAACTGGATGGGGTATCCAGCTCTACCCTAACTAGCATGGCACCCTGGGCAAGTTAGCACAAAGAGCCTTTGCATTAAGAAGGGTCTGCGGGGCTTCCCTGGTGGCGCAGTGGTTGAGAGTCCGCCTGCCAATGCAGGGGACATGGGTTCGTGCCCCGATCCGGGAGGATCCCACATGCCGCGGAGCGGCTGGGCCCGTGAGCCATGGTCGCTGAGCCTGCGCGTCCGGAGCCTGTGCTCTGCAACAGGAGAGGCCACAGCAGTGAGAGGCCTGCGTATCGCAAAAAAAAAAAAAAAAGAAGGGGCTGCGGTGGTGGAACCTGGTCCTCCAGCCTGTGCAGGATTCCAATGGGAATCATCAGACTGAAAGAGCATTTTAAGAGCTCTTACAGCAGATTTCACTCGGGGAAGCTTGTCATTGTAAGAAAGTTCAGTACTCTTAGAATCCACGTTTTTTTCCATTTAACTTTCATTTTTTATTGGAGCATAGTTGATTTACAGTGTTGCATTAGTATCAGTTATACAGCCATGACTCAGTCATACATATACATATATCCATTCTTTCTCAGATTCTTTTCCCATATAGGTTATTACAGAATATTGAGTAGAGTTCCTTGTGCTATACAGTAGGTCCTTGTTGATTATCTGTTTTATATATAGTAGTGTGAATAGGTTAATTCCAAACTCCTAGTTTATCCCTTCCCCCACCTTCCCCCTTTGGTAACCATAAGTTTGTTTTCAAAGTCTGTGAGTCTGTTTCTGTTTTGTAAATATTAATAAGTTCATTTGTATCATTTTTTTAGATTCCATATTTATGTGATATATGATATTTGTCTTTCTCTGTCTGACTTACTTCACTTAGTAGGATAATCTCTAAGTCTATCCGTGTTGCTGCAAGAGGCGTTATTTCATTCTTTTTTATGGCTGAGAAATAGTCCATTGCATATATGTACCACATCTTCTTTATCCATTCCTCTATCGATGGACATTTAGGTTGCTTCCATGTCTTGTAAATAGTGCTGCTATTAACATTGGGGTGCGTGTATCTTTTTGAATCAGAGTTTTCGTCTTTTCTGGATATATGCCCAGTAGTGGGATTGCTGGGTCATATGGTAATTCTATTTTGAGTTCTTTAAGGAACCTCCATACTGTTCTACATAGTGGCTGTATCAATTTACATTCCCACCAACAGTGCAAGAGGGTTCCCTTTTCTCCACACCCTCTCCAGCATTTACTGTTTGTAGACTTTTTGATGATGGCCATTCTGACTGGTGTGAGGTAATACCTCATTGTAGTTTTAATTTGCATTTCTCTAATAACTAGTGATGTCGAGCATATTTTCATGTGCTTTTTGGCCATCTGTATGTCTTCTTTGGAGAAATGTCTCCTTAGATCTTCTGCCCATTTTTTGTAGAATCCACAGTTTTGAGCCTGAACACAGGTGTCCGCTGCCCTCATTTTTCAGGTGAGAAAGATAAGGCTTCCAAAGCCCATAGTTAGCATAATCAGAACCCAGTGGGTTTTTTTTTAAATCACAAGTCTCCATCCATGGGAAGTGTTCATTCATTCATTCTTGCATTTATTCATCACTGACTCATTCAACATACATTTATTGAGTATCTTCTATAAGCAAGGTAGTGTGCTAGGCATCGAAGACAGAAGAAGGAAAATATACAGCTGCTGTTCCAAAATACATCCAACCCAGAGAGGAGACATCCCTGCCACCAATAACAACACAATCTGGGGACAACTGTGCTTTTCGGGTAGCAGGTGGCTTATGGGTGGTTTCAGCAGTTGGGCGGGGGTTGTCCAGCTGGGCTAGGTCCTTCCAGAAGGGGCTTGAAAGCATCTCGGGGCACAGAGGATGTCATTCTAAATAGAAGTCCCAATGGGTGACAGAGCTGACCGCTGCTAACTGTGACCCTCAATGGCAGCAGAGAAAAGGATGACCTGTCTGACTGAGCTTTGCTGGCCTGGGCCCTGCAGAGCTTCCTGTTTACTCAATTTCACATGTTCCTGTCTTTAGGCCTCTTGCTCTCTTCCCCTCCCTCCACAGGGTGTGTATAAAGGATGTGGGACAGACGTGAAAAGGAAAACATGGGTCTCCCAGGAAGGGGTGGGAAGGTTGTAGGTGAGGTGCAGAGGATGAGGAGGCCCTTTGTTGTGAACAAGGAGGGCTTCCTGGAAGAAGAAGATGTGGAGGGATACTGGGAACACACAGTTCCCAGTGTGTCTTGGGAACAAGAAGTAGTTCAGTTTTGCTCAGGGGTCCCATGTGGCAGGTATGGGGTGGGGGAGGGGAGGAGGGGAACAGGAATGGCAGAAGGAAAGGCTAGACAGCTCAGCCAGGGTTTTATAAAGGGTCTCATAACATCTGCCCATACTGGTCCTGTCTCAGTTTACTAAGACCTCATAAAGTACATGCAGTGCTTTCTTATTCTCCATATATCCTCAAGTATATGAACATAAACATCAAAATATACATTTGAAAATATTCATCTCTTCTCCAAACTGAAAACCCTGGAGTAGCCCATAGGGCCAAATGGCCCTTAGCTCAGACCCTGAGGTACTTAATCTAAACTTCCCTCCAGAAGGCATCACACATTGGAAAGAACTAGTCTTGGAGGAGGGGTGCTAAGGACCCACAGCCACTTAAAGCCAGGCCAACTAAGGTTAGGAAAAAGCTGTCATCATCCAAGAGTCTCTTGCTTCCAAGCCACTCTCACTTTATCGTTCAGTATAACTGCCTCACCTCCTGACACTGAATTTCTTCCTCCTAGGTACTCTTTCTGGGTCTTGCTTTGGACTTGCAAAAGTGCACATATCACTGTGTGTTGCAGTTCATTTAATAATATATTCTGAGACTATAAATTCCTTGAAAGCAGGAACTGTGTCCTAAAAATTTTGTTTCTTTCCCGAAGCATAACACAGGGCCTGGCAGACAGTAGAAGTCCAGTAAATGTCTGTCAAACGGAGCTGAACTTTGAGAGCATCACAAGAGGGAACTGCAGGAGGTGGGTCTGCATCCACACGAGTGATCAGAAGGACCGCAACCAAAGAAGGATGGTAGAAAATAACCACAGGGAGATGGCCGATCGGTCACTCCAGGGTATGCCGCAAATGATAGAAAATTTGACTCAGATTTGTTAGGTAGGAAAGGCATATTCCAGGTCTTTCATGACTGAAAAGCCCTGGGACAACTTCAGGTGAGGCTTGATCCAGAAGCTCAAACAATGTTGCCAGGATTCAGTCTCCATCTCCAGTCTTCATTCTCATTCTCTATGTGAGGCAAGGGATCCACGGCAGGTCTAGACCCACACTGCCCAGGTTTGTGTGTAGCTAGAGAGGACATACCCCGACTGACATAATTCTCACCCTGAACCAGTCACTGTAGCTGGGAAATGAGCTGTTCTGATTTTACAGCCATCAGATAAAGTGAACGGCCAATCTGCAGGTACTGTTCTCATAGCACATCATGTAAGTAGCTCACTGATACAAATTGGCCCTGTGCATGTTTAAGTAGGGTATTGTGGTTGAAAAGTAATGGATTAGGCTCCCCAGCCCTGTCAGTAATTAGTATGTGATCAGGCAAGTCACTTCACACAACTTCCCAGACTTAAATTTCCTTCTCTGTAAAATGAAGCTGCACTTGGTCCCCACGAGAGATCCCTTCAGCTTCAGTGCTCACTCTTCAGTGATCTCTCTTGGGTAAATTACCTGCCAAGTTCCAACCTACGGCGACAGCACCCTGAAGCCCTATCTGCCTTGATCCTATCCCAGGTGCAAATCTGGTTGACTCTGGAGCCATCCCCACCTCCAGGTTTCCTTACAAGCCTGACACCTGGAGTGCTAGGGCTGGGTGTGGGGGTTTGCCCCTCCGGTTTCCAGGAGCTGCTGCCGCCCCAAAGGCCCTGAGTGCTGAGGAGTGAAGTTCTGTGTGGAGAACTTTCAGACTTAGGAGGCTTGCTGATGTTTGTACAAACACCTAAGGTGACCCCTGGGAAAATGTCTGAGGTTTTCTGATTCAGGTGGGGGCTGAGTGAGTGTGGTAAGTTCGAGGACTTTAGGGTTGATCGAGGAAGAGACAGGACCATGAGGGGCAGTCACACGCAAGCTGTATTGGGTGACACTTGGACAATAGGAGGTGAAGGCCCTTCCAGCAAGAGACCTTCTAGAGACCATGGCAAAAGGCCACCACCCAGAAGGGGCCTGAGAACTCCGGGGCAGGGCGGGTGTGGAGGGCAGAGAGGGTGCTTACATATCTAGGTGATGTCGCTCAGAAGCAAGGTTTGGGTTGGGGGCGGTCTCTGGGTCAGATCATCTCTGGTTGGCAGATGTTCTGTGCAGTTTCATAGGGTATGCAATGTAGGTAGACTTTAAATAGCTAAAAATGTCTCTTTGGATTATATTTAAAAGAAGTTAGATGTGTAACAATTTGAGCTTGGCCCTGACAGGCTTTGGACTACTGGCCCTAGCCTGCTGTGATAAATATGGGAACATTAACTAAACATGGGAACCCATCAATAAACATGGAAACATTTTAGACCAATACACTAAGGCCATATTTGGTCCCTTTACATAACAGTGAGTTCCAACTGAAAGGTCTCCGGGGTGAGCATTTACCAGCAGGCTAGGCCAGGTGTGAAAGCCACACTGGAGGGTGTTGAAATTATTCTCAATAAACTAAGCCCTCCTGGGATGGAGAAAGTTCTCACTGTGATTTCTTTCAAGGAATTAAGTAAACAATTAATCCTTTAAGTATGAGTGGAACTTTACCCTTTCATATTTGATTCTTACAACACCCTCCGAAAAAATCAGAATAGGAATGCTAGTGGCGTTCCTCCCCCTGCCACCAGCTTTTAAGGAGTGAGGGTATAGACAGACGTGGGGACAGAGGACAGTAACAGCCAGGACTGAGATCCGGTCTCCTAAACTCCTGCCCATTCTATTTGCCACACTCCTAGGGGAGCAGCTGGAGGTCAAGACTGTTCTTTCCTGCCTGGGGTTCCTGCCTTGCACAGATGCACAGACTGACAAAAGATTCACCCCATGACCTTGGACCATTTTGCTCCTTTTCTTTCTTTCTTTTTTTTTTTTTTTTTTTTTGATGGAATGGGGCAGTTCTTGCAGAGGATGGAGAGAGAATAGCAGGCTGGGTTTCTAGTTTGTCTCATCAAATTTCTCAGCTGGACGGGTTCTTAAGAGTCAGGCATTTTGCAGATGGGGGAGGAAGCATCCTGCCCAGGGCCACACAGTGCCTTTTCCTCAGCGGCTACACTCCAGCCTTTGAGCTGAGCCCCAGGGGACGCCAGCTAGCCTCACCTTTCCCGGAATCCAGTGCTGAGAACAAAGCTTCCAGGAAGATGCTACCCACTCTCCCTCTTTTCAAGGCATTGTTCCCTTAGCTCTCTGTAACCCCTCCATCCCATGGGCCCTGCCCTGTGGGAGTTTCGGATCATAGCTATTTTCCCCAGGGATGTCTTCATTATCCACATTCTTTCATCTTCACTGGGCAATGACTCTCCAAGGGTGGCTTCAGGCTCTGAGGCTGGAGATGCCCTAAATTCTCTTCTGGGAGCAATTTCCTGCCCTGCTGAGGTCCAACGTCAGCCCTGATAGCCACTGCCTTCAGCCAGGGGTGGATCCAGGCTTTGAGGGACCCAGAAGCTTATGCAGTTTGAGGACCTTCTTTAAGAAAAATAATGCAAAATCACAGATACAAAATGCCCCCAAGCCTCTAGGAGGGGCCCTGGCAATGTGGAGCCCGCACCCCTGGTCCCTGCAGGCTGGGGTCCTCTCTGCAGTTGCCTCTCTCTAGGGAGTGGCTGGTTGGTATTCCCAGTGGGATGAGCAGAGCAGCTGAGGGCACCCCAAAGGCCTAGCAAGGGGCGAGGGGTCCTTCGTGTCCTCCAATACTTGCTGCGATGGTTTCATACTGAAGTTACCTGATTTCAAGCCTCATTCAACAGAGTAAGGTGGATTCTCTTTACTCTTGGCCAGAGAGAGAGGACCTCTGCCAACTGGCTGGGCAAATCCCTCGCCACCCTTGTGAGTGCCAACAGATCAGTGCCCCCCCCAAATGCCCAGAGCTCCCCAAGGATATGCACTCTGGCCTAGACTTGCTGCCATCTTGTGTGGCCAGCCATTTCCAGGACGGTCCTGGTTTTAGGACTGAAAGTTCCACATCCAAGAAAACCCCTCAGTCCTGAGCAAACCAAGACATTGGTCACGTTACCGCCACCTCCTCACTCGCAGTGGTCAGTCAGCTCTGGGCCAGACCTCAGCCCCGTTCTCGGAACCCAACCTTGGGTTTTGATGATTACTCCAAACAATAGGCCAGGGGAGGGAGTTCCCTCGTGGTCTAGTGGCTAGGATTCAGGCTTTCACTGCCGTGGCCTGGGTTCAATCCCCAGCTGGGGAACTGAGATCCCACAAGCCACGTGGCACAGCCAAGATTAAAGAACAACAACAAAAAAAAACAGGGTAGGTAAGACTAAGGATCTACAAGGGTCTGCCCTGTTCCCAGCCGTGTCCCTGTCCAGTTAAGGAAACGAGGCCTGCTTATTATTTCAGCAGACAAGGAGGAACTTTGTGAGTGAAATAGGACAGGACCATTGTCAGGGTAAATAATAATATTAGTAATAGTAGTATGATTCATTCCTAACAAGTGCCAGGGTCAACACTGGGGTTTTGTATGGCATTTACTATGGCATTTACTCTTCACTCCAAACTACGAGGTAGGGATTTCCACACTGATTCTGCAGAGGGGAACTTGGAGTTTGGAGATGCTAATCAGCCCATGGTTACCTGTCAGTACAAGCCCTTTCAACCATGTCACCCTGGCCCAGGAGGCAGGACACCTGATTCTCATCCCAGCTCTTTTGTTAACTAATTGCGTGACCTCAAGCAAGTGCTTTAGAACCAGGAACCTCAGCCTCGCTGAACGGTGAGCTCTAAGCTGGTGCTCTCGAGGTCTTTCAGGGGTCTGGGCTCAGTCAGGGCTGAGTGTGAAGGTCAGCTCTGCCGCTTACAACACAGGCGGCCTCGGACAAGTTGCCGGACCGGCTTCCACCTGTAAAATTGTAATACTATCTTAGGCAGTTTGTGGAAAGGGTTAAATGGAATAGTCCATGGAAGTTCAGCACTGAGACTTTTATATATTGACCTAAAAACAAAACAGCTCTTATTGTTCCTGCTGTGGTTCCTCCAAGCCCTTTTCACTAAACCTGTAGAACTTCGATATCGTCCCAAACACATTGTATGCAAAGATATTAGAGACGGCTTCTTTACTCTTTTTCTCAAATATGTTTCCAGAAAATGGAAAAGTTGTGTCCATGACAACCAGAAGGATGTGGCCAGCAGAGATGGAGGGGAGAAGAATTGGCTCAGAACTGGCCCTGAAAATGAGAGCCCGTTGTAACCACGGCCAGCCCCTTCTAGACAGCTGTCATGGGAGAACCCGTGAATCCACTTTCTAGGATTTCAGAGAACCGAGGCCACAGGTTTTCACATAGGACCCTGCCCTTGTTGGGCTGCTTTGGGACCTGCCTGCCAGGCCCAAATCTTAACATACAAACCAGGAATGAGATGCTACTATGGAAAATGAGAGTTTTACTGTGGGACCAAGAAGCCATCGCACATTTTCAGTCACATCAGGACCGACACCCCCGGGAGTGACCAGTCAGCTCATTTAAACGAGGTGTGGTGTAGTGGTCAGTGTTTCAGGGTCAGACCCTCACACTCAGATTTTGCTGGCCACCCTGCGGCTGTCATCATTTTTCCAACCTCTTCCAAACTCCGCAGACAGTTTTGGGAAGCCGTGCACACTGCCAGGGGCCAAGGAGAAGCTGGGAGGCCATGGTGGTGGCAATGAGCTTCAGCATCACCCGAGCCAACGCATTGCTGGAGGCTCTGGGGCTGCTCCCTTCCAATAGGAGAAAGGCCAGTTTTCCTCCAGCATCAGGAGATCCTCTCAGCCAATGCGAGGCCAGACCCCAGTGACTCACTCCCGCAGTGTGTGGTTTCTCAAGCAGATGTTCCCAGACCACATGAAAGGCTGGCAGATTATTACTATAGGGTTTAATGTTCCTTCTTTTGTTCACATTCCTAATATAAGGAAGTGGAGGTTGGGGATTGAAGGAAGCATTGTTGTACAGCCCAGCCCCTTCTCCCTGGCAGCTGCGCTCTTGCTGGCCCTCCTGGGTGCTGAGCTAAGGGTGCTTCCCCCTCCTCTTCTCCTTGCTTCTCCATCCAGGATGTTAATTTTACTGGAATTCCTTTCACTACAGTAAATGGGGCCAGAGGTTGAGGAGGAGGAGAATAAGTCCGGGACAACTTGCTTGTACCCCTCCGGGTCCCCAGGAGGCCTCCTGGGGACACCCAGCACTCTGTTAGGACCCGGGGATGCAAACCAGTCTCCAACCTCCAACCTCTGGGATGGAGACTGAGCCAGGAAAGGTGGGTTAAGTCAGGAAGTAGAATGAACCCTCTTTCCTCTACTTCAAGATACATTTTTTTTTTTTAAAGAAGATGTTGGGGGTAGGAGTTTTTTATTAATTAATTAATTTATTTTTGCTGTGTTGCGTCTTCATTTCTGTGCGAGGGCTTCCTCTAGTTGTGGCAAGCGGGGACCACTCTTCATCGCGGTGTGCGGGCCTCTCACTATCGTGGCCTCTCTTGTTGCGGAGCACAGGCTCCAGACGCACAGGCTCAGTAGTTGTGGCTCACGGGCCCAGTTGCTCCGTGGCGTATGGGCTCTTCCCAGACCAGGGCTCGAACCCGTGTCCCCTGCATTAGCAGGCAGATTCTCAACCACTGCGCCACCAGGGAAGCCCAAGATACATCAGCTTTAAAGGACCAAGTTCCTCTCTCTCTCTCTGTCTCTCTCTGTCTCTCTCTCTCTCTCTCTCTCTCTCTGCATTTGGAACAGTGATTTATCAAAAACTTTTAACAAAATGCAGTGGCTGCTTTCAGTAATTTGGATTTAACCATTATTATTCTTTTCCTCTAACTTCTTTGTATTCCTTTCCTATGTTTATAATGTTAAAGAATGATTAAAATAATATAACCATATTGCAGACAGTGGGAAAACAGAGAAGAGGTAAGATTGTTCACTCATAATCCCATCATTGTAACACAATCATTCAGGTGTATTCTCTCCTAGTTTTGTTTCTCTACTTAGCTAATGTCAGAGTGAAGGTAAAATACTGTGCGCTTCGTTGTGGTTTTATCCCTTTCACATTGTGTCATTAACAGATCCTCCCTGGAACTCTGTGGTCACCATAAATCATTCTAGTGTTTGTAGAATATTAAAAGATGAATATCTTTAACACTGTTCCTTACTTTGTTTTAAACTTTTACTTTCAGGAGAGCTATTCATTAAAAAAAAAAAAAAAAGGGTTGGTTTTGTCTCCCTGTGCCCAGTTTTGAATGTCCCGTTTAGTTGTCTTCATCTTGGCTTTTGGTATCTAGGTCTCTGGAGAGTCCCTGCTTCTTCAGGGCTCTTCCTTGTAGCTACTCCACAGGGAAGGCACAGAAGTTGCTCCTGAGCATATTTAACTTATGGGAATTTAAACCTGACCTCTAGACATCACTCCTCTTGCATCGCTTATGGTCAACAGCAGTGGATGCCATTGGGTCTGGAACAGTGTGGCAAGGCCTGGGAAATGAAAGTGTGGGTCATTTACAGGGGTTCCTGACCAGTGGCCAAGAAAGTGGAACCCGTCTGCAAGTGGCCAAGCAGATGGGTGATGGTTTTGCCAAGGTCCTTGAAGAAGAAATGAAATAATAAACTACAAGTCCTAAAGACGCCTTGACTAACAATGACAGGAACTTATGACAGGCTACATACACAAAACTACGTGTGGTGTAATAGTGGGGAAATTTAAGGGGTTTTCAAAGGTAATTTTTAATTTCTACTTTCATTCTGACGTTAGGATAAGCTATGACTCCATGATTGCTGGAATGACCTAAGCTAATTTGGTTGGTCTTCCAGCATGTTCTCTCAGTAACCTCTAAGAATGGGAAGTAGATAGAGGCCATTGGTCCCTTCCCCCAATTTCTCCCCATGGTGGCATGTTACAACACAAGCAAGTCTTAGGCCAGATTCTGCCAAGAGCAGCCTGCATAAAAGCAATCTATACAACCTGTTCTCGTAAAATCAGGGTCTTTCCACTTACAGGCACATCTAGCACCTTGCATGAGATGTTCATTTGGAGGTGGGTAAACTAATATTCTGATGGTAGGATCAGCTGACTACAGTGAGTCAGGCAACAGGCTGATGGTTCTAAACGGGCAGAGCAGGGAGCAGGCAGCCAGCAGGCATCCCATAAATAGCTGTTTCCTTGACTTGCCTTCCCCTCCACAATCTGAGCAGAGAAGGAGCTTGCACATCAGCTTCCCGGCAGCCCCTTGGCAGTCTCCAGCGCTTTTTGGGCCCTGGCACCAGGGAGCTCATGATTTCCCAGAGTCAGGAAGCCCCCAGGAAGTGCCGAGAGTCGCCCTGGTCCAGAGGAGCTTGGCAGGATGCTGTCCTGGGATCAAGTTTCTGGGAAAGTGCCTAGAACTATAGGCTGTGGTTTTCCTCAGTATATAACCCCCATCTCCCCCTTCTGACTATGGGAGTGAAAGGAACTGACTGTGGAAGCAGCATCCTATGAGGACAGGGCACAGGGACACGGTGGATCCCAGCAATGGTGTTGCTGGTGGCCTCTTCCCAGTCTCCTGTCCTCAAAAGAAACCAGGATCGAAAAATGTGGAGCCTGGTCCAGCCTGGTTCCTACCCAATCAGAAACCATGGCATGAAGTGAAAACTCTTCACAAACAGATTTCTGAAGGTCTATTATGTGCCAGACACTTTGCAAGGTTCTAGGCTAGTGGGAGAGAGGAAAGGTCTCCACCGGAACTGACTTGGATATTCTAAGTACTCTCAAGGTGATTGTACGAGCCGAGAGGAGGGAGTTTCTCACTGTGCAGGGGAGCCAAGAAAGGCTTTACAAAGAGATGATGCCTGAGCCAGATCTTGAAAGGCAGATTTGCCAGATAGAAGATGATGGTCTCCTCAGAAGGAATGGTGGGGTGAAGGCCCTCAAAGGTGGGCTCTTCAAACTTCTTTAACTGAATTGCAATCATGCCAAGATTTTGAGTAAATGACTCTGAGGTCAGTTTCCTCAACTGGAAATCTCCCAGTACAGTAACATGCTCTTTCTGGGAACTTAAAGGGGATTTCATTTCTTTTGAAACTAATAAACACTACACTACCCCAGGAGGCTGAATTAGGTTTTGAAGTCAGCCAAGCTGAGTTTTCTAGTTCAACTTCCAGTTGGAACAAAATTAGTAAAGAATGTGTTATATCAAGAGAGAGTCGTTTTACTGAAATAGCTTGAACTTTTGCTCACAGAGATAGCAAATCTCAGCCAAGAAGTATTAGTGCTGACTTTGACTTCGGTTGCATCTTACATGTAGCTCCTCCCTGAGTCAGAAACTTGGTAACAGGGCTGACGGGAGATGGAGGTGAGTGGGCATGGAGAAAAAGCTATTGAACCCACTCTGCAAATGTCAAGTGCAATAAAGTGAAGACAGCCAGACTGCCCACACCCTGTTAGAAAGTCTCTTTAAACTCTGTGGATTAATTAACAGCTGTTTAGGGGCATTTCTAGAAACTCTCCGGAAGCCAAGCAAGTCTGAACTCAGCCAAAACTGTCTTCACCACTACTTGGAAACAAGCAGGTCCCCCACCTTCAAACTGCCCTTAACCTGTGCAGAGGCTGCTTTCCAGGCACGAGGCAGCTGACCAGCCCTATCTAGGTCTATTCAGACCCACCTAGAAGCAAAACAGCTGTGAATTGCTCAGGGGGGTTATAACTTCCTTATCTAATATGTTCATTGATAGGACGTTCCTTCTCTCTCACCTCTGCTCTACCTTCTCAAATCCCTGACCCCTACACCTCTGTCTGACCACCAACACAGAGAAGCAGGGCAGCCTCAAAGTTGCTCTGGAGACTGAAGCCTGTGCAGAAAGATCACATTTCAGAGATGGACACGGCAGTGTTGGTTTCACCACCATCCAGAACCACTCCATGTGGCGAAAGACAAAAATGCAAACATCATGTCTGTTGAAAATTGGAAATATTTGAAAAGATAAGATATATGTATGAGGTTCTCCTGGTATTCCATTATGTTTTCCCCTTTTCATTGCTGAAATCTTCTAAATATTTTATTACTTAAAAATTCACAGAGCCACCTAAAATTGATGCTCATCATTACTGATCATTAGTGAAATGCAAATCAAAACTATAATGAGATAGCTCTTCACATCCATTAGGATGGCTGTTATCCCCAAAATAAAGAGAAAATAACAAATGCTGGCGAGGCAGTGGAGAAATTGGAACACTTGTGCATTGTTGGTGGGTAAAGTGCTGCAACTGCAGTGGAAAAAATAGGGTGGTTCCTTAAAAAATTAAACATAGATTACCATGTCATCCAGCAGTTCCACTTCTGGGTACGTACCCACAAGAATTGAAAGCAAGGTCTTGAAAAGATATCTGTACACCAGTGTGCATAGCAGCATTATTCACAATAGCCAAAAGGTAACAACAACCCAAAAGTCCATGGATGGATGAATGGATAAATAAAATGTGTTGTTTATACAATAGAATATGATTCCATCTTAAAAGGGAATGAAATTCTGGTCCATGGCACAACATGGATGAGCCTTGAAAATATTATGCTAAGTGAAATAAGCCAGGAAAAAAGGAGAGATATAGTATAATTCCATTTATATGAGGTACCTGGAGTAGTCAAATTCAAAGAGACAGAAAAGGGAATGGTGGTTACCAGGGCTGGGAGATGTAATTGTTTAATTTTGTACAGAATTTCTGTTTGGGATGATGAAAACCTTTGGGAGGTAGATGGTGGCCATGGTAGTATAACAATGTGAACGTACTTAATGCTACTGAACTGTACACTTACAAATGGCTACGGCAGTAAATTTTATGTCACATATATTTTACCACGATAAAAAAATTGAAAAATAAATAATAAAGGAAAATTTCACAGATATCTTAGAATGAGTTAATTATAAAATATTTAAACAATATAGATAAAGCCAAAGTTCTGCTTGATTATACTATGCTCTTATCAGATACTACCCTTGTTTTCAGTTTGAGGAATTTCCCTGCAGATAGTTTATGTATATTTCCAGTGGGGTACATTTATTTATGGAATTAACATATTTCCAGGTTTTTTTTTTCAATTTTCATATAATTATTGTCACACTCAGCATTGTGTCTAATCAAATTAAATTCCACTCTATTTGTCTTACTACATTTATTTCTGCCTTTATCATTGGACTTTCTTACCATTTCTTCCTCTCCTTCATGTTTTCTAAGGCTTAGCCTTTTCCTCCCTGCCTGATGATTCTAGGCCAGAGGGTCTCCCCTCTCTTTATTTTTTAAAAATATTTATTTATTTATTTATTTATTTATTTATTTATTTGGCTGCGCCGTGTCTTAGTTGTGGCGTGTGGGGTTTTCTTTGCGGCATGTGGGATCTAGTTCCCTGACCAGGGATAGAACCCGGGACCCCGGCATTGGGAGCGCCGAGTCTTAGCCACTGGACCACCAGGGAAGTTCCTCTCCCCTTTCTTTAATTCCTAACATTTTAGAGGCATAAGGACACTTAGAATGTCTTTGGTGTGGGCCTGAAGTAGCACTGACTGCCCTGCCCCAGCGCTGCACTTCATTACCCCCGTCTTGCCTCGGATTGGATCATCATCTCACTCAATCATGAGCTTCCTGTGTGCTTCCCAGAGCCCAGCACAGCACCAGGCACTAAAGTTCCTGAGAAAGAATACAAAAGCAAAAATTAAAGCAATCAGACCAACACCTTGTTGCGTGTTGAGTACTTTCCTGGTGAATCTGAGTCCTGCCGGGGACTTGGAGGCTCGTGGCAGAGAAGGAAGTAACGTCTGCCTTGCTTCTGTTTTCCACCTGGCAGCACGTGTGTTTTCTCCGTTTCATTCCACGGTTTGGAAAATCCATGAGCCAGCACCCAGCTCCGTCTGCTGACCGCATGATGACCCCCTCTCTGGAGAAGCGGCTCCAGGGCACAGGTCCTCTGATACTGTCTTCAGCGAGCCCCAGGTGGGAACAAGCCCTTCCGAGAAGACGATTTAAACATTAATCAAAAATAAAACTCTACGAGGGTGGAGGTGAGAGTCGAGTATTTTTTGAAAGGCTCATTAATGACAGCATGACCAGGCCTGCTGGTGAGGACCCAGCAAGTTAGACTATGGGACTCTTGCTGGCAGTCACTTGAAAATAAAAAAGTGTGGGTTCTAATGTTATTTGCCAGCAAAAGGCAAAGTGGTTTTCTCCGGTGGCCTCCTGAAAAGTCTGCAGACTCTTGCCAGCTGGGTCATTGAATGCCAGCAGGACAGGGGTTGGCTCTAACATTGGTTACAAGGCTCTGGTGAGAACAAGGTCCCAGAACTAGTTTTGGTGAGAATTTTTGTGCTTTTGTGAGTTAGCTCTCCAAGATAGAACAATCTGGTGGCCTTTTTTTTTTCTTTTACAAATTTATTGAGGTATAATTAACATACAATAAATTCAAAGTTTACAGTTTGATATGTTTTGGTATATATATACACTTATAAACCGTCACCTTAATCAAGATGTGGAACATTTCCAACACCCTAAAAGTTTACTAGTGCCCTTTGGAATCATTGCCTCCCTTCCCAGACAACCACTGATCTGCTTTCAGTCACTATAGTTTAGTTTGCATTTCCTAGAGTTTCACTCTAATGGAGTTGTATAGCGTATACTTTTGTTGGTTTGGCTTCCTTCAGCTCAGCATCATGATTTGAGATCCATTCATTTTGTTGCACATATCAATAATTCATTCACCCTTTTCATTGCCTGGCAGTGTTCCATTGTACAAACACATAATTTGTTTTTCCATTCTTCAGCTGATGGACATTGTGGTTGCTTCCAGTTTGAGGTTATTACCAAAAAAGGCTGCAATGAACATTTGTGTACAAGTTTTTGTATGAACCTGTTTGCATTTCTCTTTGGTAAATACCCAGGAGTACAATGGCTGGGTCATATTCATGGGTTTTTTTCTTTTTCTTTTTTGTTATTTAAAAAATTTTTATTGGTGTATAGTTGTTTTACAATGTTGTGTTAGTTTCTACCATACAGGAAAGTGAATTAGCCATATGTATACATATATCCCCTCTTTTTTGGATTTCCTTCCCATTTAGGTCACCACATAGCAGGTTCTCATTAGTTATCTATTTTATACACATTAGTGTATATATGTCAATCCCAATCTCCCAGTTCATCCCACCCCCCTTTTTCCCCCCTTGGTGTCCATACGTTTGTTCTTTACATCTGTGTCTCTATTTCTGCCTTACAAACAGGTTCATCTGTCCCATTTTTCTAGATTCCACATATATGTGCTAATATATGATATTTGTTTTTCTCTCTTTGACTTACTTCACTCTGTATGACAGACTCTAGGTCCATCCACATCTCTACAAATGATCAGTTTTGTTCCATTTTATGGCTGAGTAATATTCCATTGTATATATGTGCCACATCTTCTTTATACATTCATCTGTCGATGGGCATTTGGGTTGCTTCCATGACCTGGCTATTATATTCATGGGTTTTTAAACAGACCCCAAAGGAGCCCTGGGGTTTCTGCTTAGAGAGGAGCAGGGTCCCAGGGTCCCAGTTTCCATTTCAGACACAGCAGAAGTTCCAATGGCATCCCGCATGGTTGGCTTCCCCTGTCAGCTTTTCATTGAAGAAATGTTTCTATAGCCAAGAAGAAAGAAGTTTGAGAATCCAACTCTTCTTCTAACTACCCCACCCCATTATTTTATAGATAAGGAAAACTGAGTTTGCAGAAAGCCCATGGCCAAGGTTGGTAGACTGGATGTCTCTGCACGTTCCTAGGCCTGGGACTCTAGGTCAGTGACCTTGGCTTCTTCCCATTCATGTCTTCCACCTCCCTGGGGAGTGTGGAAGCTGCTAGTAATATCAGGTTGGCATCAGATAGAATCATATCTCAAATACGTGGACATTTCCTTTAAAAGTCTGTGAAGCCGGATATAGCAGACAATTTAGGCCAAGGGGTCAGGAAGGCATCACTGCAGAGACTTTCCACAACTGCACAGCACTCTTCCAGAGAATTATACTTAGAGGCCCTTGAGTCGGTCTGAGCCAGACAATGTCAGAGGGGAAGGGCTTATTGTTCCTGTGTGTCTTTCACCCTCCCGTAGTGGAGAGGGGAGGCTTCTCTGGGGGCTCTTTTTTTTTTTTATATTGGAGTATAGTTGATTTACAATGTTGTGTTAGTTTCTGGTGTACAGCAAAGTGATTCTGTTATACATATACATACATCCATTCTTTTTCAGACTCTTTTTCTATATAGGTTATTACAGAATACTGAGTAGAGTTCCCTGTGCTATACAGTAGGTCCTTGTTGATTTCTTTACTTCACTCCTCCTGCAAGGAAAATGAAAGTCCTTTCCTCTAGGCCGCTCCAGCCTGGCAGACCCCATAAGCACCAAGCCTGAGAACAAGAGCTGAGCCCTTTCACCTCTGTTTGCCCAGCTGTTTGAGATGATTTGCATACAGTGTGGCTTCCTCTGGTCCCTACTCTCAAGCAGTTTACAGTTGAGGTGGGAGAGAGTGGCTGGATCATGCAGAGTCTTGAAGGCAGGCTCAGACTTGGTCTCCAGTGCCAAGGGAGGCCAGAGGGGTTTCCACCGGAAAGGCCTGGTCATATTTCAACATTGCTGAGCACACCTGGGAGTTAGGGAGGACAGTGATAATCCAGCTCTCCAGGATCAGCCTCTGGTGAAACAAGACCAAAGGAGGTCAAGTATGGAACAGAGGTACAAGCAATCTGATGTGAAAGCCAAGAGGTTAACAGGATCAGTCCCAACTGGAGGATTCACAGCAGGCTCCCTGGAAGAGGTGGTATTTAAGCAGGGCCTTGAAGGGTGTGGTGGTTTGGCTGGGCAGAGGGATGAAAGGAAGGCTTAGATGTCTGGAGGTGGAAAGCTTGCCTCAGGACCAGGTGGTCCATCAGAGTGGCCTGCTGAGAAGCAGGTTAAGACAGAACAGCACAGTGTACTAAATAGGACGCAGAGGATCTGTGGCTTTTTGTGTAGGGAAAGGGGGCTTTCGAGCAGGGATCTGGGGCCAGGCTAGCTGCCCAGGTAACACCAGGGCGTCACTCATCTGTGGGGGGTTCTGGAAAACTGAGCCTCACTAATGTCTCATATGCAGGTACTGACTTGGGTTCATCTCTGAGCAGAGAAGCAAGGGCCACTCAGCTGCATGTTTTCCCCACCCCCATCCCTTTATTCAAGGAGATCAGGTTACAGGGTACGGGGCCTGGAAATAATGAATGTTTACTGATGAATAAATGAATGAACAAATGAGTGAATGAGTGGCTAAATATGTAATCGAAACCTTCTAAGGGAACTCACAAAAAGATGGTGTGTGTGTGTCTGTGTGTGTCTCTGTGTTAAAGGAAGGCGCTCCAAGCCCACACTTTGTCTTGGTGTTGTGGGGGTGGGAGTGCTTCTGAGCAGAAGCTTCAGGGTTGTTATCCTGCAGCTCCATCCCCATCATGGATTTCCCATACACACTCCTCCACCCCCAGTCTCCACACACAGGGCCAAGGCCTAAATTCCCCAACACTGGCAGAAACTCCACCCCTGCCCTGGTACTGAGCCCAGATTCCAAGATTGTGAGGACTCCACACTCTCTCTTGCAGGCAGCAGAAAGCTCAGGAGAAAGCCTTCCACATTTCTCCAACTAATAGTGCTCTTTCTGCCAGCATCTTCTTCCTACTGAGTCCACGTGTGAAGCTCACCAGCTAAAGCCTCAGCCCACCCCAAGCCATGCCAGCTTTCTCCTTACCCTAAACACCTTTGTCATTCCCCAGCTCAGTCCTTAAACCTCACCTGAGTACACCAGCTTCCTGCTTAATCTCACCCTTGCACCTCGTGATCTCAGAAGGCAGCACAGAGCAGTGGTGCCCAGGCAATCGGGCAGGACCGAATGGAATCCCAGCTCCTTCTCATGGCTTCTCCAAACCTCATCTGTAAGTGGGAATAGTAATTACTTACCTCACTGGATTATAAGAACCAATTGGCCAAATAATAAATGCCACAAAGGGTGTGAAGAAAAGGGACTCCTCCTGCACTGTTGGCGGAAATGTAAATTGGTACAGCCACTACAGAGAACAGGATGGAGGTTCCTTAGAAAACTAAAAATAGAGCTACCATATGATCCAGCGATCCCACCCTGGGCATATATTCAGAGAAAACTCTAATTCAAAAAGATACACGCACCCCAATATTCATAGCAGCACTATGTACAATAGCCAAGACATGGAAACAACTTAAATGTCCATCAACAGATGAATGGGTAAAGATGATATGGTATATATATACAATGTACTGTTACTCAGCCATAAAAAAGAATGAAATAGTGCCATTTGCAGCAACATGGATGGAGCTAGAGATGATATGCTAAGTGAAGTAGGTCAGACAAAGAAAGACAAATATCATATGATATTGCTTATATGTGGAATCTAAAAAATATGATATGAATGAACTTATTTACAAAAGAGAAGCAGAGTCATAGACATAGAAAACAAACTTATGGTTACCAAAGGGGAAAAGGGGAGGGACAGATAAATTAGGAATTTGGGATTAATAGATACACACTACTATATATAAAATAGATAAACAACAAGGTCCTACTGTATAACACAGGGAACTATATTCAATATCTCGTAGTAATGTATACTGGAAAAGAATCTGAAAAGGAATATATATATATATTATATATAACTGAATCACTTTGCTGTACGCCTGAAACATTGTAAATCAACCATACTTCAATTTTTTTAAATGGAGAAAAAAAAACTAAAAAGAAAAGAACAAAATGGCAATTTACTATATGAGAAGTGATTACCCTTCAGTCTACAAACATGAGTGAGCAAAATGATTTATTTTTCTTTCCCTCTAAAAAGTAACTCAACTCTGTCTCCCGGTTTCTGTCCTAGATGCAGCAACCTTTTTTTTTTTTGCTCCACGCGGGCCTCTCACTGTTGTGGCCCCTCCCGCTGTGGAGCACAGGCTCCGGACGCGCAGGCTCAGCGGCCATGGCTCACGGGCCCAGCCGCTCCGCGGCATGTGGGATCATCCCAGACCGGGGCACGAACCCATGTCCCCTTCATCGGCAGGTGGACTCTCAACCACTGCGCCACCAGGGAAGCCCCAAGTTGACAACTTTTATTGAACCCATGAGAGAGCTGAGGGCAACCAACTAGAATGAAATCCAAGAAGAAACAGGTGCCCTTAGAGAGAGACAGGGAATGAGTACTGGCTTACCTGGGGTAGACACAGTTGGACAGCAGTAAGAATTCAGCTGGAACGCGTAACAGACTAGTAGAGACAGAGGGTGGGCTGCCAAGAATATGTGAAGCCCAAGGGGGAAATTTGCTTTTCTCTGCAGACCCCAAGGTTAGGGAGAGTCCTTGAGAAAGCATCTCTTGTGATCCAGGCCTGGGGGAAGTGAACATCCGCCACCATGGAAGGGACACGAAACCCCACCCAGATGCTTCTCCCCCATCCCCACTATAAGACAAAAGCCTTAATCTGTAGGGGAAAGGGCAGCAACACCATAGCCATAGGATGCACCATTTATAACCAATGTGAAGATGAATAAAATATTAACATACATTTTGTTTCCCCTAAAACATTATACATAAATCAACACAGTGCTCTGATTACCATCTTACACGTGCATTTAGATTGCAAATGAGCTCAGTTTTAAGCACTTTTGTAAGAGCAAGTGAGAGATGCATTATGTGGCCATATTGACATTAATGATGGTGACCTCCAGAATTGCCCCTTCCCAAGAACACACACAGACACAAGAAGTTACTACACAATAGTTTTGCCTATATCCCATTGGTCCAAACTTAGATCATGTCTGAGAGACTGGGGAATAGTTTTTATTCTGGGTGCCCACACATCCTGCTAAAAATATCAACTACCGTGGAAAAGAGTAGCATGCATCTTCTTTGTTAAAAAAAAGCCTTGCTTTTTATCACTATTTTTGCTGTAATTCCACTTTGATTTTCCAATATTCATTCCATATTAATATTGTTATACTATTTTTTGCATGGTAAATTTTTTTCCATTTCTTTCTTTTCAACTTTTCTGAATGAATTTGTTTCAGCAAAGTGTCTTGGCTATAGCTCGTAGCTGGATTTTTTTTCTTTTTTATTCAGTGTGATAAACCCACCTTTAAATAGGTGACATACCCATTATATTTACTGTGAACCATCTTATTTTTGTCTTCTGTTTGTCATGCATTTTTCCTTTGTTTTTTTTTTTCTTTCTTTTCCCACTGTCTATGCTGTATGTGGAGCTGGATAGAATTGCATAGATCTTTCCACCCCCTTTTATCACTCTACTGTGGGGAAGCTATTTGTTCTACTACTATTCATGTAGTAGTTTCCATTTAAATTTTAATGTCATATCAACCACCTGAGGCAGGTAAAATGTCTCATGCTCAGAGATATTCAGGTTTGGTCAGGAGCCTGATGAAACTCCCTGGGATGTGCTTACTGGCTCTGATCAGCCCTTCTGGCGTCATGTATACACGCCTAAGTCAGCCATTGCCACGGGGATGGGAGTGGTGGCGGTAGCAGTAATCTCCTTGGTCATGCCTGTGTCATGGACCAACCTGGTATTCAGGGGGAGGGACTAGACTCACCCACACAACAGAGACTAGGCACGGGAAAGGGGTGTTATTGCCAAAAGAAGGGGAATTAGATGCCTACCCAGGAGGGTCCATCATAAATGTGTATGCACCTAACAACGGAGCTTCAAAATGCAGGATAGAATTGGTAGAACAGGAGAGATGATAGACAAATCCACAGCTAGTTGGAAAGCCCACTGCTTTGTTTTCTTTGTCTCTGCAGCATTGGAAAACTGGAATATAATTAATTTTCTCTCACATCCTTGAAAAATTGGAAGATTAATAGCTCCTTGCCCTCAAGGGAGGGAAATTAATTTTTTCCGTTGTTCATTATTCTGATTTAGAATTTAATGGGCCATAGAAATGGTGGCGAAAGAAAAAGAGGAAGGAGAGGGTGCCTTTGAGATTGAGCAACGGAGGGAGGGATTTCACGCAGAGTAAGAGAGGTCAACGAAGGGAGTGGAAGTGAGTCTAAGGACAGAGCCACACCCCACTCAGTGGCAGAGTTCAGGGATGGAGGGGGTAAGGCCTCACCTGTGTGGCAATGTGGAGCTCTAGGGAGGTGGGTGTGCAGGCATGGAGAGCTTCAGCCTTTCCAGAATTTTTTTCACCCAATTGAATGAGAGCTGATGGACCTAAAGCAAGATGTAAGCTATGACAGGGGGGTCTAGGCAGTCTTCAATGGAGATAAGCTACTAACGAGGGCAGGGCCTTCCCTGATGTCTTGGTGCAGCCTAAGACCCCAGAACCTATGTAAAATCTTTTGGAAAGTGGAGGGGATGGGGATGGAGATAGAACAATGAGTGAAACTGGATTATCATCAGGGCCCAGTGGTAGATGGTAACAGTATGCTGCTCCCATGACAGGAACAGATGGTGTTTGCAAATCATAGAAGAGCCTCTATGTTGCATCAAGAAGAAAAAATTTCTCCACAGAGTACAAGTAGAGCCCCCATACCCCGCCACCTTCTCTTACTCAGCCTCTCAGCTTAAAAGGCTCTTGGAAACACAACACACGCCGAGCCCTAAACAATCCTGTGCACAGAGCTCTCCTCGCCCGCTGGGCAGGACGAGGCACAGCCCCCGGGGGGAGGCCACTGCCCAGCACGGCCCAACCCGTGTCCTCGGCATGATCCCCTCGACCTCCACGTTGCACGTCCCAGCTTCTCTTAGGTGTCCACGCAGAGCTGTGCCTTTCCCTTCCTTCCCAGCTAGAGTTAAATGATATGACATCCCTGACCACACCCTTCAACAACCCACGTGCTGACTAGCTTTGGAAGGCCAGTCTAAACCAGTGGAGTCCGTGGCTGCCTTTGTAAAAGTTATTATGTGTAACTTGCTTTTTACTGCACTTTAGTTTAAAATTTGGCTTCATGTAAGGCCTGTTCTTAATCTTCGAGAACCAAAAACTGCCTTGTTAGCGTGCTAAGGAGTGTAAAAAGCAGTGATTCCATAAATGCAACGGCTTCCTGTCCCTACGTGCTGTCTTGCACCTCATTCTCTCCGTCCCTCTGGGTTACTCCCTCTGCTGTCACTGGTTAATCACTGGGCGCCAAGGACTCCCTGAATGAAAGCTTGGCAAGTGGAATAAACGGGGTGGGGGAGCCTTGTGAACAGTCCTCTACTTAGCCTAAGAAATGCAGGTTTAGTTCTCCTCTTCCAAAGGTAAAGGTATTTCACTGGAGCTGTACTTAATCTATATAAACTTAAAAAACAAGTACTCTTTTATAGACACCAGGACTAAAGGAATACAGTAATCAGTTACTTAACGTTTAGATCTGCCCTATTTAACGTAACACTTGGAGACTGGAAGAAGCATCTTTAATAATCAATCTTTTGTTAGCATTTTTCTTCTTTGCATTTTTTTTAAAGTCAATTCAATTCATTTTCCAACTTCATGAAATCAATAATGACTTTTAACTTAAATAACAATTCAGCATAAAGGTTTGAATTCTGCACCAGATATCTTTCTTTATTTCTTTATTTCTTTACTTATGGCTGCGTTGGGTCTTTGTTGCTGCGTGCAGGCTTTCTCTAGTTGCAGTGAGCTGGGGCTACTCTTTGTTGCGGTGCTCAGGCTTCTCATTGCAGTGGCTTCTTTTGTTGGGGAGCATGGGCTCTAGATGCACGGGCTTCAGTAGTTGTGGCTCACCGGCTTCAGTAGTTGTGGCTTGCAGGCTCTAGAGCACAGGCTCAGTAGTTTTGGTGCACGGGCTTAGTTGCTCTGTGGCATGTGGGATCTTCCCGGACCAGGGCTCGAACCCGCGTCCCCTGCACTGGTAGGCAGATTCTTAACCACTGCGCCACCAGGGAAGTCCCTCTTTATTTTATTTTATTATTATTATTTTTAACATATTTATTGGAGTATAATTGCTTTACAATGGTGTGTTAGTTTCTGCTTTATAACAAAGTGAATCAGCTATACATATACTTGTATCCCCATATCCTCACTATGTGTAGTTACTAAGTTATCTGTTCTCTGAAATAAGTGTTCCTATTATTTCAGGAAGAATTTTCATGTTTGACATACATCATGGTGGAGTTTTGATCTGTCTTTTGAAACATTAGTAGCATTTTAAAGATTACTTGAGAATCAAATTTTTATAGATTAAACAACTTGTGTTTTTAATATTTTATGGGACTTATCTGTTTACCTAGAGTAATGTGTGTTATGTACGTAATTGTTGCTGAAGCTGACAAACATGTCACCTACATGCATTCTCCCTGTGCCATCATAGCTGCAGTTAGATTTATGGTACCCGGCAAGCAGATCAGACCCAAAGCAGGACCTTGTAGTGTTTCCTCATAGAATATTTCTCTGTAGTCAGTTTCTCAAATTAATTTGCTGCATGAGCCAAATAGCCATAATTCACTTTTTGGACACACTGGTACCATAATTAGAGAATTAGGAAGTGTAGAAAATTAAAGCTTAATGCCGGTGACAGTAAAACATAAGATTGTTTCATTTTTCTCTTACTATGAAGGTCCTTAGATACTAAAGGTGATTTTTCCTAAAGAAAGAAATGCATTTCTTAAATAATAAGACTTGAAAGTCAAAATTACTCCTTAATCCAGGGGGTACAGAATGGATGTGGTGTTAGCAGGCATGGAAACAACATTAATCTCATTGTACATCTCCATCAGGGCTCTTGGGTGACCAGGTACATTGTCAATGAGCAGTCATGTTTTGTAAGGAATCTTCTGAGCAGGGGGACTCAACAGTGGGCTTATAATATTCAGTGTACCATGTTATAAACTGTCACCTAGGCTTCATTTTTCCATTTATAGAGCACAGGCAGAGTCGATTTAGTATAATTTTTAAGGGCTCTTGGATTTTCAGAATGGTAAATGAGCATTGGTTTCAACTGAGAGTCATCAGCTGCATTAGCCCCTAACAGGGGAGTCAGCCTGTCTTTGAAGCTTTGAAGCCAAGCATTAACTTCTCCTCTTTAGCTATGAAAGTCCTGGATGGCATCTTCTTCCAATAGAAGGCAGTTCTGTCTACACTGAAAATCTGTCATTCAGTGTAGCCTCCTGCATTTTTTTTTTTTTTTTTTTTTTTTTGTGGTACGCGGGCCTCTCACTGTTGTGACCTCTCCCGCTGCGGAGCACAGGCTCAGGACACGCAGGCTCAGCAGCCATGGCTCACGGGCCCAGCCGCTCTGCAGCATGTGGGATCTTCCTGGACCGGGGCACGAACCCGTGTCCCCTGCATCGGCAGGCGGACTCTCAAGCACTGCGCCATCAGGGGAGCCCCTGCATTAGTTATCTTAGCTGGATCTTCTGGATAACTTGCTGCAGCCTCTACATCAGCACTTGCTGCTTCACCCTGCACTTTGATGTTATGGAGACGGCTTCTTCCCTTAAACCTCATGGACCAACCTCTGCTAGCTTCAAACTTCTGTTCTGCAGCTTCCTCACCTCTCTCAGCCTTCATAGAATCGAAGAAAGTTAGGGTCTTGTTCCGGATTAGGCTTTGGCTTAAGGGAATGTTGTGGCTGGTTTGATCTTCTATCCAGACCATGAAAACTTTCTCCATTTCAGCAATAAGGCTGTTTCGCTTTCTTATCATTGTGCGTTCACTGAGTAACACTTTTCATTTCCTTCAAGAGCGTTCCCTTCGCATGCACAGCTTGGCTAACTGGCCAGGAGGCCTAGCTTTTGGCTTATCTTTGCTCTTGACATCCTTCCTCACTAAACCTAATCATTTGTGGCTTTTGATTTAAAGTGAGGGATGTGTGAAGTCCTTTCACTTGAACACTTAGAGGCCAGTGTACGTTTTTTAATCAGCTTAATTTCTTTTCTAAAAATTAATTAATTTTTTATTTTTGGCTGTGTTGGGTCTTTGTTGCTGCGTGCAGGCTTTCTCTAGTTGCGGTGAGCGGGGGCTACTCTTTGTTGCGGTGCGCAGGCTCCTCATTGCGGTGGCTTCTCTTGTTGCGGAGTATGGGCTCTAGGTGCGCGGGCTTCAGTAGTTGTGGCACGCAGGCTCAGTAGTTGTGGCTTGCAGGCTCTAGAACATAGGCTCAGTAGTTGTGGCTCACGGGCTTAGTTGCTCCGCAGCATGTGGGATCTTCCCGGACCAGATAATAGACCCGTGTCCCCTGCATTGGCAGGTGGATTCTTAACCACTGCGCCACCGGGGAAGTCCCCGGCCTAATTTCAATAGTGTTGTGTCTCAGGGAATAGGGAAGCCCAAGGGGAGGGAGAGAGATGGGGGAACAGCCATAAATGGAGCAGTCGGAACACATACATTTATTGATTAAGCTCGCCATCTTATATGGGTGTGGTTTGTGGCCCCCAAAACAGTTACAATAGTAACATCAAAGATCACTGGTCACAATCACCTTAACAAATATAATAATCATGAAAAAGCTGGAAATGTTGTGAGAATTACCAAATGTGACACAGAGACACAAAGTGAATAAACGCTGTTGGAAAATGGCACCAATAGACCTGCTCGACACAAAGTTGCCGCAAACCTACAATTTGTAAAAAACATAATATCTGCAAACCACGATAAAGGTGAAACACCATAAAATGAGATATGCCTGTATACAAGTCAGAATGAACTTTTTTCTCCTGGCACCCTACTTGATGAGCGAATTCTAATCAGTGGCAAAATGTCCTTGAACACAAGCTTTCACTTCCTCCTACTGAGTGGTCAGAACTAATGTGAAAGTTTGCTCTGCCATCGTCAAACACTCCCTCTTCCTCTTCTCTTGCTCCCTTTCCCCCCTCATTCTCATTCTTGTGCTTGTGCAAACATTTGAGTAGCTGCTAATTGCTTTCACTTCTGCTGCGGAAATTACGATACAATTCTTTAAAAGGTAGAGAAAAGGGAAAAAAACATAGATCTTCTGAAACCACGTCATTGGACTTTGGGGGGTCAGCAATCTTTCAAGCCCAGCACGACCATAGAATTGCCATGTGTCTGAGAGAAGCACTGGGGCATGAGTGGGGAAGAAGTTAAAAGAGTGAGAAAGGGAATAGGGGAAGAAAGAAAGAAAAAGAGAAAGAGAGAAAGAAAGAAAGAAAGAAAAAGAAAGAAAGAAAGAAAGAAGGAAAGAAGGAAGGAAGGAAGGAGGAGGTAAGGACAGAAAAAGAATAGTTTAGTGAGAATATTCATGCATTCATCTCTTGTACAAATCCCTTGTTGAGTGTAGGAAATTGCCGGTACCAATCACATGTTGATTTCCTCTAAGGTCTGACGTGACAGCAAATATCTGCTGAATCAGTAGCTCTGAACTGAACCAGGAAATACACCAAAATTAGGAAAGTCACAGTATTAGTCAGGGCCA
This sequence comes from Mesoplodon densirostris, assembly GCF_025265405.1. Classification (NCBI taxonomy): domain Eukaryota; kingdom Metazoa; phylum Chordata; class Mammalia; order Artiodactyla; family Ziphiidae; genus Mesoplodon; species Mesoplodon densirostris. Next base: position 66,458,343 of record NC_082675.1, on the reverse strand, counting down.
CTCCAAAAAATGTTACACCCAAGAGGAAGAATCCTCTGGTCTGAATTTTTCTCCTCTTGTGAAATTCTCTGCTTCATATCCAAAGCAAAGAACACACAAGTAGCAGCTACTTGTCCATCAAATGTTGTGCAGTTGGTTTCTTCTGGAAAAAATAACCTGCTGCATATTTAAGTTAGATTTTGTTCTTCTGTTGCCCTCAGAGCATTAGCCCACAAAAGCGTCCAGCTTCTGTGATGACTGCTACAGAAGCAGGTGCAGTCAATGTGCCATAGATATTAACCTTTTTAAAATGTCCATTATCCTTGCTATAAGCTAATTTTTCTGAGGCCAGTCTATGTCTCTTTTATTCATCATTGGACAATCATCACCCTGCATAGTAGAAGCGTAGTAAATATTTCTTGAATATACAAATTAATACTGTTGGTAAATCCAACCTACAGCCATGTAGCAATGACAGAAAACACTAAACTAACTGGTAATTATCATTATAATGTACTGAAAGAGCTCTGTCATAAAGAAGTTAGGCAGTCCATTATGTACAATGTCTAGTGCTCAAGCTATTTGCCTTATACATTCACTGGCACCTAAAAAAGGATGTTGATTTGCATTTCTCTAATAATTAGTGATGTTGAGCATGTTTTCATGTGCCTCTTGGCCATCTGTATGTGTTCTTTGGAGAAATGTCTATTTAGGTCTTCTGCCCGTTTTTTGATTGGGTTGTTTGTTTTGTTTTGTTTTTTGATATTGAGCTGCATGAGCTGCTTGTATATTTTGGAGATTAATCCTTTGTCAGTTTCTTTGTTTGCAAAGAAAGCCGGGTAGCTCTATTTTTAATTTTTGAAGAACCTCCATAGTGTTTTCCACAGTGACTGCACTGATACGTACCCACCCATAGTGCACAAGGGTTCCCTTTGCTCCACATCCTTGCCAGCACTTGTTATTTCTTGTCTTTCTGGTAATAGTCCTTCCTAGTTTCCTCCTCCTTTTTGCTGCTTAGAATGCATCTATGCTTTGGACCTAGAGATGGTGGAGGGCTAAGGAGAAAGAGTCTGAGTCCCTGAGGGCTCCATGGGACAGAGCTCCCCCACCAGCCTGACAATGTACATCTGTGGACTTTCTATCTTTTCCTGAGGTATTTAGTTACAGCTAAACTAATCTCAGTTATATACACTGATGCTATGTTATCTTTTTATGCTCACGTGTCTCTTTCTTAATGGGATTATATGTCCCTTGAGGAGGAAAGTGGTGGCTAAGAACTTCTTGGTATCCCACTTAATATCTAGCTTTGTGACTGGCTTTCACAATGGCCCAGTCTAGGACCAAGGCCTGGTGAGTATGTCTCATGCGTTGGCTTTGTAAAAATTCTAGAGACTAAGTATTTGTATTAGTCTCCAATGGTTACCATAGGACTGGAATCTCTCACCTGTGTCAATCAGAGACTGCAGGTCTAAATTTAGGAAGAACTCGCACTGTCTGGAAGCCTAATTTCTTTTGGAGACTATTACACAGCTGGGCGCTGTCAGAAACTCTTTTCACAAGTCTGCTGTTCGCCACCCTAACTCACACCTTCCCTTCCAAACCCTCTGCCTCTTGTCTGGGACCCTGGGCATCCCCAGAAACAAGCAAGTTAACTTGCACCGAGGATCTGTCTGCAGTGCGCTCTTGTTGTTAGCAAAGGCTGTCACTTTGGGAGGAAAGCACAGTTAGTTCAAGATGAAAATGGTGCATATCTACTGGCAGTGACACAGAATTCACACCATGGAACACAATTCCTCTTGTTCCTGGCTCCTCCCTCCTTTGTTGACCCTCATTCACCCAAGTGCCCTAAGAGACGGCTCTCTGTCTGGCCCCTACATGAAGGGGTCAGTGCTCCCAGAAATGATGTAATTCCTTAGGTGCTGGAGGGAAATGAGGAGGCTTGGCCACTAAAATGTTTGGTAGAACAGTCAAAGCAGAATTGGGGGAACCTTGTAAAGGAGTTTATTTTTTGAGAGGGGGTTTATCTCTTTAGAAAGCACAGAGAGAACCCAATATGCCCTAGACCAGGGCGTACAATAAATATCTTATCTTCTACAGGTCATATGGCTTCTGTCACAACTAATCACTCTGCCATTTAAGCATGAAAGTAGCCATGGACGATACACCAAAAGTTGGACACAGGGTGGCTGCATTCCACTAAAACTTTATTTACAACCCAGGCAGTGAGCCAGAAGAGGTCCGCGGGCTTTAGTTTGCCAACACCCGCCCTGGGCCAATTCCAGAAGCTTGAGGTCTCCCCTGTAGTGGACAGACTTTTCTCCTGCCTTTGCCCAGACTGGTGCTCTGGCTCTGTTGGGCCACTCCACAGCCCCCGCAGAGGCCTCCCACTGGAAGATGCTGCCAAACCCTGACCTGAACGGTCACAGCCCTGGGCCAGGTTTGTCCTTGTCAGCATCCTCCCTCCCTGTCCAGGGATGCCCGGCTCCTTCTTAAAGCCCTCTTGCTTGCAGGCTGCCCAGGTACCCCCTTCAGTGTCCACCCGGGATGCCCATCCTGGACAGTGCCTGTGCTCCTCTGACCTCCTTGACCTCTTTTCCCACTGAAACTGACCTATTGGGAGCGGTAACTCAGCCACCTCATAAGCCTAAAAGTATGGATCACACATCATACACCCATTCAGCACTAATCCAATGGATCAAAGCCATAAGGTGGTAGGTATTTCATGCCTTCTGATGAACAAAATACCACGAAGCTTGTGACCTTCATGGGCAAGCTCTGAAGTCTGTGACCTTCAGAGCACCTGAGCATAAGGCTAGTGGACCTGACTTGTCTTAAGTGATGGACTTGAGGCTGGGCTGCCATGACCTGCCGGCAGGAGCAGAACAGAGGTGCCCCTCAGGTTGGAGCTCATTTAATGGTCCAGCCACTGGCATCTTTTCCCAGTGGGGCTCCTGGTCCATTTCCTAGCAGTCCCCACCCCAGACAGGACACTGACACCCTCTGTTTGTCTGGCTACAGGGCCACTAGCAAAGGTAATTCTGACCATGCTCCAGAAAAACAGGCTCATGCATTCCCTAACTTCTGTTTCCCTCAAAGAGACCCTTGGCCAGCTTGTAGCGGCCCTCCATCCCATCCCCCACCCCACCCCTACCATGCCTCCTTTACAAAGAACTTCTGCAGAAGGCAGAAGGCACACTGCCAGTCTCCGACAGGTAGGCCTGAAGACACCACTAGCTCTCAGCCAAAGTCCTTCTGGTCTTCTATCCCCACACATTCCTCCCCTCTGCAGGCTTTTCCCCCACTTTATCCCTCACCCTAGCTACAACCAACTAATTCTGACAAAGCTGCTTCCTGTTTGGTGTGGATAGCAAATTCACTGGGGGTTCGGGGTCGGAGTGGAGTAATTATTTAGCTAGAACATCAGGAAGCAGGGATCAGTTACACAAAACGTTTTGGGAAACCAAGCTGATTCAGATGACTCAGATGTGATTCATTTCTTCTCACTCCAGTGCTTTTAGTTTTCTGAGGCACTGTGGCCTTGGAATGCAGAAGCAATTTCTCTCTCTTTTTTTTTTTTTTTTATTGCGGTTCGCGGGCCTCTCACTGTTGTGGCCTCTCCTGTTGCGGAGCACAGGCTCTGGACGTGCAGGCTCAGTGGCCATGGCTCACAGGCCCAGCTGCTCAGCGGCACGTGGGATCTTCCTGGACCGGGGCACAAACCCGTGTCCCCTGCATTGGCAGGCGGACTCTCAACCACTGCGCCACCAGGGAAGCCCAACAATTTCTCTTTTTATGCTATCTCTGAAGAAGTTAAACCAATAGCCACTTTAAGTTTTGCCTCCAAATTTTTTATTCTGCTTTCCTTTAGAGTCTTTTCACTGCTGGGGAATGAAAACGTTTAATGCATGATTGTATTTTAACTTCTGTCTTCTAGGATTGAGAACATAGAGGGTACAAACTGGACATATAATGCAAAAATGAATTCTGTGTAGTAGCTCAGCAAGGGTGTTCTAGGAGGAGGTCGGGAAGCCATGGGGGATTTATCTATATTTGACTTTGGATCTTTGATGCAGCAAATACATAGGTGGTATTTTTCAAAACTTCTTTTAAAAAGTAATTTTAGGGCCTCCCTGGTGGCGCAGTGGTTAAGAGTCCGCCTGCCGATGCAGGGGATACGGGTTCGTGCCCCGGTCTGGGAGGATCCCATATGCCGCGGAGCGGCTGGGCCCGTGAGCCATGGCCGCTGGGCCTGCGCATCCGGAGCCTGTGCTCCGCAACGGGAGAGGCCACAACAGTGAGAGGCCCGCATACCGCAAAAAGAAAAAAAAAAAAAAAAGTAATTTTAGATTATGAAAAAATTGTAAGAATAATATACGTGTCCATAAACCCATCACCCAGCTTCCTCTGATGTTAAATTTTACATAACACAAACACTCCTATTATCAAAAGCAGGAAATTGACATTGATACAACAATATTAACTGAACCACAGATCTTAGGTGAATTTCAACAGTTTTCCCACTAATGTCCTTTTTCCTGTTCAGGATCCAATCCAGAATTCCACACTGCGTTTAGTCATCATGTCTGGTTAGTCTACTCTGGTCTGCAGAGTTTCTCAGTTTAGAGGTTTGTCTGGTGTTGTCTTGTGATTAGATGGTGATTATGCATTTTGGCAAGAATGCCACAGAAGTGATGCCGTGCCTTTGTCCATGCATCATATCAGGAGTATATGATGTCAATATGTATTATCACTGGTGATGTTAACCCTGACCACTTAGTTAAGGTGGTAAAGTCGCTCCACTATAAACTTACCATTTTCTTCCTCTGTAATTAATATCATATGGGAAGATATGTTGAGACTCTGCAAACATTCTCTTTCTCATCATACTTTTGTCCACTGATTTTAGTACCCATCGGTGGTTCTTTTATTGCTTGTAACTATTCTTAGTGTGATTTTGCCCCATGTTCAGTTTCTATTTTCTTCATTCCCTCTACATTTACTGACTGGAATTCTGTCAGACAGAGCTATCCCTTCGCCAATATTTCTGTATTTAGTTATTTAGTTATTTATTTATAACAGTATGAACTAATGGATATTTATTTTATTCCATCAGTTATAATATATCACTATCATTATTTATATTGTTACTAAACTTATTCCACCTTTGGCATTAGAAACTCCTTCAGGCTGGCTCCTGTGTCCTTTGACACCCTATTTTTTTAAAGCACTTCTTTACTTTCTGGCACCATAAGATATTTCAGGCTAATGTATTTTTTTCATCCCCAGCCCTGGAATCAACCATTGCTCCAATGAGCTCTGGTTCCTTTTATTTGAGAATGATGTTTAGAAACCAAGATCTGGACACTTGATGTACTCACTGCTAATGAGGTGCCAGTTCTTCTAGGGCCCCTCAGCAGACACACACACACACACACATCTATATTTCTCTATCCATCAATCTGTGGGTGGGTGTTTCATTCTAACCTTCCACTTTTCCTTATTTGTTACTTTTCTTGAACAGTAAAAAACCTGGCTTTTGGGCCTCCCTGGTGGCGCAGTGGTTGAGAGTCCGCCTGCCGATGCGGGGGATACGGGTTCGTGCCCCGGTCTGGGAGGATCCTATATGCCGCGGAGCAGCTGGGCCCGTGAGCCATGGCCGCTGGGCCTGCGCATCCGGAGCCTGTGCTCCGCAACGGGAGAGGCCACAACAGTGAGAGGCCCACATAACGCAAAAAAAAAAAAAGGAAAAAAAAAAAAAAAAAAAAAAAAAAAAACCCTGGCTTTCATTATCCACAATATTTTTGCCTATTTGTTCAGTCTTAGTATAGACATAAAGTAGTTTCAGAATTGCTAACCCATACCCCATGAAAAACAAATTTACTAACTAGAGTACAGCATTTGCATACAGATATATATGTGTGTGTGTGTGTTTGCAGCTTTTCCCCAATTTTCTTTAAGGTTTTTGGTTCTTTGTTCCTTTAGGAGTTCTTTGTGTATTAGGAATATTGACGTTGTCTGTAGTATATTGTGCAAATATTTTCTCCCCGTTAGCTGACTTTAGAGTTGTTTATGGTGATTTTTTGCCGTGTGGTTGGTTGGGGTTTTTGGTCATTTGTTTTGTTTTAATTTAGTCAAATTGATCAGTGTTTTCTTTTGTTGTCTCTGGGTTTTGAGTCAGAGTTAACTGAGTTAACCTTTAACTGAAGTTAAGAGGGATTCAACTGTGTTTTTTTTCCAGTACTTTTTTGGTTTCCTATTTTTCATTTATTGCTAATCCATTTGGAATTTATTCCTGTGTACGGAGTGAGGTATGGATCTAACTTTATCTTTTTCCAGTTGTTTCAGCACCATTTATTAAAAAGATCATCTTAGCTCTAGTAATTTGAGATGCTACCTCTCTCATATACTAAGTTTCCATGTGTACTTGGATCTATTCTATTCTCTTCCACTAGTCTATTTGTCTATTCCAGCACCAATACCATAATGCTTCAATTATGGCCACTTTGTGATATGTTTTAATGCCCAGTGGAGCTACTCCCCTCAGGAGTTTTTCTTTTCTTTTTAAATGTTTTCCTGTTTGCTCTTGTATGCTTGTTTTTCTACATGAATTTTACTTTATCAACCTAATTCCATAAAAAACTTGTTGGTGTTTTTGTTGTGATTTCATTAAACTTATAAATTAATATAGGGAGAACTAACGTCTTTATAATGTTGAGTCATCCTATCCAACAACAACAAATGTCTTTTCCATTTGTTAAAATCTATCTTTGTGTTTTTCAGAAGTATTTTAAAATTTTCCTCTTTTAGATTTTGCATGTTTCTAACAAGAATAAACTTAACAAAGTTTATCCTAAAGTATTTCATTTTCCCCATGCAGTTATAAATGAAGTTTCCCAAGTTTCTAGCATTGCTGTCTGCACATACACTGCATACTTGACTGTATCCTGCCTTGCATCATTCTCTCCATAAAAATGTGGTGCCTCAGTAAGACCTTAGTTGTCTCATGAGCAGGGACCTAAATTTATATTTTCCTCCTCTTGTGTCCCCTACTTCACTTGGTTGAGATTGTCTCTATGACTAATTGGTGAAATGATATGAAGCCTCTGTATCTGACCCTGAATGTTACTCCACAGACATGTCTTAGAAACAAAAGGGTATTTCCTGTTTGCCCTTCCAAAATCATGCCCCTGTTGCTTCAACTCTAGGCAGCCAGTCTTGGTGTGGAGACAGCTTTCTTCCTGCCTAACATGACAAAGTTTTCCTAGAGAGAACTGATAATTGATTGTATCTTGCTCTCTGCACATACATCTCTTCCTGGAGTTGAGCCAGTGGCCAGAATCTAAATATTCTGAACCTCTCTTATTTCACAATTTTATCCAGGGCCTGCTTAGTGGGCATCAAAGTTTACAAGAACCAGAGTCCACAGCCTGTTGGTAAATGGCCAACTAGGAGTGCCTCTGGGTCACATGGGAATAGCCAATCCTGAACTTGCCCCTGGAGGCTTCTACCACCATGGCTACAGCAGTGCCTGGCACACACAGTGGGTGCTTAACAAAGATTTTTTTGGATGGCAGGTGGTTGGATGTATACATTGACAATGGACTGACAAATGGATGGATGAAGGGATGGATGGGTGGATATATGGATGATTTTAAAATGTCATCAATAGTCCCATAGGTTAGTAGTGAGTGTTTAGAGTATGAGTGTCCACAAGCAGTCTTTCTCAAGGTGTAGACCATGAACCTCTTGTATCGCAATCCTCTGGAAAACCTTTTTAAAAAGAGATGACTCAGTGCCACTCCTGGAGATTCCTGTTCAGTAGGTCTGCAGTAGGACTTCATAATCTATAATTGTCAGACTCCTTGGGTAACTGATGACCAGCAAGGATGGAGCCTTCAGCCCTTTCTCCTGGCCTTGCAGGTGCTGAGCCTTTAGCTTTAAGACTAAGAAGGGGATCAGAATCTCCCTTCTTACCTTGAGTTAATATTATCCAAAGACCCAGAGCCTGCCTACTGAGAGGGGCCTTCTGGGTTCACCCATTCAGATATGATAAGCTGTCAACTCTCAGTTTGAGCTTTGTTTGGCTTGCAGTACTTTTTAAAAATCTGAATTAGTCACCAACATTTAAAAATCAGATGATTTTTAAAAATATGAATTTCTGAATTTTGTTGGAAAAAAAAAAGAGAAAGAGAGTTCTGATTTATTCTTTTGGCCATGCAGCATGTGAGACCTTAGTTCCCTGATCAGGGATCACACCCACACCCCCTGCATTGGAAGCGTAGCGTCTTAACCACTGGACCGCCAGGGAAGTTCCTGGGCCCTTATTCTTACAAGGAACTATCTGAAACTCAGTAGCCACCACAGTCCCCACTGGTCCTGTTTCACTCATTCACTTTGCCTCTTGGCCCTTGTAGCCATCTGAGATGGTGTCCATTGCATCACAACCCATCCCATCATTTTAACATAAGGGATCAGAGACCCAGAGAGAGGAAGTCATTTGGATGGATTCAGGCCGTTAGTGAACGGCAGGGCCAGGTGCACCCACAGTTTCCCTGCTGCATGTTAACCATCAAAGTAGGACAAGGAGACTGAGATAAAAAACTTTGGAGTTCTCTGGTGGCTTAGTGATTAGGATTCTGGGCTTTCACTGTATGGCCCGGATTTGATCCGTAGTTGGGGAACTGAGGTCTCACAAGCCACGCAATGTGGCCAAAAAAAGAGCCTTTCGGGAATTCCCTGGCGGTCCAGTGGCTAGGACTCAGCACTTTCACTGCCAGCCACACAGCATGGCCAAAATAAATAAATAACTAAATTTTTTTTTTTAAAGCTTGTTTAAAAATGAATTAGCAAGGGCTTCCCTGGTGGCACAGTGGTTGACAGTCCACCTGCTGATGCAGGGAACACGGGTCGTGCCCCGGTCTGGGAAGATCCCACACGCCGCAGAGCAGCTGGGCCTGTGAACCATGGCCGCTGAGCCTGTGCATCTGGAGCCTGTGCTCCGCAACAGGAGAGGCCACAACAGTGAGAGGCCCGCGTACTGCAAAAAAAACCCCAAACAAACAAACAAAACAAAACAAAACAAAAATGAATTGGCAGAGTCAAGATGGCAGTGTGGGAAGATGCGGAGTTAGCATCTTCCCACAAGTAGGGCATCTGCCGGGCTCTGGTGGGGAACTCTGATGCCCAAGGAGATGGGAGGAACCCCAAAGTGAACCAGTAGGATGTAGGGGGGCTGAAGGGGGAGGAGAAGTGGAGGCCAGACAGGATTGGAGCCCCTGAGGCCAGGGAGATCAGGAGAGGTACTTGGGAGGGGCCTTCTGGAGGAAAGGGAGAGGAGCGGAGGGCGATCACCTGGCCCACTCAGGCCAGGGAGCCTGCTGAGCTCCCAGGCCAGTCCCCCCTGTACTCCAAAGCCCCCTGCAGGCCACATGGGTCCTGGGGACATAGGAGGGAGGCTGAGGGGAGAGCAGGAGAGGCAGGTGGGAAGGACCCTCCGGGAAGAGCGGAAGAGGAACAGAGGGTGATTGCCCTGCCCACTCAGGCACAGGGAGCCTGCTGAGCTCCCAGGTGATCCCCTGCCCTCCAAAACCCCTCCAAGTTGTATGGGTCCTGGGGGCATAGGAAGGAGGCCAAGGGGCGAACAGCAGAGGCAGGCGGGAGGGGCCCTCCCAGATGGGAGGAGCAGAAGAGGAGAGGAGGGCGTTTGCCCCACCCACTCGAGTCCAGGAAGCCTGCTGTGCTCCCAGATGAGGTCCCCTGCCCTCTGAGACCAGCGGTGGGGGGCACTCCTGGGCCCCTTCTGCTCCTTGAGCCTAAGCCCCAATCCCCACAGCCCCCAGGGCCTTTTCCAGCCCTGTGGGCCCTGGGCATAGGCCCCGCCCACCACCAAACCTTGCCCTTGCTTAGACCCTGCCCTCCACAGCCAAGGCCTTTTCCCCCTTTCTTTTTTTTTTCTTTTCCCTCCTCCTCTTTTTCACTATTGTGGTACTGATGTACCTTCTGGTTGTTGATTCATCTATATTTTAATTTTTGTATTCTTTCTAACATATCTTTTAGTTTCCTACTCTAATTTTATTTTTTACTTTGTTATTGTTATTGTTCTTTTTTTTTTTTTTTTTTTTTTGCCACCCCACATGGCTTGAGGGATCTTGGTTCATGAGCCCTGGGTTGGATCAAAGCTCCTGCAGTGGGACCTCCGATTCTGAACCACTGGACTAACAGAGAACCTCAGACCCCAGGGAAAATTTATCAGAATGAGGTCTCATGGAGTTCCTCATCTCAGAACCAAGACCCAGCTCTACCCAATAGCCTACAAACTCCAGTGTTGGAAGCCTCAGGCCAAACAACAAGTAAGACAGGAACACAATCCCACATTAAAAAAAAAAAAAAAGAGAGACGGCCAAAAGTATGTCACAGATGAAGGAGCAAGGTAAAAACCTACAAGACCAAATAAATGAAGAGGAAATAGGCAATCTACCTGAAAGAGAATTCAGAGTAATGATAGTAAAGATGATCCAGAATCTCAGAAATAGAATGGAGGCATGGATTGAGAAAATAAAAGAAATGTTTAACAAAGATCCAGGAGAACTAAAGAGCAAACAGAGATGAACAACACAATAACTGAAATGAAATCATTAGAAGGAATCAATAACAGAAAAACTGAGGCAGAAGAATGAATAAGTGAGCTGGAAGACAAAATGGTGGAAATAACCGCCAAGGAGCAGAATAAAGAAAAAATAATGAAAAGAATTGAACAATCTCAGAGATCTCGGGGACGACACTACATGCATCAACATTTGAATTATAGGGGTACCAGAAGAACAAGAAAAAAAGAAACAATCTGGGAAAATATTTGAAGAGATCATAGTTGAAAACTTCCCTAACGTGGGAAAGAAAATAGTCACCCAAGTCCAGGAAGCACAGAGTTCCATACAGGATAAACCCTAGGAAAAACACACAAAGACACATATTAATCAAACTAACAAAAATTAAATTCAAAGAAAAAATATTAAAAGCAACAAGGGAAAAACAAAAAATAACATATAAAGGAATCCCCATAAGGTTATCAGCTGACTTTTCAGCAGAAACTCTGCAGGCCAGAACAGAGTGGCAGGATATACTGAAAGTGATGAAGGAGCAAAACCTACAACCAAGATTACTCTACCCAGCAAGGATCTCATTCAGATTCGATGGAGAGGTCAAAAGCTTTTCAGACAAGCAAAAGCTAAGAGAATTCAGCACCACCAAACCAGCTTTACAACAAATGCTAAAGAAACTTCTCTAAGTGGGAAACACAAGTGAAAAAAAAGACCCACAAAAACAAACCCAAAACAAATAAGAAAATGGTAATAGGAACATACATATCGATAAAAACTTTGAATGCAAATGGGTTAAATGCTCCAACCTAAATACACTGACTGGCTGAACGGATACAAAAACAAGACCCATATATATGCTGTCTACAAGAGACCCACTTCAGACCTAGGGACACATACAGACTGAAAGTGAGGGGATGGAAAAAGATATTCCATGCAAATGGAAATCAAAAGAAAGCTGGAGTAGCAATACTCATATCAGATAAAATAGACTTTAAAATAAAGACTGCTACAAGAGATAAGGAGGGACACTACATAATGATCAAAGGATCAATCCAAGAAGAAGATATAACAATTGTAAATATTTATGCACCCAACATAAGAGCACCTCAATACATAAGGCAAATGCTAACAACCATGAAAGGAGAAATCAACAGTAACACAATCATAGCAGGGGACATTAACACCCCAGTAACACCCATGGACAGATTATCCAAACAGAAAATAAATAAGGAAACGCAAGCTTTAAATGACACGATAGACCAGATAGATTTAATTGATATTTATAGAACATTCCATCCAAAAGTGGCAGAATACACTTTCTTCTCAAGTGCACATGGAACATTCTCCAGGATAGATCACATCTTGGTTCACAAATCAAGCCTCAGAAAATTTAAGAAAATTGAAATCGTGTCAAGCATCTTTCCTAACCACAATGCTATGAGATTGGAAATCACTTACAGGAAAAAAAAACTGTAAAAAACACAAATACATGGAGGCTAAACAGTGTGCTACTAAATAACAAAGAGATCACTGAAGAAATCAAAGAAGAAATTTAAAAATACATAGAAACAAATGACAACAAAAACACGACGACCCAAAACCTAGGGGATGCAGCAAAAGCAGTTCTAAGAGGGAAGTTTATAGCAATACAATCCTACCTCAAGAAACAAGAAAAATCTCAAATAAACAATCTAACCTTACACCTAAAGGAACTAGAGAAAGAAGAACAAAGAAAACCCAATGTCAGTAGAAGGAAAGAAATCATAAAGATCAGAGCATAAATAAATGAAATAGAAATGAAGAAAACAATAGCAAAGATCAATAAAACTAAAACCTGGTTCTTTGAGAAGATAAACAAAATTGATAAACCCTTAGCCAGACTCATCAAGAAAAAAAGGGAGGGCCTCCCTGGTGGCGCAGTGGTTAAGAGTCCGCCTGCCGATGCAGGGGATACGGGTTCGTGCCCCGGTCTGGGAGGATCCCATATGCCGCGGAGCGGCTGGGCCCGTGAGCCATGGCCGCTGGGCCTGCGCATCCGGAGCCTGTGCTCCGCAACGGGAGAGGCCACAACAGTGAGAGGCCCACATACCGCAAAAAGAAAAAAAAAAAAAAAAAAAAAAAGGGAGAGGATGCAAGTCAATAAAATTAGAAATGAAAAAGGGAAAATCACAACTGACAGAGCAGAAAAACAAAGGATTATAAGAGACTACTACAAACAACCATATGCCAATAAAATGGACAACCATGAAGAAATGGACAAATTCTTAGAAAGGTGCAATTTTCCAAGACTGAACCAGGAAGAATTAGAAAATATAAACAGACCTATCACAAGTAATGAAATTGAAACCATAATTAAAAATCTTCCAACAAACAAAAGTCCAGGACCAGATGGCTTCACAGGCCAATTCTATCAAACACTTAGAGAAGAGCTAACACCTATCCTTCTCAAACTCTTCCAAAATATAGCAGAGGGAGAAACACTCCCAAATTCATTCTACGAGGCCACCATCACCCTGATACCAATACCAGAAAAAGTTATCACAAAAAAAGAAAATTATAGACCAATATCACTGATGAACACAGATGCAAAAATCCTGAACAAAATACTAGCAAACAGAGTCCAACAGCACATTAAAAGGATCATACACCATGATCAAGTGGGATTTATCCCAGGGATGCAAGGATTCTTCAATATACACAAATCAATCAATGTGATACACCACATTAACAAATTAAGGAATAAAAACCATATGATCATCTCAATAGATGCAGAAAAAGTTCTGACAAAATTCAACACCCATTTATGATAACTCTCCAGAAAATGGGCATAGAGGGAACCTACCTCAACATAATAAAGGCCATATATGACAAACCCACAGCAAGCATCATTCTCGATGGTGAAAAACTGAAAGCATCTTCACTAAGATCAGGAACAAGACAAGGATATCCACTCTCACCACTCTTATTCAATGTAGTTTTGGAAGTCCTAGCCACAGCAATCAGAAAAGAAAAAGAAATAAAAGGAATACAAATTGGAAAAGAAGAAGTAAAGCTGTCACTGTTTGCTGATGACATGATACTATACATAGAAAATCCTAAAGATGCCACAAGAAAACTACTAGAACTAATCAATGAATTTGGTAAGGTTGCAGGGTACAAAATTAATGCACTGAAATCTCTGGCATTCTTATACACCACCAACAAAAAATCAGAAAGAGAAATTAAGGAAACACTCCCATTTACCACTGCAACTAAAAGAATAAAATACCTAGGAATAAACCTGCCTAAGGAGGTGAAAGACTTGTACTCAGAAAACTATAAAACACTGATAAAAGAAATCAAAGATGACATAAACAGAGGGAGAAATATACCATGTTCTTGGATTGGAAGAATCAATATTGTGAAAATGACTATACTACCCAAAGCAATCTACAGATTCAATGCAATCCCTATCAAACTACCAATGGCATTCTTCACAGAATTAGAACAAAAAATTTTACTATTCGTATGGAAACACAAAACACCCTGAATAGCCAAAGCAATCTTGAGAAAGAAAAACAGAGTTGGAGGAATCAGGCTCCCCAACTTCAAACTATACCACAAAGCTACAGTAATCAAGACAGTATGGTACTGGCACAAAAACAGAAATATAGATCAATGGTACAAGGATAGAATGCCCAGAGATAAACCCATGCACATATGGGCACCTAATATACAACAAAGGAGGCAAGAACATACAATGGAGAAGAGACAGTCTCTTCAATAAATAGTGCTGGGAAAACTGGACAGCTACCTGTAAAAGAATGAAATTAGAACGCTCCCTAACCCCATGCACAAAAATAAACTCCAAATGGATTAAAGACTTAAATGTAAGATGAGACACTATAAAACTCTTAAAGGAAAACATAGGAAGAACACTCTTTGACATAAATCACAGCAAGTTCTTTTTTGACCCACCTCCTAGAGTAAAGGAAATAAAAACAAAAATAAACAAATGGGACTTAATTAAACTTAAAAGCTTTTGCACACACAGCAAAGGAAACCATAAACAAGACAAAAAGACAACCCTCAGAATGGGAGAAAATATTTGCAATTGAACAACAGACGAAGGATTAATCTCCAAAATATACAAAGAGCTCATGGAGCTCAATATCAAAAAAACAAACAATCCAGTTAAAAACTGGGCAGAAGACCTAATAGACATTTCACCAAGGAAGGCATACACATGGCCAAGAGGCACATGAAAAGATGCTCAACATCACTAATTATTAAAGAAATGCAAATCAAAACTACAATGAGGTATCACTTCACACTGGTCAGAATGGCCATCATCAAAAAAACTAGAAACAATAAATGCTGGAAAGGGTGTGGTGAAAAGGGAACCCTCCTGCACTGTTGATGGGAATGTAAATTGATATAACCACTATGGAGAACAGTATGGAGGTTCCTTAAAAAACTAAAAATAGAGCTACCGTATGACCCAGCAATCCCACTACTGGGCATATACCCTTAGAAAACCGTAATTCAAAATGAGACATGTACCACAATGTTCACTGCAGCACTGTTTACAATAGCCAGGACATGGAACCAATGTAAATGTCCATCAACAGATGAATGGATAAAGAAGATGTGGCACATATATACAATGGAATATTACTCAGCCATGAAAAGAAATGAAAATGAGTTATTTGTAGTGAGGTGGATGGACCTAGAGTCTGTCATACAGAGTGAAGTAAGTCAGAAAGAGAAAAACAAATACCGTATGCTAACACATATAAGTGGAATCTAAAAAACAAACAAACAAAAAGATACTGATGAACCTAGTTGCAGGGCAGGAATAAAGAGGTAGACATAGAGAATGGACTTGAGCACGTGGGGTGGGAGGGCGAAGCTCGGGCGAAGTGAGAATAGCCTTGACATATATACACTACCGACTGTAAAATAGTTGGCTGGTGGGAAGCAGCAGCATAGCACAGGGAGATCGGCTCAGTGCTTTGTGATGACTTGGCGGGGTGGGATAGGGAGGTTGGGAGGGAGGCTCAAGAGGGAGGGGATATGGGAACACGTGTATGCATATTACTGATTCTCTTTGTTTGCAACAGATACTAACACAGTATTGTGAAGCAATTATACTCCAATAAAGATCAATTAAAAAGAAATGAATTAGGAAGTTGGCTAAGTAAAGTAACATCATAGTCATCATCATCATCATCATGAGCATCACCTTAAAAATTATACAATATGTATTATGA
This sequence comes from Mesoplodon densirostris, assembly GCF_025265405.1. NCBI lineage: Eukaryota > Metazoa > Chordata > Mammalia > Artiodactyla > Ziphiidae > Mesoplodon > Mesoplodon densirostris. Next base: position 66,442,514 of record NC_082675.1, on the reverse strand, counting down.
AATGAAGCAAGAATCTCAAGGAGAAAAATCATTTGGGAGTTTATTCAGAATGTGTGATAACATGAATCAATATGCTAACACAGTGTCTAAAATGGCATGCATGCACTGAATGTACAGATCATTTAGTAAGAAGAAATGAATTTGATGTTTCCTCAAAATGGAAAGAAGTATGTCTTGGAAATTGAATTAATGGACACGGGCTTCCCTGGTGGCGCAGTGGTTGAGAGTCCGCCTGCCGATGCGGGGGACACGGGTTCGTGCCCCGGTCCGGGAAGATCCCACATGCCGCGGAGTGGCTGGGCCCGTGAGCCATGGCCGCTGAGCCTGCACGTCCGGAGCCTGTGCTCCGCAACGGGAGAGGCCACAACAATGAGAGGCCCGTGTACTGCAAAAAATAAAAAAAAAAAAAAAAAATAATGGACACAGCAAAATATCAGGATAAATTCAATCAACTCTAAATTGTTAGATCCAAAGGCGAAAGGAGAGCTTGGCCATTTTCAAGTCATAAATAATCCCCAAGTCTTATTTTAGGCCAGAAATTACTAACCTTTTGTAAGTGCACAATACTGCCCTTGGTCTAAGTTTCACACCCCAACCCTCTCCTCTCTCCCCTCTCCCTTACTCGCTCTTCCTACCTTCCCTCTCTCCTCCTCAACTACTAAGCTCTTACTCCAAAAGGAAGCTGACAAACTCATTAACTTTGAAATGTATGCAACTCATACTAGTATCTGGGATTACTGCTTCCAAGGGGATTTAAGCTTTAATGGGAGCCAAGAACCACACTGTTTTTAACATAGTATGGTGCTTTTTTTATATTGAAGTATAGTTGATTTACAATATTATATTAGTTTTAGGTGTATAACATAGTGATTCAATATTTTAATAGACTACACTCCACTTAAAGTTATAGAATGATGGCTCTACGTAAAAAAGAATGAAATAATGCCATTTGCAGCAACACAGATGCAACTAGAAATTATCACACTAAGTGAAGTAAGTCAGAAAGAGAAAGACAAATACCATATGATTTCACTTATATGTGGAATCTAAAATAGGACACAAATGAACCTAACTAGGAAACAGAAACAGAATCGCAGACATAGAGAAGAGACTGGTGGGTGCCGGGGGGAGGGGGTTGGGGGAGGGATGGAGTGGGAGGTTAGGGTTAGTAGATGTAAGCTTTTATATATAGAAAGGATAAACAACAAGGTCCTACTGTATAGCACAGGGAACTATATTCAATATCCTATGATAAATCATAATGGAAAAGAATATTTAAAAAGAATGTATATATATGTATAACTGTATTACTTTGCTGTACAGCAGAAATTAATACAACATTGTAAATCAATTATACTTCAATTTTTAAAAATTAAAAAAAAATTACTGACTCTATTTCCTTGTGCTGTACAATATATCCTTGTTGCTAAGAACCACATTTGTAAGTGAGCATTTTCAAAGTATATCAAGTCAGGTAGGAGACCCATATTGCGGGTATATTTTCCCCTGTGTCCCTGAAATCGCTCCTACCCAACTCACATTCTTTTTGGGGTCCCCAGACTCTCAGGAGGAGCAGCACCAGCCAGGACCTGAGACCAAGTTGCCCCAGTGTCCTGCCCTGGAGACTGGCAGGCCCTGGTTTCTGACCTTTAACCTACTACCCTCAGTGCCCAGGGATCCAGATTCCAATGGGACCTTCCTCCTCCATGTTGTAAAGTTTTCAGGAAGGACAACAAAACTTTGACTTGAGAAATGACTCTTGGTAAGAGCTAGCAGGACTTATCTCTGCCCACAGTTAATCATCTAACAGTGGGCAGAACATCAAAATGAATAGGAGGGCCGTCCGCCCATTCAACTTACTGGCACTTACGCTTTTCCAACATTTCTCCATCATTTCCTCACTTGGTCCTCCCAACAGCTGTAAGTATCATAAGCCCCAGTGTTCAGAGAAGAACACTGGCCCAGAGAGGTCGTATGACTAGCCTTAGACCACGCAGCCATTGTAGACTCTGGCAGGGATTCTGGGGCAGCCACAGACTATCTGCCTGGCAGCCTGCCTGCTCTGTTGGCTGGTTCCAAATGAGAGAGGCACCTACACCTGGAAAATTCTAAGCAGGTCAACAGCCCAACAATTTGCCCAGCTGGTTTGTAAAGGTTGCCCCAGCCTGGAACATGGTGAATATCTACACACATATACACATCTCAGAAGTAGACTGTTGACCAGGGTAATCCAGGCACAACCAGCACATGGCACTGCCTTATGTGTGGTTTTGAATTTCAAGTGGTTATTGTTCTTTGGTCCCATATAAATCAACATTGTTAATTAGATAAGATCTAAGGATGATTCTCGGACAGCTCAGCTAAAGGTTAATTCAGGAGGGCATGCCCAGACTGGCTCTTCTCTCTTTTCTCATCCAAAGGCTCCTGATGACAATGTTTTTACCTCATCAAAGTTTAAGCAAACAAGCAGTGGGGAAGAGATGGTAGAAACCAGTGTAGGTAAGCTACATGGAACCTGCCCTTGGGAAGATCTGAATTCTAGCCCTAGTCCTGCCTTGAAACCACCAGTAAGACCTTGGGAAAGTCCTTCCTTTCTCCAGGCTTCAATCTCCCGAAGAATGAAGTAATAAAACTGGAGTTGATAACCCCTGAATTTCCTTCTGGTTCAGACATTTTGTGGTTCTGAGATCTGAAAAGGAGGTAACTGTAACCCGGCACACTGGGATGTACCCCAAACACAGGAACATGCCCTGGACTCCAGGTGAGAGGAGTCATGAGTTCACTCACTGACTTGCTGTTGCCTTAGGCATGTCCCCTTCCCCCTGGTAATGTCACCCTCTGACCCAAATACAAACACCATCATAGGGTAAACCTCATCTCAAAGACTCCCTGGGATTCCCTAAGAGCTCTGAGAAGTAGGAAATAACAGGCCTTCTCCAGACTAAGTAAATACCAGAGTTGAGGAAATTCCCTGGTAAGTTTCCCTGTGAAGAGAGCATCTGAGGGTTAACGCATCCCCATGAATCTTCAGATCACTCAGGAGCTGTGTTCAGGGCTGGAGAAAAGAGACCAGAGCTCAAAGACACTTCTCTGTTCTAATGGAGGCTACTGTTGATTAAAGAGAGGGAAACGACCTCCACCCACTTCCCAGTGAGACTTTATCAATAAATCTGCAGCAGCTGTAGCTGTTGAGAAGCTGTTGCATACGGGGAGTGACATTCGGGATAACTGGGTCTACCAGATAGCTGAGGGGCAGCCCAGCGCCTGGTACAGTGCCTGACTCACAGTGGGCCCTCCGTGATATCTATGGGGTGAATGAATGAGTAAGCCCTTTAGGAAATATGATTTTAATTTAACACATTTTAATGCGGACTTTCCTATAGTGATACTTCTTTGCAGATAGTGTTTTATAGAAAGACTTGGCTCCAGGGAACATGGTAGCTGTTAGTCTACGACCTTGTGCAAGGTGCATGACTTCCTCTGCAGACCAATGATATAATAATCTGTATCTCACAGGGTTGTGATGAGAAGGAAATGAGGCAATTATGCAGAAGCTCTTTGCAAACTGAAAAGTACTATGTACAGTTGCCATCCTATCCTCCTCTGTACAGGATCAACACAGAAAACAATCTGTTCCTGATCATTTAAGACCATTATCACAAGCATCAGCCATCACAATGTTCTTTAGCTACAGCTGCAGGTGGACACGTGGACACTGTCCTGTGTAGCAGAAATGCCCTAACCCCAAACCACCCACTCCACAGAGATTCAGTGGGTCAGTGGATTGGGGCACAACCCAGGCATCATCTGACTAAAACACCCTGGGTGATTCTGATGTTTCAAGAAGCTATACTTATGTATCGAAATCAAACATATTTCTCCCCTTGCCCGGGTGAGGGGCAGCATGGACAGCTGTTCATCCCTCTTCTCTCCAAATCAGTGGAGTCAGGATGTTTTCTGTTTCATGATCACCATGTATCACCAACTTCACCTTGGGACTGTTTGCTGCTCACCACCCGAGCACCAGTGTCCTTGCTGCTTCTGCTGATAACCGCAATTGTTCTCATCCCTCCGTGCTCACGCCTTTGCCCCACACTCTTTTTCTCTAGGTCCTGTGGCTTTTCCTTCACTCCATGACTTTTGTATGTGGAGATTGGCCTTTGGTAAATCTCACCAACCTATCCCAATGCCCTTCTGCTTCTGTCTTCTGAGCAACCCCATCTCAGCCTGGGCCAGTCTGGCTCAATGGCTCTCCTTCCAGTAACTGGAGGGTGAGGTGTTGTTTGTTTGTGTTATGGCCTGAATGTTTGTGTCCCCTGAAAATTCATGTGTTGAAATCCTAACCCCCAGTGTAATAGTATCAGAAGGTGGGGCTTTGGGAGGTGATAAGTTCATGAGGGTGGAGCCTTCATGAATGGGATTAGTGCCCTTATAAAAGGGAATCTCCGCCCTCCTACCATGTGAGGACACACTGAGAAGTCAGCAGTTTGCCACCTGGAAGCAGGTTCTCACCAGAGCTCAACCAGTCTGGCACACCGACCTCAGACTCCCAGCCTCTGCTTTTTTTTTTTTTTTTTTTGCAGTACGTGGGCCTCTCACTGTAGTGGCCTCTCCTGTTGCGGAGCACAGGCTCCAGACGTGCAGGCTCAGCGGCCATGGCTCACGGGCCCAGCCACTCTGCGGCATGTGGGATCTTCCCAGACCGGGGCACGAACCCGTGTCCCCTGCATCGGCAGGCGGACTCTCAACCACTGCCTCACCAGGGAAGCCCCTAGCCAGGCTCTGCTCTTGATAAGCTACCTGGTTGGTGATGTTCTGTCACAGCAGCCCGAACTGACCAAGACTATTTGACAGGTTGGCTTTTTCTGGAAGGCTTTGAAACAAAGAGTACACGTGAATGAATGCCTGAGAGACCCAGAGGAAAGAACTGATGTTTGTAAGCGTTTATCGAGAGAGAAGCAGGATAGGGCTTTCACAGATGGAGCTTGAATGGTTGGCCTGACAAATGTGGCCCCACTTCCTCTAGGAAAAATGCAAAAGGACTCCCAGCTGATGTCGAGAACCCTCCACTAATTCATGATAATAGAAGAGTCATGTCTACAGATCCAAACTTTCCTTCTTTCATAATTTAGCTATCTTCTTCTTTCCCAGTTTTTGCCAGAAAGACAAACAGCCCAAAGCAGATGAAGCTGTTGTTAAAGGCAGAGCAGGTCCCAGAGAGCAAAGGCGAGAAGCACCCAGAGACAGGACAGAAAGAAGGCTTCCTCGGATGCACCTGCCCTGGTGCCCACTCCTGGTTTCTCTGTGGGGCTCCTGCTGGGGTGGGCCACTGTGCCCTCTCAGTGCTGCCACCCAAATCACTGGTGGCTTCGCTGAGGAGGTACTTTCTTGCAGCAGGACTGTCTTGGGATACTTTGGACTTGCAGATCATGTCAGTCACTGCTTCACGGAACACGTGGGAAATGCAGTCTCTTTGTCTTCTAACTGTATTAGTTTGCCAGACCTGCCATTTCAAAGCACCACAAACTGGGTGGCTTAAACAACAGAAATGTCGCTTCTCATGGTTCTGGAAGCTACAAGTCTGAGATTGCCAGCAGGGCCGGTTACTTCTGAGGGCTGTGAGCGAAATTCTGTCCCATGCCTCTCCTCTAGCTTCTGGTGGTTTGCTGACACTCTTTGCTGTTCCCTGGCTTATGAAAGCATCACCCCGAAGTCTGCCTTCATCTTCACATGGTGTTCTCCCTGTGTACGTGTGTGGCTGTGTCCAAATTTCCCTTTTTTTTGTAAGAACACCAGTCATATTAGGTTAGGGGTCCACTTACTGCAGTATGACCTCATCTTAATTGAACTCCTTATATCTCTAATGATCATACTTCCAAATCAGGTCACATTTTGATGTACTGGGGGTTAAGACTTCAATGTACGAATTGAGCAGGGACACAATTCCACCCGGAACACTATAGTATAGTTGATCTGGTCCTCTTCATGACCTCAAATTTTCTGCATAGTGTGTGGTGTGGAGAGGCAGGGGGATATTAGAGGCATATATATAGTGCAATCCAGTAAAAGAATTCAAACAACCTCTCCAGAAATGTGTACCTCCCTAGAAAAAAGAAAATGACTGTGTCTCTGACATCACTCCTCCCTGCCCCATCCTAAGATGACAGATGGGTTTGTGGCAGAGGAAGCTGCTTAAGCCACCTTATGGCTGCAGGAAGAGTCACATCTTCTGGCAAGATGGCCTAAGTTACTTTCCCTTCAAGGCACTGTCCCCCCTCTTCCTGATTGCTGCTTGTCCAGCTGGCATCTGAGGCTTCGGGCAGCAGCTGTTAGAGCTCAGTGTCCGTCTCCTTAGCTCTCAGGGTCCAGGTGGTACACTCCACTCTTGTCCTCTCCACTGTCTCTTCCTGGAGCTATAGATGCTCTAAGGTCGGGCTGCAGCTCCCTCTGGTACTTGACCCAGATGATCTATCCAGGGACCCAGACCTACAGGACCACTTGCCCATCCCCTTCTCCACCTGAACTTGTTTTTCAAAAATGTGTTCTTGGGCTTCCCTGGTGACGCAGTGGTTGAGAGTTCCTGCCAATGCAGGGGACATGGGTTCGTGCCCCGGTCCGGGAAGATCCCACATGCCGTGGAGCGGCTGGGCCCGTGAGCCATGGCCGCTGAGCCTGCGCATCCGGAGCCTGTGCTCCGCAATGGGAGAGGCCACAGCAGTGAGAGGCCTGTGTACCGCAAAAAAAAAAAAAAAAAAGTTTTCTTTTATTTTTAAATGACATTGAAAATCTTTATAATCAGGTCAGGAGCCATGTTTTTAGTTCACCACCCAGTCACATTCAAGGGGAGGATATATCAGTCCCTGGAGGTTACAATACTCCAGGAAAGATCTAGTACTCTCCCCCAAACCTGGAGGAATTCTGAGAGAAAGCTTACCAAGAGCTGGAAATGGCCTGTGCTTTCTCTGGGGGGCACTAAAGCAGCTCGGCCCTTCTCTTTCCCTTCTTCTTTCATCATTGAACCACTTGTGCTACCTGCTGCCCCCTCTGGTTCATTTTACCTTCCCTATTGCCCATGTGGCCGAGCTCATGTGGCCACTATTGGTTGCCGGGGAGGGGGGACAGCCAGAAAGGCAGGAAGAGAGGCAGAGATGAAGTTTCTGATCCTCAGGGCCCCTCATTCATGTCTGCTATGGCCCCTGGTATCTCTAACTGGGGCAGTAACTGCAAAAACCCTAATGTTTGTGGAACCAAGGATTTACAGTATCAACCAGAAAATCAAAATATCATGTGTGCACGTGGCCAGAGGCACAAATGCAGCACTCCCTCAAACTTCAAAGGGGGATTAATCAAGACATCCAAGAGGCAGGAATGAAACCACAGAGGCAGGAGGGAACAAGTGTGTTCACTCACTGCTCATCTCCCACAATCTGTCTCTCTAGCCCCAGCCACCACCAACCCACAAAACTATTACCTAGGGACTTCCCTGGTGGTCCAGTGGTAAAGAATCAGCCTTCCAATGCAGGGGACGGGGGTTCAATCCCTGGTCAGAGAACTAAGATGCCACATGCCACGTGGCAGCTAAGCCCGCTTACCACAACTACTGAGCTCACGCGCCTCAACTAGAGCCTGCGTGCCGCAAACTACAGAGCCCACATGCCCTTGAGCCAGTGCGCCACAACTAGAGAAGAGAAAAAAACCCCGCATGCCACTAGAGAGAAGCCTGTGTGCTGCAACGAAGAATCCGCGTGTTGCAACAAAAGATCCCTCATGCCTCAACAATGATCCCACGTGCCACAGCTAAGACCTGACGCAGCCAATAAATAAATAAATAAATAATAAATATATTTTTAAAACTGCTGCCTAGGTTGGACCTGGATAGGACAAATCCCATGACCACATCTCCACTGTACTTTCCCTTGAATTCTTTGCAAGACTGAACACTCTTGGTTACACTCATACTAGCTAACATTTATCCTAAGTTTATCACACTAGGCAGCCTTCCAAGGTCTTTTCACTTTTTATCTCAATGTATCATCAAAAGAACCCTATGAGGAAGGTGCTGTTATTTGCCCAAATTTACAAAGGAGGAAATGGAGGCACAGAGAGGCTGAGAAACTTGCCCAAGGGCACACAGGATGTGGTGGAGCTAGAAATTAGACTTGGAAATCCACCTCCAGAGATCATGTTCTCCTTGACCTTCCCAGAAAGAGGGAAATGTGTTTAGGTCTTTGATGCAGACTTTGAAAGGCAAGTTTTGTTGGGATTAACATATATACACTAATATGTATAAAATGGATAACTAATAAGAACCTGCTGTATAAAAAAATAAATAAAATTCTAAAATTCAAAAAAAAAAAGAAAGGCAGGTTTTGCGGGGGTGAGGGTGGCATAATGTGTGTCCACATGTGCAAGGCTGATTTTTTTTAAAGAGTTTCTTGGTGGATCTTGGTTCATTTCATGGTGGGATGAAATGTATGACTCATGTGGCCATGTCCTCCCTTCTAGTAAAAAAAATCTTCATCCTGGAGTCCTGGTCTTCCTTTCCCTTTCTCAGTTCACTGAGAGTCCTTAGGACTCTATTTGCCAAGTATGGCTTTGGAGGCCACTATGGGCAAATGCTACTGTTATTCTCTTCTCCACTGAGACCCATGCTCTCTGAAGTCCTTGCTTCCCTAACACCTGAACCAGGGTGTCAGTGTCCCCTGCCTGATGTCACCATGTTGCTGAGCAGACAACCCCTGGGGCAGGGGTAATGTGAGGCAAAGCTTTACTGCAAAGGACTTGAAAATCCATATGTAAACCTGGTTCTACTATTCAATGTATAAATCCTTGAACCATAATTCTTACAAACTAAATAAATAGTATGTCTCACACATATATTTTAAATGTATAGAGATATTGATGTCATCAAAAGGCAAATTCATTTAAAAACGTGGGTGACTTTTGGTGATAATAAGTAATACTTTCATAGCATTTCCTCTTTACCAGGCTCTATCCTAAGCACTTTACATGTATCAACTCATTTGATCCTCACAATAGCTTGGGAGAAAAGTACAATTATTATAATTATCCCTATTTTATTTATGAGGAAACTGAGACACAGAGAGGCTAAGTAACTTGCCCAAGGCCACATAGCTAATGAGTGGCACAGTCAGGATTTGATCACAGTGTATGGGCTCTGAGCCATTGCACCATGCTGCTCTGTGTTTGCTCAACCAATGGATACTACAAACATTCATCCCATCCCGTTATCACATGAATGGGAAAAAGCCCCCAAACCTAAAAAGTTCCAAAACCTTAGCTCTATGGCAAATGTCCTATTTTTCTTAATAAAACTTTTTTGTTTGGGAATTGTATTAGATTTACAGAAGGGTTGCAAAGATAGTACAAAGAGTTCCTGCACACTCCTCATAGTTTTAGTTCTCCCTGGTGTTATCATCTTTCATGGATACATTTGTCAAAACTAAGAAACAAACATTGGTACATTATTATCAACTTAACTCCAAATTTTGCTTGGAATCTTCCAGTTTTCCAATCAGTGTTCTTCTTTTGTGTTCCAGGACCCTATCCAAGACCTCACATTCCATTTAATCCTCATGTCTCCTTAGCCTCCTCTGAACTGAGATGGTTTCTCAGATTTTCCTTGTTTTTTGTGACCTTGACAGTCTTAAAGAGTGCTGTTCAGGTTTTTGGCAGAATGTCCCTCAGTTTGGGATTGTCTGATGTTTTTTCATGATTAGACATGAGGTTACAGACTTTCTGAAAAGAATATTATGGAGATGAAGTGTCCTTCTCATCATATATCGGGTGTGATGGTCAATTTTTTGCGTCAACTTGACTTGGCTCGACGATGCTCAGATAGCTGGTAAAACATTACTTCTGTGTGTTTCCAGAAGGGACAACTATTTGAATCTGTGAGTAAAGCAGTTTGCCCTCACCAACGCAGGTGGGCATCACACAATCTGTGAGGGCTCAAATAGAACGAAAAGTGGAGGAAGGGTGCATTTGCCTTTTGTTTGAGCTGTGACATCCACCTTCCCCTGCTCTCAGACATCACTGCATGTGGTTCTAGAGCTGTTGGAATCAGACTGGGACTTACAACATCTGCCCCCTATTCTCAGTCCTTCAGACTCGGACTGAATTATACCATCGGCTTTCCCGTTCTCCAACTTGTGGACTACAGGCTGTGGGATTGCTCGGCCTCCACGACCATGTGAGTCAATTCCTGTAATAAATCTCCTCTTATCTCTCTCTATGTATCCTACTGGTTCTGTTTCTCTGGAGAACCCTGATTCATATAAGGGGTTACATGACATCCATATCACCAGTGATAGCAACCCTAATAACCTGATTAAGATGGTGTTTGCCAGATTTCCCACTGTGTGAGGCTACCATTTTCCCCTTTCTATGTCTGTCCTCTGGAGGGAAGTCTCTAAGTCTGGCCCACACATGGGGTAGGGACACAAGTAGATTAAGGGCCCCTCTCCTGGAGGTGGGAATATTGACATATATTGTTTGAACTTCTGTAAGGAAGAAGTTCCCCTGCATTTATTCACTTATTTGATCATTTATTTATATATTTATATCACTATGGAACCTTGTGTCAATGACACTTTTAACATCCAGTTTTGCTGCTTCTCCAGAAAGTCCATGTGCAGCTCTGGACAGGCTGGCCTGGGTCTGAGCCTCCCCTCGCCCACGCAGGCCTGGTTCATCCCCCTCCATATTCTGGCTTTTGCATTATTTGCTAAGCCCACAGTGTCTTACATATGTCTTTCCTCCAGTCAAGTCCTGTCTGTTTTCCAACGACCAGCTCAAGGCTCTTCTCTTCAATGAAGCATCCCCCACTCCATGTTTCTCTTTCTCTCTCTCTCTTTTTTTATAACTTCTATAACACCAAGTGACTGCATTATCCAAACTGACGCTTATGTTGCTGTTGATTGTTTCACTAAGGTAGCTCTTATAATTCTATCTGCTCCTTAAGGAAGGAGAGCATACTGTCTTTTCTTCTTTTTTTTCCCTTTCCAAATAACACATATTCAACAATTCAATTCATTGAACTGAACAGAATCAGAAGATCAAATTCAAACAGAAGAGAAAAAAAATCCATATAGATCTGGATCAATTCTTTAAACCATGCTATTTCCCAAGAGCAAATGAGCAATTGTATTTCATGACCAATATATAATTTTACTGTAATCAATGCACCAAACTGAAAGTCTCTTTCACTCTCTGGACCAAATGCTAAGTCTGTTCTTTTCATGACCGAAAATATCTAATCCCTTTCTCTTCTTTGGCAGATCTCACTAGCCAATTTGTTGATCAATGTTCATAATCAAGGAATTAGCTGGCTAATTGAAAATTGTGTTAATATTTACAAAGCGGGCACGGGACCTTTGTCCTGGTGGGCTGTGTGTAGGGGGCAGAAGCATTTCCCTGGTGCTCCACGTGAAAAAACGGCCTTTGGAAGGGAACACTGCAGGACTGTAAATGCTGGTTTAAAGAGGAAAACAACGGCAGGTGGGCACGAGGGGTGCGCAGTACGTCCTCTGTTTCCACACATCATGTTGTTACAACAATCCCCTGGTCTTCAGGTCACCCTATCAGTCTTGAAATATAACCCTGCCCCATAAATTTCTGATCAAATGGAACTATCCATCAATGCAGGGGGCAGGTCTGCCCTCCATACCAGCCTTAAAGAAGGGCTTCCCATTGGCCAGACCAAGCCTGTTTGGTGGGCTTTGGTGGAAGTGTTGGTGGGAGAGGGGTTGCTCCTTTCACTGCCTGGTGAATTTCAGGCTGAAGGACCCAGCTCAGAGCTGGGACTCTGTGGTCATTTAAATGACCATTTGGTGAAACCATCAGCTTGACGCTGTTCTCTCAGCCACATGACTGGCTCTTGAAGTGATCGGATGTTTACTATGTCAGTGTCTCTCACATGCAGCTTTTACCCTTCTTGGGGGACTTTTTGATTAGCCAGGAACCTGCCCACTATGAAATTGTCTGCCCCGCTCCCCAGAGCTCTCAGGCGACACTGGGGAGTCATTCTAAGCCTGATTTCAGGAGTTACAAGGTCATGAGAACTCCCTGAACAGTTCATATGGTGTTGTCATCTATTGACAACGTCTCCACCCTCAGCCCTGTGAGTAGAATTGCTAAGACTGTTCCGCCACTTCTGCCCCAAAGAAGGGCTCCTTTTTCCATGCCTGGGAGATAGGCACTGGGCAGTTATAGCGCCAGGGCTTCTATTCATGAATTCATAACACTGCCCACATTGTTCACAGTTGGGCTGCACATAAGCATAAAATTATTGTCCAATGGTTGCCATGTGTTACACTGGCAAAGAAAATCAGTTCCAAATACCTTGATGTCAAGTGGCCAAGTTACCTCATTAGGACTGTACTTTCAAGCTCAGACTAGAGATGGGAACTTTACAGACAACTTACTGAGCAAATTCAGGCTTCTTTTGCCATCCTAAATCAAGAGGAAAGAATATGAACTTGGACATGCAAGAGGCAGATGAAGGAAATTGCTCCTATCTGCCACCCAGTGAGAGGCTGAACATGAGGTCACCTAGAGTCCATCAGAGGCTACTCTCATGTTCCCAAGCCTTACACAGCCAATAGTCTTTCCACAGACCAGTAGTCTCAGCTGTGCATTTTCACTTTGTGACGATTAATTTTATGTGGCAACTTGGCTGGGGCACAAAGTCCAGATAGTTTGTCAAACATTACTCTGGATGTTTCTGTGAAAGTGTGCTTTTTTAAAATGAGATTAACATTTAAACTGGTGGACTTTGAGTAAAGTAGATGACACTCCATAATGTGGGTGGGCCTCATCCAATCAGTTGAAGGCCTTACTTAATAGAAAGAGGACTCACCTCCCCAAGCAAGCAGGAATTCTGCCAACAGATGGCCTTTGGGCTGCAGCTCTTCCTTGGGCCTCCAGGCTGCTGGCCTGCCCTGCAGATTTTGGACTCGCCAGCCTCCACAATTGCCTGAGCCAATTCCTTAAAATAAATCTCTCTCAATAAAGATAGATGATAGATAGAAATAGATACAGATATAAACATCCTCCTGGTCCTATTTCTCTGGAATACTCTGACTAATTTATTTAACTCCTGTTTTCATGGAAGGCTTCCAGGTATTTTGTGGTGGTGGTTTTCCTAAAATGTTATCTGAGCTCCTAAGTCCCCAAAGCCTCTGGTTCATCATTTAATTCAAAAACACTGCTCTGGTCTGATATGAAGTCTCTTTCACCCCAAATCCTGGCATCCCATGTAATTTTTCAGTTAGTCTTCAGACCTCTGCTTGTTACAGAACGTAGGCTCTCCTTCGTTCACAGATCTTAGGTCAAGTGTAGGCTAGTCGTGGACAAGACAAGAGGAGACACATAGTCTACAAATCTCCCCTTGGATCTTCAAGCCCTTGGTTCCAAACCACTCCATGTTCCTACCACCCAAGGAGGTAGATGGTTTCATTCTGATTCCAGATTAGGAAGATACAGCTGATTCATTCCAACTGTATGAATGTCTGGAGTAGCATAAGCATGAGAACATAAGCTTTGGTTTCTGGTCATGGACATCAAACGATGCCGTCCCCAGCTTCCCTAAGTCTGACTTCAGAATATATTCATCTTATTACCACCCTCTCTCCTGCTTATCCAATTTCTTTACCTCTGAAATGGGCACAACCATATTAGCTCTGTCTGCTCAGTATAGTCTCAAGTGCTACAGTCTTCAGCCCCATGGGATATAATAATAACTCATATTTATTGGGTACTTACTATGTGGCAGACACTGTGTTAAAAACTTTGCATACATCACCTCATATAGTTCTCACACGAATCCTGTTATTAGCCCTGTGAGTCACTCAGTTCACAAACAGTAGGGCTGGCCTTGTGCTGGACATGAACTTGCTGGGGCAGTGCTATCAGAGAAGAGTAGGGAGCACGACGTGGGGTCTGTGTCTGAACCACAGAAGCCCGAAGTGTTGGCTTATTGACTATCCTTTCCTGGAGGATGTCACGGCCCAAGGTCCCACAGGTCAAAGTCATCTGGGAACAGAAGGCAGAGGGTTAGGTGAATCGGGGGATGAACAGTCAGGGAGAACACTTGGCAAAACGTGGAGGCTCAGTCGGGTGCCTCGCCACTCTCAGGGCTTCACCTTTCTTCCTGCTGGTTCCCCTTATCCATCCCAGGCTCCCAAGCCCTGGTTCTTTCTGAATCCTCTGTGTTCAAACCAGTTTTCCAGAAACTCTCCTCAATGAACGTACACATTTTTCCATTTTTAAAAAATGAAATATGTTCTTGGGTAAGGACCATTCTGTTGAACATGTGTTTGCATCCTGGCCTGTGACAGAGGGCTGCCCTCAGAGTTGATGACATGAACAAGGTGGTACCTTTCCCTATGCTGACTAGCCCAGCTCACTCTGCTTTCTTGGTTATTAGGCCTGTTTTCTTAGAATTGCTGTCACTGCCCCACTGTTGGGCTGTCTACCATCTTTTCTCCTTACCATAAAACCTGCCCTCTCAGCATCACCCACCATCTGGTTTGCTGTAGGTTGGAGACCCAGTACCCAACTTCCAAGAGCCATGGAAGCAGGTCCTGAGGGAGGCGGCACTATTGTGTAGGGGTGTCCCTGTAACTGTTATACACTTCATACTTGGCCTCTGGAAGGCCCATTTGTAACCTGGATTCAACCCTTCATTTCCTCCCTTATAAATGATCATAATAATTAATACCTCATGGGCGGGAATTAAGGGAGATAATATGTGTAAAAAACTTGTCATATGTAAATATGTACTTATATATTTATATTATATGCATAGCACTTTACACATAAAAAGCATTTAGTAAATGGTAGCTTTAATATTCTTATTTTGACTGCCGTAAAATTATTACTTTTTTTTCCCTTCATCTCTTCTGTAGTATTGAGGTTGTCAAAATAAGTTAGCACAATGTGCAACCTGATTTCTGTATTATTCTACCTACAATTTTAGTGTCACCATGAAAAAATTGTCTTTTTACATTTAGGGTCTCTTTTGACCCTGATGACCTTTGAGGGTGCTCAGTCAGTCTGCCCTAATTTCCCAGGAGTGGAAAGAGAGCTTGACATGCATCTCACAACTCTTTTCTTTCTCCTGTGTAGGGTGTATACATATATTACATGGATCCAGAAGACTGGAAGAAGAGCCAAACTCCAAAATCCTTTGGGCAATTTTGATAAGTATTGGTTGATGATGGTGATGCTATTGGAAACTTAATGTGGCCTGACTCTTCAAATCGTAAAGAATGTAGTGAATTAGAGAAGCTAGGTAAAAATCAAATCCTTTTAAATGTTCACAGGGAATTTGCCTTTAAAAACCTTTCCGTGACTTCTTTTTTTTCTAGTAAAGATTAAATTGGGAAGTGAATAACTAGCCCAATTTTATCCATTTTGCCAATCTAGATTGCCCCATGCCCACGTGATCCAAGGGCATCACAAAGAGAAAAACCCAGATTGTTGAAGCCAAAGTGGACGCAGGGAATCACAATGCCAGCTGACTTGGACAAATACCCAGCTGGTTTTCCAGTCTACATCTGTCTTTCTTCAGTCTTGATCCCTCACAAATACTTCAGGTCGAGACTCACACTGGAGAAGGATGAGTCTTTCTAATCCATTCCTTCAAGCAGAAGTGGGAGGGCAGGGAAGGGGAAGGGATTTGTCTTCGGTGGGTGCTTTCCTTCCGAACTCTAACTTTAGGAGCAGAGAGTGGAAACACCCCCATATGATGCCTAGCTCCTTAGAGGGCAACCTGCATGGGCTGATAGTGTTTGAATAGTTGCTTGTCTCATCCAGCTCCTCCTTCGTTTATTTAAACTATGACACGATCAGAAACCCTTTGAGTGCCTTGGCCTCCTTTCCCTTCTCTCCACTCCTGATCCAGTCTAACTGAAGGTTCCGATTCGATTTGGAAGGAGAATAGATTTCTTTGGTCAAGAGCCAAGTTCTTAATGGGAGACTCAGGAGTCGATCCGATTGCGTGGCATGAAGAGCTCCTGGGCTGAGCCTCACTGCTGCCACAGACGTGATAGGCTCCTCTCCCACCCCAGCAGCAGCAGAAAGACTAGTTCTCCACTCCTACACTGTTGGTGGTGCAGCCACTATGGAAAACAGTAGAGTGTCCTCAGAAAACTAAAAATAGAGTTGCCATATGACCCAGCAATTCCACTCCTGGGCATATACCCAGACAAAGCTGTAATTTGAAAAGATACATGCACCCCTGTGTTCATAGAAGCACTGTTTAAATAGGCAAGACATGGAAACAACCTAAATGTCCATCAACATGAATGGATAAAGAAGATGTGGGGTGTGTGTGTGTGTGTACACACACACACACACACACACACACACACACACAATGGAATATTACTCAGCCACTAAAAAGAATGAAATAATGCCATTAGCAGCAACATGGATGGACCTAGAGATTATCATATTAAGTAATGTAAGTCAGAAAGAGAAAGACAAATACCATATGCTATCCCTTATATGTGGAATCTAAAATATAACACAAATGAACATATCTATGAAACAAAAACAGACTCGCAGACATAGGGAACAGACTTGTGGCTGCAGAGGTGGGGGAGGCTTGGGAGTTTGGGATTAGCAGATGCAAACTATTATATAGGGAATGGATAAATAACAACGTCTTACTGTATAGCACAGGGAGCTATATTCAATATCCCGTGATAAAACATAAAGGAAAAGAATATGAAAAAGAATATATATTTGTATAACTGAACCACTGGGCCATACAGCAGCAATTAAACACAACATTGTAAATCAACTATCCTTCAATAAAATTTTAAAAATATATATTAGCTCTCCAGCAGAGTGACACTGGGCAAGAAGCTGCTGGCTCTGCCCAAGGTGACAAGGACCAGAACACCTGCAAGGAAGGGGCATGAAGAAAGCCAGTACAGGACTGAAGCTACCCTGAAAGAGGAGTCCTATGACCCCCCCATCCTGTGTCTCCCCAGACACATTTCTCCAGCCTGCCACCTTCCACTGCCATCTGCTCATAGCTGAGAGGGCGTGCGGCGGGGAGCAGGCACGGAGCAGCTGGTGGTTTGGAGAGTGTACTCAGACTTCCCAAGAAAATCCCCTGAAGTCATGGACATGGGAGAGAAGGGAGGGGCTGGGTGGAGGAGAAAGGGGGGTTGGAGGCAGGAGAGTTATCAGAAAGGCTCAGAGAGAAAGACCAGGGAACTTCCCACGGTGACTGAAGGGTAGACGAGCTTTACATCAGAGCTAGAAGGGACTCAGGGCCAGTGGTTGAGGACTTTTTGGGGTCACAAACTGCCTGGGGTTCCTGATAAAACTGGAGCTCTCCCCTGAGAAAAATGCATCTGAGCTCACTCACTTGTACATCTCACACGTGCACGTGCGCACATACACACATAAAGTTCACATACAATTTCAGGAGGTTCACAGACCTCTCAACTCATCTTTGGGACCCCCAAGGTCTATAGATTCCTAGCTGAGGAGCTCTGCCTGTAGTCCTGTGGTCCTGTGTTTTCAGCTGAGGGTAATTTTGCCCCTGCGTCTAGTGGGCAGAGGCCAGGGGTGCTGTCAAACATCCTAAGTGCACAGGACCATGACCCACAGCAAAGTGTTATCTGGCCCCAAATGTCAATAGTGCCAGTGTTGAGAATCCTGCTGCATCAGCTTACCATAGACATGTCCAGTAATCCACCTAAGATCACACAAGTAATTATTAGCAAAGCCAGGACTACTACTGGATAATAAATAATGATAGCCCATTTACTGAGCACTTATTATGTACCAGACACTGTTCCAAGTACTTTACATGAATGAATTCACTTACATCTCACAACCATCCTCTGAGTTGGGTGTAGTTATACCCATTTTACAGGTAAAGAAATTGAGACAGAGAAGCTGTGTCCCAACCAAAGTCATGTGGCTGATAAGGAGTGAAGCTGGGGTTTGAACCCAGACAGTCTGGCTCTAGGGTCTGTCCAGGCTGTTACCCTTGCAACACTCTGCCTGGATCCTAATAACAACCCGTATTCCAACAGGTCAGCAAAAAGTAGCATCCTCCTGGGCGGGCAATACTGGTCCTCTAAAGTCCTTCTCTCTTTTCTCTATTGTTCAGACCCTGGTTTTAGTTTCCTATTAGACTCTATAGTTTTTCTTCTTGGAGTCGATTTCCCCTCTCCCTATGTAGATCTTATATTTCTGTAGTTATTTACAGTTTTCAAAATATATTTTCATCCACTATTTCATCTGATCTTTAAAACAACTCTGTAATGCAAGAAGGGCACTTTGCAGATGAGAAAAATGGAGAATGAGGTCCCTGGACAGGGAAGTGGTTAGAGCCAGAACTGGCAGCCTCGGAGCGCTGTGCCCGCCAGCTCTGTCTGCTACCTCTGGCCGCCACTTAGCTCTTGCTCAGACCTCAGGGCCTCTGCAGTTTCTGTGATGACGGAATACTTATTCCCAAGCCTATTATATGAAACATTTTATTAACCTTCAACAGAAGGATAAATCTAGGTTCATAAGGCCAGACTTTAATTGAAACCTATTCATTTAACTTTTGCTACTAGGGCGAAGCAATCTAAAATTCCCAAGCATCGTCCTAGCTCCTGAATTGCTTCATCAGTCTCCTTCTGGCTCCTTGCTGCACTTCCTTGCTGAAGTTATGTTATGCTGTGGGCGACGCTGTTCTGTTTTGATTTTTCAAAAAAATGAGCTGTGCTGGGCTGCCTGCCAGCTGGTGCTCTCACCTCTACCCAGAAACTGCACCCCTTTACATATCGCTGTGTGTCCTCAAACTCCACATTCCATTCAACGGGTCCAATCTACAGGTCACATCTTCTTTTGGCAGAAATCAAGAAACGATTACCAGTACCTGGATAAGAACCAGTCTTTTAAGCAATGTTCAAAACAAGATCCCAGAACAGAAAAAAAAAGTTCCAATTTCCCTTGCCTCTTCCCCACAGCGCACAGGCCTTGCCTCTTGAGCCTGTGTAGTGAACAGAATTGCCTCTAGTTAGAGATAAAGTGAATGAACACAGAGCTTTCCTTAATTTAATTATGAATCTATTCATTGACTCACCCAACTGTATATACTTAGCATCTATTATATGTTACTTTTTATACCCCACTGTGCTCTGAAAAGGAAGTAAGGCAGATGCAGGCTTTCTTTGTAAAGATCACTAGTTCATTTCAGTTTAATTCAATAGCTATGTCTTTATTGTTGGCTGACTACCCTGCATCAAACCCAAGTCTCCTGCCTGTGAGACCTTTCAAATTTCTTTGGACAAGGAAGATATTCACACACGAAGTAGCCTGAGGTTCATGAACAGTCCCCTCCCACTCACAATAGGTTAACTTGTGTTGATCAGGATTTTTTCAGATACAAGAGACACAACATTCGCTGTGGCAGAAGGAAAGAAGGGGATGTGTTGGTCGGGAGACAGGAAAGTAACTGTCTCAGGGATGGAGACTAGGGGCTCCAATGATGCACCAGGAGTCTCCCTCCTACTCTTGACTCAGCTTCCCAGCATCAACCCCCAGGTCAGCCTGATTCTCTCCTACTGTGGAAAGCTTTTTCTAAGTGGCGTGGGAAGCAGAACAGGGGTAAGACAAGACTGTCAACAGCTCATGTTACCCCTGCTCAGGAATCCCTAGCAGAAGGAAAGGGCCTTTCTCCATGCTTAACTATGTCAAAATGTCCAGGTAGGACAGTGATTGGCCAGACTTTAAGGGTCATGGATCCCATGGACCAATCATTGTGTGAGTGGAGTGGGGTGACCACTATGATTGGCCAAGCCTGCGTCACATGTCCATCCCTGTGCCCTGGCAGTGGGATAATGCAATGGCAACCCCAGCAGTATCACAAGTTTGGAGTTGAGGAGGAGCACTTCCTCAGAGGAAGAGGGGTGGGTGGTATTGTTATCAGAAGAAGGCGAAAAGGTCATTGGGCAGACCAAAAACAACGGATAGCCCCTACAATTATGTTCCAAGAATTCATCTGAAAGTGGTTGTTTGGAACTCAAATTATATTTCCCTATAAAAACCATCTTATAACAAGCTCTTGTATTTATGTGGTGTTGTAGAAGGCATTTTCTTGTCCATGATGTCATTCGACCCCTCAATAGCCCTGTGAGGTAAAGAGGAGAGGTACCACATCACCTTCAATCTCAAGCCAGTCCTGAAACATCCTTTATTGGGCCGGGGTCTCTGTGCCAGTTTCCATGAACACTCAGATTCAGGGAAGGATTTCCATGACGGGGCAGGGTGTCACACTAAGATGACTGCTCCTTCGTGGTCTGAATATTTCCTCTCCCTTCTCCCCCAACTTTGTACTGGGCCCCTCAGAGGCCACCTAATACGGATGGAGCCCCAAGGCTGTGGGCAGCATTGTGTAAAACTCTTCATGGAACAGAAGGTAGAGGGGTGAGTGTAAATGTTACCTTGCTGCCACCCAACTTCCTCTCAGGAAAATAGCCGGAGACTCTAAAGTGGAAGGAGGAGGGGGTGGGGAGTGCTGAGCTGAGCAGAAGTGTGGGTGTCTGGGACTATGGGAGTGGAGAGGAGGGTCGGGGTGTGGGCTGTGAAGACAGGAATGTTCTGTCTTAATTTATCCACTGTGTGATGCTGCAATAAGACTCCCCGTATATAAATCCCTGGATGGCCAGTTACATTTTCTAGAGCAAGACAGTTAGCTTCCCTGAGGGGTAGAGTAGATCGCGAGGGGTCAAAGATACGGGGCAGAGGCAAAGGAAGATTTGAAGAGCTCAGGAGAAGCAGGAAATTGGAGTCAGAGGTGACTCAAGGATACATAAGCCCTGGAATTGGCAGAAATCACGGGGAGGGCGTCAGCCACGCTCAGGATGTGGAGTGAGTGTTGAGTAGACCCTTTTTTTGAGGTATGGTTGCCTTCAATGTTATATTAGTTTCAGGTGTACAAGATAGTGACTTGATATTTTTATAGATTACACTATAAAATTATTATAAAATATTGGCTGTATTCCCTGTGCTGTACATTACATCCTTGTAACTTACTTATTTTATCAAGGGGCTGGGGAGTTCTGTTCAGCAAGCACATGCCCCACTCCCCCCGTCCCATCCTCAGTTCTCTGTGACCGCAGCCCCTGCCAAGCACGGACCAACCCCCAGGCCCCATAGGTCTTGGCCAGGGATGGGGAGGAGAGAGAGAGGACGTGTGTGGCAGGATCATGAGGGAGAGAGTCCCTCTTCTTCAGAGACAGCGGACCCTGGATCATTCTCAGGAAAGGAGTGTAGGCTGGGCAGGGTGCCCAGGGGTCGTCTTCCACAAAAAAGTTAAAAGTGATCAGCAAAAGTGGAAAGAAAGACTTTCCCAGATCACTCTTCTACTCAAAAACTTCCCTAGGACCCAGGGCACCAAAGGCTTTTGAAATCAGCAGAACCTTTGACCAAGTAATTCTGCTTCTAGAAATTTATCCCTAAGAAATCATCAAAGGCATGCATAGATATGTATATATCAGAATGCCATCAACACATTATTTATATTTCGAAAAACTGACAGCAACCAGGTAACCATTAATATGGAATTGATTAAATAAATTATCAATGGAATACTCTGTAGCCATTAAAAATCACGTTTTAAAAGATTATTTGCTGAATCAATGGACAAAGGATTAATCTCCAAAATATATAAACAGTTCATGCAGCTCAATATTAAAAAAAGAAACAACCCGATCAAAAATTGGGCAGAAGACCTAAATAGACATTTCTCCAAAGAAGATATACAGATTGCCAACAAACACATGAAAGGATGCTCAACATCACTAATCATTAGAGAAATACAAATCAAAACTACAATGAGGTATCACCTCACACCAGTCAGAATGGCCATCATCAAAAAATCTACAAACAATAAATGCTGAAGAGGGTGTGGAGAAAAGGGAACCCTCTTGCACTGTTGGTGGGAATGTAAATTGATACAGCCACTATGGAGAACAGTATGGAGGTTCCTTAAAAAACTAAAAATAGAACTACCATATGACCCAGCAATCCCACTACTTGGTATATACACTGAGAAAACCATAAGTCAAAGAGAGTCATGTACTACAATGTTCATTGCAGCTCTACTTACAATAGCCAGGCCATGGAAGCAACCTAAGTGTCCATTGACAGATGAATGGATAAAGAAGATGTGGCACATATATACAATGGAATATTACTCAGCCATAAAAAGAAATGAAATTGAGTTATTTGTAGTGAGGTGGATGGACCTAGAGACTGTCATACAGAGTGAAGTGAGTCAGAAAGAGAAGAACAAATACCGTATGCTAACACATATATATGGAATCTAAAAAAAAAGAAGAAGAAGAAAAGAAGGTTCTGAACCTAGGGGCAGGACAGGAATAAAGACACAGATGCAGAGAATGGACTTGAGGACACAGGGAGGGGGAAGGGTAAGCTGTGACAAAATAAGAGAGTGGCATGGACATATATACGCTACCAAATGTAAACTAGTTAGCTAGTGGGAAGCAGCCGCATAGCACAGGGAGATCAGCTCAGTGCTTTGTGACCACCTAGAGGGGTGGGATAGGGATGGTGGGAGGGAGAAGCAAGAGAGAGGGGATATAGAGATATATGTATATGTATAGCTGATTCACTCTGTTATACAGCAGAAACTAACACACCATTGTAAAGCAATTATACTCTAATAAAGATGTTAAAAAATATTTTAATAAATAAATAAAAGAAAATCCTGCAGCCAAAAAGAAAGAGAAGAAAAGTGAAGCCAAAGAAGGTAGGAGTGATACTGTGGCTCTTCTGGGTGGGGTGGAGGTGGGATGGTGGTGGGGACAGTGGAGACTGCCAGTCTTGAGACCTGAAGAGCTTCAGATTTAATGGCCATTAGCAGAGACAGGAACAGGG
Organism: Mesoplodon densirostris; assembly: GCF_025265405.1. Classification (NCBI taxonomy): domain Eukaryota; kingdom Metazoa; phylum Chordata; class Mammalia; order Artiodactyla; family Ziphiidae; genus Mesoplodon; species Mesoplodon densirostris. Next base: position 66,419,573 of record NC_082675.1, on the reverse strand, counting down.
CCTGAGGCCAGCATGCACTGGAACTATAATTCCCACATAGAGCCAAGCCCTTTTAAAGCTTTTACCCTCCATAAAACAATGACGGGGGAGGGGGGGAATCTGCTCACTTGCAAAGTGAGATAATAAGGTGTCTTATCTATCTTGTCCAGAGTGCTGATAGAAAATATATCTCCCCTAATAATTTATAATGAGGGACCCACCTTTATCTAGATTAGGGATTCAAATTTATACTATCTGTATGATTCAGTAAGCCCTCACCTCGCCCCAGGTAAGAGATTAACATCACAGGCTAAAAGCACTGTGAGATTCAAATGCAATACTTCTCTCCATAGACCACAGAGGAATTTCACAGATGAAACCCTGCAAAACATGAATTCACAATCCAAAATTCAAAATATGCAAGGAAATAAGCCACCATGAGTGAAAATCAGCAGACGAACTCCCAATCACTTCAGATAATAGAATTGTCACATATATACCATAGGGTTGTTTTAATTTCCAAGAAGCATTTTGTTAAGGTAAAATGCCTCATTCTGTCAAAGACCAATTCCTATTCAATGTTTTTAAATCAAAGTTTTAGTGAAAGATACACATTTGTCAAATGTATAGATAATACATAACTTGAAGATATCACAGATCTTTCATATGCCAGAATTACATGTTCAGTAAGATTTTGGAAAGATAAAAAGATGGGCTAAAACAACAAGATGAAATGTAACAGGGAAAAAATAAAATAAATTCCTGCCATATTAAAAATCATCAACTGCAAAATACAGGACAGAAATACTTGGACTGAAGTAATACAGGTGAAAAAAGACTAAGAAATGAGTGGAGAGGTGTGACAGGCAGGGAGAGAGAGGTGTCACTTGATAGCTACATTTTTTTTTTAGGTATAATTCACAAACCACAAAATTCACCCTCCTAACGTGTACAATTCAGCAATTTTTAGCTTATTCACCACGTTGTGCAACCATCACCACTCTCTAGTACCAGAACATTTTCATCAGCCCAGAAAAGAAATCCTATATGCATTGGCAGTCGCTCCACATTCCCTCCTCTTCCCAGCTTCTGCAACCACTAATCTACTTTCTGTCTCTATGGATTGGCCTATTCTGGACATTACATATAAATGACATCACACAATATGTGGCCTTTTGAGTCTGGCTTCTTACACTTAGCATAATGTTTTCAAGGTTCATCCACACTGTAACATGGAACAATATGCCATTCCATTTTTTGTGGGTGAAAAGCATCCCGTTGTTTGGATAGTCCCTATTTTGTTTATCCATCCATTCTTCAGCTGATGGGCATCTGGGTTATTTCTACTTTTTGGCTGTTATGGATAATCCCACTATGAATATTTGTGAACAAGTTCTTATGTGAAAATATTTTCTCCTTTTCAGTGATTTGTCATTTTGTTTTCTTGATAGTGTCCTTTGAAGCACAATTTTTTTTAAGTTGGACGACATCTAATTTATCTATTTTTTCTTTTTTCAGTTGTGCTTTTGGTGTCATATCAAAGAAACCATTGTCTATTCCAAGGCCACAAAGATTTACTCCCATGTTTTCTTCTGTTTTACAGTTTTAGCTCATACATTTAGATCTTTGATCCATTTTGAGTTAATTTTTGTATATGGTAGGGTCCAACTTCATTCTGTCATATGTGATAGTCCGTTGTCCCAGCACCATTTGTTGAAAAGACTATCCATTTCCCCCATTGAATTGTCTTGGCACTTAACAGTTACATTCAATATAACTGCCAGAAAGACCCCCCAAAAAAGCCAAGAGCCAAGTGAAATGTAAGATTCATTAATAACCATGCCCACGGTACCAATACTTCTCGGGGACTTACATATCCAGTGGTGTGTCCTATCATTGGGGTCACTTCCGTCTGTTCTCCAGACTTGATGTTTTTGAGTTGTACCTGGGTGTAAAAGACAATTATGGCTTTGTATTCACCAAGGTTGTCCAGAAATTTCAGGGTTTTTTCAGCACCAAATATTACTTCTCTGAATCACTGGCCATTTGTTCCCCATAAACAATTAAAATGATAGAAAATTCCATCAGTTCAACATGCAGCTGACTTTACCCTGAAAGCAGCTGTTCCCAGCTCCATGAGTCTGGAGTGACCTCAAGAGAACTTGGGCCCAGGCCATATTTGAGGAGCCAAGTTCCCCACTTCTGGGAGACAGCCCACAGGCTTAGGAAAAGCCACATAGGATGCTGGGTAACTGAATTTACTTGGATACTCCTGGTTTCTGAGACTTGTTAAACCCGCAGAGATGCACACAGACAAGCCTCCCTGGATTGCCTTGGATAACATTCCTCACTTAGGCATTTCCAGCATTCTGTTGACATCTTTACTATGGTTTGATCACACTGTATTGTGATAAGATTAATAGCTAACACATACTGAGAATTTATTATATGGCAGGCATTGTTCTAAGAACATTACCCATCCTATGACTAGCTACTGTGATTAGGCCCATTTTATAGATGAATAAACTAAGTGTTTAAATAACTTTAGAAAGATCACACATCCTGTAAGGATTCAGATCCTTGGAGCCTGGCCCCAAATCCTTAATGGTTTAAGGATTAAATGGTTCAAGCACCCAGAATCAGAATCTGAACTCTTGGAGGACCCCATCTGCCTATACTGCTTTCTGCAGGCAGGTGTTATCAGGAACTAGAGAATGTCATAGCTCGAAGTAAACTTAGAGGTATCTAGTCCAGCTCTCTCACGTTACACATAATAAAAGCAAGACCCAGAAAGGGGAAGTAGCAAAGTTGGGACCAGAATTCCAGGTTCTTGACTCACAGTAAAGCACTTTTCCCTTCACTCTTGATCCGTTTAAGGCAAGAATACCTACAATGTAAGGAATGTCTACGTGAGCAAGGCCTGTCTGCATCTTTGGAGGACACAGGATATGCCTCTTGCCCGTTTTCAATCCATGTCACATAGTCCCTCAACTCAAGAGGGCAGCAAGGGCCCCAGCCAGCCTCACTGCTGGGCCATACCTCATGAGGAAACTGACCAAAAGCAGCTCACGAGGTCCAACCAAAGTGCTCCCCTTGCTTCCCACTCCCCAGGGGGTGAGAGGCAGGCTGAGAAATACAACTGTGGGATTCCTGGGATATTTTAAAGGCACGTGGGGACTGTGGGACAGAATATTTGAAATCAGGTTTCTCATGGAGATCTGCCTATATAGTCTCCATAAGTCTCTAGGCCCACAGCTTGATCCAATGATGGTAAAAGGATACTAAAAATGCATAACGCTGGTCTTACCACCATGCAAATTTCTCCAAAGAGCTCCCAGCTCTAGCTGGTATTTTATGGCCCTTATCTTCACCTGCACGCTTAGGAGAAGGCTACTATTTTGCTGTATTGGGGGTTAGCAAGTTGAAGGTTCCAGAAGGACAACTAGCCTGCCCTAGCCTGTAGGACTAGTTTACTGTAGAACTGGTCTCATCGTGCTCTGCTCAACACACAGTTTGCTAGACCCTGTTGCTGTTTCCTCATTCTGAATTGATCTTTCATCAAAATCAGGCCACTAGTTTGAATTCTGAGACGTTGACACATGGCATTAAAGGCTTTAAGGAGATCAGTGGCTCTCGGTTGGGGTGGTTTTGTTTCCCAGGAGACATTTGGCAATGTCGACAGATGTTTTTAGTTATCACAACTCGGGAGGTGCTAGTGGCGTGGGCATCTAGTGAGGAGTGGTCAGGGGTGCTGCTCAACATCTTACAAGGCACAGACAGCCCCACAGCAAAGAATCATCCAGTAGTGGTGGGGGCAGTAGTGGTGGGAGTAGTGGTGGGGCTCTAGCTTCTAGAGTATGTTGGGGGATTGAGAGTAAGAGGAGATATAGAGGGAGTTATTCCAGATTAATCCAAGAAAAAGATAAGCCCAAACTGCTGCCTTGGATCCAGGCCAGGGAGACAATTAGAAGCCCCAGGTTGGGACTTCCCTGGTGGCGCAGTGGTTAAGAATCCGCCTGCCAATGCAGGGGACACAGGTTTGAGCCCTGGTCCGGGAGGATCCCACATGCCGCAGAGCAACTAAGCATGTGCACCACAACTACTGAGCCCACGTTCTGCAACTACTGAAGCCTGCGCGCCTAGAGCCCGTGCGCCTAGAGCTCGTGCTCTGCAACAAGAGAAGCCACAACAATAAGAAGCCCGCACACCACAACGAAGTGTAGCCCCCACCCGCATGCAGCAATGAAGACCAAACGCAGCCAAAAATCAATCAATCAATCAATAAAATTAAAAAAAAAAAAGGAATGTTTTGGTTTAAGAAAAAAGAAGCCCCAGGTTTGGTTTGCTTGAGTGTTTGTGTAAAGGGGAGATTGTTTGCCTTCTTAAAGAACCCTATGTAATTGACTCTGCCTGTCAGTCTCAGGGAGGCCTGTCAGCCCTGGGGCAAGCACATTTCTCCGGAAGGAAGTGAACCTTGGCTGCGGGCTGCCCCAGCCCCACCTGGGTTAATGAGTCATCCAAGTGAAAGTGGCTGCGCACCTGGGCTCCAGGAAATCGCACACCCAGGCACCCTCCCTTCCGCTTCTCAGGACACAGCTCTCCCCAATTAAGGTGCCATCTCTCAGGCCCCCCTGGAGTGTGGCCCACACCTGTGGGGGAAGAGGAGGGGCCTCAGGTAGAAATTCCTGCTAGGGAAGCTCTCCTGCCAAAAACACACCCTTCACTTTCTAGCTAACACCTCACACTCTTTCTTTCTGACCTGATTCCTCTACTTTTAACCTACTTCCTGAAGCTGAAAGAGACATGAAGATAGAAGCAAAGTGTCACATGGTAGGGAAAAAAGTTTACGGCACACCTAATTTTTCAGGCAAGCCTATAGCAAGGAAAATCATTAGCAGATTCATGTATTAGGACCAGATTATGATCTTAGAGTCAACTCTATTCTTTATCTCATGTGAATAAAGGTTTTATGCCTTTTTTCAGGCATTGGTTCCCATCAACATGTGGCAAAATATTTCCGCTGCCTTAGATGCGTTTACTTTTGACATCATTTGTATTTCAGGGCAAGAGCCCAGATCAGATATGACTTTTTATTGGATAATCATACTTCACACGAGAATCTTGGAGGCACTGTTCTTCCTTGCTAAGGTTCTCACTTGAGGGCCGTTTTCTTTTTTTTTTTCCCATGCCACGTGGCATGGGGGAATCTTAGTTCCCTGACCAGGGATCCAGTTCACGCCCCCTGCAGTGGAAGCACGGAGTCTTAACCACTGGACCACCAGAGAAGTCTCGAGGGCCTTTTTCTGCAATCAATCCACTCAGCAAACATTGGCAGAGCTCAGGTGAGGTGGAGGCCAAGGGGACAAAAGTGAATAAGCCACGGGGGCTGCTGCACGGGGCTCACAGGCCAGCATGCGACCGACCTGTAAGAAGTAGTGATGGTAATTCATTACAACACGGTCTCAGCCACACCCTGTCAGCTTGCCCTATTAGCACAGAGTCCTCCCTCTAAGGGGCATTCTCACCTGATTTTGCCCTCTCTGTGGCATCATAATCTGACCTGCAATGTTTGGAGATCAGTGTTTCAACCAATAGCAATAAAAACCAATCATAGTCTCTAAAGGGGAATTTTAACTCAGGTTTGTTGAGAATGATTTGCCCCAAGCTCCATAATGAGAACTCAATACAATGAATAATGAAGGCTATTTGGGTAGCGGGGTCTTCTGTTCTCCTCACTAAGGAACTCATGAGAACCTTTATCCAGTGTGGCTAAGAGACTCCCCGGAAGTCTGGACTCTCCTCTGTGTGTCCATGTTACACTTGTCCAAGATGAACCAATCTGGACTAAGTCTTGGTCTTTGATACCAGCTGGACTTTGCCCTCTCCTGTCCCCCTTCCCAGTGGGTGACACCCTCACTGACTGGATCACCCAAGTTAGGAAATGGGGTTGTTCTCCACGCCTCCCTCAAATTCACTCACCCTCCACATCAGTACATTCTATCTCCTTAATTAAATCTCCAACCTCCTCCACGCTGCCCCCGCCATCCCCACTGTTTAGGCCCCAGTCACCTCTTGGCTGGACAACTGTAAGTCAAGTATTATAAGCTAACCGAACTCTGTCCCCAAACTCCACTCTTACCCATCATTGTCACCACATCCCATCAGCCACACTCCCCTCTGCAGCCAGAATAGTCTTTCAGCTGCACAAGGCTGATGGTGTCAACCTCCTACTCAGAACTCCAGTGGCCTCCCATTTTCCCTGGGAGAACTCTATACTCCATCATCTGTCCTGTTTTGACACCTGCTTCCTTTCATGCCCAGACACAAACAACTTCTTTTCCTTGAATAATCCAAGCTCTCTTGGCTCCAGTTCATTGCATACGTTTCTCCCTTGATGAAATAATTTTCTCCATCTTTTTGCCTGACTATCTTCTCACTGTTCAGAATTCTGTGTGGATGGCTCTTTTCCAAGAAGGTTTCCATGTCCCCTTGCTGGTCAGGAACTTATCCCAAGAGCTCCCACGGGGCACTGTGCACATCCCTCATCCTCATTTCCCCTGCAGGGTAACTTTGCATCTGTCCCTGTGGTAGGCAGACCTGTGAGATGGCCTACAGGATCCCTTCTTCCTGGTATCAATGCCCTTTTGTGATACTCTCCTCTTGGGTGTGGGATGGACCTAGAGACCCACTTCTTATGAATAGAATACAGCAAAAATGAAGGAATGTTGGACTTCCCTGGTGGCGCAGTGATTGAAAGTACGCCTGCCAATGCAGGGGACACAGGTTCGTGCCCCAGTCTGGGAGGATCCCATGTGCCGCGGAGCGGCTGGGCCCATGAGCCATGGCCGCTGAGCCTGCGCGTCCAGAGCCTGTGCTCCACAACGGGAGAGGCCACGGCAGTGAGAGGCTCGCGTACCGCCAAAAAAAAAAAAAAATGAAGGAATGTCACTTCCATGATTAGGTTACTGGAGGAAGGGGCCATGAGCCAAGGAATGCGGGCAGCTTCTAGCAGCTGGAAAAAGCAAGTGCACAGATTCTCCCCTACAGGCTCCAGGAAGGAACACAGCCCTGCTGACACCTTGATATTAGCTCATTGAGCCCTGTGTCGGATTTCTAATCTACAGAACCATAAGACAATAAATGTGTGTTGTTTTAAGCCATCAAGTTTATGGAAATTGTCTACAACAACAACAGGAAATGAATACACCTAATGACCTGGTCCTGGAAACTACATGGATTGTTTTATTTAATTTCTTGGCACCTCTAAGGTAGATACCATTCACTCACATATTTCAGATAAGGACATTCCATCTTGCCCACAGTCTCATTGCAGGTAAGTGGCCAGAGCCAGGATTTGAATCTGATCCACTTAGAGCAGTGAAGGAGTGAAGAAGCTGTGGGGTACAGAGAATGGGGGTGCAGGTATGGCAAGAAATAGAAGGATTTTTTAAAAATAAATTTATTTATTTATTTTTGGCTGTTTTGGGTTTTCATTGCTGCGCATGGGCTTTTCTCTAGTTCTGGTGAGCAGGGGCTACTCTTGGTTGCAGTACGTGGGCTTCTCATTGCGGTGTCTTCTCTTGTTGCAGAGCACGGGCTCTAGGCACGCGGGCTTCAGTAGTTGTGGCACGTGGGCTCAGTAGTTGTGGCTCACGGGCTCTAGAGCACAGGATCAGTAGTTGTGGCGCATGGGCTTAGTTGCTCCACGGCATGTGGGATCTTCCCGGACCAGGACTCGAACCCATGTCTCCTGCATTGGCCAGCGGATTCTTAACCACTGTGCCATCAGGGAAGTCCCTGAAGGAGTTTCTGAAAGCCCTCTTTTTGTCTGAGAAATAAGATGATGAAAATTCTGCTAAAATGTCTTGGAAATAGTGGGTTGAGAGCTTGAGGAAAAGGTAAAGTTTGAGCTAAAATGTTTCCTTGATTCTAAGATGACACGAATTAGAAGAAATGACATCAATCTAATAGCAAGTTATTGCCAGGGAGCACTGTCATATTAAAAATTTACACATAGGTTATAAGACACATCTTAATTAAGGTTCTATAAAATATTTTTTAAGAGAGAGTCTTAGAATGAAGGAAATGATGCACTTGTTTTAGGCAGTCAGTGGGGAGCTGACTAGGGTCACAGGGGAAGGCTGTATGTTTGCTTGGAGTCCACAAGGATGGACCCCATGGGTTGGAGTGCTTAGAGTACCACTGTGTGCCAACTCCCTTGCTGGGAGCCAGGATATAAAGGTGATACAACATGGAATTCACTGTTAAACAAAGGACAGGCAGTGAAGGTCCAGAAGAGGTGATTAATTCAGAATGGAGGAATCCTCACTTGTTAGTCAGTTAGTCTTAGAGGCTTCATGGGAGCTCAACAAGCTGAGAACAGGAACATTCCAGAAAGAAGGAACAGGATGAGTAAGGCAACAGGCATTGGGAACTGCAGATAGTTGGGCTGGCTGAGATGTCAGGGATGAGGTGGGAGCATCCGTAGATGATTTTCCAAGGCAGGCAGAGAACTGTGGCCTTTTGCCCTGAGGAGCCACAGCACAATATCAGGCAAGGGAATAAAATGATCAGATTCGGTTTTTGGACTCCACACAGTCAAGGCTCTGCCTCCACCCAGGAGCGAGACTGCACTCTGCCTGAAGCCCGTATGAGTGGGGCTCCCTTGGGAGACTGTGGACCCAGCTGCTCCCAGCTTCCTCATCAGGGCCGACTGGAAGGGTGTCAGCTGGGAGCAGCCAGGCAGGTTCAGAGGCTACCACATTAATTCAGGCCAAAGGAAAGAAGCAAGTCTTGGGTGGGGAGGGGGTTGGGGGATGGGGTGGGGGGGAGTTGTCAATTTGCAAGTCATTGAGGAGAAAAAATCCCAGGAGCAAGATGGCTGGTTGGAGGAGGGGCTCAAGGAAGGGTAAGCTGGGACGGAGTGAGAGAGTGGCATGGACATATATACACTACCAAACGTAAAATAGATAGCTAGTGGGAAGCAGCCTCATAGCACAGGGAGATCAGCTCGGTGCTTTGTGACCACCTAGAGGGGTGGGATAGGGAGGGTGGGAGGGAGACGCAAGAGGGAGGGGATATGGAGATATATGTATATGTATAACTGATTCACTTTGTTATAAAGCAGAAACTAACACACCATTGTAAAGCAATTATTATACTCCAATAAAGATGTTAAAAAAAAAAAAAAGATCTCCCCTTTCCTGACTCTGGGAAGTGGTGGGAGGGACTGGGGTGCTGTCCCCACTGAAATGCGCAGGAACAGCATTTGTGGAAAAGAAGGGGGTCAGGTCAATCAGGGTCCTATGAAACAGTCAGGGTGCCTTGAAGCAGGCACCGGGCTAGACGGCTCAGCTTCCTGCCCAGAATCCACGACCTGGCTGGAGAGGAGGAAGTGGGAGTCGGACCACCAGGGTTCCACCTGCAGCCCACCATCCCCAGCTGTGCCACAGCTCTGGGCCTCATGCCCATCATCTCTGAAATGGACTTAACACTAAGACCTCCTGCCCAGGGTGGTGCTGAGGATTAAAGGATAGCACACGGGTGGGGGAGCTTTCAGTGCCCAGCCTGGCACAAGCTGATGCCCAGTGAACAGCAGCTGGGGTTATTTCTGTAGGCGACTAATAGATATTGGATGAGACCAGGACTGAATAAACGTAACTAAAACCAACAGGAAGAGCTAATGAGACACAAAGGAAAAATACTGTATAATTTCACTTATATAAGGTACCTGGAGTTGTCAAATTCATAGAGATAGAAAGTAGAATGGTAGTTGCCTGGGGCTGGGAGGAAGTGGGGAACATGGAGTTGTTGTTTAATGGATGTAGAATTTCCCTTTGGGAAGATAAAAATGTTCTGGAGATGCAACACTCTTTGACATAAATTGTAGCAATATTTTTTTGCATTCTTCTCCTAAAGCAAAGGAAATAAAAGTAAAAATAAACATATGGAGGACTTCTCTGGTGGTCCAGTGGCTAAGACTCTGCACTCCCAAAGCAGGGGGCCTAGGGTTAATCCCTGGTAAGGGAACTAGATCCCACATGCAGCAACTAAGAGTTGACATGTCACAACTGAAGATCCTGCATGCCATAACGAAGATCCTGCACACTGCAATGAAGATCCTGCGTGCTGCAACTAAGACCCAGCACAGCCAAATAAATAAACAAATATATAAATATTTTTTAAAAAGGAATGGGACCTAATTAAGCTTAAAAGCTTTTGCATTGCAGAGGAAACCATCAACAAAATAAGAAGACAACCTACTGAATGGGAGAAAATATTTGCAAATGATATGACTAACAAAGGATTAATACCCAAAATATATAAATAGCTCATACAACTCAACATCAGAAAACCAAACAACCCAATTTAAAAATGGGCAGAAGAACTGAATACACATTTTCCCAAAGAGGAAATGCAGATGGCCAACAGGCACATGAAAAGATCCTCTACATCACTAATTATCGGGGAAATGCATATCAAAATCGCAATGAGATATCACCTCACACCTGTCAGAATGGCTATCATCAAAAAAGAACACAAATAACAAATGTTGGTGAAGACACAGAGAAAAGGGAACCCTTGTACACTGTTGGTAGGGATGTACATTGGTGCAACCACTGTGGAAAATAGTATGGAGATTCCTCAAAAAACTAAAAATAGAACTACCATATGACCCAGCAATTCCACTCTGAGTATATACCTGAAAAAAACAAAAACATTAATTTGAAAAGGTACATGCACCCCAATGTTCATAGCAGTATTATTTACAATTGCCAAGATATGGAAGCAAATCAGGTGTCCATCAACAGATGAATGGGTAAAGTAGATGTGTATATATATATACATATATATATATATATAATGTGTGTGTATATACACACATACACAGACACACACACACACAATGGAATACTACTCAGCCATAAGAAAGAACAAAATTTTTCCATTTACAGCAACATGGATGGACTTGGAGGGTACCATTCTAAGTGAAATAAGACAGAGGAAGCCAAATACTATGTGATATCACTTATGTGTAGAATCTAAAAAATACTACTAATGAATATAACAAAAAAGAAGCAAACTGACAGAGAAAACAAACTAGTGGTTACCAGTAGGGAAAGGGAAGCAGGGAGGGGGAACATAGGGGTAGGGGATTAAGAGGTACAAATAATTATGTATAAAATAAGCTACAAGACATATTGTACAACACAGAGAATATAATCAATATTTTATAATAACTATAAATGGAGTACAACCTTTAAAAATTGTGAATCACTCTATTGTACACCTGTAATTTATATAATATTATACATCAACTATACCTCAGGGTTTCTTTTTGTTTGTTTGTTTTTTCTTTTTGCAGTACGCGGGCCTCTCACTGCTGTGGCCTCTCCCGTTGCGGAGCACAGGCTCCAGACGCGCAGGCTCAGCGGCCATGGCTCACGGGCCCAGCCGCTCCGCGGCACGTGGTGTCTTCCCGGACCGGGGCACGAACCCGTGTCCCCTGCATCGGCAGGCGGACTCCCAACCATTGCGCCACCAGGGAAACCCTATACCTCAGTTTTTAAAAATGTTCTGAATCAATATCTTGTAACAACCTATAATTGTAAAGAATCTGAAAAAGAATATATATATATATATATATATATATATATAACTGAATTACTTTGCTGTATACCTGAGACTAACACAGCATTGTAAATCAACTACACATCAATTTTTAAAAATGTTCTGGAGATGGCTGGTAGCAATGGTGATGCAACAATGTTAATGTTCTTAATGCCACAAAACTGTACACTTAAAACAGTTAAAATTATAAATTTTGTATTATGTATATTTTATCGCAGTAAAAATCAATTAAAAAAGCAAAAAAAAAAAAAAAAAAGAATGAACAAGACAGCCCTGGGAAAACGAATGGGACGAGAACAGAAGATATGAGAAGAGATGACTGAGACAAAGGTGCTTTAAAAACACTCTAACTTTATCTGTGCAGATAAAATTTATAGTGAAGACTGTGGCCTGGTTCTTAGACTTGATAGTCATTTCAAACACCTCTGGGTTCCCTGGCTTCACACACCTGGGGTTTATCACACTGGGAGCTAATCATTCACACAGCTCTGGGCCAACACTCTGTTAAGTGCGTCAGCAACTTTAAGACTCCTAAGAACAGAGCTGGGGCACCCGCTTTCCTCCAGACACCACTGCACCATGTGACACAGCTGGGGCGTGGGGGGAAAAAGAGATGGGTGACATTGGTGGGGTTGCCAAGGTAGAGCCATCTTTTAGGTCTAAAGAAAATTTGAAAGAAAAAAAATACCCACATCAGATCATTTCTGCAGCTATGACCAAAACCTGGGGAGCCAGGTCAGGGAATGGTGAAAGGGTGTCACTAAATTCCTGACCCAGGAAACCAGGCCCCAGCCTGGACATGGCAGCTTGGCAACTCCACATGCTTCTCACCAGGGCCTGCAGGGAAGGGAGGCCAAGACCCCAGCACCAGCCCTGCCTCCTGCCCTGGAGGCCCCACTGCAATCTTTCCCAGACTCTGAATTGGATCCTCCATTTGGCCTCCCATCAATGGGGCCTCAGACCAGTCCCAGCAGAAGCACATGTGGCTCCAGTCTCCTTGTGTCAGAAAAGTCCCAACCCCATCATTCCCGCTCCTCAGCCTCCCTCCTGTTCTCCACTCCTGCACTAAGCCAATGTGACTATGTGCACTGCTGCAAAAAAAAGATGTTCCAGACCACGCTGGCAGCCCTGATGCCAGTCATGGAAAGGGTCAAGAGGGAGAAGAGACAGGGTGTGGGCCTGGCCCCAGCCACACCCCGGGACATCAGCTGGAGGGCTGCACATGCCCTCCACACAGGAGAACACACCAAAACATAACACAGCCCTGTACCTTTGCAAATGACCAGAGCCTGCAGCCAAACATGACAGAGCCTTCCCAGCTCCCCGGCAGATGGAGGCATCAGCCAAGCTTGCCAAGCTTGAGTTCTGTCAAAAAGACTCTGGAGGGGGCTTCCCTGGTGGCACAGTGGTTGGGAGTCCGTCTGCCGATACAGGGGACGCGGGTTCGTGCCCCGGTCCAGGAGGATCCCGCATGCCGCGGAGCGGCTGGGCCCGTGAGCCATGGCCGCTGAGCCTGCGCGTCCGGAGCCTGCGCTCTGCGACGGGAGAGGCCACAGCAGTGAGAGGCCCGCGTACCGCAAAAAAAAAAAAAAAAAAAAAAAAAAGACTCTGTAGGGAGCCTGTTGAACCACAGACTGTGCTCTCAGCCCAAGAGCAGAGCCAAAGCCTGTCATATCCATTCAAGGCGCAATGGAGTAGAGAAAGTGGAGAATCTAAGGGGCTCTGTCCTCAGCACAGCCCCAGACGCGCCTCTTAGAAGGAGTGGGCCCTGAGGACTTGATCACTTGTCTGAACCTCGCTTGCCATATCTGCAAAATGAGGCTAATAAAACCCCACAGGCTGACTGTACTAAAAGAGAAAGTAAACAAGTGCTCCTTGATCTTAGTTATGATTATGCCAATGACTATTAATCATTGCTTGGTTAATCAACATGAATTTATTGATCACCTACTATACGCCAAGGACATTCTACACATTGCCTCATCTTATCTTCACAACAGCCCTAACAGGAAGGTATTGTTATTCCCGTTTTATGGTCAAGGAAATGGAGGCTGGGCAGGGAGGTTAATCATTTGCTCAGTTATGTTGCCAGTAAGTAACAATTCTTGCAGACGTGCGGCCTCCAAAGCCCATGGTCTTTACACTGTAGGACTCTAACCCAGCTCTCCGGGTCAGAAAACATGCACAAGAGACAGGACGCACGTGGGTGGAACAATTAGGGTAAGGTGTAGACTCAGGCTGAAGGAGTTCAGCCTCCAGGGAGAGACAGGTGAGCAGACAACAGAAACCAGGGCCCAGTGTCCAGTGAGCCTGGAGCCCCCTAGGGCTAAGGTGAGGGCTGGGTGAGAGAGAGCAGCTGCGAAAGGACTCCTCTTGGAGAGGGGGGTGAAGGGGGCTGGGTAGGTGCAATGGTTTACAGAGACCCAGGGAGTCAAGTCTCTGAGAATGTTCTCCTTCTAGAAGCTGTGACAGCCCCTCTCCCCACCCCCAACTCAGAGCACAATTACAGCTCAGCCAAGTTTGCCTTCATCTCCTGCAGCTTCCTCATCTTCACCCTCTATCCCCTTGGGGGTTCCCTTCTATTTAAGCACTCAAGACTCCGAGGTTCCCTTGTCCTTCCACTGATTCTCAACTCCTCCTGAGCACTAGAATCTCCTAGGGGACCCTTAAAAACAGACGTGGACCCTCCTCTAGAAATTCCATTGCAGTTAGTCCGGAAGGGGTGAGGAAGGCCGACAATGGCCTGAGAGATGAAAGGACTTTTCTGGGTCACAAAGCCGCTGGCAGGGAGGCCTGGATTCCCCTAAGGCTTCCTAACTTGGAGCTCAGTTCCTCCCCGTAGCAACCGCGTGCCTGTGGAGGACGGGCTCCCGAGCACTTGCCCACGCGTGGCTCCTAGTGTCGGGGTCCCGGGCTGGAGTTCCTCCCTCGGCCTCGCCTTGCCCCAGTCCACGCCCAGCAATGACCACTGTCGTTTCCCACTTGATGTCAGAAATACGTTCCTCGGCAAAGTCTGACTTTTGGACTTTGGACAGTGAAAAATACAGCTGTGACAGCCAGGCCATGTAGAACCCCAAATAAGTTTCCAAACTCCTGTTGACTACAAGGCCTGTAAATAGACTTTGATGCCCCTCAGGTCAGCCCCTGGAGGCCCTTAGCCTTGGTTTCCATGTCTTGAATTGAGAATAAATACTAGTCCTAACTCACAAGGCTTTTGCAAAGGTAACTGGAAATGATACTCACAGAGAAGAATGCCTGACAGAGGAAGTGGCATTCAGTCCTCCCACAAATGCTTGCTCAGAATCTGCTGCAGACTAGGCGTTATCTGAGCATGAGGGGAGAACGTTTGTGTCCCTAAGATGCCCCTGTCTCAGGGCTCCCAGGAGAGGAGGGATTCAGGCAAGTAGAGAGGCAATTAGTACGCAGAGAGCCGTGTGCTCTGGGGACACAGAAGGGACACAAGTAACCTATCTGAGAACACACATCCAGAGGTTCCCATGAGTCAGGCTGAAGGGGAAAGGAGTCAGGGCAGCCCTGGAGGAAAGGCGAGTACAAGGAAATCCAAGTAACTGCGCGTCACAGCTGAAACAGAAGTCGTGCTTTGGTTTCCTAGGGCTGCCATAACAAACTACCGTAAACATGGTGGATTAAAAGGACAGAAATTTATCCTCTCACAGTTCTGCCAGCTATAAGTCCAAATCAAGGTATCATCAGAGCCAAACTCCCCTCTGAAGGCTCTAGGGGAGAATCCTTCCTTGTTTCTTCCTAGCTTCTGGGGGGTCCCGGCAATCCTTGACGTTTGTAGCTACATGACTCCAATCTCTGCCTCTTCTCTCTGTGTCTCTTCTTCCCATGAGGACAATTATCAGTGGATTTAGGGCCCACCTAACCCAGAATGAGCTCATCTCCATCTTTAATTACATCTGCAAAGACCCTAGCTCCAAATAAAGTCACACCCTGAGGTTTCCGGGGATGTGAATTTGCCCCCACAGAGGGCAAGGGTGGAAGTGGAGAGAGATGAGATTCCCAGAGGTGGGCTGGGGACACACACAGACTTCATCCAGGGACACTGGTGACAGGTGGAGGCGTTTTAGAATGTAAGCTTTCGAAAGATATGCTGCCTGTGGGATGGAGGGCAGATAGAGAAGAACAAAGTCAGATGCTTTACAGTAATTCAGTGAGATGTATTTCTTGACAGTCAATAGGTATTTGGGAGACAGAACTGACAAGGTGTGGTGGTGATTTGGAAGTAGGGAGAAGGAAAGGAGCCACACTGTGTTCTCAGGTTTCTGAGTAAGGGAACTGAATGAGGGCACGTGGCAAGGTGGGAAGGAAGGAGATAGGAGACCCAAGCGGAGATGCTGAGGAGACTCTGGACTCGATGCAGGAGGCTCAAGCTCAGGGGAGCTCTCAAGGCTGGAGAATGAGCTCATGGAAGGACCTGGCACTATGGGAAGAGAGTGATGTGTAGTGTGGGGAGAAACAGAGGCTCAGAACAGACCAGAGGAGCACCAACATTAAGGGCTCGGGCAGCCAAAGAGCTCACGACAAAGACTAAGGAGGAGGGACGAGAGGCCAGGGGAGCGGGCAACGGGCAGTCACACAAGGAGACAGTGCCCAGCCCTTTCCCTGTCCCCCTCCTCGCCTCCTGTCCACTTCCCTTTCCAGTTTGCTACAGTGAAAGTACTTGACCTTTCTTGGGGTGATAGGAGGATAGCCTCACAGGGCAAACGGTACAGTTCCCTATTTATTTACTCAAGCTTGTTCTGTGCTTCTGTTACCTAATCACAGCCTGGACTGGGCAACCCTGGTTTCACTTCCATCACCTTCCTCCAGCCCCACACCCCTGGGTAATCCGGAGCCTTCCATCCAGTCATCTCTGGCAAAGAGCCCACACCCTCCATCTGCTGTCTCCAAAAGGCAGCTGTCAGACCCGTGTGGGCTAATGGTGACCACCTGAGATGGGGCTGGTAGGAATGGAGATGTGTAGTAAGTGTAAATTCCATGTGGATTTCAAAGACTCACTCTGAAAATAAATGTAAACTATCCTAGGAATAATTGTATATTGATTACATGCTAAAATTACATTTCAATATATGTAATTATTCATTAAATTAATTAAAGTATATTTTATTAAATATATTAATTAAATATATATTAAAATATATTACTAAGTTAATTAAATGCAGATGCAGTTAAATGCAGGTTAATTGAAATATATTATTTTAATTAAATTATATTAATATAAATTAAATTAAAATAACAAATATATTAATATATTTAATATATTGATATTAAATTAATATTAAATTTAATTTAATATTAATTCAATTAAATGCAGGTTAATTAAAATATATTATTAAGATTAATGTCACCTGTTTCTTTGTACTTTTTTTAAACCTAAAATTACATATGTGACTTGCATTATATTTCTTTTGGGTAGTACTACCCTAGAGACCTTCTTTGATATCAAAACTTACCTGAAACACAGAACAGTTTTGCATTTCCCCAGAGTCCGGCTGGCACAGGTCATGGGAAGGGAGAATGGCATGCTGTATGTTGCCCCTGGTTTTTCACGTTCTCATTTTATTTCTCATAACTCATGTGATTTCCCCTCTCTCCCCTAACTTTTTAAATGAGAAAACCAGAGGGCAAATTTAACTCATGTCTACTCAATTCCTAAACCCATAATTTGTCCAATACACAATGTTGTCAAGTCTAATGGTGGTAATAGTTTTTAAGGAACCCCCTTAGATAGTAACAATAATAATCCCTTTATGCACATAAAGTGTCTTATATCATTTACATCACCCCATCTGCTCCAAAAGAAAACCTTAAGACTTCCAACATAAAATATTTTCACTTAAAAATTTTGTTTATACACGGCAGAAAATTAAAAGGTACAAAGAAATAGAAAAGTCAACTTGCCACCCACCCCTGACTTGCTCCCTCCTGCCACCCTCCACCCCTACCTCCCCCTCCACCCCTGCCAACAGCATGCTCTGTATATCCTCCTAGTGATGGTGATGCACAAACACAATCAGACATGCGTGTGGATATATGGCCATTTTTCAAAAAACTCAAATAGCAGTAGATTGCACCCATATTCCACGTTACTCTTTGTACTTAGCACCTTATCTTGGAGACCCTTCATATCAGTACATAAAGGTCTGTCTTTAACTGATATGTCATATTTAACTGAAAAGACTTTCATCAGTTACAAAATATATTTAAATCAGGAAACTAAGTTCAGGGAAGGAGTCACTTGTTCTCCTTGACGGCGACAGTGACAGATTGAGACCAGCTGATTCCAGTCCGAGCCTGCTTGCTCTCCTTGACGCTCCCCCTGCCCCCATCTGTGAAACAGTAGCAACAATTCCTGGCCCACCTACTGTGAAACTGACATGGAGACTGAAGGAGCTAATGAAACCTGGAAAGCAAAATTCAAACAAGAAGCATCGTCCTCACTGTTACTGTAACTGTAATCTGAGTCACATTTTGGTAGAAACCTAAGCAACGTAGGGGAGGGCAAATGTATCTGGGCAGGAGGACTCTACCACCCTTTGAATCACATCATCACTGGGCCCATAGTATTGACCCCCACCCAGCACTGATCTAGCCCAAGGGGACAGATCCTGGCTGCCTCCTTAAAAAGGGTTGGAATGTTCTGAAGGGCTCAGGTGTGACTGTCCAGCCCCTCATCTTGCGGGGAGTAGGTGGTCACAGGTTCTGGCCCCCAAGGACAGGCTTTCTCAGGAAGAAAACTTCACTCACAAGGCTGAGACATAAACACACACAGACACAGGCCCTGGAAATCTGGAGCAAGGTGAGTGGAAAACTGTCCTTGGCCTAGGAGTAGCTGGCTGTTTATGTACAGTAGGCCACGGGCTGACATTTTCCAGGCCCAGGCTCAGCACGGGAAGCTGACTGCACCCACCAGCACAGCTCCAGCCCAGACACAGGAGCAGTGTGACTGACAGGAACCACAGCCAAATGAGGCCGGCCGAGGGGTCTGGCTGGCACGGCCCAAGCGAGTGAGCGACTGCTTAAAGGGATGTTGCCTCATTTCATCTGGTGGCCCTGCCCACCGCCTTGCTGTCCGGGGCTTGCTTCTACTTGCTTGTTCCCAGCTCTCCCCTGAGACCCAGGGTCTTGGGGACGAACAGGGGGTAGGGGGAGGAGACACATCTCCAGGGAAGAAAAAGCAAACCCAGGCTTAGCCAGCATGTACCCAACATGTCTTCTCAGCTCCTCCAAGTTGGCCCCATGGTCCCCAGATGTGCAGGAAAAGTGTGCTTAAGCTGTGTGATCACAAAGATTGAGCTTCCCCAGGAAATTTCTAGAGCCCATTAGAAGGGCTCACAAGGCGCAGAGCCTCCAGAAAACGTGCCTTCCCTTACCTTGGTTCCTCATCTTGGCAAAACTTCACACTGTCTCCACCCAGAGAGGTGGAAGACCAGTCCTCTCACCCTGTTTATAGAAGAAGGGTGGGGAGAGCGAAAGGACAAGTTCCAGCCTCACACAGGGCTTCTCACCAACCTGCCCTGTCTGAGCAGTTACTCTCTGAGCTCAATCGACCATCCACTCTTCCTAGAGTCAGCCGGTCAGTGCTCCACACAGTTGGTCCTAAGAAAGAAACAAGTATTCAAAGCTGGATGTTCAAAGCACATTGCCGACAGTCCTCCACTTAACAAAAGAATTAATTATGGAACTTTTTTGAAGAGACAACTTTCCTAGGGCGTATAAGGTACAATTTTTACTTAGCATCAATGTATTCACAATTTTGGGGGGTATAAACCTAAAAAGGCGCGTGTGTTTGGCTATAAATGTATTTGTGTTATTTTTCAATTCTCAGTATAAAAACTTGATTTAGGCAGGGCTGGTATTATTATTTCTACCTTTCAGGTGAGGAAAGGGAGACTCAGAGAGATTCTAAGCAAAAATGGGCGTTCCCACTGCTCCACAATGACCGGCTGAAGGCCGTATTTCTCAGCCTGCCCAAATCCCACTGTTATACCTGCGCTGTTTACAGAAAGTGGAGTGGAGGGTACCAGGGATTGGGGAGAGGGTGGGGAAGATATTATTTAATTGGTGCAGAGTCTCTATTCTGGATGATGAAAATGTTCTGGAAATGGATAGTGGTGATGGTTGCATGACATTATGAATGTCCTTAGTACATGCCGAATGTACACTTAAAATGGTTAAAAGGGTACATTGTATATTAATTTTTTAACATAGAAAAAGAATTACCTAGCTGAAATTCTGAATCGTAGCAGGATTATGTTAGTCCACTTCTCCTCTGCCCTTTCCATCCACCTCCCACTTCCCCCATATAATATAGAGAACTAATCAAGAGAAAATAATTAAAATTGAAGTAACACTGAGAAATCACTTCTAACCCAGGAGATTGGCAAAAAATAAAGTATGATAATACTATTTGCTAGTAAAGATGCAGGAAAAGGACACTCTCGCACACTGTTGTTGAAAAGATAAACTAGGCAGACTGGAAAACAATCTAGCAATATATTATAAAAATGTTTATTAAAATTAAAAATACACATACATGGTATTGGAGACAGGGAAAATATACAGATCAAATGAAGAGAATAGAGTTTGAGGAGAGGGATATTTCCTAGACTAAAACCAGAGGTGGGGTGTGGTCTATGGGTCACAAGATCAATTGGAACTTGCAACCTGCTCACTAAAGGCACCCTAAACTGAGAGACCCTCAGAAGGAATAGTGGTTTGGGGTATCCTGGGCTCTGGGATCACCATAGAAGCCCATGACCCAAAGGTGATCATCAAGATGCAAAACCTGCAGAGACCACACCTGGGGTAGGGGCTTCTCCCCTGTGATCAATATGTACCCATGGCAAGGGGGCCTGAACACTTTACCCAATCCAGTGGTGGATCAGGTAGTGACCAAAGAAAGATTTCAGTTGAATTTCCTGACATCCCAGTAGGACGGGGATGTGAAGTCAACATTAAGTTGTGTTTGGTCAGGTTTCCCCAGAAAAACATAACTAGTAGGAGATAGATAGATAGGTAGATAAAGATTTATTATAGGAATTGGCTCACACAATTGTAGAGGCCAAGAAGTCCCGGGATCTGCCATCTTTAAGCTGGAGAAATAAGAAAGCTGGTTGTGCAATTCGGTTCAGATCTGAAGCCCAGAGAACCAGGAGTGTCTATTCAAGCAGAGAGTGAATTCATGTTTCCTCCACCTTTCCGTTCTATTCAAGCCCTCAGTGGATTGGATGGTGCCACCCAAATTGACGAGAGGGATCTTCTTTACTTGACCTATTGATTCAAATGCTAATCTCTTCCAGCACCACCTCAGACACACCAAGAAATAATATTTTACCAGCTATCTGAGCATCCCTTAGCCCAGTCAAGTTGACACATATAATTCACCATCACAAACAGTTTTTCAGAAAGTAAAGAACTATGCTATTACCTGCATACCCGAGTTCGTGAACTGAGAGTCTTCCCAGTTATATGAGATTTAGAGGTAGGTAGTATGGATGAGGTGGGGTTCAATATCACTTTGAGAACAACAGGTAGGGATTGGGGTGAGCACAGGTGTGACAGCCCAGGTGAGCAGGGAGTGGGCGGCAGGGACAGTGAAGAAACGGGCTTGGCTGGAGCATATGGTCCCAATTAGGGAGCGGAAAGGACCCACTCTTAGTGTCTGTCCTCCTCATTAACAAAACACATCTGTCACTGAACACCTCCACGTACAAGGTTCCGGGCTGTATGCTGTGAGGTATGGAAAGGTGAGAAATGCAGGGTCAGCGCTTTCTGTAAGCTCATAAGTTAGCTTGATAATGTGCGTCCATGAAGAAAAACTCTCAGAAGGTGGAGTGCCCGATTCCTGACATAGATCATCCGTGCACTTGTTTCCTCAGCTAAATCTTACTGTGTTTAATCCTCATACCGGGCTAAGTATTAGGGATGCAGAGATGAATGATACAGTGCACCATCCCTGGGAAATGCATAGCAATCACCTCCGGCTGAGGAAGGTCTCCCAGAGCTGGACCTAGGTGGGCTGGTAGGATGTGATAGGCACCTGGGACTGATGGCCTGTGGAACACCCAGGTGAGCTGGGGGCAGGGGCCGGGGGGTAGGGAGGTGGGCAGAGAGCGGCAGAGAGCGGGCAGAAGATCCAAGTGAGGGCAAAGAGGCAGATGAGGCTGGACAGGACAGCTGGGCGCAGATGACAGAGTGTTCTGTGCTCTGGATTTTTGGACTGTGGGAACCCGGAGTTAGTGAGGATTTCTGATCTGCCGAGAGGCCCTACTGTGCCCACCAAGCTCCTGCCACCTCCAAAGTGAGTGGTCGATGGGGCCGAGCAGGGCTGGGTGTTTTAACATGAGGAATGTGCCCAGCAAAGATCATCTGTGGCCCACTTAGCTAGTGCCCATCCCCGAGTAACTTCTCTCCTGGGACGCCTGCCAGCCCCGGACACTCACCAGAGCCCACGGGAGCCCTCAGCCTCTCCAGCCTGACCCGGAGGCCTGGAGGACCCACGTGCTCTTGAAGAGCTGAGCTCCAGCCTTCCTTGTTCCTCCCACTCAGAGAGCAGGGAGTCCCTGTCACGTCAACCTCTGCCCCCCATCGCCAGCTGAAAGGTGGGAAGGGGGGAGGAAGCCCTGAGGCTTACAGCAAAACCTCAGGGTGCCCCTGAGTCCCAGGAGTGCTCAGATGTTGTCTGGGCCAGCCAAGCCTGCTGGGCCATCAACTTGGATGCAGGATACACAGAATGTACCTTCACCTCCTCCGGCAGGTAGGGGTGTGTGTGTGTGTGTGTGTGTGCGCGCGCACGCACGCACGCACATGAGCACACACACATGTGCACACATGAGGCTCCCAGGCACAGGGTGTTGGGTAACCTACATCTAATGTCGCAGCCCAACACGCAATCAAAGGATTGGGACAGGCTTTACCTTTGAGGATGCCGACAAGCACATCTCCTCGTGAGAAGATCATTTTCCTTGAGAACCCTGACGTCACAAACCCGTTGCAGCGTGTCCTCCCTCTTCTCACGGACAGTTGTGTCCAGCTGAAAGCAAGCACCAACCCTCAACTTTAAGCTGTGTGCCTAAGTTTTCACCAACACCAAGGGATGCAATAAGTGTGTGCTGATTTGATGGTAAAGGGGTCATAGAAAGACCAACCCCATGGGGTTTTAGCATATGGAAGTGAAGAGGGCTTTTCTATCCCTTTCCTTTAGGGTGGTGGGGATGGAGGCAGAGGTGATGGGGTTGATGGGGAAGGAGAGAAGCTACGGATTTGCTACAGCAGAATCTCTGGGGCATTAGCAATCATGCATTAATATTTCCTAAAGCTCCCCAGATGAAGAAAAAGATTGAGAACCCACTGCCCCAAGGAGAGAGGTATGAAGAGGTGCCTTCTTTCAGATTGAATCGTGTGCCCAGAAAAAGTCAGTCCACCACTGCTGTAGAATCCACCTGCTGGATGCTCACTGTGACCCAGATTCTTGTCTCATTCCATCAGCCCCATTCCATGTCTCCCCCGCCCCCACCCCCAGCCTTATTTCAGTTCAGCCCCTTTAATATCCCTGCTCCCCATTGACTGCCATTCCCTTAGGACTTCCTTCCAGCCCCAGTTAAGAAAAACATATGATCACCAGCTTCCAGACCCCACCGCTTCCATTCTGCACACTCCAAGACCCTCTCCCAGATTGGAAGGAGTGAGAAGAGTTTGGGGTCTTTCTTCCCCCCAAGCGAGTGGGCATCCAGATATGGGCAAAATCAGAGTGTGCTCAGCATGCGACCTCCGGGTGTTGGGATGAACATGCAGGCCAGGCTGCAGCCCTGCCAGGGTGCCCGGCACTTGGAATCCTTAAATGTAAATTTCCCTGTGGCAGCCCTGGTCTCTTCTGCAGGGGTGGCAGCCGCCCTGGGAGGAAAGACGAGATTTAACTTGGTAATCAAGCACTGTACCAAACTGGACTTTGACCTTGTTCAGAATTCCACTGGCCCGTGTTCCCTGACCCGCCACCGCCCTGTCTGCCCAATTGTTCCCTTGAGTAGCTGCCTGCTATCTAAGGCAGTAAGGCAGGCTGTCACCAGCTGCTGCTTCCCTGGCTGCCTTCCACCTGGCTGGATCGGAAGGCCTTGGAAATCAAAGAGCTTTGCCTTTCCAGACACTTTGCTACCTCTGCTCCTGGAGCAAGACAAGAATGGTCTGGATGAGGTATCTGGTCCTGGCTGTGCCTGCTGGTAGGGCATGGGAGAGGTGAAGGCAGCCCCGGCAAGCTTCTTTTATGCACTCTTGGTTACCAAAGCGATTCCCAGACAAGGCCTGGAATGGCCAGTGTGGGCCCACACGCCTGCTATGTCCACGGAAGCAGCATGGATCCAGCATCCATTCTCTCCAGCTCCTTCCACTGCCCCAGAACACCCTCTGCTTGCTGCAAAACAGCACGTTTTTGCTCATTTCTTCTGCCGAGAAGGTCTTCCACCTTCTCTTCTACATGTCTTAATTCGGCCCTTCCTCCCATGGCCTGGGGAACCACTCTCCACCGTAGAGTGCCTACTCACCCCCCTGCAGCCCTACCACGCTTTTTCTCTGACCTCCTCAATTCATGACTCAAACCAAATATCTGGGGCATCTAGTCACATGCTGATTTGCCATGTTGTCTCATTGTTTCAAGTGTTATCTCCCCAACAAGATGGTAGGCTCCTAGGGACTATGCATTACCTAGAATTGGCACTTAGTAGGTCTACTGGGAATCAGTGAATGTGAAAGGACAAATGAATGAATATAGGCATTGCTTTATTCGGAGCTCTGTTTTCTTTACACACCTAGAATTCTTCCCAAAAAGAGAGCTCTTCTTTCCATTGGCTGTCATCACAACGAAGCTGCCGGTGGAAACTTTGCTTCCCATGCCTCCCAGAGCACAGGGAAGCCAGGAATGTTTCACCAGGAGGAGTCAGTTGCCAGAACAGTTGGATTTCCACCAGCGTGCAGGGCACTAGTGGCTGCTGGGAGCAGATGTCCTGCCCTCTTTGATCTAACTGGGATGCTAGAAAGTGCCCACACGAAGCTTTGTTTCCGTTAATGCACACAGTAGGTAAGGGCTAAGAACGACCGGGTGCAGAAAGCACCCAGTCTAGGCTGTCCTAATCAGAGAGCATGTGAAGGATGCAGAAAATAGGGCTGTTGAGTGGAGGCAGGGGGGAGGCTGGGTGTCCAAGGGAGGCATGAAAGAGTGCCCCTGCTCCCTCTTCCCCAGCTAGACTCCATCTGTCCACGTCTGCTCCCCCACCCAGGTGAGCAAGAGCCAAAGATGGGGCCAGGACAAGGGACAAGATTGGGAGCGGGGTGGAGGATGGGTAGTTAACCCAGGGGGTTCATCTGAGAGGAAACACCTTGGGAATGCAAGGCAGCTCTCACACATACACTAGCCATCCGAAGGGGAGGCATAGAGGAGGCTCAAAAAGCCAGGCGGAGACCAGACAGGCAAGAAAGAAGATCTAGAAAGACAGGTGAAGTGTGAGCTGTCACATCTGTGTACACAGAGGGCCCAAGGCTTGGGGTCGGGGGTCGTTGAGGAGCTCTGTCCATGGGCCTTCCACCTATTGTCTCAGAAGGAAGTCAGGAGCCAGGGGGCCAAGCATGGAGCAGCCTATGTGTGGCCCCTGTGTGCCATCGTGCTCCTGTGTCCTTCGCTGTGGTTAGGGCAGAGAGACCCTCTGACCAAAAGACATAGGGTGCTTGTCTTCTGGGCAGAGGAGAGGCTCAGAGACAAGAACCTGAGTGAAGGGGAGGTGGCAGCATCTGACCACAGGCAAGCGGACCGAGTGCGGTGGGGTGAGCCTGGCTGTGGAGGAGTCATTCTGGGGCTCCCCAAGGAGCAGAAATGCCCACATGACGTTTCCTAGCAGCGCCCTCCCCCAGGCCCTTCCCCTCTGGCCTCGGGCCTCTTGCCTGCCAGTGCATGCAGTCCCATCATCGATGACAGTGATCAGCGTTTGCCAATTCCATTCCTTTTATTACTCATGCCTTTCCCAGGGAAAGGAACAGGCTCGAAAGAGAAGGCAGTTGCCCTGGACTGGCACTTGCTGACTCACCTCTCAGCTCACTCGACCCCTTTCTTTCAAGAGGAATTTTACACAGCCCATTTTATGGGTACCTACTGACATCAAAACTGTTAGTCACAGGGCAGACATCCAGGTCAGAGAACGCCCCACCCTTGGGGCGTATTTCCTCCTTCTGCTCCACAATGTCCCCCAGGACCACGGGAGGATGGGCAGGCAAAAAAGAAGAAGATTTCATATGCCCAGATGTGTGTGCAGGGGAACTTTCTCTCCCACTCTATAACCAGAGACATAGAATTTAATAAATCCTCAGAACTGGGGAGGCAGGGGTGTGTGAGAATGTCTTTCATTGTGGGGAGGGTGGGTCAAACACCTAGAGCGTCTGATAACCGCATGGTCTTGAGAGCATGCCCACACACATGGTGTACTGCTGAGGCCCAGAAACAGAGGGAAGAGAAAGGGGGCCAATCTGGAAGCCAGTGCTCCATCCCCAGTCACTCCACATTGGTTAGGACTGTGGTTCCCATACCTGGATGGAAGGCAGAATCACCTGGCAAGTTCAGTGAACGTGCAGATTCTTGGGGTCCCACTGCAGTTCCCACCAAGTCAGAACCATGTGGGGTGGGGAAATTGGGGTATGTGTGTGTGTGTTCAACAAGCTCCCCTGGGATTCTCATGCCACATTCCCCTTCCTGAGGTTAGAGTTGCCGGATCCACGTGGGGTTCCTTGAAAACTGATGCTACTCTTGTTCAAGGCCACAGGCAGACCTCCAAAGACAGACCCTGGACCCAGCACATGGAATGGGAGAGCCAGATCTACTCCCAGAGAAGCACCTTGCAGCCTGAGTATCCTGCTGGCACACTCAGCCACTGCAGGTGATCACCTGGGCTTGATTTCCGTTATCCCATAGGACCTCTTTTGTAGCATTTTGTTGTTTGTTTTCATAAAATCAACTATTACAGATATTTTATGATGGACTTGAATGCTATTCTTCTCCCTGTTTAACATGTTTGCCAACCAACCTTACCTGCCAAAGGTAATGTGGAAACCCATCACCCACTGGCTTGTTCAAGATGAGCCGAGGGTCGCTAAACAATTATCCTGTTTTCTTTGGAGCTTCTATTTGCCTGAACAACAGGCTGCAAAGTGATTTGGAAAATCAAGGTTAGACCCATACCCCTGGGCAAAATGCCTGAGAAGAAAAGACAGTTTCTTATCTCTTTTTTTTTTTCTACTTTTTTTCCGACCTAAGGTATATATAAGGTCACAAAAAAAGAGTGTTGATTCCACGTGGCTGGAGCTGAACCCTTGCAATTTACCAATGACGTCTCACTCACTCATGAGTCTTCCTGGGTCTGAGTCACACACAGTGAGGCTTTTAAGCAGAGAAAAGAAAATTCCTGAAATGAATGAGTTACATTCTGGCCCGGGAGGCAATACCACAGAAGCACTCACTCTCACTCACACAGTCGGGCCTGATAGCTGATGGAAATTTGTAGGAAAGGTTGTGAAATTGGGGATTACAGAAACAAAGTCTAAGGCAGTGGAAGGAATGCTACTGGCAGACTGCCTTTGAACTTGAACTCCCTTGGGTTGCCAGCCTGCTGGCCTGCCCTGCAGATTTTGGACTCACCCGTCTCTACGATCACATAAGCCAACTCCTTAAAATAAATCTCTCTTTATATGTGCACATCCTATTGACAAATGCACAGTCCAAGAGACAAGAACACCTACACACACCCACAACCAGCCCAGCAGGGAGATCTTTAGTCCCTACAGTGGGCCAGACTGTTACAATAACAAAATCAACACTGACCTAGACTGCAGTTTCTACGTGGCTTCTGTCAAGTACACAAAGGTGTATATGGGACAGAGTCCCTGTCCTCCAGTGACTTTCCAACTCGTCACCAAGTTAAAGAACCTCAACACTGAAAGGGGCCCCAGTGAACCTCACCTAGTCCAACCCCTCTGTTTTACAGACAGGGAAACTGAGGTTCTGAGAGGGGACAGGACCTGGTCCAGGCAGCACAGCCTGACGGTGGAAAGGTCGGGACGAGATCCCAAGGAAAACATTCCAGACAAAAAGAGCGTGAGTATGAGTGATTGTGTGTGTGTGTGTGACACACACACTGAAGAAGGTGGGAAGGTGAGCAGCTGGAGCAGGGTAATTATGGGCTGCACACAAGGTGGAAATGGGGGAAGGTGACCGTGGAGAGTGTCAGACACCTGCGTGTGAAGTTTAGAGTGGGTCCACCGGATTGGAGAAGCTTCCAAACACTTTGAGTGTGGGGAGCGACATGATGAAAGGGTTCTTACAAAAGTGCTGCTGTTACAGGAATATTGTAAAAGAGAAACATGTTGAAGAAAACCTTCTTTTTTTTTTTTTTTTTTTTTTTGGCCGCACCACACATCTTGTGGGATCTTAGGAATCGAACCTGTGTCCCCCACAGTGGAAGCACAGAGTCCTAACAACTGGACCGCCAGGGAATTCCTGAAGAAAACCTCCTTAAAGCCAAACCTTATGACAGATATCTGTCTCTTGAGAGATTAGGAGGCCCGATACAGATTAGAACAGGAGTAGAAGAATTCCCCAGTTAGAAGAATGTCAAGGGAAAAGCAGGATGAGACAGAATGAACTAGAAGGGACTTCCCTGGTGACATAGTGGTTAAGAATCCACCTGCTAATGCAGGGGACACAGGTTTGAGCCCTGGTCCGGGAAGATCCCACATGCTGTGGAGCAGCTAAGCCTGTGCGCCACAACTACTGAGCCTGCGCTCTAGAGCCCATGAGCCACAACTACTGAGCCCACATGCCACAACTACTGAAGCCCACGTGCCTAGACCCCCTGCTCTGCAACAAGAGAAGCCACCACAATGAGAAGGTCCCGCACCACAATGAAGAGTAGCCCCTGCTCGCCGCAACTAGAGAAAGCCCGTGAACAGCAATGAAGACCCAACACAGCCAAAAATAAATTTAAAAAAAAAGAATGAACCAGAAGAGTAGAGATCATGAGCCAGTCTTCCAAGGAGCTATCCAGGCTGTTCAAAACCAAGAACAGCAAGGAGATGTTGGGCTTTTTGCTCAGAGCCTGTGAGGAGGTACAAGAACCTCTCCACCAAAAGCTGGATGGTCAAGCCCCACCAAAGGCTCAGGCACACCCTTGGCCTCTGGTCTCCCCACCGGAGGTGAGGAGGGCTGGCTCGTATCATCTTCAGAGTCTCCTTGTGGCCTCTTCCTCCCATAATGGGCCCCCCTCCCTCCCAGGCCTCCAGGGTCTGTTTGCCTGAAGCTGAGTCCCTGGGAGATGGTGGGTATCCCTTCTTCACTCCAGTGACGCCAGGCTCCTTCACCAGCGCTCAGCAGCCCCTCCCTGGTTGTAATGTCAGGATGGTGGCACTGTCTGCACATCCAGCCTTTCCTCCCCCTCCCCACAAGCCCTCTCCTAATCACTGCTTCTTGTCTGGGGACTTCAGCTTTTGGATCAATGCTCTGCTGAGGTGCCTGACCCAGACCTGAGCTCAAGAAAAGATCAGGACTATTTTCTTGTTTGGGTTCATCCTCAAGGGCATTCTCTGAGGTGTCCTCTGATGAGGAATCTGCCAGAATCCTACATTGACAACTTTTCACCATTAACGTGCTGTAAACATGGATAAAACATGTCACAGATGCTCAGCCTTAGGAAATAGATCATATGCTATCTCATGCCTCTCTCTCTCTCTCTCTCTCCGTCTCCTCCTTCCTCTCCTTCCCCAACTTCTCTCTCTCCTTCCAGAACCTACTTTCCTGGGGTGGTGGGAGAAACTGTGGGCTCAAGGGAGATGTTCATGTACTCACCATTCACCCCACACCTTACTCACAAAGCCAGGTTTCTGACTGAGTAACAGAGTTACTAACCATGTTGCTCTCTGAAGCACAGCACAGGGAGGGAGCCGGCTCACAGTACTCACTGTGGGTGTCCAGAGACATCAAAGCAGAGCTCAGGAAATCTGCCTAGGCCGGAATCTGAGACAGGTGGTGGATTTTGCCTTGTATAACTGGATGAAATAGGTGAGGGTGAGTGTAAAAAGAGAGAAAGAGAAGAGAGCTCAGGACACAAGAACAGAAACTGGTGAGAGGAGACGGAGCAGGAGAAACTGGAGACCCAGGAAAAGCAGGAACGTGTGTGGTGTCAGGGGATTTAAGGGAAGAGTGGGGGGTTTTCTCTTGCTAGGAAAAAAGAGGTCAAAAGAATCAAATCTGCTGAGAAAATTCACACTGGCTCTACAGACGGGCCCTTGGTACCACACTGAGAGCAGTCTTGGCCCAGTGGTAGATGGACAAGCCAGAGAGCAGTGAGTTTGGGCGTGAACACGAGGGGGGAAAGTGCTGGAGAGGGCAAGTATAGAAAACACCTTCCAGACGGTGTGAGAAACAGAGTGGCAGGGCGTGTGAAGACAAGAGGGAGGCTTTTATTTTTTTGAATGAATGAGACTTGATTGTGTTAAATGCAGGTGGAAGGCAGACTAGCCCAGGGAGAAGGGATAAAGACCTGGGAGAGAGGAGACGTTTAAGGAGATCAGTACGTTGTGAAATTGGGGGTGCTGGTGTAGGAGGTGGGCAAGAGGAGATCACAGACACAACTTCTACTGTGACCCAGAGAAGGATCAAAGGGTGCCAACAAATAAAGGAAAGTTTGGGGACCAGGAAGGGGAAGAGGCTGTTTCTGATGGTTTCTATTTTTCTTTTCTTTTTCTAAATAGGAGGGCCCTCATCTTTGGGACACAGGCTAGTTCAAGTCAGAGGAGGCATCGTAGGGTGACAGGCTTAGAGTCCCTGGGCAACTGTCTTCCAGGGCAAGTAGTCATCCCTGCGCATGCATCTGATATGGCCTATGAAATAGCTACTTGTTTGCCTCAGAACAGACTGGCTTCAAACCCAGACTGACAAAATGATGCTCTCAGTCTACCAGTTCATGGTGGCCAAAATGTGAGGCTCTGTGGAGACACATGGCCATGGGTGTGGTTGTGCAGCTACCCACCAACCATCAGACTCCTGGGACTCTCCCGACAATACCTATCTTAGTCCATTTGGACTGCTATAATGCAATTCCAGAGACTGGATAGCTTATAAACAACAGACATTTATTTCTCAAGGTTCTAAAGGCTGGACGTCCAAATCAGGGTGCCAGCATGGTCAGGTGAGGACCCTTTTCTGGTTTTCTCATTGTATCCTCGCATAGTAGAAGGGGCTGGGGAGCTCTCTGAGATCTCTTTTATAAGGGCACTAATCTCGTTCATGAGGGCTCCACCCTCATGACATTAGGGGCCACCTCCCAAAGACCCCATCTACTAATACAATCACATTGAGGATTAGGCTTCAACATAGGAATTTGGGGGGACACACATTAAGACTATAGCAAAACTCTAAATCCCCCTTCACACAGCATTGGCACCTCCCTAGTAGTGGTCACCACAGTCCCCCTGGGTCATAACCGTATGTGGCTATATTCAATATCCTTTCCTGTAGGTTCCTGAAGAGTTGGAATCCTAAGTTACTGATCCTTGCTTCCCTATTCAAAGTTGCTCTCTGCATGAAACTGATCTGTTTCTGGCTAAATTCCACGGTCCTGATGCCGACATTTTGGCTCAGCCACCACTCAGAGATGGTCCCCAGAAAGCCCCTCTTCTGGCACTGGCCTGCTTCATATAAGAGAGTTTTGGGCTTCCCTGGTGGCACAGTGGTTGAAAGTCCGCCTGCCAATGCAGGGGACACGGGTTCGTGCCCCGGTCCAGGAGGATCCCACATGCCGTGGAGCAGCTGGGCCCGTGAGCCATGGCGACTGAGCCAGCGCGTCCGGAGCCTGTGCTCCACAACGGGAGAGGCCACAATTGTGAGAGGCCCACGTACCACAAAAAAAAAAAAAAAAAAGAGTTTTAACAAGATGATGCCCAGAGGCTTACAAGCCCCCTGCCCCACTCCCAGCAGCCAGATCAGAAAGAATTCCAGCTCTTCAACCCTTCCTAGCACAGCTGCCTCCCAACCAAAAGAGAATTGCTGGGAGTTTGTAAAGTCCCAGGCTCACAGCTTTTATTGTCCAGCACATGATTCCTTCTCCTTCCCCCTTATTAATTTGACACCGGCCAGTACTACAAAGACATGTGCTGAATTCCAACCATGTCATCACTGGGGAAACAATAAAATGCCTGACTGACTATAAAGGGTCTAACTGTCACAGAGATAAAGACCAGTCTCCGATCTTCTCCAGTAAGGCGGGGCTCGAAGTACAGCCCGGGAAAGCTTGGTTTTCTTGTGGCAGAAACCGTGAAAACATTTCCTGCTTTGAAGCCCTCACTGGCTCTTCTGTAGGACAAAGTGAGCAAGAGACACAAGGCAGCAGACTGTGCTGCCAGCTGGAGGACCCCAAATTGGGCTGAAAGAGCCCCACACCCACATATACCCGTGTGGACCACACCCTGTGGGCCCGTGTGTTCTGATTTAGTGAATATCTGGAGGAGGAAAAATCCAGCTGATTTGCAATCAAAAGTACCATCCTGGGCTTCCCTGGTGGCACAGTGGTTGAGAGTCCGCCTGCCGATGCAGGGGACACGGGTTCGTGCCCCGGTCCGGGAAGATCCCACATGCCGCGGAGCGGCTGGGCCCATGAGCCATGGCCGCTGAGCCTGCGTGTCCAGAGCCTGTGCTCCGCAATGGGAGAGGCCACAGCAGTGAGAGGCCTGCGTACCGCAAAAAAAAAAAAAACAAAACAAACAAACAAAAAAGAAAGGAAATAAAAATGAAGCAGAATCCAAGCCAACTGGAGCTGGAATGATGCCTTGACTTTCCAGATGAGGAGAGTGAGTTTACAGCAGCACTTAAGGTACAACACATACCCTCAGAGATCAAGAGAATTCCAGGATCAGTGAGGAGGGAACATCATCTGTGAGTGGTCAGAGCCTTTCACTTATAGCCCCTGTTTACAAAATCATCACTGATGACTCTGCTTCCTTTGAAGACTGCGTGACCTAGTAGGGATAAGACTTAGCACACCCTTGGCGCCCATAGACAACAATTCCAGGAACACAGGTGAGCCACTCTGGGTCCACATACCTGATATGGACATGCTTGAACTTGCTCTTAGACATTTATTCCCAAGACATTGGCTCCGGGTCGACAAGCAGGGAAACCTCAGAGCCCTCAGCTCTTTACCATTTTTCTTGATCACACGAGAGTCACCAGATGCTTTGTGGCTCCAACACCAGGACAATCACAGTTCACTCCACTTGGGTCTCCCCAGGGAGGCAGTGGCTGGAAGCAGGAGCCCTCACCTGCCATCTTATTCACACAAGCTGGTTCAAGGCACATTTTTTGAGCACCTACTTTGTGCCAGGCCCCGGGATAGGTTCTGGGAACCCCTAGCTACATGGGCTCTGTTCTTGTGCTCCTCATGGTCAAGAGGAGGACACAGGGCTTCCCTGGTGGCACAGTGGTTAAGAATCCGCCTGTCAATGCAGGGGACACAGGTTCGAGCCCTGGTCCGGGAAGATCCCGCATGCTCTGGAGCAACTAAGCCCGTGCGCCACAACTACTGCGCCTGCGCTCTAGATCCCGCGGGCCACAACTACTGAGCCTGTATGCCACAACTACTGAAGCCCGCGTGCCTAGAGCTTGTGCTCCGCAACAGGAGAAGCCACTGCAATGAGAAGCCCGCACACCGCAACAAAGAGTAGCTCCCATTCGCTGCAACTAGAGAAAGCCCGCGCGCAGCAACAAAGACCCAACGTAGCCAAAAATAAATAAAATAAATTTATTTTAAAAATTTAAAAAAGAAGAGGAAGACACATAACAAACTGACAACCCAGTTCACCACCTGTGTGCTTTGCCAGAGCTCTTCACAGGGCTGGGGCTCTGGGAGAGGAGAAGCCCCTAACCCAGACTGGGATGCGTGGGATGCTGGGGTGATCAGAGAGGCAGGCATCCACCCGCACAGAAAATTTCAGTGAAACTGGGAAAGTGAAAGGATAGAGATACATACAAAATCTGTCTTAAAAAGAAGTCTTCCCTACCCCTGCTCCCCTCTCGCTTCATTTTATCATCTCCCGCCCTTCAAAGCAAAGCTTTTTGGAAGTATCTTCCACTCATTCCCTGCTCCACTGAAACTGCTCTAAAATCACCAGTAACCTCATGATTGATAATCCAACATGCCCATCTTCACCTCATAAACCCCTGTGGTACCTGGTCTCTCGGCCCCTGCATCCTCCTTTCTCAGTCTCCCTGGTCCCACCCTCCTGATGCCCCCCTAGTCCCCCCTTCCAGGTCATCCCCCCCAGTCTGCCCTCTGCACTGTGGCCCTCTCTTTCTAAAACTCTGACCACACTACCCCCTTATTCAAATCCTTCACTGGTTGCACAGTGCCCTCAAGTCAACCTCCAAACTCTTTGGCTTGGAAGGTAAAACCTTCTAGGACCCAGCCACCTGCCTCTCCAGTTCGCCTCTGCCGCCCGTGACCCCAGAAAAGCCCGAAACTCTGTCCCACCAGGTGACTTTGTACATGCTTTTTCCTCTGTCCGTAACCCCTATGTGGTAAACCCTACTCATCCTTAATCTTGTTCAAATGTCACCTCCTCCAGGAAGCCTTCCATTGCTCCTCCTTTCACTCCTTCCCAGGCACATTTCTGTACCCCCTCTTCAATCTTCCCAGAGCATCCTCTATTCACCATTGGCATGTAACTGATCACTTGGCTATGTACCCCTGCACCCCTAACTAACCCCTAACACAGGCCTCATTGCAGATGGTGCCTTACTGATCTTTGCACGGTACTTGGCAAAAAAGGTTTCTTTAATGAACATTGATTGATTGCTTGGTTGATTCATTAATTAGGTATAAAACAAGGTCCCCTGTGAAGAAACCACAGTCCAGATGGGAAGGAAAGCCAATCATGGGTGAGGTGATGGAAGATACGCATGCCAAGAGTAAGCATATTTTCCTGACCACAGAGGACTCGGGAAACTTGGAGGAGGAAGATACTGAGAGAGCTTGGAAGGACGGGAGCAACAGGAGGTTTCCTGGATGGGAAGCAGGTTAATCAATGCACAAGCCCGGGTTGTGGCTTCACCTACACCTGGTTCATTTCCAGCAGCAGCAACATTGCAGCAAGGCTTTGGTGCCAGTGGGCACCCAGGGTCCCGTCCACGTAACTAACATGTCTCTGGCGGAGGCCTGAATCCCACAGTCTGGAATGTAGACAAAGAGGATCTGTTCCAGTTACGCTAATTGCTGCCTCTCTCCCACAGAGGATAGGGCGGTGAGAGATTCCAGGAGGCAGCTGAGCAGAGGGGGAATTCCTCAGCTCCTGCAGCCTGGCCCGAACCCAGGGAGGGGCCCCGCCAGCCCTCACCGGGGAAAGCTGGAGGCAGAGCCGCATTCACCTGCCCCATAGGCTGTCTCTGAGACGTGTGATGTGAAGACCAGGCAGCTTCCTAGCCAGGCACCCTAAACCTTAAAACTGCACTTTAGAAACATTGCTTTACCCTGAAAGCCACTTTTTAAATGCAAATGACCCAGGAAGAAGTAGCACATTAAGTTCCTAACACCTTCCGTATAAATGGGTGGCTGTGCAGCTTTCCCAAGGGGTCTGGGAACCTGGGAAGGCAGGTGCCTGAGCTGTAGAAGGGACACAGTGAAGACAGGAGGCCCTGGGTCACAGATTCACTTCTGTCACAAATGTACCCCCCCCACCCCTGACCGTTGTTGCCCCACGGCCCGGTTCTCTTCTGGCCTTTCCTTCTGCCACCATCCTGGGCTGAAGACCTCGTTACTCCTCAGGGGTGCCCACCACCCCACTCTAACACCTCCTTCTCCACGGCTTCCTTTGCTCAAAATCAGTGGCCCCCTGAGGCCACTGGCACCTCTGAGTTTACAGCCCTCAGCTCCCTTATTGGGATGCTGGTCCAGGCTTTTGTGTGAGACATTTCTGGGGGGTAAGAGCACTTGCTGTGCATCTGCAGTGGTTCTCTGACCCCAGCCTGCAGCAGAATTGCCGCGAGGGCTTGTTGAAACAGATTGGCTACAGAGCTTCTGTACGTCTGAAGTAGAGCCTGAGAATCTGCCTCTCTGATGAGTTCCCAGGTGATGCTAATGCCGGTCCAGAGAACCCACTCCGAGAACCACAGCTTTATAACCTTGTGACTCAAACTGTGGTCTGCAGACCAGTATCCCTGGCATCATCCAAGAGCTGGTTAGAAACGCTAAACCAGAAGCTGCATTTTAACAAGGTCCTGGGTGACTTGTATGCACATTACATTTTGAGATCCCTTCCCCAAAGCAGTGTTCTCAAAGTGTGGTGCAGACCACCTGCATCAGCATCACCGGGGGGCCTGTTAATAACAAAGGCTCCCCTACGTTCATAGCAGCACTATTTACAACAGCCAAGACATGGATACAACCTAAATGTCCATTGACACATGAATGTATAAAGAAGATGGAATACTACTCAGCCATAAAAAAGGAATAAAATAATGCCATTTGCAGCAACATGGATGGACCTGGAGATGATCATACTAAGTGAAGTCAGAAGAGAAAGACAAATACCATATGATATCATTTATATGTGGAATCTAAAATATGACACAGACGAACTTTTCTATGAAACAGAAACAGACTCACAGACATAGAGAACAGACTTGCGGTTGCCAAGGGGGAGAAGAGGTGCAGGAGGGATGGACTGGGAGTTTGGGATTAGCAGATGCAAACTATTATATAGAGAATGGATAAACAAGGTCCTACTGTATAGCACAGGGAACTATATTCAATACCCTGTGATAAACCATAATGGAAAAGAATATAAAAAAGAATGTATATATATGTATAACTGAATAACTTTGCTGTACAGCAGAAATTAACACATTATAAATGCACTATACTTCAATAAAATAAATCTTTAAAAAAAGTTCCCAGTGCCCCCTTCCTCCTCCAGGCCTTCTGGTGATCACCGTGACCCTAATGTTTAGGAACTTGTGCTTCACAGTCTCCACGTTGGCTACCTGTTAGAATTCCCTGAGGAGCTTGTCCAGGCTGCACCTCCAGAACAATCAAATCAGATCTGGGGAGTGGGGACCCAGACATGGGCATTCTTAACATCCCCCAGGTCATGGCAATGTGCATTTAAAGCTGAGAACTTCAGTTTAATACCATCCTCTTCTCAATAGCAAATGTTGGAGCATGTACCCCAGGTTACCTTACACCGAGGTTCTCAAACCTGGCTGCAAATCAGAATCCCCAGAAAGCTTTTAACGTTTTATTTTTGAGATGAAATTCACATAACATAAAATACATCATTTGACTATTTTAAAGTGGACAATTCAATGGCTTTTAGAACATTTTAGAACATTCTTCACAATGTTGTGCAACTATCACTACCGTCTAGCTCTAAAACATTACCATCAGAGAGAAATTTCCCTTCCTCTTCTTTGTTCACACAGCTCCTGGGGTTCAGCTTTGGTTTTGGCCTCGCCTCTGCGTTTAGGCCACCCTCGGGTGTCTGTTCGCCACCAGACAGGAGGGGGTTAAAGCAGCAGCTGATTAGGGCTCTCTTGCTCTCTCAGGCTGGGGAGAGTGAGGGGTACGGTGGCCATAACTGGAATGAGGGGCGTGCCTGCGGTGGCAGAAGCTGGCATGACATTGCAACCACCAGAGGCATGCCATGTGTTCTCCCGGGGAGCTTGTCCCTGGATCATGGGACCCTGCCAGTGGCATGCTGCACAGGCTCCTGGGGGGTGTGGGTAGTGACCTGTGCTTGCACACAGGATTCTTGGTGGCAGCGGCAGCAGCGTTAGCCGTTCATGCCCACCTCTGCGGTCCGAGCTGATAGCCATGGCTCGCGCCCATCCCTGGAGCTCACTTAGGCATTGCTCTGCCTTCTGTGGGCACACTGGGAAGGAATCGCCTCTCCTTGCGAACTGTGAAACAAAGGTCTCTTGCCTCTTCAGCAGGTCCAGACTTTTTCCCGGACTCCCTCCTGTCCAGCTGCGGCGCACTAGCCCCCTTCAGGCTGTCTTCACGCTTCCAACCCCAGTCCTCTCCCTGGGGTCTGACCTCCGAAGCCCGAGCCTCAGCTCCCATCCCCCACCCACCCCAGTGGGTGAGCAGACAATCGTCTCAGGCTGGTGGGTGCTGGTCGGCACCGATCCTTTGCACGGGAATCTCTCTGCTTTGCCCTCTGCACCACGGTTGCTGTGCTCTCCCTGTTGTGTTTTGGGATTTTTTTACTGTTTATTTTTAATAATCACAACAACCCTGCAAGGTATTGTCTGTTTCTCAGATGAGTAAATAGAGGTTCAGAAAGATTGTATTTAGCCTAAAGTTCAAATAATACTGAGTGACACACCAGGACTTCTGACTCCAAGTTAATTGCTCTTTTCTCAATCCCCCTCCTGCCTGTTTAAGCAGCAGGTTTCTCGTACCTAATGTTATTCATTCACTTAAATATCTGTTGAACACCTAATATGTTCCAGACACTATTCTAGGTTCTAAGACTGCAATAGAAAAGAAGCCAGATAAAAATCTCAGCCCTCTTAGAACTAACATGGCTAAAGGCCCAGGGTAGCGCTGAAAACAGAGGTGAAAACTAAGAAAAGTACATTTGGTAACAGTGGCTGTTCTAGTACCTACTTGGCATCCATCCTTCCAAGGAGTTCAGTGTTTCAGTTTGTTCATATAGTCAAAGGAGGCCCCATGGAAGCACCTTGACTCTAATTTGTAGAGGGGGCGCCACTGGACCCCCAAGTCAGACAAGACACAATGGAGGCACCCAGACTATACTTCTACCTTTCGGCAATTTCAAAAAGTTCCTTTAGTCGGCCAGAAAGAAGGCTTCAGCCCTTTCCTCTGTCACCTGAACTAGGTTAAGAATATATTTCTGGGGCTTCCCTGGTGGCGCAGTGGTTGAGAATCTGCCTGCCAATGCAGGGGACATGGGTTCGAGCCCTGGTCTGGGAAGATCCCACATGCCGCAGAGCAGCTAGGCCCGTGAGCCACAACTACTGAGCCTGCGCGTCTGGAACCTGTGCTCCACAACAAGAGAGGCCGCAATAGTGAGAGGCCTGCGCACCGCGATGAAGAGTGGCCCCCGCTTGCCGCAACTAGAGAAAGCCCTCACACAGAAACAAAGACCCAATACAACCATAAATAAATAAATAAATATTTAAAAAAAAAAAAAAAAAGAATATATTTCTTACTCTCTAACCCAGTCCCCCCACCATGTCCATGATTAAGCCTGGTATTTCAGAATGTCTTGGGTGGAAGTGAAGAACAGCCACTTCCCACCATCATGAAGGCCCCTTGCAGAGAGTTTTCTTCTCATTTTAAAACGTTTTAACATTTAAGACTAGAAATAAAGTCAAATGTATGTACTTCATCCAACTTCATAGTGATAGATCAGTTTAAATTTACTAAAAGTTGACTACAAGATGGAATGACTTAAAGGACAACTTAAAGGGAATAAAAATGAATTCCTGGGACTTCCCTGGTGGTCCAGTGGTTAAGAATCCGCCTTCCAATGCAGGAGACGTGGGTTCAATCTCTGATCAGGGAACTAAGATCCCATGTGCCTCGGGGCAACTAAGCCCGCGCACCACAGCTAGAGAGAAGCCCAAGCACCGCAAGGAAAAGCCTGCATGCCACAACTAAGACCCGACACAGCCAAATAAATAAATAAATATTTAATTGCATTTTCGCTGAGCCCCTGGGAACCCTGAAGAAAGACAGTATTTTTCAGCTTCTGGTGTGATCATCTGACTGATTTCTGGCCATATAATGTGGGCAACTCCTCATTGATGTTCTTAAAAGGTAATATTTCCACCCCTTTCCACCCTCCCACGGGTTAGAAGTG
The DNA here is from genome assembly GCF_025265405.1 of Mesoplodon densirostris. Lineage (NCBI taxonomy): Eukaryota > Metazoa > Chordata > Mammalia > Artiodactyla > Ziphiidae > Mesoplodon > Mesoplodon densirostris. The sequence continues at coordinate 66,380,030 of NC_082675.1, read as the reverse complement.
GACCTAATGGGGGACACTTTGAACTGTGGGGGTGAGGGGAACATCCTATGAATGACAGAGCAAAAACTAAGAGCCTGGCTTTTGGAACAGAACCTCAATACCAGCTGAGACTTTAACACAATAGAGAATTCATCTTCTATCTGGTTTAAGTCACTGTTATCTAGATGCCATGAGACCAAACCTATATCCTCACCAACGTTCCCCAGTACCCAGCCCTCCTCCCCTCCCAAACATCCACCTTCAGGACTTTCTACTGCGATTCGAATAATTTCTCCTCTTGTTCTTCAGTGAAAGGAGTTGTTGTCTGCTTCTTACCAACAATTAGTATCAAATAGAGAATATATCCTATATTAAAGTAACTTTTTGTCAAAACCTAGCCTTAGGCAGGATAATTCTTTCAAATTTTAAGAACTGAGCTGCTAGACCATGAAGAATTTTGTAGATTTTTATTATTTTACTATTAAAATTTTTAATCTTGAAATCAGTTAGTCATAAAGTAAAAACTAGCCATATATTTATTTTTATACATTATATACATTTGAGAAATAAATAGTATTCTAAGCATTTAAAAAAGCATCATTATATACAAATAAGGCTTCAAGCCAAATGTATAAATACAGGACCCACTGAGGATTCGATTCCCAAGGCTTCCATTACAAAAGTAGAAGTAACCAGGATGCACAGTCAATAATACAAGCTGTACTTTGGCTAGAATGCAGTCACAGAAGCAACAGAAAAGGCACACATTGGATTGAGAAAATACCTTGAATTAAGGTATTTGACTGGTTATGTCTTCAGAGGTTTGGCACAGAACAATGACACAACCTTGGCACAATAGAGATTAAAACAATGTCCTTTTAAAACCTAAGTACAGAGAAAATCGCTCTCCCCCTTTCCCACCTGACATCACATCTCCTTCCAAATCAATCTCATCCATAAAAATCCCAACCCTTGGCCCAGTTGTTCTCCCAGTTATATATTAATAAAAGAGTTTCGGGTTTCATGGATGGCTCTGAAAAAAATTCCTTGTTTGTTACATCTGGGGCATATTGGTGGGAAATGGTTATACGAGTCCTGATGAAGTTGCAGAGATGAGCATACCATGGGCATTGCCTCCAGGAAGTCTAGGTCCTCACCTGGCTCCTCCACCAACTTGGTATATAATTCTAGGCCTGTGCTGAACCTCACTAAGCTTCGGTTTTGTAAAACAGAGATAATAGTAACTGCCCTGCTCACCTCCTGTTGTGAGTCTCTAATTAAGTGATGCATGTTCAAATCTTTTGAAAATTATAAAAGGGTTCCTCAGATATCATGTATATTAATTCAAACCAAGATCTAGAATTAGGGGCTTTTTGAAGAAGTTCGGCACAGAAAGGGCACTGGTATTGGAGCAAGATATTTCAAGAAGGAAAGAGCATGGCATTAATTCAATCTTGGCACCAGCTGTGTGTGACAGGTGCTGGTTTCTGTATGAACAGACATGTGTAACATATGTAATAGCCTCCAGCTTCCTACACAGAAGAGATTTTGCCAATCATGTTCAGCAATTGGCACCATTCTGTCCCTAGCACGTATAACACTCTGCTTGCCACTCTGCTGGTGATCAAAGATGTCACTCTTAAGGGAAATGCACTTTAACTAAGAAGAAATAGGTAGAAATCACTTAAAGCCTCAGGGTCCCCAACTCTTACATCCTGTAGCCCTCCCAGTGCCCCTCATGCCTTTCATCACATGCATATTCATGGATCATCTAAACGGGAAGGGAACCTAGACATCCCAACCCCATTAGGTTTCAAATGAGAAGATGGTCTGCAAAGATTTACTAAGGTGTCTACTGCCATGTGCTAATTAAGTTTCAGGGCTTAATAAACATTTGCCCAATCAAAACATGAGCAATGGAGGGGCTTTCCTGGTGGCGCAGTGGTTAAGAATCTGCCTGCTACTGCAGGGGACACGGGTTCGAGCCCTGGTCCGGGAGGATCCCACATGCCACGGAGCAACTGGGCCTGTGAGCCACAACTACTGAGCCTGTGCGTCTGGAGCCTGTGCTCCGCAACAGGAGAGGCCGCGATAGTGAGAGGCCCATGTACCGCGATGAAGAGTGGCCCCCGCTTGCCACAACTAGAGAAAGCCCTCGCACAGAAACGAAGACCCAACACAGCCAAAATAAATAAATAAAAATTAATAAATTTCTACCCCCAACATCTTCTTAAAAAAAAAAAAGAGCAATGGAAAAAGAAGAAAGCCAATGATGTGTACTTTAGAGAAGAAGCTGGGGAACAGGACCGAATAAAATGTAACCAGTCCACATTACCAGTTACCCATTGAACCCCAAGAGCGAGGACCACCACACCTCCCCAGATCTACTCTCCCTCCCCCGGTGAACAAGGTCCCAGGTCTGCCATCCTGACACGAGTCAGCTCCCAGCAACAAGACCCCTCACTATGACTCAAGTCAGGTCAGGCAGCTGACAGCCTTCCACGCAGAGTCACTCAGAGCCTGTGTTCCTTGTTGGGTGAAGCACAGGCTCATCCAGTCACTGAGAAACCAGCCCGGTATGCACAGAGGCCAGGGCATTGGCCATTTGCACACAGATCTGGACTTAGAGCAGCAGCGGGAACAGCAGGAACAGCAGGATGTGGTCTCCTCTGGAGAAAAGTCCCAGCCATCATGGGAGGCACGGTGCTGGGCCCAGCAAGTGGGCTCCTCCCATTGCTCCAGGGTCAAGGCCAAGAAGGGTCTTTCCATCAGGTGGGTCCTCAGCAGTAACGTTCCTCCATGTGCTTGGAAATCAGGGAGTGGGGGGCCTTGCGGGCACCTTCAAGGTTGCTCCAGGGTTGGACTGAAAGGAACCACGTGGGAGTGGTGTTCATTAGCTGGCTTTGCAAACATGCAACTCTGTTTACCACAAGACCAAGCTTTCTTCCATACCTCTCAGCCTCTTTTATTTGCTTCCCTTTCAGAACAAATGGAGAAAGTCCTAAATGCTCCTTCCCCCCCTCCCCCAACAAGCCACAGATTCACTTTGAGAAACACCACACCGGAGCCTGCTCCGGGTTCCTAGTTCCATACACCTCAGTGTTGGCGTCTGCGTATTTAGCAGAATACTCACCCACAGCACGTACATGTGTACACAAGCACACACACACACACAACTCCGGGGAGAACTATAAAGTGCCCCTTTGCTTTGATCTAGAAACACAAGAGAGCCGGCAGTATGGCAGGAAGGAGGCAAGGCAAAGTCAAGACATCTTGATTCTAGTCTCAGCTACACTAACACGCTATTGAGCCTCTCGGAACCTCAGTCTCCTCTGTGAACAGGTGAACGGTCTCCATGGCACGAGAGAGAGTACTGAAGGTGTAATATATGTCCAGGGATTCACCACTTCCTGGTGTTAATTTTTTACTCGGGCTCCTATTGTTTTCTGTTCCTTTAAATGCAAAGGAAAGAAGCTGTTTTCTCCAAGAGGTATTCTGAGGCGATGTATAACGGTCTCAACTGTTATGAAGTTCTGGAGCGGAAAAGAAGTATATAAGAATAAGAATAGCAATCCTTCCTGGGTGTGTCCCATTTACATGGCTGTTCTGAGGATCAATGAAGTTCATACATGTGGAAGCACTTGGAAAGGTATAAATTTGAATACAAACATAAAGAATTAAAATTATTACTATAGCAGAAAATCATATCCAGACTAGACTGAGTCGGTTAATTAGATGGGCAGTTTTCAGAATCCCACAAGTCCTGTGATCACCGAGCTTGTGGTCACGTTGATGCTCCTGAACAGGAGACAGAGTAGCCCGGCCCTCCGGGTTGGCAGACAGTTAATCACAGGGCATCCCAGCACGGGCGCGGCTGCTTGATAATTGATACCCAGATTGAGGAGAGGTGACTTATCTGAGCAAGTGGAACCTCCACGCGCGAGAAAGAGCACAGGCTTTAGAGTAAACCAACCTGCTTCAAAGCCTTACTCTGCCATCACCAAGTGGGGGACCTGGAAAGAGTGACCAAACCTCCCTGAGTCTCAGGTTCCCCCACTGTTCACAGGGTTACGACACCAGCATCATGAGGTTGATGATCAAAGTAAATGAGATGATGTATGGAAGGCACTGACACAGGGTGGGCACACACTACGTGCTCGGTGTAAGGCAGCAGCATTATTATCTAGTACCTCTGATGGAACCAGGGGTAGGGGCTGGTGAGGGCCATCTCCCTCCTCCTCAGCAGGCATTTAGACTCAGAGGGTGTGTGACGGAGTCCCCTTTTGGATGCACCCACTGCCTCATACCACGAGATCATCCTTCCTCAATTCTGAGATAATGAGACTTGCACGGAGCAAGGAGGACACTGAAGCAAGAGCACGTGAGCATTCCTGCTTCTCAAAAAGGGGGAGAGTTGCCCACTAACATCCACTCACACCAACCTGGGTTCCAGAAAACTGTAAAGGGGGGCTATGCCTTGTGCTTCTCCCTTACCTCCCACCCAACTCCCCGCTCCAACCTGGTGCCCAGAAGGAAGCTGGGAGCCCTGGAACTTCCCACAGCCCCAGTCACTACAGAGGAGTTCCATCTAAGATGAGGACATGGGTACCAAGCTTGGGACTTAGTCACTGAAAGACCTCATTCCAGCAGGACCATGGCTGTGACACCTACAGGATGAAGCACACAAGAGGCAAAGGGACATTCACGTCATCCAACAACCTATCACACTGATTTGTCTGTCTCCTTCCAGCAGAAGGTCATCTTCATAAAGGAAGGGACTTTTATCTGTTTTTGTTGACTTCTATGTCCCAAGTGCCAGACACATGTCCTGCCTACAATGGGGGACCCACCAACATGCATTGCACGAACCTCTGAGAATGTCCTGCTTACCTGGTTTCATTTTTCATTCTCCAGCCATCCCGACACTTGTGAAACCAGAGCTCTTGGCCAGGGGATATGCGGGTGTTCTCAAGATCTTCTGCACAAAAAGTCAATCTAGTAGGAAAAAGAAACCACTGATGTAGCCAAAACTCTAGGGGTAGGTACATGGCTGTGCATCAGCCCTATGTTGCTTTCTGGACCTGAGGCAGATGGAATAAGGAGAAAAGAGAAGTTTTTATCATGTGACCCCTGACTCAAGACCCTTCAGGACTCCCCACTGCCGCTACAAGCACACTAAAAGGGTCTCACTTTGATGTCTCCCATGATTCAGCTCATGCAGACTTTAATCACACCCCTTCCACCCTCTTCCTTCTGTCTGTCCAAAAGCCTGCCTGCCTACCAAGGCATATCCTCTCTGAAGCCTCCCTGATTGCCCGAGGCCTTATTAATCTAACCCTCCATTGACCTTCCAATTTCATAAATAGGCACATCCTTATATAAATGTTGCTTTTGTTATTGTCATTACTTCTTATGGCATGGAGTTAATAATGAAACCTTTAGCTCATTTTAACACATTATATCTTGCCTTGAATAGCTTGTGGATTCTTGCATCCATGGTGGACGATAAACTCCTTGAACAGAGGAACTCCAGGTCCCTCCAGCATGGTGTCCAGAAATACCCATTGAAAAGTGTAACTGGAACTCAGCTGTGAGTTAATATCAAAGATTCAAGAAGTAGACAACCAAGATCACAGGAAGAATCAGTGATCTAATAATCGTTTCAACTGTAACTTACAGCCCAACCATGTGGGCTGCTCCAGCTTCAGTGGTGTGTGGACAGCATGACCTCATGACCAATAGACATGTGGTACAACTGACCGTGATGCTTACCAGCAGGACAGAAGCCACATTTCCGAGCAGCTTTCAGAACCTTCGCCAGGAAGCCCAAACAGCCCATAAACACCCACAACACTCACAATCAGGAAATACAAATGAAAACAACAGTCGGGGACCAATTCACACTCAACGGAATAGCAAGAATGTCCACCAAAGATAGATGAGGAGGAGGGGGAAAAAGAAGCTCTTACTCTGTGGACAAGATTAAAAATTTGTCCAACCACTTTGGAGAGGGATTTAATAATATCCAGTCCAGTTGGAGAATACATATACTATAACCCAGTGATTCAACATGCCCCAAAGAAGCCCTCACACACGTACACAAGGAAGAGGTCCCAGGATGTTCGTCTCAGCACTATTTGTAACTGCAAAAAAGTAGCAACAACTTAAATATTCAGCAGAACAATGGTGAAACTATTGTTTGTGCAATGGCAGTTTACATACAGGAGTTGAATGTGAATAGACCAGATCTGTATGCATTGGATAAATCTCATAAACTATGTTAAATGGAGAAAAGCAACTTTTAAAGGAATATGTCCACTCATGTAAACTTCAGAAGCAACCAAAACAATTCTATAGGTTGTTTATGGATACAAACAGAAGTAGTGAAAGTATAAAAATCATGAAGAGGAAAACACAGTAACATTAGTTAATGTTGGAAGATCAGTACATTTGGTTTGAAAGGGGAGGAGTCGGACAGGGGAGGGGCACAAAGGGGCTTCAGTTTTATCTGTAATGTTTTACTGTTTAAAATCTTATATCTGAAACCAATATGAAAATGGTTTACAGTTATTAAGTCTCAGTGATTTATTAAATTTGAAATATTTTATAAAAATGATCATCTTTCTGCTACCACACATCTTTCTGGTACAGGCTGCACTTATAAGCACCGAGAGAAGGAAAAAGACATGCAATTATCTAGACCACAGCCTTCATACTAACAGCTCCCCTCAGCTGGCACCCACCCCTGCCACATACACACCAGTGCACAGGTCTTTAGACCAGAATCACTCAGACAAGAACCTAAGCCTCCACCCTCTGCATGGCCAAGCTGCACCATAGGTGGTGGATGGAAACGGGATGCATGAAGAACTGTAATGGAGAAAATGCCAGAAGAGATAGAAAGAGGGTGGAGCCTTCTTCCCACCATCCCAAGGCTGGCAGTGACCTCCCGGAGGTCTGCTGAAGGATTTGGCCAAGGAAACCCTCCTCTCCTGACAAAGGTCTTCCGGGCTTCCTGGCTCCCACTTAGAAGCTGCTCCAAGAGTCAAGCCGTGTTTTAGTGGCTGATTCAGGGGTGGATTTTTCGTGTTAGGCTTGGTTAACAGACGTGGGGAAACTGCCAGCTGGCGTGGCACAGAGGAATCTGTTACTTGACGTTAGCGCCCCACCCATGTCCTTGAGTCAGAGCCTCCCAAGGAGAGGTATAATGCTCTGAAAATTGGATGCAAGGGAAGCCAGGACTCCCACAGACCTCATGCATGCAGGCTCCCTAAACTGGACAGTCTGGTTTGCTCTGGACAGGAGCAAGCAAAGGCTTTTGGTTGCATGGGCCCCAGAGCAAACAAATTAACAAGGCAGCATTCCTAAAGGGCCCTGTCCAGGAGAAGCCCTCTTCCTCCGGGCCAGCACAGGGCTTGGCAAACGGAACAAGGGCTGGATTCCAGCCCCCGCTTGCCCACCCCTCTCAGCCCAGGGCCTGCGATCAGGGCACAAGCTGCACAACAGTTGACAGAGGCCTTGATCTGGAATTCAGTTTTCCTCGCAAAGGGTTTGCGGTTTTGCCCATGTACTCTGGATACGGAAAGATGGAAGGTGTACGCTTAGCAAAGGAAAGGATGCTGCAGAGACACACGCCTTCTGCTGACCATGGACGCAGAACAGGGAAAGGGTCCTGAGGCACTTACTTCCTCTGGGTTTCCCCGGATTTGACCCGGATGCGTCTGATATTCAGCTCTTGCTCGGACCTGCGGGGCTGAGACAGGTAGCTGCGAAGCTCTTTCCACAGGTTGTACCAGGACTGAGAAGTCCTCTCCCAGGTGAGTTTGATCTTCAGGAGGTCTCCCAAGTCCTCCTCGGTGTAGACCAGGAAGGTGTTGGTGGCATTCAGCCCGATCTGCTCCACTCTGCAAAGGGAGAGGGAAGCTGGTCTCAGTCCCCCCGCCACCTGGAAAACTGCAGCACCGTGGGGGTTGATGCAGTGGCAGCATCTACCCCACTCGGATTGGAGAGAAATGCACAAGAGGTCCCCCCCACGTCCTCCACGTCCCACCAGCAGGACCAGGATGGAAACTCAGCTGTGCTCCACACGGGCAGAGAGATCATGTTGCCCACGGTACCCCAAACCATTCCTGAGCATCCCCCCATTCATGCTACTTCCTGGGGGGACAAGACCAGGAAAGAACAGAAGTGAGAAAGGGCAAAGAAGTCACATCCCCACTCAGCAGTGCCTCCTCCTCTCAGCCCACAGGCATCCATCTCCCTCGAAACTCTCAGCCCCCTCTGCCTCTCCCTCTCACGTGGCACTTGGGGGAGCCTGTCTCACCCCATCTGTGTGCATGAGTGTGTGCGTACAAGCCTGTTCCTCCCGCTAGAGCCCCAGCCCTGAGAGCGAGTATTCTGATGACGTTACTTTGCACGCCCAGCATTACTCAGGGTGGAGCTTTGCACCTTACAAGTGCTCAACATGTACAGATCACCGTGTGCCCCTCCCACAGATCATTAGAAACATGCCAGGGCTGATGTTTATCAAGTTCCAAATTTCCTAAAGCCTCAGGAATCAGGCGTTCTCTGAAATGAAACAGCAGTTTCTGCCCAGCTGATCCAGCAGATTCTCACGCTGCTGATTCATCCCAGGAGCTGCCCTCCCAGAAACGTTCTGAGTCAAGGGCTAGGTGGAGAGTGTGAAGCAGGAGAGGAACCACACAGCTCCTCCCTGGCACTCAGACTAGCTCCCCTGCACTTGTTCATCTGGCACACAGAGAGCTCCTGCGCTCTCTCTACTTTTCAAACCAACTAGTTCTCTGTCCTGAACTCAGCAAAGGAAACCTGTGACTTACATTTCCAAAGGCAGAATCTGGGAGTCTGCATTGGTGCCATAAATGGTGACATAAAAGGTGGGCTCGATTCCTCCCATGTTCTTGTAGCTGAAGACATGGATTTTCATCTGATAATGGTAAACTGCAGAGACAGCAGAACAAAGACATTTGTGAGCCTTGCTTGTCATCTTAGGGCACCCTGACCAAAACTGAGTCACCCAGCACAGTGAGTTGTTTGTTTTTTTTTTTTTGCGGTACGCAGGCCTCTCACTCTTGTGGCCTCTCCCATTGCGGAGCACAGGCTCCGGACGCGCAGGCTTAGCGGCCATGGCTCACGGGTCCAGCCGCTCCGCGGCATGTGGGATCTTCCCGGACCGGAGCACGAACCCACGTCCCCTGCATCGGCAGGCAGACTCTCAACCACTGCGCCACCAGGGAAGCCCGAGCACAGTGAGTTTTTAGGGACTCTCATCCTTTTGGTCCAGCCCAGCCTCTAGCCTCCCTTTGATCTCATTCTGTCCAATGACCTAAGAGGTCACTGCAGTATAGAAGAAGGAGCCCTGAACTTGGGGTTTGGGGGACCTTTGGGGGATGCTGACCTAGATGCTTTCTAGCTGTGTGACCTTGAATTAAGGACCAAGGTATTAACTTCTTGAGCCTCAACTTCCACCCACAATACCCACAAAACCTTACGGTTTTATAACATGCTATAAAAATGCGAGATATCATTTTGATCCCCTGTTAGTCCTATCACAGATTATTTTGATGATCAAATGAGAAAACAAATATGAAACAGCTTTGAAAAGCTAAATGCAAGATAGAAATTTAAGATAGCGATATTGTGATCATAGAGTGATGATTCACATCACAAAAGGAGTCCCCATCATTTATTTTTAAAGATTTACTTTCCTAGGCATACACAATTTAATGTGATTCGCAGTTATTTGATTTAACTGCAGGAATGTGCCTGTCTACAATGTGGTATTCAGAAGGAGGAAAAAGGTCCTTCCCCAGGGCAATGCAGGTTTGGATGAAGGTTACCTCTGAAAGGCATGCCTGCCCGGGTTTTTAGGTACATTTTGCTGTTCCTCTTGTTCCTCATTTTCTTGGCATTGTAGCCAATGCTATTACAACGGTTCTTCCGGCAACTGAGGCAGATCCCCTTTTTGAAGCGGTTGGAGTCCGTGCACTGGAATGCGAAGCTCGGCTTGTCCTGATTCACCAGGGAGTCGACAAAGAGATGTACTGCCCGCTCGTGCTCGCATCTCACCACCTCTGCAATTGCTGGGGGAGAGAGAGATGGAGACCATCAGGATGAGCTGCTTCTCGGTGATCCGCCCACTCCATCAGTAAGTACTGTACACTTCATCAGAAATAACTGCTTTTCATGTCGCTGTTAGTGTGCTTGTTTGTGTCATTCTTAATGCATGCCCAGTCTTTAAAACTGAAAGCCAGGCCTGCCACCGAACTGCTTGCCCTCCGGGTGGGAAGACAGCACTGATACACATGAAGCAATAAAGAGCAAGAGAGTGCATAGGACAGGCACTAAACAGGGTGATGGAGACCAGCTGTGCAGTAAGAGTCACTAAGTCCCCATAGAGTCATGCGGTCACAAAATGCTGGAAATGGATCAGATGCTAAACATCATCTAGTCCGGGGCTCAGCAAACTGCACCTTGCAGGCTGGCCCCATGTTAGTAAAGTTTTATTGGAACATAGCCACACGCATTCATTTACCTATTGTCTCTGGCTGCCTCCATGCTACGGTAGCAGAGTGGAGTTGTTGAAACAGGGACTGTATGGCTTGCAAAGCCGGAAATATTTACTAGCTGACTCTTTAAGAACATGTTTGCCGGGTTTCCATGGTGGCGCAGTGGTTGGGAATCCACCTGCAAATGCAGGGGACACAGGTTCGATCCCTGGTCCGGGAAGATCCCACATGTCACGGAGCAACAGAGCCCATGCGCCACAACTACTGAGCCTGCACTCTAGAGCCAGCATGCCACAACTACCGAGCCTGCGTGCTGCAACTAGAGAAAGCTCACAAGAGCAGCAACAAAGATCCAAAGCAGCGAAAAATAAATAAACAAAATAAATAAGTTTATTAAAAAAAAAAACTTAAAGAAAAAGGAAAGAAAATGTTTGCCAACCTCATTCTAGTCCAATACTTTCAGTTGTAGATTATGGGCCCAAATGCCCTTAGAGGTGAAGTCATTTGCTGAGGGTCACAGAGTCAGTTGGTTGCAAAGTTAGGAGTATAATTTGGATTTCTGTGACCCGCAGTAATCATTATTTCTTATAACCAGAGGCTAAAGCCAATAGTTCCAGTAAATCCTTGGACCTTAAGAAAAATTTGGCAAAGCTCCCCTTCCCCTTCCTGATTAACATCACCAGGCTTAAGAAACGCCATCATCTGATCCCCCTGAGGCAGGGCTGAACTCCCCTTGCATGAACCCCCAAGCCCCGCAGGGGCTCCTTGGATGTTATCTCCTTGGGAGAGGGCAACTTAAGACTGAGTGACAGCATGGACATCCCAAGAGCAGAGCATCACAGTGGAGAGAGCCAACTGGGGCCAAGACTTAGAAATGCTGCCAGGATGCAAGGCCGTGAGCAAATGAGAAACCAAGCCCATCAGTTTCAACAGCAAACTCACTTCAGCCCAAGACTGCTGGGAATAGGCTTAGGCATTCAGGAAGACAGATTATAAGTGAATGGAGGAAGAATCTTGATTTTATTTCTTTAAAATGTTACCAAAAATTAAATTATAGTACTTCCATGCTAAAGAATATTATATAGCCTTTTAAAAGAATAAGGTAAGTAGATATATGTACTCTGATGTCTAAGAATGCCCATAATATGTATTAGGACTGAAAAAGCAAAGTTGCAGAACAATGTGATTTTGAAAAATATCACACACACACACACACACACACACACACACACACACAAATAAATTTGCAAAGCAGTAAGAGTGGAAGGATACACACAACATGATCATATTGGCTACATCTGGAGAGTGAAAGCAGTAAGGTGTGGGAAATGAGGGGGTATTTTTACTTCTTGCTTTAGGCAATTTTATAATGCTTGATTATTTTCCCAACAAATATGTATTCCTTTTGTTATAAAAAGAAATTAATCAATAATAACTGTGGGGCTTCCCTGGTGGCGCAATGGTTGAGAGTCCGCCTGCCGATGCAGGGGACACGGGTTCGTGCCCCGGTCCGGGAGGATCCCACATGCCGCGGAGAGGCTGGGCCCATGAGCCATGGCTGCTGAGCCTGTGCGTCTGCTCCGCAATGGGAGAGACCACAACAGTGAGAGGCCCGTGTACCGCAAAAAAATAAAAATAAAAAAAATAATAATAACTGTGACCTCAAAGCACAAGAAAGCAGAGCAGAGACCACAGGAAGGCTGTTAATAGGCTTGCAGGATGATGAACTGTAAAATAAACAGTGTTGAAGGACCACTAGGGGGTAGTGGGAATAATGAAACGGATGCTGTCGGGAGCACTAACAGCTCTGGCTGATTTAGGAGGATATGCTATAATTGAGTCAAAACAAAAAATAAGGAACTCGGGGCTTCCCTGGTGGTGCAGTGGTTGAGGGTCCACCTGCCGATGCAGGGGACACGGGTTCGTGCCCCGGGTCCGGGAAGATCCCACATGCCACGGAACTGCTAGGCCCGTGAGCCATGGCTGCTGGGCCTGCGCGTCCGGAGCCTGTGCTCCGCAATGGGAGAGGCCACAAGAGTGAGAGGCCCGTGTACCGCAAAAAAAATAAAATAAAATAAGGAACTCACTTCCATATGCAATTGACCCCAAGACATCGTTGAGTCCACAGCCCGGCTGGAAGTCACCTCCGTTGGGGTAGACATCAATGTGACCCACGGGCATCTGAATCCCGATGCTCAAGCCAAAGGAGCGCGTGTAGGTGTGCAGGACATCCACGAAGTCTGCATCGTCAGGGGACAGCCTCTTGTGGATGTCAACCCCTTCAAACATGGGCCCAGCAGGATCCAAACCTACAGCAGAAGGGGGAGCCAAGACCAGCTGTGTCAGGTGTGCTAAGGCAGTGAGTCCTGATGGATAGCTAAGTCGGGGAGTATAAAATGAAGACATCCCCACCCTGGGAATCCTAAAGGGTGTGGTGCCTGCTGCAGAGGAACGTAAGCTTTCTTCTGAAGCCTTCACCTGTCCTGACAACTCAGCTGACTCAGTAAACTGGCCACGAAGTTCAACTGACACGTGGATCTGAGGAACCGTGCACTGTCAGAACTGAAGCAGTTCTAGAGGCTTCCCTGGTGGCACAGTGGTTAAGAATCTGCCTGCGAGTGCAAGGAACACAGGTTCGATCCCTGGGCTGAGAAGATCCCACATGCCACAAAGCAACGAAGCCCGTGCGCCACAACTACTGAGCCTGTGCTCTACAGCCCGTGTGCCACAACCACTGAGCCCGCGTGCCACAGCTACTGAAGCCTGCACGCCTAGAGCCCGTGCTCCAAAACAAGAGAAGCCACCTCAATGAGAAGCCTGCACACCACAACGAAGAGTAGCCCCCGCTCACAAAACTAGAGAAAGCCTGCGTGCAGCAATGAAGACCCAATGCAGCCAAAAATAAATTAATTAAATTAATTAATGAAAAACAAGAAGAACTGAAGCAGTTCTAGAAAGAACTTGGGCTGGCTGAAACTAAGCCATTCATTCCATTTATTCTGTCTTAATTTTAGCAGAATTTTGACAGAATAACTAAGCTACCTACATCTTCAAGAGGGAAGACTCAGTCTCCCCAAACTGAGCTATTTGTATTTGGACTTACACTTCCCCTTCCTTCAGTTATGAATCAGGCCCAGGAGTGGGATGGCAAGCGGGGGGTACCCAAGGCACACTGAGCAGCCATATCTCAAGCCTCCAGAATTCCTCTCTTTTGCAGCCACAAGGAGAAAACCTTTTGTCTGCAAACTTTCTGTATCAAACGAACAAACAGTACTGCAGAGAGCACTGGTTCTCACATTTGAAACAGCACATATCCCTGGGGAGCTTCTTACAAATTTGGATTCCACTGTGTAGCTATGAAAAACTCTGGGAGGACGCACAAGCCCCAGGTCACCTGTGTGTATGTGTGTCGAGGGAGAAGGCAGGGAAGGCAACTGCAAAGATAGTGGCAGCAACAGAGACACTTTCACCATCTTGTATAATAGCTTGGGAACCACATGAGTGTAAAACCATTCAAAATAGAATTTGCAAAGCATAAAATGCAGATTCCCTGGCCCCCAAGAGATTCTGATTGGTAGGTCTGGTGTAGAGCCCAGAAGTAGAGCTGATCCTAAAAATAAGTGGTCTGTGGACCAGATTTTGGAAACACTTCTCCATGCTTCAGTAGCATTTCAAAAATGAAATCTGAATGTCTTGATTCATACAGTTCTTGTGCGCTATTAAGGAGTAAGGGCTTGTCAAGGTAACACTAGCTACTATTACCAAGCTTAAGTAATTATGGATGCTGGATTCATCCCAACCTAGAGCCCTGCAGACACAGAGAGAGGACCTGGAGAAAGTTAAGAAAAGATTATGTGCAGGCGAGGAAGGGGGTTTGTTTAGTCTAGAACAGTGGTTCTCAACTAGGAGGGATTTTGCTCCCGAGGGGACACTTGGCAAAGTCTGGAGGCATCTTTGGTTGTCACAACTGGGGAAGAAGGAGAAAAGAAGCTGCTAGCATCAGGGGGTAGAGGCCAGGGATGCTGATACACATCCTGCAATGCACAGGTCAGCTCCCACACAAGCATTATCTGGCCCCAAATGTGAATCGTTACTGAGGTTGAGAAACCTGGATCTAGAAACACCTAGGTAGGGAGGAGGTATGACCAAGAACAGAGCTGTGAAAGCAGGAGATGAGTAATGGAACAGTGTTACCCGGACCCCAGTGCAGTGGAACAAGGGAGCACATCGTGAAGCTTGAGGGGGGTCATTTTAGGATAAACAAAAGGTAGAACTGTTGTCCAGAGTGGACAGCAAACTTGTGGAACTCGCTACTCGTGAGAACTGGTAATGAATGATTAACACTCTGAAGTTGAGAAAAATGTATGAATGACAGAGGCAGAAAGGGAGCCCAGGCTGCCTGGGGGCTCATCTCTAGCCCAGGACCCAAAAGAAAGATGGCACAAAAACAGTGGCCTCCCGGAATAGCCCTGGATGACTCTTTTTAGGGACTGAATGGACACAGTACTGACACAGGTGGCCTCTCCCTGCCTCTCACTATGTCCTCTGGAGAAAAAAAAAAGAAAGAAGAGGAACATTCTGCTTTGCAGCCAATAAGAGAGGGGCTCTTGTATCGGTGAACAAAAGTCTCCACCAGACAGTCAGTGCCATGGAAACCAAGCTGGGCTGGAGGAATGCAGGCGGCTGACGGGGCTTCTGGAAAGGCCGGCTGGCAGGCAGGCTGAGCTTTCACCTCCCCAGACTGACCCCGCCTGACATGTAGCTAGGGCCCACCGACTCTGGGGAAAAGTTTCACAATTTACTTCTTAACTAGGAATGGGAGGGTGAACGCATCCCCTCCAAAAAAAGAGATGATGGAGAACCACCTCTTCTTCCATTCAGTCAGACTCCCCACAAGGTGTTCTGTCCAGCAAATGGAATATACACAGGCATGCACACGCACACACACCCTGTTGTGCACATGCATACACACAGGAAAACCTCCACCTTCTGGCCTGGCAGGGCAGAGGCTGCTGCGCTGTAACAGCTACTGTATCTCTCCTAGCAGGAGAGCGGCAGCATTGTGCAGTGGTGAGGTGCAGGCTCTGGAATCTGATGGCCTGGGTTTGAATCCCAGCTCTGCTACTCAGGATGTGAGATATCATTAAAGTACATACTGAGTCCTATTTTCCCCATCTGTAAAATGAAGCCCAAGGACCCTTTTGCCTGGATGCTATGTGGCTTACATATGGCATAAAATACCTGTCACACATTGAGTACTTGACATTGGGTAGCATCTAGCCCATAGCCTGCAGGATGGACACTTAGTTCATATCTCTTGAATGAATGAACAGATCTGCTTGCTTATTTATTTATAACTAACAAGACACAAGTTCAATTAGAAATATATGACCTCTTCCCTAATATGTCACGGAATTCCCTCAGAAGCCTAAGAGGATAAAACTTTAGCAAACCTCAGTCCACAGCTCTCTGGTCCAAACAAGACTGGGGTTCAGGTACCTCCTGCAGGTCCAGGCTAAGGACCCCTGCTGACCTCTGTACAGCGGCATCACTGGCCTCTGCCCCACACAAGCTGCAGTCTCCGGCCCTCTTACCAGTCAGGACCACCTGGTTCCCAGACCCATGGGAAGTCTGAGAGGAGAGGAGAGGGCACAGGCCTCTCCCATCAGACATGCACAGCAGCATGCGTCAGGTCAGCCAGATACCCTCTGAGGTGCTGCCTGGCAACTGGACAGAGGCCACTCCTTCCTGTTATGTTCACCCCGGTCCCCTGCTCCACAGAGAGAGGCCGCAGAGAAGGGGCTGTGCTCAGGACATGCTGGCCCCAGTGCTCTACGCAGACAGCCCAGAGCACTGATTAGCATTCTGCCGGCAAAGCCCGCATCTCAGCAGCTCCCACCCAGACAGGCAGGGGGAAAGAACTGGAACCCTCCTACTAGCCCCATCTCATTTCAGGTTTAGAAAGAGGGAGAGGGCGGATCTGCAGCTTGTCTTTGTTGCCAAGGACACTGGCCCTGGTGCTCTGGCAGGGGCCTTGTGTGTGCTGCAGTTTGAGCACAGCTGGCCGAGCTCTGCAACATCTTGCCTCTTGCTGGGGGCTAGGAGGAGGTGCTCAGCCAATAGAACCCCAAGGGGCTTGAGGCCCAATGGCTTTGCTCCAGCGATGGGTTAATGAGCAGTCATGTGTGGCCACATTGCCCGTTAGACAGTTCAGGCCCCGCATCTTGATAACCAAAAGTAAAGCTCTCAAGCTACGCTGAATCAAACAGTTGGATCTAAAGGAGTGTGTGTGTGTTTGCTCATTAGACTTAAGCCCAGGGACAATGATTTATGCAGGGCTACTAAACCTCACAAATGTATATATTTTTAAATCTGCCCCACTGGCTTGTTGCTGAAACCAGAAACTCTACCTTTACTAAATCATTCTCTAGCTAAGGACTCCCTTCTACCTGAACCCTGTTTTCAAACGAAAACATTGCCAGGAAGGAGATGATTAACTCTTTTCTTCTGGGTGGCCAGTTAGGCCCTTAGTATGTTGGAGGTGAGGGAGAAGCTGGGAGGGAAAACAAATAAAAGAATGCTAACAGGGGGATAAAAATTCAGGGCAACAAATTTGCCATTAAGGACTTCCCTGGTTGCACAGTGGTTAAGAATCCTCCTGCCAATGCAGGGGACACAGGTTTGAGCCCTGGTCCGGGGAGATTCCACGTGCCACAGAGCAACCAAGCCCATGCACTGCACCTACTGAGCTCACATGCTGCAACTACTGAAGCCCACGCACCTAGAGCCCGTACTCCGCAACAAGAGAAGCCACCGCAATGAGAAGTCCGTGCACCGCAAAGAAGAGTAGCTCCCACTCGCCGCAACTAGAGAAAGCCCGTGTGCAGCAACGAAGACTGAAGGCGGCCAAAAATTAATTAATTTAAAAATATATATATAATCTTAAAAAAAAAATTTGCCATTAAGTTTCTTCTAGAGGAGAGTATGTTTTCTGAGAGGGCCCTCAAATGGGGAAGAGAATCCTTTCCACTTTTCACAATCATTCAATGATTTAAATCAAACTCTCATATCAAAAGGTCACCAGTTATTTGTCAAGGGGAAGCGGGGGAGGGAAGGATTGGGAATTTGGGATTAGCAATTGCAAACTATTATATATAGGATGGATAAACAACAAGGTCCTACTGTAGAGCACAGTGAACTGTATTCAGTATCCCGTGATAAACCACAATGGAAAAGAATATGAAAAGAATATGTATATGTATAGCTGAATCACTTTGCTGTAGAGCAGAAATTAACAAAACATTGTAAATCAACTACACTTCAATAAAATTTTTTTTAAAAAGTCACCAATTCTGCCTATGGAATGTGTATCTCTACAAATAAACTTGCTTTCACTTAAAAAAAAAAAAAGCTCACTAAGATGGAAAATTCAAATTTCTATCGACTACCTGGGTACCAAGAAAGGTAGCAGAAAGGTCTCTTTAATGACAACATTTAACCACTCATTCTAAACAGGTAATTATCACTAATAAATATGCCAACTAAACATGGGAAAGAGGCTGTTAGTGGATGAAATAGAAACTAGAGGCAGAATTCAAACCACAACCCATCTCTCATTCCTTTCCCTTGAGGTCCTGGCATTATCATGAGCAGAGGCTAGGAGTGAGTACCAGAAGCTTGCAGGCCTGGGCTCCACCCCGGTTCTGCCCTTGAGTCTTAGCTCTTTGCCTCTGGGTGTTTCCTCACCTGTTGCACTAGACCTGGTTTTCAAGCTGTGCTCCCTGGTGCTCTGGGACCCGGAAATTCCTCCAGAAAAGGGGGAGGCTCAAATAACAAGGTTAACACTACTTGCAAATACCCAGCTTTGACCAGAACACACCTTCTATCTGTTTCATACATTGGGGACCTGCATATGTTCAATTTGAAAAAGGGCTCTGAGACTTTTTGGACATTTGAAAAGCCCTGGATTAGATGTTCTCCAGGTTTCTTCCAAGGCTAACCCTCTACGGCTCACTCCTGCTGCCTCTTAGGGAGCACTCTGGTTCAGGAAAGCCTGGTGGGCAGAGCAGCTGAGGGAGCTCCAGGATCAGCCATGAGTGAAGGGAGCAGCACTTACCCGTGATTCTGCCCACCGTGCCTTTCACGAAGTTGCCAGCGTACCCGGCCACGTGAGCTCCAAGGCTGTAGCCAATCAAGTGAACATCCCGGAGAGAAAAATCCTCCTTCGCCTGCAGGAAGTCACAGAGGTGTGTGAGTGAAGAGTGTGGTCCTGAGCCCCAAGGCCACCAACAATTCAACAAGTCAATCACGTTGGGGAGACGCGGGAGGTGGGAGGGGGGGTGGCAGTGTGGAGCTCAAAGCCACCGGGCTCACTGGAGACTAAGCGTCAGCCACAGCCTGCAGCAGGGTGCTCCCTGCCCACCCTCTTAGGCCCATGAGCTGCCGATCTCCTCATTCCAAACCTGCCTGGGACCCCAGATGTGAAGCATCAGACCCTGACAGGGCACTCAGCAGTGGGGGTGAGGAGGTGGCGATTTGACCCCATGGCTCAGGAATCAAGCTCGACAAAACAACCCAGGTAGAGGACTGAGGACTGTTCAAGACTCCTGACCAGAATTCTGCCAAAATTATTCAGATTCCATGGGCCTCTAAAAGGAAGCTCAGGCTGTAATTACCCAGATAATAGGGTCACTTAGCCAGTGTACCAGCCAGTGTACCCCTGCCTCCCATTAAGTCCACTGATCTCAGGTAAATCATTAACCTATAAAAAGTAAATATAAGGGCTTCCCTGGTGGCGCAGTGGTTGACAGTCCACCTGCCAATGCAGGGGACACGGGTTCGTGCCCCGGTCCAAGAAGATCCCACATGCCGCGGAGCGGCTGGGCCCGTGAGCCATGGCCGCTGAGCCTGCACGTCCGGAGCCTGTGCTCCGCAACAGGAGAGGCCACAACAGTAAGAGGCCCGCATACCGCAAAAAAAAAAAAAGTAAATTTAAGACCTCAAGATCTGTTTTCCACATTTTATGCAAGGCACTAAGCTACATTGGTTTGAACCAACCCTCCGTACCCTCAGCCCAGCCACCCTTCAGAGGCCAGAGCAGACTTCAGTAGGTATTTAAGATTACAAACTGGTCCTGGCTTCTGAAGGCATCAGCCATTAATGAACCAAAAGACAAATTTTCTTCCTGCAAGTAAAGTAAAAGGAAAAATCCAGAAATGTGTCACTAATTAGAAAGTTTTCTAAAAGTCCCAGCTTCCAAATATTTCAAGCAATACTTAATTCCGTAAAAACTGGAAGCTCAAAGATATTCTCAGACTCCTGAAGTTCACTGTAACTGACCTGTCTGACCTGTATTTGTTTTACAGTCTTAGAATTTTTTAAATAAATTTATTTATTTTATTTTTATTTATTTTTGGCTTCGTTGGGTCTTTGTTGCCGCGTGCAGGCTTTCTCTAATTGCGGCGAGAGGGGGCTACTCTTGGTTGCAGGGTGCGGGCTTCTCATCGCGGTGGCTTCTCTTGTGGCGGAGCACAGGCTCTAGGTGCGTGGGCTTCAGTAGTTGTAGCACACGGGCTTCAGTAGTTGTGTCTCACGGGCTGTAGAGCGCAGGCTCAGTAGTTGTGGCCCACGGGCTTAATTGCTCCATGGCATGTGGGATCTTCCCGGACCAGGGCTCAAACCTGTGTCCCCTGAATTGGCAGGCAGATTCTTAACCACTGTGCCACCAGGGAAGCCCCTGACCTATATTTCTTAAAAGGGTTCAGGTTCAAGGTCCTGCTCGTAAAAGGAGATGACTCCCTTTGCTCCTGTTACCTGCAGCCAGTTGAGCATCCTGGCAACGCTGTGTCCCACCTCCCTTGTATGATTGACCGCGTCTGTGTAAAGCTGGTGAGCCAGCGGGAGCCAGTCCACCACCACGACGTTGGCTCCTTTCTCTCTTGTCTGCAGGGCTGACACAAGTTTGTACAGCCAGCTTTCAAACATGCCGCTCATCTGCAGAGAAAACAGGACTTTAAAAAAAATTCTTCTTCTGGGTTTCAGAAATCCTAATGAATATGGAATTCAGTTCCATGACCTTCTCCCCAGCCACTTCCGAAACGTTCACATTGCCTACCCAGGCACCAAACACTTGCACATGAGCCGGGCCAGCCACAGGCAGGATTGCTACATGGGTGATTGTCTTCCACTGCGCTTGACATCTCCAGTTTTTCCCATCAAAGATGTCAGAGCTGGTGTCCTCTGCTGATGCCCCACTGACTGATAGGCCCCCTATGAGATAGAAGTTGGTGGCGATGCTGGCCTGAGGTTAACCCAAGTCCCTGTCACAGTCAGGCAGGTAAGTGGCCTGGTCCATCATTGAAAGGCAGCTGAGAAGGGTTGCCCTGGCGAATTAGTTTCTTTCTCAGAGATGCAGGGAGATTCTGTCTCTTAGGCAAATGCAGAGTTAACAAATGACCCCTTCCCACAAGCCACCTCTGCCACCCTTTTTGACCCCAGAGTAGGGAAGATCTGTCCCTGGAATCCCAAATTAGAACTCAGAACACACGTTCCCACAGAAACAAAGTGTAAATGGTGACTAGGTCCAGTTGTAAACCCATCCACAAGTATCTTATTAGATAAATAGATTTTCTGTGCCTGGCCTGGGAATCCTAACGCTATTTACAATCTTGCTTCGACGGGAAACTGCTGTTCCAAGTTCCAAACAGATGATAAAAGAACTTTCTGGAATGCAACCCATTTGTAAGTTGCAGGCAGTTTGTATTTGCATTTTGACAGGGGGCCTTATAAAGGTTCAAATGCATAATTCTAATCCTAGGCTGTGGGGTGAGGATGGATGGCAGGCCCTTAATCATCCCTTCAATTACATTAGGTAGATAGGTGCCTACATACCACCCACCCCCACCAGGCCTGACCCCAACAGTTGGTGATAGACCTAAAGACCCAGAAAGCATGTAACGGATATGAATTTCTCATCATTAAGAGGCGGAATGTCCCCTCCCAATTAGCCCAGGCAGAAACCTGCTCACTTAATAGTGCCATTTTCCTACAGACTGCCATTAGATGAATGAATAAACCCCTCGCTGGTCAAAAGCTTCTGAGGCTGAGTGTTAAAGCCCTTTTTTGTTGAAGTTCGTCATGGGCTTTTCAATGTGAATTGCTCAGCTAGGTCATATAAAGACTCCAGTGCCTTTAAACGGAGCCATCTCTATGCAAACAGGAGGGCACCATGCCAACCAGGGCCAGCCAGCCAGGCCAGCTGCCTCCTCACAGACTCTCTGAGCCAGTCAAGATGCTTCAGTTCAGCTCAGCTCTTATGGAGGGATGGCCCCCGCGACGCAGTGGTTGACCAATGTAATTAAGCATAATTAGAGGGCCCCTTAAGAGCCAGTGGAGCTGGGCTGCTGCCCTCAGGAGAGCCACTTTCTGAAAGCCCGCTGTGTGCCAGTGTTAAATACCGCCCTGCTGGAGTCCAGATTGCCCCCTTAGCAAAGTGCCCATTACATTCTTCACAGCTGTCTGAAATACAAGCAGCCCACAAGAAAAGAGGGGGAGAGAGAGTGGAA
This sequence comes from Mesoplodon densirostris, assembly GCF_025265405.1. NCBI lineage: Eukaryota > Metazoa > Chordata > Mammalia > Artiodactyla > Ziphiidae > Mesoplodon > Mesoplodon densirostris. The sequence continues at coordinate 66,357,961 of NC_082675.1, read as the reverse complement.
TCTGGAAGCACCAGTATTCTTTCTAATTGACCAAAACAAAGGAAACCAAATCTCCCGGAAAGCTGTCGAGCTCCCTCCCCCAGAGGCGGCTCACCGTCCATCCATGAATGATGAAAAAGGTTTTGGCTGTCATGTTGAAGCCACAGTCTTCTAAGGGCTGGCTGTGGCCAAAGGAGAAGTAGCATCCTTCATGTTCTGGGTCCTCAGAGGTGCGGAGGTTAAATCTCACAGGGGGTTTGGCAGCAGCCGGTACAACCCTGGATTTGTTGAGCTCATCTGGGGAGAAATAACAGAGCAAGGGTATAACTAGCAGGCCTGGGTGATGAGAGATCTAGGGTCTAGTTCTAATTCACCCTTGAGCAAAGTACTTAACCCCACTGGGTTTCAGTTTTTACATCTGCTGAATGTTTCCTCCTCACCTCCCAGAAGAGTTGCGAAGATGTTATAAAAGGGACATCTCACCAATATTTGAGTATTAATTAGTCACTAGGATCAATTACTGTGAATCTGAAATAAGTCTCTCTTGCTTTTCTTTCTTCTTCCCCATCCAAACGAGTTCTCTTTCTTTCCCTCAAGTTACTAGTTTCAGAGTATGGGTCCTTAATGCTTTTCCTGAAATGTTTGGGACCAGCTGAGTTTCAGAATTCAGAAATTCTCAGATTTTAGAAAGGTATTATGGCATATATATATATATATATATATATATATATATATATATATATATATATATATATATATATATATATATATATATATTATTATATAACACCCCCAGCAGGGTCTGGGGTATTCCCATTCATCAAACACACCAATAATATTTCTGCAGGAAAATACATAACTACTCACACTCAAGGGGAAAAAAAAAAAGATTCTAAATACCCTCTTGTCGGTTCAGGTCAGTTTTTGCTGCCAAATGAGTAAGAGTTCAGGTCAGGTAAGGCCAGTTCTTGCTGCCAAACAAGTTACCAAACAAATTTTTCAATTTTCAAAGATTTTGGATTTTGGAATTGGCGGTAAGGAGCTGTTGACCTCTTATGCAATGGGCTTCCCTAATGCTCTCATCTCAATTTCAACACTTGCTCCAAAGACCTCATGCATCATCCTCAGTGCTCCTTGCAGCACCAGACATGTGCCAGACATGCTTCTAGTTGGTTGAATAAATTAAATAAGTTATTGAAGCCATGGAGAAGCTCATAAGAGCAGCAAAACCTCTCTTTTCAGCTCCACTGCACACACACGGTGCCGTCTAGGAGACGGCCCTACTACAAAACACAGCCCATGTCACTCATGGTCCCTATGGCCTTTTAACACTAGGTACTGTCATCACCACACTATTTCAGAAGGTCCTAAATGAGCCTCATCTAGCATTCTTCCAACCATCCAGGATACCATCCCTTGATAACAGGCTAGGAAATTAGAAAATCAAACTGTCTGGTCACCCAGAAATCAAATGAAAAGGTGCCAAATGACCATCCCAGGAGCTTCATTTATCCCAGAGTTAAAAAACAAATGGAGTCATGGAAAGAGAGACCAGAGTGGTGGACAGGTTGGTGGTGAAGCGGACAAGGGGGAGGACAGCAATGCACCAGATGTAAAAAGGGTAAGGTTCCAGAAAATGCGACTAAATATGCATGAACAGAACTTTGTCATTAAAGTAATGAACAAAAGCCCCAACTGACAGAAATTTGAACCACGGACATAACTCATTCAATATCTCCCAATTTCCACCCAGATAGCCACTCACAGAGACCAGGTGGAAAGTCCAGGAAAAAAGGAAAGGGAGTCTGCTGGCTTCCTGGCACCGACTTGTGGACAAACTCACAAACTGACATAAAAGGTTCACCTTAGCAGCTGGCTCTCTCTGACACCACAGTTCTCTAGCTCATTTCTACTACTTCCAGCCTGAGTCACTTCAGCCTCTGGAACTTCATGATTGTCCTTCATCTGGATGTCCTCAGGCTCATTCTCTTACCTCCTCCAGTTCCTTGCTCAGGGGTCAGCTCCTCAGGGATGGAAGCCTGGTCCCAGGCTAACACTGCACCACCTTCGCCCACCAGCCCTCTGTACTTTCCTCCTTGGCTTTATTTTTTTCCATAACACTGAGCACTATTTATATATTTTAATTAGTTGACTAGCTGTTTTCCCACCACTGAAATGTAAGATCCATGGGGGTAGGGGGTTTACACCCATTTTGTTCACTGCTCTATCCCTCACTCCGAGAAGCATGCCTGGCAAACAAATACTTTTCTGAATGAATGAAATGGCCCCCAAATACTCAGAATCGCAGAACATAGAAGTTGGAAGGAATGCTAGCATTTTACAGGAGAGGAACTAGAGATGCAACCTACCCTGGTTCAACTGCACTAGAGTTGGGAACATGTTAAATAAAACAAGTTTTTTCCATTCATTCCAATGAACCTCCTGCATGCACATAAGCAACATGGACCAACCTCATTTGACCCAACCTCAGCAGAATAGTAGAAGATGAACTAATAGTGTGTGGTTCAGAGGTTCCCTGCTCTCTCCTGCTTCACTAATTGACTTGGTACTCCCGCTGGGTGACCCTACCCTCGCCCCTCGGGGCAGGTTCCTCCAGTAGAAAAGACTGCCACGCAGAACTCAGAAGAAAAGCTGGCAGCTGGGAGGAGGAGGAGGAGGAGGCCGGAGAGGTAGAAGAGAAAGAGCAAGGGCTGGAAAGCCTTGGGGAAGAGGAGGCTGGCAACCCGGGGAATAAGCCCAGCAGCTTCTCTGCACAAATTACTCCCCTAAGACTTCCGGCAAGCACTACTCAAACCAGAGCCAGCTGCCCTGATACCTTAACTTTCAAGTCACCTACACCGAGATTAAAAGGAAGGGCACCAGGTGATAGAGCTCTAACAAGCTTCTTGCCTCGAAAACCCCAGGCTCAAAGAGGAGGACAGGTTAAACAGCTGCTGGCAGCCAACTCTGCTGACTGGACAGCACCGAGCGAAGAACCGTATAACAAGGGGGTGGGGCGAGAGCGAGCGCGGGCGAGCCTGCGGCCTCTTGGATGCCTGGCTGGGGATGTCCTCGTCGGAAGCGCCCAGGAACAAGTGCTCTCCAAGGCTGATTAGGACCAAATGGACAGCGCAGGGGGTAAGGAAGGAGAATGTCGCAGGATCGAGGAAGAAGGGTAGGCAAGACAGAGGGGAACTGGCACAGAAAAGAAGTTGTGGGGTGTTAATAAAAACAAGGACACGTTACCTTGCAGCCGACCCTCTGGACCAAGGGTTGCGGGACCTCCCGCGGCAAAGCAACAGTAAGCGCTCCAGAGGCAGAGCAGAAGACCGGAGTTTCTCATCCTTCCCGGCCACCACAGCCCCTTCCCCCAAACGGGACTTTTAGAAAGACCACAAAAAAAAAAAAAAAAAAAAAAAGAGCCGCCTCTCGAACGATGTTTCCAGCAGTCCGAGCCCGTAAGACCCGAAGTGGGAAGGCTTCTCTCGACCAGAGAGAGTGGTGGCCTTAGACAGCTGCAGGTGGAGAAGGTGGAAAATGAAAACTTGGCTAAACTGAGCCACGGGGTGGTGCGGGGAGTGCGAAGATGCTCCAACCAGAACCAGATCTGCCCTCACCCGTGCCGCTCGCCCGGGAAGCCAGGGCTCGCCACTGTCACACCGCGAGCTCCCCGGCGAGGTCGTTTTTTAAACTATTGGAGTCATCTGACCCATCGCCAGATGGTGATTTGCATAATTTATTCCCGTCCCCGGACTCTGATTGGTCACACCTTCGCTGACGCCCGAACCAAAGACTCCCCAAAGTTTGAATGAAAGCGCCGCACACCCACCGCGTGGACACTCCGCACGCGCCGCCTTGTCTCCTCCCCAGTCAGCTTCGCGGGCAGTCGCGCTCTCGCCACCCCACTTTTTCCTAGTGTCCATGCCCGGACCCTAGATTCTCCGCTCGCCCCTGCAGCCCCAGGAGGGTCATTGCCCCAAAGCCCTGTTCCCGCCGCGCTTGCGATCGCTGGAGAAGGAAGGTTGTCCTCTCCAAGGAGCAAAGCCATCCCCGCGCCCGAAATGATCTCTCCTCGCCCCGGGCCAAGGGTACGGATGGAGGAAAGCCACCTGGTCACCCTGTGGTCCTTCTTTTCTCCCTTTCCTCCTGCGCTCCTGCCTAGCGAGGCCCGCGACAGGTGCAGACGGTGTGATCAGACAATAACCCGGCAGAGCGGAGGGGCTGCGGGCTGTGGCCTGGGCATCAGGATCGCTCAGACCCCTCTCAGAGTCCTCGCTCAGCTACTAGCTGCAAAACTCGCGGCAAGCCACCCAACTTCTCCAAGGCCTTTCCTTAGTCCCCAGTACGCGGGCGGTAACAGTTCCTGTCGCTTAGGGATGTTAGGGAAATTTAAAAACCTACTATAGTACAGCGCTCAGTGCGGCGTCTGCCGCGTGGTAGGCGCTCTCACACCTGCGGGTGGAGGACTAGAGGGACGCCAGGTGACACTCCGCAAAGGAAACAGTAAGCCAAGCTTGGGGATCTCGGGCGCATAAACAGCGCCGAGAGTCGGCTGACGCGCGCAACTACTTATTGAGGGGAATTAGGCAGCTTCTTCCTCTCCCTCCTCATTTTTTCCTCCTCTCCTTCCCTTTATTGCGCGTGTCCCTGCTTCTCCCAGGGGTGCCGGCTCCATCTCCGCCCGGGGGACCCCGGGACGGAGGGTGGCGAGCGCCCCGACCTTGGCGGGGAGCCCGGGGCGCTAGGCCGGCAGCGGCCGGGACAGCTAGGGAGCGGCTGTGCCTCAAAAGCCCTCGGGAACGCCGAGGAGGTGCGAGAGATACAAAGCGCCGCGGCGGGGCCGAGCACCGCCATCCCGCCTCCTTCCAGCCAGAACTGGCTCTCCCAGACTACACCTTTGACTGCGAGTAACCCCGCCGTCACCAGAACCGGTCCCGCTCCTGCCTGGGGAGGAAAACGGCCCGAGCAGCCCCGCGCCCCTTCCTCCATGGTGTCGGGGGCCCCTCCTGGAAGATCTGTGTGGGGAAACCAGTCTGGAGGAGCAGGTCCTGTTCCAACCTTTCCTCGTTACTTTTGTTACTCCAGCTGCCAGCAAAGCACGTTTTGTCCCTCCTGTGCGCTATAATTCATTAACAAGAGGCAGGCCGGCTTTATTTTTTCAGTGTAAAACTCAATGTATTTTATGGGATGGTAAATGGCACCCCCCGATATGTTTTTTCCCTCCTCTTACCGCTCTCCTTCTCCACTGGCAAACTATACAGACATAAGTCAGGTATCATCTCCATTTTACAGATGGGAAAACTGAGTCTCGGGAACAGGCTGCCGGTCTGCAGCAAGTCTGACAACCAGATCTCTCTCTTCTGCTCTCAGTTTGATTTAGCCAGTTGACCTCTAAATATGCGCCTTTGGGAGTCAATGTCTCCATCTCTTCAGTGGTCCAGTCAGTAGGTAACCTGTGAGTCAAAAATCCCCTTATCTGGGGACTTCCCTGGTAGCACAGTGGTTAAGAATCCACCTGCCAATGCAGGGGCCACGGGTTGGAGCCTGGTCCCGGAAGATCCCACAATGCCCTGGAGCAACTAAGCCCTGCGTGCTACAGCTATTGAGCCTGCGCTCTAGAGCCTGCAAGCCACAAGTACTGAGCCCGCGGGCCTAGAGCCCATGCTGCACAACAAGAGAAGCCACCACAATGAGAAGCCCGCACACTTCAAGGAAGAGTAGTCCCTGCTCCCAGCAGAAAGCCGGTGCGCAGCAATGAAGACCCAATGCACCCAAAAACAAAAACAAAAACAAACAAACAAAAAAACCCCTCTCTGTTCTGAGTTACTCAAATCACAGTCCCTAGAACCTTAACTGGACAGTGTGGAGGGTGTGTCTTGGGGACCTCTGTCACAAGTGAGATCCCCTAGGAGAGCTTAGGTACTCCTACAAAGTTGGTTATTCTACCTTAAAAAAAACGTAGATTCAACAAGATCAACACCCATCTTTTTTACGTTTTATTGCTGGTTGGTTAGAGCACCCTCCTGTGTCTTTATATTAAAACATCATGTGAGACCTTCCAAAGGACATCACGAATTATAATCACAGTATTAAAGTAATAGATAACATCAACTGTCTGTTATGCAAAGCATAACATCTGTATAAAATATGCAAAACATATTTTCCAGAAGAACCATGAGGAGATTTGGGGAGCCTCCAGTGTGGAGGAAGTCCCTGCCTAGGGAGTTTCAGCAGAAACTTCTGTTTGTGTCGCAGTCAAAATGTCAGGGTCTCAGGTTACTCTAGCGAAGGTTCTGGTCATTCTTTTAGGCAGTTTGTCATCTGCAGACACCTGCCTATGTTAGAGGAATGAATCTCCCTCTCATGAGAGAAGCCCACTTTCCACTTCAGAAGCCTCCCTTGCAGCTAGAGTTCCTGGTTTAAACTCAGCCAATCAAACCCTGAGGTGAAAGCAAGTGAGCCTGAAGGCACACAGCCACTCCACTCCACCAGTGGGGCAGCAGCAGCCAGCTCTAGTTTTGGGGGGCAGCAGTGGCATCACCCCCAGACCAGTCTGCAGTGGGACTTGGGCAATGCAGTCTGCCTGAGTATACTTTCCAAGCCTGGTTCTTTTGCCCTGCAGATAATCTGATTGCTACCTAATATGTTTTTAATGAGTTCCTCTTCGGCATAAATCAGCCAAAGACTGTGTTGCTTATAACTAAGAAGATCATTTAATCACCTGATTCTTATTGAATGGCTACTGGAGTAAAACACTGAGCACCCCAAGGAATGTTCAGGAGGCCATCCATGCTCTCACAGACATGATGTTGAAAGTGTGGTATGTAGGAGTTACCAGACATCTGGACCAGTGCTGTCCAATAGAAATATAATACAAACCACATGTCTTGGTCAGCTATAGCTGCCGTAACAAAATATCATAGGCTGGGTGGCTCAAACAACAAGAATTTATTTTCTCACAGTTTTCAGGGCTAAATGTCTGAGATTAGGATGCCAGCATGGTCAGGTTCTGATGAGAACCCTCTTCCTGTTTTGTAGATAGCTTCACTGTGTCCTCACATGGCAGGGAGAGGGAGAGCAAGCTCTCTGGTGTCTCTTCTAATAAAGGCACTAATCCCATCATTAGGGCCCCACCCTCAGGACCTCATCCATACCTAATGGTCTTCCAAAGACTCCATCTCCAAATACCATCACATTTCGGGGTTAAGCCTTCAACATATGGATGGCAGCGAGGGAAAGGATTGTTGAAACACAATTCAGTCTAAGCACCAAATATGTGATTTTACCTTTTCTAGTAGCCACATAAAAAGGTAAAAAGAAACATGTGAAACTAATTTTTTAATAATTTTTTGTTTAATGTAATATATCCAAAATATTATTACTTCTACACGTCATCAAAAAATTACTGAGACTATTTACATTCTTGTTTTGAAATCTGGTGTGTTTTTACACTTACAGCACATGTCAAATTGGATTAGCCACATATAAAGTGGTCAATAGCCACATGGAGCTAGTGGCTACTCTATTAGACAGCATACATAGATTTAGAGTGTTAAACCTAAAACAAATCTGAGACATCACTTAGTACAGCCATCTCACTTTACAAATCGTGAGCCTAAGACCCAACCAGATTGACTCACTTGCTCAAGGTCACACAGCTGGTAAAAAAGCAAAGATGGAACACAAATCCAAGTTTCTGATTCCAAAACTTCCTCTCCCTGTTTGAAGACAGAGAAGATGATGGAGAGCTGAGAGGACCAGACTTAGTGGAAAGTCTAGAATAAAAATCATACCACTGGTTCAAAAAAAAAAGGAAAAAACTAGCACAAACTGGACCCCTTCAAATATTTATTAAACCTCTGTCATAGGCCCAGCATTATGCTAAATGCTATAAGCAACTCAAAAAGAAATGGAAAATATAATTAAATGCACAGTGTACTCAAACTCCACTTTCCAAGGTCAGAGAAGACAAAAATATAAGTGAATCAAACTGATAGAAAAGACTATTAAGTGGAGATGGGACTTAAAAAGACTTTAAAGAATGAAAAGGCCTTAAGTCCCAGCTCTTGGCTGGCACTTGGATCCCCCTGAGTGAAGTACTGACCACAGAGTTTGGAAAGGGAGTGCCAAGCCTCCATCAAGGGGGTAGCATTCCTCTGCTTACTCAGCTGTTAGTTCTGGGTGACAAGCAGGAGTTAAAGTCGCCAGACTCTTCTCTTGATAAATTCAGAGACCTGAGGTCTCCAACTCCTGAAGCTTATATCACTCAGAAGCAACATTTCCTCCAAAAGAAATAAGCTAGAGAAGCATTTCCCCATGTGGGCCTGGGATGTTAATAGGTGTTACATGGAATAAATATGGGAACACTGAGTTAAGCAAGCTAAAACAGGCTTCTTCACTGCAGGACTTCTCAGGACCTTTATTATACTTTAACCCTTCAGTAGCTTCAGGCTCGAGATTAAGACGCTTCAAATGGCCAACCATACCCTCCATGGACTGGCCCAGGCAAGAGGCACCACTCTGTCTCCCACCACCCTCCTCTCCTCTCTCTGCCTTCCTGCTACCCTGGCCTTGTCTTAGCTCCTTTATCTGCTCTGTCCAATCCGGTACCCACGGCCCCCTGAGCACTTGAAATGTGGCAAGTCTAAACTAAGTGTAAAATGCATACCAGGTTGCAAAGACTTAAAACCAAAACATATATTAAAAATACTGTATTCAGGGCTTCCCTGGTGGCGCAGTGGTTGAGGGTCTGCCTGCCGATGCAGGGGACAGGGGTTCGTGCCCCGGTCCGGGAAGATCCCACATGCTGTGGAGCGGCTGGGCCCGTGAGCCATGGCCGCTGAGCCTGCGTGTCCGGAGCCTGTGCTCCACAACGGGAGAGGCCACAACAGTGAGAGGCCCGCGTACCGCAAAAAAAAAAAAAAAAAAAAAAAAAAAAAAACAACTGTATTCATAATTTTTATGTTGATTAAATGTAGAAATGACAATATCATGGATACACTGAGCTGGGTAAAATATATTACTAAAATTAATTTCACCTTTTTCTTTTTACATTTTTAATGATTGCTGGAGAATTTTTCATTACATATGTGGCTCATATTATATTTCTAGTGAATGTTCTAAAGCATCAAGATTTGGCTTTTGACCTAGTTAATGCTAACTCTTACCAAATTTCAGATATCTACTTGTGTCCCTTCTTCAGAGAAACTCTTCCTGACCCCTGGCCTAGGTTTCCTATAAGAATGTTGCTTTCTTGTAGAAAACTTACCTAGGTCTTTAATTAGATATAATTTGTTTCGTTATTTGATTAATGTCTCTCTCCCTGTTGGTGTATAAGCTCCATGAAAGCAGCAACTGGATTTGGTTTTGCTTATTATTCTCTCTCCCAGAGCCCACCATAAAACCTGGTGCATAGAAGGCTCATCAAATATTTGTTGAATGATTATGTAAATGAAGGTGTGATGAATCTCCAAGAAAGGGACAAAGTATTCAGCTTTTGCTAAATTAAGTTAACCACAGAACCCTCACCCCACAAAGGGTTTAGTGAAGGATCAGAATTCCCCAGGAACACAGTTTGGGAAGCACTGGATTAGGGGTTGTAACTACAGAGAGAGAGTTAACTGAGCCCCATTTTAAATCTCCATCTGCTATATGACCTCAGCTCGCCTATGTGCTGAAGGTAGCTCTGGGTAGGTTTGTTTTGTTTTGTTTTATGTTTCCCTTCCTCTGCAAACCACAAGCTCCAATTCCTTGAATTCTTCCACTTAGAAGACATCTAAAGGAAGCTGAGTTATTCTTTATTCTTAATAGAGAGATTTTTATGCAAATTCAGACATGCAGTTCATGAATGATTGTATGTTTTTCTCCTGCATCTATACAAGCATGGAAGAGGTGAAATATTGAGTTTAACCAGGACTGGGGGTAGTTTAAAGGAATTTACCTAAGAAAGAGTCAGGCCTGACACATTTCTTTTGGAAAAGATAGCATGATAATGGGCTACCTGATCAATTGACCCAGAGGATAAAACCCAGGGAAAGGTTGTCAAGTCACACTCATACCTCCCAAAAAAACAACCAGAGTGGTTCAGCTCACATGCCATTTTAACTCACAATGTTAAAACATGTCTTCTGCAACTAGCCCTGCACACAAAAGCTAAATGACTGCTATGGGATCAGCGAAGAACTTGAGGATTCTGAGCAGCCTGGAGACCAGCACCTCCCAGGGGGAGGACGAGAGGGAGGACGGCAGCCAGCCCTGCTCGGGGGAAGCACAGCTGAGCAAACCCCGCTGCTCCACCTGCCAGACCCTTTCACTTGTCCATCACTTCCACACCACAGAACAGAGAGAGGAAAAGCCGAGACAAAGGGGCTCATTGCCAAATTGAGAAGCATTTAAAGTGTTTCCAGTGACAGACTGGAGAGGCGGATCACCAAACTAAGTCCATTTTTAAATGCTCTGGGCCCTTCCAAAGCTCTGTGGGGAAAAACAACAAGAACAAAAACATTTAAACCTGATTCCAAAAGGTCCATTCTCTAGCAAAATATGTTACAAAGAACTGACCTCAGAATATCTAAATAGACCAGTAGGGACTTCCCTAGTGGTCCAGTGGGTGAGACTCCATGCTCCCAATGCAGGGGGCTCAGGTTCGATCCCTGGTCGAGGAACTAGATCCCTCATGCTGCAACTAAGAAGTCCACATGCCGCAACTAAAACATCCCACGTGCCGCAATAAAGATCCCACGTGCCGCAACTAAGACCTAGTGCAGCCAAAATAAATAAATAATATTGTTTTTAAAATTAAAAAATAAATAGACCAATAACCACAAGAAAAGATTGAGAGTGACCAATCATCCTATCCACACAGACCTCCAAAATGCCAGATGGATATGGTTCCCCAGGCAAATTCCCTCAAACCAAACCTTGATTAAATCCCATTTTTCACCTATTTCTGCACCTACACCTACAAACAAGCTTGCTAAATTAAATTAGTAACTACTAATCTCAAGGGGTCTTTTAATTCTGCCTAGCAATCAACCATATTTCTCTAGACCCCTCCTACTCCTTCTCCTAGATGACGCTTTCACACCTTCTTCTCTCCCCTCAGACCTCCAACATCTCTCCCATCCTTACTCTGAGCTGACGACCTGACTTCCCATCTTTACTGGAAAAATACAATCAATCAGAAGAGAACATCCACAAGCCACCACTCTCACACCCCCAACTATGTGCATCTGTACCCATGTCCTCAGCCTCCCTGCCAGTTACTAGAGATGAGCTGTCTGTGCTTCTAAATACCCCCATGCCCACACACATTAACACACCAGATTCCATCCCCTCTCACACAAGGACATCACTCCAACAATTTCTCCCTCTCTATTGGATCATTTCCATCAACATTCCAACACAAGTTACAAATTCTCCACCTTAAAAAACATTCCAGTGACTCTACTTCCCTCCCCAGACTCACCCTATTTCTCTGCTGCCCTTTACAGTGAAATTTCTTTACAGAGTTCTCTATGCTCCCTGATTCCAAGCCCTCTCCTCCCGTTTCCTCTCGAGCTCCAACTCCTCCCCGCAGCCCTGCCCACCAAGGTCACCCCACACAGCCGGCTGTACCCTCAGTCTTCCTCTCGCTCCATCACAGGCTCTGCCTCCTCCTTGAACTCATCTGGTTTTCCTTCTCGCTCACTGGTCCCTCCTCCCCAGTTTCCTTTGCTGACTGACTTCCCATTGTTGGAGCATCCCAGGGTTCATCTATGGATCTCTTCTTTTTTGTTCATCTAAAATCACTCCCTTGATAATCTCATCTACTCTCATGCCTTCAAAGCCAAATACGTGATTCTCCAGCATACACCTCTAGCCTGAACCTCCTCCCTGAAATCCAAACTTCTTTATCACCTTAGATGCCTAAAAGGCATCTCAAACCTACCTCGTTCAAAACTGAATCCCTGGACTTCCCTGATGGCACAGGGGTTAAGAATCCGCTTGCCAACGCCGGGGACGCGGGTTGCAGTCCTGATCCGGGAGGATCCCACATGCCATGGAGCAACTAAGCCCATGCGCCACCACTACTGAGCCCGTGCTCTAGAGCCCACGAGCCACAACTACTGAGGCCACGTGCTGCAACTACTGAAGCCCGCGCGCCTAGAGCCCATGCTCCGCAACAAGAGAAGCCACCGCAATGAGAAGCCCACGCACCTCAACGAAGAGTAGCCCCCGCTCGCCGCAACTAGAGAAAGCCCACAAAGTAACAAAGACCCAACACAGCCAAACATAAAATAAATAAAATTTTAAAAATAAATAAATAAATGGGGAAAATGTTTAAAAAAAAAAAAGAAAAGAAACCAAATCCCTGATCTTCCCCCAAAATCTACTCTTGCCTCTGTCTTCCCAGTCTCAATAAATGGAAAACTAACTGTTCCAGTCACGCAGGCCAAAAACTGGAGTCAGCTTTGAGTCCCTTTTTCCATATCCCACAGCCAATATCCAGCAAATCCCTGTGGCTTCATCTTCAAGATCCATCCAGAATCTGACCACTGCTTACCACCTCCACTGTTCCCACCACAGGGCAAACCACCATCATCTTTCATCTGAAATAAACCAAATACCCTCCTATGAGTCCCTAATTCATTCACTGTAAAGACTGGTAACATATAGTAACATACCAGGGTCTGCAAGGTCTCCCTTTGACCTCTCCGATATTAATTCATACTCTTCTCCCCTGGCTCACCCCTCCTCATTCTGGTCTTCTGACTGTTCTTTCAACACACCTGGCATGTTCCCACCTGAGATCTTTTACATTTGCTGTTCCCTCTTCTGATCCCCAGGTATTTTCAGAGCACAGTTTCTCACCTCCTTCAGATTTTTGCCCAAATGTCACTGGTGCTTCCCTGATACCCACCTGAAAATTGCAAAGCTCCTCCTATCTCCCTCCCCTGATTAATTTTTCTCCATAACACTTACCACCATCTGACACATATATCTTAGCTACTTATTTATTTACAATGTGCCTTCCCCCACTAGGATGAAAGGGATTTTTGTGCATTTTGACCATTTCTGTATTCCCAGCCCCAGGACTTGATAAATACTTGTTGACTAAATGCATGAACAAATTCTGAAACTAACTAAACTTTTTCAGAACCAGACAAAAAATAAAAGCTTCAAAATGTTTTCTACAAATTCAGGATAACACTGATACCAAATCTGACGAAGACTGAAATGAAGAAAAAAATAAAGAAAGAAAAACTATAAACTGATTTTATTTCAAATATTTTAAGTAAAATTTTAGCAAATAAAACTCAACAGTACAGATTTCCCTGATGGCACAGTGGTTAAGAATCCGCCTGCCAATGCAGGGGACATAGGTTCGATCCTTGGTTCGGTAAGATCCCACATGCCGCAGAGCAACTAAGCCTGTGCACCCCAACTACTGAGCCCTCACTCTAGAGCCTGCAAGCCAGAACTACTGAGCCTGCACACCACAACTACTGAAGCCTGCACACTCTAGGGCTTGCGTGCCACAGCTACTGAGCCTGCATGCTGCAACTACTGAAGCCTGCACAGCTAGAGCCCATGCTCCACAGCAAGAGAAGCCACAGCAAATGAGAAGCCTGTGCGCCACAACGAAGGGTAGCTCCGGCTCGCCGCAACTAGAGAAAGCCCGCTTACAGCAACAAAGACCCAACGCAGCCAAAATTTTAAATAAATAAATAAATAGATTGCATTAAAAGGACAATACGTCATGAACAATTGAGGTACATTCAACCTAGAAATATAAACATGGCTCAGTACAAGGAAATCTATAATTCGCCACATATATACATTAAAGGTGAAGAAAAAAATTATTTCAACAGATGCTTGAAAAAATTAGAAATAAGATAATCCAGTAACAAGGGTGATTACATAATTACTATACAAAAATCTCTACTTTTCCAACATCATAGGGAAGGATTTTTTTTTTTTTTTTGGTTTGTGATAGGTAAGAAGTGGATTTATTTAGAGAGAAACACACTCCACAGAGTGTGGGCCATCTCAGAAGGCAAGAGTGGCCTCATAGGGAAGGGTTTTTAAGCTGGATATAAACACAGCAGATAAAAGAAAGACATAATAACTACACAAAATTTTGACTACACAAAATTTTTTAAAAACTTGTCTGCAGTAAAAAAAAGAGTTTAAACAAATTCAAAAGACAATTTAAACTGTGTTATAAAATATTTGTTACATACAAGAACTTGATTTATTAATTTTCAGTAAAATTTTACCAAAAAAAAAAAAAAAGACAATTCAATATGCCACTTCCATGCAAATTATAAAAAGGATTTCCCTCCTTAAGATGCTTTACTTTTGGAAAAAGCTATCATGCTATACTAATTTTGTTAGGACAAGACACTTCATTGCCATCTTCCAGAAAAATGGCATAACAAATATTGAAATCTATGATTTCTATGATGTGAATAACATCTGCTAGGTTGGACAGCATACAACCCACACAACCATTAAAAACATCTATAGTCTAGACTTAGATCATTGAAAATAGTAATATTCACTTATATGAACATCCACCAGGATTAAAAGTTTGTGTGGGATACAACTAAAAAAAATTTTTTTTTGCAGAATTATATGCATTCTTGGCCTCTTCCTAAATTCCAGTAATACCCTCTAATCATTGAAACAATCATAAACACTGCCAGTTTTCCAAAATGTCCCCAGGAGATGGCACTCCTCTTGGAGAACAATGGTCTAGATTGATTGGAAGACATAAAGGAAGACTTTAACTCTTCATTTTATGCTTTTCGATACAGCTTGAATTTTTCACCATGTGTGTGCATAAGAAATGAATAATTAAATATAAAAATATAAATAAACTAAATTTCTATTCTAGAGAGGAGCTAAGTATTAGGGATGAAAGAGGGATTCCAATAAAAGACACGCAATATTTATCCCAGTACATAATAGTAACAGAGGTCTGAGGTCCACCAAGGTCTCAGCAGTAACTAGTTGAAAGAACGTGGTCCAGAAAGCCAAGAGCTTGAACCTCCTCCAAGAAAAACATCAGCAACCACCCCCATTGCGTCTTGCATCTCTAAATAGATGGATGCATCTCTAAATAGAGTGCGGTAGTGTTCAGACTTGTTCAGATGAGAAAGCACCTGAAATGCTTTTTGCTGATGCTTTTTGCTGAAGAGCTTTAAATGTTAAAATATTTCATTCCGTCACATAAGCTATGATCTCACATAAAACTGTTTAGCGAAAGTGTGTTGCTTTAAAATGTCAGTTTAATTAAGTTTACACACTACAAAATAAAGTGAAAACACAATTACAAATACAGATGAAAAACCAGCTTTCAAAGCATTATCAGCCAGTTCTGAGTTTTTCCGTTACTACTCCTTTGTTACTTATTTGTTTTCTTTTATCTGTTGGAAGCACGCAAGTAGTAGAAAGCACAAAAACTTTAAGAAAAATTATGTCTTTTCTGTAAGCCTAAAATGAGTTCAAAATAAAGCTTTTTAAAATGGTAAAATTGGGGCTTCCGTGGTGGCGCAGTGGTTGAGAGTCCACCTGCCGATGCAGGGGACAGGGGTTCGTGCCCCGGTCCGGGAAGATCCCACATGCCGCGGAGCAGCTGGGCCCGTGAGCCATGGCCACTGAGGCTGTGCGTCCGGAGCCTGTGCTCCGCAATGGGAGAGGCCACAACAGTGAGAGGCCCGCGTACTGCAAAAATAAACAAACAACAACAACAAAAAAAAACGGTAAAATTGAAATAAAGACTGTGGTTTAGTTAACGGTATTGTACCAGTGTTGAGCCCTTAGTTTTTGTTTTTTGCGGTACACGGGCCTCTCACTGTGTGGCCTCTCCCGTTGCAGAGCACAGGCTCCGGACGCATAGCCTCAGAGGCCATGGCTCACGGGCCCAGCCGCTCCGCGGCATGTGGGATCTTCCCGGACCGGGACACGAACCCCTGTCCCCTGCATCGGCAGGCGGACTCTCAACCACTGCGCCACCAGGGAAGCCCGAGCCCTTAGTTCTGATCATTGTGCTGTGCTTATGCAGGATGTCAACATTAGGAGAAGCTGGGTAAGGGATATGGAGGTCTCTGGACTATTGTTACAGCTTTTCTGTAAAGAAAAAATTAAGGGGCTTCCCTGGTGGCACAGTGGTTAAGAATCCGCCTGCCAATGCAGGGGACACGGTCCGGGAAGATCCCACATGCCGCAGAGCAACTAAGCCCGTGTGCTACAACTACTGAGCCTGTGCTCTAGAGCCCGTGCTCCGCAACAAAAGAAGCCACCGCAGTGAGAAGCCCACGCACCACAACGAAGAGTAGCCCCGCCCTGCTCGCTGCAACTAGAGAAAGCCCGCGCGCGCAGCAACAAAGACCCAATGCAGCCATAAACAAACAAACAAACAAACAAACAAACAAATAAATAAAATTAGTCCAAATAAAATTCTTTAAATTATGGGAGAAAACTTGAATTTGAGAATATTATCTCTGTCAATTTTTTCTGCAAATTGGGAGAAGGCAGTTATTCCATTTAAGTTAAGAATGTTTTATCTCTTCTTGAAACTCACCAGAAGCAGCATAGTTTGGAAAACACAGGCTGGGGTTGGGGGAAGCAACCTGAGATCTCAGCTTGCAAAAACCCCTTAAGTGATTTTAATCCACACCGTCAGCAAGAACCACTAGAGAAGTACACTCTAAGGTCTCTTTCCAATCCCTTTGTCTTGTACACTTGGCAAATTCCTGTTCATCCTTAAAGGTCTAAGTCAGAAATCACCTCCTCCATGAAACCCTCCTTTGCCAGGAAGACAACCAACTAGAATTCTGGAGACATTGTTCCCAGATGAGGTGAATTTACGCTGTAAACCAAAAGGAGCCAATTGTCTCAATGGTAGACCATAGTGGATGTCATGAGTCATGACCCAAATGCCCCCTGCAGGTCCAAGGCAGACACCCGCCCCCAGCTAATGGGAGTGTCAGCTGCTGAGGATTCATAGCTGAGTCTCTCCCTGGGTTTGCTCTTGGCTTAAGGGAATTGCCTGCCCAAAGTCACTCTCCCTTCCCCCAAGGCAGCCGGTATATAATGTGTAGTCAACTGTGGAGTAGAAAGGCCAGGTTCCCTTTGCCCCAGTTCAACACAGCTTTGCAGGACTGACTGTGATATCTCTGTAGCATCACAGTTCAACTCCTCCCTCTGCCTTCTTGTGCTGTCCTGGACCCCTCAAAGGTAAGATCCCAAGAGCACTTCCCTAATAAGCCACCTGCACAAAAAATTCTGCTTCAAAGTTCATTTTCTGGGGAATCCATCCTAAGACAATCACAACTGCCAATACCTTGGAATTATCCAATTTATTTAAAGAAATTTAGCCTTCATTTTGCTGTACAAATTCATATACCCACAGGATAATTTATTGCAGCATGTTTGCAATAGCAACATATTATAAACAAAGTTCATCGACAGACAACTGTAAATCATGGCCGTGGTGGAATAATATGCAGCTGTACAAAAGAATAAGGAAGCACTTTATGTCATGATATGACCAATCTTCAATTTATAAATTTAAGTAAAAAAGCAAGGTATAGAAGAGTGTGTACAGTATGCCATAATTTTGTTTAAAAAAAACAAAAAGAAAAAATATATGGACATGTTTATATATTCATAGAATATTTCTGGAAGGATTTAGAAGAAACTAGAAACATTAGTTGACTCTGGGAAGGACATCTGAGTGACTGGAGGAAGGGGTGGAAATAACTTTTTGAGGTTTTTTTTTTTTTTAATACCATAGCTTTTTTGAACCTTTTGAATTTTGAACCACATGAATACCTTATTCAGAACTAAATAGATGAGGGACTTCCCCAGTGGCACAGAGGTTCAGAATCTGCCTTCCAGTGCAGGGAACATGGGTTCGAGCCCTGGTCTAGGAGGATCCCACGTGCCACGGAGCAACAAAGCCCATGCGCCACAACAGCTGAACTTGTGCTCTAGAGCCCACAAACCACATCTACTGATCCCGCGTGCCACAACTACTGAATCCCGAGCGCCAAGAGGCTGTGCTCCGCGACAAGAGAAACCACCACAATGAGAAGCCCGTGAACTGCAACAAAGAGTGTCCCCCAATTGCCACAACTAGAGAAAGACCGCACACAGCAACGAAGACCCAACACAGCCAAAAATAAATAAATAAATTTATTTTAAAAAGAAAAAAACTAAATAGATGAAAGTAAAGCAAAAGGAAATACATGTTGAGGACTGAAAAGAGGCCTTGGTCTTGGAGAACAGTAACTATGGAGGGTCCTCAGGAAAGAGGTTTCAACATAGTCATGGAAATAGAGTCTTCCTCAGTGCTCTGATCCCACCTTCACAAGTGGATCTGAGGCAAACAAAGCCCCTTCACTGGCTGGCAGCAGCAACCTAGCACCTTAATCAGATTTCTCTCCTTTCAGCATCTGATCTGAGAAATACTAAAGGGTCAAGTAGGAGCCGAAGAGGGAAGCCAAAAAGATGCACAGAATGTCAGAGGGGCCTTGTTAGGATCCAAGTGAGCCAAAACCAGCTATGGGAGATAAAGAAAAGATGCACAGGGAATTCCCAGGCTGTCCAGTGGTTAGGGCTCTGCGCTTCCACTGCAGGGGTACAGGTTCAATCCCTAGTCGGGGAACTAAGGTCCCACAAGCCGAGCAGCATGGCAAAAAAAAAAAAAAGATGCACAAAGCAGCAGGGGATTGTGAGGAACAATTCCTGAAGGATGAAAACATCAAAAACAGAGAAAGTGGGCTTCCATGGTGGCGCAGTGGTTGGGAGTCTGCCTGCCGATGCAGGGGACACGGGTTCGTGCCCCGGTCCAGGACGATCCCACATGCCACGGAGCGGCTGGGCCCATGAGCCATGGTCGCTGAGCCTGTGCATCCGGAGCCTGTGTTCCGCAATGGGAGAGGCCACAACAGTGAGAGGCCCGCGTACTGAAAAAAAAAAAAAAAAAAAAAAAAAAAACAGAGAAAGTGGCTGAGTCACAATAATGGTGATTACACAAGGCTAAGGGCCGAGTTCCATGAACTATACTCTTAAGGTTGCCAGACCTTGGAATTCCCTGGTGGTCCAGTGGTTAGGACTCCACCCTTTCACTGCCAAGGGCCCGGATTCAATCCCTGGTCGGGGAGCTAAGATCCCACTAGCCCTGGGGTGCGGCCAAAACAAAAACCAATAAAAGGTTGCCAGACCTGTCTTAGACAGGAGGGTGACAAAGTGTGGTGTTCCGACCAGCAGCCTCAGCATCACCTGAGAACTTGTTAGAAATGCAGATTCTCTGGCCCTGCTCCAGTCCGACTGAATCAAAAACTCTGAAGGTGGGGCCCAGCAATCTGTGCTTTCATGAGCCTTCCAGATGATTCTGATGTACCTTAGAACCACTGCCGTAGACCTTAGAACCTGAGGTCCAGCTACTAGGTCTCCTCTGTGTGGATGATTCCTGCCTGTGTGCGTCTTTACAACAGACCCCACTGCTAAAGCTAGCATAAGCTCTCTAGCAGAAGATATTGTTTCCTGCACCAAAAGTGCCTAATACAACCTTATCCCACTGGGCAAGCGAACTCCTACTCTTATCTGGAGACTCTGCTCAAGGGCCACCTCCTCCAAGAAGCCTTCCTTGAAGACCTCTCCCAGCCTAAGTTAAGTGTCGCTCCGCTATGCTCCTGTAGCCACCCCCTAACCTGTGGCATAACACTTATCACCATGTCCTGTACTCAAGGACCTATTTGTACATTTCCCACTAGGGTGGGACTATGTCTTCATTGTATCTCCAGCCTGGATACTCAATTAATATTAGTTCTTTTTTTTTTTTTTTTTTTTTTTGCGGTACGCGGGCCTCGCACTGCTGTGGCCTCTTCCGTTGCAGAGCACAGGCTCCGGACGTGCAGGCTCAGCGGCCATGGCTCACGGGCCCAGCCGCTCCGCGGCATGTGGGATCGTCCTGGACCAGGGCACAAACCCATGTCTCCTGCATCGGCAGGCAGACTCTCAACCACTGCGCCACCAGGGAAGCCCTAATATTAGTTCTTAATAGCTATTATTATTAAGCACTCAATAAATAAACAAATGTATATGTGGAATGATTATTATTTTCCGTGGATTACAGCAGCTTCCTTAAACAATGCCTAACTCCTCACTTGTGATGTTTACCAGGAGGGCAAGCTTGCTGAGCCAAGGGGTAATTGTTACTAATGGGCTGTGACAACCCAAGCTGAATTAACCCTTTGTTTCTATGCAGGGAATTCCAAGTAGTTGGCAGATAATCACTGGGCAGAAGCAACAGAACGTGGCCAGGAGGTGTGCCCTGCTGACTGGGTCTGTGTTTGAGGTGCAGATAAAAGGTCCCTTCTCTCAAGGATCCTGTCTAACAGGGAGGCAGACACATAACAGATCATTTTAACACGAACTATCAGTTCTACAAAGATGATACAACAATAAGATAATCAAGGGAAAGGAAGAGGAAAGAAAATAAGAAAGTACTCAGAATATACGCATAACATATATGAGCGAGCTAACACTATGAGTGGATAAATGAGGGAAAATATGGGCTTCCCTGGTGGCGCAGTGGTTGAGAGTCCGCCTGCTGATGCAGGGGACATGAGTTTGTGTCCCGGGCTGGGAAGATCCCACATGCCGCGGAGTGGCTGGGCCCGTGAGCCACGGCCGCTGAGCCTGCGCGTCCGGAGCCTGTGCTCCACAACGGGAGAGGCCACAACAGTGAGAGGCCCACGTACCGCAAAAAAATAATAATAATAATAAAGAAAATATGCATAGCTGTTACTGTCCTCGTTTCTATAACTGGTCACAAGGCTATAGTGGGTACTTAGGACTTTCTTCTCCCACCACCCCATTCCACGTGCCTTCTGTCCTCAGCCATTACCTTAACTGCTTCCATTCTTTACTTGGTGAGGTGACCCAAACCTTCATTCCTGAAAAGTCTGAATCTTCACTGGGCTTGCCTTTCTTAGTGGCTGTATTTTTACATTAGCTTCTATTATTGGACGTGGAAGTCCTAAGAGACACCCCAGAGAACGCCCAGAGTTCCAGACATTGTCTTCTTTGCCCCAACTGAGTGGCAGTAACCGAATTTCCCCAGGTAATTGGGGTCAGTCACGCCTGCAGTACTTCATAAGCAAGTGACACTCTCATCTTCCAATTCAATGGAAGCATTATGGAGTTTCCCATTGGAACCTTCCTCTCTTAGGAACTAAGACCTCCAAACCATCAGATCCCAAAGGTGCAAGAACCACAGACAAAAATTCCGTGAATGGGGCTTCCCTGGTGGCGCAGTGGTTGAGAGTCCGCCTGCTGATACGGGGGACGCGGGTTTGTGCCCCGGTCCGGGAGGATCCCACGTGCCGCAGAGCGGCTGAGCCCGTGAGCCACGGCCGCTGGGCCTGCGCGTCCGGGGCCTGTTCTCCGCAGCGGGAGAGGCCACGGCACTGAGAGGCCCGCGTACAGCAAAAAAAAAAAAAAAAAGAGCAGCCCCCGCTCTCCACAACTGGAGGAAGCCCGAGTGCAGCAACGGAGACCCCACACAGCCTAAAATAAATTAAATAAATAAATTTATATTAAAAAAAATTCCGTGAATGGGTTAAGTATAATAATTAGGGGAGCCACTGATTCCTAGACCCTATGTTCCATATGTGGGAAAAGCAGCACCATGTTTTGGTCACGGATTCAAAGCATATTCTACATCCCGTAAGCCAAAACCTCAGCATTTCAGGTTGTTAATCCCAATTAGCGCTGTATCTAAGTCTTCTATTCTATCACTCAGGCCAAAAGGGGCCACAGGGTAAGAACAGTGATTTCCATGGGCTTGAGCCCATTGTTAGTTGTTGAAATCAGTTCCTTGGTCAGAAGTAACGTTGTTTGGATACATTATGTGTATAAAGCATTCTATAAATTCATAGATGGTGACAGTGCTACGTGTCAAGGCTGGAGAAGGCAAATCCATGCTCAGAATACTACCTATTCCAGTGGGAACAAAACATTATCCCCTTCCTAATGAAACAGACCCAATGTAATCAATCTGCCGCCATGTGGCTGGCTGACCTGCCCACCCCAGGAAAAACTGCTCCGTTGGGGGCTTAGCTGATCTCAGGTGGCCTTGGCCTGCAATAGCTTGAAGTAGGGTTTCAGTTCCCAGCCAGTGATTGAGGTCGGGTGGCGGCAGTGAGAGCGCTGAATCGTAGCCACTAGACCAGTGGTCAGTGACAAGGCCCTGGCCCTACAGCTCTACAGAAAAAGAATTCCCACAAATACGGAAAGTAGTGAAACAAGTAAAGTATTTATTAGTAGAAAAGAAGAGTACAGTACGTGTGGATAAACACACAGGTGGACTCAGAGAGAGAGTTGTGCCTTCATGGTAGTTTGAATCACTTTTATGGGACATTTCTTCCGGGTTTCCTTTGGCCAATCATTTTGATTTGCCTGGTTCAAAGTCTGTACTTGGTATATCTCAGACCTTCCTATGTGTGCGCACAAATCTCTTAGCCAAGATGGATTCTACCGAAGAGGGCTATGGGTAGTTAGCATCACTTAGCATCACTCCCCCACCCTTTTTTTAAAATTTATTTATTTGTTTGTGCCAGATCTTAGTTGTGGCTTGATGGCTCCTAGTTGCAGCTCGTGAACTCTTAGTTGCGGCATGCATGTGGGATCTAGTTCCCTGACGAGGAATTGAACCCTGGCCCCATGCATTGGGAGCGCGGAGTCTTTTTTTTTTTTTAACTTTTTTATTTTATTTTATTTATTTTCGTATACAGCAGGTTCTTATTAGTCATCAATTTTATACACATCAGTGTATACATGTCAATCCAAATCGCCCAATTCATCACACCACCATCCCCACCCCACTGCGGCATCCCCCGCTTGGTGTCCATACGTTTGCTCTCTACATCTGTGTCTCAACTTCTGCCCTGCAAACTGGTTCATCTGTACCATTTTTCTAGGTTCCACATACATGCGCTAATATACGATATTTGTTTTTCTCTTTCTGACTTGCTTTCACTCTGTATGACAGACTCTAGATCCATCCATGTCTCAACAAATGACTCAATTTCGTTCCTTTTTATGGCTGAGTAATATTCCATGGTATATATGTACCACAACTTCTTTATCCATTCGTCTGTCAATTGGCATTTAGGTTGGGGAGCAGGGAGTCTTAACCACTGTGCCACCAGGGAAGTCCCAGCATCACTCCCCTTTTGACCTCCAAGGAGCCTTTCTGCACATGTGTAGTCAGGGAGGTCTCCTGACTTCCGAGAATGGGAAATATGTGGTCTCTTATCTTCTATCTGGGCAGGGCCCAGCCTCTGCTATTCACATCACATCTCGGATTATCTGTCCACAGGAGCGAATTCCAACCATTTGCCCCGGGGGCCCATCTACCTCCTGCCTCATAGCAATGGCCCCTGCTGTCGGCAGGTTACGCTCTCAGTAAAAGCAGTATCCATATTAGTTTTGGTGAAGGGAAGACCTTCTCAGGAGTCTGAGCACCAACTTAGCAGAGCCTGTTCTCCAATCGCGAGGTCCCAGAAGGAGCTAGGAGACGCCCCTTTCTCAGAAGCCTCCATGGGGCCCCTCCTCTGATACTCTAATATCAACCTCTTCTGCTTGTCTCCCATCCCCACCTGCTTTCTGTGGTTACAATCTCTGTATTACTTCCGTGTTCCATTTTTGTTCTTTCAGCCAATGGCCAGTGAACCATGGAAAAAAGGAAGAAGTGAGGTTGCTCATCCCCCTCCCTCTCTATCTCTGGCAGCTTCTCCAGGGGAGGTATGTCTCCACCATGGCTCCAACTGCTATCTGTCAGACCCCCTGTGGTTCCAGTCTCCCTTGGGAGATCCTGGCCCCTGGCTGTGATAACACTACTTCCTCCCTTGGACCGTCTGACCTCAGAGCTGTCAGGATGCGCTTCCTCCTTCTGTTGCTTCTCTGGATGCCTCATCAGCCCTTATTTGGCACCTCAGCTCCTCCATCACCTGTGTAACCAAGACCCAGCATTAAATTCCTCCTGTTTCACAGACTTCAGTGGTTTCTCTTAAGCTGGTTAACCCCTAGTTAATATAGTTAAATTTGATTGGTTTGGATTTTGAAGGCACATTCATAAATTCATTACACCACCACCTTTGTTTGCCTGGAAAAATCTTATTTCATACCTCAAGTTTCAGCTTGAAAATTCTTTCCTTTCTAAAGACTTTCTTGTCTCCCACTTCCCCCACCTCATCTCACCTTTGCCCCTGAATTCATTGCTCTGCCCCTGGACTCTCTCAGCACTTGGATTCTATCACTTGTTCCATATTATTGTTCCCGTGTCTGTCTTTGACTAGGTTGGGGATTTCTTGTTGGCAGAAACTAAATTTTATGCACCTCTTTATACATTTGAAAGATGATAGGTATGTAATAAACGTTTACAGCATGAACGAGGAAGTAACAGTAACCTCCTCTGCTTAAAACAAGAACAAGGGGCTTGGGGGAGGGATGAGAGAGGAGCTTTCGTTGGATGGGGTCAGAGTCTCCTTTTGGGAAGATGAGAAAGTTCTGGAGACAGAAGGTGGTGATGATTGTACAACAATGTGAACGTACTTAATGCCACTGAACTGCACACTGAAAAATGGTTAAAATCATAAATTTTACACCATGTCTATTTTATCACAATTTAAAAAACTAACAACTAAAATACCCTTTATTCTCACCTATAAGATAAAGTGCTGCACCCTATTTTTGAGATCAACCTCGAGGATCAGCACCTTGGGAATATTCCCACAAGGAAGGAAGCAAGTCCATGGAATTTCACTGCAGCCTTACTTACAACAGTGACAGCAAGGGGGAAGGAGGGACAACTCAAATGTCCAGTAGGAAAATGGGTAAATACATTGTACCATACTATGAAATACTCTATAACATTGAAAATGAATCAATGAGAACTTTATTGATCAGCACAGATCAATCTTAAGTGAAAAACAAAGGCTGCAAATTTTATCTACAGTATGATTTAGTAAATCTTAAAAAGAAACAAAACAATATAACATATTGTTTATGGCCACATTCATATACGTAGTAAAAATATAAAAACATGCAATTTCAGGTGAGTGATTAACCTGAAGGGAGAGAGCAAGAAGGGATGAGAGTCTCAGCCTTTAATATTTTATCACCTACAAAAGGAGAGAATTCTGAAGCAAGTAGGCAAAATATCACACGTTTGTTCAAGTGAGCGGGATATATGGAGGTCAATCCTATTTTTCTATACTTTGCTGTATTCTTGAAATATTTCATAATTTAAGAATCTAAAATTAAATTAAGTTGATAAAAGTCAGATTCCTTTGTGATACATACTTTGACCAACCAAATCCCTAATACACAACAATTTACAAACCCAGGCATGTGCCTACTTACTGAAGCACCAGGCAGTGCCAAAAGATTTCAGTAAGAGGAAATAATTGCAATAGGATGATTTGGGCAACAAAAACCTCACACCACACCACATGACATGCACATACATGGGTGGGTACACACACACACACACTCACATACAGACAAAACAACCAGCTGTAGAGCACTAAATGAAAAATCTAGAGTGCCCACAGTAGGACAACAACAGAGTAGAAATGGAATGTCCTCTCTTTTTTATTAAGAAAAGAACCAATCAGGTCACTGCTTGAAAGCAAAATTTCTGCTAATGACAGCCAGTGCAAGTAAGCCTGTTACCCAGAGGCTGGTAACAATGCAGGAAGAGCAGTGAAGAATGCTGATTTCTCATCATCTGGCCTAAGAGGGCCTCGGGGAGAGCCAGGCTCTCAAGGAGGGTGAGCCAGGAAGCGGGGGAGCCGGTGGCCACCTGCCCAAGATTCCAGCAACTCACAGAGGGAATTTTGCCAAGGCCTCTAGTGCACGGAATCCTTAAAAAGTTTCCAGACCAACTGCTCACCTACTGCAGAAATCTCTTTTACAGCACCCTGTCAAACCTCTGCTTAAACACTTCCAGAGTTGGGGCCCCACTCTTTTCTGAGGCAGCCAGTTCCATTATTGGACCATTTTGGTTGTTGGAAGAGTCTTATAGTTTTGAACAGAAATAATCAGAACTAAAGCAGGAGGCATAATAGTACAATCACTGTGTGTAGAATGTGTATGGGTTATCTGTGTGTGTGTGTGTGTGGTGGGGGGTGGTTTGGGAGATCACACACCAAAATATAAAATGTTAACACTCTTGGGGAATTCCCTGGTGGTCCAGTGGTTAGGACTCCACGCTTTCACTGTTATGGCCTGGGTTCAATCCCTGGTCGGGGAACTAAGATCCCACAAGCCATGCCACGTGGCCAAAAAAATAAAATAAAATATTACAAAATATTAACACTATGATTAAACTCTCCAAGCATTGGAATTACTTATTTTATTTATTTATTTATTTATTTATTTATTTATTTGTCTGTATTTTCTAAAATGAACAAGTTTCACTCTGGTAAAGTGGGAAGAGGTACTATTACATATATTTTAAGTTTGCTGGGGAGATACAGTTCTCACCGAGGTGAAATAAGTCCTTTCCTGTCTTGTGTCCATTGATCTCAGTTCTCTTGGATCCACTCTCAGGGAGGGAAATGGATCCAAGCTGGGCCAGCTGGAAAGAGGCCAGGTCAAAACTTGCAGTGTGGCTGGTTCACACTGGACCCATGCCACCCAGTCTGAAGAGAATGAAGCTTTCCGGAAGCTCTGGTAAATTTAAGCATGTTCACACTTGAGATCAGTGAGTTGGGAAAACCAGTTTCCTCTCAGGAAAGGAGGCTGTACTCAGCCCTCACCTTCCAGAAATGCAATGATTTTAAAGTTAGGCCAGCTAAAGACAGGTTAATGGAGGAACGTTTTGGTCTGAGCACTCCTGGAGAAGAAGATAATAATGCCTGGCCTTCATACAGCACGTTGAGAGAAAACGTTTCTCAAGCATCATCTTAATTGACCCTAACCCGAATACCCTCCTCTCCTACCACCGCAACCAACACATATTGTATCCAAAATATTGTGTGTCTATGCATATGTCCACTTTCCCGGGATGAAGGGTCCAAGCTTTCGTCCGATTCTCCAAGGAGTTTGTTTATCCCAGAAGATTTAGGACCACGGGGATGATGGATGGAGCCCAGAGCTGGTTTTTCAGAGGGCCAGCTCTGATTCCTCATTCATTATAAGAAGAGTCGGGCTCAT
Source organism: Mesoplodon densirostris (assembly GCF_025265405.1). NCBI lineage: Eukaryota > Metazoa > Chordata > Mammalia > Artiodactyla > Ziphiidae > Mesoplodon > Mesoplodon densirostris. Next base: position 66,330,760 of record NC_082675.1, on the reverse strand, counting down.
GATTTCTGCAACCCTTTCCAGCTCTGACTTCACACTGTCCAGTCCCTTGGGAGCCGGAACTTATTCCCAGAGCCTGGAGGTAACCCCATCTTCACTGTCTATCAGGGCCTCCCACGGGACCGCTTTGGAGCAGTAAGGACGTCTGCCTGCCTGGTGACAGGATCTGCAGCCAACAAAACCCTCTGTCAGGCAGGAGGATTGTGTAGCCTGTCTGGCTGCAATTTATTCTGCTCTGTTGCTTTGACTTCAGCCAAGTGCCAGGAGAAATTTGAATCTGAATGCTGCTCCCTCTGAAATAAGCTTAGAAAAATATACAGCCTCTCTTCAACAGAGAGCAAGCCTGGCTGAATCTGAAGAACCCCGTTTGGGGTGGGATAAAGGCACACAGGCAGACACTGTCCAATTGAGCCGAGTCTCAGGAAACCAGACGGAAATTAACTTCTTCCTGGAAGGAGAGCTTGAGCCTGCAGGAGAGGCAGTGGCTTTACTTAGAAATGTCGATGAAGGCAGGGCGTGACCTGGAGGGATGGGTTTATGTCAGAAAACCTTTACTGAGTTCACCTGAAGGATGCACTGGAGAAATCACGGGGGTTAGTAGGGAAAGGGCTACTTCAAATGTAAGGATGTGTAAGGATATTTGTTGCAACATGGTTTGCAATAGCAGCAGATGGAGACAACGTACATGTGCATCTCTAGGAGACCAGGTAAATGCACTATGGAATACTATCTGGCCATTAAGAAGAATGCTGGGCTTCCCTGGTGGCGCAGTGGTTGAGAGTCTGCCTGCCAATGCAGGGGACATGGGTTCGTGCCCCTGTCCGGGAAGATCCCACATGCCGCGGAGCGGCTGGGCCTGTGAGCCATGGCCGCTGGGCCTGCGCGTCCGGAGCCTGTGCTCCGCAACGGGAGAGGCCACAACAGTGAGAGGCCCGCGTACCGGAAAAAAAAAAAAAAAAAAAAAAAAAAGAATGCTGTAGGTCAGTGCAGGCTGGTATAGAAAAACTCCTACTTTCTTGTTAAGTGAAGGAAAAAAAACAAGGTATAGCCTGTGAGGTGTGTACAGAACCTAACTCTTTATGGGAATATGCTTCTATACTTATATAATATCTCTGAAAGAATTCCCAAGAAACAGGTTAAGAGTGGAAACCATGTGCCTGTATCAAGAAAAAAAAAAAGCAGCAGCAGCAGCCACTTCCCTTCAAAATCAGCTCTGCCATGGAATCATCCTCCCTTCCCAGGAGTAGTGGTTAATTTTATGTGTCAGCTGGCTGAGCCAAGGTACCCAGAGACTTGGTTATTCTAGATGTTTCTGTGAAGGTATTTTTTAGGTGAGATTAGCATTTAAATCAGTAGGCTTTGGGACTTCTCCAGTCATCCAGTGGCTAAGACTCTGTGCTCCCAATGCAGGGGGCCCAGGTTTGATCCCTGGTCAGGGAACTAGATTCTACGTGCCACAACTGAAGATCCCGCATGCCACAACTAAGACCCAGTGCAGCCAAATAAATAAATAAATATTTTTAAAATAAATAAATAAATCAGTAGACTTTGAGTAAAACAGGTGACCTTCCATAATGTGGGTGGGCCTCATCCAAACAGGTGAAGACCCTAAGAGGAAAAAAAGACTGAGGTCCCTGGAAAAAGAGTCAATTCTGCCAACAGATTGCCTTTGGACTCAAACTGCAACTTTTCCCAAGGTCACCAGCCTGTCGGCCCATGCAGCAGATTTTGGACTTGTCAGCTTTCACAATCACAAGAGCCAATTCTTTAAAATAAACTTCTCTCCCCGCCCCCTCTCTCTCTCCGCAGGCTCCATATCCATAGATTCAACTAACCACAGATCAAAAATATTTGAGGGACTTCCCTGGCAGTCCAGTGGTTAAGACTCTGCAGTTCTGATGCAGGGGCCATGGGTTCAATCCCTGGTTGGGGAATAAGATCCCACAAGCCAAACGGCACGGCCAAAAGATTAAAAAAAAAAATTTTTTTGAAAAAGAAAAAATCCAAAAGAGTTCCAAAAAGCAAAAACTGAAATGTGTCATGTGTCAGCAACTACTTACATAATATTTATATTTAATTTACCACTATTTACATAGCATTTACTTTGGGTTTTAAAAAATTTTTTATTGGAATATGATTGATCTACAATGTTGTGTTAGTTTCAGATGTACAGCATATACTTTATATTAGGTATTATAAGTAATCTAGAGATGACTTAAAGTATACAGGAGGATATGTGTAGGTTGTATGCAAATACCACATCATTTTGTATAAGGGACCTGAGCATCCTCCAATTTTGGTATCCACAGGGGTCTTGGAACCAATCCCATGTGGATACTGAGGGACTACTGTATGGTAGGTTCTGTTTCTCTGGAGGACCCTGACTTGAGGGTCTGAGGGGATCTCTGAGCCCAGACTCCTGGAAAGGCAGAGGTGAGGGGACCTTTGTTGCCTGCTGGGGAAAGGGCCAGTGTGAGAATCACTTGGTGGGGGATGGCCACTGACCTCACTCTAGGAGGAAGGCAGCCTAGCCTGTCCTCCAACAGCATGTGGGGCAAACCCTGCTGTGATCCTCCCACGGACACTTTGGATACTCCCTGAGCATTAGCTGATTGGTTCCTTTGTGTCCTCCTGGGCCTTCCTCACGATGTGGCTTTCTTTTCTTTTTCCTGCCCCACTCGCCAAGTCTTTTCTCTTCCATGTCTTCTTTGTGAGCAAGGTTATACCAACAAGGCAAAAATAAAGATGTTGCCAGGTTGCCGTTTCCTCCCCACTGTGATCCTATTTGCCTCAGTTCAGTTTCTGGTTTTGGCCTCTGAGGCCAGCAAGTTCTGCTGAGCGGAAAAGACAGTCAATCAGCCAGTTACTTTGTCTCAGAAGAACCAAGAAATAAGTTTAACCATTTTCCCCCCGCTTTTGTTGTTTGACCAAATAAGACAAGGCAATTCAAGTCAAGATGATTGAAAATGACATGTATAGATATTCTCTTTTTTTCTCCTTTCCCAACTCATGACACACTGTGTTATTCATTCCAACTGTGTTATTCAGTCTTCATTCCACCATGAAAAGGGGCATAAAATGATCTCAAACCTCAGGTCCTTGCATTGGGTGGTCCCTTTAAAATAAGTCTCCTTCCATGGATCCCAGCTTCAATTAAGCAGTCAATCCACAAAGACTAAACCAGTTATGATTAAGGCATTACATTAGGCATTGAAAGGATTCAAAGGAGCAGAAAAAGAGCTTATGTACCAGAGGAGTAGATAAAGCACACACATAAATAGATCATAAATTAACTAAGCAGTATAGGGTTAAATAAATGACAAATGAGATCAGTCACTGTGGGCTAGAAGGCTCTGAAGGCTCTGGCCTGGGCACCGATGATGGACAGAAGTCAAGAAATAATCCTGTTCTAACTTCCATGATGTCATTTAATCCCTACAGCTGCCCAGCAGGGGAGGTGGTTCCAGCAGGCCTTCCCACTGTCCAGGTGGGTTCAGTTTGAGTAAATAAATATTTCCTGCCACATATCAGGAATGAATGTTCAAAGAAGCCAAGAGCTTTGAGCAATATTACCCCGCACATCAGTGCTAGAATCAGGGCTGGAGCAAGATTCCCCAGCACCCTCCTTGGTGCTCTGTTGACCAGATAAGAAAAATAGACAAGGCTGTCCAAGCAAGAGAGGGCATCAACAGACACAAAGGCCCAGAGACAAGGGGAGCGTGAACAAGCCAGGCTGGCTGGCACAGGGGGAAGAAAGCAGAGAAAGTGGGGGTCCATTCCCATTCCGCCTGGGGCACACACACACACACACACACACACACACACACACACTCCTTGTTTTCCTCAAATTATACTCCTGCCTGAGAGAGTATGAACAAGTGAAGAATTAATCATGCATCAGCTGAATCAGGATTCAAAAGGATAGCTTTGACCGATAGGCCCTTGCCTGCCATAGGAATTCAGCTACAAATCCTTTCAGCAGGATTAACATGATATAAAAGCTTCCACACTTGGGTCTTTCTGACTTTCTGTCAGAAACTGTCAGAGGAAGTAGTAGCAATTCTATTCAACAAAATAAATAAATAAACTAAAAGAGCTTTATTATCTATGCAAAATTATGTGCATTGTCCCAAACTGATAAACTTTGGCACAATTACAGGTACACACAAAAGAATTATCAGCGAGACAAGGAATTTGCACAAGGGGCAGTAAATAGTGGGGTGAGGTGTTTACTTCAGCTCATTGGTCTGGAGCTTCCAAATGGACAAGACTCTGCCATCAGGTGACCAGCTTGGATACACTGTAACTGGAAACTGTTACAACCCCAGCTGATGTGGGCAGGAAAGAATTGAGCGTGACCCGCCAAGAGACACGGACGGTGGCCTCCACTTTGTCTCCCCTGGTGGGTCCGTCTCCTTATCTGCAGAGTCAGGATAATAAAACTCAAAGAAAAGTTTCCATGAAGCACTCAGAGGGCACTTCCACGTGGGAACAACCACTGACATCATCCTGACTTTTACTCCCAGGCAGACTGTCAGTGTGAGAAGGGGGACCCATCTGGGGGCCTCTTCAGCAGAATTTCAGTCCTGGATGGGTTCACAAGCAGAGTGAAACTTAACTTCCTCCAGGATATTTCCTCCACCTGGCTGCTGGACTCCGCAGCTTCCACCTTTGATAACCTCTGAGAAATACAGACTCTCTACTTCTGAGATCTTAAACCCTCCCCAGCAGATCCCCATCCAGTGGTGGAATCCCCTCCGGTGCCCTGGACTGGGTTCATCCTGCCATGGATGCTGGTTGGACCCAGGTGATGAAGGGAACAGGCCACTTCAGAAGGTAGCCTGCTCATTCTCTTTAGGTCACTGTAAATGTTAGAAGTCCTTTATTTGAGGTTAAATCTATTCCTGATAATGCCCAGTATTGATTTTAGTTCTATCTATGCCCTCATCCATGTGGTGACCCAAGTTCCAGAAGACTGTCAGTATGAATCTCACCTCTGAGTCTTCTCTGATCCGGGCCAAACACCCCCAAGTTACCTTAGTGTAACACAATGAGTATGAGCTTTAAATCTACAGGCCACGTTTGGAATCCCTTCTCTACTACTTTTTACCTGAGCGCCCTTGGGCAAGTTACCTAATATGCTAATCTTCCTTTTCCTCACTTGTATGATGAGAATAGAAATGTCCTCTTCAGAGATGGTAGAGCAGACCGACTCTAAGATGGTCCCTATGATACCCACCCCTGGTCTCGAGCCCTTGTGTAATCTCCTCTTCCAAGCATGGGCAAGACTTGTGACAAACTTTCAACCCATAGAATACTGCAAAGGTGACAGGATATCACTGCCATCATTATGTTACATAAGATTCTAACATCCATTTTGCTAACAGACACGATCCTTGTTGGCTTTGGTGAAGTAAGCAACCATGTTGGTTAGGTCCACATGGCAAGGACCTGGCAGCCTCTGGCCAACAACTAACTAGGATGTGATGATGGCCTCTGGCTAATAGCCGAGGGGAAGTTGAGGCCCTCAGTCTGACAGCCAATAAAGACCTGAATCTTGGACTGATCTTGGACCATGTGTCTTGGAAGCAGATCCTTTCCCAGTCAAGCCCTCAGATGAGAACGAAACCGTTGAGTGCAATGTTGCAGAGAATACAACCTTGCCCGGACTCCTGACAAACAGAAACTGTAAGATAACACATATGTGTCGTTTTAAGTCACTAAGTTTGTGGTTATGCAGCACTAGAAAATGAGTATGCTGAGATAATGCAAGCAAAATTCTCAGCCAATGCTTGGCAAATGATAAGTAACTTCAGTCGTTGGTAGGTTTTTTTTTTTCATCTTCCTGCTCCTCATATGACATTTCAGCAGCACCTCAATCCTCTGGTCTACTCTCCTCAGAGCTTTTCCGGTTTGTCACTAATCTTCAAAACCTATTTGTGACCGAGAACCCTTCTGTTAAAGAACTGCTTTTCCAGATCACTATTAAAATGCACCTGTGTAACTACCTGTCATGGGCCCTTCAGGAAAACAATATTATCTTCACATGCGTGAGCTGCCACCCTGGGAAGCAAACACAGGGCTCCAAGGGAAAGTTCACAGGTTTGCTTTTGATGGGCAAAGGTGGTTTGGAGCAGGGAGCAGTACCTGAGAAAGTTAAATCTGGAAACAGCCCTGACTTGGAGGACTTCAGAGAAGAATGGCATCTAAATAGGTGGCAGAAGGCAGAGGACTAAAGAAAGGGGGGCCAACTTACCCCATGGACCCTGTTTAAGGAAGCAGCATCAGGACCTTAACATCCCAGGCTACAGCACCTGGAGGGTTCAGTATTGGTGACATCATCATCATCCCCAGAACTCATGGCTCCTGCTCTGTGCTCAGCCTACTTAGACCTCGACTGTATTACTGCTTGTATCCCAGGGTGTTTCCCTTAATTAGGTCTGAGCCAGCCAAAGGGGCTTAGAGACAGGGACCACATCTTTTTTATCTTTGAATCTTCCTCATCTAGCACATTACTCACACATTGTAGGTGCTAATTCAATTTTAATGAACTGAACTACGTGGGGAAGAAAGCTCAGTAACTAGCCTTTGGAGAACTTTGCTGGGAAAAGGGGGAAGAAAGGGGCAGTAAAAAGGAGTTGAGGGAAGAGAAAGAGAGTTGGACGTGTCTAAAGGCAGAGTGGGAGCCCCAGGGATGCTGAGAGTGGGAGCCCTGGGAAGGAATGGGGGAGGTGGAGGTACTGTGAAGCAAGGAAGCAGGCGGAGGGTCTCCTGGAGGGCTCGTGGAGTAGGAGACAAAGCCATCCTCCATGAAACAGAAACAAATGCACGGACATAGAGAACAGACTTATGGTTGCCAAGTGCGGGGGTGGGGGTGGGGCAGCTGGCTGTGGACTGGGAGTTTGGGATTAGCAGATGCAAACTATGATATATAGAATAGGTAAACAACAAGGTCCTGTTGGATAGCACAGGGAACTACATTCCATATCCTGTGATAAACCATAATGGAAAAGAAAAAAAATAAAGTAGAAATGAAGAATTGAAAAAAAAAAAAAAAAAAAGGAAGCCTTCCTCCAGGAGTGAGGGGGCATCTGGGGCCCAGGAGCGATGGACTCGCTGCAGTGACAATGGCTGCCACGGTTCCCAGAACAGGAGCACCATCTAGGCACGGCCACTGGTACTTGTCAGAACTATGTCTCAATTTTTTTTTTATCCCCCCCAAAAATGTGGCCACTAGAGAAATCACCCCTGAAGGTAGGTGGGAATGCAAGGGCATTCGGCAGCCAGGGGCCAACAGCGGAGAATCCTTTCCCCCAAAGAAATAAATAAAAACTTTCCATGTTGATTGTATTTGCACTTAATTGTATTTGCATTAAGAAATTCAAGAAGAATACCCAAGAAGTAATAAACTGATGGTTACTCTTGGGTTGAGGGGTAGGAGGATGAGACAGATGGGGAAAGGGAGAGAAGTGACACTTTTTACTGATTGCCTTTTAATATTGTTTTGATTTTTGAACCAGATGAAAGTATTCCTTTTTTTTTAAAATTTATGAGACAAAACTTGAAAATTTTGTCTAGAGAATTTCAAATGGACAAAAGAAAAGAAGTTCCTTCAGAAACAAAGAGAGGGGAGCAATAGTTGCAACCTTTATCTTTTATCTAGTTGCCTTACAAAACTGGGAGGGTCACAAGGCAAAAGATGTTAGGCCAATATTTTTTATTAGAGCAATCGGGTAAGTTGGGGATCACTTGCACAGAAAGCAACAGAGGAATGCCTCTTCATCTGTGTAATGAGAAGGTTGGGCTAAAAGACCTCCAGACCCCTCCAGCTCTCATGCTCTCCCGGCCTTTGATTGACTGTCTTACTCGGTTTGGTGTTAAAGGTAGGGCACTTCTTCTCCCCACTACAGGCCAACATTTGTGGGGCTGAGTGTGAATCATTCTCAGGCTCCTGGCCTCTCCCTCCTGCCCTATTCATAATCTCACCTTTGAAAAGCTTGAGAGTCAGCCCAGGTTGGAGGAAATACAAGTTCATTACATCAAAGTAGTATTTACACTTCAAGGTAAACAGAACTTTCTATGCACACCCTTTGCCCACAAAAAGTGTTATGGGAAAAAGCTTTAACTCAACGCTGAACTGGTGCCATCTAGTGGCCCATGGTGTCACTCAGCTACAACAGAACCGTGTCCTTCAAGAGACGTTTTTGTGAGCAGTATTAGAGTTTCTTTCCAGGCTAGCCCTTGGCAAAATTGTGAAATCCAAGGCAAATTTTCACATAGTTCCAGCTTCCCCTTTCCAAACTCTCCCCCATGACAGGCAGGTGTAATGGAGAGAGAGCAAACGTGGGGGTCAGGACAACCTAACTCTATGCTCAATTTGTCCTGTCCTGCCTGCTGATTAGCTGTAAGATCCAGGGCAAGTGACCGAACTCCCCCGAGCCTCCAGTCCCATCCTCTGTGAAATGTGGGTAGTTCAATCTTCCTTACAAAGTCGCTGTGGGGAATAAATGTGACAAAGTGTACACAGCACTCAACATACAGTAGATGTACCCTAGTTCCATTAGTTAGTTCCGTTCTCAAATACATCATTATATTTTTTATTTTTGGGGGCACCACAAAGCATGCAGGACCCTAGTTCCCCTGCCAGAGATCGAACCCGTGCCCCATGCAGTGGAAGCACAGAGTCTTAACCACTGGACCGCCATCATGTAGTAGGAGTACATCATTATTTTAAAAATAGGAGTGGGGCTTCCCTGGTGGCGCAGTGGTTGAGAATCTGCCTGCTAATGCAGGGGACATGGGTTCGAGCCCTGGTCTGGGAGGATCCCACATGCCGCGGAGCAACTGGGCCCGTGAGCCACAACTACTGAGCCTGCGCGTCTGGAGCCTGTGCTCCACAACAAGAGAGGTCGCGATAGTGAGAGGCCCACGCACCGCGATGAAGAGTGGCTCCCGCTTGCCACAACTAGAGAAAGCCCTCTCACAGAAATGAAGACTCAACACAGCAAAAATTAATTAATTAATTAATTAACTCCTACCCCCAACATCCTCTTTAAAAAAAAAAAATAGGAGTGAAAGGGGAATTCCCTGGCGGTCCAGTGGTTAGGACTTGGCGCTTTTACTGCCAAGCCAGGTTCGACCCCTGGTCGGGAAACTAAGGTCCTACAAGCCATGCAGCACGGACAAAAAAGAAAGAAAAAGAAAAAAAAAAGGAGTGAAGAGTTAAATACTGAGCTCTGGTCCCTGGAAGTATTCAAATAGACGGTGAATAATTTTCTGTTTGGATGCCAGCAGCAAACAATTCCATGCAGAGTTCACCAGAAGAGGCTTTAAAGGAACTCAAGAGATGGGGACAAAGTTAAGGGAACTTACAAGAGACACTGAGGCACCCAGAGAGTAGCAACCACAGAAGGATGTTTCCATACTCTGGACTGATTGGACAAAGAGGTACTGAAATGGAGCTCAGAGAGATCTGAGCTCGGGAGGACGGGCAATCTGACAGGGGCTGTAGCCTTAAAGGGATGCAGCCACCCCAGAACCTGGTGCTAAGGCAGCAAGGGAGGTAGGAAGAAATAGTCTAGCCTTTCTCCCTGACCTTCCAGCTCCTACCTATGCTCACCATGGGCCACTCTCAACCAGAAGTCAGCTAGCAGGGAAGCCTGGGTTATAGTCGTTGGGCTCAGCTTCACGAGACACAGACATTAGAGAATGGATCTGGAGGAGGCACCCAGAGGATAACCAGTGCAGGATGTCATAGAGGAAATCCCTGCCTGGGGAAAAGAATCAGATTAGGTGATGTCCAAGAATAAATTCTAAGGAGAAGTGTTAGGGGAACCACTTACCGAAACCGCCCTCCCTGGCCAGGCAAGAGAGTAACCCCTTGCATGAGTTATCTCTTACAACAGAAGGAACTAAGGAGAACTAACAGAACACGGAACTAACAGAACGCAGAACTAACAAGCTACCACCAACTGGAAGAATTCAGGAAAGGTCAAAAGGAGAGAGGAGACGCCAGTCCATATGTCCTATCAACCTCCCAGAATCCTCCTCGTTGAAATCCATCTTGGCTGAGAGATGCGTGCACCACCAGGAAGGACCCTGAGTCAGAACGACTGGCCAGAGACAACCTGGAAATTAACCCCATCACCATAAAAGCCAAGACTGCGAGCCACATGGCAGAGCAGCTCTCCTGGGCTCCCTTACCCTGCTGCTCTCCGCCCCGGCCCCATTTCCCAATCGAGCCCTGGAAGGGGTCCCCCTTCCTGCAACAGAAGGAGAGAGAATGTAGGAATTAGCCAATATTACTGAATATCTAACCTTGTGCTATTCACTGTGTCTTTTATCTTTCTCTTATAACTTTCCTAGCAACCCAGTACAATTGGTTTGTTATCTCTCTCTCTCTCTTTTTTTTTTTTTTTTTTAACAAATGAAAGAGCAAAGCTCAGCAAAACCAAGTAACTTGCCTTGAGACACCCGACTGGGAAGTAGTGGAATTCCATTCCAGTTACTGGAAGTCAATATCCCTCTACACGATCCTCCTCCCCCCAGTGCTAGCTCTGGGTGGTTGGGGAAAGACCAACCAGAAGGCAGGGAGGAGCTTGTAGTAAGTAGCACACCATCCTAAGAGGCAAAGAAAAGGGCTCCACCCTTGGTGTAAGGGATTACATTTTCCTTATTGTCATGTAAAGAATCCCCCTTTCCTGGCAAAGAAGGCCAATTTCTAAGGGAAGCTCAAACAGCATTGTATGGGAGGCTCAGACTGAGGAGAGCCAGTAAATCCTGCTAAGGGATTAAGGCTTTCTTCCCCTGGCTCTCCTAGAGGCCCAGGAGCCAACTATCTGAAGAATATTCTACGAAGGGGTGGGGAGGTGGATGGTAAAGCTAAAAGACAGAATATTGAATATTCACTCATCTGAAAATCCCCAAAGACATTCTTTTCTGAGAAGATGGTCAGACTAATTCATATTGGCCAACTGACTGAACGGCCAGGCAGATAAACCTTTTCCTAAGAGATGTATAGCCTCAACTGAAAACAGTTATTTGGACAAATTGTCAAACTCCTGCAGGGCCCACTTGACATCTGTGTTTGTCAGGTCAGCTAGGAGAAGGGCTATGACTTTGAGAGGCTAAGGATTTGTTGTTTCCTGCTGCTCCCTGGAGATCTACACAGCAAATGAAGCCCCATGGGTTGCCATTAAAGAGAATCCAATAGAAGAAGGTCCCAGGGGAGCCATGTTTCAGTCGTGTTTGAGGAGTCCAAAGGCGTTTGCTGTTGCATTCTCACTTTCTTCGCCCTTGCCAAACTCATATTACCTCATCTGCTACAGCTTTTCCGGTATTTTCTAGAATTTTCCAGAATTTAATCTGAGGTTGTTGGCCTCACCAATCCACCTAGTGCCTCAGAGCCAGAATAATCCTCCTCAACATTGCTTTCATTAGGTTCATCTTGATGAATGCAGGCAGCAGTGGGCTGAGAAAGTGGGACTGTGAACCAGGCACCAGAGAACACTGCAAAAGCTGGAGGAAAATTTGATAGCCAACCAAGACACGGATGGTCCAGAGGCAGGATGGGGAAGCTAGGCCAGCCACAGTGAGCCAAGGGCCACCAGGAAAGGTGGAGGTCCCTGCCTCAGGGAGGCAGGGATGTGCAGAACTGGCAGACAGGATTCTAGAAAAAAACACAGGCATTGGTACCAAGGCTGTTGACCCAAAATCATACCCCTGCCCCTCCCTCGAATGGAAACCAATTACTCTTATCTAAGTTTCAGGAGGAAGCTGCAAAGAGAAAAAACAAGAACTGGTTAGAACCAACTAGACCCAAGATGGAGGAAGCTTTTGACTTCCAGTGGACATTGAGCCTCACTATACTGCTCACTGTAATCCATTAACATGTTAAATGACACACCCACCAGCACCATGACAGCTGATGATTGCCATGACAACAACCAGAAAAGCCCATACAAGGACTGAAAAGGAGGGTTGCATCAGTTCCAGGTCCAAAGCACACACCAGTTCTCAGATAACTCATGAATATTCCTCCCACTCTTTCCAATTCCCTCCCTTTTACCTCGATCTTCCTATATATTTGGTGTTTCCTCCCAAATTGTGTTGAGAAGTTGATTTGCAAACTAGGTTCCCGCTTCTTCATTCTTTGGCCATTGAATAAAGCTTGTGCTGTTCAGTCTCAGCATCGTTTCATTATCGGCTGCATGAATTCAACTGGAAAAAGAACCTGGCTGAAGAAAACTGCCTTACCCAAGGTCACACCCCCTTCCTGGGCAGCCTACATCAGTGGACTTACAAAGGCCCAGCCCCTTCAGCCAACTTGGGACCACATCCAGCTCCAGAGCTCCTCTGGTTGGGAGTGGGGTACTGGTTGAATCTTTCACTGGGGACTGCATCAGAGCCTGATTTGGCCCTCAGGATCAATCCTGCTTCCTAACCCTCCTTTCCGTATTATTAAACCCATGAGCACTTGTTCATCTCTGTCTCAGACTCTGCTTTCTGGGGAGCCCAACCTGAATATCCTCCTCCTCCCATCATGAAGTTCCAAGCACTAGCGAATGTAGAGCATCCAGCCACAATGCCGGTGTAATAAATGCCAGTCCCTTCTCCCAGCCTAGCTCAGTTGACCCAGTATATAGTCAGCCAAATTCTTAAAGGCATTTATTCAACCAGTATGTGCATGATGTCCCTTCTATGCCGCCAAACGTTCATTATGCAATAGAAAGCAGTCACCAACATTACTTAAGACCCGCACAACTCTTCTGGGTGTGAATCCTGTGTTGTTTAATGACATGGCTTGCATTGCCTTTACTTCTTTATAAAATGTATCTGTGTCTTGCTATCTACCTAGGTAGAATACTGCTTAGCATTTACTATGCATGGACAGTGCATAGCCCACCCTGTACATGTAAGGCCTTCTTAGTTGAATGCATTAGTGACTGAGTGACACAAAAGAAGAAAGAAATTGTATGAATTTTGTTGTTTAAGCCACCCAGTCTGTGGTACTTTGTTACGGCAGCCCTAGCAAACTAATACACCCATGGTTACTTAAAAGAATTGAAACATCATACAAATGAAGAATAATACTGAATGTATTACATATATAATATATATATAGACACATATCATATGTGTATAACTATGGATTTTCATAAACTGCACCAGCTTGCAGGAAAGAAACTGTGAAACCAGCACCCAGGTTAAGAAATAGGACATCGTCAGCTCCCAGAAACCACGTTTTACCCTGTTCCCCTCCGAGGGCAACCACTATCCTGACTTCATACAGAAAAGATTCGTTTTTGTCTTTTATATAAATGAAATCTTAGAAATATGATCAGTCTTTAAGGTGTGACTGCTTTCACCCAACTCTGTTTGTGAGCACATAAGTGATCTTAGTGACTACTGTGCTGTTCACTGTTACAACTTAAAAAGTATTTTCTGTATCCTAAAACAATTGTCCTCCACTAAGATGGGGTGCTAACACTACTGCTGGAAAAGTATGCCAAAATATCAGTAACTTTACAGCAGAATTTAGATGTGATGAAATGTTAGGGAAAAGCTTTTTTAAAAAAGCAATCCATAATATGCCATGCTGTTAATTTAAGAAATCCTTCTCTGAAACATAGTAATTTTTTATTTAACAAGTACTTAATAGCACTTTCTGTGTACCACGCCCCATTCTAAGTGCTCTATAAATATTAACTCAATCCTCATAACAACCTTATGTGGCAGCTTCTATTATCATTGTTCCCATTTTACAGTTATCTGTAAACATATCTCATCTTTCCAGGTAGCTTTCCAGTTATCTTTCCAGTTATCTGGAAAGATAAGATAAGGAAACTGAGACACAGGTAACTTAAGTAACTTTCTCCAGGTCAGGCAGCTAGTGAATGGCAGTCCTAGAAAAAGAGAGAGGAGATGGGATTTGAAACTCAAAGTCTGGCTCCAGTGTCTATGCTCTTAAGCACTATGCTATAAAATATTAGAGATAATGCTGAAAAAAATAAGTAGACTGTTATGACAGTTGCATATTTAGATGTATTAGGAATACATTCCTTCTTCTTTTATGTTCATTGCTATGGAAAATGTCTTGCATTATGAGATGCCTTCAGGAATTCATCTGTTGCAAGAAAAAAAAAAACTCTACCAACTTCTACTGCCAGATTCTCCTCATAGAGGCTCTACTCACCTTCCATTGCTGAAACTGTGCACCTCAGATTGGGACTTGAACCGACGTGCCAGGACTCGAACATGGCCAAAACCCACAATCTTCCAACTGAGATCACACACCTGGTTTCAGGACTTAATGAAGCTCAGGTTCCTGACATCTTATCGCAGAAAGAATTCAGTGAGAGACCAAGTGATAGGTAAGAAGTGGATTTATTTAGAGAGAAACACTCTCCACAGACAGAGTGTGGGCTATCTCAGAAGGTGAGAAAGGCACAAGGGTTTGGGGGTTGTCAGTTTTTATAGGGATGGGTAATTTCATAGGCTAATGAGTGGGAGGAGTATTCCAGCTATTTGGGGAAGGGGCGGGGATTTCCAGGAATTAGGCCACCAGCCACTTTTTGATCCTTATCGTCAGCCTTGGAACTATGGTGGCACCTGTGGGTGTGTCATTTAGCTTGATGATATGTTACAGTGAGTGTATACTGAGGCTCAAGGTCTAGTGGAAGTCAACTTGTCTGCCATCTTGCACCCATTTGGTTCTAATCAGTTTGGGTCATGTCCTCAGGCTATGTCATTCTTTCAAAGGTTGTGCCCTGTTCCCTTCCCCACTGTTTCCTTCCCACCATCATTGCCGCATCCCTCTCCAGATTTTATTATTATCCGTTTTCTAGAAAGACCCTTGAACCCCTCCAGGGTCTGACTCTGGAACCCACATAAGTAGGGTACATGCTCGCTGAGATCTCCAAAACCATTAAGAGATGGTTTAAGGACACCTACTTCACAAGGTCTGTGAGAAGACCCTCAAGATTTTCTCAATGAGAAAACCTACGAGAAATGCTTCAAACTGTGCCTGGCTCATAGTAAGTGCTGCTTAACTTCAAACATGTTTCTTCCTATTACCCTCTCCCACCATATCTACCAAACTATCTGCATCTACTCCACAAGCAATTCAATAAAGACATTTTTTTTTCAACAAATGGTGCTAGGAATTGGATACCCATGTGTAAAAAGGTGAATTTATTTATTTTTTAAAATTAATCTATTTATTTTTGGCTGCACTGGGTCTTCGTTGCTGTGCACGGGCTTTCTCTGGTTGCATCGAGCGGGGGCTACTCTTTGTCGCAGTGCGTGGGTTTCTCACTGCAATGGCTTCTCTTGTTGCAGAGCACGGGCTCTAGGCGCTCGGGCTTCAGTAGTTGCGGCTCGCGGGCTCTAGAGCATAGGCTCAGTAGTTGTGGCGCACGGGCTTAGTTGCTCCACAGCATGTGGGATCTTCCCAGACCAGAGATTGAACTCATGTACCCTGCATTGGCAGGCAGATTCTTTTTTTTTTTTTTTTTTTGCGGTACGCAGGCGTCTCACTGTTGTGACCTCTCCCGTCGCGGAGCACAGGCTCCGGATGCGCAGGCTCAGCGGCCATGGCTCACGGGCCCAGCCGCTCCGCGGCATGTGGGATCTTCCCGGACCGGGGCATGAACCCATGTCCCCTGCATCGGCAGGCGGACTCTCAACCACTGCGCCACCAGGGAAGACCGGCAGGCAGATTCTTAACCACTGTGCCACCAGGGAAGTCCCTAAAAAGGTGAATTTAGACCCTCACCTCCAACAAAATTGAGTTACAAAAACTAAATCAACGTAAATTTAAGAAGTACAAATATAAAACTTCTAGAAGAAAAACAGGAAAAAAATCATTACTTTGGGATGGGAAAAGATTTCTTAAATACAATACCAAAATCACAATTCATAAAAGAAAGAAAGAATCAGTATATTGGACTTCATCCAAAGTTAAAACTTTTTTTTTTGGCCATGCCTTGCAGCATGTGGGATCTTAGTTCCCCAGCCAGGGTTCGAACCTGTGCTTCCTGCAGTGGAAGCATGGGGTCCTAACCACTGGACCGTCAGGGAATTCCCCAAATTTAAAACTTTTGCACTTTATTAAACATTATTAAGAAAATAAAAGACAAGTCAGAACCTGGGAGAAAATATTTGCAAAGCTGATAAAGAACCTGTATCCAAGGGAATTCCCTGGCAGTCCAGTGGTTAGGACACCAGGCTTCCACTGGCAGTGGGCACAGGTTCGATCCCTGGTTGGGGAACTAAGATCCCGCAAGCCGCACAGCAGAGCCAAACCAAAAAAAAAAACAAAAAACCCTTGTATCCAGAATATAAAAATAACCCTTACAACTCAATAATCAGACAAACAACCCATTTAAAAATGCCCAAAAGGGGGCTTCCCTGGTGGCGCAGTAGTTGAGAATCTGCCTGCCAATGCAGGGGACACGGGTTCGAGCCCTGGTCTGGGAAGATCCCACATGCCGCAGAGCAGCTAGGCCCGTGAGCCACAACTACTGAGCCTGCGCATCTGGAGCCGGTGCTCCACAACAAGAGAGGCCGCGATAGTGAGAGGCCCGCACACCATGATGAAGAGTGGCCCCACTTGCCGCAACTAGAGAAAGCCCTTGCACAGAACTGAAGACCCAACACAGCCATAAATAAATAAATAAATAAGTGCCCAAAAGGGGACTTCTCTGGTGGTTCAGTGGTTAAGAATCTGCCTTCCAATGCAGGGAATGTGAGTTTGATCCCCAGTCAGGAAACTAAGATCCCACATGCCAGGGGTTGGGGGGGCGGTATATTGAATAAGCCCAGGCGCCAGAACAAAGATCCCATGTGCCACAACTGAAACAGGAGGAAAGGGGCAGGGCACATTTGAAAGAATGACATAGCCTGAGGACATGACATAAACTGATTAGAACCAAATGGGTCCACGATGGCAGACAAGTCGACTTCCACTAGACCTTGAGCCTCAGTATACACTCACTGTAACACATCAGTAAGCTAAATGACACACCCACAGGCGCCATGACATTTCCAAGGCTGACCATAAGGATCAAAACGTGGGCAGTGGCCCACTTCCTGGAAATCCCCTCCCCTTCCTGAAATAGCTGGAATACTCCTCCCACTCATTAGCCTATGAAATTACCCACGCCTATAAAAACTGACAACCCCATACCCTAGGGTTGCTCTTGCTTTCTGAGATGGCCCACACTATGTCTGTGGAGTGTGTTTCTCTCTAAATAAATCCACTTGTTACCTATCACCTTGTCTCTCACTGAACTCTTTCTGCGATGACACATCAAGAACTTGAGTTTCAGGGCTTCCCTGGTGGTGCAGTGGTTGAGAGTCCGCCTGCTGATGCAGGGGACATGGGTTCATGCCCCGGTCCAGGAAGATACCACATGCCGCGGAGCGGCTGGGCCCGTGAGCCATGGCCGCTGAGCCTGTGCGTCCGGAGCCTGTGCTCCGCAACGGGAGAGGCCACAACAGTGAGAGGCCCGCGTACCGCAAGAAAAAAAAAAGACAACCCTCAAAATGGGAGAAAATATTTGCAGACGAAGCAACAGACAAAGGATTAACCTCCAAAATATACAGGTAGCTCATGCAGCTCAATATTAAAAAAACAACCCAGGGCTTCCCTGGTGGCGCAGTGGTTGAGAGTCCTCCTGCCGATGCAGGGGATACGGGTTTGTGCCCCGGTCTGGGAAGATCCCACATGCCGCGGAGCGGCTGGGCCCGTGAGCCATGGCCGCTGAGCCTGCGCATCCGGAGCGTGTGCTCCGCAATGGGAGAGGCCACAACAGTGAGAGGCCCACGTACCGCAAAAAAACAAAAAAACCAATTAAATACTGGGAAGAAGACCTAAATAGACATTTCTCCAAAGAAGACATACAGATGGTCAAGAGGCACATGAACAGCTGCTCAACGTCACTAATTATTAGAGAAATGCAAATCAAAACTACAATGAGGCATCCCCTCACACCAGTTAGAATGGGCATCATCAGAAAATCTCCAAACAACAAATGCTGGAGAGGGTGTGGAGAAAGGGAACCCTCTTGCACTGTTGGTGGGAATGTAAATGGATACAGCCACTATGGAGGACAGTATGGAGGTTCCTTAAAAAACTAAAAATAGAATTACCATATGACCCAGCAATCCCACTACTGGGCATATACCCTGAGAAAACCATAATTCAAAAAGACACATGCACCTCATTGTTCATTGCAGCCCTATTTACAATAGCCAGGACATGGAAGCAACCTAAATGCCCATCGACAGATGAATGGATAAAGATGTGGTACGTATATACAGTGGAATATTACTCAGCCATAAAAAGGAATGAAATTGGGTCATTTGTAGAGACATGGATGGATCTAGAGAGTGTCATACAGAGTGAAGTAAGTCAGAAAGAGAAAAACAAATATCATATATTAACGCATATATGTGGAACCTAGAAAATGGTACAGTTGAACCAGTTTGCAGGGCAGAAATGGAGACACAGATGTAGAGAACAAACGTATGGACACCAAGGGGGAAAGTGTTGGGGTGGGGGAGGGGATGAATTGGGAGATTGGGATTGACATGTATACACTAATATGTATAAAATGGATAACTAATAAGAACCTGCTTTATAAAAAAGTAAATTAAAAAAAGTCTATGTGTTTGAAAAAAAAAAGTTAAACATAAACTTAGCATGTAACCAGGCAATTCCACTCCTAGGTAACTATCCAAGACAAGTGAAAACATATGTCCATACAAAAACCTGTACTCAAAAGTTTACAACAGGTTCATTGATCAGAGCCCAAAACATGAAACAACGGAAATGTCCATCTACCGCTGAACTGATAAACAAATTGTGAAATAGCTGTACAATGGAATTCTATTCAACAATAAATGAATGACTTACTGATACGTGCAATAATCTAAATGAATCTCAAAAGCATTGTGCTAAATGAAAGAAGCCAGACATAAAAGACTACATACTGTAGGATTCACATGGCATTCTGGAAAAGGCAAAACTACAGCGACAGAAAGTAAGAGCAGTAGTCGTTAGGTCCTATGGGTGGGAGAAGGAGATTGGTTCCAAAGAAATGTTAAAAAACAAAGCCTAACCGAGTAAATTTGAAGAGTTCATTGGCTTTATTAAGTGATTCATTTAATAAATCTTTTTTTTTTTTTTGCTGTACGCGGGCCTCTCACTGTTGTGGCCTCTCCCGTTGCGGAGCACAGGCTCTGGATGCGCAGGCTCAGCGGCCATGGCTCACAGGCCCCACGGGCCCAGCTGCTCCGCGGCATGTGGGATCTTCCCGGACCGGGACACGAACCCGTATCCCTTGAATCGGCAGGCAGACTCTCAACCACTGTGCCACCAGGGAAGCCCAATAAATCATTTAATTAGTTGTCAGCATCCCAACTAGCAAGTAGAAAGGTGCTCTGAGGAGCTGTACAAAATGGAAGCTTTTTCAAGGCAGAGAGGGTGGGACAAGGAAGTAAAAAACAAAAGAAAGGATTATTTCAGGCAAGATCACCTGCCATTGGGGGAAGGGCAGGGGTCTATCATGTACATTACCTCACTAGTGTTAATCAGGAAATTCCAGACTGGAATTTTATAATTCCACTCCTGGAAGAATCTGAAACTACAATTAGGTTACAGACTAAGCTTTGGTGTGCTGACCTGGGAGTCACTTAGCACGAGTGACTCCATTTTGGGCCTACTACTTTTTTTTTTTAACAGAGACATAAGGGAATTTTGAGGGGTGATGGAAGTGTTCTAGATCATGATTGTGGTGGTAGTAATATGACCATGTATATCTGTCAAAAGTTAATAAATTGTATGCTTAAAATTGGGGGAATTTTATTGTATATAAAGTATACCTCAATAAAGCTGATTTGTAAAAATCGAAATCAGCCATTTCTGGCAGTTGCTTAGGGAATGAGCTCAGTTTTCTAAAAGTCAATAAATAAAGGGGAATATTAAGTTTTTTTTTTTTTGGGGGGGGGGAATATTAAGTTTTATCCTGCCTTTCCTGTGTGAAATATATTTCAAATAGTGGAAAGAGGGAAAATTCTTTTTTACACAAGTCCAATTAAAAAATGTTAATGGGGGGGCTTCCCTGGTGGCGCAGTGGTTGAGAGTCCGCCTGCCGATGAAGGGAACACGGGTTCGTGCCCCGGTCCGGGAGGATCCCACGTGCCGCAGAGCGGCTAGGCCCGTGAGCCGTGGCCGCTGAGCCTGTGCCTCCGGAGCCTGTGCTCTGCAACGGGAGAGGCCACAACAGTGGGAGGCCCGTGTACCGCAAAAAAAAAAAAAAAAAAAAAAAATGTTAATGGGGATTCCCTGGCAGTCCAGTGGTTAGGACTCCGCACTTTCATTGCCCAGACCAGAGTTCATTCCCTGGTCAGGGAACTACTAAGATCTCTCAAGCCATGTGGCACAGCCAAAAAAAAAAAAAAAAAAGCTAATGGAATGATAAAATTAGGGGGGAAAATCACCACTTTTTAACATCTGATTAAATAATGCATCTAGGCAATGAATTTCAATAGCTGCTAAAGCCATTAGGTAAAAAGCTGATGTGGGGGACTTCCCTGGCAGCACAGTGGTTAAGAATCTGCCTGCCAATTCAGGGGACACAGGTTCGAGCCCTGGTCCAGGAAGATCCCACATGCCACGAAGCAACTGAGCCCAAATGCCACACCTACTGAGACTGTGCTCAAGAGCTCTAGAGCCCGCGAGCCACAACTACTGAAGCCCGCGCACCTAGAGCCCGTGCTCCACAACAAGAGAAACCACTACAATGAGAAGTCTGCGCACTGCAACGAAGAGTAGCTCCTGCTCGCTGCAACTAGAGAAAGCCCGCGTGCAGCTACAAAGACCCAATGCAGCCAAAAATAAATTAGTTAATTAGTTAATTTTTTTAAAATGCTGATGTGAGATTTTCTAATGAAGGGATCAGATTGACATCTCCTGAACTCACTTACCCATCTTAGTATCAGTAAAAATGACACAATCATGACATTTTGTCTATCCTGTTGTGATGTCATGGGAAATACATAGTACCACTTATGAAGTTTTCTTGCCCTCCAAATTGAACAGAATCTGATCAAGCTTCAAGTTATAATTCCAGGAAAATTGAAAGACAGAGGAAAATGTTCAATGATACCATGAGGATGTAATTAGCCAAAATCTAAAGTGTGGGAAATTCTAGAAGGCAAGTGATCTAGTCTTTGCAACAAGTAAGTGGAATGGGGTGGAGAGTGGGGGGATTACAAAGAGAATATGAAAAAGAGAAATAATTATAGATTAAAAGTGATTTAGGGGCTTCCCTGGTGGCGCAGTGGTTGAGAGTCCGCCTGCCGATGCAGGGGACACGGGTTCGTGCCCCGATCCCGGAAGATCCCACATGCCGCGGAGCGGCTGGGCCCGCGGGCCATGGCCGCGGAGCCTGTGTGTCCGGAGCCTGTGCTCCGCAACGGGAGAGGCCACAGCAGTGAGAGGCCCGCGTACAGCAAAAAAAAAAAAGTGATTTAGGAGATACATCTCACAAACATAATATTTGGATCTTGTCTGGATCCTGATTTGAACAAACTGTAAAAGCCTTTTTGAGACAGAGGAAATTGATCACAAAGTAGGGTATGAGGTATATTAAGAAATTATTGTTGTTGTTTTAGGTATGATAATGGTATAATTGTTATAAGAAGAGGAAGAAGATGAAGAAGAAGGAGAAGGAGGAGAAGAAGGGGAAGGAGGGGAAGGAGGAGGAAGGGGAAGAGGAGAGAGGAAGGGGGAGGGGGGAGGAAGGGGAAGAGGAGAGAGGAAGGGGGAAGGAGGAGGAAGGGGAAGAGGAGAGAGGAAGGGGGAGAGGAGAGAGGAAGCGGGAAGGGGGAGGGAAAGGGAAGAGGAGAGAGGAAGGGGGAAGGGGGAGGGAAGGGGGAGAGGAGAGAGGAAGGGGGAAGGAGGAGTAAGGGGAAGAGGAGAGAGGAAGGGGGAGAGGAGAGAGGAAGGAGGAAGGGGGAGGGAAAGGGAAGAGGAGAGAGGAAGGGGGAAGGAGGAGGAAGGGGAAGAGGAGAGAGGAAGGGGGAGAGGAGAGAGGAAGCGGGAAGGAGGAGGGAAGGGAGAGAGAAGAGGCAGGGGAGGGGAAGGAGATTGTTAACCACTAGAGATACATACTGAAGTACATACAAATGAAAGAATATATTTGGGATTTAAATACTGTAAGAAAAGGGACAGGAAGTGGTGAAAGTTGGGTAGGGAGGAAGAAATACATAAAATAAGAAAGACAAAATATTGATTACCATTGAAGTTTAATGTGAGTACATGCAGGTTCGCTCTATTGCTCTCCCTCTACCTTTCTGTGTTTTGAAGTTTTATAAATTAAAACTTTTTAAAGGTTTTGATCGGACCAAATAGAATACTTACTTTACTATTCCTTGTTCCTCCTCCAAGCACAGCATTTTGTACCTCCTGCAGCTCAGGCCAGACTCTGGGAGCCATCCTTGATGACTATCTTTCCCTCACTTGCCACATCTAATCCATTAGCAAGTTCCATTGACTCAGCTTCCAAAAGATCCCCTGAATCTGATTCCTCTTCACCATCTCCACTGTGGCCAGCCTAGTCTAAGCTGTCATTAGCTCTCGTGAGAACCTCTGCCTCCCTCTCCGTGATCTCACCATTGCCCTTCACAGTCTACTCTCCACAGAGCTCTCAGAGTCGTTTATTTAAAGCATAAATATTATCACGTCCCTTCCCTGCTGAAAGCCCTTCAGTGGTTTTCTGTGACAATTAAAACAAATTCCAAGTACCAAGTCAGGACCCATGTACCCTGACCAGCCCTCCTGAAGTGGCCCCTGCCAACCTCCTGTTCTCTGAGAGGATTAGGGGTATCCTGCCACTACTCAGATGGCCTTATTCTGCTCCAGACTGTGGTGTCCTCTGAGGTTGGCAGGAAAGATCCTCTTCGGGCCCATCTCCAAACTCTACTGCTCCTCAGAAACACCGCCCCATCTGCTTATGAATGAAATACTTCCTTTAGCTATTCGTGTTCCTCCATTCAATCCAATACACAATACCTCTGGGAGGTGTCATTCCTAAAGCTAGTTTTCCTTTGTTATACAGACATACCTGTTTTATTGCACTTCACTTTATTGCCCTTCCCAGATTTTAAGGTTTTTACAAATTGAAGGTTGGTGGCAACCGTGCCTGGAGCAGGCCTATCAGCGCCATTTTTCCAATAGCATTTGCTCACTTCATGTCTCGTTTTGGTAATTCTGGCAATAATTCCAACTTTTTCATGATTATTATATGTGTCATGGTGATCTGTGCTCTTCAATGTTACTATTGTAATTATTTTGGGGTGCCATGAGCTACGCCCATATAAGACAGCAAAATGAATCAATGTGTGGGCTCTGCCGGCTCCACTGCCCAGCCATTCTCCCACCTCTCTCCCTCTTCTGGGACCTCTCTATTCCCTGAGACACAACAATATTGAGATGAGGCCAATTAATAACTCAACAAAGGCCTCTAGGGAATTCCCTGATGGTCCAGTGGTTCGGATGCCACGCTTTCACTGCCAAGGGTACGGGTTCAATTCCTCGTTGGGGAACTAAGATCCCACAAGCTGCAAGGCGCAGCCAAAAATTAAAAAATAAAAAAAAATTTTTTTAATTAAAAAAAAAAGCAAAGTCCTCTAAGTATTCAAGTGAAAGGAAGAGTCACACATCCCTCACTTTAAATCAAAAGCTAGAAATGATGAAGCTTTGTGAGGAAAGTATGCCGAAAACCAAGACAGGTCAAAACTAAGCCTCTCTCGGGTTTCCCTGGTGGCGCAGTGGTTGAGAGTCCGCCTGCCGATGCAGGGGACACAGGTTTGTGCCCCGGTCCAGGAAGATCCCACATGCCGCGGGGCAGCTGGGCCCGTGAGCCATGGCCGCTGAGCCTGCGCGTCCGGAGCCTGTGCTCCGCAATGGGAGAGGCCACAACAGTGAGAGGCCCACGTACCACAAAAAAAAAAAAAAAAAAGAAAAGAAAAGAAAAGAAAAAGAAAAAGCTAAGCCTCTTGCCTCAAGCAGTTGGCCGAGTTATGGGGTGGAGGGGGGGCGTTGTGGCACAGGTTCTTGAAGGAAATTAGAAGTGCTACTCAGTAAACACACAATGATAAGAAAGTGAAACAGCCTTATTGCTGGTATGGATAAAGTTTTAGTGCTCTGGATAGTTGACATAAGACCAAACCAGCCACAATATCACATAAGTCAAAACTTAATCCAGAACAGAGCTCTAGCTCTCTTCAATTCTGTGAAGGCTGAGAGAGGCGAGGAAGCAGAAGAAAAGTTACCCAGAGGATCTAGCTAAGATAACTAATGAATGTGGCTATACTAAACAACACACTTTCAGGGTAGCTGAAACAGGCTTCTATTGGAAGTAGATGTCATCTTGGACTTTCATAGCTAGAGAGAAGTCAATGCCTGGCTTCAAAGCTTCAAAGGACAGAATGACATTTGTTAGGAGCTAATGGAGCTGGTGATATGAAGTTAAGCCAATGCTCATTTGCCATTCTTAAAATCCTTGGACCCTTAGGAATTATGCTAAATCTACTCAGCCTGTGCTCTATAAATGGAACAACAAAGCCTGGATGACAGCACATCTGTTTACAACATGGTTTACTGAGTATTTTAAGCCCACTGTTGAGACATACTGCTCAGAAAAAAAGATTTCTTTTGAAATATTACTGCTCATTGGCAATGCACCTGGTCACCCAAGAGCAATGATGGAGAGGTACAAGGATATTAATGTTGTTTTCATGCCTGCTAACACAACATCCATTCTGCAGCCTGTGGATCAAGGGGTAATTTGGGCTTTGAAGTCTCATCATTTGAGAAATACATTTCGTAAGGCTGTAGCTGCCATAGATAGTGATTCCTCTGATGATCCGGGCAAAGTCCATTGAAAACCTTCTGTAAAGGATTCACCATTCTAGCTGCCATTAAGAACATTCACAGGAGTTTGGAAGAAGTTGACTCCAGGCAAGGTACAAAAGTACCAACTTTTACAGCTTACAATCAGGAAATCATGTGAGTTTTACCAAAATCTCTTGAATTCATCCACCACTCTCCATTCTCTTTGTAAAGATATTAAACTGAACCTGATCAGTTCAAGCCACCACCATCTTTTGCCAGCCTCTGGTCTTGCCCCTGAGGCATCCCAAATGTCTCCCTGTGGAGTGATTTTTTTCAAAAGTGAATCTGATCAAGTCGCCTCACCCATCCCCCAAGGGTCTAAACACTTTGAAAAGTCCCTCATTGACCTTAAGGTAAACTTCAAACTCCTTGGCAGACAAATAGGTTCCTTCCAGATCAGGTTTGCCACTTCGCCTTACCCCGCCCCACCCACACCCAAAAGGAATCCGAACACTTGCAGTTCCCACAGCAGAATTTTCTTGCTGGCAATAATAGTTGTTTTTCTCTTTCTGTATTGCCATGGCCAGCTAGCTCCTCCTGGTCATTCATGGTGCAGCTACCATGTCATCTGCTCAGGGGAGGCTTTCCTACTCTAAGTGCTCACCCTACTTTAGCAAGTTCACACTGTATTCTAATTGGCTGTTCACCTCCTAGTTCCCTATCTCTCTGTCCTTACCCTCACTCTAAGACTGTGGGTTCCTTGATGGCTGAGACTCTCCTAGTACCTCTTAGAGCATAACATCTAGCACAACGGCAGGCACATAAGTGTTTGATGAATATTCATTGAATGGATGAATGAACAAATCAGTTGATTGCTAAGGATTACCCCTATTTGCAGTACACTATTGTTTTAATAATTAAAATTTCTGCACAATACATATAATTAAATTAAAATAAAGAATTAAAAACAGATTGAAGGAAATATATGTATGTCAAATACAATTTAAAGAGTTCATTTAAGATTTCTAGGAAAATCACAGAGGCCGTAAAAGGAAGACCTAAATCTAACTGCTAACACCACCAGTGACTGTAAAGGAATAACCAGACAGATGACCTTCGCAAGGAAGAAAATGTCCCTTGGCATTTTTGTTTTCAAGGAACAGATATCCTTTCCCATATGAAGATCTACAAGTTGCAGTGGGGAAACCAGACCCCATTCTTGAACAAGACCCTTCTGATATTACATCCTTCACAAGGGTTGCTTTACAATTGATTGGGTGATGGTCTTAAACTGAGAATTTTATGATTAGCATAATTACATCCCATCCTTTGCATCTTCCTAATTGTCCCTTTACAAATCATTTTCATATAATCACATAACCAAACCTAACAAATGTTGACGAATAAATGTCTTGTCTATACCTAATAATAGGTGGTCTTGTCCTAGAACTACAAACCTTTTATTTAAACTTTTTATATTGGAGTATAGTTGATTAAAATATTGTGTTAGTTTCAGGTGTATAGCAAAGTGATTCAGTTATATATATACATGTATCTATTCTTTTTCAAATTCTTTTCCCATTTAGGTTGCTACATAATATTGAGCAGAGCCCTGTGCTACAGAATAAGTAGGTCCTTGTTGGTTATCCCTTTTTTTTTTTTTTTCCAATACTTTGGTTGAGCCGGGTCTTGGTTGTGGCATGCGGGACCTTCATTGCAGCATGTGGACTTCTTAGCAAGCATGTGGGATCCAGCTCCCCATCCAGGGATCGAACCCGGGCCCCCGACATTGGGAGCGTGGAATCTTAACCACACCAGGGAAGTCGTGGTTATCCATTTTAAATAGAGCAGTTTGTACATGTCAATCCCAAACTCCCTAACTATCCCTCCCCCACCGCCACCGCCACCCCGCACCTTTCTCCCTGGTAACCATAAATTCGTTCTCTAAGCCTCTGGGTCTGTTTCTGAACAAACCTGTTTTTTTTTTTTTTTTTTTTTGGTTTCTTTTTTTTTTGCGGTACACGGGCCTCCCACCGCTGCGGCCTCTCCCGTTGCGGAGCACAGCCTCCGGACGCGCAGGCTCAGCAGCCATGGCTCACGGGCCCAGCCGCTCCGCGGCATGCGGGATCCTCCCGGACCGGGGCACGAACCCGCGTCCCCTGCATTAGCAGGCGGACTCTCAACCACTGCGCCACCAGGGAAGTCCACAAACCTGTTTTTAATTGATTGATATTTAGAATCCGTAACTTTATTTCTGGATACAAAAAAAAGAAGAATTTTGAGACGGTTCCTAAGGGGGCAATTCGTTTTCAGATCTTGTTCCACACTCCCTTTCTCCTCCGCCCTCCCACACCTCTTCAAATCTCGTTCCTTGGCTGGGAATTTCGCGAGATGTCGAGTTCTCATGAATTCTCCCGTGAACCACCGCTCTTCCTTTTCCGGTCAGCGGCCTGAGGTGAGTGTTTCTTTGGCGTCTCTTCCGAGTGGGGAATCCTCTGGTTATCGCTGCCATCCTGGCCTCGGCGGTGCCGATTTCGAGACCCTCGGGAGGAGGACTCTCGCGGCTACTGATTTCTTCCTGGGAGCGGCGTTCTGTGCGGGGAGACGTGTCGGAGTCCCCCGCTTGGCGCCCCGGTGCTCTCGGGCCTCAGCGGGGCGCGATGGTTGGGAAGGGGGCTGGCCGGGGGTACAGGCAGGCTGTAGTGGTTCCCGACTCCGGAGGTCCAGTGTCTTCGCGGTGAGTGGTGGCTGCTAACGCAGCGCATTTGTGGCCGCATCGAGAGAAATTTGGGGGTGGGGGATAAAGTCAAGTAGGGTCGAGGCTTTTATTCAGTGGCTGAACGTTAAGTGTTTCGAGTTCAGCGGCGCTTAATGCGAGTAATTGAAAGTGTGGAAAAAAGACTGGATTACGTGTGAAGTTGGGTGAGTAAAGGAGGTTTCTGTAGGGGGAGCCTGTAGAGGGTTGTAGTTGGGTCGAGTTCGTCCGAAGGATCCAGGCTTGGATTGAAACAGGCTGTGTTTCCTTCCAGAGGGTAAAAGGAACGATGTCCGTGTCACTAGTCTTAGTGTCAGCACTGCTGTAGTCACTGGTAGTCCCACACGGGAAGAAACAGTGGATAGAAGGATGGCTGCGATGATGGCATTTCTTAGGACACCTTTGGATTAATCATGAAAACAACTACTCTCTGAGCAGCTGCGGGCAGCGTTTAGTACATAAACCGTGTAAGTTACTGTAAATGTGTTGACAGAATTATACTTGCTCGTTTCCAGGTGACCTCTAAAAATGGTTCGCTATTCACTTGACCCAGAAAATCCCACAAAATGTAAGTGAACACGAAACATTTTTTATTTTGGAGTAAGAGGCAACAAGATGCCCAGAATTAACCAAAACTTTTCTCTTTGGTATTTTTTAGCATGCAAGTCGAGAGGTTCAAATCTTCGTGTTCACTTTAAGGTAAGTGAATCATTTATGCTCTAAAAGAGTTGTTTCACGAGTTCTAGTGAGTATTTTTTAACCATTCTAAAAAGGTAGCTGCAGTGATGCGTTTCTTAGGACACCTTTGGATTTACCGTGAAAATAAATCGGTTTTGAGCAGCCACCTTTTGGTCCGTGATCATCAGTATATAATGAGCACTTTGATTCAGGATTTGTGGAATTGGGTAAAACTGCTAGAGAACTGCTTGAGAACCTAGTGTACATTTCAAGATATGGGACACGTAATTGTAGTTCATAAGATGATGGAGAACGTATTAAAGTGAATAAACATGCCTAGGGTTCACTTTTTTCCACCTTCAAGCCTCCCTTGGCTCATAATCACAGATTTTTTTTCTTCAGTGTATCAGCTCACGTCCTAATAATGGAAAGGTTTTGGCTGTTGATAAATGTTGACATGTTGAAAATGTTAGAATTTAATGTTTAAAATCTGTGATTTTTAAAAGAATATATGGTGAACTCACAGCTTACATTATTTATATTTAGAACACTCGTGAAACAGCCCAGGCCATTAAGGGTATGCATATCCGAAAAGCCACCAAGTATCTGAAGGATGTCACTTTAAAGAAGCAGTGTGTGCCATTCCGTCGTTACAATGGTGGAGTTGGTAGGTGTGCCCAGGTGAGAATTCATAGTTGTCATTTAAAAAGACAAACTGTTAGAGAAGGTGATTGGAGGGAGTAAGAATGGCCAAGATCTGCCTTTAATCAGGCTCTTTCTGGTTGCTGTGATGACAGTCTTAGGACACCTTTGGATTAACCATGAAAAAAAACATCTTCTGAGCAACCTTGGTGTTGGTTAAAATAAACTCATCTTGTAACATTCATTTAAATGGGGGGAAGTGACGAATGGGCTCTCTGATTTTGTTTTTTAGGCCAAACAGTGGGGCTGGACGCAGGGTCGGTGGCCCAAAAAGAGTGCTGAATTTTTACTGCACATGCTCAAAAATGCAGAGAGTAATGCTGAACTTAAGGTACCCAAACCATAAGTATGTATAAACCATGTATAAACCATGTAACTTGGATTGTTATTCAGTTAAAGTTGCTGTTGTCCAGATTTATTTCCTTGATTGTCTTGCTTTCTTAAGTAGCTAAATTCTCCATTAAAAGAATTGTCTTAAATCTCTACCTCCAGTTTCCGACAGACCAGAATTTTTGTCTAAAGCATTTCAGGAGCATGGTCTGCAGTTAGTTCAAGCTTAAGTCTTTAGAATTTCCCCCCTATAATCCCAGTACATGCAAAAGAAACTTTTTTTTCCTTGAGTATTTTACCAAGGGTTTGTAAACTTTCTTGTGCCATGGACCTTTTTTATACTGTGGTTTGTGAATCCCTTCACAGGATATTTTTAAATACAATAAAATATGTACTATTCCAAAGGAACCAATGTGATTGCTGTAGTAATGATTAATGTGGTTTGTTGCCTACATTCATAGTTGAGAGACATTAAATTTCAGTTAGAAGTTAAAACAGCTTTGTTTAACTGAACAAAACCTGTGTCAACAAAACAGGTTTATCCATTTGAGGAATTATCCATTACCCTTTTGCATTTGGAAAACTGGGTCAGAACTGGAATTAATGTGGGTCTGTTTAGCTGTAGCCCTTCTAGCTGCTAAGCCTTGCTGTCAATATCCTGTTGATCATCAAGGCTTAGAAATAGACATAGACGCTACCAGATCCTATAACTCCACTCCTTTATGAATGCCACTTACAAACTTGGTGCATTTAGCACGGGGTTTTGGTAGTTAGATTTACGGAAGGACCCTTTAGAATAAAGGTTAAAAAAACTGAACAGATAACGCTATTTAAAGTCCTAAGGATTGCCTTTCAAATTATTTTTTTTAAGGCAGGGACTTGAATGATGCAGTTTGTGGTATTAAGATAAAGACGTTACCTGATTTTGTTCCAGGGCTTGGATGTAGATTCTCTGGTCATTGAGCATATCCAGGTGAACAAAGCCCCCAAGATGAGGCGCAGGACTTATAGAGCTCATGGTCGGATCAACCCATACATGAGCTCTCCGTGCCACATTGAGATGATCCTTACTGAAAAAGAACAGATTGTTCCTAAACCAGAAGAGGAGGTTGCCCAGAAGAAAAAGGTAAATTACTTAGTCTCTGCTCAGTTTCATTTGGTATGTTAGATTTGTGGTTGCTGTGATGACTGACTTAGGACACCTTTGGAATAACCATGAAAGGAGACTGTTCTGAGCAACCAGCAACCTCTTCTAACCATTTTATTTTGGCTTTCATGGGTCTCATTAGTTTCTTGATTAACAGTGAATAGTAACTTTGTATTGGTCATTCAGTATGTTAAAACCCTGTGATTACCTGCTTATGTCCCCACCTAGATGTCCATAGCCAGTTCAAATGCAACATGTCCAAAACTGGGCTCTCCTCCCTGCCCCCCAATAAGCTTGTTTTCAGTATATGATTACATTTAGTTCTTTTAGCCTAAAACCTGGGAGTGATTCTTCACACCTAACGGATTTGTCTTCTGTTGGTTTTATCATTAAATATTCTCCTCCAGCCTTGCTGCCACTTAGTCTTACCAGCCGGGCCCCCTACCTGCAGTCTTGGTCTCTCCTGCTTACTACCCTGATGTCCTCCTGGCTGCCCTTCTCCCCGTACCACTTCTCTACGCCAAAGGACTCTATGTTGTTCCCTTTATGTTGACATTTCCGATTACTCTTTCATTGAGATACAACCTTCTGGAATCTTAATAGTGCTTTTTTCTTTTCCCCAGATATCCCAGAAGAAATTGAAGAAACAAAAACTTATGGCCCGGGAATAAATGCTGCAAAAAATAAATGCAAATAAAAGTAAAAGCAGAGTGTTGGTTGTCTTCATTAGTAAATCTATTTCAAGTGTCATCACAAAATGAAACAAATGAGTTTTCATAAAACATGCTGTTTTGCATCTTTTGGTGCTTTGCATAAAATGGAATTAGAACATGAGGAATCTTTTCACCCACTTTATTGAGATTTAACACGCTGTACAGTAGCATTTAGTATATTCAGTTATGCATCCATCAGCACAAGGAATTTTAGAGTTTTTCATGATCCCAAAGAGGAACCTTGGTAGTGGTTGGCTGTCACCTCCCCCCCAATCCAGTGCTGGGTGACTACTTAACCTATTTCTGACTAGATTTGCCTCTTCTGGACAATTCATATAAATGAAATCAGTGTGACATTCCTCACTGGCTTTGACTTGCTTGACTTAGCAGGATTTTTTCAGGGTTGTAGCATGTATCTGTGGTTCATCATCATTTGGGGCTTTTATTCTTTTAGCTACTATTAGCGTTGCTGTGAACTATAAAAGTTCTTGTGTGGGCATATTTTCCTTTCACTTGGGTGTATACCAAGAGTGGTATTGCAGGGTCATAAGGTAATTTTAGTGAACACTGGAGGAATTGCAGGACTCCTACAGCAGAGCCGTTTACAGTGCGACCAGCAGTGTATGAAAGTTCGAATTTCTTCATCGCCTAGATTTCGCTGATTATAGCTGTCCTAGGAGGAAAGTTGTATACCCATTTCTTGTAAAAATAACCGCTCAAAGCTGACGATGTTAATTTCCCTTGCTCTTGAATTTAAGACCCTTGTAGCAGGGTGAGTAGCTTAGCCACAACTGCGTTCGAAAATAGCCTAGCCATCACGGCAAGCTTCCCTGTTGGTGAGTCACCGGTACAGGCGCTTATCTTATGGGTCCGCGTCATAGACCTTCCACTGACCGGACACTGGGGAGCACAGCACTTCCGCCTCGCCCGCAAGCTCTAAGCTGACTGCGGGGCTGCGCCGGAAACCGCCCCCGCAGGGCGTCACCGTTACGTCGGGTGCGTCCTCAGGCTGACGCAGGCGCGCCTGTGTCGGTCCGTCTTGCGGTGCCCATTGGGTTGGCTGCGTCACGTCCCCCCGGCGACCCTCCCTCCGGAAGCGTGGACACGGCCACTGGGGCTTGGTGGCCGCGGGTGAGCGGGGCCTGGTGGGTCCGGGCTGCGGCCGGAGCTTCGGGGCGCTGCTCGTTCTCCTGCCCTCAAGGTACACCAGCGCCCCTGCCCTGTGCCTCCCCCTGCGTCGGTCTCCACCCCTTCCTGCCTCCGTCCGCCTCTCTTTGCCTCAGGTTCCGCTCTCTGGCCTGCATTGTCGGTATCACTTTTTATCGTCGCCACCATTCGCTCGTACTCTCCCTTGTGTTTCAGTCCTTGCCTTTGACTTAGCCTGTCCCGCTCTCTTTTGTCTCCAGTGAAGTGATCCGCTGACTGGTTACTTAGAGGAAGTGGCGTTCCCCCGCCACAGCTGCTCTTGTTCTCATAGAGCCTCCGCCTTTTCCTGTTCCACTGTATTGGACTAAGTCGAATGCAAGAAATTCCTCTCCTCCACGTTTCAATCCATCTTTCTCGCTGTGTTGTATATTCGAGAATTGGCTTGGAGAGAGTAAATAAAATCATGATTTTATCAATTTATCATAGTCACCTTCTAGACCTTTATAAGCCATAATTATAACAAAAGTAATTAGTACTAATTGTTCTTGAGAATTCATTTAAAGCACAATTTCAAGTAGGTAAAAACCTGAATCTTTATGATGGAGGGATTGCCTGTCATCGTATTAGCGTAGTGCTCGGTAGCATTGCCAGTTGGTTTGAAGGGTTTAGTTGCATTTGAAAGTTTGGTAGAAAGGGGAATAACATGATCGTGTTTGGGGGAGAGAAAATGCAAGAGCACAGAGCTAGGAAACTGGTTTCAGCCAGTTCTAGTTACTTGTTACCTGCAGTGTGGACTTTGGACAGGTTACAACTTTTGGATGTGTTTGGGATTTGTTTTTTTTTTTTTTTTTTTTTTTATGGTAGCAACATTTACGTAGTACTTAATATATGCAGTCACGGTTCTGAGCTTTGTATTCCTATTAATTTATCTCATCCACACTACATCCCTGTGAGATCGGTACTATTATTGTCTTATTTTTACGCATGGGAGAGTTAAGGCACAGTCTGGTTAAATAATTTGCTCAGGAACACTATCTAGAAAATGGTGAATGCAGGGCTCAAATCCAGGCAGCTGCCAGCCATCCTGTTTGATTATCATGCTATGGTACCTAAACCAGTAAGAAGTCTTTTCAGATCAGATTCTAAATGTCTAGTAGCCAAAAATTATGATTTCTTGAAAAATGCTGAAAAAGACTCTTGCTCGTTTGGCTTATTTTGATCAGAGGATATATTCTTTAAAATTTTGGAACAAAATATTTTGGCAAATTCTAAAATTATTTTAATTTGTCTAGGGGACTGTTTTAAAGACTCCAGTTATGAATCCCTTATAAAATAGTTGGTCATTCCCTGATACACATTTACATTTTTATTTGTTTACAGCTCTTGTAATTCATTTCAAAGCCACATTCAGATTGGATTATGTATACCACTCTTCACTTGTGTTGTGAATCATTTTAAATTGCCTGAGCGTAGCAGTACTTACTCATTTACCACTAAATACTACTTACCTTACAATATTTGAAAATAAGTTTAACATGCTGAGTTATTAGCCTTATGCACTGTTCTGAAGTTTCTTAGTTTTTAAAGCCTTTGCTAAGGGATTACAAATTCTTGTAGGGGCCTCCCTGGTGGCGCAGTGGTTGAGAGTCCGCCTGCCGATGCAGGGGATACGGGTTCGTGCCCCGGTCTGGGAGGATCCCATATGCCGCGGAGCGGCTGGGCCCGTGAGCCATGGCCGCTGGGCCTGCGCATCCGGAGCCTGTGCTCCGCAACGGGAGAGGCCACAACAGTGAGAGGCCCGCATACCGCAAAAAGAAAGAAAAAAAAAAAAATTCTTGTAAATTTAAGAGGTCTTCGGTTTAATTGTGTGTTATGGAAGTAATATTGGCTCTTTTTCAAGAAATTGCTGATCTGGAGAATTCCAAGTTGACTTCTACTTATCAAGGAAATTTAGGTGTTCATTTTTGGAAATGGACAATTGACTTATACCAATAATACTAAATAAAACTTTTATTATTCAATATCCCTTTATTGCCATTAAAAAGAAAAAGCAAATCTGTCAAGGGAGAGGTGTTGGCTGGGAAAGGCCAGCCAGTATGCAGCCTAGAGGTCTTCCAAAGTGATATCTTAGTGAGTTCCATATTACAAGATTTGCCCTTAGCATTGTTCAGTCCCTGGAGATGATTAGGCCCTGGGAGTTAATTCACACTTAACTGGCGTATGTCAAAATTACCAAATTCCTTAATGTTTTTGTGCCTCCTTTTCTTTATCTGTAAATGGAAATGCCAGGGTACCCAACCTCACTGGGTGTTTTGAGGATTAAATGAGTTGATACGTGTAAAGGGCTTAACTGCCTAGCACCCCGCAAATGATGGTGTCATTCCTTTATCATCAAATTTATGGTTGTGGAGCAGTGATTGGAGAGGTTTGGAGGCAGGCACCTCACTATTATTTTCAGGTCTACCACCTGTTATTCCTTTACCTTGTAGATAGCAGCATTTTTATTTAATAGACTTGCTTTAAGCTAATACCTGTAGTGTGATTTAAGTTTTTCCTTCAGTGTAGAAATAGTCTTTTCATATATCTTAATCTAGGTAAATTCCTTCAGTCATTACTCTATGATGATCTAATTTGTTCTTTCTTCTTGTTAATCAACAGTTGAGGATCTCAAGCCTGGGACAATGGTGTGCATTCCTTGCATTGTCATTCCAGTTCTGCTCTGGGTCTACAAAAAGTTCCTGGAACCATATATATACCCTCTGATTTCCCCCTTTGTTAGTTGTATGTGGCCTAGGAAAGCTATACGAGAATCCAGTGATAAAAACAAAGGCAAAATAGACTGTAAGGTAAGAACACTAAAATGCCTTGAATAAGGGGGCGTGGGGATGCAGGATGAAATACTTGGCTTTTGGAAAGGCAAGTTCTTCCAACCAGAAGTTTCATTAATGTGTGTAAATTTCCTTCTTTTTTAAAATAGAGGTTTTGGATTTTTATTTGTAATTAATGTTTGCTTTAAACTAAGGTTTTAAACTAGTCCTCTGATTTATGCATTTGCTTCTTGCTTTATGGCCAAGATAATAACCAGTATTTCCTGAGTGGTAAATAGTTAATAAATAACAAGAGATGATTCTAAAATAAGCCAAGTTTCACTGACTGATAACTTTGATAAGAAATTTAATTGGTAGGATCATAGAGGTTTGTTTTTTTTTAACAAAATGGAGTTATTTTTTAAAATGAGTATTTAGACAACTCTCTTGTCTTTAGTGTTGGTGATTGTTAAATACAACTTTGTGTTCAACTGCACAAATTTAGCCATCCTGCACATTTCTAGAAGTAGTTTTTTCATTCTGAAGTTATTGTCTGTTTTTAAAGAGAATGTCTCTTAAAATGTATGTCTGTTTGTTGTAATAATATCTAAAGTGGTTTTTCATTTTAGGGTGCAGACGTAAATGGATTACCGACAAGAGGACCAACAGAAATCTCTGACGAAAAGAAAGACTAAAGTGATGGTCCCAAAGGATCTCATTGTTTGAAAAATGGATCTGATAGTATGAAGCACCTTCTTTGTACTTGTCTCTGATCTTTTTCCCTGAAACCAGAATTTGAGTTAGTTTAGATATTTACCTGACACTAATCAGGAAATACCTGGTATTTGTATTTAAAATGTAGCTTGTTATATTTAATGACCTCATTCCTGAGTTCCTTTTTCATTAAAGTAGCTTTCATTTCTTTTATTTCAGTTTTAAAAATAAGAATAAAGTAAAGGTTTGTGCCAGTAGACACTGTTACTAAATCAGTCCCTAAAAATCCTTGGGCCTCTAGCTTTTATTCAGTCTCTTCAAATTTGAGGAGTATAATTTTACTGTGAAAGAGTGCAGTGAGATTGTGCAGTGAAATGAAAGGTAGTTTTTGGAGATGATAAGGACTTGAAACAGAAAGATGTAATTACTGTCTCACTCAACGGAGCAGCTTATCTGTGAGAGTAGTCATTACTGTTTATTGCTCTGAGGAAGATAGACTAGACAGGGAAATGGGGTAACCTCTCTGAAAAATGGAACATCTTTTACATAGATGGCTAATGTATATTATAAAATTTTAATTTTTGTCGCATTCCTTCTGTTCCTACGAAAGTATTAAATATTCAGTTTAGCTTGTTGTTCTTTTTTCTTTTAAAATATAAATACTTAAAAGTAAGATTTTTTAAACCACATCAGAAATCAGGATTGTAACAGTGTGATGGCATCTGGATAGTTACGGGGCAGCGATATTTTTTTTCTTCTTCTTTTTTTTTAAAGTTTAGATTGTATCAGTTATTTTGTTCCATAATAAGACACCAAAATTTGTGGTTTTCAGCAACAGTGATGTGACTGGACAGTTATTTGCTGGTCTGAGCCTCTCCACATGATCTTTCATCCCCAGACCTCTTCATTTTAGTGTAAGGATCTATAAATATTCAAAGACGATGAGACATATCTTTATAGAATATTTATTTTCACTGAAGCAAGGAGAAGTTAGAAAGGACTCCCCGCCTTGGGTCCCCAGTGAAGTTCTGGGTCCTAACTGAGGCTCTGTTAAGCTGTGTCTGGTCAAGTCATTGATCCACCTTGGACTTCCTTTGATATAAATGTGTTTCAACTTTTCTGCCCCAGCCTACCTGAGGGATAAGATAAATTCTCATTAGCAACTAAATCCAGTTGATTAGTTTGTTTTTTAAGGTATTAAAACTATATTATGAAAATAGCAGATGTTCATAGTAGAACAATGCAAGGGCAGCTTAAATGAAAAGTTAATGTTCTTTCTCTACTCTCATTCCTTTGTTCTAGCTCCACAGATGTAACCACTATTAGCTTTTTGTATAGCCTTCTAGCAACTTTCTTAAAATATATCATTTTTTAAAAATCAAATAAGGTCTATAAAGTCCTTACTCCCATAGTCCCCAAGGGCTTTACTCATTTAGCTGTTGCTTTTGTTTAGGATTTATCTTCATATTTTAAGTGATACATGTATACTGCAGTTTTTGGAGCCATCAACTTTAAACATTATTGACTTCTTGCCATGGTTGAGATATAGCTGTTTTACACTGTAGTCCCTCTGCTTCTCCCACACATCCTCCAGATATGTTTTTTTTTTTTTTTTTTTTTTTTTTGCGGTACACGGGCCTCTCACTGTTGTGGCCTCTCCGGTTGCGGAGCACAAGCTCCGGACGTGCCGGCTCAGTGACCATGGCTCACGGGCCCAGCCGCTCCGCGGCATGTGGGATCTTCCCGGACCAGGGCACGAACCTGTGTCCCCTGCATCGGCAGGCGGACTCTCAACCACTGCACCACCAGGGAAGCCCTCCAGATATGTTTTTGTAAATTTTGGTTAAGTCATTGATCAGTGTATATATCATTATGCGTGCTCCAGATGTTTTCCATTTGCTCCTCCAAATCTCTGCTCCCTCACCCTACTCTCCTGCTCAAGAAAGCTGTATGCACTACATCAACAGGCTTCCTATGGCCTCTGGGATCTGTTGGTTTGGCCAGTGGTATCTGCAGCAGGAGATGGGAGGGAGTGAAGGAAAGAGTGAGGTCAGGTTATTTATTCCCTCGGCTCCTTCCCTTCAAGGTCTCTTCAGGTCAGATGGCGTTCCTCAGCCAGAAGTCACTGTACCTCATGGTGACCAACTCCACATGACCCCTTTCAGTTTCCACTAATGTCTCCCTTTCCTTGTCTTTTTGGGCCTAGGGTTGATGGCATCTTACTACTGGCTTTGGGACACTGCTTTATCTTGAGCGTACCATCTGCTTCTTGCTGGACACTGATAGGATGAGCAGGTGACTGCTGCTCACTGCATAGACAGTGAGTGTAGTGCGATTGAGTTTCCCTTCACTTAGAGCATTGCTTGCCTGCAGTTACTCATTACCTTTTTCTCCCGTACAGTTCCTCCATTGACTAGTTGTTGCCCAGGCCCGAGGCACAGTGGCAGTCCTTGGGACTTTTCTTCACCACTCCTGTGTTGGATCTCTTGTTCCCTGGATCCCGTATCTTCCTCTGTTGGTTTACTCCTTCATTTTTCCTGTAGCATACGAGTTTTTCTAAGTCAGTACTCTTAAAAAGTTGAGATGGATAATTTTGAAAAGTGATCCCCTAGGTCACTCCAGTTCATTTAAACCTACCTTCCTGAGAATCACTGGTCTTCTAAGGCCTTTTCTGCTTCTAGCAGTCTCCCACTAGAGCACTGGTTCCCAATCTTGTATTTTCACATACTAGTAAAAAAATATTTTTAAAAAAGTTTAGGGGGCTGCTACACTGTTACCAACTTTTTATTTTGCCAAGCGGGAATATATTAAAAGGCTGTGTCTTATTATCACTATTATTTCATAAAAGAAGACATTTTGACACCAAAAGAGTGAAGAGGAACATGGGAATAAAGGATAATAGTAGCCCATTAGTGTGAATACATTTATAAAAGATATCTTTGTTTTCGTGAGAAATTCACAATTTTGTCCATATTTTTCTTTTTCTTTTTTTTTTGTCAAAAGCTTTTTCTGCATCTATTGAGATGATCATATGGTTTTTATTCTTCAATTTGTTAATATGGTGTATCACATTGATTGTGTATATTGAAGAATCCTTGCATCCCTGGGATAAATCCCACTTGATTATGGTGTATGGTCCTTTTAATGTGTTGTTGGATTCTGTTTGCTAGTATTTTGTTGAGGATTTTTGCATCTATATTCATCAGTGATATTGGTCTTTAATTTTCTTTTTTTGTAGTTTCTTTGTCTGGTTTTGGTATCAGGGTGATGGTGGCCTCATAGAATGAGTTTGGGAGTGTTCCTTCCTCTACAATTTTCTGGAAGAGTTTGAGAAGGATGGGTGTTAGCTCTTCTCTAAGTGTTTGGTAGAATTCACCTGTGAAGCCATGTGGTCCTGGACTTCTGTTTGTTGGGAGATTTTTAATCACAGTTTCAATTTCATTGCTTGTGATTGGTCTGTTCATATTTTCTATTTCTTCCTGGTTCAGTCTTGGAAGATTATACCTTTCTAAGAATTTGTCCGTTTCTTCCAGGTTGTCCATTTTATTGGCATAGAGTTGCTCATAGTAGTCTCTTAGGATGCTTTGTGTTTCTGCGGTGTCTGTTGTAACTTCTCCTTTTTCATTTCTAATTTTATTGATGTGAGTCCTCTCCCTCTTTTTCTTGATGAGTCTGGCTAATGGTTTATCAATTTTGTTTCTCTTCTCAAAGAACCAACTTTTAGTTTTATTGATCTTTGCTATTGTTTTCTTTGTTTCTCTTTCATTTATTTCTGCTCTGATCTTTTTGATTTCTTTCCTTCTGCTAACTTTGGGTTTTGTTTGTTCTTCTTTCTCTTGTTCCTTTAGGTGTAAGGTTAGATTGTTTATTTGAGATGTTTCTTGTTTCTTTAGGTAGGCTTGTATAGCTACAAACTGCCCTCTTAGAACTGCTTTTGCTGCATCCCATAGGTTTTGGATCGTCATGTTTTCATTGTCATTTGTCTCTAGGTATTTTCTGATTTCCTCTTTGATTTCTTCAGTGATCTCTTGGTTATTTAGTAACGTGTTGTGTAACCTCCATGTGTTTGTGTTTTTTATATTTTTTTCCCTGTAATTCATTTCTAATCTCATAGCATTGTGGTCAGAAAAGATGCTTGATATGATTTCAGTTTTCTTAAATTTACTGAGGCTTGATTTGTGACCCAAGATGTGATCTATCCTGGAGAATGTTCCATGTGCACTTGAGAAGAAAGTGTAATCTGCTGTTTTTTGATGAAATGTCCTATAAATATCACTTTATCTGGTCTGTTGTGTCATTTAAAGCTTCTGTTTCCTTATTTATTTTCATTTTGGATGATCTGTCCATTGGTGTAAGTGAGGTGTTAAAGTCCCCCACTATTATTGTGTTACTGTCCATTTCCTCTTTTATAGCTGTTAGCAGTTGCCTTATGTATTGAGGTGCTCCTATGTTGGGTGCATATATATTTATAATTGTTATATCTTCTTCTTGGATTGATCCCTTGATCATTATGTAGTGTCCTTCCTTGTCTCTTGTAACATTCTTTATTTTAAAGTCTGTTTTATCTGATATGAGTATTGCTACTCCAGTTTTCTTTTGATTTCCATTTGCATGGAATATCTTTTTCTATCCCCTCACTTCCAGTCTGAATGTGTTCCTAGGTGTGAAGTGGTTCTCTTGTAGACAGCACATATATGGGTCTTGTTTTTGTATCCATTCAGCAAGCCTGTGTCTTTTGGTTGGAGCATTTAATCCATTCACATTTAAGGTAATTATCTATAGGTATGTTCCTATGACCATTTTCTTAATTGTTTCGGGTTTGTTTTTGTAGGTCCTTTTCTTCTCTTGTGTTTCCCACTTAGAGAAGTTCCTTTAGCATTTGTTGTAGAGCTGGTTTGGTGGTGCTGAATTCTCTTAGCTTTGCTTGTCTGTAAAGCTTTTGATTTCTCCATCGAATCTGAATGAGATCCTTGCCGGGTAGTGTCATCTTGGTTGTAGGTTCTTCCCTTTCATCACTTTAAGTATACCATGCCACTCCCTTCTGGCTTGTAGAGTTTCTGCTGAGAAATCAGCTGTTAACCTTATGGGAGTTCCCTTGTATGCTACTTG
The DNA here is from genome assembly GCF_025265405.1 of Mesoplodon densirostris. Taxonomy (NCBI): domain Eukaryota; kingdom Metazoa; phylum Chordata; class Mammalia; order Artiodactyla; family Ziphiidae; genus Mesoplodon; species Mesoplodon densirostris. The sequence goes on along the minus strand of NC_082675.1, from coordinate 66,289,758 downwards.
TCGTTTTTCCCTTGCTGCTTTTAATAATTTTTCTTTGTCTTTCATTTTTTCCAATTTGATTACTATGTGTCTCAGCGTGTTTCTCCTTGGGTTTATCCTGTATGGGACTCTCTGTGCTTCCTGGACTTGGGTGGCTCTTCCCTTTCCCATGTTAGGGAAGTTTTCGACTATAATCTCTTCAGATATTTTCTCGGGTCCTTTCTCTCTCTCTCTTCTCCTTCTGGGATCCCTATAATGCAAATGTTGTTGTGTTTAATGTTGTCCAAGAGGTCTCTTAGGCTGTCTTCATTTCTTTTCATTCTTTTTTCTTTATTCTGTTCTGCAGCAGTGAATTCCACCATTCTGTCTTCCAGGTCACTTATCCCTTCTTCTGCCTCAGTTATTCTGCTATCGATTCCTTCTAGTGTAGTTTTCATTTCAGTTATTGTATTGTTCATCTCTGTTTGTTTGTTGTTTAATTCTTCTAGTTCTTTGTTAAACATTTCTCGTATCTTCTTGATCTTTGCCTCCATTCTTTTTCTGAGGTCCTGGATCATCTTCACTATCATTATTCTGAATTCTTTTTCTGGAAGGTTGCTGATCTCCACTTCATTTAGTTGTTTTTCTGGGGTTTTATCTTGTTCCTTCATCTGGTACATAGCCCTCTGCCTTTTCATCTGTCTCTCTTTCTGTGAATGTGGTTTTTGTTCCACAGGCTGCAGGATTGTAGGTCTTCTTGCTTCTCCATATTTTTCTTTTTATTGTTGGTGAAGACGTTTTTTAATAAATTTATTTAGTTTGGCTGCATTGGGTCTTCTTTGCTGTGCATCGAGCTTTCTCTAGTTGCTGTGAGTGGGGGCTACTCTTTGTTGCAATGCACGGGCTTCAGTAGTTGTGGCACATGGTCTCAGTAGTTGTCACTCACGGGCTTTAGAGCGCAGGCTCAGTAGTTGTCACTCACGGGCTTAGTTGCTCTGCGGCATGTGGGATCTTCCCGGATCCGGGATCAAACCCGTGTCCCCTGCACTGGCAGGTGGATTCTTAACCACTGTGCCACTAGGGAAGCCTGGTTGGTGAAAGCTTACCACCTATCCTTGGACTGGACTTGGTAGCCACTGTTCTATACCACACAACTATTCTCTTGCCCCCAACCCCAAAAATCAATTCTGACGTGTCAATCTATATTATATATATGTTAAGTGTAGAGTCTAGGATTCCAAAGCTATACTCTTAAATTGTCTTAAAATATTGATCCCCTACAGAGCGATCACAGCTGCTTATACCTTGTAAGACCTTAGTGGGAATAATTGGGCAGAAATGGAGAGGAAGAGTGTGGACTAATCAGTGTGGACTTGTTTTCAGTGTTTGATTTTGATCACCTTTAGTTAGCATGACTTTTTAACTTACCTAGTTTTCAATAGCTTATTTTGCCCTAGTTAACTTTAACTGCATTTCCTGTCTCTGTGAGACAGGCTCGTTTTCTCAGATAGTTCTCTGAGGCTCACCTGAAAGACTTGGGTCTTGTCTCATCTTTTTCATTACTAAGTGGCCTTCCTAGGAAACAGGTGAGTCAGCACTTCCCCAAAATGACCACGTCTGATGTGTTGATCTACTCAACAGACTGATGGGATCGAAAAGAACTTTTACCCACTGATCCTAAGCCTCTTGAACTCTCTAAAGCTAAATGTCCTAGGTTCACTCATAATCAAAAGGAAAAAGACGAGGGAAGTTCCCTTGTGGTTTCCTCTCCGTATAGCTACTGGCTAGTTCTATCTGCAAAGCCATATTCATGAATATGATAACAGTTCCTTAGGAAAGAAACAAAGTCTATGGGTAGATGTATTTAAATGAAGTGAGAGGTTAAATTGAGAAGATATGGCTGTGAAGGGCAGTGTGTGGTGGAGTAGTTGCAGAGTATACTTAAAAACTCCAAATGTTGAGCTGGTATGGACCTTCAGATACACCTAACCCCATCCTCTCATTTCTACTAAAATGGCTCAATGGCCAAAAAAAAAAAAGTTAAAAGAGGTAGCCTAGATGCTGGAACAGGGCAGGTCTGCAGGACTGCCATGTACAGTTGTGCTATGTGCACTGCCCAGTTTCAGAGAGCACCATTCACACAGACAACAATGTAAATGATGCCCCTAGATCTATACATTGCACATCCACAATCCTACTCAGAGGTCCTGCTCCTGACATGTAAATCAGCAGATGAAGTTTCACACCTCCTTGGTGTATTCATTTTCTATTGTTGCATAAAAAATTACCACAAACTTAGTGGCTTAAAACAACACAAATTTATTATCCCACATTTTCTGTAGGTCAGCCATCCGGGTATGACATGGCTGGATTCTCCACTCGGTTTCACCAGGCTGAAACCAGGACATTGAGGTTCTTGTCTGGGCTTCCAAGTTCACTGGTTGCCAGCAGAATTCATTCCCTTATGGCTGTAGGACTGAGGTTCCTACTTTCCTCTAGTCAGCCACGGACTGCACTTAGCTCCTAGAGGCTAACTGGTTTCTGGGCATCTGGCCCCTATAGGCAGCTCACAACATGGATGTTCACTTTCTTCCAGGTCAGGCAGAGCACCTCTTTGACTTCTAAACTTCTGGGACCAGCAGAGAAAATTCTCTGCTTTTAAAGGGCTCATGTGATTAAATCAGGTCCAAATAATTTCCCCAACTTAAGGTCAACTAATTTGGGATTAATTACATCTGCAAAATATCTTTACAGCAGCACCTAGTTTAGTATTTGATTGTTGTTTGGGAGAAGGTGTGCGTACATCAGGGGCCGGGAAGCTAGGAGGACCATCTGAGAAGTCTGCCTGCTGCACTTAGCCTCTTTCTTGACTGATGATTCTAGTCCTTCTATTCCTAGAATCCACTTTGGATTTAAATCTCATGGTCTCCACCTATCAGTGTCCCCAGGATACATGATTTTAAACTCTTCAGCATTTATAATTGTGAAATTTAAAGAGCTACTCAGCATAGTCTCATCTAATTTGATGATCAGAAATCATGTCAGAAGAGGGGAAGAGGAAGGCAGTTAGTGTATTTTACAGAAGAAGAAAGGCTCATAAACATGGAGACACATGTTTCAGCAGGGAAATGCAAATTAAAACCACAATGAAACAACATCGGAATGGTTAAAATTAAACATCAAGAGTTGGGAGGATGAAGAACAGAAAGTGTTTGTATATACTGCTGGTGGGAGTGTCAACTGGTACAACTGCTTTGGAAAACAACTTGGCATTCTCCAGTAAAGTAGAACATGCACTTACACTATGCCATTCCATTCTTAAGAGTCTAGATACCAGAGAAAACCCTGTATCTGTGTACCAGGAGATGTACAAGAATATCCTTAGAAGTGTTGTTTATGTAACAGCCCAAACAAAACAAAAAACCCACAAAAGTTCATGTAAAGTAGGAAGGATAAATAAATTGGTATATTAAAACCTTGTTATAATGCTTTAAGGAGAGTTCAAAGAATTCCATTATGTAAACTTTGGGGTAATATCATTTTGGGTTCATGAAATCATGGGGGCAAGCTTTCTTAGCTCACCTGATCAAGGGATCGAAAAGCCAGTCAGCAATTATTTTATGTCTAAATTCACAAAATATGTGTATACTGGAATACTATATAGCAGTGAAAAATGAAAGAACTCAAAAGTAATTATGTTGCATGATGTATGAAGAGTGGTTACTTCTGGGGGATTGGAAAGGAAGAACAAGTAAGCTTTCTAGGGTGCTGGAAATGTCTATCTCCATGTGATTGGTGGTTACACACATATATATTGAGAAGATACACATAAGAGAAGATTTAGATACAACCTTAACATTTGCCAGTTTACTACTATAGGCAAGTCAATAAAAAAGTAAATATAAAAGTGAATTCTTTGATGTATGCATCTACATGGGTGAATCTCGAAAAGTAAATTTGAGGGGAAAAAAAGCCACAAAATAATATATGCTGAATGATTTTTATATAATTCAAAAATAGGCAAAATAAACAGCATTACCAAAGTGGTAAAACAATTTCTAACAATCTAGAGAATAATTAGCATAGAAGTTAGGATGGTGCTTACCTCAGGGGAGAGAGATGCAATTAAGGAGAAGCACAGAGAGGGCTTTCTGGGATATTGCTACTGTGAATGAAAAATGTTGCCTGCCATATCAGTAAACAAGGGATGCTGCAGCCATCAAGCCATCGCATTACAGCAGCAACCCCCCACACACCCCCAACACTGAGCCCTAAGGGAACTCAGGGTGGAGACAGGATGCCTGCCACCAAGCCCTCAGCCACTGCAACCACACCCCAATGGAGCACTCTGAGGAGACTCAGGATGGAAAACAGGATACTGGCCCCAGATAGCTGAGGTGCGTATCAAAGGAATGATTTCAATGAGCCCATACTTTTGCATCTCCCCATACAGAGAAAAGCGCTAAATTCATTAACTTGAGATGACTGGTTTTCTTTAATTAACAATAATCTTTTGACTACCTGTTTTTTGTAGCAAAAACTCCCATATATCCTGGCTCCTCCCTTCCCTCTTCGGAGCAGTCCCTCCAAGCTATCTGAGAGGCTGTCTTCTGGGTTTGGGTCCTCAGAGAGTTCACCGAATAAAACATAATTCTCTCCTCTTAGGTTGTGCAATTTTTTTTAGTCGACACTACTATTTCTTAGTTGGGTAGTGGGTTTAACAATATTGTTCTTCAAGCTGTGTCCATTAAATATTTCCTCTCATGACATGTTTCACAATTTAAAAAACAGCAGCATGGGTCACCTTCCCAAACCCTTTACTTATCAATGCATCTTTCCTAGAGTTTAATATTATTCTACAACTAATACATTAATGTATTCTTATTGTAAAATATTTTAAAAATACAGATAGTGGGACTTCCCTGGTGGTGTAGTGGTTAAGAATCCATCTGCCAATGCAGGGGTCACGGGTTTGAGCCCTGGTCCGGGAAGATCCCACATGCTGTGGAGCAACTAAGCCCGTGCGCCACAACTACTGAGCCTGTGCTCTAGAGCCCGCGAGCCAGAACTACTGAGCCCACGTGCTGCAACTACTGAAGCCTGTGCACCTAGAGCCCATGCTCCGCAACAAGAGAAGCCACCGCAATGAGAAGCCTGCACACCACAACGAAGAGTAACCCCGCTCACTGCAACTAGATAAAGCCCGCACGCAGCAATGAAGACTCAATGCAGCCCAAAAAATATGTATAGATAGATAGTATAAAAATCCCTCCTGACACCCCTCCTAGATTTTTTTTTATGGTGCCTTTTTTTTTCTTATTGTTGACTTTGAAGATAGACTTTAAACAATCTGAAGGAAAAGAAATTAACACGTTAACAATCTGTTTTTTTCTTCAGTTTTTAGTTGTGTGGTTATTCACCTTAATTCATTAAAATTGTACTTGTTTTAAAGACCCTATAAATAGAGTGACCACCCACTAATGTGGGATATGAGTAAGTCGCCCCTCTCAGTGTGGTATTTTTTTCTTTAAAAAGCAGAGTTTCTTATAGAAATCTTATTGATCACACAGTAGTTACAAGAATGTCAGATATAATGATGTATACAATCTAAACAAGTCAGGCTAATTAAGAATTTACATAATGTAAAAATATACATATTAAATGTTAGCCATGTGGACAGATGCATGCATCAGGAAGAGTAGTTGTTTGGGGTTGAGGGCCCATATGCCGTAATATTGCTTTTTCTTCCTCAGTTACAATAAATAACTGCCACTCACAGGTACCAGTTTTCCACACACATTTAAATACACAAGGGTTAATGGTGACCTGTTAGTGTACAGTCTCAAGTGGGTCTGTGATCCTTCTGTGATAGCTCTCACAAAAATAGTACATAGTGAACCCCAGGCGGGTAGTAGGAAGCACTGGTTATTTATTCTAGTTGGACTTTGAAAATGTTTAACGTTTGATATTAATATCTGTGAAGAACATGTTTCCTTTTGCTATTTTCAAAACTGACATGCACATGGAGTGGGGGAATTTTGATGACTGCTTGACCTAACAGTGATAACTGAAATACTCTTAAAAATGCTTTTTAATAATATATTTTAGTCACACACGTAACATAAAACGTGGATCATCTACAGCTTTAAGACAAAAGGTAGCGAAAGTGTATGTCAATTTTAATGCTTTTAGTTTAGCGGTAGTTGTGACGTATGGGCTTAGGTGCTCCACGGCATGTGGGATCTTCCCGGACCAGGGCTTGAACCCGTGTCCCCTGCATTGGCAGGCGGCTTCTTAACCACTGCGCCACCAGGGAAGTCCCTGTGCTGTTCTTATAATAAAAATTAAAATAATATATAAACATTGAGAATAGACGACAGACGACTAGGCTTAAAACAGATTGTTCAGACACAAGAGCAGTCACTGTCGCCACAGTCGGAGCCGTGGCAGCCACTGCCTGGAGCCGCCGGGACCCTCCACCTCGCCGCCCCCGCCCAGCCTGCCGCGCCATGCCGTCAGAGAAAACCTTCAAACAGCACCGAACCTTTGCACAAAGAGTAGAAGATGTCCGACCTATCCGAGAGCAGCATCCTACCAAAATCCCGGTAGAATGATACGAAGGTGAGAAGCAACTTCCGGTCCTGGATAAAACAAAGTTCCTGGTGCCTGGTCACGTCAACATGAGTGAGCTCAAGATAATTAGAAGGTGCTTACAGCTCAACGCTAATACACCCAGGTATAACAGCCCATTTTTCTTAGCAAGATGATGTAACTCTATGGAAGTCATCATAGATCTTCACACACTGGTGGTGTTGGCATAAAGACCTCTGAGATGACCTTTTCTAGTAAGCGTGGGCTCTGCAGCCAGACTGCCTGGATTCGAATCATTACCTGCTAGCTTTGTGTTGTTGGGAAATTTAACTTCTTGGGGCTAAAACCAGGACGATAAATAAGTACCTATTGTGGAGGGTCATAATGACCATTAAGTGAGTTAATATACCTGAAACTTTTACCACAGTGCCTGGTATGGGTAGGTGTCTTCAAAACATTGTTAGCTAATATTAGTTTGTGACTCATCGTAATTAAGTCCTCCAGCAGTGAGGCAGTGGACAGCTCCTCTTAGGAACTGTGGTCGTCTGGCTGTCCAAACAGCTTTCTCACAAGGCTTAGCCTCAGGGCTCCGGGTAAGGAAAGATGAACAGGGGCTCTGTAGACTTAGATGTATAGCTGGGCTTTCCTGCGGGCAGGAGGGATTTGAGAACTAACTGGGTAGCCTCTCACTCGGCCCGGCAGGCAACACTCTGGACCTGAGGAGTCACTGCCTCTGAATATTCAACACTGTCTGCAGCAGTGTCTTACCTGACTGCTAAGGGCTGGCATTGCAGGGGATTCATCGTCACTGCATACAGTGAGGCCTAGGGGACTGCTCAGTCCAGTCATCTGCACAGCTTACTGGCTGTGTGTCCTTGTCTGAGTCCTCTCATGACCCTAAGGCTCAGTTCCTCACCTCTAATATAAAGAAACTTGGATAATTGCCAATGTCCCTTTCCAGGTACAATTTTATTTGACTATCTGTTCATCCAGCCTATGCTTGAACACATGTAGTGATCAGAATCTCATTTTTCTTCCAGGTAGACCATTTCATTAATAGTAAGCTTAATTTCACTTCACAACCTATTGTGAAATGTTTTCCAGGCCATTAAATAAATTTCTACATCAACTCTTTCTCACAGGATTGTTTGCAGATTTAAATAAAATAACACTGCATAAGTCATAGCAAACAATCCACAATGTGAATTGTTAATTATTAGTACTGATCTTATTGTCAAAAAAATTCTTATATGGAGTGGAAATCTGCAACCTGTAACTTCAGATCTGTGGTCCTAATTTGTTTCCCTGGCACACACAAAATAAGTGGTCATGGCCCCTGCTCCATATTTATCTCAAGTCTTCTCTTTATCTAGTTGTGCATCCTCAGATCTGTCAGCCATTCCACATCGAACATGAGACCTCTCACCATCCTGATTGCCCTTAATCTAGTTCTGGTTAATGTATCGTATATCCCTGTTAGGAGGGCACCCAGAAACTGGCAACTACATGTGAGTTGATTACCATCTGGATTATGCAGGTGAATTAACATTTACAGAAAAAGGCACACTACATGCATTACTTAATTTAACTCTCACAGCAACTGTGAGATATGAGTGGGGTATTACTGTCTCCAGTAATAGAAAACTAGTCTCACAGAGGTTAAGTAGCTGCTATGGGCTGCATGTTTGTGTTCCCCCTAAATTTATATATTGAAATCCTAACCCCAATGGGACAGTATTAGGAGGTGGGCCTTTTGGAGGTAATTAGGTTTAGGTAAGGTCATGAGGGTGGAGCCCCCAGGACAGGATTAGTGTCTTTTTTTCTTTTTCTTTTGGCCTCACCGTGCAGCATGCGGGATCTTTGTTTCCTGACCAGGGATCAAACCCATGCCCCCTGCAGTGGAAACACAGAGTCTTAACCACTAGACCACCAGGGAAGTCCCAGGACTGGTGTCTTTATTAGGAGAGAAAGAGAGTAGACCTCTCTTTCTCCACCATGTGAGGCTAGAGTAGCAAGAGCCATTGACAAACCAGGAAGAGTGTTCTCACCAGATACCAGATCTGCCAGCACCTTAATCAACAGAGGTTGGACTTCCCAACCTCCAGAATTGTGAGAAATAAACGTCTGTTGTTTAAGCTACCCAGTGTATGGTATTCAGTTATAGGAGCTAACTAAGAACAGACTAGGATAGTCTCTTTCTCAAATCATTCAGCTCATAATTATGGAAACGGAATTCAAAGTCAAGTCTGACTCCAAAGTCTGCTCTTCTTTCCCAGAAAAGTTGGAAACATAAGCACTGTTCTTGGACAGGCTTGAAACAATAATCTAGAGATAGTTTTGATCCTGCTTGTGGAGTGGTCTTCTAATAGGCATAGGTCCTTTTTGGCCCTTTAGGTTCTAAGAAGAGAGTCAGCACCCTGTAGATGAAGACTTATTCACACATGAAGTCTGTATTCAACTTGCAACAGAGAAAAGCTGCATGCCAGACATTGTAAACCAGCAGTTATAAGAAACTCAACTTAGAAGGTTTAGAAAGACACCTGGTCTACCCATTTGGCTCCAGTTTATGCCCTGACCCTTCTTTTCCTCCTGCAGGGCTTCCCTGGTGGCACAGTAGTTGAGAGTCTGCCTGCCGATGCAGGGGACACGGGTTCATGCCCCGGTCCGGGAAGATCCCACATGCCGTGGAGCAGCTGGGCCCGTGAGCCATGGCCACTGAGCCTGCACGTCCGGAGCCTGTGCTCCGCAACGGGAGAGACCCCAACAGTGATGAGGCCCGCGTACCGCAAAAAAAAGAAAATCAGAAATAAAAATCTCATTCAGAGACTTGCAGTGTATTTCATTCTCTGGGTAAACCTAGTAAAATTTCCATTATTCCATAGCCAAGGCCATTTGATCACATTGGGAACCATTTATTACTGAGGGGCCATGGTGGCATTTAGCACCTCTGGAATAATTTTTTGTTGACTTAGTTCAGTTCTATTTGTTTCTTTGTTTTAACCCTAAAGGAAATTTCAATTTTGCAGGTATAAATTTTATTATTAAGATGTTGAAAATACTGGCCCTGCTCATCCAGAAAATGGTTAATTTTTCACCATTTATTTCTTGAAAAGCTGTTTTCTTGGGGCTGGATACCAGGCTGTGCTGACTGTTCTTGTTCTTCATGGCAATTTAACCCAATTTTTAATTGTATAATGCCTGTTTCCTCTTCTAGGCCCTCAGCTTGTTGAGGTCAGGCCCAGCTCTGAAGCACAGTGCACACAAAATTGCTAAGTAAATATTAGCAGAATAAGTGAATGAATGAATCAAATGGACATCCTAAATCAGAAGTACCAGTCCTTGTTTTAAGTATCTTTCTGGAAAGTCACTGAGTAGTGAGGAGGATGAGGAGGTTACGCAGGACTGCAATTTCAGATACCAGAATGTTTCCAATGACTCACTTGACACTTCATTGCTTGATTGACTTTCCTATGGAACTCAACATGTTTCCAGATACAGCTTGTTTTTATAATAGTCTAACCAAAATGAGCTGGGAAGTGAAGTATAATTTTTTGTGCATTTTCTGGTTTACAGTTTCTTTCGAAGTAGCATGGATATTTGTACAGTCCCAGATTGGGAATGTGTTGGCAAGACAGGTAGCCATTTGGAAGTTTTGTTTTTAATTATACCTTTTTTTTGTTTGTTTTTTTGGCTGTGTTGGGTCTTCGTTTCTGCTGCGTGGGCTTTCTCTAGTTGTGAGTGGGGGCCGCTCTTCATTGCGGTGCGTGGGCTTCTCATTGCGGTGGCTTCTCTTGCTGTGGAGCACAGGCTCTAGGCATGCAGGTTTCAGTAGTTGCAGAACGCAGGCTCAGTAGTTGTGGCATGCAGGCCCTAGAGTGTGCGGGCTTCAGTAGTTGCGGAGTGTGGGCTCAGTAGTTGCAGCTCATGGGCTCTAGAGCACAGGCTCAGTAGTTGTGGCGCATGGGCTTAGTTGCTCTGCGGCATGTGGGATCTTCCTGGACCAGGGCTCAAACCCCTATCCCCTGCATTGGCAGGCGGATTCTTAACCACTGTGCCACGAGGGAGGTCCCTACACTTTTTTATTTTTGAATGTATTCGTTTTCCATTACTGCTACAAAAAATTACCACATATTTAGTGGCTTAAAACAACACAAATTTATTGTCTTATAGCTCTGTGGGTGAGAGTCTGACTCAGTCTCACTGAGCTAAAATCAGGGTATCAGCAAGACTGTGTTCCCTTCTGAAGGCTCTAGGAGATAATCTGTTTCCAAAGCCAGTAATGCCTGGTCCTCACATTGAATCACTTGATCTTCTGCTAGAGCCATATTTATGACTGATGTTTTCTGCCTCCCTCTCACTTTTTACTTTTGTGATTACATTGGGCCCACCCAGATAATTGGGGATAATCTCCCTATTTTAAGGTCATCTGATTAGTGACCTTAATGCCATCTGCAACCTTAATTCCCCTTTGCCATGTAAACTAATATATTCATAGGTTTTGGGGATTAGGATGTGGACATCTTCAGGGTGGCCATTATTCGGCCTGCCAGAGGAAATAATTTTAAATTTACAGAAGAGTTGCAAGGTACAGACAGTTCCCGAATATCCTCCTCCTAGTTTCCTTAAACGTTAATATCTTATATAACCGTATGCAATTGTCAAAACTAGGAAATTAACATTGGTACAATATCTTTAACTAAAGTCCAGACTTTATCTGGCTTTCATCAGTTTTCCCACTATTGCCTTTTGTGGTTCCAGGATCCAATCCAAGATACCCCATTGCATTTAGTGGGAGGGTGTTTATGGCCTTCTTGTTAGTGTTTCAGCAATAACTAGACACTGAAGTGGTCAAGTCAAAGTTATCATGATACTTGTGCAGGCAGTATTGAAAGTTGCTGACCAAGGATAATACTTTTCACATTACATGTACAATAAGTAGTTTTCAAAGGACTGCTACTTCAACTAATGCATTACATATTGTTAAAACCATTCCTATTATTATTTTCTGATTTATGATGTTTTCTTAGCAACATTATGATATTTGCCTAGGAACACTGGTTTCTAGTGAAACTTTTTATTTCAAGCCATGCAAAAATTACAAAAGGTAGGGAATATTAAATTTCACAAACAGGATTGCCTCAAAGTAGAATAAGTTGCTTCTTGGTCTATCAAGAAAGTTCTGAAGAGATGCTCACAGTTTTTGCTAGGTCACTTTGGGGTAGGTAGACTGTGTGATTTTTGTATAGGCAAAATTAAAAAGTACTTTGAGGTTGATTTGGTGCCTGACTCTCTTTTTTCTATAGTAATTTAAAAATAAAATTATACACGTAATTCATATTTATTGCAGAAAAATTAGAAAACATGTAGGAAAAAACTATTTTTAATCATGCATGGGGACTTCCCTAGTGGCACAGTGGTTAAGAATCAACTTGCCAGTGCAGGGGACAAGGGTTCAAGCCCTGGTCCAGGAAGATCTCACATGCCACAGAGCAACTAAGCCTGTGTGCCACAGCTACTGAGCTCACGTGCTGCAACTACTGAAGCCCATGTGCCTGGAGCCCGTGCTCTGCAACAAGAGAAGCCACCAAAATGAGAAGCCCGCGCACTGCAATGAAGAGTAGCTCTACTCACAACAGCTAGAGGAAGCCTGTGTGCAGCAACGAAGACCCAATGCAGCCAAATAAAAATAAATAAATAAATAAATAAATAAATTTATTTAAAAAAAACATGCATGACCTCATTTCCCAAAGATAATAATTGCTAATATTCCTTTAGCCTTTTCCCCCTTGGGCCATATATACATAAGTATTATAAATATAACTTTTTTTGAAAACGGATAATACTGTACATACCATTTCCTCTCAATATATCATGAACACATATTCATAGCATTGTTTACAATGGCTGCATAGACATAAACTATTTAATTTCAGAACATTTTTATCACCTCATTTTTAGCTAGGCTTCTCAGGTATCTTGTGTTTTAGTATATTTTCCTGTAATTATTCTGCAAGTTCAGGGAACTTGTTGGCAATAAAAGTTGGAAAAGTATATGTAAGATCTCTATAGTACTTTTCAGAGTGTATTGGCACATACTGTTTATATTAAGGAAATAAGTGATATCTATCTCATAGCGTTATTTGAAGAAATAAAGTAACAGTGAATAGCACATAGAAAACAACCCATTATGTGAGTTGTTTATTATTACTGACGTCGTTAATAGTCTTGTATGGTTAGTATCATCATGATCCCGTATATGTATTTTAGATGAGGAAACTGGCTGGAGAGGTGAAATAAGGACCCAAGGACGTCAATCTGGTAACCTCAGTTCATTTGACTTCAAATTCCATACTTTTGCCACTGCACCACATTGACACTCTTTCCTGTTGGACCTGTCCTTTCTGACAGTATTGCAGGCAATTCTAGATCTGCTATTCTGCCTCCATCAAACTTTATTTTCCTATTTCCCAATTCTTTAGAGTCCTACAAGGAACTGCTTGACTTTGGGGTGATTATTGTGTTGGAATGAACAGGAGCCTTAATGAAGTTAAGTTACCAGAACAAGTGCTGTAGGGTAAGCCAGGACTGCAGCACGAAGGTAAGAAGGTTTAGCAGCTTCTCAGTTTTGCCAAGCGGATTTGCGGTTGCCCTGTAGGCGCAGGAGAGTGGAGACACGCTGAACGCCGGAAGCACTGCATTTCCCAGAAGTCCGCGCGCCGCGCGCCACGTGACCGCTGGCTAGAGCGCGCCGGGGCTTTCGGTACCCCGGGCGTTCTCCGTAGCTTCCCTCCTCTCTCCCCGCCCCTGGCCCTCCGCACTGACGCTGTCCGGGCGGGAGCCGAGCCAGAGTCGGAGTCGGAGTCGGAGCCGGAGCAGCAGAGACGTGGAAACATGGAGGCCTGAGCCGGTGTGCGCCAACCCGGCTGCGGCGGCGACCGCGGCTTGTTCTGTCCCCTCTGCCACCCGTTCGTCCGTCCGTGAGCTGGAAGCGGATCTCCCCGCCGGCTGAGACAGGTGGGCTGTGGCGCCGCCCCTGGCAGCGCGGCCCTGGGAGCCGGGCGGGGCCCCCGCCCCTTGTCAGAGCGGGTTTGGGGACACCCTCCCCTCCCCCGGGCAGAAGGGTCCCTTCTGCCCGCGGGGGACGGGGCCGCGAGAGCTGCCCCCCACTTCCAGGATTCAGTGGCACTTAGAGCCGGGAAGTGAGGGGGTGTGCTAATCAAGAGAGTGAGAGGGGCCTCAGTCCGAGTCTGGTGTTAGGAGTTGGTCGGGGCGGGGGATACCGAAGAGCAAGTCGATGCTTCGGAAGATGGGGTTGATGTGACAAGTGGGCGTGTGATGGGCAAGGTGAGCAATAATATTGATTGTTTTTTTGACATACAAATTTTTATTGAGATGTAATTGACATACCATAAAATTCACCCTTTAAAAGTACAGTTAAAGTATAACGCAGTGGTTTTTTCTTTTTTTTTAACTCAGTGTTTTCTAAAAGCATATTCACAGGGTTGTGCAACTGTCTAATTTAAGAACATCTTTATCACCCAAAAAAGAAAACTATACCCATTAGAAGTCACGCCTTATTCTCCACTCCCTGGCAACTAGCGATTGTGTTTTAACTGAAAGGTGAGAGGGTGGGAAGTTAGCTTGGGTGTTTGTGAACAGTAGTGAGTTAATAAAGCTGATAGGATGAAAATACTGAAATAGAGAGAAGGGATGGGATGATTGTAATAGGGCCAGCAAAGGGGTACACAGGATAGACTCGCTGGGGGGGGGCAGATTGAGCGGGATTCTTGAAAGCTGGAGGGAGAGATGTGTAGAGAGAAGGTGCTGAAAGATATGAAAACACCGGGGTGTGTGTGGAGGCGGTGGAGAGGAGTGTACCCTTTCAGACGGACCCTGGCTTTGGGCGGATGAATTGAGGGCTCAAGAGAGGAGCTGGAGGTGGAAGGGAAGGGGATCTATAGTAATAGGTGAATGGTTGCTGCTGAGCATGGAAGTTATGAATAATGTAGATTTCTTGAATGGTTATCCTGCTTTGTATTGTTTATCTTAGATAATCTTCTCTGCAACTCAGAGACAGACTGGGCAAGTATAACTATTCCCATTCTGCAGATGAAGAATCAACCTTTTAGCTGTTAGGTGACTTCCTGAAACTCATTAGGTTAGTAAATAGGGCAGAATGAGTGGGAATGAAAGAATTGATGCACGTGGATTAAGTGGCAGAAAATTGAGATGGGTCAATGTTACAGGAAGGAGTTTCAACTATTAAATATATTAAGAAATCTATATTATTATGATAGTAGGTTGAGGACTTTGTTTTTGTAACTTTTAAATTTGGAAAAGTTCAACCCGGGATAATGTAATATACCCCCGCGTACCCATTACCCAGCTCTAACAATCAGTAACTCAGGCTAATTTAGTTTCATCTATGGCCCTATCTATTTCTATTCCCAACTCCATTTCATTTGTAAATATTTGGGTATATGTCTCTGGAAGATTGAGTCACTCTCTTTTTAATATACCCACAATATGATTGTCACACCTAAAAAATTAATAATAAGCTCTTAATATCTAGAAGGACTTATTTTTTAAAATGTGGTATCCATTTGATATTGAAGAAGCAGTGCAAACATTTTGACGTTTGACTTCCTGAAAAATATAGTTTGTTTCCTGATTTTTCCAGTCAATCCTGTTCTCCTGACTGTTCCATTTTCTTGGTTAATATGGTTCATCCCTCTATAGAATGCTTGAAGAATTGTCACTTTGGCTGGCTCTTTAATGGTTGGAGTTTTGTGAGGGCAGGAGAAAAATAGAAGTGAAATATACCACAAAATGCACAAATAACATATCTCATACTGCTCTAAGTTTTTGGGCAATTTGATTATGTTTCTCTCCTCCAGATGATTTCACATATTGTTAGAAGTTGTTTAATGTGTGTGTATTACTTTTCTATGACTACTGCAACAAATCACAAATTTAATGGCTTAAAACAATACAAACTTATTCTTTTAAAATTCTGTATTTTAGAAGTCCAAAATGGGTCTAAAATCAGTGTGTCAAGCCTGTGCTCCTTTTGGGAAGTTTCCAGGGGAGAATCTGTTTCCTTGCCTCTTCCAGCTTTTAGGGGCCGCCACATTCCTTGGCTTGTGACCCCCTTCCTCCATCTTCAAAACCAGCAGCATTGCATCTCTCTGGCTGTTCTGTAGTCCATCTGACCACAGCTGGGAAAGGTTCTCCACTTTTAAGGACCCATGTGATTAGATCAGGCACACCTGGGTAATTCAGGGTAATTTCCCTCAACTTAAGGTCCTTAACTTAATTACATCTGCAAAGTCCCTTTTGCTATGTAAAATAACCGAATCACAGGTTCCATAGATTAGGATGTGGACATCTTTGGGAATTGTTATTCTGCCTGTCACAGTATGTTTTGTTGAGACTTAAAAAAATCAGTGATTTTGTTTGCTGCTGCAAATGCAGTGTGTCCTCTTTCACTTTGTAGATAATGGGAATAGTTAGTGCTGGAGAGGACTGTTCCATTTTCCTTTTAGTGACTGTACACAAATATGTGGGAAATACCTGTGACATTTGTAGGATAGGCTTTGGTAGAATGAGACATTTAAAAGTGTAAATATAAAAACAAGGTAATAACATGTAAAGTTTTTCTGTATTTTGTTTCGGTCTTTTTCATATTCATGTTTTTTAAGTATTGTTTACTTGTAATCAGAGTGTATATAATGCTCAGCTGCTACTTGAAGTCACAGGACACTCTGGCAATGACGATTCCCATGCCCAGAGTGAGAGGGCAGGGGCTCTCTGTCCCAGTGGGTGATGGAGCCACCTCCAATTCAACAGGAAGACTCAGAGGAAGAAAAAATTTTCAGGAGGAATGAGCTACTGTGAGAGTTGGGCTTGAATTCTCGTCTAGAATTTTCCTTATGTGACTCAGCTGGGCGAGGTTGAGTGCTGTGGGCCTGAAAAGCAGAGGGGCAAGATGGCTGTTCCTGCCCTTCCTCTCCCAGGATGGGGGAGAAGACTCTGAATCTTAGAGGTGGATTTCAGGAAGTCCTGTAGTTGGTATCCTTCTTCCTGAGGGGGTTCCACTTTCCAGCTTAGCTCTCAAGGTCTTGACTGCCTTGGAGCGTGAAGGTCTGGTCTCTCTGATGGTGGTGTGTTTTAGCTTACCGCTTCCAGTAAACATAATGGGAATTGTTATATATCTGTGCCTATTTTTAAGCTTATTTTCCCTACTAAGATTCTTAGTTGAGCTTAATGCTTTGAACTTCTTAAAAACTGCTTGCAGTTTTAAGTTATACTCATGTATGTCTACTTGTAGACAAAGCAATCTAATAGGGCTAAGAACAACTTTACAGATAGCTCTTATTTACTGAAAGCTGTTTTTTTTTATTTATTAAGAAAGTTTGGTCAGTACTTTTTGATGTCTTCTCTAGTTTTTGTTACATTCTTTAAAAATGCAGACACCAGGTGAGGGGTCGGGGGTGGGTGAAATGGGTGAAGGTGGTCAAAAGGTGCAAACTTCCAGTTATAAAATAAATAGGTCCTGGAATGTAATGTGCAACGTGGTGACTATAGTTAATAATACTGTGTTATATGTTTGAAAGTTGCTAAGAAGAGATCTTAAATGTCCTCGTCACAAGAAAATAAATTAACTGTGTGTGGTGCTGGATGTTAACTAGACTGATTGTGGCAATCATTTTGCAATACAGTATATACGTATATTGAATCATTGTGTTGTACACCTGAAATTAATATGTTACATGTGAATTATATCTCAATTAAAAAATGCAGACACCAAAAGTGGCTGTAACTCTCCAATAAGGATATTGGAAGAATTAACAACAATTTTTTTGTATGTCATATGACAGATAATAAGTTTCTTTTTTAGATTGAGTCAATCACTGAATCTTTTTTTAAAATATTTATTTATTTATTTATTTGACTGTGCCAGGTCCTAGTTGCGGCACTTGGGATCTTTGTTGTGGCATGTGGGATCTTCAGTTGCGGCATGCAGGCTCTTAGTTGTGGCATGCATGTGGGATCTAGTTCCCTGACCAGGGATCGAACCCAGGCGCCCTGCATTGGGAGCATGGAGTCTTAACCACTGGACCACCAGGGAAGTCCTGAAGTCAGTCACTGAATCTTGACAATTATTCCTTCAAAATACCTTTTGCAACCCTCCACCTTACAATACTTTCAAAGCCTCCTGTGTCAGTTAAGATGAGGTTTGTCTCTGAGTAACATACAATTGCTAGCTTGAACATGTTACTATTTGTTTCTCATGTAAGAGGAGTCCAGAGGTAGACAATTCAGGGCTGGTATGGAGGCTCTGCTCTCATCAGGGACCCAGCCTCCTTTCCAGCTTCTTACTCTGTCATCTCTAGGATATGGCCCTTGATTTCTGGGTCCATATAGTAATGTATGGCATGTAGTCAGATAAATGGTCTGGCACCCATAAGACAGTTCTGGACTAGACTTAGGTATTTTGAAATCATCAGTGTATTGGGGAAGAGTTCACTGGTCTAGAAGGCTGAGTGATGTATGCAATTTTATAGTTACAGTGGGCAAAGTAGAAGACAGGCCCTTTAGTAAGTGTCCCTATCAGGCATCAGCTCGCTTTCTGGCTTTTTTTGCTCACCTCCCCACTCTAGCCATGTTGAGCTTTTTTCAGTTCCTTGGATGGGCCCTGCCTGTTTTTCCTAATCCTAGGCCTACACACATGCTTTTCTCTCTCTTACTTTGAAAAGTTTCTTAACCCCACACCCAACCAGGCCAGTCCTTCAGGTCTTAGCTTTTTTTTTTTTTTTTTTTTTTAATATTTATTTATTTGGTTGTGCCGGGTCTTAGTTGCAACAGGCGGCCTCCTTAATTGCAGCACGCTGGCTCCTTAGTTGTGGCATGTGAACTCTTGGTTGCAGCATGCATGTGGGATCTAGTTCCTTGACCAGGGATCGAACCCGGGCCCCCTGCATTGGGAGCACAGAGTCTTACCCACTGTACCACCAGGGAAGTCCTAGGTCTTAGCTTTTATGGCATGACCTCTGGGAAGCTTTCACTGAGTCTTGAATAGTTGCCATATTATAATTTCATGTTGCTTTATTTGTGTCTCAACTGTAAATAAATTCTATGCATCACAATTTTAACCTTGGGTCTTGGTATTGTGCTGGCCACATAGTGGGCACTCAGGAAATATTGACGGAGTCGTTGTGCTTACATAACCAGTGTGATGGAGCTTGGGTATTGCTAGTTTGTGTTTTCAGCCCTGCACTATTCTTTGATATTTGCACATTGAGTTATATGAATCAGTGATTGTGAAATAGTAAAGCACATTCTCTCCAATGTATTTAAAAGTTAATATTTCTACTTAAAGTAATACTTGCAAATTGTTAGAAAATATAATAATTTATAATAATGTTATAAAAGATCAGCAGTACCCTGCCTTACCTATCCTTTTTAGTCTGGTTCCCAGAGATAACTGCTTTTAACTGTGTTTATACGTAATATGTCTAAATGGCTATTTTGTGATTTATCAATTTTAGGTAATACCTGTTGATGCCTGTTGTGGTAGATGAGGTCCTCTTCCTCCTCCTCCCCCTCTTCCGGCCCTTTTAGTATAGATACTTAAGAATTCTTGATTAATTCAGTGTTTACATTATCCTGACTGCATAAATATCACTGCTGAGCTGAGTTTACCTTGTTTCCCCACCCCCAGCCCTATTTGCTTTATTTTTCTGTGAACATATTACTGATTTTTACCAAATACTTTGGAAGACCTGGGGGATTGGGACCCAGGAAACTGATGCAAGATGTTACTCTGGCTACTGCTGTTGCCATGACAGTGAGTTGTTTTTCATCCCCTCCCAGAGGCTTCATTGTCTTTGTTAATGAAGGTGAAGTACAGTCTCACAGCTTCACAGTTCCCGACTTGACAGTGTCTTAACTTAATGCTCCTCTGTTTTGTTCGTGCTTTCTGTTTGGAACTCCTGTTATTAATCTATTAAGACCTTCTAAATGGGTCTTATTTTCTGTCTCCTGTTTTCTATGTGTCTTCCTGTTCTTGATTATGGGTGTTTCCTTGACCTTGTCGTCTCTCCTGCCTATTGAATTTTTAAATCAGTTTTTAGTTTTAAGTATCTTTTATTTATTTATTTATTTTTTTTACGGTACGCGGGCCTCTCACTGTTGTGGCCTCTCCCATTACGGAGCACAGGCTCCGGACGCGCAGGCTCAGCAGCCATGGCTCACGGGCCCTGCCGTTCCGCGGCATGTGGGATCCTCCCAGACCGGGGCACGAACCCATGTTCCCTGCATTGACAGGCGGACTCTCAACCACTGCGCCACCAGGGAAGCCCTCTTTTCTTGTTCTTTGATTATTTCCTTGACATCTTGTTCTTGGTTCATGGGAACAATGTGGTATAGTGGTTAAGAACATGGTTTCTGCACCCAGACTGCCTTAGCCTGAAACCTGGTCTGTCACTTTCTAACTCTATAGTCTTGGTCTTGGGCAAGTTGCTTAACCTTTCTTTGTCTCAGTTTATTCTTCTAGGCCAAGGGTTGGCAGACATTTTGTGTAAAGGGCCAGATCGTAAGAATTAGGCTTTGTGGGCCCAGAGGCAAAATGAAGAATATTTTGTATGTACTTGCAAAACAAGGGAGAAAAAGTTTCCTCAAGTTTTTTTTTTTTTTTTTTTTTTGCGGTACGTGGGCCTCTCACTGTTGTGGCCTCTCCTGTTGTGGAGCACAGGCTCCGGACGCGCAGGCTCAGAGGCCATGGCTCACGGGCCTAGCCACTCCGCGGCATGTGGGATCTTCCCGGACCGGGGCATGAACCCGTGTCCCCTGCATCAGCAGGCAGACTCTCAACCACTGCGCCACCAGGGAAGCCCTTACTCAAGTTTTTTAATCGATGAAATTAAAAATACAATACTAATAATGGTTGAGAACTCTTTTTTTGGTAATATAGGTTTGTTGATGAGAGGAATGAAATCTGTTTTGGGGGAGAAGGGATAACATTTTACTTAATTGGAGTTTAAAGTTACTGTTTCCTATCATCAAAATTGATCATAAATGTTCCTGTTCAATGCTGATTTGTAATGAGATTTAATGTATTTCACCTTTGAATATATCTTTTTACATAGATAAGTATTGCCAAATACTGATATCAATCTATGAACATTTTTTTTTTTTTTTTGGCTGAACTGTGCGGCTTGTGAGATCTTAGTTCCCTGACCAAGGATTGAACCCGTGTCCACTGCAGTGAAAGCCCGAGTCTTAACCACTGGACCACCAGGAAATTCCCCCAGTGGTTTTAATAGAGCGTATTTATTGCTTGGAAGGCATCTATAGAATTATGTTAGATTCATTTCTCATATTTACCCTTTAGCAAATCATTCCGTTACCGACTAATCACTTCCAATTGAGGACTACGTGGAACTCCTTGTTGCACAGTTAAATGGTTTTTGAAATGTGGAAAGTACTTTTGTACTTGCACTGAGGTCTGAAAAATGCTGTTGGAACTGTAGTTTGACTTTGGAAAATATACCTACTGCATACATGTGTGGGAGTGGAGGTCTCGAGTCTTATTTTGAGTTTTGACAGCATCAAAAGTGTATAAAGGGACTTCCCTGGGGGTGCAGTGGTTGAGAGTCCGCCTGCTGATGCAGGGGACACGGGTTCGTGCCCCGGTCCGGGAAGATCCCACATGCTGCGGAGCGGCTGGGCCCATGAGCCGTGGCTGCTGGGCCCGCGTGTCCGGAGCCTGTGCTCCACAGTGGGAGAGGCCACAACAGTGAGAGGCCCGCGTACCACAAAAAAAAAAAAAAAAAAAAGTGTATAAAGCAGCTTGACATTACCTATGATTCAAACAATGTCAGTTGTCCTTGAAATGACTTTACCTCAGTATAGGTTTTACAGATTTTTAAGTGCTGTTGGCCTTCTAATTTTAGGTTGAATTCATTGAGAAATATTATCAAATCTGCAGCAAAAACTAATTTCCAAAGCCATTCAGTGTCCAGTAACAGTGGTTGAGGGGATTCTTCTTGTTCAGAACAATTTCAGTCTCAACCCTGAGCTTGAAAACTTTAAATAAAACTACACCATTGCTGAGCCATTGTCTTGTTGTGTGGTAGAACATATCAGGATGTTCAGTTTTTATTTCTGAGAAAACTTTTATGGAACTGATAGTTAAGTTCATGAGAGTGGATGAAGTTGGCTGTTGATACCGCTGGTTCAATAACACATCATAGATTCCAATATTTTTATGCGGAGTACCTACTGATAGACAGTGTAATGAACACGGTAGGCTGTAAACGCCTTGCATTGAAGAAATATTCATGTAATCTACTTAAAAACAGAAAGAATACATCCACATGTTAACATAAAGAACATATTTTTGTAAAAAAGTATGTTTTGCAAAGTAAAAGAACATTTTGTAAACACCTTGCATTTTCACAAGGTTTGTAAGCTTGTCCAGCTAAGCTTTTTCCTGCTCCACACATGTTTACTACCATCTGTCGTTATTCATCTTAGCAGATGCCACTTCAGGTTGTACTGAATGAGTATTTTCTCAACCAATTTGGAAAACATTCATGGCTGTAATTGTTCCTTACAGGCTGTTCTTGGAGCAGTTATTTTCACTGAGAGACAGGTCTTAAGGATGTTTTATTTTCTCTGGACACATTGCTTTGTCTGCTGTAATCAAACACAATTTAAATCATGATTGGTGGGCTTCCCTGGTGGCACAGTGGTTGAGAATCCGCCTGCCGATGCAGGGGACACGGGTTCGTGCCCCGGTCCGGGAAGATCCCACATGCCACAGGGCGGCTGGGCCCGTGAGCCATGGCCGCTGAGCCTGCGCATCCGGAGCCTGCGCTCCGCAACAGGAGAGGCCACAACAGTGAGAGGCCCGCATACCGCAAAAAAAAAAAAATCATGATTGGTAAATGACTTTCCTTGCTTGGTTAACAAATGAGCCATTCAGAATCTTACTCTGGTTGTAGCCTCATTTTCATTTTTTATTTTTGGGAAGACATTTTGATTGTGATTAAATGCCTTGTTTTAAATTTTCTAATTTTCCTGATTGTTGCTCTGATGAGTTGGGAGTGAGTGCTGTGTGGTAGGGCATGTCATGTTATTACCTTAGTTGGTAATGTCTGCCTATCTTGTATTCTTCTGACATAGCTACGATGATATTACATGATAAACATAATACTTCGACATCTAATTAGATTAAAAAAATGTACACTCCACTGTGACTTAAAAGTGTGACATCAGAGTCTACTTTGTTCTTTTTTTTTTTTGGCCGCGCCTTGGGGCTTGCGGGATCTTAGTTCCCCGACCAGGGATCGAACCCAGGCCCCAGCAGTGGAACCACAGAGTCCTAACCACTGGACCACCAGGGAAATTTCCCTTTGTGCTTGTTTTGATATGAGAGATATTTACTGGTAATTAAAAATGTCAAAGTATGGCAATATGACTGACACTTGAAATGCTGTCATTGTCACGTGTCCCTGAGATTTGTAGTGCACTGAGCAGCAGTATAAAGGGATGAACGCACCACATATAGTCTCTGTTGTAACTACTCAGCTCTGCTGTTGTATCACGAAAGCAGCTTTAGTGTGTAAATAAATAACCATGGCTGTGTTCTAATAAAACTTGTAGACACTGAAGTTTTAATTTCATATGATTTCCACGTGTCACAAAATACTGATTTTTCTTGACCAGTTAAAAATGTAAAAACATTCTTCATGCAGCAGGCTTGATTTAGCCCTTGGGTCATAGCTGCTAACCCGGTGCGGATTAAACGACCCAATATGTGTCAAGCACTTTGAACAGGACCCAGGGACATAGTAGGCTGTCTAAATGTTTGCAGTTGTTATTATTATTTTTTTTATTATCTCCCTGAGGATATTAGTTTATAATTTTTTTTCTTAGAATCACCTGTTTTCTGATTAATTTCTTTGGTTTCTTTTGGTTTCTTTATTTCACATCGGAGGTTTTCCTCACAAGTCTAATCGTTTTTGGTGGACCACTCTTAAGATTGAGACTCCCAGTATTGCTTGAAAGCTCTGCGTGTGAGTGGATTTTGCTGAGTGGTGGGCATTGCTATAGGTGGCAAGCCAGCTTTTTTTTTTTTTTTTTTTTTTTGCGGTACGCGGGCCTTTCACTGCTGTGGCCTCTCCCGTTGCGGAGCACAGGATCCGGACCCACAGGCCCAGTGGCCATGGCTCACGGGCCCAGTCCCGGACCGGGGCACAAACCCACGTCCCCTGCATCGGCAGGCGGACTCCCAACCACTGCGCCACCAGGGAAGCCCAAGCCAGCTTTTTAAATGGGGGGAATCCCAAATGTCTGTATCTTTTCCATGGTTCCCCCTTCATTTTCTCTTGGGAAGAACCCTCCAGTCTCCTGCTTTGGAGGCTGGGAAACCCACTGTGTATCTGTGCAGCAGGCAGACTTCAACTTTATTCCCGTTTTTTTTTGTGTGTGGTACGCGGGCCTGTCTCTGCTGTGGCCTCTCCCGTTGCGGAGCACAGGCTCCGGACGCGCAGGCTCAGCGGCCATGGCTCACGGGCCCAGCCGTTCCGCGGCATGTGGGATCTTCCCAGACCGGGGCACGAGCCCGTGTCCCCTGCATCGGCAGGCGGACTGTCAACCACTGCGCCACCAGGGAAGCCCATTCCCCTGTTTTTATCCTCTGCCTCATTACTCTCTCCAACCTTGGCTTCGGAGTCCAGGGTCTCTTCATTCAGATTTCTTCAGAGTGCACATACGTGGTTTCCTACTCGGGTGGAAAGACTCACAGACTTGAGCCCCCTGCCTTGCCCAGTCATTCATGGTGCTTTTCTCCAGTTCTTTCACCTTCCCAGGGTTCCATGGGGTGGATTGGCTTGCTTCTTGTTAGGGTCTCCTTTGGCAGGCAGGTATGTTGGGGGCATCCTCAGCTCCGCCAGTTCAGTTACTAGCACTCTGTCACCTTTCCATCTTTCACACCTCCTCTGATCTTATACTTGTGGGCTTACATCTTTTTATTTTCATTGCTTTCATTTCACTGCTATGGAATACCCAACTGTACTTACTTAATATAGCACTTGGAACATAGTGACCTGTTAGAGAATGTTCCATTACTTGGACTAATGGCACCTGTGGTGTTTTAACACGTCCTTTGGCCAGTGATCACTGCCCACTATTTCTCTGGACTCCTGTTTCAATGATGAGGTTTCACTTTAAAGTTTGTTGAGTACAGATGTGTGTGTGTGTATGTTTGTGTGTGTACACACACACATATATACATTCAGGCGATTCTGGAATATAGTTTGTGATTTATGGAGTCTCAACTTAAGTTAGGACAAAGTGCACTAGGGTGTTATTTGTATATTTTGACGGTGTTAAGACAGAATTTGGTTATCATGGATTTTCAGATCCACTTATGTTTACTTTCCAGCTAAGATACATTAAATCAGGAGACAGTGAATCAGTACATATAGAAGAGGAAGGAGATTTATTTTACGTATATATCAGATATTTCACAAATTAAATACAAAATATTGAGCATATCTTGTTCATAGTGTTCTTTTCACTCATGATAGTAAAATCGACTTGGAATAATTGATCTGAAGTGTTAAATAGCAGTATAAGTCAGACAGCAAAACAAAGCGTTATCAGAAGGGTAGTTAAATTCTAAATGAATGGTGAAGATAATGAGTGCTCTAGGACTGTAGAGAAAAAAGAGCGCTCACACGATGCTTAGTGAGTAGGGTTTCAGGTGCTGTGGGACAGGTGTGTGGCGGGGGGCAGGTGTGAACAGGAGCAGAGGGGTGGGAGAGCATGCTAGGGGTTGAGGACGTGGCTTGCCTTACGTTGTTCTGGTACTTATTTGCAAATTGAGGTTCACACACAATTTGTATCAAAATCACTGCGAATGCTTTTTAGAAAATGCAGATGCCTGGGCTCTGGCCTGACATTCTGAATCTTTGAGGCGTAAGCATTCGCATTTTTATCCACATGCTCCACAGGTGTTTTTTATGTACCTTGAAGTTTGAGAACTACTGGTTTAGAGGACAGTTGGAAATAAAATTGGAAAGCGAGCTTTCAGACTGTGGAGGGTCTTGAATGTCAGTATTTGGCTTTTCATGTAATGAAGAATCATTGAATATTTTTGAGCTGGTGAAGTAAAATGATGGAAGTGGTAACTTCACAAATATTAAAAATAGATTATATTTGACCTTTTATTTGGCTAAACATGCCCTGTGCCAGGTCCTTTACTGAGTGCTTTGCATGTGTCATCTTGCTTCATCCTCAGAAAATCTTTATGAGTTGTAAGTAGTGTTGTTTTTCTCATTATGCAGTAGGGTTTGATAAGTGGTAAATGGAGATTCAGGCTGAGTCTACACAGACTTAGCAGGGTCTGTCTCATACTAGAACCTTTGGTATGTATGTATGTATGTATGTATGTATATATTTATGTTTTTGGCTGCGCTGGGTCTTCGTTGCTGTGTGCGGGCTTTATCTAGTTGTGGCGAGCAGGGGCTACTCTTCGTTGAGGTGCGCGGGCTTCTCATTGTGGAGGCTTCTCTTGTGGAGCTCGGGCTCTAGGCACGTGGGCTTCAGTAGTTGTGGCACACAGGCTCAGTAGTTGTGGCTCGTGGGCTCTAGAGCGCAGGCTCAGTAGTTGTGGCGCACGGGCTTAGTTGCTGCGCAGCATGTGGGATCTTCCCGGACCAGGGCTCGAACCCGTGTCCCCTGCATCGGCAGGCGGATTCTTAACCACTGTGCCACCAAGGAAGCCCAGAACCTTTGGTCTTAATTTTGATGCTGGACTGAATTTCCTTTTTTTTTTTTTTTTTAAGGATTAATGTAGTAGTGGAGCGTGCAGGGTGAATCGAATTGGAGAGATTGGGAGCAAAGAAATCAGGATACCGTTGCACTGAATCATGTGAGATTGTAGAAGCCTGGTCCAGCATGGAAGCAGCGGGAAGATAAAGAGATGGGCTTAAAAGTTGATATGTAGAATTGTGGGTATTGTAGAAGAACCCACAGGACTTGTTGATGTCATTGGAGAGTCACCCTAGTAAAGTGGTAAAGACCAGGGACTCTGGAATTAGATTGCCTGGGTTCAAATCCTGACTTTTCCACTTATTATCTCTGGGACCTCATGAATTTGGTAAGTTACTTAACCTGTCTGTGCCTTAGTTTCCTCATCTGTAAAATGAGAAAACTGTGCCTACTTCTCAGAGTCGTTAAGGGGGACTAAATGAATCAGTGAGTTTAAAGCCTTTAGACTGTGTAAATAAATCTGCTAATAGCACTGTTGCATATGTGGTTCTTCTGCCTCAGATGCTCCTGTGTATTTCCATGGATTCTTGTAATAACTCCATTGTAATACTTACCAAATGTGTTATAATAATTTATTGACATGTTTGTGTCTCCAGGATTTGAGTCCATTTATGGCAGGGACCTGGTTTTATTCATTTTTGCATTTCCGGTAGCCATCATAACACCTACATTTATAGTAAGTGTATAATAGGCTTGTGTGGAATGTATGCTTGGGTATGTGAGTGAGGTAACTTGACCCAAGAATGCTGATGACGTTGATAGGAATAGTGACTTTTGGAAGGGTTGCTTGTTTTGGGGGACAAATATTAAATTCTATTTTAAAATTTATGATGATAATACGACATCAGTTGTTATGTTCAATATGTAGAGATTTATGCTTAGATTTTTGACTGAGTAGTCAAGACAAAATATTAATTCTGGGGTCACTCACAGAGAGTTTAAAGCACAAGCCAGAAGTACATTCAGAGCCTTCCTGAAGGAGAGCAGGTAAAGAGAACAATCCATTTATTTAAGATATTTTTTTTAACTGTAAATTGCAACATCTTTCTGGTTTAAAAAAAAGTCAAGCAGTACAGAAGGACATAAAGTGAAAAGTCCCTTCCCTCCAGATTTCCATTCCCATTCTTCAGAGGGAACCAGTCTTGGATCGTTGCTTATGTTTCCTTCCAGAAATTATCTAGGCGTATATAAGAATTTACATGTTTATTTAAACTAATGGGATTTTACTATATGAGCTGTTCTGTGTCTTTGTGTTTGTTTTTACTTGCGGTATTTGGGATATCTTTACATATTAACACATAAGATCTACCTCATTCTTTTCAGTGGCTACATTGTATTCCATTATATGCTTATTCCATACTGTAGTTAATCTCCAGATGATGGTCATTTAGGTTATTTTGTGTATTTGCTATTCCAAATAGTGATTAACATCTGTATGTATAGAACTTGTCAACTTGTATGAGTTTACCTGTGAGATGAATTTCTAAAACCAAAATTGTTGGCACACTTAACATTTTGACAGGTGTTGCCAAATACCTACACACTAATGGTGGGGATGCCTGTTTCCTTATTACTCTCACAACTGCTATTAAGGTTTTTCTTAACCTTTGCTAATCATATTGGTAAAAATCATACCTTACTGTTTTAATTAGCATATTTTATTCCTCATTTATACTGAAGATCTTTTCATATATTTATTAGCTATGGGACCTTGGCTATTTCAATAAGTATTTTTTTGAGTAATATCTCTTCAGCAGTGTGTTGTAGGTTACTTAGTCATAAGGAGGAATAATCTACCTTGGGAGATATGTCATATATACGACAAAAACATAACATTTAAAGGTAGTTTTTACATAATGCAAACTTTAGGTGAGTGGTGGGAAGGTGAGAGGGAAGACTGGTTTTGGGAGGGAGGGTGGAATCAGTTTTACACACGTTAAGATTGAATTATTCACTACATTGCCTTAAAGATAGGTCTTTTGAAAGGTACTGCTAAAAGCATCAGCAGTTGCACACTGCTTATTTCTAGTATAGATTTATGTAAGGAACATTGTTATCCACGAAATTACTGGATATATATGTATAAATTTTTGTATGTTACATATTATAATTAATATATATATAATTGTTTATATTATATATATTATATTACCCTTAAGTTAAAAAAAATTCCTGTTTTAGGCATATTGATAGAACTGGCATTCCAGTCAGAGGTTGGGACTAGGAGAGGTTTGAAAGTATTAATAATATCGTGGAAGGCACTGGTGAAACCAGGAGAGAGGCTCAGTTTTTGAAACATTGAGAGAAAAAAGAGCTGAAAGCCAGGAAGTCTTCTGATGCACAGTGAGAGGGAAGAGCATTAGGACTATTCGGAGGTGGGGTGATTGGATAGTGGGGTTTTCAAGTTCCATTTTATTGTGGTTTTCATTGGTAAGGGTGTTGGGAGTTCCAAATACATTGAGTGCAAGTGGTGTGTGTGTTTGTGTGTGTGTGTGTTTGAAATCCTTGGCATGAATCAGATGCAGAAGAGGTGCCACTGGGCCTCAGTTTTCTACTTTGCTTTCTGCGAGGGTGGGAGCAGATGGAACTTTCTGGCAGGAGTACCTCAGTGGCTAGTTGTCTTTGCTTGGCTGAGCTTGTTCCTCCTTGGCATTGCAGCTGCCTTGGGTGCTGCTTTCACTCTCTGTTCTCAGCAGATAGTACCCTGTTGTTGCTGCCTAATGGAGTGAGGGCAGGGGTGACTGGGCAGGGTGTCCTAGCCAGGTCTGTTGCCCCTGGGCTCCGGCCCTTTTCTGGCCACCTGCTTCTGGACTGGGGTTGCTGTTCCACTCTTGGTGCCCTTGATTGAAGACTCTTGAGCCTGCCCTGGATGTCACTTTCCTTTTCAGTCCGTCTCCAGCTGTTTTACATTTTATGGGGATTTCTCACAGCTTCTGGTTTCCTGTGAATTTTTGAGCATGTCTGTGTAATAATTGACAAAATTTTTTTGCATTATTTTAGGGTTAGGTGAGGAAAAGAGGGGAAGGAGGCATTGCATTTTGTGCTCAGTTGGCTGTCTTGGTTTTCCTTGTTAATATTCTGTTCAGTGTCTTCTTATAGCTGACAGGCTTTATTCATATTGTTTTAGAAAGGTTTCATACTGGTCCTGGATTGAGCAGTTATTTTAGTACTTTGTGGTCTATCCTAGCAGTTTTGAAAATAGGATTTATTTCCTATAAATCAATAGAAAATAGACAAAGGATATGAAGAGGTGATGGCCTCATTCACAACAAGAGAAATGAAATGCAAATTAAAACCATATTGTAAACTATTTTCATGTGTCAGTTGGCAAAGATGAAAAAGTTTGATTAAACAGTGGTGGCTGTGGTGTGGAGAAACAGGCATTGCTGAAGGGAGTGGAAGTTGGCAACCTCTAAAGGAGGCAGCTAGGCAGTGTAGGGGAGGAAAAATAATTTTCCGTCTACCCTTCTGAGCTCTTAACTGTGATAAAAGATCAACAGGAGAAAAACAGAAGTTTATTCACATGTGTACCTCATGTATACATGGGAGATACCTAGGGAAAAATGACTGGCTTAGAATTCAGTTTAATACCATCTTAATAGGGAAAGGGGAAGGGGAACGTAGGCCTCTTAAGGGAGAGTAAATGATTTTTAGGAAAGATGAATGGGCCTTAGAAGAATAGATGAGAGGTATGATAATTTGTGACAAAGTTAGTCTCAGTGTTGTGTCAACTTCTAGGCGCTCTTGTGATAAGAGTCAGTCTTCCCTGGTTGATGAAACTGCTTAATTTATGATTTATGATAATGGAGTTCCTTTTGGAGAATCTGTCTTTAGGCAGATAAGGAGAGTTCAGAGAAGGCCTCACCCTGCATTTGCTATTTTTCAAGGTTCTACAGCTCAAAATAACGTGGCAAAGTGGCAGATTTTGAGGTGGCATATTCTGCTACTCTTCAGCAATATCTACCAACGTTAGAAATGCACATAATCTTTGACCCAGCAATTCTGTTTCCCTGGATTTATTTTACCTATATACTGATACACATGTGAAATATGTACCAGATACTTATTGGAGAACGATTTGTAATAGCAAAAGATCATAAGCTACTTAAATGTCCATTGATACGGAATTTATGGAATGAAAAACTGGAATGTTAGAGTTATAAAAATAAATGAAGTGCTTTATATACATATATGTAATGATTTCTAGTATATATTAACTGGGAAAAGCAAAGTAAAGAGTCATATATAGGGTGTTATGGTTTGTGTAAAAAGGAGAAAATATGTGTTTGTATATACATAGAAAATCTGTGGGATGATATCCAAGCAACCAGTAATATTTTCTCTGAGTTGAGAAACCAGATGGTTAGGAGAAGGGATGGGAGAGAGACTTTTTACTCTATACCCTTTGAACCCTTTGTATTTTGTACCAGGTGCATTACTGATTAAAAAAATAAAGTATAAATAAATCAAGTCTGACTTAAATTTTCATTAATAGACTCTGTGATAGTCTCATTGTTGCCTTATTTAGGAGAGGTGGGATGGAATTCTGTTCTTTTGAAAATTCAGCATTTATGGACCTTATTAAACTCCCAAAGTAAATTTTTCATTGATTGCTTTTAAGGCACCACAAGAAAAGTAAAATACTGGTTTGTTTAATTGAGAACAATTTGCTCTGATTCTCATTTCTTTTTATCTGGTGTCATTTTTATTCTGTTAATTTTAATGAAGCAAAGAGAAAGGAAATTGAGTCCATGGCAGAGCCAAGGGAAACCATAATTAAAGTGCTTATTGCCAGTAACCCAGCACTCTCTTAACTAACCATTTTGATCCACACATTTAGGTGTTTATCCAATAAACTGTTGTTAGGCCCACAGTGCTAACTGCTAATTAGCATGGGTCCCCCCGATAAACAGAGGACTTATAAACAAGTTGTGGCTGTCTTTTTTGTTTGTTCTTAAAAAATTTCTTTGGGGCATATTCAAGAATTGCAGGGATTATTAGACAAATAAAATAATTTGGAAGGTTTGATAAAAAGGAAATAGTTCCTGTAAGTAGGTGGTGGAGGGCAAAATCTGTTGTATACTCCCAAGTTATGAAGTTAGTGTGGAATCCCTAAACGACCATGACTTATTTTGCTTTCATTGAAAAAGTTCAGTTTCGAATAAGATTTGAAAGAAAGAGTTTATTTGGGGAAACTAAGTGAAAGAGCATTCCAGGACACCAAGTAAAATAAATGTGAGATCCTAATCATCTCACCATGTGATAATATAGGTGATGAATTAATTTAATATGTAAAAATAAACTTAGTGGTTGTGATAGAAAATAGCTGTTAGTCTGATTTGTTGGCACCTTTCTTGGACATATAGATTTGATTTGGGGGTTTGATTTTGTTTTTATTTTAAAAAACTTTATTTTGAAATAATTGTAGACTCATAAAAAGTTGAAAAAATAGTGTGGAGAAATTCCATGTACCTTTCACCCAGCTTTCCCTAAGGTTAATATAACTATAGTACATTATCAAAACTAGGAAACTTATATTGGCAGCACAGAATAGGCTGCAGACTATACTAGGATTTCTCCACTTCTTACATGGACTCATTTTTTTTTCTTTTGTGCGTATAGTTCTGTGAAATTTTATCAAATGTATAGATTCAGGTAACCACTACCACAATGAGGATTCAGAACTTTTCCAGTCCCACAAATGAGCTTGCTCATCACCTGTATTCTGCATTTGTCCGAATCGTTCCTCATGGGGCCCTCTGATTTGCTTCTCTATCCCCAGCTTATTGGTTTGGGGCACTCAAAGCATTTTATAATTTCTCTTCTTTAAATTTAAGATGTGTTGTATGGCCCAGAATGTGGTCTATCTTGGTGAATATTTAATGTGAGCTTGAGAAGAATGTATGTTCTGCAGTTGTTGGATGAAGCAGCTAAAAATGTCAGTTATATCCAGTTGATTGATGGTGGTGTTGACATCAGCTTTATCCTTACTGATTTTCTGCCTATTGGATCTGACCGTTTCTGATAGTGGAGCGTGCAAATCTCCAGCTATCATAGTGGATTCATTGTTTTCTCCTTGCAGTTCTATTGGTTTTTGCCTCACGTATTTTGATGGCCTGTTGTTAGGTGGATACACAGTAAGTACTGTTATGTCTTCTTGGAGAACTGACTCCTTTATCATTATATAATGGCCTTTATCCCTGATAAGTTTCCTTGCTCTGAAGTTGGCTATATCTAAAATTAATAAAACTCTTCCTGCTTTCTTTTGATTAGTGTTAGCATGGTATACCTTTTTCCACCTCTTTACTTTTTTAAAAAAAGATTTACTTATTATTTATTTATATTTATTTTTGGTTGTGTCGGGTCTTAGTTGCGGCATGCGGGATCTTCTTTGAGGCAGGCGGGATCTTTCATTGTGGTGCGCGGGCTCTTTTTTGTGGTGAGCAGGGTTCTCTCCATTTGTGGTGTGCGGGTTTTTCTCTTCTCTCTTTGTGGTGTGCAGGCTGCAGGGCACGTGGGCTCTGTAGTTTGCGGCACGCAGGCTCTAGTTGAGGTGTGTGAGCTCGGTAGTCGTGGCACACGGGCTTAGTTGCCCCGCAGCATGTGGTATCCTAGTTCCCTGACCAGGGATCGCACCCTCGTCCCCTGCATTGGGAGGCGGATTCTTAACCGCTGGACCACCAGAGAAGTCCCTCTATCGCTTTCTTTAAAAAATAATTTGTTTTTGAGATGTGCCCATGTTGGTAATTGTAGCTCTAGTTAATTCATTTTCACTAGTGTATTATATCTCATTGCTAAGATATTAAAATTTTTAATTTTAAATAGCTTAAAAGGTATAAAGTAGCTTTGGAATAGGGTATGACAAGTAAGGACTTTATATATTTCAGAATATTTCTTTATAGCATTTTCTAATTGGGCTCAATAACTACTTGAGACATTAAACTGAAATCTAGAGTTATGATTGACTGTTGGCTTGATATGAAGCCTGAGTTGGAGTCAGCTAGTGTTGGGGTCCCTGTCCCCATGATTAAGGAGGAGGAAAGTAGTGTGTGGCCTTGAGTTCAGGGGCAGGTGATAAGAAGCCAGATCAGTATTTCCCACTCATATTCAGAAGGCCCAGCTGTCCATGTGCATTGGGGAAGCCTCATGTCCTTAGATAAGCAGCTCAAGCCAGTCCCAGAGTTCCAGAGGGAATGTGGAAGACGTGCTTCCAAATTCTGATCTTGGCTCCGATGTCTTTGTGGAATGAGGAGGGACGTAGGTGAGAAAGTAAGTCATTACTAATGTAAATTCTCTTGTAACCCAAGCTTCCTTTAGCCACCGAACCTGTGTAGTTTCCTTTCATTGTGATGGTAAACCTTTTTTAAAAAAATAATTAATTAATTAATTATTGGCTGCGTTGGGTCTTCGTTGCTGTGCGCGGGCATTCTCTAGTTGTGGTGAGCGGGGGCTACTCTTTGTGTTGTGTGTGGTCTTCTCATTGCAGTGGCTTCTCTTGTTGTGGAGCTCGGGCTCTAGGCGCACGGGCTTCAGTAGTTGTGGCTCGCGGGCTCTAGAGTGCAGGTTCAGTAGTTGTGGCGCACGGGCTTAGTTGCTCCGCAGCATGTGGGATCTTCCCAGACCAGGGCTCGAACCCATGTCCCCTGTATTGGCAGGTGGATTCTTAACCACTGCGCTACAAGGGAAGTCCCTGTGGTGGTAATTTTAATTTAGTTTAATTTATTATTCATTATTTTATTGTCAGTGAGAGACTTTTTCTGAACAAGTTGAGATAAAACATGATCTTGAACTATGTTAAGTGCAATTTGATGAAGACTGTGATTCATTTTGTAACTGATCTGTTAGTTTTCCCCTTCATGACCAAGCACAACAAATACTGAAGACAGTAATAATTTATTTACACTCATTCCTTCCTTCAACATAATGCTGTTTAGAGAATGCCTGTTATATGCTAATGTAGACATCTAGAAAGATGAATAAGATAGTTCTTATTTAAAAAAAAAAACCAGCAAAACACAGCAGCTCATGGTTTAGGAGACTAAGAATGCCAGCAAAAAATATATGTGCATTACAGCAGGATGAGAGAGGCACTGTCTGTGACTCCTTTGGAATTGGGAGCCCTTTTACTTTAAGCCGGTAACTCACTTCAGTCCTCATTCTCTCCTTAAGTGTAGGTAGCACATGGTAACTACTTGAATAATTTTCTGCCCTTAGCACATTCAAGCCATCCAGTCTCTATTTCTGTAGCACCATTGTTTTAGACTATTTTTTAGTAAGTTATCATTGTTATGAATTTGCTTTGAGACATTTTCTTGGGCAAAGGTATGCCCATTCTAAGATCTACAAGTATAGATTGGGATTTTGTGTTAAGTTGGCTAAGACAGATTTTAGCCTCATTTTTCGCTTTGTAACTTTGTATTTGATGTCCAATATATTTAAAAATAGAGGTATGATTCCTTTTACTAAGTTTAGAGTTTCTTACATTTAGGTCAGAAAAGTATGATGATTATTTTGAACACGTTTGAAATTTCTTTTCATTCTTTATAGATTGTCTTGTGGAAATGAAGGTTTAAGGACAAGTTATCTACCAGATTAAAAGATGGGATCGAATAGCAGCAGAATTGGTGATCTTCCTAAAAATGAGTACTTAAAAAAGTTATCAGGCACAGAATCTGTCTCTGAGAATGACCCGTTCTGGAATCAGCTACTGTCATTTTCTTTCCCTGCACCAACTAGCAGGTAAGAGTGTACTTGGAATTTGAAAATTTGTATCAAAGGCCACATAAGCTTGTGTGGTATGCTGATTTAAAATTTTTTTTTTATTTTAATGATCTGTCTGTCCCTCCATTTGTTGTACATGTACCAGTAGAAAATTCAAAAGGTATGAAAGGAGGAAATAAGTTTTTCTCTTTCCTTTCCCCCACTCAGCCACCTCCCTTGCCCAGAGATAGTTCCTGGTAGCAGTTTCTTTTGAATGCTTCCAGAGATAGTAAAACCATATTATTTCATGTAGTTTTACAAAACTGTTTAAACACAAATGGTAGCATACTACACATACCCTTCTTTTTCATTTTTGCTTGCTGTCCCTTGCTTTTTTTCCCCACAGTTAAGTAAAACATATGTATATGCATATATGCAACTGCCTTATTCTTTTTTTTTTTTTTTTTTTTTTTTTTTTTTTTTTTTCTTTTTTTTGCGGTATGCGGGCCTCTCACTGTTGTGGCCTCTCCCGTTGCGGAGCACAGGCTCCGGATGCGCAGGCCCAGCGGCCATGGCTCACGGGCCCAGCCACTCCGCGGCATATGGGATCCTCCCAGACTGGGGCACGAACCCGTATCCCCTGCATCGGCAGGCGGACTCTCAACCACTGCGCCACCAGGGAGGCCCTTATTCTTTTAAATGACTGCAGAGTGTGCATAGATTATATGAAATCGATTTTTTATTGGTGGACATTTAGATTGTTTCCAATTTCTTCTTATAACAGATAATACTGCATACATAATTTTTCAAGCATACAAATAAATCTCCAGTATAAATTCCTCAAAGTAGCATTGCTGGGTCAAAGTATATGTGCATTTGTAATTTGCCAAACTGCTCCATGGAAGTTGTACCAATTAATACTCCTACCAGCAATGTATGAGAAGGTCTGCTTCCCCACCCGTTTGTCAGTTTAATGCGTTTTTAGATTCTTTGGCCTTTGTCAATTTGGTAGGTGAAAACCAATATCTCATTTTTAACTCTTTATTGTAAAAACTGACAGACACATAATTATGTAGAGTGACTAGAATATTGAATTCCCATTACTCAGTATCTAAATTTTAAACATTTTTATTTATTTGTTTTTAACAGCTTTATTATGATAGACTGAATAATGGCCCCCTAAAGATACCTGTGTCCTAGTCCCTGGAATCTTTGAGTGTGATATGTTATAGCATGTATCAATATTTCATTCCTTTTTATTTCTGAGTGAGATTCCCTTGTATGAATATACCATCTTTTCTTTATCCATTCATCAGTTAATAGCCATTTGGATTATTTCCATATTTACTTCATCTATTTTTTAGGGTTTTTTAAAGTAAATTAAAATATGGACATTTTCTTTTATAACTGTAATACCATTATCACACCTTACAAAGTTAACAATAATTCCTCTTACCCAGTCCATTTTCAAATTTCCCTAGTTGTTTTGTAGTTCATTTGTTACAATTAGGAAATAAATAAGGTGTATACATTGCATTGCAATACACTGCAATAAGGTAGTTACATTTCTTCTGTCTTTAATCTCGAATAGAGGTATGTACTCCCCAACTCCTGCCACTATTTTTTTCCCTATGCCGTTACTTTTTTTTTTTCTTTTAACAAACTGGGTCAGTTTTTCTGTAGAATGTTCCACCTTCTAGACCTACCTGATTGCTTCTCATATTTTGTTTTTTTATTTACTGTATTTTCTATAAATTGGACATCAGATTTAAAGGCTTGATAAAATTTGGGTTAAACATTTTTGGTAAGAGTATTTCATAAGTGATGCTAGGTACCTTATATTGTATTTCATTAGGTTACAGAAAATGTGTGGGTTTATATCAGTTATCATGCTAAGACTGATCAGAGGTTTGAGTGTGTTTTAACATCCATTGATGATTTTGGTCTGAATCACCTGTTTCATAAGAGATTCCAAAATGGTAGTATTTTTAATTTGGTCATTTCTTGTACATATATTAACTGGAATTCTCCTGTGAAGTAGTGCTTTCATGAATTAGGATATATAAAACATAGTTTTTGTTACATTATTAATAAGGGTAAGCACTTAATTCTTTTCCTCTACTGATTTTCAGTAACGAAAATGGTATAATAGTGACAAATAAGTCTGTATTTCCCCTTTCCCCTGACCCCAGGGTTGGAAGGGCTATCTCTCTCTTTTGAGTATGAATTAAAAAAATATATAAATATTGATATATGTAAATAAAATATATGTGTATGTATGTGTGTTGTGGTCCTTTAACAATCAAGGTTATGTTTATTTTTATAAGTTTAAGGATTAAGGATTATTGGTATTCCCTTTTTGTGAATTGTTTATATATTTTGGCAATACATTTTAATTTCTGACTTTTGGGTATAGTTGGATTGGACTTTACAAGGTTGGCTTAGTTTGCAGTTTTTGTGATTATGTGGATTAGTTGTATATTATGGGAAGTGGATACATACTACTGCTTCTGAGATCCTTGGAAAATTAAAGGTGGTTGTGGATTGGTGGGAGAGGTCAAACTGGAGATGAGCTGTAGTGTCAGCAAGTTTTGAAACCATTTTGTTAATCCTGAAGGAATTGTCATTGAGTATCACTGTTCATGTAGTAATAAGACTTAGAGAAAAAAGGGCGTATAAAGAGAACATTATTTATTATCCAAAATAAATTTTCTTTTCACTTATGTAAACTGTAGTACAATCTATATATGCTCTTCCAAAAGACATTAAAGAAGACTTAACTAAATGGTGATGTATACCATGTTTAAGGATTAAGAATTTTAAAAGTGTCAGTTCTTTCCAAATTGACCTGTAGATTGAAGGCAATTCCAATTAAAATTCCAACAGCTTTTTTGGGGGGTGGGTGAGGAGATCTTGATAAGCTCATTCTAAAATTTGCATGGGAAAGAAAAAAACTAATAATAGCTAAAGTACTCTGAAGAAGGGAAGGAAGATGTGTGTGTGTGTGTGTGTGTGTGCGTGTGTGTGTGTGTGTGTGTGTGTGTATGTATGTATACGTGTACTTGATTTATGCAAAGCTGGCAATTCAGAGCATTGGGGAAAGGATGAACTTCTCAAGAAACAGTGATGGGAATAATTTGTTAGCCATTTTTGTCTATTTCTTACTTTCTAAGTTTTACATATTTGTGCTGGTGCCTTGCAGTTTGAATTATTATGACTTTATAGTTTGTTTTGCTAATTACTGCTTTTTCTCAAAGATCCTTTGCTGTTCTCATGTGTTTATTCTTTTTGATGTCATTTCTTTTTCTTAATTCATCCTAGTTTATAGAGAAAAGTATAAAGGAATCTTAGAAAATATAAAAAGCTGTAAAGTGAGTAAACTGCACATTGTGGGGGGATGGGTGGCTATTCAGAATATCCAGAGAAGCTTTGTTTGTGGTGGTGCATATGCTTTTGGCACTTCTGTCACTTTGTTTGAGGCCCCCCACCCCCACCCCAGCTCCTCAGTCTGGTATTTGATGTGTGAACCTTGACATTGAGCAGGCCTTGAGGTAGAAGGTGCCACCACCTCACTGACAGTCAGGGATGGAATTACCTAGTTTATGAATTATTCAAGACTAAGAGGAATATCTTTAGGGAAGACTCTGAATCCAGACATTTCTGAGCTTGCTCACTCCTGGAATTCCTTGGATCCCTTACGTGCTGTCTTCAAGTGCAGCCGAAAATTGATGGCTGCCAGTTTTTTTAGAAGCACTAAGTCCTTCAGGACTAATCTAATCCTTCCTTACTATAAACTGTTTTTTGGCACTAGAATAACCAGATTTTGTTATAATTTCCAGGCATGGTTGAAAAATCTTTAGATTCTTCAATAGTTTTTAACTTTCCACCTTACTAAAATTCCTTGTGAAGCAAAGGTCTGAAATAAAATCAAGATTAATTCAAGAGTAGGGGCTTCCCTGGTGGCTCAGTGGTTAAGAATCTGCCTGCCAGTGCAGGGGACACGAGTTCGAGCCCTGGTCCGGGAAGATCCCACATGCCGTGGAGCAGCCAAGCCTGTGTACTACAGCTACTGAGCCTGCACTCTAGAGCCCGCGAGCCACAACTACTGAATCCTCCGTGTCTAGAGCCCGTGCTGCACAGGAGAAGCCCCTGCTGGCTGCAATTAGAGAAAGCCTGTGCGCAGCAACAAAGACCCAACGCAGCCATAAATAAATAAATAGATAGATAGATAAATAAATATTAATTCAAGAGTAAAGTTTAAGTAATATACTGTTTGTCTTAATAAAATGTTTAAAAATTACTTATATGACTGATTTCATACTAAGTATAGTAGCAAAACCAAGAAACAAAACTGTGCTAAAGACAAAGGTAGTAGAATCATCTATATCCACAATAAGTAGTTAAGGGATACATGAAACAAAAAGGTGTTAAATATGATGTCAAAACACTAAACTATGTATATATAGCTTATATGTATAGTTATATATAAACCTCATGGTAGCCACAAACCAAAAATCTATAATAGATGCACACGAAAAAAGAGAAAGGAATCCAAACATAACACTAAAGGTCGAAGAAAGGAACAAAAACTACAAAAACAACCAGAAAATGATTAACAAAATAGCAATAAGTATATACCTATCAATAATTACTTTAAATGTAAATAGACTAAATGATCCAATCAAAAGACATAGAGTGGCTGAAGGGATACAAAAGCAAGACCCATCTATATGCTGCCTACAAGAGACTCAGTTCAGATCTAAAGACACAGACTGAAAGTGAGAGGGTGGAAAAGTTATCCCATGCAAATGGAAACAAAAAGAAAGCAGGGGTAGCAGTACTTATATCAGACAAAATAGACTTTAAAACAAAGACTGTAACAAGAGACAAGGACATTACATAATGATCAAAGGATCAATACAACAAGAAGATATACAATTGTAAATATATATATGTGCCCAATATAGGAACACCTAAATACATAAAGCAGTTAACAAACATAAAGGGAAAAACTGACAGGAACACAGCAATAGTGGGGGACTTTAACACCCCACTTACATCAATGGACAGATCATCCAGACAGAAAATCAGTAAGGAAACTCTGGTCCAAATGACATATTAGACCACATGATATATGCTTACTATATATATTCCATCCCAAAGCATGAGAATACACCTTCAAGTCCACATGGGACATTCTCTAGGATAGATCACATGCTAGGGCACAAAACAAGTCTCAGTAAATTTAAGAAGATTGAAATCACATCAAGCATCTTTTCTAACCACAGCAATATGAGACTAGAGATCAGTTACAAGAAAAAAAAACACTGAAGAAAACCCCAAATGTGTGGAGGGT
This sequence comes from Mesoplodon densirostris, assembly GCF_025265405.1. NCBI lineage: Eukaryota > Metazoa > Chordata > Mammalia > Artiodactyla > Ziphiidae > Mesoplodon > Mesoplodon densirostris. Next base: position 66,249,308 of record NC_082675.1, on the reverse strand, counting down.
AAACAATATGCTCTTAAACAACTCTTGGGTCACTGAAGATTTCAAGGAGGAAAGAAAAAACCTGGAGACAAATGAAAACAAACACAACGATCCAAAATCTGTGGGGTGTAGCAAAAGCAGTTCTAAGAGGGAAGTTTATAGAGATACAGGCCTACCTCAGGAAACAAGAAAAATCTCAAACAATCTAACCTTATGCCTAAAGGAACTATAAAAAGAAGCAAAACCCAAGGTTAGTAGAAGGAAAGAAATAACAAAGACCAGAGCAGAAATAAATGAAATAGAGGCTAGAAAAACAATAGAAAAGATCAATGAAACTAAGAGCTGATTCTTTGAAAAGATAAACAAAATGGATAAACCTTTAGCCAGACTCATCAAGATAAAGGGAGGACCCATATAAATTAGAAATGAAAGGGCAGTTACAACTGACAGCACAGAAATACAAAGGATCATAAGAGATTACTATGAACAATTATATGCCAGTATAATGGACAACCTAGAAGAAACAGATTAATTCCTAGGGTGTACAGTCTTCCAAGACTGAATTAGGAGTAAATAGAAAATACGAGCAGACCAGTTACCAGTAATGAAATTGAATCAGTAATCCAAAAACTGCCAACAAACAAAAGTTCAGGACCAGATGGCATCACAGGTGAATTCTACCAAACATTTAAGGAAGAAATAACACCTATCCTTCTCAAGCTATTCCAAAAAATTGCAGAGAAATGCTCCTGAACTCATTCTGTGAGAACAGTGTCACCCAGATACCCAAACCAGAAAAGACCACAAGAAAAAGAAAATTACAGGCCAATATTACTGATGCAGAAATTCTCAACAAAATATTAGCAAACTGAATTCAACAGTACATTAAAAGGATCATACACCATGATCAATTGGAATTCATCCCAGGGATGCAAGGATGATGTTTCAGTATCTGCAAATCAATATGATACACCACATTAACATATTGAAGACTAAATCATATGATCATCTCAGTAGACGCAGAAAAATTGACAAAATTCAACATCCATTTATGATAAAAACTCTCAACAAACTGTAGGTATAGAGGGAACATAACTCAGCTTAATATATGACAAGCCCACATCTAACATCATACTCAATGGTGAAAAATTGAAAACATTTGCTGTGAGATCAGGAACAAGAAAAGGATGCCCACTCTTGCCACTTTTATTCAACAGAGTATTGGAAGTCCTAGCCAGAGAAGTCATACAAGAAGAAGAAATAAAAGGAATCCAAATTGGAAAGGAAGAAGTGGAACTGTCACTGTTTGCAGACAACATGAAACTATGTATAGAAAATTCTAAAGATACCACCAAAAAACTATTAGAAGTAATAAATGAGTTCAGTAAAGCTGCAGGTTACAAAACTAATACATAGAAATCTGTTGTGTTTGAACTAACAATGAACTATCAAATAGAAATTAAGAAAATAATCCTATTTTCAATTGCATCAAAAAAAATACTTGGGAATAAATCTAAACAAGGAGGTAAAAGACCTGTACTCAGAAAACTGTAAGATATTGATGAAAGAAATGGCAGACAACACAAACAAATGGAAAGGTATATCCTACTTATGGATTGGAAGAATTAATATTGTTAAAATGACCGTACTCCCAAAGGCGATCTACAGATTTAGTGCAATCCTTATCAAAATACCAATGGTGTTTTTCACGTAACTAGAGCAAATAATTCTAAAATTTGTATGGAAACACCCAAGACCCTGAATAGCCAAAAAGATCTTGAGAAAGAAGAACAAAGCTGGAGATAACACACTCCCTGATTTCAAACTATACTACAAAGCTGCAGTAATCAAAATAGCATGGTACTGGCACAAAAACAGACACAGATCAATGGAACAGAATTGAGAGCCTAGAAATAAACCCACACACTTATGATCAATTAGTCTACAACAAAGGAGGCAAGAATATACAATGGAGAAAAGACAATCTCTTCAGTGAGTGGTGTTGGGAAATCTGGACAGCTCCATGTAAAAGAATGAAATTAGAACATTCTTTAATACCATATACAAAAATAAACTCAAAATGGATTAAAGATTTAATGTAAGGCCTGAAACCATAAAACTCCTAGAAGATAACATGGGTAGTATATGCTCTTTGACATTGTTCTTAGCAATATTTTTTGGATATGTCTCCTCAGGCAGGGGAGATAAAAGCACAAATAAACAAATGGGACTACATCAAACTAAAAAGCTTTTGCATAGCAATGGAAACTATTGAGAAAATGAAAAGGCAGTCAGTCTACTGAATGGGAGAATATGTTTGCAAATGATACATCAGATAAGGGTTTAATATCCAAAATGAACAAAGAACTCATACAACTCAACATCAAAAAAACAAATAACTGGATTAAAAAATGAGTAGAGAACCTGAATACACATTTTTCCAAAGAAGACATACAGATAGCCATCAGACACATGAAAGGATATTCAATACCACTAATCATCAGGGAAATGCAAATTAAAAGCACAACGCAAATTAAAACCACAATGAGATACCCCCTCACATCTGTCAGAATGGCTATCATCAAAACGACAACAAATATGTGTTGGTGAGGATGTGGAGAAAAGGAAACCCTTGTGCCCCATTGGCAGGAATGTATGTTGGTACGGTCACTATGGAAAACAGTATGGAGGTTCCTCAAAAAGTAAAAATAGAACTACCTATTTTCCTTCTGGGTATTTTTCCAAAGAAAGTGAAAACACTAGTTAGAAGAGATACATGCACCCCTATGTTCATTGCAGCATATTTACAACAGCCAAGGTATGGAAGAAACCAAAGTGTCTGTCAATTGCTGAACATACCAGAATTCATGTAGCCATTTACTTTTACCATTTGGATTGCTTCCAGTGTTTTCCTGTTACATATATTGAATAATACAGCAATAGCCTTATACACGTAACCCATTACATATAATATGGCAGTAGCCTTATATGTATGGTAGAAGTGACTTCTGTCCTGTGAGTAAAGTATGGCCAAATGACTTCCATTAATTCTTCCAGTCTGTGTTGGTAGAGCATAAGAAACAAGTGTAATAGGTCAGGAACAGATTTTATGGAACACTGAAAGTGCTTCCCAACATATTTCTTGGTTTTTTTTTTGTTTGTTTGTTTGTTTGGAAACGGATAAGGCTGGTCAGATGTATGTGGTGGCCTGGAGGCTCTGAGGGTGCAGGGGTTCTGACCACGGGGAACTGAATGGGAAGATCACAATCTGTCCACTTGCCCATTTTTGGCACACTGGTTAGAAAGCTGAGGATTAGAATGGATTCCTTGTGGGTTCTTGTTACGTGGATTTGGTGAAAGCATTGTTTTAAGGATTTTACTTTTGGGGTGGAGTGAGTGGTAGATTGGAAAGAGGAGGAAAGAGGAGAAACTCAGGAAGGGAAACCAGATGGCAGGCAGCTGCAGTGACATAACCACCATGTAATGAAGGTCTGAATTTCTTTGCCTGTACAGGAAATGGGAAGTCCTCCAGCCACTATTTGTTAAAAGCTCTTTTATTTTAAATTGATATTTGACTTGAGCATTAATACTTAATGAGCTTAGAATTTTAGATCTGAGAGCAGTGCTGAGCAATGTAGTGACAGCTTGTGTGCTTACCAAGAATGAGAATCAGTTTGCCAGAAGGTGTGGTGATTTTGGGCAAAGTGTAGAGAATGGAGACAGTGGAACATGGTAGGAGGAGCATAGATTTTGGAGCCAGACTGACTGTCTTGCATCTCAGCTCTACTGCTTATTACCTCTGTGAGTTTAGTCAAGCTACTTAATTCTCACCGAGCCTGTTGACGCTTCTGTAAAATGGAAATAATATTACCTACCATGTATATAGATTTGTGGGGAGGACAAAACATCATAATGCATGTAAAGTGTCTGACTTTCCTCTTCTTTCAAGGAATAAATACCCATTAATTTAAAAAAGTGCAAGGGCTCTCTGTCTTGAGAGTTAGTCTAAAATATTTGAGGGTTGAAAATAAGTAGCAGAAATTGAACCAATTTTCTGATGACTGCTTTATCCTCTGATTGAAAATCCTATGACTCTTTTGAATTAATTGTTCAGCTGTTTTAAAAATTAGGCCAAACACTGACTATAGTAATATTTGTCTCTGTGTAGACTCCATGTCCTTTTTTTTTTTTTTTTTTTTGCTGTACGCGGGCCTCTCACTGCTGTGGCCTCTCCCGCTGCGGAGCACAGGCTCCGGACACACAGGCTCCGCGGCCATGGCTCGCGGGCCCAGCCGCTCCGCGGCATGTGGGATCTTCCGGGATCGGGGCACGAACCCGTGTCCCCTGCATCGGCAGGCGGACTCTCAACCACTGCGCCACCAGGGAAGCCCTCCATGTCCTTTTTATAAAGGCTACTTTTTAGAAGCCTTTACTGCCTAATGAGAATTGTATTATGTGTACTGAGCACTAGATGGTGCTCAAATAAGGCAAGAGGCAGCTTTTGGTATAGTCACACAATCACTAAATGCATTTTTCTCAGTTGCAAAGTCATGTGTGTTCATGTTTAGTACCTTTAAATACAGAAAAGCTCAAGGAAGGTAAAAATGATAAACATAACATTAATCAGAAGTAACCTTTGTTAACTTTTTGGTGTATATCTTGTCAGTTCTCTCTCTCATTTAAAAACATTTGCATCATATTCCACACATTTTTTCTTTAACTCACATATTCTTCATGGCATTGTGTTCATACAACATAATTTTAAATGGTTGTAGAATGTTCTGTCTTATAGATGTCCATAATTTATATCGTTGAACATTTTGTTTGTTTCTTATTTTTCCTGATTGTATATAAAAAACTATGCTGAAATTCCCTGTAGCCAAGTCTTTGTGCATATCCTTAACTATATAACTGGAGTGAGTTCTTGGTAGTTGATTTGCTGGTAAAATAGTCTTTTTTTTTTCTTTTTAAATCACACAAATCTTTCATTGTATAAAAGTTAGAAAATACAGAAATGAAAGGGAAAATTGTCCTGTATTATCATCATATAGAGATAACCACTGTTGATATTTTGGTATATGTTTTTCCATACTTTTTTTTTAATGGACATTCCTAATAATAGACATGTGTATTTATGTCTCCCTCCCCCCATAAATATGTGATTGTACTGTATTACTGTTAAGTAACTTATAAAAATTAATGTATTTGATATATTTCCTATTTGTAAATGTGAATATTTTAAGATGTATTTACCAAAAAATGGTTATTGAATGCCTCCCATTTGTTAGGCACTGTTTTTAAGGGCTGGAAACATTGTAGTGAACATGAGGGGCAAGGTCCCTGCTCTCAAGCAGCTTATATTTTAGTGGAGTAATGGGCAATAAACAAGTAAAGAAATAAATACATAAAGTCATTTTTGAAAAATAAAGCAGAGCAAGGTCATGAAGAGTGATAGAATGGGAACAAATACCAGCGGGAAATTTCTTTAGCTAGAGGGTCTCTGGGGTAGCGGCATTTAAGCAGACATTAGTGAAATCAGGGAGCCCTGCATGTTCTGGGGAAAGTGTATTCCACCGGGTAGAGGGAACAGCAAATGTAAAGGATTTGAAGCAGGAATAAGTTCTGCATGTTAGAGAAATAGCAAAAAGGCCAGTGTGGCAGAACAGTGAGCAGGGAAACAAATTGCACAGGGACTTCTGGCCATGGTAAAGGTTTTTTATGATGTGTGGTGTTGCAGAGACGAGCACGCTTTAATGTTGGTATTTGGGGAGTTTAGTCTAGTCTGCTGTAATTTACTTACTCTCCTATAATATGGAAAGATTTTACTCAGTTTGTTTTATTGTGGTATAATTTACATAACATAAAATTATATCATTTTAGCCATTTTTAAGTGTATAGTTCAGTGGCATTAAGTACGTTCCCAGTGTTTTACAGTCATCACGACTCTCATTTCCAGAAGTTTTTCATTATCTCAAACCGAAACTCTGTACCCATTAAAGAGTAACTCCCTATCCCCCCCACTTTCCAGCCCATGGTAACCTCTACTTTACTTTCCGTCTCTATGAATTTGCCTATTCTAGGTACCTCATATAAATGGAATCGTTTAATATTTATCTTTTTGTGTCTGGCCTGTTTCACTTAGCGTAGTATTTTCAAGGTTCATCCATGTTGTAGCACGTGTCAGAATTTCCTTCCTTTTTAGGCTGAAAAATATCCACTGTATGTATTTCCCACATCACATAATGTTTTTTAAACTTCAGTTTGTTGTACTTTCTTATAAATTCTTTAAAATAAATGTCTTTCATTTCTCATCAGCATTGTTAGGTTCCAGTTACCACTCTGATTTTGTTTTCAGGGATCCTCCTTGGATTCTAAAGAATATGTTCGTTCTGCTAAGAGACTTGGCTAATGTAAACAGCAGCGTTAATTTAGCAGTTATTTATTGAGCACTTACTGTGTGCCAGGTGCTGGGCTCATTCCTTAGACGCATTTCCTCATTTAGTTCTCACATCAAGTCTGTGGGGTTGGTACTGTTATTATTCCTGTATGTGAGAAAACAGGCCTGGGGAGGTATTCCAAGGTTACATGGCTAGTAACTGCCATGGACCAGATTCAAACCAGGTTTATGTAGATCCAGAGATGAATTCTGTTGGTCATTATGCTACACAGTCTCCATTTTGAAGCATAGACCAGTCACTGACTGACTACCAAATAATGGCTAAAGAGATGCAACATTAAATAATACATGCTAATCTTTGAGAAAAGAATCACCAGATCTATATATTCACATTTTCAAGCACTTTCAAAGTGAGGGTGATAATAACACATACTTTATGTTTGAGTGCCATTGTTTACAATGTAAATGTAATAAATATATTATTTACAATTAATACAGGCAAGTTGATGGATAATCTGTCCTGTGTTTTAACCTTGCTTTGTGTCTTCTCTGTTTAAGGGGAGCTGCCAGAATAATCCTTCCTCAGAGTTTCTTTTTTTTTTTTAAACATCTTTATTAGAGTATAATTGCTTTACAATGGTGTGTTAGTTTCTGCTTTACAACAAAGTGAATCAGCCACATATATATATATATATATATATATATCCCCATATCTCCTCCCTCTTGTGTCTCCCTCCCATCCTCCTTTTTCCACCCCTCTAGGTGGTCACAGAGCACCGAGCTGATCTGGCTGTGCTCTGTGGCTGCTTCCCACTAGCTATCTATTTTACATTTGGTAGTGTATATATGTCCATGCCACTCTCTCACTTCATACCAGCTAACCCTTCCGCCTCGCTGTGTCCTCAAGTCCATTCTCTATGTCTGTGTCTTTATTCCTGTCCTGCCCCTAGGTTCTTCAGAACCTTTTTTTTTTTTAGATTCCATATATATGTGTTAGCATACAGTATTTGTTTTTCTCTTTCTCACTTACTACACTCTGTATGACAGACTCTAGGTCCATCCACCTCACTACAAATAACTCAATTTCATTTCCTTTTATGGCTGAGTAATATTCCATTGTATATATGTGCCACATCTTCTTTATCCATTCATCTGTCGATGGACCCTTCGGTTGCTTCCATGTCCTGGCTATTGTAAATACTGCTGCAATGAACATTGTGGTACATGACTCTTTTTGAATTATGGTTTCCTCAGGGTACATGCCCAGTAGTGGGATTGCTGGGTCATATGGTAGTTCTATTTTTAGTTTTTTAAGGAACCTCCATACTGTTCTCCATAGTGGCTGTATCAGTTTACATTCCCACCAACAGTGCAAGAGGGTTCCCTTTTCTCCACACCCTCTCCAGCATTTATTGTTTCTAGATTTTTTGATGATGGCCATTCTGACTGGTGTGAGGTGATACGTCATTGTAGTTTTGATTTGCATTTCTCTAATGATTAGTGATGTTGAGCATCTTTTCATGTGTTTGTTGGCAATCAGTATATCTTCTTTGGAGAAATGTCTATTTAGGTCTTCTGCCCATTTTTGGATTGGATTGTTTGTTTTTTTGATATTGAGCTGCATGAGCTGCTTGTAAATTTTGGAGATTAATCCTTTGTCAGTTGCTTCATTTGCAAATATTTTCTCCCATTCTGAGGGTTGTCTTTTCATCTTGCTTAGGATTTCCTTTTGTTGTGCAAAAGCTTTTAAGTTTCATTAGGTCCCATTTGTTTATTTTTGTTTTTATTTCCATTTCTCTAGGAGGTGGGTCAAAAAGGATCTTGTTGTGATTTATGTCATAGAGTGTTCTGCCTATGTTTTCCTCTAAGAGTTTTATAGTGTCTGGCCTTACATTTAGGTCTTTAATCCATTTTGAGTTTACTTTTGTGTATGATGTTAGAGAGTGTTCTCATTTCATTCTTTTACATGTAGCTGTCCAGTTTTCCCAGCACCACTTATTGAAGAGGCTGTCTTTTCTCCATTGCATATTTTTGCCTCCTTTATCAAAGATAAGGTGAGCGTATATGTGCGTGTGTTTCTCTCTGGGCTTTCTTTCCTGTTCCATTGATATATATTTCTGTTTTTGTGCCAGTACCATACTGTCTTGATTACTGAAACTTTGAAGTGTACTCTGAAGCCCTGGAGCCTGATTCCTCCAGCTCCATTTTTCTTTCTCAAGATTGTTTTGGCTATTCAGGGTCTTTTGTGTTTCCATACAAATTGTGCAATTTTTTGTTCTAGTTCTGTGAAAAATGCCATTGGTAGTTTGAAAGGGATTACATTGCATCTGTAGATTGCTTTGGGCAGTATAGTCATTTTCACAATGTTGATTCTTCCAAACCAAGAACATGGTGTATCTCTCCATCTGTTGGTATCGTCTTTAATTTCTTTCATCAGTGTCTTACAGTTTTCGGCATACAGGTCTTTTGTCTGCTTAGGTAGGTTTATTCCTAGGTATTTTATTCTTTTTGTTGCCATGGTAAATGGGAGTGTTTCCTTAATTTCTCTTTTCGATTTTTCATCATTAGTGTATAGGAATGTAAGAGATTTCTGTGCATTAATTTTGTATCCTGCTACTTTACCAAATTTATTGATTAGCTCTAGTAGTTTTCTGGTAGCATCTTTAGGATTTTCTATGTATAGTGTCATGTCATGTACAAACAGTGACAGCTTTACTTCTTCTTTTCTGATTTGGATTCCTTTCATTTATTATCTTCTCTGATTGCTGTGGCTAAAACTTCCCAAACTATGTTAAATAATAGTGGTGAGAGTGGGCACCCTTGTCTTGTTCCTGATGTTAGAGGAAATAGTTTCAGTTTTTCACCAGTGAGAACGATGTTGACTGTGAGTTTGTCACATATGGCCTTTATTATGTTGAGGTAAGTTCCCTCTGTGCTTGCTTTCTGCATGGTTTTTATCATAAATGGGTATTGAATTTTGTCAGAAGCTTTTTCTGTATCTATTGAGATGATCATATGGTTTTTCTCCTTCAGTTTGTTAATATGGTGTATCACATTGACTGATTTGCCTATATTGAAGAATCCTTGCATTCCTGGGATAAACCCCACTTGATCATGGTGTATGATCCTTTTAATGTGCTGTTGGATTCTGTTTGCTAGTATTTTGTTGAGGAGTTTTGCATCTGTATTCATCAGTGACATTGGACTGTAGTTTTCTTTTTTTGACATCTTTTTCTTGTATCAGGGTGATGGTGGCCTCGTAGAATGAGTTTGGGAGTGTTCCTCCCTCTGCTATATTTTTTTTTTGTTTGTTTGTTTGTTTGGTTTTTTTTGGCGGTAACCGGGCCTCTCACTGTTGTGGCCTCTCCCATTGTGGAGCACAGGCTCCAGACGCTCAGTCTCAGCAGCCATGGCTCACGGGCCCAGCCGCTCCGCGGCATGTGGGATCTTCCCGGACCAGGGCACGAACCTGTGTCCCCTGCATCGGCAGGCAGACTCTCAACCACTGCGCCACCAGGGAAGCCCCCTCTGCTATATTTTGGAAGAGTTTGAGAAGGATAGGTGTTAGCTCTTCTCTAAATGTTTGATACAATTCACCTGTGAAGCCATCTGGTCCTGGGCTTTTGTTTGTTGGAAGATTTTTTTTTTTTTTTTTTTTTTTGCGGTACGCGGGCCTCTCACTGCTGTGGCTTCTCCCGTTGTGGAGCACAGGCTCCGGATGCGCAGGCTCAGCGGCCATGGCTCACGGGCCCAGCCACTCCGCGGCATGTGGGACCCTCCCGCACCGGGGCACGAACCCACGTCCCCTGCATCGGCAGGCGGACTCCCAAACACTGCGCCACCAGGGAAGCCCTGTTGGAAGATTTTTAATCACAGTCTCAATTTCAGTGCTTGTGACTGGTCTGTTTATATTTTCTATTTCTTCCTGGTTCAGGCTCAGAAGGTTGTGCTTTTCTAAGAATTTGTCCATTTCTTCGAGTTTGTCCATTTTATTGGCACATAGTTGCTTGTAGCAATCTCTCATGATACTTTGTATTTCTGCAGTGGCATTTGTTACTTTCTGTTTTTCATTTCTAATTGTATTGATTTGAGTCTTCTCCCTTTTTTCTTGATGAGTCTGGCTAATGGTTTATCAGTTCTGTTCATCTTCTCAAAGAACCAGCTTTTAGTTTTATTGATCTTTGCTATTGTTTCCTTCATTTCTTTTTCATTTATTTCTGATCTGATCTTTATTGATTCCTTTCCTTCTGCTAACTTTGGGGTTTTTTTGTTCTTCTTTCTCTAATTGCTTTAGGTGTAAGGTTAGGTTGTTTATTTGAGATGTTTCTTGTTTCTTGAGGTAGGATTGTATTGCTATAAACTCCCCTCTTAGAACTGTTTTTGCTGCATCTCATAGGTTTTGGGTCATTGTGTTTTCATTGTATTTGTTTTTAGGTATTTTTTGATATCCTCTTTGATTTCTTCATTGATCTCTTGGTTATTTAGTACTGTATTTAGCCTCCATGTGTTTGTATTTTTTATAGATTTTTTTCCCTGTAATTGATATCTAGTCTCATAGCATTGTAGTTGGAAAAGATACTTTATACAATTTCTATTTTCTTAAATTCACCAAGGCTTGATTTGTCACCCAAGGTATGATCTATCCTGGTGAGTGTTCCATGAACACTTGAGAAGAAAGTGTATTTTGTTGTTTTTGCATGGAATGTCCTGTAAATATCAATTAAGTCCATCTTTTTTAATGTATCATTTAAAGCTGGGTTTCCTTATTTATTTTCATTTTGGATGATCTGTCCATTGGTGAAAATGGGGTGTTAAAGTCCCCTACTGTGGGGCCTCCCTGGTGGCGCAAGTGGTTAAGAGTCCGCCTGCCGATGCAGGGGATACGGGTTCGTGCCCCGGTCTGGGAGGATCCCATATGCCGCGGAGCGGCTGGGCCCGTGAGCCATGGCCGCTGGGCCTGCGCATCCGGAGCCTGTGCTCCGCAACGGGAGAGGCCACAACAGTGAGAGGCCCACATACCGCAAAAAGAAAAAAAAGAAAAAAAAAAAAATAAAGTCCCCTACTGTGATTGTGTTACTGTCGATTTCCCCTTTTATGGTTGTTAGTATTTGCTTTATGTATTAAGGTGCTCCTGTGTTGGGTCCATAAATATTTACAGTTGTTATATCTTCCTCTTGGATTGATACTGTGATCATTATGTAGGGTCCTTCTTTGTCTCTTGTAATAGTCTTTATTTTAAAGTCTATTTTGTCTGATATGAGAATTGCTACTCCAGCTTTCTTTTGATTTCCATTTGCATGGAATATCTTTTTCCATCCCCTCACTTCCAGTCTGTATGTGTTCCTAGGTCTGAAGTGGGTCTCTTGTAGACAACATATATACCGGGTTTTTTTTGTCTCCATTCATACAGTCTATGTCTTTTGGTTGGAGCATTTAATCCAGTTACAGTTAAGGTAGTTATTGATATGTATGTTCTTATTACCATTTTCTTAATTGTTTTGGGTTTGTTACTGTAGGTCTTTTCCTTCTCTTGTGTTTCCTGCCTAGAGAAGTTCCTTTAGCATTTGTTGTAAAGCTGGTTTGGTGGTGCTGGATTCTCTTAGCTTTTGCTTGTATGTAAAGGTTTTAATTTCTCCATCGAATCTCAGTGAGATCCTTTCTGGGTAAAGTAATCTTGGTTGTAATTTTTTTCCCTTTCATCACTTTAAATATGTCCTTCCACTCCCTTGTGGCTTGCAGAGTTTCTGCTGAAAGATCAGCTCTTAAGCTTATGGGGATTCCCTTGTATTTTTCTTTTTTTTTTAAAGAAATTTATTTATTTCATTTATTTACTTTTGGCTGTGTTGGTTCTCTGTTGCTGTGCGTGGGCTTTCTTTAGTTGCTGTGAGTGGGGGCCTCTTCATTGCGTTGTGCAGGCTTCTTATTGCAGTGGCTTCTCTTATTGCAGAACACGGGCTCTAGGCACACGGGCTTCAGTAGTTGTGGCTTGCAGGCTCTAGAGCGCAGGCTCAGTAGTTGTGGCACATGGGCTTAGTTGCCCTGTGGCATGTAGAATCTTCACGGACCAGGGCTCGAACCCGTGTCCCCTGCATTGGCAGGCGGATTCTTAACCACTCTGCCACCAGGGAAGGCCCCCTTGTATGTTATTTGTTGTTTTTCCCTTGCTGCTTTTAATATTTTTTCTTTTTATTTAATTTTTGATAGTTTGATTAATATGTGTTTTGGCGTGTTTCTTCTTGGATTTATCCTGTGTGGGACTCTGTGCTTCCTGGACTTGATTGACTATTTCCTTTCCCATATTAGGGAAGTTTCCAACTATAATCTCTTCAAATATTTTCTCAGTCTTTTTCTTTTTGTCTTCTTCTGGGACCCGTATAATTCAAATGTTGGTGCAGTTAATATTGTCCCAGAGGTCTCTGAGACTGTCCTCAATTCTTTTCATTCTTTTTTCTTTATTCTGCTCTGCGGTAGTTATTTCCACTATTTTATCTTTCAGGTTACTTATCTCTTCTTCTGCCTCAGTTATTCTGCTATTGGTTCCTTCTGGAGAATTTTTCATTTCATTTATTGTGTTGTTCATCATTGCTTGTTTGCTCTTTAGTTCTTCTAGGTCCTTGTTAAATGTTTCTTGTATTTTCTCCATTCTATTTCCAAGATTTTGGATCAACTTTACTACCATTACTCTGAATTCTTTTTCAGGTAGACTGCTTGCTTCCTCTTTATTTGTTTGGTCTGGTGGTTTTTTACCTTGCTCCTTCATCTGCTGTGTTTCTTTGTCGTCTCATTTTGCTTAACTTACTGTGTTTGGGGTCTCCTTTTTGCAGGCTGCAGGTTCATAGTTCCCTTTGTTTTTGGTGTCTGCCCCCAGTGGCTAAGGTTGGTTCAGTGGGTTGTGTAGGCTTCCTGGTGAAGGGGACTGGTGCCTGTGTTCTGGTGGATGAGGCTGGATCTTGTCTTTCTGGTGGGCAGGACCGTGTCTGGTGGTGTGTTTTGGGGTGTCTGTGACCTTATTATGATTTTAGGCAGCCTCTCTGCTAATGGGTGGGGTTGTGTTCCTTTCTTGCTAGTTGTTTGGCATAGGGTGTCCAGCATTGTAGCTTGCTGGTTGTTGAGTGGAGCTGAGTCTTAGCATTGAGATGGAGATCTCTGGGAGAGCTTTTGCTGTTTGATATTACATGGATCTGGGAGGTCTCTTCTGGACCAGTGTCCTCAGCTCGGCTCTCCCACCTCACAGGCACAGGCCTGACACCCGGCCGGAGCGTGAAGACACTGTCAGCCACATGGCTCAGCAGAAAAGGGAGAAAAAAAGAAAGAAAAATAAAATAAAGTTATTAAAATGGAAAATAAAAAATTATTAAAAATAGAAAAATTAAAAAGTCATAAAAATAACAAAGAAGAGAGCAATGAAACCAAAAAACAATGATAACAAGTGCTAAAAAGTAAAAAAAAAAAAAAAAAGACAGACGGAACCCTAAGACAGATGGTAAAAGCAAAGGTATACAGACACAGTCACACAAAGAAGCATACACATACACACTCACAAAAAGCAAAAAAGGGAAAAAAAATCTATGTATATGTTAAAAAAAAAAGGGAAGAGAGCAACCAAATCAATGAACAAATCTACCAGTAATAATAAACTCTAATTACTAAGCTAAGATAAACATAAAACCAGAAACAAATTAGATGCAGAAAGCAAACCCCAAGTCTACACTTGCTCCCAAAGTCCACCGTCTCAATTTTGGGATGATTTGTTGTCTGTTCAGATGTTCCACAGTTGCAGGGTACATCAAGTTGATTGTGGAGCTTTAATCCACTGCCCCTGAGGCTGCTGGGAGAGATTTCCCTTTCTCTTCTTTGTTCGCACAGCTCCTGGGGTTCAGCTTTGCATTTGGCCCCGCCTGTGCGTGTAGGTTGCCTGAGGGCATCTGTTCTTCGCTCAGCCAGGACGGGGTTAAAGGAGCCGCTGATTAGGGGGCTCTTGCTCACTCAGGCTGGGGGGAGGGTGGGGTACGGAATGAGGGGTGAGCCTGCGGCGGCAGAGGCCAGCATGACGTTGCAACAGCCTGCGGTGCGCTGTGTGTTCTGCCGGGGAAGTTGTCCCTGGGTCACGCTCTCCTCCATGGCTCCAAAGCTTCCCCCCCAGCACCCCGGTCTCCACCCGCGAAGGGGCTTCCTAGTGTGTGGAAGCTTTTCCTCCTTCACAGCTCCCTCCCAGAGTTGCAGGTCCCGACCCTATTCTTTGTCTCTGTTTTTTCTTTTTTCTTTTGCCCTACCCAGGTACGTGGGGAGTTTCTTGCCTTTTGGGAGGTCTGAGGTCTTCTGCCAGCGTTCAGTAGGTGTTCTTTAGGAGTTGTTGCACATTTAGATGTATTTCTGATGTATTTGTGGGGAGGAAGGTGATCTCCACGTCTTACTCCTCTGCCATCTTCAAGGTCTCCCTCAGAGTTTCTTTTTTTTTTTTTTTGCGGTAGGTGGGCCTCTCACTGCTGTGGCCTCTCCCGTTGCGGAGCACAGGCTCCGGATGCGCAGGCTCAGCGGCCATGGCTCACGGGCCCAGCTGCTCCGCAGCATGTGGGATCTTCCCAGACCGGGACACGAACCCGTGTCCCTTGCATTGGCAGGCGGACTCGCAACCACTGCGCCACCAGGGAAGCCCTCCCTCAGAGTTTCTTGATCTGTTTCCTGCTGAGAAACAGGAAAAGAAACTTTGATTGAATTAGGTCACAAGGTTTTAACTGACAGAAAGAAGTGATTGTAAAATTTTTGATGCTTTTCTCTGCTTTTATATTTTTATTCTCTTTGGCATGCTTTATGTACAATTTTATTAGAACTATTCAAGTTGAAACAACCTGCTCTGTCATTGAGGTGGGCCTGGGATAACTCCTAAACTGTTTTCTAAACTGTCTCTGATTCTTTCATTATATGTTTACTTGAATGGTGACCAAAATAGTGTACTAGGCCATTTTACTAAGGGAATAAATAATTTGAGACTTTTTTTGGCATCTTATTTTCTCAGATTGAGGGACCAAAAGAAGTTCAGCTTTTACATCTTGAGTCAAAACCTTTATTTCCCTATGTTTTATTTATACCTTTCTACGCAAAATTATTTTAGAAGATGCTTGAGTTTGCCCAGGGTTGATTGTTCCCTTAAACTAAAAGCTTAAGTGGGGGAAAACATAACTAACATTGTTTAAAGCATGAAAATAAGGGAGAAAGTAAGTTTTGCTGCAAGTATACCTTTCTTTCCTTTTCTCTCTGTGTTGGTTGGAATCTGAATTTTTAAGTCATTTTTTTCTGTTGCTTTCTTGAGAAAATAAATGCAGTATGATCTTGCATGATAGTTGCTGAAATTTTTACATTTTAATAGTTACAGATTCTTCCATTTTGGAAGTTGAATGACAGCCTATAGAATTGTCTGTGAATCACATGAATATAAATACTTTTTGGTTCTGCTTGGTGCATTAAAAATTGCTATAATAAATTTATATACAATTTTTATCCTTTAACTTTTTCCTTTGAATAGCCTCTTTTAAAACATTAACGTTTCCACAGTTTAACCACTGAATGGGCTGATTCTTGTTGGTTTTGTGAATGATTTCCATAATTCTCTCTTTGCTAAGGTAAGAGGGAAAATGTCTTTAGAAGTGCTGCTATGCTTTTCTGCATGGTTACGTGTTGATTTTACTCATGTTGTGTCTTAAACTGACAAACAATTTGTTAGAGAATGTATGTTGTGGGCTGAAAATGACACTATTAATATAAAATGTCAATTCTGAAATCATTTTATCGTGGAATTTTCAGGGAAAAAGACTTAAGAATTGGGCTTCCCTGGTGGTGCAGTGGTTAAGAATCTGCCCACCAATGCAGGGGACACGGGTTTGAGCCCTGATCTGGGAAGATCCCACATGCCGCAGAGCAACAAGCCTGTGCACCACAACTACTGAGCCTGCACTCTGGAACCCGTGAGCCACAACTCCTGAGCCCACGCTCCACAACTGCTGAAGCCTGCGCACCTAGAGCCTGTGCTTTGCAACAAGAGAAGCCACCGCAATGAGAAGCCCGCACACCACAACGAAGAGTAGCCCCTGCTCGCCGCAACTAAAAGAAAGCCCGCGTGCAGCAACGAAGACCCAACGCAGCCAAAAATAAATAAATAAATAAATAAATAAATAAATTTTTTAAAAAAGTAGAATAAAACCAGTCTAAATTACTGAAAGCTGTGAATTAGGCAATATATAATTTAAAAATTAAGCTTTCTTACCAAACTATAGTTTATGATTTCATAGCAGTTACAAAAAAGTCATCTGTCACCTTACCACTTTCCTTATTAGACTTAATTTTTTCTGTTTTCTTCTAGTTCTTTATCATTCACATAATTTTTAAATGATTTAAATCGTAACGTAATTTTTATAATGATACATCTATGATAACTTCTG
Organism: Mesoplodon densirostris; assembly: GCF_025265405.1. Classification (NCBI taxonomy): domain Eukaryota; kingdom Metazoa; phylum Chordata; class Mammalia; order Artiodactyla; family Ziphiidae; genus Mesoplodon; species Mesoplodon densirostris. The sequence continues at coordinate 66,232,496 of NC_082675.1, read as the reverse complement.
TTAGGTATATATAGAAATTCCAGTTAGTGGTAATGTTCTAGATTGATATTATGTGGGTTTGCCTTAATAAAAAAGTAGCTAAATATTATTCATATTGAAAGAGTATTAAATGAGACGTTTAACATTATTTATTCTTCTGTTGTAACCTGGGACAAGTTACTTAGCTTCTCCATTTCTGCTGCTTGTAGATTGAGGATACTCTTATTTCGTTAGTCAACTTCTCAGGGTTTTTAAAAGAAATCAAATGAAATAATCAATGTGAGAGAACATTGAATAGTATATAGGCCTCTACAGATTACAAGTTGTAGCTAATCAGCAAATTTATTTGCATATCAACAATTAATATGCTGAAGTCTTTGAATATATTTCTTCTGTAGAAGGTTAAACAGTTCTTTTCCTTAGTCTTCTCCCATGTTGAAATACTTTCTTTAAAATATAACATAAAAGTTAGTTTCAACTCAATTTAGCCAAACAACCCCAAATTCTATGTTAGTGGAGTTCAAATTACTGAAAATCTGCTAAATGTTTACAATACTTAGTTGCAGTTTTGAGTTTTTTAAAATAAATTATTTTTCTCTGTAGTGTAAAAAATTTTTTTTAAATCTGATTTTATGTGGGAACTTAAATTACTTCTACATTTGAGAATATGATAAGATTTTTTTTTTTTAGGTTGCTCTACAACCATTTGGTAACCTTCTTTTCTAAGATTATGTATTATTCAACCTCTTTTTTCTTTCTTTAATCCCGGAGGGCCAACACCATGACCTGGCAGTTTCCATTGGTACCCCTTATGTTACTTAAAAATTTGAAGTGTGGACACATGAAGAAGAATGAGACAGATGGGTTGACAGAAAAGAAAAGAGAAAGTTGAAAAAGAAAAAAAAATGTTGTATGGTAGAAACTGCCTAAAGGACCACAAATAATTCCTTCTGGGGCTGTATGTTGGCTCTGTGGTATAGGTCATGGGTCATCAATTAAGTTATCAGCCTAAGTATGCTGCTTCTGTGAACTCCCATGGTGAGTATTTTACTTGCCAACTGTAGCCTGTCTGACTTGTTACACCAGCTGACTAAAATACTGTAAATAACTCTTACATATACTTTTATGTGTGACAGTTATCAGGAATAGGTGTTAAGTTCATTAGATGACCCATTTTATATATTTATTTTGGTTGTGGACACTTGTATTCTTGAACTACAGGCTTCATATGAAATTAGCTTTTTTCCCCTACCAACAAATGTTCTTTTTTGTTTATTTGTCAGTTTTGGAAAACCACTTGCCATCTGACAGTGGTACTCTGTTGATGAATGAAGGGATGCGTGCTGTAACAGTGAGCTCTGGTCTTTTTATTTTCTTTTTTTTTTTTTTTTCTTTTTGCGGTATGCGGGCCTCTCACTGTTGTGGCCTCTCCCGTTGCGGAGCACAGGCTCCGGATGCGCAGGCCCAGCGGCCATGGCTCACGGGCCCAGCCGCTCCGCGGCATATGGGATCCTCCCAGACCGGGGCACGAACCCGTATCCCCTGCATCGGCAGGTGGACTCTTAACCACTGCGCCACCAGGGAGGCCCTGGTCTTTTTATTTTCATACACGAACTAATGGCAGGGTCTCCCTGAGGTTGTGGTGGAGAGCAGATCTAACCATCAAGGCCAGGATTGTTTTTCTTCTCTTCTGTCACCTCGTGAATCATGGCTCATGACATCTGGACACATTTTCTGCATAAATGGGTGATATAGTTGATCATCTCTTTTTTTTTTTTTTTTTTTTTTTTTTTGCGGTGCGCGGGCCTCTCACTGTTGTGGCCTCTTCCGTTGCAGAGCACAGGCTCCGGACGCGCAGGCTCAGCGGCCATGGCTCACGGGCCCAGCCGCTCCGCGGCATGTGGGATCTTCCCAGACCGGGGCACGAACCTGCATCCCCTGCATCGGCAGGCGGACTCTCAACCACTGCGCCACCAGGGAAGCCCAATCATCTCTTTTTATAACGAAAAATATTATCCACAGTTTTTTACTTCGTATTTGCTAATTTTTTTCTTTTTCTATCACAATTGAACATTTCTGTATCCTCTTCACTATACCATTCTTCAAGTTAAGGACAGAGTTGTTTGTCATGTCAGAGGATTGTAACACGGAGTTTAAATACAAAGAAGTTGTAAACTCTCTGTACAGTGGTTTCTTGATATGCCCCACCATCCATGTTAGTTGATACAAAAATTGTCTGCCTGGTGCAGTGAAAGAATTTAGGTGGTGTTGAATAGAATTAGTTTTAAATTTACAGTGGCATGATAATTTGCCAGTTAGATGTCACATCCTTTATGAATTCCTCTCTATAGGCAATTTTAAAGGGAACAAAAAATATGTTATTTGTCATGAAGTTATGCTTGCTTACTGTCAACACATGCATATCTGAATATAAAAATCATTGGATTTGGTGTCAAAAGATCTGGGTTTGTAATTTTGCAGATTTAGGAATATGTATGGGTTAAGCCACAGTTATGCATTTTGGTTTATACATTTTGGTGGGAATGGTAATTGGTTAAATCTTTCTGGAATGTAATTTGCAGTATTCATCAGAACAGAAGTGTCACTGACCTAGCAATTCCACTTCTAGAGTTTATGTTAAGGAGATGATTGGACAAGTTCAGAGATGTATGTATAAAGACACTGGTAGCAATGTTTATAACAGAAAATTGCTAACAATCCTAAGTGTCCAGATGAATGAACAAATAAAAATGGTGCATCTGGGGCTTCCCTGGTGGCGCAGTGGTTGAGAGTCCGCCTGCTGGTGCAGGGGACGTGGGTTCGTGCCCCGGTCCGGGAAGATCCCACATGCCGCGGAGTGGCTGGGCCCGTGAGCCATGGCCGCTGAGCCTGCGTGTCTGAAGCCTGTGCTCCGCAATGGGAGAGGCCACAGCAGTGAGAGGCCCGCTACTGCATTAAAAAAAAAAAAAAAAAAAAAAAAATGGTGCATCTGCACACTGGAACAATATATAGACATTAATAATGATTATGTGTTTATAGATATGGAAAAATCCACAGCATATTAAGTGGTTAAAGCCAGTTATAAAATCGTTCATATAGCATAATCTCCTTGAAGCAAAATTGTGTTATATATATTAATTTTTAAAATGTGTATATTTATATAATTCTTCTGTTTAAGTTTTTATACCTTTATTTTTATGTTTCTTTTTTTAAAATTTGTTATTTTGAAATAATTATAGATTCACAGGATGTTGCGCATGCGCGCGCACGCACACACACGCGCACACACACACACACACACACACACACAAACACACACACAGTAGTACAGGGGAGGTTCCTTGCATCCTTCCCTGTTTTCCCCGGTGGTAACATCTTGTGTAACTCTAGTTCAGTACCAAAACCAGGAAATTGACATTGGTATACGCCACAAAAGTTATTGAGATTTCAGCAGTTAGTTATACATGAACTCATTTGTGTGTACATGTATATATAGCTCTGTACAGTTTTATCACATGTGTAACCACCACCACAATCAACATGCATAACTGTTTCATACCAGCAAGGCTCCCTTGTGCTTTCCCTTCATAGCCACACCCATTCTTTCTACCTTCCCCATCTCTAAACCCTGGCAGCCAGTAATCAGTTTTCCATCTCTATAATTTTTTTATTTCAAGAAGGTTGTGTAAGTGGAGTCATACAATACGTAACATTTTGAGATTGGCTCTTTCATTCAGCATAGTGTCTTTGAGACCTATTCAGGTTGTTCTGTGTATCATACTTCGTTCCTTTTTTTTTGCTGAGTAGTATTCTGTGTTGTGTGTATACTATCGTTTGTTTCTGTTTAAAGACTTATTGAAGGACATTTGGATTGTTTCTAGTTTTTGGCTGTTATGAATAAAGCTGCTATGAACATTTTTTTTTTTTCTTTTTTTTTTTGCTGTACACGGGCCTCTCACTGCTGTGGCCTCTCCCGTTGCGGAGCACAGGCTCCGGACACACAGGCTCCGCGGCCATGGCTCGCGGGCCCAGCCGCTCCGCGGCATGTGGGATCTTCCGGGATCGGGGCACGAACCCGTGTCCCCTGCATCGGCAGGCGGACTCTCAACCACTGCGCCACCATGGAAGCCCTACTGCTATGAACATTTGTGTACAGGTTTTTGTACAGGTTTTTGTGTGAATATAAGTTTTTATTTCTTTGAGATAAATGCTCAAGAGTTTAATGACTGGGTTATATGGTAAGTGCTTAGTTTTATACAAAACTGCCAAAACTGTTTTCCAGAGTGGCTGTATCACTTTACATTCTCACCAGTAATGTATGTGATAACCAGTTTCTCTGCATCCTTGCCAGCATTTGATGTTGTCACTCTTTTTTATTTTAACAGTTCTGATTGATGTATAGTGTTTCCTCCTGGTGGTTTTTAGTATGGTTCATTTTTACAATAATAAATAAAAATTATTTTCTTTTTTAAAGAAGGAAAAATTACCTAGATTTAAGTTTCTTTTCTGCCAGTTATTAAATGTTACTTAATACTGAGAAGTTTTGCTAAGTGAATAAGGAATACTGATTTCCTTTGTAACCCACTAGTGTTATACTTCTACTGTAGTAACATATTAATGGAAATAAAATCAAAGCACATCACCTACAGTTGTTTGACACAGCTGTTTTGATACTATTTCAAAATGTAAAACTACTTCAAAAATTACTAAATTATGCCTTATACTTCCCCTCTGCCCCATGCGGGGAAGAAAGATGAAGACTGGCAATTTACTTATAAGATGTATTAAGGAATAAATATATGCAAAGTTTGACAGTTTAACACTTGTGGATTCATTTCATTTTGTTGTTGAGGGGTTAGGGAGCTCACATTTATTGAGCAGAGTGCTGAGCACTTTCCACACGTTGCTACGTAGTCCTTACAACTATCCTATCAGCTGGTGGCATCCTTACATCCATTTACATATGAGGAAACTGAGCTGCTCAAATTAAGTATCTTGGCTAGTCATACCAATAGGAATGAGGAAGCTGGAATTTAAATATGTGGCTTTGGAATCTTTCCATTATATGGGAGCATATGTTGTCTTCAGTAACGGGAATGGTTGGAAATCCACGCGGGCAGTACGCAGGAATGAGTTTGTTAATTGATGGTAATGGTTAAATCAAGAGGGTAGTACACTTGGAGTATAAGAATTGAAAGTGACCAGTCTGTGAATCTAGTGGGAACAGAATCATCTATATTATTTCTGTTACTGTTTCTTACTAGTGTTCCAATTTGGTATATTATTCTAGTGGAATTAAACTAGAATTTTTTTTTTTCTTTTTTGACCATGCCATGCACCATGTGACATCTTAGATCCCTGACCAGGGATCACACCTGTGCTGCCTGAATTGGGAGGGCAGAGTCTTAACCACTGGACTGCCAGGGAAGTCCCTAAACTAGAATTTTTAAAGATTATGTACTTGACTGTGTTCTGCTTTAGTAATAGTAGTTTATCCAAGTTTGCTGGCCCAACAGTTGGCAGCAGTGGTTAATTATAGTGGTGGTTGTATCTGGTTAGGCTTTATTATATGTACTACTAGAGGCATTATTATTGTTGTTGCTGTTCACATTGTCTTTTTGTTTTTTTTGCTAAAAATTTGAAGATGATTGAAGACATTTAACCATTGTACACCTGGGGCACCTCGCTGCTCTGTGAAGAGTTCTGTTAGTGTGTCTATATATATATTATAATATTCCAGCTGGGTTGTTTTTTTTAAAATATTTATTTATTCATTTGGTTGCACTGGGTCTTAGTTGCGGCAGGCGGGCTCCTTAGTTGCAGCACGTGGGCTCCTTTGTTGCAGCAGGCTGGCTCCTTAGTTGTGGCTCCGGGGCTCCTTAGTTGCAGCAAGCATGTGGGATCTAGTTCCCTAACCAGGGATCAGACCTGGGCCCTCTGCATTGGGAGAGTGAAGTCTTATCCATTGCATCACCAGGGAAGTCCAGTTAGTGTATATTTTTGATTTTTTTTAAAATTTATTTTTGGCTGCATTGGGTCTTCGTTGCTCTGCGCGGACTTTCTCTAGTTCGGTGAGTGGGGGCTACTCTTCGTTGCAGTGCGCAGGCTTCTCATTGCGGTGGCTTCTCTTGTTGCGGAGCACAGGCTCTAGGCATGTGGGCTTCAGTAGTTGCAGCAGTTGGGCTCAGTAGTTGTGGTGCACGGGCTTAGTTGCTCCGTGGCATGTGGGATCTTCCCGGACCAGGGATCGAACCCGTGTCCTCTGCATTGGCAGGTGGATTCTTATCCACTGTGCCACCAGGGAAGTCCAGTTAGTGTATATTTTTGATTCTGTGCTTATTGGCTTCCTATTTTATGTAGGATAAAATCCAAATTCCTTTAGATGGCATTAAGGTTCTTCTCTCTTTTGCTCTATTTTACCTTACAGGTCTTCTCTGCTACCTACACGTCCCAGTTACTTAACCTTGTCATGATGTATGTTGGTGCACTCAGCAGAGGTGGCAGAGATGACATTGATTGTTTGAGACATAACTTAGAAGTAATCCAGCTGTATTATTGGTATTCATTGGGGAATTTTGTTGTGGAAACTGTCACTGGAGCATGTGGAGAGTGAGAGGTTGACGTTGATGTTCTCTCCCGAGGGAGAGTCTCTTCATGAAGTCTAAATAAGGAAGGGAATAGACTTAGGATATAGCCCAGAAATGGCCACGTAATGTTTAAGAACTTCCCTATAGTTGTGAAAATCTTGATAACCACTTCCTTGCCGAATTATCTTCAGGGAAGCCCAATGAAGGTTCTTAAAACTGGAAAAATCCCTTAGACCAGTTTCACATTTTCCAATGTGCGTGTGAGAGCTTCTTGGGCATGGCTCTCCAGTCCCATAGGCCTCATTGTCCATCGGGGTGTCACCCGCAAAACTGAGATTCCTGTTCTGTGAATCCATCTGTTTATGTTGTTGCTGGAATGGTAGCAGCTCTGAGGAGGAGGAGCCTGGTTTGCTGTCACATATAAGGATTGCTTCAGACAGAGCCACACCAGGCCATTGGAGCAATATGATCGTTTATCTAGAGTTTAGTTTCTTTAGCAAATGTTTAAGAGATGACTAGTTTTAAGTATTTATCCCTAATCTCTCATTAATGACATTTTCCATATTGACCTGGTTGTGGAGTTTATGTATACAGGAAGTTTGAAGACCTCTGTGTGATATTAATTTATTTAATCTGTATTGGTATGAATATTTGCTGCCTTTTTGCCCCCCTTTTATATGCCTCCAGTGCCCCAAATCTGCCTTCAGAAACAGCATTTGGTTTCTAATTGTAATTGTCTTGGAAACATTGGCGTATTTTGCACTTCAATTTTACTTTTATTTACTGCAAATGATGATTGTTAGTTGCCTGCTACCAGAACATCTGAGTTCATTTGTTTAACTAAACAGTACTGTGCAAAAATGCCTATAAACACGCGGCAACAGTTACCAACCACCCCGGTTGCTTACCACCTCATTTTAGCTCTACATCAAGCACATGGGAAAGATTATTCTTAAAATGTTCCAAAAAGTGTAGAAAATTGGAGGATGGAGGGATGGGAGGAAAGGAATTCTATTATAACAATCAGTGTGTTGCTTTTGGCAGGGGTGTGCCTGGCTGATTTCCTTTGTAGAAATAACACTGCAACAAACAGAGCTTTATGAATCCTTCATTTAATAGGTAATTGCCATGTGTTCTTCTTCTGACTGAGCCACTGTACCAGGCGTGGTGGGGGAAGGCACGGATGAATGAGACATTTTCTCTGTTCTCACGGAGGTTATAATCTGGATACTCAAGGTGCTTCTGATCTGCAGTGGTGATTGTTGAGGAAGTGTGGTAGCTGTGGTGCTGTTTCAGGTCATGGCCATGTGTAGGGGATGCAGGCTTGAGGGGCCTCCTTACAGAATGGTAGGTGCTGGCTGGCTAACCACAAGCCGGAGCTTTCCAGCAGAGGTGGGGTAGTTCCCAGCTTTTCCTGTCTCTTCATCCTTGAGTGACAAAGAAACCAGCCTGCTTCAAAAAGTTATATTATTTTACATTTAGAAACAAATAAGTGTCTTTAAAAATACTTTAATAAAAATTTAAACCTGGGGGCAGATGCTGCCTTGAAATCTGGGGAGTGTGAAGTGTTTCTTGAGGGACGGGGAAGGAATTTTGTCCTCTGGTAATGAAGTGTCTGACAAAGGCTTTCATTGATTCAGTGCATTTTTATTAAGTGCCTGATTTGTACCAGGCTGAGAATGCTGTGATGAGCAAGGAGCACACAGTCTAGGGGGGCCACAGACGTAACTTGGCAGGCTTGCTCCCGGGTGCTCAGTTTCATGATTGGGTGCTGTTGGGACAGAAAGCAGGCTTCTTACCTGGTCTTTGGCGATCAGAGGTGGTTTCCTGGAGGAAATGGTGTCTAAACCAACCTCACTAATACATGTTGGGATTAATTCTTTTTTTCAGGCTAATATTGTATTCAAAAGAAATCAGAACCTTGTTTTTGTTTTTGTTTTGGGAACACTCAATACCTTTCCGTTGAGAACGAGTTGAGAAACTGAACTCCATACTCCACCCATCTGGTATATTTTTCCAGGCTTGTAGTTGATCATTCTCCAGTGTTAATTAACCTCTGCTTCCCAGAACCTTCCAGGCTCTCTGTGACTGCCATGCCTTTGCGTACGCATTCCTTGTGTCTGGAAAGCCGTCCCTTTTTGTCTGCCCAACTGCCTTCTCTTCCTCCTTCAGGACAGAGTCACTTCCTCCAGTATGCCTTCCTTGAGTGCTAATAGGGTAGGTTGGGACAGGGCTGGGCTTGATCTGCGTACTTCCCCTGCACCAAATAGTCTGTCTGATGTTTCATTCCTCTGTGTAGCCTGGAGGCAGAGGCAGCATCTTTCACAGAGCCCAGCACGTCCTGGGTACCCAGGCAGTGTTTGTTGAACAAGCAAATTCCGAAGCTTTTGAAGGTTATAGCCACATGTATATAACTGAAGCTCTTGGTTCCAGCTGGTTTTAAGAGAGTGTTGTTGATTCAAAGTAGAAGCACCCATGAAACAGACTTTATGCATGTGGTCTAGTTATTAGCCTCATAAAACTCTTTACAGTCTTTTGCATTTTATACGTCTTTACTTTTGTTTTTTGCCCGAGTAACCCATAAACTGAGTAATTCATAGTTTTCACTTCTTGCCAACTACTAATGTATATTATTAAATCTGACCACAGTGATTTATTAATTAGAAGTCTTTTGGTTAGTAACAAAAATCAATTTGATTTAGCATATGTCAGAAAGAGGGGCTTATGTGATGAAGAGAAAGGGCTGTCTCATAGAATCCCAGATGAGAAACACAGCTAGGCTTCAGGAAGAACTGGTCCCAAGAATTACAAGGCCAGCAGGACTCCCGACTGTCCTTTTTGTTTATCTCTGCTGCTCAGTGGATAGAGGATGGCTTCCTCAGCATGGCAGGCCAGTTCCAGCCATACGGAGAACCTGTCTTTACATCTCAATTCCAAATTCCCCAAGACTCTGGCATAGCTTTTGTTAGATGCCTATCTCTGAGCCTTCAGCTATGGCCAGGGAGTGGGGGTCAGGCTGAACAAGCCTGTGTGCCTCTGCTCACCCCTGAGGAGTAGGTGGGAAGGTAGAAGAAAGTGGGGGGGAGGACAGTAGACAGATCATATGAGGTGGGCAGACTCATCTGTATGAGTCTAAATATCTAAAATATCTAAAATATCTAAAACAGGGATAAAGACCAGGGACTTACAAACAGTTGACTCTAGAATCATTTCTAGGTACTTTTGGCTAAAAATTTTTCAATCTTAGGAGAAACTTAAAGATTACTTTGGAAAGATATTTATCTTTTTGAATATGAATGTAATTTGAGATTCTTAAGGTAATGGCATATTCACTGAAGTAATTAGTTTTAGCTTTGTGTATATGTACAATACTTCTTATACATGATACTGCAATTGCTGGGAGACAAGTTCTAGAGTAGCTCTAATAGAAATAAAAGGTTAGATTGGAATGTATTTGAAGTTTTCTAGTAGCCATGTTAAAAATGTAAAATAGTGCTTCCCTGGTGGCGCAGTGGTTGAGAGTCCGCCTGCCGATGCAAGGGACACGGGTTCATGCCCCGGTCCGGGAAGATCCCACATGCCGTGGAGCTGCTGGACCCCATGAGCCATGGCCGCTGAGCCTGCGCATCTGGAGCCTGTGCTCCGCAACGGGAGAGGCCACAACAGTGAGAGGCCCGCGTACCGCAAAAAAAAAAAAAAAAAAAGTAAAATAAAACAGGTGAAATTAATTTTAACAGTATGTTTTATTTAGCTCAGTATATCCCAAATATTATAATTTCATGAACATAAAGATTAATAATGAAGTATTTTCTATTTTTAAAAAAATCTTTGAAATCTGGTATGTATTTTGTATTACAGTTCATCTCAGTTGGGACTGGCCACTCTTCAAGTGGTCAGCCACTACATGTAGCTAGTGGTTACCATATTGGACAGCATAGTTCTAGAAATAGCTAAAGTAATCCATTTTCTTTCATAGTTTCTCTAAAATTTTCTTGTCAAAAGCATTGGTGCTTATGGATTGTTTTTTTTTTAAACTATGCTTCAGCAGCAACAGCAGAGAACCCTGGGAGGTAAGGGTTTTTAAACTAGACCTTGAAAGAGTTGCCAATTTGGAGGATTTGCTATGTGCCATGTGTGTTGGCAGAAAAGAACAAAATTTTTAAACCAGTCACCAGGCTGTAAAGCTGGTTCTTGTTCTTCCTAGACTGCTGATTCCTGGAATGTTACTTAAACTCCTCAGAAGCCTCAGTTTGCTTATCTATTAAAATAGGGTTTATAATTGTCCTGCTCATTAGAAGAGGTTCTCATGTGCTAATAAATTTGAAAGTGCTTTGAAAAACTTTTAAAGGGTTACACAAATGTAAAGCATTATTTTAATTTATTAACTGGGAAAAAAGCACTGCATTTTGGAATCAATAGTAGCTTATTTATTGAGGTTTTACTTTGTGCCAGGCACTGTCCTAAGTGCCTTATACATATTACATTATTTTTAGTAGTTGTGGGGCACGGGCTTAGTTGTTCCACGGCATGTGGGATCTTCCTGGACCAGGGCTCAAACCTGTGTCCCCCCATTGGCAGGCGGATTCTTAACCACTGCGCCACCAGGGAAGTCCTACATTCACGTTGCTGTTTAACTATCTCCATCGTCCATCTCCAGAACTTTTTCATCTTCCCCAACTGAAACTCCATACTCATCACATACTAACTTGCTATCCCTCCCCCATCCCCCCACCTCCCTGTTCCCAACCACACCAATAGCAACCACCATTCTACTTTGTCTCTATGGATTTGACTACTCTAAGAACCTCATATACGTGGACTCATACAGTTTTTGTCTTTTTGTGACTGGCTTATTTCACTTAGCATAATGTCTTCAGGGTTCATCCACGTTGTAGCGTGTGTCAGAACTTTTCCTTTTTAAGGCTGAATAATATTCCATTGTATGTATGTACCACATTTTGTGCCATCATTCATCCATTGATGGACACTGGTTGCTTCCACCTTTTGGCTATTGTGAGTAATGCTGCCGTGAATGTGGGTGTACAAATATCAGTCCTTTTGGGTATATGTATACCCAGAAGTGGAATTGCTGGATCATATGATAATTCTATTTTTGATATTTTGAAAAGTTGCCATACTGTTTTTCACAGCACTTGCTCCATTTTGCACACCGATCAGCAACTGCATGAGTGTCCCAGTTTCTCTACATCCCGTCCAACACTTTTTTTCCTTTTCCCTTCCCTCCTCTCCTCTCCCATCCCCTCTCCTTCTTCTTTTTTTTTTTTTTTTTTTTTTTTTTACTAATACCATCCTAATGGTGTGAAGTAGTATTCACTGTGGTTTTGATTTGCATTTCCCTAATGACTAGTGATGTTGAACATCTTTTCATATACCTGTTGGCTGTTTTTATGTCTTTGGAGAAATGTCTATCTGAATCCTTTGCAGATTCTTAAACTGGGTTGTTTGGTTTTTTTTGTTGTTTCTGAGTCAGAGTTTTAAAAAAATACACCCTGGATATTAGTGCCTTATCAGGTATGTGATTTGCAAACATTTTCTCCCATTCTGTTGGGTTGACTTTTCACTCTCTTGGTAGTATCCCTTGATGTGCAAAAGTGGTTTTTTTTTGTTTTTTTTTTTTTGCGGTACGCGGGCGTATCACTGTTGTGGCCTCTCCCGCTGCGGAGCACAGGCTCCGGACGCACAGGCTTGGCGGCCATGGCTCACGGGCCCAGCTGCACCGTGGCGTGTGGGATCTTCCCGGACCAGGACACGAACCCGTGTCTCCTGCATCGGCAGGCGGACTCTCAACCACTGCGCCACTGGGGAAGCCGTGCAAAAGTTTTTAATTTTGGTTAAGTCCAATTTATTTATGTTTTCTTTTGATGCCTGTGTTTTTGGTGTCATATGTAAGAAATTACTGCTGGATCCACTGTCCTGTAGCTTCCCCAGTTTTTAAATCTAAGAGTTTTATGTCTTTCTCTCCTGTCTCTGTGTCAATTTGCATTGGCTTCTGTTTTTCTGTATATTTATAAATTATTGAAGCTTATGTCTGTGTTTTCTCTCTTTTCTTGCCTTGTTTCTTCTTTGTTGTTGTTGAACTATTTGAAAGTATTGTAGAAAAATAATGGCATTTTTCTAAATAACTATAATCCTATGATCAGTACTTCCTTGGAAATGGGCACATGAGGCCTCTGCCTTGTGCTCTGTGTTTGAGAATACCTTTCTCGAATTTTTCTAAGTCCCACCAGCCCCACCTCTCCTCCCCGCCTCAATACCTAAAAGGCAAGGCGCCCCAAGTGCTTTTCTTTAGGAGTCTCATGTTGAGAATTATAGTAAATTTTCTAATTACATTGAGAATAGAAGCTTTATTTTGCTGATATTATTGTTTACCACTGTACACCTTATTTTCCTTCTAAATTGTCTTTCTTGTCTTTATTTTTATGTATTCCTTTAACTGGTTAGTATGTACATAGTTAATGTTATAGTTATTAATTACCTTTCTTCTCATTTTCCAGTACCGAGTTGAAGCTCTTGGAGGAGGCAACCATTTCAGTCTGCAGGTCTTTAGGTAAGGAGGAAAAATGAATGTGTGTGTGTGTGTAATGTGTATATAGATATGTATGTGTGTGGAGACAGTTATTTCAAAATTTCTGTTACAGATTTTGCTGGTGCAATGTGAATTGAATTAATGAAGTGATATATTTTTGTTGATGATGATAATTATAATTGTACTAATAATTATATTCTTGGTGCTCATTGATGCCTCTAGAGGTTCTCATTCAGTTAACAGCAATGAGACACATGCTTGGTTTATTTGCAGTAGTGGTAATGGACTCCACTAAGCCATAGAGCTTATTCTTTTTACAAATTTTGAAATACTGAGAAAAACCCAAAATATTCTTTGTTTTGTAGTTGCATGTAAATAGTTCCTACAGAATATGGATCATTCATCCTTTGCTTTGCCAACTGCATGTACTATATATGCTGTTGCTGGCTGTGTTAACTAGAATAATTATCACTCATTAATAGGAAAATATATTAGGAATCTTCTCAAATTAGTAATAACAACTTGGTGTTATGGTAAAGTGCATGGGCTCTGGAATTATTTTATGGTCTTAATTATATCTCTGTTACTTACTAGCTGAGCTTTAATTTCCTCATCTAAATTGCAGGATTCTCATGGGAAGAAGTCAGATAACATATGAAACATCCAGTATAGTGCCTAGCATCTCGTCATTATTCATTATTTATGTCAACAAATGTTACCTTTTTTTGGACCTCATTTCTCAAATACTTTGCTTTCAAATTGGTGGCAATTGGAAAGAAATGTATGCTTTAAAAAATGTGAATGATTATATGTACATTTCACTGTTGCTTTGAAAATTAGAGATAACGTATCTGTGAAACAACTGGTGGACAGGAGCTTAATAAGTGACGACGAGCTTGTTTTTAAATCAAGCTTATGGATATGCTCCATGTAAGCTATGTGGCTAACTCCCATGTAAGTTACTCTGCCAAAAACAGTCTTTGATGAAATATTTTTGCTTTTAAAAACAAATTACGTTGGTAATGATAGAGGTGGTATTATAATAGTTGCCTTGAGTTTTGTCTGCAGTTATAACCATAGATTTGAGGATTTTGCGCTAAATAGAGCTGACTTTCAAAAACCTATATGACAGTTTGCTGAAAATTAATTTTATGTAACAGTGATATTAATGCAGTTATTATGATGATGGTTTTTAACATGACCTTTGGGTTTTACAAAAATAACATTTTAAAATGGGAGTAATAGTTACTTATTAATACAATGTGGAAAGCATACTAAAATGTAAAAAAGGCAGTAATTGCTCATATTCCACAACCCTGACATAGCTATTGGTAATATTTTGCCTTCTGTTATTTATTCTTTGGATATACATTTACATGCATATTAAATACACATACTCAATTATTTTAATCTGTGTTTTTCACTTGATATTATGTATCTAAGTGTGTCATTCTATATTTAAAACTACTTTGGAGAATAGCAAAAATATATATATATACATTTAATTCCCCAAATTCTAACAATATAGTGGTATAGTTAAAATTAAAGTCTTCCCATATTAAACAGTGCAGGAAATCATTGCTAATCTTTTGTGATAAGATCAAAATTTTATCAGTATTCTGTGTGTATTGATTTATATGCACAATTTTATGTAAGTGGTATTATTTCTATGTTGTTTTCACTTAGCAGTATTCAGGAACTTCTTTCCACATTAATAGATATAAATGTATATCAATTTTAAGGGCTATGTGGGTATGTAACAATTCTCTCTTTTTTTTTGGTCTGAAAATGTTTTCATTTTTCCTTTGCTTTTGGAGGATATATTTGCTGGGTGTAGAATTCTAGGTTGGCATTAATTTCTTTCCATACTTTAAATATACCATTCTGTTATTTTTCTGGTTACTCTCATTTTTGTTGAGATTAAAGCTGTCAGAAAAAAAAAAAGCTGTCAATGTTAGTGTTGTTCCTTTGAAAAAAATGGAGTTTTTTTCTTCTGGATGCTTTTAAGTTTTTCTTTTTTGTCCTTTGGTTTTCAACATCTTAGAATATGCTGAGGAGTATTTTTCCTTCCTTCTCTCCTTCCTTCCTTTTTTCTCTCCTTCCTCCCTTTCTTCTTTCCTTCCTCCCTCCCTCCCTGCTTGAGGTTTGTAGAGCTTGTTAAATATGTGGGTTGATGTCTTTCATCCGTTTTGGAAAATTCTCAGCCATTATCTATTTATACATTGTTTCTGTCCTATTCTGTCTCTCCTCTCCTTCTAGGGTCTCTGTTATATTTGTGTTAACATTTTCATTGTGTCGCATAGGCTTGTTAGGCTCTCTCTCTCTCTCTCTCTCTTTTTGTATTTTACTTTCTTTTTTACTTTCTCTCTGACCTTCCGTAGGATTTTTTTTTTTTATTAATCTGTCTTTAGTTTACTAATCTTTTTTCTGGTAAATACATCTATTGAGATTTTTAAAATAAAATTTAAATTTTAGAATAGCTTTAGATTTATAGAAAAGTTGCAAAGCTATGTAGAGAGTTCCCATATAACCCTCTTCAGTTTCCTCTGTTGGCAAGATCTTACATTAATATGGTACATTTGTCACACTAAGGAATCAACATTGGTACATTACTATTAAGTAAACTTGACCCTTTATTCAGATTTCACTAGTTTTCCCAAATGTCCTCTTAGACTTTTTTCTGTTCCAGGATACTACGTTATGTTTAGTCATTAAGTCTCCTTAATCTCCTCTTGTCTCAGATTTTCCTCAATTTTAGTGACTTTCAGAGTTTTGAGGAATACTGGTATAGTATTTCCAGAATGTCCCTCAGTTCGTTTGATGTTATTCTCATGGCTAGGTGGGGGTTATGGGTTTGTAGGTGGAAGATCACAGAGGTGACATGCTGTTCTCAACACATCATATCAGGGATACATGCTATTAACATGAGTTTCACTGATGATGTTGACCTTGATTATGTGGCTAGGGTTGTTTTTGTCCATTTTCTCCACTGTAAAGTTGTGCCCCTGCCCTGCTGTTGCCTTCATTTTGAAGGAGAGTTTTTCTGGATACAGAAATCTTGGTTGGCATTTATTTTCTCATATCCCTTTGACTATATCATTCTGTTGCCTTCTGATAAGTCAGTTTTGTTACTGCTGTCAAGATTTTGTCCTTGCCTTTACAAAATTTTAAAATTTATTCTTTATTCTGCTTGGGGTTTGTTGATGTTCTTGGATACGTAGATTAATGTTTTTCATCAATTTGGGGATGCTTGTGGCCATTATTTTTGTTGGGCTTTTTATGTTATCTTTATTACTTTTTTCTATGAATCTGCACATGAGGTTCTCTGGGTCCAAACAGATTTCTTATTAAATATCTCACTGTGAATTTTAAGTGCATTTCCCCCACTTTTTCCTAGTTCTTACCTGCTAGGATAGTGCTATGAGAGCCAGGTCAGTTGTTTTATGTGAGGAGGTGAGGTTTGCTCTGTGTTTGGCTTGTTTAATTCTTACCAGTTGTTTTCTGGGACTTGTCGCCTCTGAATCTGTATAGCAAGGTATCAGGTGGGACGATTAATGTAAGTTTTCTGGTTAGAGTAGACCGAAGTACTTTCAGGCAGTTAGGCTAGCTAATGATCCATTGATTACCAAATAAAATTTTAGTCCAGTTCTATAAAATTTGTAGTTAGTTAAAGTGTTTCCTGTTTTTTGGGGAAAAGGACTATCCTTACTCAGCCTTTTCATGAGCTTGTATCTTTTTGTATTTTTTCATAGGTATTTTATTTTTAATTCTTTATTTTAAAAAATTTCCCACTCATACAGAGGCAGACAGAATAATATAATGACCTCCCGTATGCTCATCTCCCAGTTTCAATCATTTTCAACTCATGGCCAGTCTTGTTTCATCTGTATCTCTCACCTATTTATTGACATATGGATATGTACAGAAAAGTGCACAAGTAAAAAGTGTATACAAAACAAAAAGCATATCCTCACATAATTAATTTGACACAAACCTCTGGCATTATATTATTTCATCCATAGATATTGTGATATGTATCTCATAATAATAATTTTTTAATGGAAAAAAGTGCCGTTATCTACTAAAAACAATTTTTAATATCGCAAAACATCCACTGACTGTTCAAATTTCTAATTGTCTCAGTTTGTTTGAATCAGGAGCCAAATAAGGTCCATACATTATTATTGGTTAATATGTCTTTACATTCTTTTCAGAGCTAGGTTCCTCCTGAATTTGTCTTGCCTTTTTTCCCCTCTCAATTTTTTTATTGAAGAAAGTGGGTAATAGAGTTTCCCACAATGTAGATTTTGTCTATTGCATCCTTATGGATTGTTAGTATGTCTCTGTCTTTTATATTTATGGTATATTGGTTATTGGATCTTGGAGATCATGGGTATTTTAGTGAGATACTGGGGAAGGTTGTTTCAGGGGCTGGAAGCAAGGTCAACCTCTCACCCCAGCTGGAAATCCTCTATATTACCTGGAATTTTCTTGAACTCCTGTGGAGATGGAGAATTCCTTTTTCACAAAGCCAGTTCAGTTAACAGATTGCTGCAAGTTCAAGCTCTAGAGTTAAATGAGTTAGTTTTCCATTACTGAAGTATTATCATTACTTGAATTTTTACAGATGAAGAAACTGAGGCATGGGGAGGTTAAGTAAGTTGCCAGGTGTCACACAGCTAGTCAGTGCTGGAGCTGGGCTTTGAACGTAGTCACGTTCTGTAGTCCAGTTCCACGTGCTTTTCTGCCTTCCTGTCAGATATCCCCTGTTCCTACTCTGGTCCTGAAGTGCCTTCAACTTCAATGTAGCATTTGATTCCAATTAAGTTTGATCCTGTTAAATTCCACTGAGGTATTTTGGAATATTGAGTCTACCACTGAGTATTGTTTTTGAAACATCATTAAGTGTACTTAATTTTATAAATTTATTACCCCATCTACATCTTGTCCAAAAGAGTACTATGGGAACTTAGAATGTCATCCACATTAAGAGAGGGAGTTCTGTTTGTAAGTATCTTCTTAGTACCTGACACAGTGCTGGGCACATGTAAGTAGCTCCATGAAGACATGCTGAATGAATGAAAAGGGTACACAAAACTTTAATTACATCAGTCTAGTAGTCTTGGTTGTTCTTTCTAACAACACAGGGTTTTTTGTTTGTTATTTTAATGGCTAAGCATAAAATTCAAATGATTACTTATAAAGCCATTCAATAATGAAGGGGCTGTTGAATGAACACAAGATTGTGAAGTTGGGATTCGGAAATATGGTTGAAGTCCTGTCAGCGTCAGCATTTTGTTTCAGTATTTTGTTTTGATTTACAATCGCTATGATTAATTCATGTGGAGACACACTTGCACACATTAACTGGGTTTTTTGTTTGGTTTGGGTTTTTTTTTTTTGGCTGTGTTGTGTCTTAGTTGTGGCACACGGGACCTTTGTTGAGGCATGCAGGATCTGTTGTTGCAGTGTGCGGGCTTCTCTCTAGTTGTGGCCTGCGGGTTTTCTCTCTCTAGTTGTGGCATGTGGGCATGGTTGCCCCACGACATGTGGGATCTTAGTTTCCCGACCCGGGGTTGAATCCATGTCCCCTGCATTGGAAGGAGGATTCTTTACCACTGGACCACCAGAGAAGTCCCCTACATTAACTGGTTTTTAAAAAAACCGTTTGTCTTGAAATCTCAGGATAGTCTTTCATTAAGCTAAACCCAAAGCTTAAAAGTAGGAGATTTTTGATTCAGAGTGAAACTCTAACAATATCTAATCACGTGTCTATTCTGAATTATGGAATCTGGACAAAAACCTGCCCTAACTTAGAGCACAGGTTGCCCCTTGCTACTCACAGTGGGGCTCTCCACCCAGCAGCAATGGGCATCACCTGGCAGGCTGTCACAGCTGCAGAATCTCAGGACTCACTTCACACATGCAGAATCAGAATGTAAACTTTAATGAGAATGCCAAGTGATTTAAGTGCACACTAAACGTTGAGAAGCACTGTCAACTTCAGTAGTGTAGGGTGGCCGTGGGATTCTGTACTTGCAGCAAGCTCCCAGGTAATGCTGTTGCTGCTGGGCCATCAACCACACTTGGATTAGCAAGGTGCTCTACATTTTATCACAATGAGAAGATTATACAGTTACTTGCACCTCCTCTCAAGCTGTGACAAGAAAACATACCCAGCAGATAGACGTGGGTTAATTGGACAGTTAACTGAGCGCTAAGCAGGTGGGCTGTAATGGTGTACTTATTCCTATGTATATCTTTTCTCTACAGTTTTGGATTCTGAGATGAGGTGGCTGTTTTCTCCTACAGTTTCTATTATTTCCATTTGTAAATCATTTTTTGTTGTTTAGAATTAAGACCAAGCAGCAATCTCTCTCTTTGCTAATTTCCCCAATTAGATTCGAAATTGACAATAAGGTTCATCCCTGAACAACTTCAATCTGACATTTGGCTTTATAAATGTTATGATATGCTCATTTTGATTTCAGTTCTTAACTTTAACTTTTAAAACCCTTTTCTTCTCTTGCAGTTGAAAACAATCCTCGAACAGGAAACCTTGGTGCACTAATTAAGGTCTTCCTGTCTAGAACCAAAGAACTAAAACTTTCAGCAGAATGTCAGAAGTAAGCTGGATGATTAAATCACACTGTCTATATTTAATTTATATTTAACAGTATGAGTATTTTTCATTTATTGGTAGAAATAGGGTATGGTCTTGGAATTGTTCTCATTATTAAGGCAAAAAGTAAAAGAGGTTTTAATTTACTGTCCAGGTCATTGTAATGAGATTATAAATTCTGGAATCTGATTTCAGCATTTTAGACAATCTTTAGAAATATATTCTTTAAGAAGATTAATTGTGTAATTATTATTAAAAGAAGGTAATTTTCTCCCATTTCCACTGCTGGTTGTGTCTAATTTAAATATAATAAGTCCCCTTCATACGAACCTTTAAATTGCAAACTTTCAAAGATGCGAAAGTGTGTTTGCATGTCCAATCACGTAAGTTAGTTCACGTATCTGGCGTACATTGTCACATGTGTGCATGCTCTACAAGTGGTCGTGCTTTTGTGTACTTTACAGTACTGTATAGAGTACCGTAGTACAGTATCTTTATTTCAAGCCCAGGATGTCTGGAAGCAAGCGTAAAAGCAGCAGTGATGTAGCTGGTACTGCTAAGAAGTGCCAAGTGATAACGATGGAAACAAAAGTGAAAACAATTTTGAGAGTGGAGCGAGGCGTGTGAAAAGTATTATAAACCTATTACAGTACAGTACTATTTAGCCGAGTTTGTTAGTTGGGTACCTAGCCTAACTTTGGTTGGACTTACAAACAAATTGGACTTATGAACATGCTGTCAGAATGGAACTCGTTTGTATGTAGGGGACTTACTGTAATGACTTAGTGTATTATTTCATTCCACATTTGTTTCCTTTATTTCTTTCATATTAAGTGAACAAAGGTTCAGAATAGATATTATGGTTTTATATTTATATAGTGGAAGGTTCACCTTTTATCCACTCGAGCATTTTTTGAAACCATTTTTGGAGGATAGTCTCTTAAAGATTGCTCATTGCCCTGTTTCCAAATAATTTATATTGAATCTAATTAAAATTGTTGTGAGTCCATGATTATTAATACAAATAGCAGGTATTGTACTGTGCAGCTGGTAATGCCCCATTTAAAATTTTGGTTGTGGGGACTTCCCTGGCTGTCCAGTGGTTAAGACTCTGAGCTTCCACTGCAGGGGGCATGGGTTCAATCTCTGATCCAGGAATTAAGACCCCACATGCTGCAGGACGCAGCCAAAAAAAAAAATTTTTTTTTGGTTGTATATTTGCATATATTCTCTTTATGTTACTATAGTTTTTATTTTTTCTATTTTTAGTTTTCTTTTCTTTGAATTGCCTGTGTATGGGGCAACTATAAAGTTAAGAACAAAGAGCAGTCATGCCTAAAGGAAAAATATTTTAAAGTTGACTCATTATGTAAAATACACAGAATGAAATATGAGGTAAATTATAGTAGATATCGTTGGTCCAGTGTCATAAATCATGAGCCATAAAAAAAAGGTATGGACATTGTTCTAATATTACAAACAAAATGGGCAAAATGATTGAGAAATCAATGGACTAGAAATAAAGTGATTGTGCTCATGATTAAATACTGATTCTTGTGTAATTTTGCTCTTTCTAGCCACATCTTCATTTGGCAGACACACAATGCTTTGTTTATTATTTGCTGTTTGCTGAAAGTGTTCATTTGTGAGATGTCAGAGGAAGAGTTACAACTTCATTTTACTTATGAAGAAAAATCTCCTGGCAGTTACAGTAAGTATTGCTTTTGAAGATGCTCTGGGATAACGTGTGTAACATATAAGGATAGAATTTGAAGAATTAGAAGTATAATTTTGAAAATTCTACTTTTCCTCATAATTTTTTTTTTTTTTGGCCACGCCACGTGGCACATGGGATCTTAGTTCCCCGACCAGGGATCGAACCTGTGAACCTGGCAGTGGAAGCATGGAGTCTTAACCAGTGGACCGCCAAGGAAGGCCCAATTTTCATTTTTAAGTGACCTGACACCATCACTCTTTCTTCCCCTATATTAATTTAAATGAGCTGAGACACTTATAATTTGTTTCTTTTTTCTCTTTTTTTAAATAAGGGGGCCAGGGGCTTCCCTGGTGGCGCAGTGGTTGAGAGTCCGCCTGCCGATGCAGGGGACACGGGTTCGTGCCCCGGTCTGGGAAGATTCCAAATGCCGCGGAGTGGCTGGGCCCGTGAGCCATGGCCGCTGAGCCTGCGCGTCCGGAGCCTGTGCTCCGCAACGGGAGAGGCCACAACAGTGAGAGGCCCGAGTACCGCAAAAATAAATAAATAAATAAATAAATAAACAAGGGGGCTGTTAAGATTGAGACTTTTCTTTATTTTGACTTCTGTGTATATGGGAAATAAAAATCACAAATATTCCTTTCAGGAAACAAATGTCAATTTAAATACCATTACTAGGCCAACACATTATTAAGGGAGACATCCAATCAGAATTACAGATTTTATAAATGTTAAAGGTTACTTTCATAGGACATAACAGTCTCTGAGTCTGGGTATCTCTGGGACTCCTTGATCAGAAATAACGTTTTTAAGTATAGTTTTATGATGCCAAGTGAAGCCATCTTTATGAGGGTGTTATGACTGTTAGTCCGCTCTCAGTTTGTAATTGAAATTTGTGAGGATTTCATATTTGAACATTTTCCTGTAGGCTATGTATGATGTGGTAGTAGATTGTTTGTCAGAGAGAATTTGTTTCATTATGCAAACATAGCTCTTTCCACTATTCCATGCCTTCGAGAACAGTCAAGGGGACAAAGCCAGCCCTAGGCAAAACTGTGAAGTACTACAAAGTTGTTTGCATTCTCCCTTTGCCTTCAATACAAGTTTCCCTTTCCTCTGTCTTGGTATTATGTCCTATTTTTGCTGACGTAATAACTGATATTTATTTTACATTTTTTATGCATAAAGCCAATCTTTTAAGTCCTTAGGGGCCTAAATCTGTTGCTGGCTTCTGCAGACACTTACAGTAGCTTGTTTCCTTATGTCTTTGATGGTGCTGACTCTGAGCTTTTATTTGTTTGATCTTAACCTGAGGCCCCAAATAAGGGTAGGATTTGCATTTGCTTCTAAAGGGATCCAGGGGTTGCACCACTTCAGTCTCCTTCAGCAGTTCTTGGCTTAATGTGGCTCTCAGGCTCAGCTTCCCAGTGGCAAGTCTGAAGACTTAGTCTCCCGGTAGCTGGCTTCATCCTCAGGGACACCCTACCCTTAGAGTTTGCTTATTGTTCAGTGTTTTACTCTGGATTCAAGCCACGGTTTGTTTGCTTGTAGTGGTGGTTCTTTTTGGTTATGGTGCTGGGGTCCTTAGAGATTTCCTTTACTTTATGGAAGCCCATCAGTGCACTAAAGAGTGTATTTTAACCAAGAACTTGTTGTTTTGTACAGGAGGGCCCTTTGGAGTAACTACTCCACAATACTGCTGCCAGTTATAGTTTCTTTACAGATATTTTTAATTTTTTAAATGAGGGAAGATACCTTAGGAGATTGAGAGACTGAAGGTAAAAGCAAAAAAAAAAAAAAAAAAAAAAAAAAAAAAAGATGGGCGAGAAGCTGTAAAAAGGTCCAGGGAAGCAAGAGGCACTAGGATCTGGAGCACAGAGAGGGAACACAGGTTTGCTCTGGAAGAACGTGCCACCTGTGTCCCAGAACGGGCAGGTGTCGGGGGCTGAGGAGGAGGGGGAGGAGGAAGGGCACCTGCCGGGAGCAAGACGTGTGGGCCTGAGGAGCCTGGGAACCAGTTAGCACAGCTTTGTGCAGAGTAGAAAGAGACTAGGCACGGGCTTCCCTGGTGGCGCAGTGGTTGAGAGTCCGCCTACCGATGCAGGGGACACGTGTTCGTGCCCCGGTCCGGGAGGATCCCACATGCCATGGAGTGGCTGGGCCCGTGAACCATGGCTGCTGAACCTGTGTGTCCGGAGCCTGTGCTCCGCGGTGGGAGAGGCCACAATGGTGAGAGGCCCGCATACCGCAAAAAGAAAAAAAAAGAGACTAGACACTTGTCAAGTCCAGGTGAAAGGCTTGCTTGACTAGGTTTCCTTGGCGCAGAATAGCTCAATATATATTTATTTTTAAAAATCATTTATTTTGTAGGACTTGCTCTCAAGCATAGTAGATTAAACATACATGATCATCTTTGCTTTCTCCTGAAACCCCGATGAAAGATCAGTAAAGGGATTTTTAATAAGTTATGAATTTATTAGGTTAAAGAGAAAGAGAGGGGGACACAATGTTTTTTGTTTTTTTATTTTTTTAAGTCTATTAAATTTGTTACAATACTGCTTCTGTTTTATGTTTTGTTTTTTTTGGCTGTGAGGCACGTGGGATCTTAGCTCCCCGATCAGGGATCAAACCCGCACCCCCTGCCTTGGAAGGCGAAGTCTGAACTACTGGACCGCCAGGGAAGTCCCCACAATATTAGTAACATTTTGCAATTTGGAAAACTGAGTAATGCTGAATTAAACTGACCAGTGAAAGCTGGGAGCTAAATGCCTCCAGGGTTGGAGAACTTCAGGGAAAAGCCAGTTCTTGCTGCAGAACCCTGGAGATGCTTAGGAATTGGAAGTGTCAGGTGTCTCTGAAGGCAGACAACCAGGGAGATTGATGGAAAGATCTCTCCCCTGTCATGTACAGTCATGGGACCACCCCTTCCCCAGTTTAGTACTAAAATCTGCTCTCTGTAGAGGCTGGACCAATGGGGCCTCCCTTTGTGAGCTCTTGGGCACAGTGGAGGCAGTGGTGTACCGAGAACAGGGTTAAGAGAAAAGGCTACAAAATGGAAGAGTGAGGCATCTTGACTTGGCTTCTAGAATGCTGGCACTGGGGTTTTACCCACCCCACTTTCTTTCCTGCCAGAAGACGAGTGGATACTCTTCTGGAGCAAATGAACCCAAAACAGGGAAAGACTTATAGAAACGGACATTTAGATGCCCTCAGTGAAGCAGCTCACAACCCACCTGCGGAAACCCCTGTGTGGCAGGCTGTGCCGTTTGTCTCCCTCTAGCTGGTAGATGGGGAGTCAGGGATCCCATACAGGTGAGAAAACTTACAATTTGTGAGAGACCAAAACAAACAGAAGAAAAAAATTATATGAGATGGAAATTTATGGAAAAAAATCCTTAATCACACCTCTTCAACACAACCAATTTCTTTTTCATTCCCCTCTGGCTTAAAACCTTTTCGAAACTGTTTGTTTGGAATTACCTTCCAAATCCGTGGTGTATTTGTTTTACTAAATGCAGTGGAGGTAAATCTCTCTCCTTTGAAAGTAGCTTTGATTTCTTCTGATGGCCGAGGTGCTTTGGCTCCCACCATGGCAGGGCTTTACTGCTCTTTCCTCCTCTTGAGCTAGTCCCTAGGGCCTGGGGCCGCTGTCGCTCAACAGGTGAACCAGAAATTGTATTGTGGGGGGAGGTGAGTGATTTTGGTTTTATTTTTGTCTTAATATAAAACTTAATAGTTTAATCTCATTAGTTATAGATAAGTGATGCAAACCCACCCCCAAAAAACTCCACGATAGTTGAACAGTGTGACTCAGAGAAAAAAGAAAGCGCAGATTTATTCTTTTAAAATATTTAGCGTATAAGATTTGTAATCTGACTTTGCAGAAGAGTAAAGTGCTTCTAGGGACTCCTGACTTGTTCTTTGGTTACTTAATAGGTGATAGTGTGATTCGCGATATTTCTTTCTCTCCCCTTCTTTCTTTTATGTAATCAGTGGAACAAAATGAATTAAATTTTACTAATTGGCACATTTTATAATGAAACCTCATAGAGTATATTATCCTTGAGGGTAATTAGAAACATTTCTGTTCGACTGCAGTAATAGCAGTTGACCAAAATTATTGCAGATTTTATTGGAATGGTTGTGCGACACAGGTTTATAAATATTGTAATGCACGGAATGTAGACCAGTTTTATTTTTAGAAAACACTGAATCCATTTGCTTTTCCTTAATTTATGGAGGCATATTTCATTTTGCTAATTAGAAGTTTAAATATGATTTTTAATACTTTAGACTAATTCCAGTATTAGCTTCACAGTTAACATAGACAGTAACCTAGACTCCGTCATGTTTTTTCTGAGTAGAAGTTTATAGTAAGTATAATCTAGCTATGTGTCTTCATCTTAAGGAAGTCTTTTGCTCTGAACTTTCAGGCACTCTTTGCAGTGTGTAGCTCTGTTAATTCTTAAGTTTTAAGCACCTGTATTAGCACAGTATTGGGCAGCATTGAGAAACTGACAGTTTGACTTTCTGAATGCAAGGAAAACAATGATTAGCTCTCTGTCTTTTAATATTCCTTCTAGTAACTACGTGTAACCTGATTTAATTGACCCATATGTTTCTTTTTTCTGGCTGCTGCTTTGTTTTCCGTCAGTGCTGTTTTTTCCCCTTCCTCGAATGAGTGCTTTAAAAATTTTTCTTTTCTCTCTCTTTTTCCCAACCCTCCTCCCCCCAACTCCGATGGAAGGCGTTTGGTTATGACAGTATTTTATTATCTCTGGTTGTCTCCCTAAGGTCAAAATAAGAGAGTTGAATCTTAGTCCGTGATTCTGAATGGGTGCCGGACAGAAAGCACTAACAGGGACTGGCCACAGCTTAGTTTCAGGTGTAGATTTATTAGAGCTGTGAAGGACCATAAATCTTGTCTTTCTTTCTCTTTCTTTGCACCTTCCTCTGCTGATGCTTATAGGGACCAGGGAAGTAGCATTTGGGCTTTAAAATGGGAGAACCTCAGGGATAAGGGTGGGATTTCAGTGACGTTGGTCTGCAAACTATTCGTAATAAGAGTTTGTATTTATTAGTTGTTTGAGATTATTTGTAAATTGGATATTTAAGTCAAGAACTTGAGTATGTGTTGATGAATGTGTAGGCTGTCACCTTGACATGTAAAGTAATATGTGGTATTTCCAATTTGTCCCCTAACGCGGCTCAGAGTACTCACTTACCAGGGATTTCTATTTAGGGTCTTCAGTGAAACATGGATTGATTGACTGGATTTTTTCCCAGCTTTGTATAGAGACAGGTCTTTAGAAGTAATTTGTAAGTTTTTTTTTTTTTTTTCTCCTTTGGAAGTCTGAATTTGGGTTAATTCTGAATTCTGCCACTTACTCTAAGTAAACTAACCTCTCTGAACCTTGATTTCCTCATCTGTAAAATGATGATGATCATACCTGCTTCTTAAGGGTTATTGTTAAGATTAATGTGAGCTAGAAAGAATGGAATGCTCATGATTTAAAATATTAAAATATTTAACTGGAGATATAGAGGCAGTTTAAAACCCTTTAAGAGATTAAAAAAACAGCTCTAGGTTATAAAAGTTCACAACACAGTAAAACACGCTGAATCTCTGCAAATTTCTTTACTCAAAGAACATCAATTTACTTTGTCATGAACCTGCAAATTTCAAGGACTTTTAAGATTCTCTTTCCTGTGAGAAATGCGTGAATAATTTTTGGCAGGTGAGTTTTATATCTACTTGTTTTTATTGAAACTAAGGAAGATATTTGGCCTCACATGAAAGCTAAGTGATATAAATGCTGCTTGGAAACTAATGCAATATGAGTGACTTGCTTAATGTAAAACCTGCTAAGCAGTCACTCTTCACTTGCTGTGAAATTATTTGCTTCTAGATTAGCCCCAGAAATGAGGGTATAGTATTATGCAAGAATGTTTTTCTTTAGTAAATGGAAGTTGTCAGAGATTTCACCTGGAATTTGCTTATTCTTGCCTTTAGTTTTGTTAGAACTTTGGCCTTGAAATGCTACTCTTTCCTTGTATGAAATGGATTTATCATTATTTTCATTAGTATTGTATTACATTGATAACGAAGCTGTGTATGTACTCCTTAATTAACCAGCTGTAAACTTGGCTGAGGTCATGATGTGGATGGCACATGGAACCAAAGAGAGGATCCTTGTCGCCATTTTAAGATTTGAAAATTAGATGTGTTTACACCCCGGAAGGAAAAAAATCCAATCAAGCACCATCTGTGGGTCCTGAGTACTTGTTCCCTCACCTGCTGTAATTAAAAAACTTGTGCTGGGGACTTCCCTGGTGGTCCAGTGGTTAAGAATCTGTCTTGCAATGCAGGGGACGCTGGTTCAATCCTTGGTCGGGAACTAAAATCCCACATACTGCGGGATCTACTGAGTATGTAGAGCCCGCGTGCCGCAACTACTGAGCCTGCGCGCCACAACTAGAGAGCCCATGTGCCACAACTACAGAGCCCTTGTGCTCTGGAGCCCGCATGCCACAACTAGAGAGAAGCCCATGTGCCACAACTAGAGAAAAGCCTGCGCATCGCAACAAAAGATCCCACGTGCTGCGGCTAAGACCTGACTCAGCCAAATAAATAAGTATTTTAAAAAAACCCTTGTGCTCGCTGCTTGGCTGAACCAGGGGTATATTATGAAACTGGCTAATTTATTTGATCTAAAATGTTCTTTAGGGAATCAGTGAGTGACTTTAAATGTTCTTGCTGGGTCTGGGTCACCACATTCTCTGGGGTAAGCCAAGGAATGACAGTTCAGCAAATAAGTATGTATTATATGCCAACAAACCAACTTGTTGGAATCGGTTGTTAACTCGTTTGGGTTGTGTTGGACAGCTTTTTTTTTTTTTAAAGATTTATTTGTTACTTATTTATTTATTTTAGGCTGCGTCGGGTCTTAGTTGTGGCACGTGGGATCTTCGTTGAGGCACATGGGATCTTTTATCGTTGCGGTGCACGGGCTCTTTGTTCTGGTGTGCGGGCGTCTCTCTAGTGGTGGTGTGTGGGTTTTCTCTTCTCTAGTTGTGGTGCACAGGTTCCAGAGCATGAGGGCTCTGTAGTTTGCGGCACGTGGGCTCTAGTTGAGGTGTGAGAGCTCAGTAGTTGTGGCACACGGGCTTTAGTTGCCCCGCGGCATGTGGGATCTTAATTCCCTGATCAGGGATAGAACCCACGTCCCCTGCATTGTAAGGTGATCCTGTTGGACAGCGTTGGCAGAGAGAGATTTAGTTATGTCTTCTCCTGACTTTCTTCACTAGTTGAGCTATAAGCCTATGACTTCTAGAATGAGATTTAATGTGGTTATTGAACTTGATTCTTGCTGTGTGTTCTTTTTAGCATTGATTCGTGTCTTCAGTGTGAAAGAATAATGTCTTCGAGCTTTGCACTGACCTCTCAGAGGGCTACTGTGCCAGTTCTATTTTTGGTGAGGCAGGAAGGAATTTCTTCATACTTTCTGATGATACCAGGTGATACTGTGGTCTAGAAAAACAGAATTGCTAAACTTTGTTTTGAGATTCCAAGTGCTTTGATGTTTTGGAAGTAACCACTAGATTTGGACTTAGGCACCTGTGTTCACTTCATTGAACATGTATTGAGTGTGTATTATGTGCCCAGTTCTTTGTCAGTCATCACCCTGAAGAAGGACAAAGTCGAATAGGGGCCAGCTTTACATGTAGTCAGAAACTGAGATAGTGCAACCAACATTTATAATAACAGACAGATGCACAAGGCATAGATGCTGTGTAGATGATTATTTTTATTCAGGGTGAGGCAAGAGAGTTGGATTTTATGGAGGAGATGAAGACTGAGGATGGTTCAGGTAGATAAAGTTGGGCTTTCAAAAAAAAAATCAGGTTTTTTGGGCATTCCAGGAAGAGAGAATGTAATTGTGGGAGGCATGATATGGCACGTATCAGGCAGCTTGGCATTGCAGGAATATAAATCATGAAGGGAGTAATGGTGGGAGATAAAGATAGAAAGGGATTCAGGGCCTGTATCTTGCAGGGTCTGACATACTGTACTTTGGGGCTTTGAGTTTTTTCTGATGTGTAGTAATCAGCTTAAAGCAATGGACAGGATCTAAGCCAGGAGAATGAAAAGATGGAATTTAGTTAGCTCCCTCTGATAGCGATCTGGGGTTTGGATTGGAGAGGAGTAAAATTAGAGGTAGGAATACTAGTTAAGAAGGTTTAAAGAAGTTCCAGAATGAGTTTTAATTTAGTACATTTGTTTAAGTGAACTGAAATGATGACATAATGAACGAAAGAATGCCAAGGAGTTAAGGAAAGAGGAAATATCAGAGGGGCGGACTGTGTAATTGAGAGGACCTAGAGATTGATTGGTTATAAAAAGATGAGTAGGAGAGAATCATCTGGGTTTGGGGCTTGGGTTACTGATGTAGTCACCAAAAAGGACAATAAAGAATAAAGAACTGGATTTGAAGTGTTGGGAAGAGGAGTTCAGTTTTGAGTGTGTTGAGGTTGAGGTACCAGTGAAGTATCTAGGTGGAGGTGGCCAGGAGGTAAGTAGATATAAAAATATGACGTGCTGTGGAGAGGCTGAGAGGAAAACCATAGACTTAGGAACCACCAGGGTGTAAGTGATGGTTGATGAAGGGAGAACACAGGGAGTGAGACATGAAGAGAAGAAACCCAGTGGTGGAATTCTGGGGGAACATGTCAAGGTTGAAAGGTATTCTGAGGTAGCGGATACTGGGAATGAATAGAAAAAGTAGTAGGTTAGAAGGAAGGCATAGGGACTGAGAGAAGAAAGGACTTCATGAAGGAGTAGGTGTCAGTAATGTCCAAAGCCAGGAGCCACGTGAGATCCTGATTGGCTTTGGAAGTTAGAAGGTCACTTGGCTTAGAGAAGTTTGAGACAGAGGAGCATTTCTATTGGACCAGTAACTTGTAACCTGCCTTTGCTGCTTACTTATTCTGTGACTTGGGAAAGCCATTTTGTCTTTGGCTCTTTGTAAAGAGGTGGTTGGCCTCTTAGCGGGTTTCAGTCTGTGATTGGTGGGGCTCCATGGGTTCAGAGAAGGCACTTTGAGGCTCATCAAGGAGATCAAGGGTTAGGTCAGATATTCGCTGGGGGAGAAGGTGCAGATAGTCTATTCCTGATTCAAACAGAGCAGCTGGAGCAGCTTGCATTTTTATCTATTTTATCTATTTGACTTTAGTATCAGATTTTATTTGAAAAAACATAGTGCGGTATAAGAAACTTGAAAACTACTGGCCTACAGAAGCCATAGTTAACCTTCAAGCATTAAAAGAGATAGAATAGATAGCTGGTGTTCAAAATTCCTCTACTAGATGAAGATTATAATAGATGCTGACTTGCTTCATGATACAGATTTTATTGAGGTCAACATTAGTGTTTGAGTTTCTGTAATAATAATTATTCTTATTGTCATTAGGAATGAAAACTAAACTTCGAAATAACTGAATTCTAGGGACTTCCCTGGTGGTCCACTGGTTAAGACTCTGTGCTTCTACTGCAGGGGGGCTGGGTTCGATCCTGGGTTGGGGAACTGCATGCCGCATGGCGTGGCCAAAAAAACAAACAAACAAACAAAAACAAACTGTGAGCTGAACAACCGAATTCCATTTTACACTTTTTTAAAAAACGTTTTGTGTGTCTTACCAGGTTCTGACTCAGAAGATCTTTTGGAAGAATTGCTGTGCTGTTTGATGCAGTTAATCACTGATATTCCACTCTTGTAAGTTCTGGCTAAGCCAGGATTAGTTTTATCTTCTTTGTATATTGAAGATGGTAATTCATCATGTTGAAGAGTTTGTGGGTTGTGGTGTAGTACTTTCATGTATGCCTTTTATGTATGCCTCCGTGTACATCCATGGGCTTCTTCTATCTCTATTGCCTAATAATATTTAGACCCTGACGACTTGTCATCAACACAAGAATTTTATGTTGTTGAGGGGAAAATAAGCTCTTTAGCAATACTGAGCATATGATAGGCACAGAATTAATCTCTGTAAACAAGGGTTTGAGAGGGAGACAGTTAAACCTAGTATATATGTGGTAGATGCAGCCAGTTTTCCACCCATTATTTGTTCTCCCCTTCTTCCTTGCTTCCTGATTTTATTGCTATATCTGGCCTTTTTTGGAGAGGTCAGATTTCCATTTCTAGCCTTTCTTGAAGCTAGGTGTGGTCAGTGAGATGTGAGGGGGAAGTCCTCAAATGAAACTTACAGGTGCAGCTCTTTAAGGGAACCTGACTCATCTAGGAGGCGTACGTATATTTTTGTTTGTGAGAGCCCACTTTCCTGCTTTCTGGAATGTGGACAGGGTCTCTTTAGAGTTGTGTTGGACATCTTGGCACCAGGAGCTAAGAGACTCAGAGAAAATTCTGCTTTGGCGTCATTGAGCTGTTGAACCAAAGTCATCAACTACTACACCTCCTCCCCCTACCCCACACCCTGCCCTTGGAATTCTCATGTGAGAAAACTAGACCCTTATCTGTTTACACTGTTACAACTAGATTTCTGTCACTACAGCTGAATGCAGTTTCTATGTGATTCAAAATGTTTGTAACTTTCAAAGCAGTCACTCTCAACTTTTTTTTTTAGTTGTCTCTCTGAGGAGTCTCTTTAGAATTTTTTTCTTTTTTTCTTTTTTTTGTGGTACACGGGCCTCTCACTGCTGTGGCCTCTCCCGTTGCGGAGCACAGACTCGGGACGCACAGGCTCAGCGGCCATGGCTCACAGGCCCAGCCGCTCCGCGGCATGTGGGATCTTCCCGGACCGGGGCACGAACCCGTGTCCCCTGCATCGGCAGGCGGACTCTCAACCACTGCGCCACCAGGGAAGCCCTAGAATTTTTTTCTGAATTGCCTCTCTGAAGTCCTAATGAAATTTGAATATCCCAGATACACTGAATATCTGTTTATGTGCTATGGCCTTTTTGAGGGCCACACATCATTATAATATCTATGAAGTTTTTCACCTCTTAAGAACCAATTTTCACCCTCTTGAGGGTGATTTCGACTTCCCCCCATCGAGAATGCATATTTTATTTTATTTATTTTTTATTTTTTTATTTTTGGCCACACTGCACAGCATGTGGGATCTGAGTTCCCTGACCAAGGATCAAACCCATGCCGCTTGCAGTGGAAGCTTGGAGTCCTAACCACTGGACCACCAGGGAATTCCCGAGAATGCATATTTTAAAGGAATTATTTTTTGAAATAAAAAAGTAGGTTTTTAAGATTTATCATCACAGAATCTGAGTCTGTGTGGGGATATCGTTGGAAATGTGCCACTTGCCTGTGGCCCAAAAAGGAGAGACAGGTATTTGTGAGAAAACAGGCTCCTGGCCTCTGTTGTGCACAAGTGCAGCATCCAAAATTGTAATATAGATTTAGAAATGAGAGCCACCAAAGCCTGCTGTGACTTGGTCTGGTGACGTGCAGCCTGGAAGGTAGGGCTGAGACAACTGAGGAATCACTGACAGGGAAGGGCATGGGAAAAATGTCCCAGGCAAGTTGAACTCTTGTGACAGACACAGCTCTTTGCATGCCTGGTATCCTTTCTCTCCTTCCTCTCCAATATCGTTGGGGGCAGGGTGTGCCCAGCTTAGTTTTCCGGCACTTTGGGAACTAAATATGGCTCTGTGACACAGTCTGAGCCAATTACACATAAGCGGAAGTCATGAGCTTGCAGAGCACGTACCTTCAGCCCGTTGCCCTTGACCCTTCTCTTCCTTCCTGGACGTGGAGGCAGTGTTTGGGCCATGTTGAACCTATGAAGATGGGCGCCACACATGAAGAACAGTGTCCCAGCAGTGTGGGACACTGATAATGTTATAGAGCCATTACACCAACCCTGGATGGCTTATCTTTGGATTTCTCCTTATGTGAAAAGAGCAAACAGTTATTTCGGTTAAGCCACTGTGGCTATTAGCTTTCTGTTACTTATGGTCACATGTGGGAAGGGGAACACATATACTGCCTACTGTTTGCTTATCACAGTATGTGTGGTGCTTCATGTGTTCCTGATTTAATTTTAAAAGTAGCACTACCTCTATTATGTTTGTTGTTACCAAATACCAGCAATTCTGTATATATCCTGAGTGAGCGCCTTTTGTTGTTGTTGATAAAATGTCATGGTAAAGTTAAGGGGGATGGAAATGATAAATCCCTTTAGATAGTAAATAAGCTGTGAATACAATAAATAGACCAGCCACTTAAACACTCTTGGAGAGGAAGCAGTGTTGTAATAAATCAAACATTTTAGTGTTTTATGTGTTTATACTTTTTAAATGAACTGAAAATGCACAGACAACCAGATGTCTTGTATTAAGTACACTCAGCTTTAACCAGCTGCTGAAACAATTTCTTATGATTTAATGTTCTTGGAACTCCATCCTACAAGGAGTTTTGTCTTGGTAACAGTTTCCATGTGAAACCAACCTACTCTTTAAATGTTTCATCTACTATAACCATAGTGTAGTGTTACCGATCAGCTTATAATTTAAGGAGAAATGTTAACCTATGAAATCTGGGGATGGTCTAGACACACCTGACTATCATCAGTCTCGCTATAAACGTTGAAGTTTAACGTTGGCATGCCAGTGCTGCATTAGCGGGTGAACAGCAAGAGGAAACTAATTTTAATCGCCGTCATGGGTAATACAAAACTAGCTTAAACGTTTCATTTGAGACTATGAAATCATTCTATTAATATTGAAATGATTGAATGATTACCAAGAACAGAGGTAGATAGACATTTAGAAATCTATACATTTTAACTGATACTTCATCATTAAGAGAACGGGATCAACTGTGGTAGTTTAAACTCCCAGAATTTGTAGGAGTTCATTTGTAATGAAAATGGACTTTTAAGTAGTAAGTGGATACTGCTTCTCAGTTTGGATTTCTTGATAAAATATTAATTCTCTGAGGTGTTAGTCTTCAAAGACAGATTCCAATTACACACCTTCCAGGAATCCTTCCTTAGTACCACACCTCTCAGTGTTTATATATGTATTTAAAAGAAAGATTAAGTCAGGCACCGTCTCGTGACTTGACATTTTTTAGTGTATATTGGGTTGATCCAGTAGAATTGAAATGTCTTCCAAAGGTAAAACCTTGTCTTTAATTGGTATACCTTCTTGACCTCAAGGAGTTGAATGAGAGAGGAATAAGGTACAATAAAGGTATGTCCCTCAAGACACTAATGGAGAGTGTAATGGAACATGGTCGGCAGGCCAGGGTCGAAAGCACACACTTAGAATTTGTGACACTGGTTTGCTTCTTTCAGTGTTACCGTGAGGGTTGAATGAGACCCCGTGATTCTTCCCAGTGATGGAGTTTAGGTGGGGCCCTAGCAGCATAAGCAGTTACCTTGTATGGGCCGAATACTTACCTTTTGAGGACTGCTTATGATGCTTTTTTCTTATGAAATAGAGTTTATTTTGAGCACTTGAACTGGATCTCTTTCCTTGTCTTTTTGTCTCTGTCCATTGCTATTGTTTTTGTCAAAGCTGTCACTCTTAGCTGTTTCCAGTGGTGCCAATGTCAAGAACAGGCCCTACTCCTTGCCTCTGTGCCCCCTCACTCTGGACACGTCCTGAGAGGTCTGCTTAGAGTGGGCCTTTCTGTGGGCTCCAGCCCCTTCCTCTGAGATCCATTTATGTGTCTTCTCCTTTATCAACTTGTGAACTCAGTAAGGAGGATTGGGATGGCTTAATTCTCAGCCTGGCCCTGATGGGCAGAGTTTTTAATTCTATAAGTTAAGAAACTATAGTTTTTTCATAAGTTATATATTGATAAAGATACGACATTCAAACTGGATTGCCTTCACCGCCTTTTCCAGGGGTGTGTGTATGTCTGTGTCGTGGGACTTTGCTGCTTCAGTGCAGGGGTATCTGATGTCATCCGCTGACCTTGTCCATGTTACTCATTCTGCTTCAATAACGCTGGTGTCCTTGCTAATTTGGAACAGGCCAACCCACTGCTGTCTTCAAGGCCTTTGACCTTCCTTCTGCTGCCTTGCATATCTCTCCTCAGACATCTGCATGGCTCTTGTCCTGACCTCCTTCAAGCTTCCTTCTGCTCAAAGTTGTGCTTCTTAGAAACAGCTGCTCTGACTATCCTAAAATAGCACGCCTCTCATTTTCTGTCCTTTTATCATGCTTTATTTTTTTGTCCTAATACTTATCACTGCTTTTAATTAATTTATTTATTCATTTTTGGCTGCATTGGGTCTTCGTTGCTATGCGCGGTCTTTCTCTAGTTGCGGCGAGCAGGGGCTGCTCTTCGTTGCGGTGCGTGGGCTTCTCATCGCGGTGGCTTCTCTTGTTGTGGAGCTCGGGCTCTAGGCGCGTGGGCTTCAGTAGCTGCAGCAGTCAGGCTCAATAGTTGTGGCTTGTGAGCTCTAGAGTGCAGGCTCAATAGTTGTGGCGCATGGGCTTAGTTGCTCTGTGGCACGTGGGATCTTCCCGGACCAGAGCTCCAACTGTGTTCCCTGCATTGGCAGGCAGGATCTTAACCACTGTGCCACCAGGGAAGCTCGTATCACTGCTTTTCATATTACCTGTTATTTCTCAAAGAAATTGGAATGAAAGCTACATGGAAACAAGGGCTCTTCCTGCGTTAACATTTGTTTTGCTCACTGCTGTCCCCTTAGTACTCAGGTTAGCCTGGCAAGTGGAAGACTCAAAAAATATTTGTTGAATGAGTAAATCCATGGGAGCACAACCTATTCAATGTGCTTAAATATTTTGTTTGTTTCTCATCATCTGGTCTATATGGAAACACAGTAGTATGCTAAGGCATATTCCATTGCAGATATAGTGGCTCAAAGCCCCTTGCAGTTAGTACATTATATTATAAACACTAGGTATCTTATAGACGTTAGCAGTGGAAAGGGGCTACTAGAAACCGAAACACTGGGAAATTACATCTAACAATATTTAAGGGAATGATAGATTAATTAGCTATAAATGCTGACTAGTCTGGAGCCATTTAGTTTAGGGATGGACAGTCAGCATTGTATCTCAGTAGTCCCCCAGATGATCCCTTCACAATATAATAATTTCCTTTTCATTAAGTTCATCCACAAAAACATATGTTATGAATATACTAAACTATGTGTATTTATGGTACTGGGCCCTGGGCAAAGAAAGGCATGACTTTGGAAGAGCTTAGAGGTGGATAGATGCATAGAAAGATAGCCCAGTAAGAGGAACAACTGATACATGCTGCAGTCATTGGGAGCTGTAGTGATGAGCAGCGGCTAGGTCTTCAAGGAGGCAGAAAGGAGCTGCATAGGGACCTCTTGGATGCGTCTAATGTGTTTGGAGAATCACAAGTCTATTCGTTTGATTAGAGCGGAGGGTTTGTGGGAGACCAGGGCTGGAGAAGCTATGTGGTTTGATGGAGTAAAGACTTGCATGTTAAAAGGACTAAATGTTTGATTAGGTTTAGGGTTCTCTTTATTAAGATATAAAAGAACATAATATATATATTTTAGAGCTAGTTCTCTGAAATCAATTTTGGATGTATTTGGGGAGGGATGAAACTGATTAAGAATCTTATTGGTAAAATTAACTTTACTAGATTTATGAAATGTAATTAAATGATATAAAATATACATGTATTCAACCCATAGTTGTTAGTATTGGCTTAGATGTTATACTTTGGAAAATCTGAATATTGAAAACTTTTGGTGGCAGTGGTGAAGTAGGTGGTTCAAGAACCTGAAGAGCCATAAATGGTTTCTTTATGAAGTCTGCAAGTTTTTGAGAGTGAAGGAACTGGAGAGACCCACGTTGGCAGTGAACGGCCTGTTGGGAAAATGTACAGCCCTGCATGTTGATACCCAAACTCTTCTCAAATCCAGCCTCAGCAGAGTAGGTAGCTAAAACAAGTCAGCATTTAAGTTTTAGGTGCTGTAAAGTAAACATCTGGTGTAGCTTTCTGGTTGAATTAGATGTTTAAGACATTACAAGCACTGAATTAAAGATGATAGCATTTTCAAATACCAAGACAGAATTAAGTTCACAATAGCTTATTAGTTTGAAAATTGATTTCTGGTGCCTCTGGGAAAAAAATCCTGGTTAAAAAGTTTTAATATGTAAGCCATTACCAGGTTTATTGAAGAAATCTGACTGAGATATATCCAGTACCACAAATGTTGATATTATAAACTATGTGCTCAGATTGTTCATAATTGCATTATTGAATATTGCCAGGAAGTGTAGGAGACATTATGTATTAGGAAAAAACACCACTAATTCTGCATCCAGAAGATAGTGTTTGAATCCTAGCATTACCACTCATCATCATTGTCACTGCAGGCCTCAGTTTTCTCATTTTAAAATTGGGGTTCATAGATCATAGACTGTCACTTGGAAAAGACATTTGAACACATCTGGTTCAGTTGTTTAATAGTTTAGATGTGGAGATTGAAGTGCATGAGTTTGGAGATCAACTCATGTAGCCATTGAAGGAACAGCCAGGCAAGTTGTTAGTTTAATACACCATGTCCTGAGCTGCAGTAGAGGGGCCTGCAGCTGAGAGGGAGCATCTCATCCTGGGATGAGGTGTGTCTAGTGCTCTCACTGCCTACTCTGTTGCTTAGGATTGCGTTGAAGACCAAGTAGTGCACTCAAAAATGCTTTTATAAATTTTAAAATGCTTTATGATTATAAAACTGTGTTGCTTTACACATACTAAGTACTTAAGAAAAATAATATATTTGCTTCTGAGTCAATTTTCCTATTTTAAACTTTTCAGTAAAAAGTAATAGCACTTGGGGGCTTCCCTGGTGGCGCAGTGGTTGAGAGTCCACCTGCCGATGCAGGCGACACGGGTTCATGCCCCGGTCCGGGAAGATCCCACATGCCGCGGAGCGGCTGGGCCCGTGAGCCATGGCCGCTGAGCCTGCGCGTCCGGAGCCTGTGCTCCGCAACGGGAGAGGCCACAACAGTGAGAGGCCCGCGTACCGCAAACAAAACAAAACAAAACAAAACAAAACAAAAAGTAATAGCACTTGGTCATTAACAAGTATAGTGGTCATAGGACGCGGCATGTCTGAGATTCAAAAGAACAAGGCTGAATAGTTTGTGTGGGAACTGAAGTAAGTTCCTGTTGGGTCAGGCTGCTTGGAAGAGCTTCTCTGGCTGCTTTGGAGAACTGATTCTAGCCTGGCATTAGGTGTGAGAGATGAGCAGCAGCTAAAGCAGAGTCCTGAATCCTGACTGTCATTTTGCCTGTGTTTGCATGTTTCCTTGTAAGTTGTGGACTATTTAGAGGCGTATAATCATTGAATTTTTTAGAACTAGAATTAAGCTTATTTTATACATTTTCATTTTGTGTATAATGGCACTGAAGTAGAGAGAAAGGAAGTGACTTTCCTAAGGTCAGTTTGCAAGATTTTTAGGTAGCTCAGCCCTGAAAATGTTGAATCTCTGCCTTCAAAGAATTTTTACTCTTATGAAAGCAGGACTGGTACAGGATGCTTTTGTTAATTTTTTTGCTGTTATTAATACATGTATAGCAAAATATGAATGAGGTGGTTTGATATTAATAACTACAACTTTTAATTCTACCAACAGTCAAACAATTGATTTTCTTTTCCTTTTTAAGTTTTTGTGTTACTTATATAATTCTTTACAGAGTGATTTCTTTTTTGGGCACAATCCAGATTGCATTACCTTTGGATATTTAATGCTAGTCATTGATGTTGATGCAGTTATTTTATTTTATTTATTTTATTTTTTTTGCGGTATGCGGGCCTCTCACTGTTGGGGCCCCTCCCATTGCGGAGCACAGGCTCCGGACGCGCAGGCCCAGCGGCCATGGCTCACGGGCCCAGCCGCTCCGCGGCATGTGGGATCTTCCCGGACCGGGGCATGAACCCATGTCTCCTGCATCGGCAGGCGGACTCTCAACCACTGCGCCACCAGGGGAGCCCGATGCAGTTATTTTAAATTATAATGTATGTATGCACATGGTTTGGGAAGACAATCAGATAGCACAAAGGGCTTATGATGAGAACAAATCTCCTTGTCCTATATCCCTTTGCTCTCCAGAGACAGTCATTTTTCCTTTTTGACTCTTCTGGTGGTTTATATAAACCTTTACCCTTATCTTACCTTTATATGTATTTCTAAATAATATAACACTATTTCTTTTTTTTTTAATTAAAGGCTTTATTTTTCAGAGCAATTTTAGATTCACAGCAAAATTGGGCAGGAAGTACAGAGTATTCCCATACCCTTCCTCCCACACATAGCCTTCCCTGCTGTCAACATTTCTCACCACAGTGGTACATTTGTTACAGAAGATGAACCTACATTGATACATCATTATCACCCAAGTCATAGTGTACATTAGGGTTCACTCTTGGTGTGTTGTACAGTCAGTGGGTTTTGACAAATGCATAATGACATGTATCCACCATTACAGTATCATAAGTGTACTTTCACTGCCCTAAAAATTCTGTGTGTTCTGCCTGTTCATCCCTCTCACCCCCTTAACCCTTGGTCACCCCACTGATGCTTTTACTGTTTCCATATTTTCACTTTCTTTAGAGTGTCATATAGTTCGAATCCTACAGTTTGTAGTTTTTTTAGATTGGCTTCGTTCACTTAGTAACATGCATATAAGGTTCCTCTGTGTTTGTGGCTTAGTAGCTCATTTCTTTTTAGCACTGAATAATACTCCATTGTCTGGATGTAGTACATATACATACATTCACTTAATGCATATATACAGATATAGTCCTCATTTAAGTCTTAGAATTGGAGTTAAGTGTGACCATTTTAAAATTTGATAAAAATATAATAAATTTGGTAAAAACTTGTTCCCTAAAGGGAGTATATCATTTATAGTCCTACCAAAAACATTTAACAGAGCCTTGCCAATATTGTATATTATAAAATTTTTTGTATGCTAAAAATGGAAATCATACTGTGATCTTTATATGCATTCACTCATTACAAGTGAGGCTGAACATCTCTTTATATATTTAAAAGCCATTTCTAACTTTCGATGAAAGTTTAGCAATCGTTTCTAGTTCTTGAGAGCTCTTTCTCTCTGATTGTTCTTTGTTTATGAATGTTCTTTGTTTAAGCTGGCATAATTGCAATTTGGACACCCACATAACAATTTTGGTATATTTGCTTTATTATTATGTATCCACCTTATCAATCCATCTTAACTTTTGATTTTCTAGAATGTTTTTAAAGCCACTTTTTGGTTGAGCTTTATTTCAAGAAGGTATGTGGCTATATTTTATACATTTGATGCACTGTTACATATATAGCATTAGTTCTTTGAGAAGCCGTAAAAACATGGAATGGGTATTTGAGTTTATTTGATCCACTCCATTAATTTTTATGTATGATGAAGCTGACAGATAAGGTGACTGATAAAGGTAACGAATGACAGTTCTGATACTAGAATGCAGATTTCTTGGTGCCTAACCTCCAGGCACTTTCTGTTCCATTGTTAATACTTTTATAAATGAGTATTACCATGTCTTTGATTGTGTTAACTTTTAAAATTAGCCATTACTGCTATTGACCGTATCAGTAATACACTATACCACTTTTTAGTCTTTCCTCATATTTTACTTTTGGAATCTCCATGTTGGCATGACACTGATATTTCTAATTTTTGGTCTTAATCCTTTGAACTTGTCAGTTGTTTTTGTTAAACTTATGTTCCATTTACAGTCCTGTCAGTTTCTTATCCAGTAGCAAGTCAGAGGAGGGTGGTTTTTTTCTCCTGCATGTTCGTTGACTTTGACCTTAGCCAACACTAACACCCATTTCGTGAAGGCTTTTGTCTTTATCCAAGTGTTCCACTCTGCCCTAGCAGAGCACTGCAAGGTCATGGTGCCTTTTTTTTCTTCACATGAAATTAATAACTTGCTCCAACAGTAGTTTGTTCTAGGACATT
The DNA here is from genome assembly GCF_025265405.1 of Mesoplodon densirostris. NCBI lineage: Eukaryota > Metazoa > Chordata > Mammalia > Artiodactyla > Ziphiidae > Mesoplodon > Mesoplodon densirostris. The sequence continues at coordinate 66,191,065 of NC_082675.1, read as the reverse complement.
TCCAGCCCAGATGGTGGAAAGTTCTTGTGATAATATGGCAGCCGAAGCAACATTTTGGCTTTTTAAAGTTGACTTTGTTTTGGCGATTGTGTAATGAAAATCTTCTGAAGATTATGCAAGGACATTAAATAAGAAAGATCTGTTGGCTTAAAACATTTTTCATCTTTTAAAAACCACCACACTCAGCATGGTAGAATTTTGGTTTCTTTCAAGTATTGGCCTGTCTTGGCTCTTTTCCTTGATTATTTGGTACTTAAGATAGCCCAATTAATGGATTTAAAATTTTGTTTCCACAGGAATAAAACGTTGCTTTGAATTCCTTTTTTGGAGCATCATAGAAAGTTACAGCAAGAATTGACATTAGAGGTCATCTTGCCCAATGTACTTATTTACAAATTAGAAAACTGAGACCCAGAGGAGTTATTTTTTGAAGTTCATAGAGTGAGTTTAATAGAGAACTTAGAAATAGATCCTAGGTTTTCTCACTTGGGGTCAGTGACTCAGTGTACCACAATATGATTTAGTTTTTGTTTATTCTTATTTCAGTGTCATCAGATTTTAATCAGTAAATTTTGATTTTATAATTTATGATAATCCTCTATTTTTAGTTCTTGATTAATTTCATTTTCAAACAGGTGATACATTTATGTTGTTCAGATACGAAACACGTAAAAGTGTACATGAACAATCTCCTGGCTGTCCTTGTTCCCCATCTCTCCAGCCTTCCCATTTGTCTCCCTAGTAACCACTGTTCGTTCTTGGTTTCACATGTATCCTTCCTGAAACTTTTCATGCATATATATTCAATTACGAATTTAGATTTTTATTTCCCCCTGTATTCATATAAAAGGTTGGAAATTATACATAGTGTTTTGAATTTTCCTCTTTTTCTAGTTAGCAGTCTATCCTGGCAGTTTGTGTATACAAGCATTCAGAGAGCTTTCTCATTTTTGTCTTTTAAGTAACAACTTTATTGAGATATAATTCAAATACCCCAAAATTTACCCTTTCAAAGTACATATTTAAGTGGGTTTTAGTATATTCACAAAAGTTGTGAAACTATCACTGCTCTCTAACTCCAGAATTTCATTACCTCAAAGAGAACCCCTGTACCCATTAGCAGTCATTTCCCATTTCCCCCTCCCTCCTGTCCCAGAAACCACTAATCTGCTTCCTGTCTCTATAGGTTTGCCCTTTACGGACATTTCATATAAATAGAATCATATGATGTGTGGCCTTTTGTATCTGGCTTCTTTTATTTAGTGTAATGTGTTCAAGGTTCATCCATGTTATAGCATGCCCCAGTACTTCATTCCTTTTTATTGCTGAAAACTATTCCATAGTATGTATATACCACATTTTGTTTATCCATTCATTCAGTTGATAAATATTGGGGTTGTTTCTACTTTCTGAATAATGCTGCTGTGAGCATTCATGTACAAGATTTTGTGTGGATGTAGTTTTCAGTTCTCGGGTATGTGTCTAGGAGTAAAATTGCTAGGTCATATGATAACTCTGTATTTAACTTTTTGTGTAACTGCCCAACTTTTCCTCAGAGGTTCCCTCATTGTACATTCCCACCAGCCACGTATGTGAGTTTTGATTTCTCTACATCCTTTCTCATCTGTTTTTAAAAGTTGCATTATATTCTGTTATAGGTCAATATCAGTTTATATTTAATCATCCCCCTATTGAAAGACATTAGAATTGTTAACATTTTTTGCTAATATCCTGTGCTCATTCTCATTTTGGCACCTTTATTGTATCTATTTCTAGGACCAATTTTACATTAGAAAGTTTAGTCCTTTGTGACATAAATTTAAAGTACATTTTTTTTCTAAGTTTGCTTTTTGACTTACTTGCTTTTAGTGTGTGTTTGTTTTTGCCATGATACATTTTTAAAAACTATTTTTGAGAATTTGAATTAATTGGGGCTTCCCTGGTGGCGCAGTGGTTGAGAGTCTGCCTGCCAGTGCAGGGGACACGGGTTCGAGCCCTTGTCTGGGAAGATCCCACATGCCGTGGAGCAAGTAGGCCCGTGAGCCACAACTACTGAGCCTGCGTGTCTGGAGCCTGTGCTCCGCAACAAGAGAGGCCGCAACAGTGAGAGGCCTGTGCACCACGATGAAGAGTGGCCCCCGCTCGCCGCAACTAGACAAAGCCCTCGCACAGAAATGAAGACCCAACACAGCCAAAAATAAATAAATTAAAAAAAAAAAGAATTTGTATTTATCAATCTGTTACAGCTTTTAGGCCTTTCAGGCTTGTTGTTATCTTTTTGGTCTCATCTCTTACTACTCTCCTTCTTGCAGATTTCATTCTAACCCCACTGACCTCTTTGCTGTTCTTTAAGTATGCTAGGTGTGCTCCTACTTCAGGGCCTTTGTGTGTGCTGGTCCCTCTCCCTAGAAGACTTTTCCCTTGCTTCCTTATTTCTTTCAAGTCTTTGTTCAAATGTGAACTTCTTGTTGAGTCTTCCTATTTAAAATTGTAACACACCTGTGATAGATGTCAAATTTTGGGGTACTGAAATATGAATTCACTTTTTAATGATTATAACAAATTAGGTGAGTGTTAGAATGCTGTTTGTTTCTTATGAAGGAACAAAAATTTCTAGGTGTAAAACCTTTCAAATAGTGCTTAAATGCTTTTAATGACTAAATGCTTTTAATGAGACTGAATTTGTGACTCTGTGCCCTTTGCCAGTATTTAAACATTTAACTTACATCTTTGGCAAGTGTGATGGTTGATTTTGTGTGACAGGTTGAGCTGAGGGATGCCCAGAGGTCAAACATTATTTCATTATTTCTGGATGTGTCTGTGAGTGTGTTTCTGGAAACAATTAACATTTGAATAGGTAGACTTTGTAAAAAAGATCATACTCACCAGTGTAGGTGAGCATCATCCAGTCCATTGAGGGCATGAATAGAACAAAAAGGTGGGGGAGGGGTGAATTTTTTCTCTTGTTTAATCTGAGACATCCATCTCCTTCTGTCTTTGGGTATTGGCACTCATGTTTCTTGGGCTTTTGCCCTCGGACCAGGGCTTTTCTGCTTCTCAGCACTTTGGGTTTGGACTGGAACTACACCGCTGGCTTTCCTGGGCCTCCAGCTTGCAGATGGCAGATAATGTCACCTTTAGCCTCTGTAATTGTGTGAGCCAATCTCTTATAATAAATTACTTTCTATGTATATATTTCTTTATATCCTGTTGGTTCTGTTTCTCTGGAGAGCCCTAAATAATGCAGCAGGTGTGTCTAATTCATTGCTACAGCCTGAATGTTCGTGTCTTCCCAAAATTCATATTTTAAAACCTCACCTCTAAGATGATGATGTTAGAAGGTATGGCGTCTTTGGGGGACGATTAGATCATGAGGGCAGAGCCCTCATGAGTGGAATTAATGCCGTTATAAAAGATACCCAAGAAAACTTCCTTGCTGCCTTCCATCATAGGATAGCGTAGCAAAAAGACGCTTAATCTCTGTGACCCAGAAGCCAGCTCTCATCAAATACTGAATCTGCAGGTATCTTGATCTGGCCTCTCAGCCAGAGAAATAAATAAGGAATAAATTTGAGAAATAAATTTCTGTTGTTTATAAGTTACCCAGTCTGTATTAGTTTGTTATTACAGTCCAAAAGGAATGAGACACTTAGATTGTTTTTCCTAGTTGCAAATCCTCTTTACTTTGATTGTTTACAGTGAAGTGAGAGAGAGGAATAATTAAGAAAACCTGGGACTTACCCGGTGGCACAGTGGTTAAAAATCCATCTGCAAAATGCAGGGGACACAGGTTCAAGCCCTGGTCCAGGAAGATCCCACATGCTGCGGAGCAACTAAGCCCGTGTGCCACAACTACTGCCTGTGCTCTAGAGCCCGTGAGCCACAACTACTGAGCCTATGTGCCACAACTACTGAAGCCTGCGTGCCTAGAGCCTGTTCTCTGCAACAAGAGAAGCCCGCACACCGCAATGAAGAGTAGCCCCTGCTCGCTGCAACTAGAGAAAGCCCGTGCACAGCAACAAAGACCCAATGCAGCCAAAAATAAATAAATAAACTTATTTAAAAAAAAAAAAAAACAGAAAAAGAAAACCTGTGGTCTGAATGGGATTAGAGATTGTCCTCAGACCATCTCTCCTGATTTTTTTTTTTTTCAGGAAATTTCCTGGTGGAGACAGCCAGTTTGAAGTAAATATTTCTCCCATTCATTTTCTTTATGCCCTGCCCATTTTGAAAATTTAAATTAAAAATAATAAAAATATTCACCTATAATCTCATCTTCCAGGATTGCTCTTTTTATTTTTTGCATATTAATATCTGTATGTGTATTCACTCATGATGCATACTATTCTGCTATCTTTGCTCAACGTCACATCATGAAGCAAATATTTTTTCAATAAAGTGTATTTCAAAAGCAGATGGGATGACTTGTTTTATGAGGCCAGCATAACCCTGATACTAAAACCTAACAGTGGCGTTCCATAAAAAGAAAATTACAGACTGATATTTCTCATGAATACAGGAGAAAAAGCTTTAAAAAATTAGCAAATGTCATCCAGCAATATAAGAACAGGATAATACATTATAACCAAGTGGGGCTTATCTCAGGAATACAATATTGTTAACACTTGAAAATCAGTATAAAATGCCACATTGACAAAATAAATTAGAAAAGCCATATGATTGTCTCAGTAAATGTCGAAAAAGCATTTGACCAAATTCAACATCTATTCATGGAAAAAAAAAAACCTCTCAGCAAACTAGGAATAGAAGGAAACATCTTCAACTAGGTTAAGGGCATCCATGAAGAACCTGTAGCTAACATTACACTTAATGATGAGAGACTAAAGGTTTACCTCATCTGTGATCAGGAACAAGCCAAGGATGTTTGGTCTTAGCATTTCTGATTGCTACTGTATGAGGCCCTAGCCAGTTCAGTAAAGCAAAACAAAGAATAAAAGGCATAGAGATTAAAAAGAAAAAGTAAAACTATATTTGCCAGCAACATGATTGTTTATGTAGGAGACCCTAAGGAATATACAAAAACTACTTGAACTAAAAAGTGAGTTTAGCAAGGTTGCACGTTGCAAGATGATTATACAAAAATCATATACTAGTAGCAAACAATAGGAAACTAAAACCTTAAAAACTCCATTTTAAAATAATATGAAAAACATGAAATACTTAGTAAATTCCACAAATATGTGTACAGCTTATGTATTAATAACTAAAAAACATTGCTCAGTGAAGTCAAAGAAAACCTAAATGTAGAGATACATCATATCCATGAATTGGAAGAGTCAATATTGTTAAGATGTCAGTATTACCCAGATTGATCTACAGAGTCAGTTCATCACATTTGTACCAGAGTATTTTTTGTTTGTTTGTTTTCTTTGTAGACGTTGACAAGCTGATTCTAAAATATATATGGAAATGCAAAGAACCTAGAATATCTGAAGAAATAATTGAAAAGGAAGAACAAATGGAATACTTAAACTATATCACTTCACAGTGTGCTATAAAGCTACAGCTTTGAAGATAACATGGTACTGACCTAAGTATAGACAAATAAATCAGTGGATCAATATAGGGGGCCAAGAAATAGATCTGTACTTCTCTGGTCAATTGGTATTTTTTTTTGTTTGTTTTGTTTTGAGAAAAGAAGCAAAACAATTCAGTTGGGAAGGGAAAACTTTTTAAACTAATGGTGCTGGAAAAGCTGATTATATGGGAAAACAAAGCAAAGCAAAAAAACTTTGACTCCTACTTTCACATATAACATAAAAATTAGAAAAATACACACAATCTTGTTTTAGGCAAAGATAACTTAGAAAGCATACAGAAAGCAATAGCCAAAAAAAGAAAAACTTGATAAGTTAGACTACTTCAAAAGTAAAAATCTTGCCTCTTCAAGAGAGACGGTTCAGAAAAAGAATAGTCAAGCCACAGATGGGAGAAAATGTCTCCAAAACGTGTAGCTGACAAAAGACTTTATTCTTGAATATATAAAGATCTCTTACAATTTAAAAATAATTAGGCAAATATCCCAATTAAAATGGAAAAAAATTTAAATTGATAATTCACAAAAAAGATATATGAATGGCCAATAAGCACATTAAGTTTTAGTGTGATTAATCATCAGAAAATTCAAATTAAATGCTATAGTGAGCTATTACTACACACAACTAGAATAGCAAAAATTAAGAAGACTGATAGTACTGAATGTTGGTGAGAATGTGGAGCAACCGGTACTTTCAGAAATTGCTGTGGGTAAAGAAGCCAATCTGAAAAGGCTGCATACTGTATTATTCCCACTATACATTTTGGAAAGGGTAAAACTACAGAAACAGTAAAAAGATCAGTGGTTGCCAGGGCTTGCAGGAGGAAGGGATATATAGACAGAGCACAGAGGATTTTTAGGGCAATGAAACTGTTCTGTATGATACTATAATCAGTGATACATGTTTGTCAAAATTTATAGCGATTATAGAAATTACACAGCAGTAGTGAACTCTAACGTATATTATGGGGTCTTTAGGTGATAATGATGTGTCAGTGTTGGTTCATCATTTTTAACATATATGCTACTCTGGGGCAGGATATTGATGGTGGAGAAGGGTATACATATGTGGGGACAAGGGTTATATGGAAATTCTCTATACCTACAGTTTTGCTGAGAACCAGAAACTGCTTTGAAAAATAAAATCTATGTAAAAAATTGCTGTGTTGTATAAAATGGTACAACAGTTTGGGAAAAGTTTTGACAGGTTCTTATGAAGTCAGATATCCACCTCTCTTCTCATCTAGCAATTTTACTTTCAGGTATTTACTGAAGAGAAATGAAAATATATGTTTGCAAATGACTTGTATGCAAATGTTTATAAATCTTTCTTTGTAAACCTTCTCATAATAACCCCAATATGGAGACAAATGCCTCTCAACATCATCATGTTGTCTCTCTATACTTTATTCTCAGTTATTTCTTATGACTTTATGTCCAAGTCACTAAATCTCTCTTCAGCTGAGTCTAATCTGCTGTTAAACCCATTCATTGAGGTTTTCTTTCTTTCTTTCTTTCTTTCTTTCTTATTTACTTATTTTTTTAAATCAAGTTTTAAAATTTGGCTATTGTATTTTTCAGTTCCAGAATTTTTTTCTAGAACTTTTTAAAAAGAAATACCTGGTATATTTATATAGTTTACAGGTCCTTGAGAAATTTTTGATTTGAAAAATTTGGCTTTTATGCCATAGGTAGAGTAGGCATAGCTGTGTTTGGTAATTAATATTATTATTGGGAGAGTTTTGTTTGTTTTATGAGTGTATGGTGGTTCTTGTTCATGTAGTTTTATCTCTTTATGTGCCTATTTTTGATTGTTTGCTAGTTTTTGTATTTGTAAAGTTGTAGAAATAGTTTGATAGAATGATTTTATCTTTCTTCAGAGGGGATTGTTTCTGTTGGGTGCCTTGGATTCTTCTTAATTCCGTTTCAGAATTTTTCTGGCCACCCAGGGAACTTCTGGGTTGTAGTCCATGAGATTGTTGATTTACTTCCTGCTCCCCCTTACTTCCAAGGTAAGGATCCCCTTGAGGATCTCTACCCTGTGTGTGGAGTGGAGTACTAAGGCTTACTCCCTTGGCAGGCTTGGACTCCAGTTTTTGTCCCCTAGATTGTCAACCCTGTCAAAAGCACTGCTTGGATTCCCAGCCACTGCTTATGGATCAGGAAGCATCCCAAGGCCAAAGCAGTTCCAGATGTCAGGCTGACCTCTCTAGGTTTTCTTAGTGCCTTGAATCTTGGCCTTGTAATTCTTCAGTATTTTACTACTCTTTGGTCCTTTTAAAAAGTGCCCTTCCAGACCCTCCGTCAGTGATTTTTGTTGACCTCATTGTGAATATTCTTCTGAATTTTCTGTCTGTCATTGCTGGAAATGGAAGTAGCCTCAATTCCTGTGATCTCTTTAAAAATTATGTGGTTGTGTAAGTTAATATATAAGCTGTGCTTTATTACATTTTTCATTTTCTAATATTGGTTGATTTTTTTTTGGTTCAGCAAATATTTTCTTATGTGATGTAGACTATAGACTATGAAAAGCGTAGTCCAAAGTCTTGAGTGATGAATATGAGTCAGCCAAGCAGTTTGGGGGCAAGGGTAGAGGGAGCTGAAGCCCTCACACAGACTTGGGAGATGTGCGGGAAGATGGTAACTAGGAAGATAATTGATGGATAGTTGCATTTTATCCATGTGTGTCTTTAAAACATATTTCTTAAATGGCTATTTCAGAGGTTGTCCTGTTTAGATCATTTTTTCCCCATAGGCAGAACCCAAATTTGTGCTCACAACTTATTTTGAAACTGACCTTAAAAATATCAGTCATTTTCTTTCTTTGTTTTTTAAAACTTTTATTTTTTAAAAAATTTTATTAATTTATTTTTGGCTGTGTTGGGTCTCCGTTGCTGCGCATGGGCTTTCTCTAGTTGCGGTGAGTGGGGTCTACTCTTCGTTGCGGTGCGCGGGCTTCTCATTGCAGTGACTTCTCTTGTTGCGGAGCACGGGCTCTAGACATGCAGGCTTCAGTAGCTGTAGCTTCCAGGCTCTAGAGCGCAGGCTCAGTAGCAGTGGTGCTCAGGCTTAGTTGCTCTGCAGCTTGTGGGATCTTCCTGGGCCAGGGCTTGAACCCATGTCCCCTGCATTGGCAGGCAGATTCTTAACCACTGCGCCACCAGGGAAGTCCAGTCATTTTCAATACCACTTATAATAGAAAATGGATTAAATGAGGGCACGCTGAGTAATTATTTTTGCTGTTCCTACTAGCTCTGTAACTGTAGCCCCAGGAGTCTAGTGAATTTTCTTTTTTTTTTTCTTTTCTTTTTTGGCCACGCTGCACTGCATGCGGGATCTTGGTTCCCGAACCAGGGATGGAACCTGTGTGCGGCCCTACCACTGGACTGCCAGGGAATCGCGTTTTTCTGTGTGTGTGAATTTTTATGCAGAGCACTAAATCATGAATTAGTTTCTGGAAGCTGGGAGTTTCAGATATACTTTGTCATGTAAAATTTGTACATGAATGAATGTATTTTTCTTGGTTTTGGTAAACCCCAAATAATATTAATTTCTCACTGTGCCCAAGAGCACAAAGAGACTATTCAACAAATATGTGTGTACTTGTGGCCAGCCACTGTTTTAGGTGTCAGGGATACAGTAGTGAATAAGACATAGATTCTACTTGTGCGTAGGGTAAGACAGACAATAAACAAATTAATATATTACTTCATGTTAGAATGTGACAAGTACAATGGAAAAAAGTAATGTCGTGGTATTTTAGTCAAGATTGTAAGGCAAGGCTCCTTGTGAAGTGGACCTTTTAATAGAAACCCAAAGGAAGTCAGAGAGGGAGTCCTGTCTCTCTCTGGTGGGAGAGCATTCTAAGCAGAGGGAACAGCAGATGCAAGGCCCTGAGGTGGGTGCATGCTTGGTGTGTCCAGGGACCAGTAACTAGTCCATTAGAGCTAGAGCCAAATGAGCAAGGATGGGTGAGTGATAGACAAGGTTGGATGGTTAGTCAAAAGTCATGCAGGGTCTTAGAGGCTAGGTTAAGGACTTTGCATTTTATTCTGAGCAGGATGGGCAGCTAGTGGATGGTTATTGTCCTTGTTTGAATATTTGTTACTCTGTGCATTTAAATTTTCTTCTGCTTTGTGGCTATAAGCACTATCTTCATACAATGAAAATTGGAAATTGGGTTCTTGACATCTTTGCCAAAAAAAGGGAAAAGATTCTGTTTTAGACATTTCTAGTATCTGCATCTTTGCTATGTCATTTGAAGCTGTGCTTCATTGTGTACTTAAATTATCTTCTACCCTGCCAGTTTGTTGGAGCCTGCTTTAATCCATTTATTTGAACATTATATTCTCCCCAGCCCCCAAATCTGGTAGATTAGTATAACTTTGAGTAATATTTTCATGTTGGCTGGTAGGGAGGTTTTTGGTTCTTATTGAAATTAGCATCTAATTCTTACTAGCTGCTAGTGGTAGGCAGAATAATGTCCTCTCCAGCCCAAGGTTGTCCACATCCTAATCCCTGGAAAGCTGGTGAATAGATACCCTCACATGTCAAAAGGATTCTGTAGATGTGGTTACAGTTAAGGGCTTTTTGAGGGGGAGATTGGGCCTACTAGGATAATAGAGGACAGTCTAATCACATGAGTCCTTAAAGGTGGAAGAGGAAACCAGAAGGGTGGGTCAGAGAGATGCAGCATGAGTCACTCAAAGCCACTAATGGCTTTGAAGATGGAGGAAAAGGATCCTTGAGTCAAAGAATGAGGTGACCTGTAGAGCCTCGGAAGTGCCCTCATCTTACTGCCAGCAAGAAAATGGGGACTTGGATCCTAGAGTCACGAGGAACTAAATCCTGCCAACAACCCAAGTGAGCAGGAAATGGATTCTTCCCCAGAGCCTCCGGAGTGGAAAGCAGCTTGCTGACACCTTGATTTTAACCCCGTGAAACCTGTACTGCAACTACAGAACTGCATGATAATAAATTTGTGCTGTTTTAGGCCACTAAGTTTGTGGTGATTTGCTAATGACAACAATATAAAAACTGTTGAAACATACCCAACTTCTCAAAGCAGATAACTTTAGCAAATTAAATTTGTTAAATATAGAATTTTGGATGATTCATGCACTCCAAATAATATCTGTTTAGTGCCTACTATTTGCCAGGAAATGTGGTAGGAGCTAGGAATAAGAGAGGTCCCTATCTTCACCAAACTCTAGTCTACAGTTGTGCAATTTTTAATTTTATATTTTTAATCTTAACGTAAAATTTTAAACATATAAATGTAGAGAGACTAATGAACTCCCATATGCTTATCACTTAGCTTTAGTAATTAACAACTCATGGCCACTTTTATTCCAATTATACCCCTTCCACAGCTACCCTCCCCTACTTCTCAGATTATATTTAAGAAAATTCCAGACATCATATCATATCTGGATAGTCAATTTTATATGAAGCTTTGCTATGTAGTTATTTCCCGTTCCCCACTGACATTAGAAAAGTGCAGACTTTAATTTTATCATCTTTAACAAAGTAACTTTATCATCTGTGAGTTCATTTGCAATCGTTAGCTATTTTTTTGTCATGAAATTTTGCCTGGGATTCCTTTGATGCAAATTAGAAAATTACGTAGATCATTTCAACTTGCAGAAGTGCTGCAGAAAATTGTTTTGGGGTTATAAGTCAATTTTAGTGAGTAGGTAAATTCACAAACATGGAATCTGTGAATAAAGAGCATCGATAGATTATACATGTAAAGTGATTTTTCAGTTTCCTGTGTTCTTGATTTAGGTTGATAACGTCACCTTCTCTGAGTTCTAAATCTAGAAACCTTGGTCTTTCTTGATTAGTCTTAGTCTTTCTCGCCCACTTTAAGCATCCAATCTGTCACTGAGTGCTATTAGTTTTATTTTGTTAAGCGTCATTTAAGTCTTACTGCTCTTTTCCATTGCCATTGTCATTATTTTAATGGTGGTCCTTATAATGTCCTAACTGGATAATTTATTGCTGGTATTTTTTGTTTCTGGGATTAATCTGAGCATCCTCCCACTTCAATATGTCCTCCAACCTCTTATGCATCCCTTCATTCCACAGTCCCTGATTTTGGACACATCAGGCATAGGGTTGAGTCAGTCACATTCTTCAGTTCAAGGGTCACTATCATCGTTGGTTTGTGTAAGGCCCATCTCCCCCTCCATTTAATATTAATCCATTTACTTATTCCCATTTATCCCCATTCATTACTCCTTTTCTTTCCCATAAACAGCCATTTTACTATGTTTAATGCATGCATTTTTTATGTATATGTCCGAGTACAAGATGTTATACTTATGTGTACATGTATTTTTCTTTTTTTTTAACATCTTTATTGGAGTATATTTGCTTTACAATGGTGTGTTAGTTTCTGCTTTATAACAAAGTGAATCAGCTATAGTGTACATGTATTTTTAATATACATAAATAGAATTGTGTTATAGAACTCTGTTTTTTGCTTTTTCCTCTCAGAATTGTTTTTTTTTTAAATTTATTTTATTTGTTTATTTTTGGCTGCACTGGGTCTTTGATGCTGCGCACGTGCTTTTCTCTAGTTGTGGCGAGTGGGGACTGCTCTTCGTCGCGGTGCATGGGCTTCTCATTGCGGTGGCTTCTCTTGTTGCGGAGCACGGGCTCTAGGCGCACGGGCTTCAGTAGTTGTGGCTTGCAGGCTCAGTAGTTGTGGCTCGTGGGCTCAAGAGCGCAGGCTCAGTAGCTGTGGCGCACGGGCTTAGTTGCTCCGCGGCATGTGGGATCTTCCTGGACCAGGGCTTGAACCCGTGTCCCCTGCATTGGCAGGCGGATTCTTAACCACTGTGCCACCAGGGAAGCCCTCAGAATTGTTTTTAAGAGTTACCTGTGATGCTAAATGAACACCTAGTCTATTGCTGTTAAAACTGCCCCATTGTGTACATCCACAACATTTTACTTATCCAGTTCCTCAGTGCTGGTCACCTGGGGTGCCTCCAACTTTGCAACACCATGAATAATGAATATCTTTATATTATTTATCTATTACTGCACAATAAGCTACTCTAAAATTTAGAAGTTTAAAACAACATTGTTTCAATTCCATATGATATCACTTATATGCAGAATCTAAAATAGGACACAAATGAACTTATCTATAAAACAGAAACAGACTCACAGACATAAAGAACAGACATGTGGTTCCTAAGGGCATTGGGGTTGGGGGAGGGATGAGTCGGAGTTTGGGGTTAGCAGATGCAAACTACTATATATAGAATGGATAAACAACAAGGTCCTACTGGATAGCACAGGGAACTCTGTTCAGTATCCTGTAATAAACCATAATGGAAAAGGATATAAAAAAGAATATATATATATAACTGAATCACTTTGCTGTACAGCAGAAATTAACACAACATTATAAATCAACTATACTTCAATAAAAACAAAACAAAACGTTGTTTTACAGTTTTTTAGTATCAGGAATCAGGGTACTGTGTAGCTTGGTGCCTCTGACTCAAGTGTCTCATGAGTGTAGTTGATCTTATGGCTGGGGCTGTGGTGTCATCTGAAGGCTCAACTAGGAAGGACCTGCTTCCTAGACTTCTCACTTGGCTGTCGGCAGGATTGAATTTGTCTAGGGCTGTTGGACTCAGTTCCTTACTGGCTGTTGACTGGAGGCCTTCCATAGTCCTTTGCAAGGTGTACTTCTCTGTATGTCAGCTCACAACAAGGCAGCTGGCTTCCCTTGGAGAAAGCAAACAGAAGAGCAAGAGCAGGTGCCCAACACAAGCCACAGCTGTTTTGTAAGCCAGTCTCCTCTCAGAAGTGGCATGCTTTCACCTTTACTGTATTCTCTTGCTTCTAAGCAAGTCTCTAGATCCATCCTACACTCAAGGGGAGGCAATTACACAAGGACACGAATAGCAGGAAGCGGGGATTATTGAGGGTCATTTTGGAGGTTGCTTACCACAGTCCTCAGACATACTTCTGTGAATTTTTCTTTGGCATATACATATTTTAGAGAACAACATATAAATTGTTCTCTAAAATAACTGTGTTGGTTAATATTACTATCAGCAGTACATGAGGGTTTATATATCATTATGTACCTGCCAATACTTTACATTTTCTAGGACATCAAGGGATATTACACTGTTTGAAACAGACTGGTTTTTTATCTTTTGCTCTTTTTTTTCCTAGTGAAGTTCTTGGCTTTTTCTTGGCTTTTTGCGGGAGTTGCTTGTAATAGTCTAGATATTAGTTCTTTGTTCTTCTTCCATTTTATCATCTGCCAGTTAACTTTGTTTAGGGTTTCATTTGTTGAGCAATAATCTTTAATTTTGATGTAATTAAATGCTTTTATTTATTTACTTACTTACTTTATGCTTTGTGTTCTTAGGCTTTTATTTAAGAAGTCCCTTCTTGTGCTTATGTTACAAACTTATAATTGTACATTTTCTTCTATTAATTTTAGTGTTGCCATTCACATCCAAGTGAATGTAGGTCTTTAATTCTTCTGTAGTCGGTCTTTGAATATGTTGTAAGATAGGGAGCCATCATTATTTTTCTTTATGAAATAAGCCAGTTTTTCCCAGCACCATCTTCTGTACAATCTGTTCTCCATTGATTTATGGATCCATTTTATTGTATGTTTTCATAGAAACACAGGTTTGACCTGTACATTCAGTTCTCAGTTGAGTTCCATTGGTTTGTCTAATTTTTTTGTGTGTGCTTGCAAATACCATACCGTTTTTATTGCCACAGCCATGTAACATGGCTTGATATCTGGTAGAGGAAGTCCCTCTCTTCACTTTTCAGTTTCAAGATTGACTTGGCTATATGTTTATTCTTTCATAAAATGTCAAAGTCAATTTATGAAGTTTCTGGAAAAAACTCAGTGAGAATTTTGGTTGTGATTAAGATTAATTTGTGTAGAATTATCTTCATGGTATTTAGTCATTCCATTCAGATCATCCTGTTTGCCCTTTATTAATGTTTTAATACTAATAAGTGGATGCTGGCCAGCAAAATCAATAGAAGATATCCTCTAAGTCAGTCAACAGCATCCTGGATCCTTTTTTCATGAAATTCCCTTTACATTTTTGTTGCAAAGAGTATTCCTTTTGTATTATCGTGTATTATATGGCCTCAACATATTTCTTCCTCTTTGCTGTTCTGAGTTATGTGTGCCTGGTACACTATGCTGATGACTGTTCAGGAAGTCCTAGTTAGTTCCAGTCAAAATCAGAGCAATAAAGATCCCTCCCATTTGTGATGTTCTCCCATTTGTGATGTTGTTTGGCCCAATTTATTTTGAAGGAGAACAGCCTTCTATTCTTTTTTTTTTTTTTTTTTTTTGCGGTATGCGGGCCTCTCACTGCTGTGGCCTCCCCCGTTGCGGAGCACAGGCTCCGGACGCGCAGGCTCCGGACGCGCAGGCTCAGCGGCCATGGCTCACGGGCCCAGCCGCTCCGCGGCATATGGGATCCTCCCAGACCGGGGCACGAACCCGTATCCCCTGCATCGGCAGGCGGACTCTCAACCACTTGCGCCACCAGGGAGGCCCCAGCCTTCTATTCTAAATCTACATTCTTTCATTAAAGTTGTCAGACACAGTATTTATTAATAGTCATAGTTCTTAGTTTTTTTTTGCGGTACACGGGCCTCTCACCGTTGTGGCCTCTCCCGTCGCGGAGCACAGGCTCTGGACGCGCAGGCTCAGCGGCATTGGCTCACAGGCCCAGCTGCTCCGCAGCATGTGGGATCTTCCTGGACCGGGGCACGAACCTGTGTCCCCTGCATCAGCAGGCGGACTCTCAACCACTGCGCCACCAGGGAAACCCCATAGTTTTTAGTTTAAACAAATTAAAGCAGTTTCTTCCTGGATCAGGGACCTAGTATAAGGTGTTAAATTGTAAACCACTGCTGTTTTTTTTATTATTATTATTGATGCAATGACTAAATGCATTAACAAGTGTACTGGAGGTAGTCACCTACCTAGATAGGGTGTACTGTGGCAAGATACTTGTTCTTCAGAATTTGGCTTTAAGCCCTGACCCAACTGAAAAGCTAGCAAATTGACTACAGAGTATGGATTCCTGACAGGCATAAGCTGTATGAATAAATGATTATTGTGATTCAAAATCCTTTGGGTTTTGAGCACCCAAATCATCATTATAGAAGAATTAATGAATCCTAATACAACACATCAGGGTTGTTTTTCATTCAATTCAAGAAATAAGTACAAATGTAAGATGTGCCTTTTATGTGGTTAATATTTTACAACGATAATTATGGAAATTTCAGGAAAGAGAATTGTTCTACAGTATTAGATTTCTGAGTAGAAATGAGATTTATTCATTACATAATAAGATCATTTGCACAGGTCTCTTGTGTTTTGTTTTGTATACTTCGCTTTTAAAAGATAATTCATCAACAAAATAACTCCGTAAATATCCGGTAGAATTAGAACTTAAAAATCTGGTAAGCTTCTCCATTTCTAGAATCAAGTCCTCTTTAATTTGTTTGATGAGCTTCATTTAAGTAGGTGTTCAGTATTTTTCTTTGGGCTTTCCATGAATATTTCAGTTCTGTAAAAAGAGCTGATATTCTTTTGGAGCTGTTACTCTTTTTGTTGTGTTGTTGAGATTTTCACTTTCCTGGGCTAACATGTTACTGTTCCCCATGATAATTGTGTTTAAACTTTTGCAATAATTGAAGATTTCTTGATGCATTTGTTCCTGTTCGCACTCAGCCAAAATTTTGTTTCCTTTTTATTTGTTCTAAGATTTGTTTCTAAAAGGGGTTAATGATCTTCGGAGGACAACGGTAGTCCTTCATAAAAGAAATACGCGTAATAAAACAGGAAGAACAATTTGTTTACTGTTCATATTTTGCTGAACAGGCGGAGTTGGCCTTGAGAAAGTAGACACTTAGAGATAGAAGATCTAGGGCATACCATAGTTCTTACTGTAAAGTTATTATCAACTCAGAAAGACATTGTTGTCTTCCCTACACTGTGACTTCTTTTCAGTTTTACAATCTGAATATCTGTTCCTGTGTTATAACTAAACAGGGAATGAACATAAGGGCTTTAGAGTGGACCTTCAAAGCAGAACACTGCTGGTAACTGTTCCCATTATACACTAATATATTGATACTTGTCATTCATTAGTAGATGGGACCTGGAAAATAGGAAAGTAATGGGATATTTGACCCAAGTACAAGAACTAATGACAAGGAAGGGTTTCATATTTTTGTTTGACTTAATTTTTATGTTAAACATACTAGTATTTTTAATAATCCGGAAGCATATTGAATATTTTGATTTGAGTTTTTAAATGTATAGTTTATTTAGAAAAGAGCAATATCTTAATCTTCCAAAGTGATCATTATTCTGATTTGTTTCCTATTTTTCCAGAGATATTACATATGAAATATCAGTAGAAGCTGTGTCAACAATGGTGGTCTTCCTTTCCTGCCAACTCTTCCACAAGGAAGTTTTGCGACAGAGCATCAGTCACAAGTATTTGATGCGAGGTCCATGGTATGTTTCTATTTTAAATTTGTCAAGTTTTTTATTGAATTAATCTATAGTTCTCGTCTCATCCTCTTTCCTTAGTGTTGTTCCATATCTCCAACCAGACATTTCCTCTGGTGGTTCTATCAGAACTTCAAACCCAACACATAAGGATCTGCTTTCCTGTCTAAACTATCCATCCTCCCTGCCCCTTTCATCCCCTAGCTTCATTGCCTTCTCTAGTGGTTTCTTTTTTTTTTTTTTTTTTTTGCGGTACGCGGGCCTCTCACTGTTGTGGCCTCTCCCGTTGTGGAGCACAGTCTCCGGACGCGCAGGCTCAGCGGCCATGGCTCACGGGCCCAGCCGCTCTGCAGCATGTGGGATCCTCCCAGACCGGGGCACGAACCTGTGTCCCCTGCATCGGCAGGCGGACTCTCGACCACTGCGCCACCAGGGAAGCCCTCTAGTGGTTTCTTTGTGGAGTTGAAACTTTGAAGCCATGTTTTCTTCCTTCTGCATCATTCTTTATGTCTAAGCATTCATCCAGTCATATTTGTTTATTGAAATTATTTGCATCTTCCCCTTCCCACCAGTCCCATTGAAACGACTGCTGCAGTGTATGCCCCGTCACCATGTGTTTGGACTTCCCCAGCAGCCACTTAACTGACTGTTCCTACTTTCATGTAGTCAACAAATGTTTATTGTGTGCTAACCATGTGCCAGGCATGTGTTAGGATGTGGAGCTGTGCTCCTGAGCAGAGCAGAAACTTACAGTCTCCTGGTGGGTAGGGACGGGAGTAGATAAATATTAAACACACACACACACACACACACACACACACACACACACACAGAGACAGAGAGAGAGAGAGAAGCACCTTTGTCTTTTTCACATCCCTCTTGCTACCTTGATTATACCTGTGGCACATTCACAGAATCCTTTAGGGCTCTTTTAGAACATATTTGAAAATCACTGATAATAGGAATAAAAGGCCTTAAGCGTTGGCTGAAAAGTCTATTCAGAAGTTTTCTCCAGATTGCAGGAATTGACTTATCACCAACTTGTGGACACATATCCCTTTTAACTTGTTTTCTCTCCGTTCTCCTCTCATTCTGTTACTTAAAAGCAAAGGGTATTAACATTAAAAGAAATCTGTATATATATGGATATGTTTTTTATATGCATTCATAGATTGAATAACTTCATATTTTTATTTATTTTAAACAATGTAAGATATCTAACAATTATTATATTGATTATATGTTGAATATTTTGGATATATTGGGTTAAGTCAAATATACTATTCAAGTCAATTTCCATACTTTTAAATTCTTGCTTTTTCCTACTGACTCTGTGTTACTACCTCCCTTCAAGTGCCAAGTACTATATTATACACTGAATTTATAATATCTCACCTGTTATACAGATTACAGATAAGGTAACTGAAGCTCAGGAGTTGAAGCGATTTGATGAATGACATATGGCATAGTAAGAGGAAAGCCAGATTTAAGCCTCAAGTCTGATCTCAAAGCCCATGGTCTTCACTGTTGTGACAGTGCCAGATTTCTTTGAATTGTGCTGATCCCTTTTATGTTGGTAGATTATATAGGTTATATTTATCACGATACAAAGTCAGTTGACTCCCAAAAATCTGAGTTTATTTTCTTCTTTTTTCTTTTTGTGTAGCCTCCCATATACCAGCAAACTTGTAAAGACCTTGTTGTATAACTTCATCAGGCAAGAAAAGCCGCCTCCTCCAGGAGCACAAGTTTTCCCTCAGCAGTCAGATGGGGGAGGGCTGCTGTATGGACTGGCATCAGGAGTAGCAAGTAAGTCTTACCAGATTTTGTCAGGTCTTTGATATACGTAGGTTTTGTCCAGTTAGTCATAAGAAATTCTGTTCAGTTGGCTGCCACTACTAACTGTTATATTGCATCTGTGCAGCTGGTTAAATGTGAAATACTGGAAATAATTTAAAATATTTTTTCCATTTGGTGCACATTTACACAAGGAAATATATGCAAATCATGAATAGATTGTTTACCTATAAGAGAACATTTTTCAAGAAGAATATTTATAAATATGCATATTGCGTGCATTCTAGCTGTACAATATAAATACAGTTATGCTCTTTGAAACTTTTTACCGCTTGTGTTTTATGAGGAAATTATTCTGTTTTAGGGGCTTTCTTGGTTAGGATTTTACATGACTAATTAGGTATAGTTTTCTTATTATACTCAATGTTTCATTTGTTCGGTGACAAATTAGCACATTTTGAAGAGTCTTGTAATAAATTCTGAAGTGGCACAAATGTGAGTTTTATCAGATTGGAAGCAAATTTCATTAACTGAAGAAAGTCCTTTCCCACCATCCAGTAAAGCCTCATTTCTGCTTCACAACGTTTAGACCTAAAGAGACCAGAAATACAAGAGGACCTGGGTCATGTGAGGTTACGTCAGCTGAACTTGTGCTTTGTTCTGAAGGAGAAACAAAAACTAGACTGGCACTTTGGCAGTTGTAAGGTCTGCCTGGGTGCTCTTACTGAAGAAACAGTATACGGTCTGCTTAATTACATAGTGCAGAGTTCAGCTGTCTGAAGGAATTTTAAATGCAGCTGAGTTCCACAGCTGAATTAGGCTGGGACATGCTCTCCACACTCAGGCAGGGGTGTCAGTTTGTTAGGAAAATGGAGTACTGTGTGGTAATTTATGGGATGAGGAGTCTCAGGAGCCTCTTTGGATGAGAAGACCTCTGTTCTAGGTTTGCCTTCCTTTGATTTCTTTCAATATTATGAGTTGAATTACATTTGTAATCACTCATGGCTCTGTCTTTGGTGCTGAGTATGCTCCCTAGACCACCAGACCTGCAGAGGTTCATTTTCCGAGTCACCCCTCCCATTGCCCTCATTGTTTCCGATGAGGAGGCTGTACAAGGCTTGCTCATGTTCGGCCTCTGAAGGCAGCACAGGAATCCTGTGTGCCTGTGGGAAACGGGTGTCCTGTGGGAAGGCTTGATTAATCCATTCGTGTTTTCTTTTTTCAGTCATTAAACTGTTGTTAAGTATTCAAAAGCTGAGTATTTTCCCATTCTCCAATATGGTTGGACATTTTTTTTGGAGGAGGTAGTAGAAGTTAGCTCATTACCTGCTTTCTTCAAAACAGTGGCAGTGCTTCGCAGTTTTTAAAAATATAGACTTGTGTGTAGTTCTTGATTTTTCTTTCAGTTACGTGTCATCATAAAGAAGTCCAGTATGATATGTGGTGTCATCAGTGCTGGGTGCCAGAAAACTTGACTTGTTAACTTCAGATCTACTCTGCGTATCGGAAGGAAGTTCCTCACTTTTCTTAGCTCCCAGTTTCTTTGTCTATCAGATGTCGATCACGGTTGGAATAGATGATCTCTGAGACTATTTCCACATAACTTTTAATGGTTCTCTGGTTTTTTCCCCTACCACTGAGGAGTTTAATATTCAGCTAAGAGCATTAAAAGAGACTTATAGTATGCCTGTAATCATAAGATGTTTTACATAGCTTCTTAAATCTTCATAAAATTATGCATGTAAAAGTATAAGTGGTGGAGTAATTTATTATTTTACAGTATGTGACACAAAGAATTATGAAAAAACAGCCACAGGATGTTTTCTTTTTAAGTAGCACAGCTATGTATTGTGGGCAAAAAAATAAAAGTAAGAATGGTCATAGTCATGTAATTTTGAATTAAGCCACACTGCATGAAGGTCAATCAAGTTGACAAAGGAAATTTGACTTTAGTTGTGTCATCTTTTGATTTGATGATCTTCTGGTTGGTAGTTAAGGAATTTTCTTACTTTAATATTAGCTTGAGAAAAATATGATTTGGAAGTTCTTCACTGAAAAAAAAGTTAGATTCCAAAGCCA
This sequence comes from Mesoplodon densirostris, assembly GCF_025265405.1. Taxonomy (NCBI): domain Eukaryota; kingdom Metazoa; phylum Chordata; class Mammalia; order Artiodactyla; family Ziphiidae; genus Mesoplodon; species Mesoplodon densirostris. The sequence continues at coordinate 66,170,090 of NC_082675.1, read as the reverse complement.
AATGTAAATGATAAACCCTTTTGGGTTTTTAATGGCATTTTCGTTGGGATTAAATTTTTCCTGGATATATCAATAGAAAGCATTTCCTTTCATAGCAGGATGTGTATAGTATGGTTTGCTTAAATTAGTTCCTTTAAATCAGGGTGCCTTATTTTAAAAAAACTTAACAGTTTTGGACAGTGAGGTTTTGTTGTTACTGGAAGGGAAGAGGAGAATCTTTTTGCCAGATCTGGGGTCCCGAGGAGTGTGAGCTACACATGTGGACCTTCAAAGGAGTTAGGCAGGGCCCTCCCAGTTTATTCTCACTTTTTTCAGATGTGTATCTGGCTGTTACTCTGTTTCCCAGACTTTAGCGAAAACTCTGTTGCTTCTTGCATGCCTGACATTCTTCCTTTTTCATACTTTTATTTAGGTTATCTTTTTAACCTAGAGTCCTACTTCCTCCTCTCTCGGGCTGATTTTTCTGCTCCTCCATGCATTTTTTTTGGGGGGGGGCTGCATTGGGGCTTTGTTGCTGTGCGTGGGCTTTCTCTAGTTGTGGCAAGTGGAGGCTACTCTTCATTGTGGTGCGTGGGCTTCTCATTGTGGTGTCCTCTCCTGTTGCAGAGCATGGGCTCTAGGTGCACGGGCTTCAGTAGTTGTGGCTTGCAGACTCTAGAGCGCAGGCTCAGTAGTTGTGGTGCACGGGCTTAATTGCTCCGCGGCATGTGGGATCTTCCCGGACCGGGGCACGAACCCATGTCCCCTGCATCAGCAGGCGGACTCTCAACCACTGCGCCACCAGGGAAGCCCTCACTTACTCTTTATTTAGTATCTTTCTCTTTTAACATTTTATTGTGGAAAATTTCAAAGATGTACAAACATAGAGAATGGTACAATGAACCTATGATCTATGCATAACCCATCTTCAAGAATTATCAACACTTTGCTATTTTTTCCCACTTACCTTTCTCCTCCTCTTTTAAAAGAGCTTTTTATTTGGAAATAAGTTCACACATATATAAAAATACCAAAACTAAAAAAATCCCCCAAATTATATGCCTTTAACGAGGCTGATTTATTGTTAACATTTTATCCCATTTGTATTGTATTTGTATTCCTCCCCCCAATTCTACACACACACACACACACACACATTTTTTAAACCATTTTTGAGGATAAGTTATATACATCATGGCCCTTTACCCCTAAATACTTGAATGTGTATTTCCTAAAAGGGGATGTCTCTTTTTTTTTTTTAACTTTTGTTAAAAACATTGAAGTATAGTTAATTTACAATGTGGTGTTAGTTTGAGATGTACAGCATGGTGATTCTGTTATTCATATATATTCTTTTTAGAATATATTACAAGATAATTGAGTATAGTTCCCTACACAGTAGGTCCTTGTTTACCCATTTATATATAGTGTGTATATGTTAATCCTAAACTCCTAATTTATCTCCCCCCCCATCCCCTTTGGTAACTATAAGCTAGTTTTCTATGTCTGTGAGTCTCTTTCTGTTTTGTAAATAAGTTCATTTGTATCATTTTTTTAGATTCCACGTATAAATGATATCATATGATATTTGTCCTTCTCTGTCTGACTTCACTTAGTATAATAATCTCTACATCCATGTTGCTGGAAATGGTATTTTCATTCTTTTTTAAAAATCAGTTAATTAATGTATTTTCTTTTTTCTTTTTTCTTTCTGGCTGCATTGGGTCTTCGTTGCTGCGCACGGGCTATCTCTAGTTGCAGCAAGCGGGGGCTACTCTTCATTGCGGTGCGGGGGCTACTCTTCATTGCAGTGCCTTCTCTTGTTGGGGAGCACAGGCTCTGGGAGCGCGGGCTTCAGTAGTTGTGGCATGCAGGCTCAGTAGCTGTGGCTTGCGGGCTTTAGAATGCAGGCTCAGTAGTTGTGGTACATGGGCTTAGTTGCTCTGCGGCATGTAGGATCTTCCCGGACAAGAGCTTGAACCCGTGTCCCTGCATTGGCAGGCAGATTCCTAACCACTGCGCCACCAGGGAAGTCCTATTTCATTCTTTTTATGGCTGAGTAATATTCCATTGTCTGTGTATATTTGTGTGTGTGTATGTATGTATATATTTATATGTGTATATGTGTGTGTGTGTATACACACACACACATATATATATATACCACATCTTCTTTATCCATTCATCTGTTGATGGACACTGAGGTTGCTTCCATGTCTTGGCTTTTGTAAGTGGTGCTGCTTTGAACATTGGTGTGCATGTATCTTATGATATTACGAATTAGAGCTTTCATCTTTTCTGGATATATGCCCAGGAGTGGGATTGCAGAATCATATGGTAGCTCTATTTTTAGTTTTCTAGGGAACCTCCATACTGTTCTCCATAGTGGCTGTAGCAATTTACATTCCCACCAACATGTGCTTGTGCTTACACCTTGGAATTTCTAAGCCATTAGATATGCAGTGCGGCCTGGTCATACATATTTTCACTAAGCATTCTAGATGGTTCTGAAAGAGCTGGTCCATTTCTGCACCTCTCTGTGGTGCGGGTCCCTTTCCTGTGCTTGCATCTGTTCTGCTGTGTGCCCATCATGGCAGATAGTTGAGCCAATTCTGTTAACTATTGGGGATTACATTGTTTTGAGGCAGCTCTAATGGGTTTAACTGACACTCTCCTTCAGTATTATCTTGCTTTCTCTTCTTATTGCTCTCTTGCTGATGAGGTCCAGTTTATCAGGATTGTTGTTTTTTTTTATTAATTTATTTTTTTATACAGCAGGTTCTTATTAGTTATCTATTTTATACATATTAGTGTATACATGTCAATCCCAATCGCCCAATTCATCCCACCACCCCCACCCCCAGCCCTGCCACTTTCCCCCGTTTGAGTGCATACTTTTGTTCTCTACATCTGTGTCTTTATTTCTGCCTTGCAAACCAGTTCATCTGTACCATTTTTCTAGATTCCACATATATGTGTTAATATACGATATTTGTTTTTCTCTTTCTGACTTACTTCACTCTGTATGGCAGTCTCTTGGTCCATCCATGTCTCTACAAATAGCCCAATTTCGTTCATTTTTATGGCTGACTAATATTCCATTGTATATGTGTACCACATCTTCTTTATCCATTTGTCTGTCGATGGGCATTTAGGTTGCTTCCATGACCTGGCTATTGTAAATAGTGCTGCAGTGAAAATTAGGGTGCATGTATCTTTTTGAATTATAGCTTTCTCTGTGCATATGCCAAGTAGTGGGATTGCTGGGTCGTTTGATAGTTCTATTTTTAGTTTTTTAAGGAATCGCCATGCTGTTCTCCATAGTGGCTGTATCAATTTACATTCCCACCAACAGTGCAAGAGGGTTCCCTTTTCTCCACACCCTCTCCAGCATTTGTTGTTTGTAGATTTTCTGATGATGCCCGTTCTGACTGGTGTAAGGTGATACCTCACTGTAGTTTTGATTTGCATTTCTCTAATAATTAGTGATGTTGAGCAGCTTTTCATGTGCCTCGTGGACATCTGTATGTCTTCTTTGGAGACAAGTCTATTTAGGTTTTCTGCCCATTTTTGGATTGGGTTGTTTGTTTTTTTTTAATATTGAGCTGCATGAGCTGTTTATATATTTTGGAGGTTAATCCTTTGTCTGCTGATTCGTTTGCAAATATTTTCTCCCATTCTGAGCGTTGTCTTTTCATCTTGTTTATAGTTTCCTTTGCTATGCAAAAGCTTTTAAGTTTCATTAGGTCCCATTTGTTTATTTTTGTATTTTTTTCTGTTACTGTAGGAGGTGGGTCAAAAAAGATCTTGCTGTGATTTATGTCAAAGAGTGTTCTTCCTATGTTTTCCTCTAAGAGTTTTATAATGTCCGGTCTTACATTTAGGTCTTTAATCCATTCTGAGTTTATTTTTGTGTATGGTGTTAGGGAGTATTCTAATTGCATTTTTTTCCATGTAACTGTTCAGTTTTCAATAAGTTTTACTTATTGAAGAGGCTGTCTTTTCTCCATTGTATATCCTTGCCTCCTTTGTCATAGATTAGTTGACCATAGGTGCATGGGTTTATCTCGGGTTTCTCTCCTGTTCCACTGATCTGTATTTCTGTTTCTGTTACAGTACCATGTTGTCTTGACTACTGTAGCTTTGTAGTATAGTCTGAAGTCAGGGAGTTTGATTCCTCCAGCTCCACTTTTTTCCTTCGAGGTTGCTTCGGTTATTCTGGGTCTTTTGTGTTTCCATACAAATTTTAAGATTTTTTTGTTCTATTTCTGTAAAAAATGTCATTGGTAATTTGATAGGGATTGCATTGAATCTGTAGATTGCTTTGGGTAGTATAGTCATTTTCACAATGTTGATTCTTCCAATCCAAGAACATGGTACATCCCTCCATCTGTTTGTGACATCTTTGATTTCTTTCATCAGTGTCTTATAGTTTTCTGAGTACAGGTCTTCTACCTCCTTAGGTAGGTTTATTCCTAGGTATTTTATTCTTTTTTTTGCAGTGGTGAATGGAGATTGTTTCCTTAATTTCTCTTTCTGGTCTTTTGTTGTTAGTGTATAGGAATGCAAGAGACTTCTGTGCATTAATTTTGTATCCTGCAACTGTACCAAATTCATTGATTAGCTCTAGTAGTTTTCTGGTGGTGTCTTTAGGATTATCTATGTATAATATCATGTCATCTGCAAACAGTGACAGCTTTACGTCTTCTTTTCCAATTTGTATTCCTTTTATTTCTTTTTCTTCTTTGATTGCTGTGGCTAGGACTTCCGACACTATGTTGAATAAGAGTGGCGAGAGTGGACATCCTTGTCTTGCTCCTGATCTTAGCTCCTGATCTTAGAGGAAATGCTTTCAGTTTTCACCATTGAGAATGATGTTGTCTGTGAGTTTGTCGTATATGGCCTTTATTATGTCGAGGTAGCTTCCCTCTATGCCCACTTTCTGGAGGGTTTTTATCATAAATAGGTGTTGAATTTTGTCAAAAGCTTTTTCTGCATCTGTTGAGATGATCATATGGTTTTTTTCCTTCAATTTGTTAATATGGTGTATCACATTGATTGATCTGTGTATATTGAAGAATCCTTGCATCCCTGGGATAAATCCCACTTGATTGTGGTGTATGATCCTTTTAATGTGTTGTTGGTTTCTGTTTGCTAGTATTTTGTTGAGGATTTTTGCATCTCTATTCATCAGTGATATTGGTCTGTAATTTTCTTTTTTTGTAGTATCTTTGTCTGGTTTTGGTATCAGGGTGATGGTGGACTCATAGAATGAGTTTGGGAGTGTTCCTTCCTCTGCAATTTTTTGGAAGAGTTTGAGAAAAATCAGTGTTAGCTCTTCTCTAAATGTTTGATAGAATTCACCTGTGAAGCCATCTGGTCCTGGACTTTTGTTTGTTGGAAGATTTTTAATCACAGTGTCAGTTTCATTACTGTGATTAGTCTGTTCATATTTTCTATTTCTTCCTGGTTCAGTCTTGGAAGGTTACACCTTTCTAAGAATTTGTCCATTTCTTCCAGGTTTTCCATTTTATTGGCATAGAGTTGCTTGTAGTAGTCTCTTATGATGCTTTGTATTTCTGCGGTGTTTGTTGTAACTTCTCCTTTTTCATTTCTAATTTTATTGATTTGAGTACTCTCCCTCTTTTTCTTTTTTCTTTTTTTTTTAAATTTACTTATTTTTGGCTGCATTGGGTCTTCGTTGCTATGTGCAGGCTTTCTCTAGTTGCGGTGAGCAGGGGCTTCTCTTCTTTGCAGTGCGTGGGCTTCTCATTGCAGTGGCTTCTCTCGTTGCAGAGCACGGGCTCTAGGCACGTGGGCTTCAGTAGTTGTGGCACAAAGGCTTCAGTAGTTGTGGCTCGCAGGCTCTAGAGTGCTGGCTCAGTAGTTGTGGTGCACGGGCTTTGTTGCTCCATGGCATGTGGGATCTTCCCAGACCAGGTCTCGAACCCGTGTTTCCTGCACTGGCAGGCAGATTCTTAACCACTGGGCTACCAGGGAAGTCCTCCCTCTTTTTCTTGATGTGTCTGGTTAAAGGTTTATCAATTTTGTTTATCTTCTCAAAGAACCAGCTTTTACTTTTATTGATGTTTGCTATTATTTTCTTTGTTTCTGTTTTATTTATTTCTGCTCTGATCTTTATGATTTCTTTCCTTCTACTAACTTTGGGTTTTGTTTGTTCTTCTTTCTCTAGTTCCTTTAGATGTAAGGTTAGATTATTTATTTGAGATGTTTCTTGTTTCTTGATGTAGGATTGTATTGCTATAAACTTCCCTCTTAGAACTGCTTTTGCTGCATCCCATAAGTTTTGGATCGCTGTGTTTTCATTGTCATTTGTTTCTAGTTATTTTTTGATTTCCTCTTGGATTTCTTCAGTGATCACTTGGTTATTTAGTAATGTATTGTTTAGCTCCATGTGTTTGTGTTTTTTTACGTTTTTTTGTTCCCTGTAATTGATTTCTAATCTCATAGCATTGTGGTCGGAAAAGATGCTTGATATGATTTCAATTTTCTTTAATTTACTGAGGCTTGATTAGTGACCCAAGATGTGATCTATCCTGGAGAATGTGCTGTGTGCACTTGAGAAGAAAGTGTAATCTGCTGTTTTCTGATGGAATGTCCTATAAATATCAGTTAAATCTATCTGGTCTATTGTGTTATTTAAAGCTTGTGTTTCCTCAATAATTTTCTGTCTGGATGATCTGTCCATTGATATAAGTGAGGTGTTAAAGTCCCCCACTATATGGTGTTACTGTTGATTTCCTCTTTTATAGCTGTTAGCATTTGCCTTATGTTGACTGAGTGGCTCGAACAGCAGACATTTATTTCTCCCAGTTTTAGAGGCTGGGAAGTCTAAGATTAAGGTGCTGGCAGATTTGGTTCTTAGTGAGGGCTCTCTTCTTGGCTTGCAGATGGTTGCACAGTATCTTTACATAGTGTCTCTTCTTCCTCATATAGGGGCACAAATACCATCATGGGGGCTCCGCCCTCATGACTGCATCTAAACCTAATGACTTTACAAAAGGCCCTACCTCCTATCACCACCACATTGGGGTTAGGGCTTAATATATGAATTTGGGGTTGGGGGACACAAACATTCAGTCAGTAGTAGGTATTAAATAGGTCATGCTGGAATTCCCCTCACTGAAATTCTCAGTTTGGGAGGCCATTGGTCTCTTTTTTATGTCAACAGCTAAGGCACCTTTTAGCCCCAGTCATTCTTTATTTTAAACCACAACCTGTTTAGTGGTGGAGGTGAGGGTTTTGCCCAAAGTAGATCACTCACAGCCCATTCCAACCTCACTAATATGTTTTTTTTTTAAATAAAGAAGGAAAAGGCATTCCAGAATGCATAAGGATTCCCCCCCGACCACCAGCACCAAATAATCCTGTGATTGAAACAAATTATTTTCTATTCTGATTTTGGAGGCCACTCCTTATATTATCCTTTGGGAGGGACTAGCTTTAGATTTTGATAATTTGGTATTATGGAAGAGGCATAAGTATCAGACTCTGGCTGTTGGTATTAGACCTAGAATCGAAAGCCAGTCCTGCCATTTAGTAACTAGATGTTCTTTGCCTATTTATCCTCTTAGTGACTCAAATTCTTCAAGGCAAAATGAGGATAATACCTTCCTTTATAGGGCTACTGAGGGCATGAAATGAGCAAAAGTATAAGAAAGAGCCTCATACCCAGTAGGTGCATAATAAATGGTCACTGTTAGTCACAAATATTACATAGTTGTATTTGAAAGATAACTTTTGTTTAAAATATATAGAAAAAAGACAGTGACCTTATAATGATTTACAAGTTTACCCAGATTTTTAATGTAAATAAATTATGAAAATATCTGATATTTGGTATACACATTTATAATAGAGACTTCAGATAATCACTACAAGAGCTATGTTGAAAATTTATATTGTGAGAAGGAAAAACAGTTATAACATTTATTGTTTTTCTTTTGATTCTATCCTTACTTCTTTGACCCTGTCTTTTAATATATTTTAAAGCTTCTAAATTGCCTCTAATACTTAAAAAAAAGGGTGAAGCAAAGGAAGCATTGACCTTGAAATTTCTTGTGTGTTTTTTCATTATAAGACAAAGCTGTAATGTGATTGTAACTGACTATTTAACATTTTAAAGAGCCAAGCCTAATTGAATGTGTTCTGCCAAACTGGGCTTTCCATCACAACTACTGAGGTTTCACACGATAATTTCTGATATATGGCTTTTCCATTTGAATGAGCCATCAAAAATGTTTTTTTTTTTCCTTTGCTTGCAGTGGTGGGTGTCGCAGCCAAATTATAAAGCCAAAGTAGTGATTATTTGTTTAGATAAATGCTATAATAGAGAAATTAATGAAGTAGAATTTGAAGATTAAAACTCATTTCTCTCAATTGGTGTTATTGAATTCATTATGATAGGTATGGTATGAAATAGTTGTATTTTTTTTTATGTGACAGTTGTTTTTCTCTTCAGTTTTGGCTTCTTCTGGGCTGACTCATTGAGAGAAAGAAAAACTACAATAAGCGAAAAAGTATGTGGCACTCAGAAACAGGCATAGTTGTGAAAGCATTTCTAATTAAAGCACTTTGAATTTTCAAAAAAAGAAAGTGCTTTATAAACAGTAATTACATTCTCAATTCATTTTTATTTGGAATGATCTGATAGATTTTTATATTCCAGGTGAAAGAATGACTTTTTTCTCCCCTTCTTTATTTTCAGAACTGAACTCATTTTGTGACTTTAAAAATATAGTTAATTTCAGTTTACTGTTTACTTGTAATGGTTCTTTGCAGGCATACAGTGAGCATTTATTTATTTTTGGCTGCATTGGGTCTTTGTTGCTGTGCGTGGGCTTTCTCTACTTGCGTCGAGTGGGGGCTACACTTTGTTGCGGTGCACGGGCTTCTCATTGCAGTGGCTTCTCTTGTTGCAGAGCACAGGCTTCAGTAGTTGTGTTTCGCGGGCTGTAGAGCGCAGGTTCAGTAGTTGTGGCCCACGGGCTTATTTGCTCCATGGCACATGGGATCTTCCGAGACCAGGGCTTGAACCCGTGTCCCTTGCATTGGCAGGCAGATTCTTAACCACTGTGCCACCAGGGAAGCCCCAGAGTGAGCGTTTAGATTAGTATCTACAATACAAACTGACCATATTTAGTTGTAGGGTCATAATATAAGTTATTTTACTTTTAATTGCTCTCTGAAACAAGCATTGTTTCAGATTTTAGACTTTTAAACAATATTTATTAAAAGATAATTGTTGGAAGTGTCAAAATATAATATTGACTTGTTCTCTTTTATCCTTGTAATTTGCTGACAACCGCTCCTAAACCAGTTTCCAGAATTTTTTTTTTGTGTGTGTGTGGTACACGGGCCTCTCACTGTTGTGGCCTCTCCTGTTGTGGAGCACAGGCTCCGGACGTGCAGGCTCACGGGCCCAGCCGCTCCGCGGCATGTGGGATCTTCCCGGACCGGGGCACAAACCTGCGTCCCCTGCATTGGTAGGCTGATTCTCAACCACTGCGCCACCAGGGAAGCCCTCCAGAAATGGTTTTGAAAGTCAGCATGCCAGCCCTCTAGTCCCATTTTCTTCTTAACAGATTTGAGGGGAAGACTGAAGCTTTTTTTATGCCACAGATCATTGGGGGAATGAATTCATTCATATTCACCAGGAAGAAAATAGAATAATGCAATCAATTTCAGATGAAATCCTAGGAATGTTTCTAAGACTGCTATAAATGTTGTTTATTTGGCATCAACGATTTAATCTGTTTTTGAGACTCCACTAGTGTAATTTATTTTATTGTGGAATTTAAAATATTAAAAATATTTTAAATATAATATTAAAATCATGGAATTCTAATTTTGGGGACCGAATCTTATTTGAAAAATGAAGCAATTAAAGTGGATTTGCTGGGGCTTCCCTTGTGGCGCAGTGGTTGAGAGTCCAGCTGCCGATGCAGGGGACATGGGTTCGTGCCCTGGTCCGGGAAGATCCCACATGCCATGGAGCAGCTGGGCCTGTGAGCCATGGCCGCTAAGCCTGCATGTCCGGAGCCTGTGCTCCGCAACGGGACAGGCCACAACAGTGAGAGGCCTGCGTACTGCAAAAAAAAAAAAAAAAAAAAAAAAGATGGATTTGCTTTAAAACTGTTAAATTCTATCACAGTCAATAAGTATAACTTTTATTAAGCAGCTGCTTTAAAATTTACATTAATTTCAGCATGGATGTTTGGAGTAAATGTAAAGATTAGATTTATTCAAGATTACTTGCTGACAATTTGTGAATGCTAGTAAAAACCCTCATAAATTATAGTTGGTATAGTTTTGAGACCACCTTTCACATGAATAAATAATAATTTAAAATCTAGGGTTAGGAGTTATTCAAAGACTTCCCTCTTAGGGGCTTCCCTGGTGGCGCAGTTGTTAAGAATCCGCCTGCCCATGCAGGCGACACGGGTTCAAGCCCTGGTCCAGGAAAATCCCACAGGCTGCGGAGCAGCTAAGCCTGTGCACCACAACTACTGAGCCTGTGCTCTAGAGCCCGCGAGCCACAACTACTGAGCCTATGCACCACAACTACTGAAGCCCACGCACCTAGAGCCCATGCTCTGCAGCAAGGGAAGCCACCGCAATGAGAAGCCCGTTTACCACAATGAAGAGTAGCCCCCGCTCGCTGCAACTAGAGAAAGCCCACGCAGAGCAACAAAGACCCAACGCAGTGAAAAATAAATAAATAAAATTTTTAAAAAACCTGAAAAACAAAGACTTCCCTTTTAAAATGTTTCTGCAACTTACTTTGAAATACATTAATAAAATAAGCTACATTGTTGGGGAATATAGGGATGCATAGAAGGATAGGGATGTTATCTCAAATATAGCAAAATGTTAATGTGAAATCTAGGTGGTGAGTATATGGGTATTCACTTTATAATTCTCTCAACTTTTCTGGATGTTTGACAGTTTTCATAATAAAATGTTGGGGGAAAACCAGAAGCACTGTGAGGATGAATTAGTGTTGTAAATTTCAGTTTGTCCATTAAAAAGCTTCTAACCCTTCCAGAGTTGCTAGGTAAGATTCTGAAGAACGTGGGGGTCTGGCCAGACCTGGACTCGAACCTTTACTGCAAGCTGGTTAGCTCTGTAACCTTGTGAAAGTTTTGTATCCTCTCCAAGCCTTTTCCCATCTGTAAAAATGGAGTGATGATTCCTTGCAGGATTTTGATACATGTCTATTTTTCTCTTGTACTTTGCCAGACTGTGGTCCTTGAAGGCCCATCAAATCCAACTGGATGGAATGGTGGAGAGAGAGAGGGAGTTACCACTCATTGTGCTGCCCAGCAGCCTCCAGAGTCAATTCTGCGAGGCCATAGGGGTCCCATACTTTACAGAGGCTAGGCAAAGGAACGGGAGGGGGAAGAGAAGCAGCTAGCCATCCTTACCAGCTCATGGATTGGAAGAGAATATAGCTTTTGGCATCAGATAGATCTGAGCTGGAAACCAGGCTCTGGCTTCTATTAGTTTTGTTTAAGTTACTTCACTGAATCCTAATTTTCTCATTTTAAAAGTGAAACTTAGAATATCTTTACCTGTGGGCTTTTGTTACATTTAAATAACATACCACAAGTAGTGAATAAATGTCTAGAACATGGTAAATACTGAAAACAAATACTAGCTACCCTTGCCTGCCTCATCTTTCCCCCCCGACCTGTGTCACTTTCTCTTGTTTTCCAAACACCTTACATAATTTTATCTTACATGTTTCATGTCCCCTTAGCCTTTGTGCTTACAAAATTAAGGCAATCTCCCCCTCTGTTCTAGATTACGAAAAGGGAAGATAAACACAGATTGACCAGGAGCCTCCTTAGCGTCCTTAACCATAACTTCATCAAACTGAAAGCCTTGCTTAGCTATCAGTACCGTTTTTCAGGCCACTTGAGTGGTGCAAAAGCAAGCCAAGTTCAGCTAATTTTGCAATTAAAAATGTCACAAGTTACTGAATCATATATTTTCATAGTCTGACATGTATTTTATTTTCTGTGGCTCCTGATGCTGTGGATTGAGGGTAAATGTTGAAAAGTTTTAAACTTGTCTTTTCACAACTTATTCTAATAATACTTCCTGTGCCTCTTTGTAGTTAGTCAGTTCTCAACCCCCAGTTTCTTTTTTTTTTTTTTTTTTTTTTTTTTTTGCGGTATGTGGGTCTCTCATTGTTGTGGCCTCTCTCGTTGCGAAGCACAGGCTCCGGTCGCGCAGGCTCAGCAGCCATGGCTCACGGGCCCAGCCGCTCCGCGGCATGTGGGATCTTCCCAGACCGGGGCACGAACCCATTTTCCCCTGCATCGGCAGGCGGACTCTCAACCACTGCGCCACCAGGGAAGCCCAACCCCTAGTTTCTTTATTTTAGAAAGTGTACACAGATTAACAGATAATTAGCTTTAAGAGAGGAGATTTTTTCAGTCGTAATTATTCCAAAGTATAAAGCGTTCCAGGAATATTCCTAAAAGTACAAATAGTTTTGCCTGCTTACGCATCTCTATTGCTCAACAGGTAGTGCTGTGTGAGTAAAATAGCAGTTTGTGGCTTTACCTATTTGTTTGTTTTTAAAGATCATTTCTAGACAGTTCCGGTTTGCTTTCAGTTTCCTATTCTTGTTTGCCATCCCCCCCCCACCCCCAGTATTGTTCTTCCCTGTCTTCTTTGCTCTTAGCTTTCTAGCCACTGCATTCCCTGGCCTTAGTTTGCTGTTTGTGGCCCTGACATGAACAGCTGCTTCCATCTTGGAGTTGCCAGTGCTAGGAGCAGTGATGGCTACAGGAGAAACTACGTGGTCCTGAGCTTGGGAGCCTTGGAGCAAGGGTCTGAGGTGGTCGGCGTAGGCTTGAGCAGAGTCAGCTGGAGTCAAGAATTAGAAATACTGTAGTGTAGAGAGGGGTGGGATCTGTGCTGGGCGGCCCCAGTTCTTGAACTGTTGTAGGACTCTCCGTTACCTAACTACTGCCCCTCGCTAGACTGGGAGGAAAGTCTTATGAGCAGGAATTACTTGTTGTTCAAACCTGTATCCTCAGCACATTAGCAGAGGGCCTGGGTTGTGGGAGATACTAATTACCTGTTGAATGAGTGAATGTCATGTAGTCTCTGAAAATTATATGACTGGTCTGTAAAACCTGGATGACTGCAGCCTAGAAAAGTACCATTGTAAAGAGGTAATTGTTCTGCTAAAGATTTTTGAAATTTTTCCATTTTTAGCCCTGCTTCTAACTCCTGCCCCCAATCCATATACCTTCTCTAATTCTAGACCCTTGCTAAAGATCTACTGTATAAATGGACACTCTCCTTTCATTATAGCTCCTGCTATGAGAATTTCTGTCTGTGTCTTCTTCCGCTGTGTTCACTGTTAACTTTCTACCAGAAAGTTGTTAAAATCTTTCAGCTACTTATGGCCCTATTCCCTTTACGGTTGTGGATTTATACTTTTAATTACTCCTTTACATTTCATTTTTTAAAAAATTAATAGACTTTATTTATTATTATTTTTTGGAGTGGTTTTAGTTTCCAGAAAACTGAGCAGAAAATACAGAGTTTCTACTACCTCCCTTTCCTCCCTCCCCAGTTTCATACATTTTTTTAATTTAAAAAATACAAATATGATATTTTTAGCAATTTAGGTTATTTTGTTGTCTTAACACTTTCATTGTATTTTTTTAAGGTTCATTCATGTTATAACATGTATCAGTACCTCATTCCTTTTTATGGCTGAATAATATTCCATTGTATGGATGTACCATGAAATTTACAACTATTTGAGTGATGTCAATTAAGTCAAATAGCTTTATTTTTTTAATATTTATTTATTTATTTGGCTGCATCAGGTCTTAGTTGCAGCATGTGGGATCTTTGTTGTGGCATGCGGGGTCTTTTTCAGCGTGTGGGCTCTTTGTTGCAGCATGCTGGCTCTCTAGTTGTGGCATGCAGGCTCTAGAGCGTGTGACTTAGTTGCCGTGTGGCATGTGGGATCTTAATTCCCTGACCAGGCATTGAACCCGCATCCCCTACATTGGAAGGCAGATTCTTAACCACTCAACCACTAGGGAAGTCCCACTTTCATTGTATTTTTTAAAGAAAATACTTGATTCAAGTTTTTTCTCCCATAGACTGGTTTTCTTCAATAACAATCAGAGCATTGACATGTAGGGTTCCAATTGCATGATTACTACTGAGTGATGTTTTGAGATTATCAGTGATTATATGGACATTTTGGTACAACAAAATGACATGATATATCCGTTTGTTTTTAAATTTTATTTGCATGTTTAAAATCCTGGCAGAATTAGATAAAATTGGGCTGATTATTTGAAATGTGTTTATTTTGAGAAATTTTTAAAAATAACCTTTCGATTTTTCACATAGTCAGTGTGGCAACAGCTTAATTTAAGTAATCAGACCATAAATGTTGATAGTTTTTCCATAATGGACAGTGATTGGTGGAGAGTGGGGGAATTCTCTGCAAAGAACATCACATTTTCTCAAAGTAAAGAAAATTTAGTATTTAAGAAATCTATTACATTTTCTTACTACAGATGTTGGTATACCTTTTTCCCCCCACACCTGGTGAGCAGTCAACTATAATTCTGTTAGATAAAAATACCCTTCAGTATTTTTTTGCATGGGAGTGTAAATTTATGGAGCCTAAAACTGTATGTCAAATGACCAAAGAAATAAGCAATGTTAATAAACATTATTACGACACATAACAGGAGTTAGCCAATCAGGAGAAGAGACTAGTAAGTTGCTTTGGGATGCTTGGGATACTTCCAGAGATGTACAAAGGATAGGGTATGAATATCTTAATTCACCCTGCTGGTCCTGTGTGGAGCTAGGTGCTGCTTATTAGACTGTAGATGTAGTTTTACCCTTATTTTGCACGAAGTGAAAGTGAATTAAATTTGTTTCAAAATCAGACATATATGAAAGTAGGTACAATTGCAGCCAGTAACTTTCAGAGGTATAACACTGGAGATGAATGTTATATTTTAAATTATGAAAGAAGGTGTTGGTACACCAGTGGGAACTCTGACAACTCTGCTAAGAGTGTAATTAGGTATAGCTGCTTTGGAATATATTTGGCCATTATTTAGTGACACTGAATATGAACGTACCCTGTACCCCAGCAGCTCCATTCTTAGGTATATGTCCTAAAGGAACCTGCACACCTGAGTGCAAGAAAACATGAGGAAAGGTTCGTAACAACATTGTTTATAATCGTCTCCAACTGGAAACCCGTCAGATGACCATCAAGAGTGGGATGGATGAAGAGTATTATGTTCATGACATGCGGCTGAAGGGACTGCAGCTCCCCATGTAAACTGATGACCCTTAGAACACCACATGGCATGAAAGAAACAAGTTAAAAGAAAACATACAGTATGAAAGTTCAAAAGTAGGCAAAACTACACCAAAAAGCCAGGCAAAACTAAACTACATTGTTTAGAGTTTGGTCTGTAGGTGTTTGAATCTATAAAGAAAAGCAAGGAAATGATTATTGTAAACTTGTATAATAATATTTGATAAGGGCGCGGCTATGCCGGGGCGCTCTCGCGTGGCCGCCCCGCCTCGGGCCCCCGGGCCGAGTGGGCGGGCACGACTGCGCCCAGGTCGCGAGGCGCCCTTCGACCAGCAGCCCCCGGGGCGGGTGGGTATAAATGGAGCGGTGGCTCCTCCGGCCGCCTCTCTCCGCCCCGGGTCGCCGCAGCCTCCGCCGCTTTCGGGCCTAGCAGCCTGAAGGGAAAAAAAGAAAAAGATTTTTAAAAAAACCCCGAAAACGCTTTAAAATCTTAAAAAAAGAAAGAAAGAAAAAAAAAGAGCGAATCCTCCTCAGAGAACCCACGGGGAAGTCACTTTTGCACGCTTCCGGCCTGCCCGACGCCGCCGTCGCCGTCGCCGTCGCCGCTGCCGCTGCCGCCGCACCTGGGCGTTCTTCGGTCCCCGTCCGTCGGTCTGGTGGTGAGCCGCTCGCGTGCCCGCGTCCACGCGCCTCAGCCCGCCGCTCGGCCGTGCCGCGTGGCAGCCCCGCACCCGCCGCCCTCGCCCCCCGCGCGCCAGCCTCCACGCTCAACGTGTGCGCGCTGCCCTTCGCCGGCCCGGCGTGGGAGGCGGTTGCGCACTCCGGCCGCGCGGGGCTTGCCGAGTCGGCACCGACAAATATTTGGTTTCCCTCTTCCCTAGGTTGCTGTAATCTTAAACCGCCGGGAGCCCGAGGCCTATATTTATAGAGAAACGCACGTTCCGGAGGCCGCCGTGGGCACCACTGGGTTGCCTCGGGAAGAATTTTTGTAATTTGGAGGACAGTCCCTGTTTTCATTGTTTTCATTTTTTGAAATTGGGAGCTTCCAGACCAGGACAGCTGAAAATTAACAAACTCCTAGGGAGGGCCATATTGTTTTTGAGAGCCTTTTGTCTGTGGTTGGGCAGTCTCGTCCGAGCCGTCCCCGCACTCCTCTCCGGCCCTCGGAGCCGACTCCAGCTTCTCTGAGCTTCACTGCCACCTGTGGGCCGCAGCTCGGAGCGGAGCCCCTTTTGTCCTGTGTGGCCCCCCCTAAGAAGTCCTCCTGGCGGGGCTCCGGGTACTGGGGGCTGGGGAGATGAACGCTGCAGCCAGCAGCTACCCCATGGCCTCCCTGTACGTGGGTGACCTGCACTCGGACGTCACCGAGGCCATGCTGTACGAAAAGTTCAGTCCTGCGGGGCCTGTGCTGTCCATCCGGGTCTGCCGCGACATGATCACCCGCCGCTCCCTGGGTTATGCCTACGTCAACTTCCAGCAGCTGGCTGACGCTGAGCGGGCCTTGGATACCATGAACTTTGATGTGATTAAGGGAAAGCCAATCCGAATCATGTGGTCTCAGAGGGATCCCTCTTTGAGAAAATCTGGCGTGGGAAATGTCTTCATCAAGAACCTGGACAAATCTATAGATAACAAGGCACTTTATGATACTTTTTCTGGTTTTGGAAACATTCTGTCCTGCAAGGTGGTGTGTGATGAGAACGGCTCTAAGGGTTATGCCTTTGTCCACTTCGAGACCCAGGAGGCTGCCGACAAGGCCATCGAGAAGATGAATGGCATGCTCCTCAATGACCGCAAAGTCTTTGTGGGCAGATTCAAGTCTAGAAAAGAGCGGGAAGCTGAGCTTGGAGCCAAAGCTAAGGAATTTACCAACGTTTATATCAAAAACTTTGGGGAAGAGGTGGATGATGAGAGTCTGAAAGAGCTATTCAGCCAGTTTGGTAAGACTCTAAGTGTCAAGGTGATGAGAGGTCCCAGTGGGAAATCCAAAGGCTTTGGCTTTGTGAGTTACGAAAAACACGAGGATGCCAGTAAGGCCGTGGAGGAGATGAATGGAAAAGAAATCGGTGGGAAAGTCATTTTCGTTGGCCGTGCACAGAAGAAAGTGGAACGGCAGGCTGAGTTAAAGCGAAAATTTGAACAGCTGAAACAGGAGAGAATTAGTCGGTATCAGGGGGTGAACCTCTACATTAAGAACTTGGATGATACCATTGATGATGAGAAGTTAAGGAAAGAGTTTTCTCGTTTTGGATCAATCACCAGTGCTAAGGTGATGCTGGAGGATGGGAGAAGCAAAGGGTTTGGCTTTGTCTGCTTCTCATCCCCTGAAGAGGCAACCAGAGCAGTCACGGAGATGAACGGACGCATCGTGGGCTCCAAGCCACTGTATATCGCCCTGGCCCAGAGAAAGGAAGAGAGAAAGGCTCAGCTGACCAACCAGTATAGGCAGCGGGTGGCCAGGATGAGAGCGCTCCCCGCCAATGCCATCTTCAATCAGTTCCAGCCTGCAGCTCGGGGCTACTTTGTGCTAGCAGTTCCACAGGCCCAGGGAAGACCTCCATATTACACACCTAACCAGTTAGCACAGATGAGGCCTAATCCACGCTGGCAGCAAGGTGGGAGACCTCAAGACTTCCAAGGAATGCCAAGTGCTATACGCCAGTCTGGGCCTCGTCCAGCTCTTCGCCATCTGGCTCCAACTGGTAATGCTCCGGCCTCTCGTGGCCTCCCTACTACCGCTCAGAGAGTCGGGTCTGAGTGCCCGGACCGCTTGGCTATGGACTTTGGTGGGGCTGGTGCCGCCCAGCAAGGGCTGACTGACAGCTGCCCGTCTGGAGGTGTTCCCACAGCTGTGCAGAGCCTAGTGCCTCGTGCCGCTGTTGCTGCCGCTGCTCCTCGGGCTGTTGCACCTTACAGGTACGCCTCCAGTGTCCGCAGCCCTCACCCCGCCATTCAGCCCCTGCAGGCACCCCAGCCTGCGGTCCACGTGCAGGGGCAGGAGCCGCTGACCGCCTCCATGCTGGCCGCAGCACCCCCACAGGAACAGAAACAGATGCTGGGTGAACGTTTGTTCCCGCTCATCCAGACGATGAACTCAAACCTGGCTGGGAAGATTACGGGGATGCTGCTGGAGATTGACAACTCGGAGCTGCTGCACATGCTGGAGTCCCCCGAGTCTCTCCGCTCCAAGGTGGATGAAACTGTGGCGGTCCTGCAGGCTCATCACGCCAAGAAAGAAGGTGCCCAGAAGGTGGGCGCTGTCGCTGCTGCTACCTCTTAGACAAGGACAGGGCGATTCAAAAGCCAAATAAACCCTCATGGAATTCAGCTCAAGGTTTGAAGACGTCCTAGCTTGTCCTATGGACCTCAACACCAAGAACCACAAATTGCAAATTTAATAGGTCATTTTGTATCAAAAGGTCAATTATGAAGCACCTAGAATTTTTCAGTTAAAAGAATATATTCTCTGGGTTCTGATATGGCCCAAACAGTGTTATGTTAACTTTTTTTTTTCTATTGTGAGTTTTGATTTCCGCCCCCCCCCCCCGAAACTGGTTTTATTTGATGTACCCAAGTCTTAAGTTTCTCAATAAAGAAAAAATCTCCATAAAAAAAATATTTGATAAGGAGTGAACTACCTGTCCTCCTCGATTTACCGTGGGTGATAGCAGTGTGTAAGAGTTTTATTCTTCAGACGCCTTTGGTTTGCAGTCTTATATTAATTTATTACTTGCTCTTGTTCATTACTTTTATTTTTGTCCTTCCTGCCTTATAATCATATTATCCTTTCAACATATTCATCACTTGAAATGCCTACACAGAACACTTCCTCCTCTCGTATATTCAATATAGTGGATCTCTGGTTCTTTGAAATGTTTTGATATAATTTACAAACTTAGATTCTCTTATGTCTTGGTGTTGCGTGCATCCATGGCGGTTCTCCTGCTGTACACTGAACCATTTCTGTTGTGCCCCTGATGCCTGGACACTGAAGGTCCATGCCCTTCAGATGGGGTTTTGTTTCAACCCTCTCCTGCATGCATGGGTTCAAGTTACACCAATATGTACTTTATTCTTCAGGGAGATTTCTGTTTTGCAGGTGTTTCTTAGCATGTTTCCCCATTTTGTCATCCTAAGGAGCCTTTTTATTTTTACTTTTAGTTTTTTTGTAATATTTCTTTTTAAAAATATTTATTTATTTATTTGGCCGTGCTGGGTCTTAGTTGTAGCCTGTGGGATCTGTAGTCACAGCGTGCGGGATCTTTAGTTGCAGCACATGGGCTCTTTTAGTTGTGGCATGTGGGAGTGAACCTGGGCCCCCTGCATTGGGAGCACAGGGTCTTAAGCACTGGACCACCAGGGAAGTCCCAGGAACCTTGTTAGACTGGTTTTTCTTAATTGCCACTGCCACTCCCAAAGGAAAATTAAAACTACAAATATACTGTATATCTGTTTATGTACTATATATGTCTGTGCTTCATACATAAAAAGAGGGTTTTTATATTTTGCTCTCTTCCGAATCAGGTTTTCAAAGTTTTTCCCCTTGAGATGATATTGCCAACTTTGCAATGCGTAATGTAAGCAAAAGTCTGCAGCCCTCCACTTAGGCTGAGCCAAATTCCTCCCTATGCTTTTTACTGCTGGAATGCATTTTCTCTTCTTTCATGTTCTTTCTATCTGGCTGGGCCATAACTCTCATAGATACTTAAATGATTTACAATTTGATCTGCATTTCCCTCATGCCCTTGTCACGCTCTGCAGTCACAACACTAACTGATGCTAATGGCAGTATAGTTTTAAGCATCCTGTCTTGTTCATGTAACATTATGTTGTATTTTCCATGCCATTAATATTTCTTCATAAATACAATTTTAATCACGTATCATATGGATTCACCTTAATCAGTTAAAATGATTAGTCATTTTGGTGGTTTCCACTGTTTTGTTATTCCAGATAACACCCTAATGAATATCTTTATACAATATGTTGCAAGAGACCCTGCTGGCTCCACCACAGTAGGAGCCTTACTACCTGAGCAGGAAGCCATTGGAATCCTGATTGAATCTGCTAGAGATCCCCCCAGAAGCTGAAGGAAAAATGGCTTCTCTGTTCTCACACCCCACCCTACCCCCAACCCAGTGTCTCCGATTCTCTGCCCTAATCTGAAGCCAGCAGGCAGAGAAGTTTGGAAAATATAGTTGGCAGGTTTCTAGCCCCCTGCACTGCAGATCATAGATGGGAGGGGTGTGGAAATGGCTAGTACTGTGGCCTTACTTTACAGAGGTTATGTAATTCTCGTAAAGTCACACAGCTAGTAGAAATCATATGTGGCTGTCTTTCTCCATACTGTATGCTGTATGTATGTAAGATACATACAAGTGTGAGTGTGTGTTTATAAAGTCTTAAATATTATCACACAGGGGGCACTAGAAGTTATGAAAAATTTTAAAAGTAAGATTAGCTATAATTCTACCACTGTAACAAATCAACTGTTTCCATTTTTTCATTCTTTTTCCAGTGCTTGTCCCTATGTATAGGTATATACTTACAGCAAATTAAATAGTAAAGTAGGAAGCATTTAAAACGTGCAAATAATAATCAAGTTATATCTTGTTATTAGGGTTATGAAAATAAAATAGTATATTACTATGTATTTGAAAAGTTTGAGCCCTAATCAAGAAAGGTGTGGTTGAAATCCAAGCTCTTACTTTTGTTAATGTCAGTTCCTGACTTGGTCAAATCAGGAGAGCAGGCAAATTTTTGCTGTAAAGCAGCTAAAATTACTTACCTCCTTCTTTTGGCTGTATGGTTAATAGCTCATGTTTTGAGGTATCCGGTTGCTAGTATTCAAAGGGAAGACGTCATGGTAAGACTACCAATACTTCTGCCAGTTCTCATGTTGTTCATAAAACTCACTGGTTTATCTGGGCACAGTTGTTTCCCTGAGCAAAAGTAAAGACAGGGCTCTAAAGACAGGGGACCTGAGGCCAAGTTCCATCATCTCAAGTAGAAGGGATATATTTTGGAGACATTGCAAAGGGTTTATTCATATGTGTCATGATGATGACTGCTAGTTTGTCTCCTCCCCCATTTTAGCTGACTGCATGGATGCCAAGAATAGGTTATATTTCTCAGTCCTCTTTTCAACCATATATGATCTATATTTTGGCCAAGGGAATGTAAGCAGAAGTGGTATGGGCAAACCTGCAGGTAGAGTTCTCAAAGGAAGTGCATGTCCTCATCTCTGTCTGCTGACTTGAATGAAAATGTGATGGCTGGAGCTGGATGAGCCACATTTTACCGTGAGTAAATTTAGGAATGGAGACTGTACACAGTGAAGCAAGAAGAGAAAAGGAGCCTGGCCTTTAAATACCATGGAGTAATGGGCAAGCTCCACTACACGTACTTTTGGACTTCCTTTGAAGCCATAATTAATACAGGTCTGTTACTTGTAACTCACCCTAATCCTGACTTATACTTGGTTGATAAGGTATAGTGGATGAAGACGAGGCAGTAATATAATAAACTAGCTTTCTAGGGCAGGTTATTTGTAGGAGTTATCAGCATAATCTCACAGAGACCGGAAGATGGTGGGATGAGGCAGAACCTGGTACTTCTCCCTCTCTGCATACCAGATTTTGTCCTCAGTCCCCCAGCATTTTTGTTATACTCTTCACAAAATACAACATTTAGGTTCAGAGTAAAAGAAACAACAACAAAAACAGTGAATTACACAATCTTTTTTTTTGTTGTTGAATTCTGCCAATCATAGTAATTTACACATTACTGAGAAAACCATTAGAGCCGTTAACCGTGCTTTTCCAGCCAGCCCATAAAAGCTGAGGCAAATGAGTCATAACCTTAAAGATGTAGGAGTTTGTCAGAAGCCTCTTAGCAATGCTCAGGTTTCATATTTTATCTTGTAAATTAATGCACATTTTAAGTTCTACTTCAGTAATCATATCCACGTTTGTTTTATTACTATTAAGATGGCATTACCTGACAGTCCAGTGACTTAATTAACTTTCTAGAAATCTTAGTGTAAGATTAGTGATCCAGGAAAAAGTATCATGTTTGTTTTCTGACCTTGCTTATTCCTGGCACATCACGGATTGTCCCCAAAAGTTCATGCATACCTGTTGGAGAAATAGCATATGTATCATTTGAGCCTAATGGGGTTTCTTAGCCAACTGGATTTTTCTTTCTTTCTTCTCTGAGTGGTGTGATATATTGCAAAAAGCCTGAAACCTGGATTTAAGCCTGCTAGTTTTGTGACCTTGGGGGTAGTGATTGGGATCATTAAATTTCTACTTTCTGGTAGCTTTTGTGATCTGCAGATCTTCAGATAAATCTTCAGATTTATCGTCCAGTTCACTAATTCTCTTTCCAGTTGTATCTGATCCATGAAATTGTTTCACTGACATTTTCTAATGTTTGAATTATAGGTGCAGTAAAGTACAAAATCTTAAATGTACAGCTTTATGCAGATTTAAGTGAGAGGTTGATTAAGGAGAGGCCTTAGAAATGACTGTTGGAATCTGGTAAGATGGAAGTTGTTGGTTACTTTGTCAAGAATCATTTAGGTGGAATGGTGTTTAGGAAGCTAATTAGGGTGGGTTGAGGGGAGAATGAGAGTCAGAGAACAGGCAGAAAAATAGGGCAGCCACTGGAAGGGGACATGGATTCTAGGGAGGTTTTATTTTTTTATTTTTGGCTGGTAAATGGCGCAGCATGTTTACATACTGTGGTAGGAATGATTCATTCCAATTCTGTAAATATTACTAAATGCCTGCATTCATAGAACTTACATTCTATTACAGATGGAGAAATTCTTATTCATAAAGATTGGAGAAGGGATAGTTCACTCCTTTATAACAGGAGTGAAGGCAGAGTATGTACATGTTGATGCAGGTGGGTTTGTGGATTTTAAAGTAGAAAGACAGGGTAATTATCTGATAGACTCTATTGAGAGTCAGCTGAGCATGAAGATTGGGGATTGGTGTTGGAAGTTTACCAAGAGAGAGCTGTAGGAGAGTTAATTCCCCTGGGACACTAGAGAAGCATAATAGGATTGCCGGACAGAGCTGAGGGCCCACTTGAAATTTATGGGGATGAACTTAAAAGCAGTCAGAATGGTTGTATGTCATTCTTCAGTTATGTATAGCTGCTTTGGAACATGGAGTAGTTAGAGAATTGGATTTAACCAAGGCTGGAGCTTTGCTAGGCAGTTATGATGGAGGAAAGCAGGAGTGTGAGGGAGTTGGGAAGGAGGAAGCAAGGGAGTGACCCTGATGCTGATCCACTGAACCCTAGCTGGGTTAGGAGGGGGTGGTGGTAGACAATGAAAAAGTGGTAGAGAGCCAACCAGGTCAAAAATTGTTTGAGCCGGGTACTAGAGGAAATGGTCTGGAAAGCTGGGCGGTGGTGGTATTCAGAGAGTGGAATATGTGAATTCAAAATTGTGGTGGTAGTGCAATTTTTAGCAAAGAGAACGTGCAACCAGGGCATGACCATGGGAATGGGTAGTTGGGGTAGGTTAGAGGAAGTGAACAAGCAGATCAAGGCCTTAGAGACCATATTTTTGGGTGGCTTGAATATGAGTATGTTGCTATTTTAAAAATGAGGCCTGGAGTAGTGTGGAGGGGCAGACAGTGAAGCAGGTGCTCAGATGATTAGAAAATGAGCAGGAGTGACAGTGCTGTCTATAAATGACTGCAGCAAGAAGCATTGATGGGTAGTATAGTCTGATGGGATGTTTCAGGGCAACTGGGATGTCAGGAGAAATAGTTTGGAAGCTGTACTGCTTCTCTGTGGTACATGGGTTGTGGAGAGAGAAAAACAAGTCACCACTTATAAAGGCTCCAGAGAAAGAACTGTTCTCAGGGCACACCCAGGTTTCTGTTAGACCAGGGGCAAAGAGGTTAAGCTTGAAAATATTGAGGATTTTTTCTGATGAAATATGTGAGTTCCAGAGGGGATGGGGAGAGCTGTGGGAGACTGTGTTAGTTTAGGGGCTGTACTGAATCATACGGCCTTGGGCCGGGGTATGTAGCAGCTTTAGTCCTCTTTGCTGATCAAGGTAAACAGGGATATAAGGCATAATTATAATTAGCCCTGATGATCCTTTAGGGGAAGGTAGGTAGTAATTCTAATTATAGCTTTGGACAGTTTGTCATGGTGAGGCTTTTGGCCTTATGGCCTGAAAAGGAGGTGTCTTACTGAAGGATTCAGAGCTCCGTGAACCTCCCTTACATCCCGCTGGTTGATTGTGTCCTGGTAGGGGAAAGGGTATCTTATTAGTAGTGTGGTCTTAATAGTTATGCATCCTTGTATTGTGTAGGGTTAACTAGAGAATCTACAATCATCTTAACTGCTCATTTTGAAGCTAATTTAACTGAAATTTATGACTTAAAAAGCTTGAAATGCATCAGTGGAAGACCATGACCAATTCAGAACAAAATGGATAACAGAACTTCCTTCTCCCGAGCTGCCGGAATTCCAGGCACCTGTGATATGTATGTCTGCGTGCGTGTTTGTGCACAGGGAGTTTTGCAGCAGAAACAAGCATTGCACAGCAGCCAGACTTTTTGATAGGAGACTGAGTTATTAGGATCTCCTGTAAACTCTAGTTTTTTCTAGGTTTATGAAAATACAATATCCCATAACTGATTTAGT
Organism: Mesoplodon densirostris; assembly: GCF_025265405.1. Lineage (NCBI taxonomy): Eukaryota > Metazoa > Chordata > Mammalia > Artiodactyla > Ziphiidae > Mesoplodon > Mesoplodon densirostris. Next base: position 66,145,087 of record NC_082675.1, on the reverse strand, counting down.
GAGTTAACAGGTTAGTATTAATTCTGGGTAAAACTGAAAGTGAAGGTTGTATGTATGTATGAATTGTATGTCATTCATTTGTAAGATCACCAGAAAGGACTTGAATTCTTGGTCTGTTTGGGGTCCTTCAGAATGGGCAGTTGGAGTGACCTTTGGAAGCCGCGTCACGTAGGCCCCTCACAATCTGCCCTCTCTTTCCAGCCTTACCTCACTCAGCGTCTCCAGCTGGAGTTCCAGGTGCACCAAAGGTTCACCCCTGCCCCTCTTTGTCTGTTACCATCCCATGCACCGAAATGCCCTCCTCCTCTCCTCCTGCGGATCTGTCACTCACCTTCACACCCCAGGTTACAGGCAGCCTTCTTTGGGAAGCTCTCCTGGAATGCCCAAGCAAAGCTAGTCCTCTTTCTTTGCACAGGACTCTGTGGAACTCTCAGAACATTGTGTTATAAAGACATTCCTGCCTGTCTCCTCAAGAAGATTATGGGCACCTTGAATGTACTGAAAACAATTTATTCATTGAAGAACCTGTGTGTGCCTGCCAAAGAGACAATTTAGTAAATGTTTATTCACCATAAAAGGGCAAAACGCCTGGGAGAGATGGTTCCTTAGGGGGATATAAAGAAATGCAGATGTGGTACCAAGATGAACAGAAGGCAGTAGAGCCAAAAACACAATCCAAGCAAAATATATATATATGTGTAGGGTTCCATGGATGAGGCTGAAGAGTGGGAGAGACTTCTGTCTGGCAAGATAATTTGGGACCAGACTCACTGTAAACCACAGAATGCTATTCCTTATAGCAAACAGATTAAATTTAGGCCTGTTATATCCCAAGTGCTTGAAGTTCTGACTTGTGGTAAATTTTAAACTTGTAATCCCCAGCGGAGGCCAGGGGACCCCGTTTATTGTTTTGGAGCTGGAGGGGCGGTGAGGGTAGTGGGGGAGAGCATCTGCTATAGACTCAGAGCACTGTGGGTGCAGACCTGCTTAGCTCTATTATGTGCGTAAGGAACTTAGCCTCTTTGAGTGTAATTTCTTTATGTGTAAAATTAGGTGAATGATAATGCTTGGTGAGTTATAAATTTGATAATTTGTATAGATCACCGTTTAATGGCAGAAACTGCTCTTTTTCTTCCCCTCTTTCTTTCACTGCCTCTCCCCACAACAGTCCCTTGTGTATAGTAGTCTTTACTTATTTATTTATTTAATAAATTTATTTATTTTATTTATTGATAAGCTGTGTTGGGTCTTCATTGCTGCACGCGGGCTTTCTCTAGTTGCGGTGAGCGGGGACTACTCTTCGTTGCGGTGTGCGGGCTTCTCATTGCGGTGGCTTCTCTTGTTGCGGAGCACGGGCTCTAGGCGCACAGGCTTCAGTAGTTGTGGCTCGTGGGCTCTAGAGCGCAGGCTCAGTAGTTGTGGCGCACGGGCTTAGTTGCTCCGCAGCATGTGGGATCTTCCCGGACCAGGGCTCAAACCCATGTCCCCTGCGTTGGCAGGTGGATTCTCAACCACTGCACCACCAGGGAAGCCCTCCCTTGTGTATAGTAGTCTTTAAATGTTATTGATTGTACATCCCATCAATGTAACCTTTTAAAGAAACCCCCCGATTTAAGTGGATTGACAAAAATTATATAATACATTGTTATGCCAATATATTATGTAAATGACAAGATATCTGCAAATTGACATTTTCCAAAAGATAAAATGAATTAAAAATTTTAAAGTATTTAAATTTGAGTTTATACCAATACAGAAAAAATTTGATATTACAAATATTATTATTAATAATCATCTGGATGAGTTTTTGTTTGTTTGTTTGTTTTTGCGGTATGCGGGCCTCTCACTGTTGTGGCCTCTCCCGTTGCGGAGCACAGGCTCCGGACGCACAGGCCCAGTGGCCATGGCTCACGGGCCCAGCCGCTCCGCGGCATGTGGGATCCTCCCGGACCAGGGCACGAACCCGTATCCCCTGCATCGGCAGGCGGACTCTCAACCATTGCGCCACCAGGGAAGCCCTGGATGAGTTTTTAAACTCAGTTGCTAATCACAGTGCCTTCATAGTGTCATTATTCAATGTCCCAAGGAACAGTATATTTTATAGCCATGCTCGTTGTTAATAATGGTGGCTATAAATCTTTATTTCAGAGAGGATTGGTAACGGATGGGGAGGCAATTTTCTTCAGAGATTTGATAAACATTGTCTTTGTTTTTAGCTTACAAAAATGGCTTAACAAAGAGCCGACACAGGGAGTAGAACGGTAGGCTCTGCTGTTGTTTGCTTGTACTTGATCTTTACTATATATATTTTTTGGCCTGTGATTTCTTTACCAGAATGTTTAAAACAGTTTTATGGTTCCAATTTAAAAATTTTTTTCATTTTTTTGGCCATGCCACATGCGTGGCTTGTGGGATCTTAGTTCCCCAACCAGGGATTGAACCCAGGCCCTGGGCGGTGAAAGCGCCGAGTCCTAACCACTGGACTTCCAGGGAATTCCCTGGTTCCATTTTTTAAATTAATTAATTAAATTTTAATTTATTTGTTTATTTTTTAACATCTTTATTGGAGTATAATTGCTTTACAGTGGTGTGTTAGTTTCTGCTTTATAACAAAGTGAATCAGCTATACATATACATATATCCCCATATCTCTTCCCTCTTGCATCTCCCTCCCTCCCACCCTCTCTATCCCACCCCTCTAGGTGGTCACAAAGCACCGAGCTGATCTCCCTGTGCTATGCAGCTGCTTCCCACTAGCTATGTATTTTACATTTGGTAGTGTATATATGTCCATGCCACTCTCTCACTTCGTCCCAGCTTACCCTTCCCCCTCCCCGTGTCCTCAAGTCCATGCTCCAGTAAGTCTACGTCTTTATTCCCATCCTGCCCCTAGGTTCTTCATGACAAATTTTTTTTTTTAGATTCCATATATATGTGTTAGCATACGGTATTTGTTTTTTTTTAAATTTATTTATTTTTGGCTGCATTGGGTCTTCGTTGCTGTGTGCAGGCTTTCTCTAGTTGCGGTGAGAGGGAGCTGCTCTTCGTTGCGGTGTGTGGGCTTCTCATTGCGGTGGCTTCTTTTGTTGCGGAACATGGGCTCTTGGTGCGCGGGTTTCAGTAGTTGCAGCATGTGAGCTCAGTAGTTGTGGCTCGCGGGCTCTAGAGGGCAGGCTCAGTAGTTTTGGCACACGGGCTTAGTTGCTCTGTGACATGTGGGATCTTCCCGAACCAGGGCTTGAACCCATGTCCCCTGCATTGGCAGGCGGATTCTTAACCACTGCGCCACCAGGGAATCCCTGGTTCCATTATTTTTAAAATAGATTTTTACGAGAGTCAGTTCAGTTAAACCTAGGTAATATAATCAAGCATGCTAAACCACAGTATGTCTCCTTATGCTGAAAGAGAAGGAAGGAGCGCGTGCCTCTTTCCCCCCTGTTGCAGGCAGGACCCCACTCAGGGTACCTGGATTACTGGCATGGCATGTGACTTCTGACAGGTGGGCTGAGTGTGAGCACCAGTGCCAGTCTGAGTAATGTGTACCGCTAAGGCTTAGGGTCTTCATATTTCTTAGATGAAACACAAAGTTCTGATATTTTCTTTGCTCACCCACTTTGGAGACCATTAGTGTTAGTGTGTGTTTATTAACTGCTAGTTGGATTGTATTGAATGCTCTGTGGATATTTCTTCAATCTCATGAGTCCTTTCAGACCATTTGATCTAGTGTTCACTCTTGTTTGCATCTACTACCTGTAACTTTCATTTGGGGATCATTTGTATCTTGGGAACTCTCTGGATTCATTAATTTGGAATCCTCTTTTTCAAATATTTATGAATGTGCTCTCTTTTCATGGATTCTACTTTCCTAGTCCCTCCTAAGCTCGTATCTTACTCTTCTTATCCTTTGATGGTAGATGACGTTGCTGTTGCTGCCTTTAAGGCATTTAAAAATTCATTTCAAAGTGGTCTGAGTTTTGGAAGAAATTCTTCCCATCTTTCCTTGAATGTCACTTACAACCAAAGAGTAATAGTTACTCACAGATTCTCAGTTTTTAATGCCCAGGAGAGTAACAGCTGGAAACCTATATGGAAAAAATGACTGTTACTGAGGTGGGAATAAATCTCTTCTGCATATTTTGTTATAGTCGTTTGATTTATATTTACTCCTTCACAAGTGGAAGTTGAATGCTAATGTAGGCACTCATTCTAAGATTTTACTGTTAGAAATCTACTTGTAGATTCCAAATGGATTCTTTCTGGTTATTGATACTGTTAAAGTTAATAAACTTATTAGTATAGGTAGTTTTTGACAAAATCTCTTGCATAATTCAGACTTCAATCCTGATTTTTATTTGGAGAAAGTAAGAATTTTGTATGAATATTTTTACATAAAATGTAAAAAATTCAGTTTGCAAAAATGCAAAATTAAAAATTACTCATTTCCTATTTAATGTAATATAAAAAATTACATTGTCAGGGTGCAAAGGAATCAAACCACAGTGAAGAAGGGAGACACCCATCTCAAGCAACCCACAGTCTAGCAGAGAAGACAGTCATGCAAGCCACGTGTATGAAGTAGTACAGCTGTGTATAAGAGAGAGAAGTTTGTAGTAACAGTGAAAGCTCTAGCCCTAATAAGGCCCTTTAATTTTCACAGGGGTGACATACTACACTGTTGGATTTCCTCAGCTGAAGGAGGGGTGAATGGTTGTATTTGGTTAAAGCTTGTTGAAAGGTACTTATGTTTCTCTTCCATCATTAACACACATACCTCTATTTTATGTTTTGTTGGGGATGCCTCATTGCCAGCAGATGGAAAGGTGGCCAGGGTATTGAGGGGTTAGAGGTCATGTATCATGGGAAAATGTTGTGGGAACAGGGCTTTTTTGGTTTGAAGAGTGGGACTTCTGTGTAAGTATACACTGCCAGATGCTTAGAGCTGTGATGTGAGGACTTCTCTGTTTTGCTACAGGAATATTTCCCCAACTTCACCCACATCCATGCAACCACCATGATTTTGTCTTATGTGAGTACAGCTTGAATTCCAGTTTACTTACCTCACTTTTTCAAAAATTTAAGCATATTGTTTACTCTATCCTTATATTACATGGTGAAGTCCTTGAAAATTGAGATTGATATCCTAGTTTATATATTTCTAATATACATAACTCTTGAAGATTTTTAAGAAGTGCCACACTTAACCATCTCTCACTTCATCAGTGGTCCGTGCACCATTTTGGGAAACACTGCTTTAGGGGCCAACCTCAGGACAGATGGAATGAGGTTACTGGGGAACCAGATATGGACCTGTTCAAGGGAAGGGCTGTCTGTCCTCTGAGCGTACAGGCACAGTGCCCCTTTCTTATTTCTTGCATCAGATTTAATTTATTTAATGTTTTTGCATGGGGGTATGAGATGGGATTTATCTCAGAGGACACTAGGTTTTTTATTCATTTTGTTTCCCTTCATACTCTACACTTTACTATAGTACCTGGCTCATCTTAGGTTCTCATAAATGTTTATTTTAAGGATATGTGATTCTAGAGTTTTACTTAGACCAATGAATTCTGTTACCTTTCATTGTCTCTCCTTTTTGAAAACAGTTGTTATCTTCATAAACACTGAAGTATTTCAGTGGATTTTTTTTCAATTTTTCTTTAATAGTTCTGTTCTTAAAGGAGTAAGACTTTTAAAGTTTCATATGGTTTATATTATGCTGGATTATAAATCAGAGGTTCTGAAAGATTTTAGACTACAAAGGTGGATACAATGTTTTAGTGTGCTATGAGTTTTTAAAACATTTTCCTCTGTTCTTTTGTGGTGTGTTTTTTTCTCTTTTTTGAGATGCTCAAAGCATTCCTTTTGGGAGACAGGCTGGGGGTTTTAATATCATGTTGTTTTGTGTTAGGAAAATTGAATTTGACTCAGAACTGTTTTAGGAACTAGCAGTCACCAGATATTTTAAGAGTGCTTTAAATGTAAACACATGTAAAAAAGTGAAAATATTAGTGACCTTCCCACCACCCTTCCCCCTTTCCTAGCACTGTAGTATGATTGGCTGTAGTTCAAGATTGTGTATGTTGCTGTTTTATATTCATTTTCAAATGAAAAAAAAATTGCTGAAGAATGTTTTCTTAACATGTAGGCTGATTACATAGAGAGGTACTTGAGGACTGTGCCCTTTAATAAAGATATAATATCAAATAGGGTATGTTTTCCTCAATAAACTGACACTTTAATATATTTCTTTTAAGAAATATTGTTCTAAAGATATCATATAAATTTTTTTCAAATTTTATGGTTTCTTTTACTACATTATCATTTAAGAAATCAAAGCATTCTAATGAGAAAAACAAATCACCTTTAGTTCCAGTAATCAAAGGTAACCACTGTGAGCATTCTGGGATATACTTAACATCTTACAAAAAGGAATGCATACTGGGTTTTCTTAGTGGTAAACATTTTAATGTAAGTTTAACATATAGAAAAGTGTACAATTAGTGTATAGCTCAATTCATTGTCATAAAGTGAATGAACATACATGTCATTACCAGTCAGGTCAAGTAATCCCAGCATCCCAGAAACCCCGCTCGTGTACTCTCCTAATCGCTGTCCTCTCCCAACTGCACGGGAAACCACTGTTGTGACTTCTAGCACTGCAGATTAGTTTTGAACTTTATCCATTTTTTTTTTTTTTTTTTTTTTTTTTTTTTTGCGGTACGCTGGCCTCTCACTGTTGTGGCCTCTCCCGTTGTGTAGCACAGGCTCCGGACGCGCAGGCTTAGCGGCCACGGCTCACGGGCCCAGCCGCTCCGTGGCATGTGGGATCTTCCCGGACCGGGGCATGAACCCGTGTCCCCTGCATTGGCAGGCGGACTCTCAACCACTGCGCCACCAGGGACGCCCTTGAACTTTATATAGATGGACTCACATGCTGTGTATTCTTTGGCATCTTCTTTGGTTTGTAAAGTTCATTCATGTTTTTGCATGAAGCATATTTTGTTCATTTTGATTATTATATATTATTTCATCTTAGGACTATCCCATATTTTATTTATCCTTCATACTGTAATGCGTGTGATTATTACACATTTGATTATTTCTAACTTTTGCCTGTTAAAATAATGCTGCTGTGTATATTTTTGTGCATGTCTTTGCACATAATGTAAGCATTTTGTTAGGTATAATAATTAAGCAAATGGCTGGCTCCTAGCTGTGCATCATTCAAGTGTAGTGGTTACAGTTAAACAGTTTTCCAAATTATTTTCACCAATTTACTCTCTCACTATAGAGTATATGAGAGTTCAACTTGCTCCACATCCATGCCCAACGTGTTTTTGGAGAGGGAAAGGATGGAGTCATGTTTACTGAGATATAATTTAAACACAGTAAAATTTACCTTCTGTTAGTTTTAACAAATATGTATAGTCATGTAATAACCACCATAACCATAAGATTTTGAACATTTCCATCATCTTTAAAAGTCTCCTTGTGTTCCTTTGTAGTCAGACCCTAACAACTGACCCTCCAAACTAGTTATACAATGCAGGTATCTACCACTTAATATCAGTAATCACAAAAATCAGACATTATGCCAAAAATACTGATCTAGAACCTATTTAAATACCATTATTTTAAATTTTAAAAATTATAGTGTATATAATAACTCAAATTACTCAACCAGTTTTTTAAAGCACACTAAATGCTAGTGTTTAACAAACTAGTGTGTTTTTATATAAAATGCTTAAAACATGGCTTCCTGATGAAAGTGCTGATTTAAATAGTAACCTCTTCTCTTCCATTTAGTCATTTTTTTCCTCTCTTCTTTACAACCTTTTCAACTTTTACCTCTTATTGTATAACACTTAGCAAAATCAAAGGCTCAGTGTGAAAGGTCTTAGGAAACACATTTAGTATGTGTGCCCAGTGGTGGAGAATGGCTCACACAGGGCATGACACTAAGATGCCCATTAGTTATCAACAACATCTGAGACATTCATCTCCCCTTTTTTTTTTTTAACACTCAGTTCAGTTTCAAAATGTCAACAGTTCTGTCACACCAGTTATCTTTGTAATGAAATTTGATTCCCCCTCTCACCCAGTACGTTATTTTCTTTAAAATGTTTTGAGTTTTGGAGATACAAATATAAAAGATTATTTTATGAACACTAGTTGAAAAGGATTAAACTGAGTGATATATTCTAGGAAGTTTAGATATTAAAAACTAGCTGACATTCTACTGGGAAAATGTTAACCTTGTTGACATTCTGGGTGATATGCCTGGATTTCTAACCATGGCCTTGGTTTTCTCTTGTGTTGATGAGTTATGTCACAACTAATGCAGCCAGTTTCTTCTTATTCAGTATTTAAGTGTATATGTTTCTCTTGAGTTTTAAGATGGATAGCTCTTTAATTTGATCTTTGTATTCATTCTTTAGAATAAATTGTGGAATTGAACTTGTTAGGCCAAATAATCTGCGTATTGTTAATGTTTGTGATGCACATTTCTTGACTGTCTTTCCCAAAGATGGTGCGTACCCATTTACAGTCGTACCACTGGTGTCTGAAAATACCTGTCTCCTAGTATTCTCATCAGCATTAAAGTATTATAATTTAAAATATAGGACAAAAGCCAACTTTTTTTATATTATTTTATTTTATTTTTTGCGGTACACGGGCCTCTCACTGTTGTGGCCTCTCCCGTTGCGGAGCACAGGCTCCGGACGTGCAGGCTCAGCGGCCACGGCTCACGGGCCCAGCCGCTCCATGGCATGTGGTATATTCCCGGACTGGGGCACGAACCCGTGTCCCCTGCATCAGCAGATGGACTCTCAACCACTGCGCCACCAGGGAAGCCCTAAAGCCAACTTTTGACACTTATATTTAGAACTTTAAAAACAGCATGCTTTTCCTTTAAATAGCAAATATAAAATCTATATTATTTATATACTTTTAAAATATCAAATATAAAATCTGTCTTATACACTGTAAAAATAACCTTTGGTAAGTAACTGAAGTAAGAAAGAAAGTAAAGTAAAGTTGAAGTAAAGGAGCAAATTAAGTTTATAAGTTGGAGCCCTCTAAGGAATATGGAACATGAAAAAGATGTAGCTATTTTCTATCAAGGAGTCCACAGGAAGATTTGTGCCTAAGTTACATACATAAGTATAATCAATTTCAGACTGTGGTAAGTACAGTGCTGGAGAGAGCTATATAATCTAAGTGCTGTAAAAGCAGTCATTTTTTGCTTCATTAGAATAGACGAGTCTGATTTGGACCTGGAAGGATGCTCTAAGCAAGAAAGAAAGTAGGAAAAAGAAATGAAAGAAAATTTTTTAAAACTGGGGGGAAGTAGAATGGCTTGTCTGGTTAATTGTAAACTTGGAAAAAGTCTAAACCAATGGTCAGTTCTACACATTGATTTCTGAGTTATTTCTCAACTGTTTTTTTCTTCCAGGGTCATCCTGACATTTAGGTAACATTCTTTTTCTCCCTGCAAACTCATTACCGTTTATTTATTTGCTTGTCTTTTCCATATCCATTTCTCTTTTAGACTATAAACTTCATGGATAGGGCCTCATTGTCTTTGGGTTCCTTAGTGTCTAATCCAGTTTCTTGCACTTTGTCTAATCCACGGTGGTACATTTCCTCTGTGGCTGGTATGTGACCCTTAAAAGAAATTAACTTCAAAGAAGTTTAGTGATCATCAGATATTTTTTCCCCATACACATGTTCCTAACTGGTGATGGAATTGTTCTGTATTTTGATGGTGTCAGTGTTAAATCCTGATTGTGATACTGTACTATAGGTTTGTAAGATGTTACCCTTAGAGGAAATTGGATAAAAAGGTGTGCATTTTTTACAAGAGCATATGAATCTATAATTATCTTAAAAACTTAAATAAATTTTTGATATGCAAAAAATTTTTTAAAACTATTGTTTGGGAAAAAAAGGTCTCTAACCAAGCAATAATATTTTGGAACTTTATAACACATAATTGTGTTAGTATATTGGTTTGGCTTTTAATAGAGATCAGATACCAGTGGCTTAAAAAAGATAGAAGATTAATATTTCTCTCACGTAGAAGTCTAAGCTAGTCCAGGGGTGTAGGCAGGTTTGCTTCCTGAGGTCATCCAGGGACCAGAGTTCCTTCTGTCTTGTTTTGCCATTCCCTTGGTGGTATCCTCATGCACAAAGTCAAATCTGTCGGCCCACCACTCTACCTGGCTTCTAGCCCATGGGAAGGGTGAGGATTTTAAGAGAAAATAATTTCCTTTTAAGGATATAATCTAACACTCGCATGGGCTGCTCCCAGTCACATCCCATTGGCTGGAATTTAGTCATATGGCCATTGTTTCCTGTAAGGAAGATTGGGAAATGTAGTTCTGCCCAGCTAAATCTCAGGGCGTTTTATTAATAAAAGGAAAGAGAGCGTGGTATTGGGATCAGATACTCACTCTGCCCCAATGTTTGCCCTGGGATGCATGTTCAGTAACTTTATTGGTGAAACTGTCTTCCCTTATTTCACTGTACTTATATAGGAAAAGTATAGATGTTTGAAGAGTTAGGTATATTTGTTGGATCATTATGGCAATGAAAATTGGTATGAATATTTGCTTCCCCTTTCTCTAACCTCCTCAAAGACAAAGTATAACTTTTTTCTTCTTTGTATTTTTTATACCTGGCACAGAACCTAACCCTAATTAGGCACTCACTACCTATTTATCGACTGATTACCGTTTTATCTGTGTTGATTGAAATGTCTCTAGAAGAATTTTCATAAGTATTTGTAATAGCTGACCTGCTTTCTCCTTAATTTCTTCATGGTCTCTGTTTTGTTGCAGTATTACAGTCTCAAAATATATGAATATGACCCTTTTAGCAGATTTTTATAACTATGGATGACAGTATAGTATGTTATCATGTATTTTTTGTATAGTTTTGCTTGAATAATTAGTGTCCTGTTATGTATTTTTTAGATATAAGAAATCAGTTATAGTGGCAAGTGGCATGTTTAGTAATATTAAAAAAGCAGTAATTTACCTTAATTTCGTTGTCTTAATAGTTTACTTTAGTTCAAAATTTCTTAAAATGAGAGTTCTTTTTTCTTTGGTTATTATTTTATTGATGTTTCAGTTTGTCATACTTTATATTTTTCTCACATTTTTATTGTTAAGGATAAATAATCTTGAGTCACTACTTTTAAAAGGTAGAATCATCAACACTAGATTTTTTCTTTTAGTTAATTTCAGTACTTTTTTAGTTTTAGTTAGATGAATATTATTTTAAGCATTTATTCGGAGGACCTGAGGGATACAATTAAAAAACTTTGGAGACCATCCTTAATTTGGTTTTTAGAACAGAAGGAAATATACTGTAACTTTCCCTTATTTTTTTGGTGGAGAGAAGCTTTTTTTTGCCAACAGGAAAATACAATTCTACTAAGGTTCTTGGGTCATAGATCAGAGGCTTGGATCAGCAAAAAGAAACAAACTTTTGGAAGAATTCTGGTCCAGTATTATGGCCAGTTTAAACTACAATGTAGGCAGTGGCAGGCTGCCTCATTTCTCCCTGTAAGGAAAGGCCACATAGCAGTAATATTTATCAGAGAAGGGAAGGAAGGCTGTCTGTCTGGTGGGGGTGGGGTGGGATAGCTTCTCAATAAAATGTTCATTTGTTGACATTATAAGCAGCTTTGCAGCCCTCTTGAAAAAACTTGAAGGTGGGGGGGGGGGGAAGGAGACTTCAGGTTCTGTTAAAAGCGAGTCAGAATTTTGTTTGTGAAATTTGTCCAGTGCTAGTCAACTCTTATTTCTCCTAGTAATGAAGATGCACAGATGTGAAGAGAATCCCCCCAAAAATAAAACACTTATATTTTACCTTGGAGAGCATTTCGTGATTTTTTTTTTTTTTGCAGATTGAACTTTCTAATTGTGTTTTTCTTTGCTTGCAATCCTCAAACACACAGTGGTGGATATAGGGGTAGGCAGTCATGGAGCATACTCTGAGTGGAAGGAAGTGACTGGAAATTTTTTAAAATGTTAAGATAAACAACAAATCAGTCCCAAAGCAAGTAATACTTGGCTACTGGTTGTACTTTCTTAACATAATTTTGATTTTCTTATTAAATGCCTCAAGTTTCCCAACTGTATCATGAACATTGTTTTGAATAAATTTGTGTTGTGTAGTGATCACTTATTTTTTTGGTTTGTTTTTAACTGAAGTACAGTTGATTTATATATAATGTGTTAATTACTGCTGTACAGCAAAGAGATTCAGTTATACATATATATTCATTCTTTTTTTAAAATATTCTTTTCCATTATGGTTTATCATGGGACATTCAATATAGTTCTCTGTGCTACACAGTAGGACCTTGTTGTCTGTCCATTCCATATATAACAGCTTACATCTACTAGCCCCAACCTCCCACTCCATTCCTCCCCCCACCTCCCCCTTGCCAACCACCAGTCTCTTCTCTATGTCCTGTTTGATAGATAGGTTCATTTGTGTCGTATTTTAGATTCCACATATAAGTGATAGTCTTTCTCTTTCTGACTTGCTTCACTTAGTATGATAATCTCTAGGTGCATCCATGTTGCTGCAAATGGCATTATATTATTCTTTTTATGGCTGGGTAGTATTCCATTGGATATATGTACCACACCTTCTTTATCCATTCATCCGTGCTTGGACATTTAGGTTGTTTCCGTGTCTTGGCTATTGTAAATACTGCCGCTGTGAACTTTGGGGTGCATGTATCCTTTCGAATTATGGTTTTCTCTGGGCATATGCCCAGGAGTGGGATTTCTGGATCATATGGTAATTCTATTTTTAGTTTTCTGATGAATCTCCTTACATATAAGTCTTTCACCTCCTTGGCTAGGTTTATTCCTAAGTTGTTTTTTAATGTGATTAAATGCATTTTTAATCCAGTTTCTGTATCAAGGAGATTTTTCTGGCCTTGTCAAATGAGTATGTAGCTATGATTCTTGTTCTGTACTTTGGCACTGCATATATAGTATGAGAATTATCTGTACTTTTAGGGTTTGGTAGACTTATTTGTAAAAAAAAAAAAAAATCTGGACTTGGATGGTTTTTAAGGATTGGCTCTTTGACTCTGGTTTACACTCTTTTTTTTTTTTTTTTTTTTTTTTTTTTTTTTTTTTTTTTTTTTGCGGTATGCGGGCCTCTCACTGTTGTGGCCTCCCCCGTTGCGGAGCACAGGCTCCGGACGCGCAGGCTCCGGACGCGCAGGCTCAGCGGCCATGGCTCACGGGCCCAGCCGCTCCGCGGCATATGGGATCCTCCCAGACCGGGGCACGAACCCGTATCCCCTGCATCGGCAGGCGGACTCTCAACCACTTGCGCCACCAGGGAGGCCCTGGTTTACACTCTTATAAGGTTATTTGTCCATTCAGGCTTTCATCTTCTTTGGCCAATTTTGTTTTCTCCTAGATATTTTAATATTTTGCTTAGGTTTTCAAATATATTGGTATAAAGTTGTATGTGAAATTTTTTTATAATTATGTGTATGTTTTGATATGTAAAGAAAAATTTAGAAAGATACATAAGAAACTTAATCTTATCTTGGTTATCTATGGGAAATGGAAGTGGAATTATGGGAATAGGGAATGACAGTCTTTAAAAATCTTATGTCCTTGGACAATATGAGAATTTCCAAACTATGGACTTGTTTTACTTTCATAATCAAAAAAGGGAGTGTTATTTCAAACTTTAAAATGTGAGAAAGTATAGAATATTGTACAGAAATAGATTCATCTTACAAGTCCCAGCACATTTCTTTTTTGTAGTTTTCCCCCAGAGCTGAGTTGTATTTTTATTTTTATTTATTTATTTATTTTAATATCTTTATTGGAGTATAATTGCTTTACAATGGTATGTTAGTTTCTGCTTTATAACAAAGTGAATCAGCTATACATATACATATATCCCCATATCTCCTCCCTCTCGCATCTCCCTCCCACCCTCCCTATCCCACCCCTCTAGGTGGTCACAAAGCACAGAGCTGATCTCCCTGTGCTATGCAGCTGCTTCCCACTAGCTATCTATTTTACATTTGGTCGTGTATATATGTCAGTGCCACTCTCTCACTTTTTCCCAGCTTACCCTTCCCCCTCCCTGTGTCCTCAAGTCCATTCTCTACGTCTGCGTCTTTATTCCTGTCCTGCCCCTAGTCCCAGCACATTTTAATGGTGTGTTTTCTTCTCAAGCTGGACTCTGGACTGTTTTCACACTGGGCGGTGTGGGCAGCAAAGCGGCCGCTGCTCCAGAAGTTTCTTCCCCTCTGGCCAACCAGAGTCTCCTGCTTCTGCTGGTGCTGGCCAACCTGACAGATGCTGCAGATGCACCAAACCCCTACAGACAGGCCATCATGTCCTTTAAGAATACACAAGGTTTGTGGTATTTTTTTCCTCTGAATAGTCTTTCTAATGAGGAAAGAGGGTATTGTTTACCCCATATTGTGTACTTTCACTTGTGGAGATGACTGTCAAGTTGTATATTTTCATGTTGGTTAAAGATGAGAAAAACTAAATTTTCTGTGTATATTCTCAGGAAGGTCAAGTAAATCTTAGATGAGGGCTGTGGTTCTTTTTTTTTTTTTTTTTTTTTTGCGGTATGCGGGCCTCTCACTGTTGTGGCCTCCCCCGTTGCGGAGCACAGGCTCCGGACGCGCAGGCTCCGGACGCGCAGGCTCAGCGGCCATGGCTCACGGGCCCAGCCGCTCCGCGGCATATGGGATCCTCCCAGACCGGGGCACGAACCCGTATCCCCTGCATCGGCAGGCGGACTCTCAACCACTTGCGCCACCAGGGAGGCCCCTGTGGTTCTTTATATCCATTTATATTTACATTTCTTTCAGAGATAACCAAGCCAGCATGTGCTGGCTTTAGATCCACCTGTCCATATTAGGGACATATTAGGGATAGGAATTAACCTGGAAAACTCAGAATGATACATTATTTGAAATTTTTAATTTAAAATCTATATTCCATTTAGGGTTTTATATGACTAAAAATAGGAACAGAACTCAGCAGACGTTTTCTGCAAAGGGGCAGATGGCTTTTGTGGTCTCTGTCACCACCTCTTAACTACCATTGTAGCATAAAAGCAGCATAGGTAATACCTAAGCAAATGAGCATGACTGGGTTCCAGTAAAACTTTATTTCCGAAACAGGTGGTGGTGTGCCTGTGGGCTGTAATTTGCCAAAACCCTGAAGTAGAGCATGCGCAGATAGTTCCATGTCGAGGCAGTGATCACTTACCAAAAGGTTAGACTCGAAAAGCAAGATTAATGTGGTAGCTAGATTTTCAAAATACATCCAACACTAATATAATTAAGATGGGTAAGAAGTGCAGTTACTGGCTAGGAAGATTTTTAACACTTCTGGTGCTCTTTGCTTTGTTCCTTTCCAGAGCTGTTCTAGGATACGTTTCTTAGAGACAGTGTTTGTTGAACCTTTGCCAATTCTGGCATTATTATTTGCAGGGGGATATGAGTCTCTAACAATTAGATAGATAAGAAATGAAAACTCATGTATCTAATAGTATTTTCTGTTCTCATTGCGGTACTCTTCTTAGTGACAGTGTGACTTTAGGGTTAAAAAAGGAAGTTTTGGAGTCAAGCTGACCTGAGTTCATGTCACACTCCTGTCACTTCAAAGCTGTGAGGGCTTTCACAGTTCGCTTAATCTCAATAAGCCTCAATGGCCTTTTCTGTAAAATGAAGATAGTATCACCTAATAGGATTTGTATAAGTACCAAACAAGGTAAGGTTTTGAAATGATTAGCTCAGATTTTGCAACATAGCAGGTGTTCAGTATATGGTATCTGCTATTATTGCTTTTGCTGCTCTGGCCAAATGATACTGTTTAGGGTTGAACCTTCTTGGGAGAGTCATCTTTTGGGAGACTGTGGTACAGAACAGTGTGATTCAGAACATTGGCTTTAGGGTTAGACTGACCTGGGTTCATATCCCAGATTATATTCTTTATATACTAGTTTCCTTATTTGTGAAACAGGGATTATAATCTCTACCTCATAAGGTTCTTAGAAGAATTAAGTGAGTGTTTATCATAGGACAGACTCACTAAATTATTGCTGCTGTTGTAAGAAACAGTATAATGTGGTGAAAACAACAGGAGCTGATCTGTGTTTACTCAGGGATGATCTTTGAAAAGTTGCTTAATCTCTCTAAGCCTCTATTTCATCCTTTGTAAAACTGGTCAGTGTAATGCCATGGTTGTCATATGGGTTAAATAAAGGATAATACACATAAAGCTGTCAGTATAATGGCTGGTTCATAGCACTTACTAGCTAGTAACGTAGAGCCACACAACATATGTATTCCATTTGTAGTCAGGTATAATACAGGTTGATGAACCTGTGTTATTCTGCTTCCATTGTAAAGAGGTGTAGTGTGTCCAGCATCTTCCTCCACCAAGTCTTCTGTAAATCCTGTGATATTTGCATACTCACAATATATCCAACACTTCCTTTTGCCATCCTTTGCAAAAATATAGGTCAGTCTTACAAAACAATTATTTTTGTAAGTGTCAAAAATACAGTGCTAGGATTGAAAAAATAACCTATGTTCTGAATGTGGAAGGAAAAGTGAGGGCACTTTGTAGTAAAGTTGAAGACATTTTTTAGATGCATTTTTTCACAAATGTAAAGGTTAAAAAGGAAAATCTGAGAGACATAGGACTGTGCTATCATAAAGATTTTGTTGGCACACGTTTCTTTTCCATAAGAGCACAGCTTCTGGAAATGTTAAAGCAGTGGTTTTTTAAAATTTTGTTTTGTTTTGTTTTGTTTGCTAGTGGTTCTGGGTCTTTAAAAAACAATTCTTTATGCATACTTGTCAAAACACATTAAAATATCAGCTCTTTGTGCTGTTATGTTCCAGTGTTTTATCTGATGAGACTATAATTTTCTCTAAGTCAGTTGACCTAGCTTTACCTCCTTTTAAACTTCCTAACCTTGCTTGCTTCAGTTTTTAAACAAATCCAGTAAACTGTAGGAAAGGGGCTATGTCAGTTTCAGAATATCAAGAATTTTCCCTATGTGGGTTGTAATTTATGCTTTTCATCATTCCAGTAACTCTACTTTAAAAAAAAAGTTTCTTAGTAGTTGTAGTCAATTAGTTTTAAGTTTTCCTTTAAACAAAAATGTTTTATGTTTTCCAAGAGTTGTCTTAGGTTCGGTATGTTCTATTATAGAAGCTAATGTTGAACATACTGATTTTGATATCATTTTAAAATTATCTAAATTATATGTTATCCTAGCTATTTTCTTCATAAATGGATTGATGACATTGATGGATACTTCAGCCGTGATAATTCACTTGAAAAAAATTAACTTAGCTTCAAGGCAGTTTTTTTTTTTCTTTTTAACTCAGATCTTACAAGAGAATTTTCTGTTTGTCTCTAGATATTTTTATTTAGGACTGATGGCCATTTAGTTTTGGTAACAAAGCATTTCAATGTTGTGGTTAAATTGTATGTATTAAAGGTTTTTTTTTTTTGCCTACCCCCATAGCTGTATTTATTTAAGCTCATATTTTTATTGACAAATTAATTCAGCTATGTTAATGCAAAAATAGTAGTGGAGTCAAACTGCGTGACTTAGTTTAGTTTTTTTTTATACTTGGCTTTTTTTAAAAAAGTCACTCTGTTACATGGTATTTGTTCATATATTTATAATCACTGGAAAGCTGTGGTTTAGATAGTACAGAGAAATAAATTGTCCGAGTTTAGGTTGGGTTGGGTTTTTGTGTTTTGTGTGTGTGTGTGTGGTTGTTTTTTTGTTTGTTTTTGGTGAGAACATTTCAGTTCTACTCTCGTAGCAAATTTCAAATATACAGTACTGTGTTATCAACTGTAGTCATGTTTTAGTGTAGTTGTTTTTTCGGTAAAATTTAGAATACAACTTGAAATTTTGAGCCTGAAATGTAGCAACTTATACAAAATTAATGGGAACTGAATTGTATACATTAACAATACTTTTATTATTTATTATTTAATATCAGGCACAGTCTAGAAAATAGATGTAATATTTTAAAAATTTTGTGTTTTCCGTATTCCAGATAGCAGTCCTTTCCCCTCGTCAATTCCACATACTTTCCAGATTAACTTTAACAGTTTGTATATGGCCCTGTGTGAACAGCAGACATCTGATCAAGCAACTCTCCTTTTGTATACATTGCTCCATCAGAACAGTAATATTAGAACATACATGTTGGCTCGCACAGATATGGAAAATCTTGTAAGTATCATATTAAACATGGTTTTATATTTTATAATATTTTGAAGAGTAATTTCTTTTCCCAAGAGGATATGTATATTTGCCTGGTTGCAAACGTGATAGTCAAGAGGTTGATAGGGAGATGTCACCAGGCAAAGGCAGTTTTGCCTTTGTATGAGTTTTACAGTGTAGGAGACAGTGCACGTAGAGATGGCGTCACAGTGCAGAGCAGGAGAGCACACAGCACAGCAAACTTCCTTGTCTTTAGGTCCTTAACAGCCACCCAGTGCCCATAATTCAGCCTGGATGAAGTCCTCCAAGAAGCACTGGCTGCCATTGTCAGGAAGATTTTTATACCCTCTTGGTTCCTTTCCACTACCAAGTGCCTGCTCACTAAGTTCAAGTAGCTGGTCACAGTTGTTGCATATTCCTAATGAGTATGGCTAAAAGGAAGGGTGATTTTTCAACTCAGTTTCCCAAATGTCCTATCCCTTCAACAGGCTTTGACACTAAGGCTGTCTGAACTCAGTTCCTGGAGTGTTATAGTTATTTTAAGGTACCATTGCCAGATATCATATAAATGTACATTACCCTTTACTATGTGAGTGAAATTGGTTCCAAGTTTTTGCTCATAGACAAAAACTCCTGTGGGCAGTTATTGATTCCATTATAACTAATGTGTAAACAAAAATGTTTCTGTGAAAAGTAAGCTGCCTCACTAAGGTGTTGATGTCATGTTTGAAATACATAATTATTTATGTATACTTATTAATTATGTATGTATAATTATGTATATTATGTATGCATAATTATTTATGTATATATTATGTATAACGTTGGACTGTTCATGCATTAATAAAATTGTGAACATCTCTGAAATAGCTGGCAGCTTGCTGGTGGCAACAGGAATGTCCCCTCTGCACCAGTTTTTATAGAGTGATAGCAGGATTCACGAGGGATTTGGTGGCCACTTTTTTTCAGCATTAAACATGAAAATAATGAGTAAACGTGGAATATTAGAATTTATTTGAAGAGCATATTCTATGTCACAGTGACAGTAAGGACAAAAAAATGTGATGAACGAAGCCATCTGCGCACCAGCTATATGTGGAAAACATTGGCTTAAATAGCAAACTTGGGTGTGACAGTGTACGGCTCATGTGAGTAAAAGCTTGTAAAGAAAAGGCTTGCTTACTAATGGGTGAGTGAATATAAGCAGAGACAATTCTGAGCATGATGAAGCCTAAGAAAAATGATGGGAATAAGCAGAAAGCCCATGACATCATCGGCTCTAGAAAGTTCCATGGTAAGGATGTTGGTACAAAAGATCATGCAGGGGAACAGTTGTCTGTATATGATGGCTTAACACCAGTGAAAAGTTAAAAGATTTTGTTTGGGGATTTTTTGGGGGGGCTGGGATGGGGTGAGGTGGGGCTTGTAAATTTGTTTTTGTTTTTAATGTCTTGCATAGATTACTTCTATAATGTTTTAACTGATGTCCTTCCCTTTCCTTTTTCTTCTATAATTTGTTGAGTCTGTGATTAGAAAATATGTTACTGGTAGGAAATTCACTACGCTGATCTGATTTTGTTGTTAACAATTCTTTTATCCTACAATCTTTGCTGTTAAGAAGGTAATGCTTGATATATTGCAGTGTTTGTAAGAATACCTTACTGTGTAAGTTCCTGCTAGGCTGGAGGCCGAATCGCCTCTATTGAGTGTCAGGTGTTGACCATGAGCCTAAATGGTCTCTGTAAACCCAACCTTTACGTGGCGGCAGACCTTTGCAGAAGAGGATGCTTTTCTCTGCTGGTACTTTAGTTATACAAATGGAAAGTACTTTCAGTCACAGGCTGGTTTGTGAAATTAAAGCAAAGGGTACATGATAAAAGTATAGAGGTTTAAAACATTGGTTTTATAATAAAGTAATTGTAATAGTAAATTAAAAATTTTATTCACTAGGTTTTACCAATTCTCGAGATTCTGTATCATGTGGAAGAAAGAAATTCACACCATGTCTATATGGCCCTTATAGTATTGTTGATCCTTACAGAAGATGATGGCTTCAATAGATCCATTCATGAAGTGGTAAGTTACCTTCACTTTATTCAGAGTTACAGAACAGACACGTCACTCCATAAAATTTACTACCCTTAGTACCCTACTTCCTTCTTTTCCTTCTGGTAGATATTTCTGCAAGTGCCTGACTTAGAAATGGCGTGCCTTTCTTCAGATTTATGAAGTGATGCTTCTGGTTTTTTTTGAATGACTATTAGCTACTATTAAAAACTCTGTCAAAATAGTTTCTTTAGTAATCGATAGAAATGCTTTTGCTGCATTGAGATCATTTTTCCTCTCCGTTTCCACTTTTTAGTTGTGGCAGAAATTATCAAACAGGTTTGCTCCTTTTATATAGAATGAGTGAAAGAGTAGGGAAGAAGAAGAGAACTGAAAATTGTTTTGTAAAACAATGTAAAATAGTGTAGTATAATTTAACTCCTTAAATTTTAGTCCTGTTTGTGAGTTCCATTCCCAAACTGATTTTATCTTCCTCTTTGGTATTTTCTTTGTGTCAAAGTAATACATGTACATAGTTTTAAAACTTACACAGAAGTACTAGGTTTTAATGCAAACTGGCAGACCCCATGTCTACCCCATACCTGATTACCACTCTCCAAAGACAAATGCTGTCAGCTCTGTCCATGTTTCTAAATAACATGCTTATATTGTTATTTCTTGGTTTTTCAGATTTAGAGATTAACTGCTCTCCCTCCTGCACATCTTGAGTGTTCCCTCTGGGTTCCTAGACCCCTTTCCAGCACAGAGACTTTTTCCTTCTTCCATCTTATTGTCATTTTTGGTTAACTCAGCTTTTACATTATTATGATTTTGTTAACTATTATTCTACCCTCAGATGGAGTGTATGGTAATTGTATTTCCTTTCTTGTACCTGTTTTAATTTTTCTGTAGCACATCATTGCCCTGTTTTATATTCATATACCAATCACTAATGCAACTCCCAACTTCTGCAGAACCGAGAACTCCCTCTAAAGCTATTAAAACATATTGCATATTTTCTCCGTTTCATTTTCATCTTTGGCTCCTGTCTTAGTCCTCATTGGAGGCTTTCCTCAAATGTGTGGTGATTCTTGCTTATCTGTTTCTATTGAGGAGCGTGCACTGAAACGATTGCAAGTTCTGTGTGTGGGCAAGACTTTTTCAGCGTAATGAGCTCTACACACTCTATTTCTCTGGGTGTCCTACTCACTGTAGGCCTTTTCTTTTGGGGTAATTGATCAATTTCTGAGAAGGGATTCTTCCAGTCTAGTGTGGGGGTTGACTGGGAGAATGGGGCTATAGGGGTCTCACTCTTCTTTGGGTACAGACACCTTCTTCTTCTTCAGTAGAGCTTTCATGTCGTCTTTACTCTTCTCTACTGTTCCTGTTGAAACTATTTTTGCCTCTTACGTTGTGCAACCATCATTTCAACTAAGGTTTAAGGGATCTTGACACTGTAGAAAGAGAATAAAACAACACATTTTTGGATTCTTTTATTTAATAAAGTACCACGAGAGAAAATATTTGCACTGACTTAGTTTTTTTTAAACTAGCATTTATCTTTCTTTTGATAAGAAGTTGAAAAATCAGTATGATTTTTATTTTTTATTTTTTATTTTTTTTGCTGTACGCGGGCCTCTCACTGTTGTGGCCTCCCCCGTTGCGGAGCACAGGCTCCGGACGCACAGGCCCAGCGGCCATGGCTCACGGGCCCAGCCTCTCCGCGGCATGTGGGATCTTCCCAGACCGGGGCACGAACTCGTATCCCCTGCATCGGCAGGCGGACTCTCAACCACTGCGCCACCAGGGAAGCCCTCAGTATGATTTTTAAAACATTTTAAAATTGAAGTATAGGGCCTCCCTGGTGGCGCAGTGGTTGAGAGTCTGCCTGCCGATGCAGGGGATACAGGTTCGTGCCCCGGTCTGGGAGGATCCCATATGCCGCGGAGCGGCTGGGCCCGTGAGCCATGGCCGCTGGGCCTGCGCGTCCGGAGCCTGCGCATCCGGAGCCTGTGCTCCGCAACGGGGGAGGCCGCAACAGTGAGAGGCCCACATACCACCAAAAAAAAAAAAAATTGAAGTATAAAACAGAAAGTACACAAATTTTAAAGGCACAACTTATGAGTTTCTATGTATGTATATATACCTGTATTATTACCACCCAGATCAAGTTATTGAACATTTCTAGCGTAGTAGAAGACTCCCTTTTGCCCTGTTCTGGTCAGTATCCCACGGCAAATTACATTCTGAATTCCCTCCTAATAGATTAGTTTTTGCTTCTCCTTGAATTACAGTTGTCACTGGAGGAAAATGGGTAAAGGATACATGGGATATCTCTGCATTTTTCTTAAAACTACAATTATTTCAAAATAAAAAGTATAATTTAAAACATTGGGGAGAAATTTGGAAAAATACTTTTCAAAAGAAGATATGTAAGCACATGCAAAGTACACGAAAAATGCTTACTATTACTGGGCATTAGGAAATGAAATTAGGGTGTTCTCTTTTATTTTGGCTTCTTTCACTGAAAATACTGTTGCTAAAATTCACCCATGTTACTGTATCATTAGTTTGTTCTTTATTATTGCTATGTACTATTCCATTTTATGAATATGCCACAGTATATTTATTCATTCCCTTCTTGGTGGATATTTGGCTTTTCTTTCCCCACTTTGGGGCTATTTTTGCTAAAGCAGCTGTGCACATTTTTGAAAATGTATTTTGGTGGACATATGCACTCATCCTTTTGGGCATATACCTAGGAGTAGAATTGCTGGGTCATAATACAGGTGTGTGTTTAGTTTTAAGGGATACAGGTAAAATTGAAGCTGTGTATACCCCACAAGTCAGCATTTCACTCCAAGGTTATCTAGGAAGATTCTTGCACATTTGCAGAGAGGACATGCTTATTAGTGGTCATCTACAGCACTGTTTATAATATTGAAAATGTGTGGAACATGCAAAGTAAAACAGTCAGGGTACTGGCTATATCAGAGCAAGAAAGGGGAATGAAAATGGGGAAGGGTGCACAGTGGGGCTTCCCCTAGGTCTGTAATATTCTTTTCACTTCAACAGCAACAAAAACAAAAGTAAAAGAAGTAACCACAGGAAACTTTGAACCATATCTGACCAAAATATTAAGATTTGACATAATTTAACAGTGGATATACTTTTTATTATATTATTTTCTATACTTTTTTGTATCTTCATTACATTTGGTAATTAAAACAATTTTAAGTTAGCACAGGATTTTGCATTAAAATTAAATTTTACTGACTGCCAAAACAGGGATGGTAAGATAGGGAAGGCATTAGATTCAGTTAACATTCAAGTCCATTCCATAAGGATTTCAGGATATTCTAGATGACATTTAGATGTTTAAACAAATTGTTCTTTTTCTCTAGAGTCTAATTTTCTTGTTGATCTGTTTACTTTTATCCTTTTCCTTTTTATGTGTAATAGTAAAAATGAGTAAGTCAAGTGTTTTTACAAAGTTCTCTACATGGAATCATCCACTGTGGACCTAGCTGTGTGTGAAATATATTCTGGTATCTTATTCTGGTTAGAATTATCATTCCTTAATACCCAGTGAAACTGAGCATTTTTCATGTACTTTTCATGTGCTTATATATTTGCTTTTGTGAAGTATTTTCCAAGTTTTTCCCCATTGTTTTAAATTATACTTCTTATTTTGAAATAATTGTAGTTGTAAGAAAAATTCAGAGAGATCCCATGTACCTTTTACCTGTTTTCATTCAGTGACAGCTATAATTGCAAAACAGTAGTATAGTACCACAACCAAGACATGGACTTTGAAATAGTCATGATTCAGAGCATTTCCATCACCAAGGAGATGTCCCTCATGTTGCCTTGTTTAGCCATACCTCCTTTTATTTATTTATTTATTTATTTATTTATTTATTTATTTATTTATCTATCTATCTATCTATCTATCTATTTATGGCTGTGTTGGGTCTTCGTTTCTGTTCAAGGGCTTTCTCCAGCTGTGGCAAGCAGGGGCCACTCTTCATCGCAGTGCACAGGTCTCTCACTATCGCGGCCTCTCTTACTGCAGAGCACAGTCTCCAGACGCGCAGGCTCAGTAATTGTGGCTCACAGGCCCAGCCGCTCCGTGGCATGTGGGATCCTCGCAGACCAGGGCTTGAACCCGTGTCCCCTGCATTGGCAGGCAGACTCTCAACCACTGCGCCACCAGGGAAGCCCCCCATACCTCCTTTTTTGAAAATTGGATTTTTGGTCTTCCTATTGACTTGTAAAGCTTCTTTATATATTCTGAATCATGTGGATTTTTTTCCAGTCTGTTAATATAGTGAATTATATACTGATTAACTTTTGAATATTAAATCAACCTTGCATTCATGGGATAAACTATGCTTGGCCATGATGTAGTATACTTTTATATATTTTTTCATATACAATTTGGTTAAGTTTTGAGCTTTGGTACTTTGTGTATTTCAAGGTATTTGTACACTTCTAAGGTATTACATTCATTGTCATTAGTTGTTCATAATACATTCTTATTACTTTGTTTTAAACTTATTACCTTTTAATATCTGTAATGGCCATAGAGATGTTAACGTCTCTCAATCTTGGGAATGTGTGTCTTTTCTCTCTTATTCTTCATCTATCTGGCTAGAGGTTTTTCTTCTCTTCCCTTCTCTTCCCTTCCCTTCTCTTCTCTTCTCTTCTCTTCTCTTCTCTTCTCTTCTCTTCTCTTCTCCTTTCTTTTTTCCCTCTCCTTCTCCCTCCCTCCCTTTCTCCCTTTCTTCCTTCCCTCCATTAAAATCTTTTCAAAGGACCAACTTTTGATTCCATTGAATTTTCTCAATTTTTAAAAATGTCATTAATGTCTGCTCTTTATTTCCTTTCTTCTGCTTGCTTAAGCTTTACTTGTTCTTTATTTTTTTCAGTTCTTTAGGTAGAAGCTTAGATCTTTGATTTTATATCTTTCTGCTTTTCTATTACAAGCAAAATATATGAAAGCTTGTAAGATTGATAAATCCCTAGAAAGATGATCAAGAAAAAAAGCTACAAACATTTATTATTGAGACTGCAAGTGCATAAGAGGAGATCAGGAAAGGTTCCACAGATATTTAAAAATCCTCAGAGGATACCATTGATACAAGTAATTTTATAGCATAAAATTTAAATGTTACATGAAATGGACACATCCCCTCCCCCTCTAGAAAAAACTTAAGCAAAGCTCACAGAAGGAACAAAAATCAAAATAATTGTTTATATTAAAGAAATTGGCTTTGTAATGTAAAATCATCCTAAATAGAAAATTGTAGGCACAGATGATTTTTTTACCTATGAATTCTTCTGAAAATTGAAGGAAGAAATAACACCAGTCTTATAGAAGCTCATCTAGATGGTAGAAAAAAGGGAAATCTTTCCATCTCATTTTAGGAGGCCAACATAATCTTGATACCAAATTTAACAAAATTTGAATAGGAAAATTGCAGGCACGTGTCATTTATGCAAATAGACAGGAAAGTAGAAACAAAATATAAACAAACTGAACCAGCAATATGTGAAATGATAACATGTCATAATCAAGGTGGATTTATTCAGGAATGAAATGTTGGCTTAACATTTGGAAAACAATGAATGTAATTCATCATTTTAACAGAATAAAGAACTGTCAAATGATAAATCTAAATAGATACCAAGAAAGTATTGTGTAAAATTCAGTCTCTTTATTCTTTAAAAACAAATAAGCAAACAAACAAAAAACAAAACTTAATGAATCAGGAGGAAAATTCTTAATCTGATGAAGGGTATCTACCAAAAAAAGAAATAAGGGCT
Source organism: Mesoplodon densirostris (assembly GCF_025265405.1). Taxonomy (NCBI): domain Eukaryota; kingdom Metazoa; phylum Chordata; class Mammalia; order Artiodactyla; family Ziphiidae; genus Mesoplodon; species Mesoplodon densirostris. The sequence goes on along the minus strand of NC_082675.1, from coordinate 66,118,933 downwards.
TCCCTGGTGGCGCAGTGGTTGAGAATCTGCCTGCTAATGCAGGGGACACAGGTTCGAGCCCTGGTCTGGGAAGATCCCACATGCCGCGGAGCAACTAGGCCCGTGAGCCACAACTACTGAGCCTGTGCGTCTGGAGCCTGTGCTCCACAACAAGAGAGGCCGCGATAGTGAGAGGCCCGCGCACCTCAATGAAGAGTGGCCCCCGCTTGCCACAACTAGAGAAAGCCCTCGCACAGAAACGAAGACCCAAGACAGCCAAAAAAAATAAATAAATAAACAAATGTGGGGTTTAAAAAAAAAAAAAGAAAGAAACTACTGTGTTAAGCATCATATCTAATGATAAAATGTTAAAAGTCTTCATTCTGAGATCATGAACAAGTCAAGGATATCTGCTAGCAATACTCTATTGAACATGTGATTGGAGGTCTATTCAGTGTATTATAGAAAGAAAAAGAACTAAAATATGTAATACTAGAAAGGAAATAAAACTTTTTTCAGATGATATGATTATATAGATAGAAAATTCAAAGACATCTATATATAAAATGTTAGAGTTAGTAAGTGAGTTTAGTAAGATTGGTGGGTGTAAGATCAATCTTAAAAAATTGTATTTCTCATACCAGCAATAAGTAGAATATGGATTTTTTAAAAGATACCTTTTACAATAGCACCATAAAATATCAAATACTGGGCTTCCTTGGTGGCGCAGTGGTTGAGAGTCCACCTGCCGATGCAGGGGACACGGGTTCGAGCCCCGGTCCGGGAAGATTCCACAGGCCGCAGAGCAGCTGGGCCCGTGAGCCATGGCCGCTGAGCCTGCGCGTCCGGAGCCTGTGCTCTGCAACGGGAGAGGCCACAACAGTGAGAGGCCCACGTACCGCAAAAAAAAGAAAAGAAAAAGAAAAAAAGAAACAGTGGGTGAAACTGAGGAACAAAGAAATACAGCGCCACTTCCCCACTGTGTCCCAACACACACACACAAATCTCAATATATCTGCTGGGATGGAGTATTGTTACTCTCACATACCCCAGAGCCCTGGTGGAGTAAATAAGATTCTGAGTTTAGGCATCTGTCATCGAGGGGCTTAGGCCTGAAATGTTGTACCTTAAACACACGCAGATGGGCCTTGTATCCAAGGCCAGTGCCCAAAGGGTGAAATCAGACAGTCTTCTCCCTTTTTTTCTTGATGAGTCTGGTTAATGTTTTATCAATTTTGTTTATCTTCTCAATGAACCAGCTTTTAGTTTTACTGATCTTTGCTATTGTTTCCTTCATTTCTTTTTCATTTGTTTGTGATCTGATCTTTATGATTTCTTGTCTTCTGCTAACTTTGAGGGTTTTTTGTTCTTCTTTCTCTAATTGTTTTAGGTGTAAGTTTAGGTTGTTTACTTGAGATGTTTCTTGTTTCTTGAGGTAGGATTGTATTACTATAAACTTCCCTCTTAGAACTGCTTTTGTTGCATCCCATAGGTTTTGGGTCATTGTGTTTTCATTGTCATTTGTTTCTAGGTATTTTTTGATTTCCTCTTTGATTTCTTCAGTGATCTCTTGGTTATTTAGTAGTGTATCGTTTAGCCTCTATACATATCTTTTTAAAAGGAGGTGCTCAATGGCTTAGTAATTCTGCTTCCTAGCAAACTCTTGCCGAAGTGCTTGTGAAGTCACTGAGTACCACACACTGGGTAACGTATAACAGGGATTTTACAGATATTTTTGTTTTCAAAATCTGTGTAATTCCTGACTTTAGGTAATTAATGGCCAGATACTACAAGTATGGAGAGTAAGGACTCCCTGGTTTCTGAGTTTAATGTAGTGAGATTTTGGATAATGAGGGTAAGGATCTATATTGTAACATTGATTTTAACAGGGAAAAAACTGGAAATAACCTAAATTTCCATAATAGAAGAGTGGATAAAAAAAGGTGACCTATTGGCACAAGACTGTACCGTGCTTGGATGGAATGAAGTAGAGGTGATTTTCAACTATTTACCTGTCATGGATCAAAATTGTCCAGTAAAAATGGTTGTTGTCCATATATCCTTTGTCCTCTGCTGTACATTAATTGCCAAACCATGAGGAAGTCCTGGAGGAGTGGCTTGGGGCAGCAGTTATTTACTAACTAGTATAGAAGTAGTTCATTAAAAAAACAACTAGTACTGTTAGACCTTGGCGTATGTGGTAAACATAATTCTTCTTGTATATGTATATATATCAATATAGAGGAGTTGCAAAGACCTACTGAGTGAAAAAATTCGGATGCAAACAAATACTTAAGTGTATCAGTTTACTAGTGCTTCCATAACAAACCGGGTGGCTTAAAACCACAGAAATTGCTTGTTACCGTTGTGGAGACTAGAGGTCCAAAAGCAAGGTGTCGGCAGGACCGTGCTGTCTCTGAAGGATCTAGGGGAGTGACTCCTTGCCTCTTTCTAGCCTCTGGTCATCATTCCTTGGTGTTCTTTGGCTTGCAGCTGCATGCAGCCTCTGCGTTGGTCTCACATGGCCTTTTCTCATGTACCTGTCTGTCTCTCCTCCTTCTCTTATAAGGACACCAGTCATATAGGATTTAGGGCCCACCCTAATCCAGTGTAATGTCATCTTAACTTGATTGTGTCTACAAAGACCCTATTTCCAAATAAGGTCACATTCACAGGTTTTGGGTGACATGAATTTGGAGGCCACTCTTCAACGTGATACATTATGATAGTGTTTATGTAAAGTAGAAAATATACAAAGGAATGCTGGTTTTTGGTTGTGTGTGTGTGTGTGTGTGTTTGTGTGTATACATATAAAGTATTTGAAATGGACGGGAAAGATATATACTGAACTCAAGATAGTGGTTGTCCCTCTTTGGGGGAATAAAATGAGATTTTCATCTTAAAAAATAAAACATTAACGTTAAATGTTAATGTTAATAAAATGTTAACGTCATTTGTGGGAGTATGGAAGTTCATTATTCTTTGTGCTTTTCTATATATATTTAATTTTTTAAAGAGTTGATATTATATAATATGTTACTATATAATATTCTAGCCTTTGTAACATATGGAAGAGCTATATTCAATCAAAACAAATCCTATGGGGGGAAGAAGCTGAAAAGAAGACCTAGAACCACAAACAATTCTCATATACTTTTTGAGAAGGAAGATATTTTCAGATCCTTGAGGAGCTTCCTTCTACATGTTTGAGTTATTTTGGCATAAAATATTAAATGTATGTAATGTGTAATCAAGATGATAACAGTCTACAGCTATTAAACTGTATGGATGTTGAATGCAAGAGATGAGGACTTTTTTTTATAAGAACCAAATAAATAGGTCAAGAACTACAGCCAGGTTACCAAGAAAATTTTCTGTATGCTGCCTAGTATGCATTAATGTCCCTTGGGAAGCTGTGTGAGCTCTATAGCTAGTTATTTTTAATTTTTCTTAAACACTACCAGAATTTCCAGATAATGACTTATTTTTCACAGGAAGAAAAGACAGACCTTTATGTAAATGCCAAATTGGATTTCTGATTTTCATAGTAACATCATAAGTTTACTATGTGGATACTCATTAAATATTTGTTGAATGTTAAATGAATAAGACTACTTTTATTCAAAACACTTCTTCCATCCAGTTACATAGTAGACACGCACAAGTAAACGCTAAGAACCAATGACCTTGGTTTCAAATAAGGTGGCTTATGATAATTTATTTCTAAACACAGGAACCAAGAGAGAGGAGAAACCAAACTATGCTCAAGTGTGTGTATGCTCAAGTATGACCTTTTAAAAGACAGAGACTCCTCTCACTAGTAAAGTTGCCTAATGAGTGTCCTGGGTTAGTATTCCCTTGGAGACTTAGAACAGTGGTCTTAACCTTGTTGGTCTTTACACTTAAAAGTAGTTTAGGACACCAAATAATGTCTTTATGTGGATTATTGTTCTCTACATTTACTGTATTGGAAATTAAAACTGACATATTTTTAAAATATTTGATTAGTTCATTTAGAAATAATTATTTTGATAATAAACCCCATTACATGTTAGCATCAGTAACATATTTTTATGAAAGTAACTATTTTCCACAAACAAAAGTTTAGCAAGAGAGTGGCATTGTTTTACATTTTTGCCTTAGATTCTTATGTCTCCCTCTGTATTAAATTTGTTGTGCTATTAGACATGTTATGTAGCCTCTGGAAAGCTGAACTATACACTCAAGAGAGAATGAGAGTGGAGAGTAATGTCTTGGTATTATTGTGAAAATAGTTTTGACCTTGAGAATGCTCCAGAAATTTCTCAGGGACCCCTAGGTCCCAGGACCACATTTTGAGAACTGCAGCCTTAGAGAGTAAATCAGAGGGACTGAGCATTGCATCATGCCTTTATAAAGATTCAACTGGCAAATCTCATTGTTCTGAGTATTTTCAGCTACTATCATTTGTTTTACACATAGGCTGTCTCTTCTAGTTGATTAAGGTCGTTATTAGTCATGAATAAATGAAAATGCTTAAAGTGTTACATTTTCTACTTTGCAAACAGTAGTCAGCTACCATGTAGTGGGCATTTGTACATGCCATCCTCTGAGTGGAGCCTCCGGCACAGGACACGGTTGGGTTACTTGTAACCCAAATGGCGGATTCTAGGTGACATGGGTCTCTTGTCAAAGAGTTGAACTGCGTAAAAATCTGTTGTGGAGGCACTTACATGAAGTTGAAGACAGTATTTCTTTACTTTTTAATTCTTATCTGCTTCCATGCCCCCTTTCTCATTTTTAATATTGTTTGGAATTTGCAGGGAGGCAGACTTAGCAGAGAAATATTTATTTTATGTTAGCAAAGAATTAAGGTCAACTATATTATTTAGATTTAATTATATTTTCCTCATTTCATGAATTATAATTGTGGGGTTTTGGAGGGGAGGCTGTTGTTGTTTAGTAGTCCATATTTTCCTTCCTTGACTTTATCTGACTGTTATTGTTTTGTTGTTGTCATTACGGTGGTGAGGAGGGACAGCTAAGCACTTACATGTGTGGTGGTTTGTTTTTTCCCCAGAAATAGTGCATGGGTGGTTCATGCTGAGTCTTTGCAAACTTAAAAGTCTTCACTTTTCTGTATCCTTGTGTGGTAGCTTCTCTAGATATAGAATTCTAGAATGATAATCTATTCCTCAAAAATTTGTAGACTTTGTTCTGTTGTCCTTCAGATATATAGTGTTCAAGATGAGAAATCTTATGTTAGTCTACCTTTCTTTCTTTTGGTGATAACATGTTTCTTCTGTCGAGAAGCGAATAGATTTTGGCATGTTTCTTCTGGCTAGAAGCCAATGGATTTTCTCATATACTGTTGGTTCAGAAATCTTATCAGAATAAATTTTGATTTTTTTTCAATATTTTTGCTTAAAGTGTTGCAAGTTTCTCTTACCCTCAAAGAAATTTTCTGTTACTAATTTTTCTTTAAAAAAATTTTTTTAATAAATTTATTTATTTTATTTATTTATTATTTTTGGCTGTGTTAGGTCTTCATTGCTGCACGCGGGCTTTCTCTAGTTGCGGCGAGTGGGGGCTCCTCTTCGTTGCAGTGCGCAGGCTTCTCATTGTGGTGGCTTCTCTTACTGCAGAGCATGGGCTCTAGGTGCGTGGGCTTCAGTAGTTGTGGCTCGCGGGCTCTAGAGCGCAGGCTCAGTAGTTGTGGCGCACGGGCCTAGGTGCTCTGTGGCATGTGGGATCTTCCCAGACCAGAACTCGAACCAGTGTCCCCTGCATTGGCAGGCAGATTCTTAACCACTGCGCCACCAGGGAAGCCCTATTACTAATTTTTCTCTTCTGCTTCTACAGTCCTCCATGGTATCAGTGGGAGATTGGTTCCAAGACCCGCCGTGGATACCCAAACCCACAGATGGTCAAGTCCCATAGTTGGCCCTCAGTATCTGAGGATGCAACCTGTGGATACGGAGGGCTGACTGTATACTTACTGAAAAAAATATCCACATATAAATGGACCCATGAAGTTCAAACCCATGTTGTTCAAGGGTCGATTTTAGTCTATTCCTTCTGGAACTCTTATTAGGTATATAATGGATCTCCACTTTTCTCTTATATTTTGTCTTTTTGCCTTATACTGCTGTTGTCTGAGGGAACTTCTCAGTTTTGTCTTTCACATCCCAAGTTCTGTTTTCCATAGCGCCCATTCTGCTAATTTCTCTCTCTTTTCTTTTTTTTTTTTTTAATTTAATTTTATTTATTTGGCTGTGTTGGGTCTTCGTTGCTGCACGCGGGCTTTCTCTAGTTGTGACGAGTGGGGATTACTCTTCGTTGCGGTACATGGGCTTCTCATTGCAGTGGCTTCTCTTGTTGCGGAGCACAGGCTCTAGGCGCGTGGGCTTCAGTAGTTGCGGCATGCGGGCTTAGTTGCTCCACAGCATGTGGGATCTTCCTGGACCAGGGCTCAAACCCATGTCCCCTGCATTGGCAGGTGGATTCTTAACCACTGCGCCACCAAAGGAGGCCTCCTCTCTCTCTTTTAAGTGTCAGTCATCATATTTTTAATGTTCAGTAGCTTTTCTTCATTCTGTGATTCACATTTTTCATAGTAGCCTGTTCTTATTTTATGGATACAGTATTCTGTCAACTCTCACTGAAGATACTAATTAGAATTTCAAAAACTTTTCCCCAGTCTCTTAAATTATCTTTGTTTAATTGGGGGTCTGTTTGTTCTGCTTGTTTAGTTTCACATTTATTCATTTTCCTATCATTTGTTTATTTAATAAACTTTTAATTATGAACACATTAAATGTAAACATAATTGGAAAAAATAGTATAATGAATCCCCATGGATTCATCAACATTCTTCTGTTCTCATTTCATCTACCCACCCCACCCCCTCTGCCTTTTATATTTTAGCTAAAATATTTTTCTTTAATCTTGTAAATCATATATATATATAAAATTTCATTTGTAGATATTTAAGTATGTCACTTTGATAAATATAGGCATAAAAAAATAAACATAATACCATTATCACATCCAACAAAATCAATGATATTTTATTTTATTTTATTTTTTAAAAAATTTATTTATTGGGCCTCCCTGGTGGCGCAAGTGGTTGAGAGTCCGCCTGCCGATGCAGGGGATACGGGTTCGTGCCCCGGTCTGGGAGGATCCCATATGCCGCGGAGCGGCTTGGCCCGTGAGCCATGGCCGCTGAGCCTGCGGGTCCGGAGCCTGCGCGTCCGGAGCCTGTGCTCCGCAACGGGGGAGGCCACAACAGTGAGAGGCCCGCATACCGAAAAAAAAAAAAAAAAAAAAAAAAAATTTATTTATTTAATTTATTTATTTTTGGCTGCATTGTGTCTTCGTTGCTGCGCGGGCTTTCCCTAGTTTCGGTGAGCAGGGGCTACTCTTTGTTGTGGTGCCTGTGGCCTTTTCAATGCGATGGCTTCTTTTGTTGTGGAGCACGGGCCCTAGGCACGCGGGCTTCAGTGGTTGTGGCACGTGGGCTCAGCATTTGCGGCTCATGGGCTCTAGAGCACAGGCTTAGTAGTTGTGGCTCACGGGCTCTAGAGTGCAGGCTCAGTAGTTGTGGTGCACGGGCTTAGTTGCTCCGCGGCATGTGGGATCTTCCCAGATCAGGGATTGAACCTGTGTCCCCTGCATTGGCAAGCAGATTCTTAACCACTGCGCCACCAGGGAAGCCCAACGATATTTTTAAAATACCTACTAATATTCAGTTTTCTCTCAATTATCTTTAAAATGTCTTCCTTGAGTTGGTTGGTTTGAATGAGTTTCCAAAGCATTTAGTTCTTGACTGTTATCTGTAACAGTCTCTCCCTCTCCCACCTTATTACACCATTCATTTTTTTGTAGCAACTGACTTATTTGTTTAGTAGAATTTCTTACATTTGGCTTTGAATGATTATATCATTGTGTTATTTATCGTGTTTTTCTGTCCTCTGTATTTCATATATGCTGGCAATTAGAACAGAGGCTTGATTAGATTCACCATATCTTTTTCACTGTTGGATTTCTCTACTTTTTTGGTGGCTTCTTGTCCATTCATAATTATAAATGAACGTCTAGATTCACTTATTTTGAAAGGTGGTGAGACCTCCTTTGGAAGGTGTGAATGATGGAGGTCTCCTGTGCTCTACAGGGAGGTTTATCTTCTTAGTGGAGTGGGCGGGAATCAGCCAGAAGTCTTGTCCTTTTTCAGGCATGGATGGAAAGAATGTGGCCCACTGGCTTCATGCGTCAAGGAGAAAAGAAGTAGGGTGACCTCAATGGAAGAGAACGTTCGAAGAGTTCTGGTGCCAGATGAGCCTGTTGGTTTTTGTGCGTTTTGCCTCCTTCATTGCGGCAACCCAGCATTGGCTGCTGTGCTGCCCAGTTTTTCTCTCTCTTATGCCCGTGTTACAAGCCTGTGGAACTGCGCCAACTGAAGCTAGACAGTTTTTGCTTACCAAGGCCCGGAGGTGAGCGCCAGAGCTGGAGCGGAGCATGGGCGCATCTCTTCTGGAAGATCTTGGCTAATTTGCATTCTTGGCCTCTCCTCGACCCAAGGGTAGAGATCTTCTGTGGTTGGTACGATAGCTCCACTTTTTCAAGAGACTCCTCGGTTTTCTTATTTTTGCTTTCAAACTACTGACCTCTGATGGGTTTTCTGTCAGACTTGTTCTATGTGCCATACCTTTTTAAATATAGCTCCTTTTTGTCTACTAATGATAGCATCGTCTGGTTTTTTTCTTTTATATTTAAGAAGGAAGAAGAAGAAAATTCATCAGCACAGTTTCACTATCTTGAACTGAAATTCTCACAGTTTACTTTTATATACTGTTTAACTCACCTTCAGAGCAAAGCCACAGCTTGTCAGAAATTGTAGACGTGGATAATCCCTTTTTCCCTAAAGCAATCATATTTACTTAAAATTTTCTTCCCTATTACAGATATTAAAAAATATTACTTGGTATTCAGAACGGGTTTTAACTGAAATTTCACTGGGGAGTCTCCTGATACTGGTTGTAATAAGAACTATTCAGTACAACATGACAAGGACAAGAGTAAGTATTCCATAGCTGTTTTTCTACCTTTATACATACAGTACAATGTTTAAAGCAATCTCAATATTTAGAGTGAAAACGTTCTCATGGAATATGGTGGGAAAATATAGACCAACATATAGTCACTGTATAATGATCCTAAGGTAATGTTTAAAGTGTCTGCTTCTTAATATTTCATAGGCAGTATGATCAGAGATATTTTACATGTAATAGAAAATAAGCAGTGGAGCACATTTAGATAAAAGATGTTGTATGTCTTTGCTGGACTGATAAAACTGATTTACCTTTTAAAAGTAGCAACAACAAACTGTAAGAAGATACAAGCACAAGAAAATATGAATTCAGATGGGAAAGAAATGGAGAAAAAGAGAATACTTTAAAGAGTAAAAGGAACATTTCAACTAGATTGTATTTGCTATGCCTGGGAGCAAATTTCAGTTCCAGTCACTAGAGAAGCAATATACAGAATTCATAGCTTAGAGAAGTGGTCAAATTTACTGCACTGTTTTCAGTTATGCCCCTCTGGGAGGCTAACGTAGGTTGGCCTTTCCACAGTCTTTTATCTGAAACTCTTGGAGCCACGTATGTTTTAGCATGGAGAATTTTTTGATTTTAGAAAGATAATTATAGTTTGTATGCTACACTATATGTAACCATGAGGTACTGGAGCCGTGCACTGTAACTAAACATTAATATTTCTGCAGCAAAATAGTTCAGTATTCTTCAGGGTGAGCTTAATGAAGACCATAAATAGCATCATTATCTTTTGTGCCAGATGTTGGTTCCAAACTAGCAGTGAAAAAACTTTGGATTTTCAGTGCTTTATGGATTTTGGAATTAGAGAAAACAGATTGTGGATCTGCACTTTCTAAAATCAGTGACAATTGAGTTTACATTTGCTTCTAGTTAACCTTGCTTAAAATGTCGAGAAGACTCGATGTATGTTTTAAATTTGCTGTTTTCTGACAGGACAAGTACCTTCACACAAATTGTTTGGCAGCTTTAGCAAATATGTCGGCACAGTTTCGTTCTCTCCATCAGTATGCTGCCCAGAGGATCATCAGGTAAATATGAGCTTTAAAAGAAATGCTGATTTTTGCCTTTTAGCTGGCCTATTGAAAAGGATACTATGGTGGTCCCTTTTAAAATGCAATCTGCAAGGAATATCACATTTTCCTACTTATTTTTTTATCACCTTCTTGTCTGGTTGAAAATACCTTGTTCTGCTTTGTTTTCTAACCCAAGGTTTTCTATCAAAGTTAATTGTATTTGCTTTCAACCTTTTTATAAAAATCTAGTTTTAAGATTCGTGTGTTAGCCTTTTACAGCAGAGCAGGTCTATGTCTTAGTAATGCAAACTAAATCTTAATTCACATATTTGCTGAGCATTTTATAGAGCATCACTCTACCCTTTTCAAAAGCAGTTATCTGTTTTAGAGAATTCTTTCCGTGGCAGTTAACCATTGTGTTAGTTTTCCAATGCTGCTGTAACAAATTACCACAAATTAATGGCTTAAAGCAACACAAATTTATTATACAATTCTGTAGGTTAGAAGTTCAGCACGGGTCTTACCAGGCTAGAATCAAAATGTCAGTAGGGCTCCATTCCCTTCTGGAGGCACTAGAGGAGAGTCTCTTTCCTTGCCTTTTCCAGCTGCTAGAAGCTGCCTGCATTCCTTGGCTCATGGCCCCTTCCTTTCCTTTCAAAGCCAGCAACAGTAGGTTGTTGAGTTCTCCTCACATCTTACCACTCTGACTTCCTCTTCTACTGTGAGGATCCTGGTGAATGCCTTGGCCCTACCTGAATAATCCAGGATGATCTACCCATTTCAAGGTCCTTAGCTGAATCACAACCACAGCAGAGTCCCGTTTGCCCTGTAAGGTAACATATTCATAGGTTCGTGGAAGTTAGGATGTGGATATTTTGGGGGAGCCATTATTCTGCCTGTCAGAACATCACCAGAAACTCCCATCCCTTACCTGTTCTTTGCCAAAGGCACAATCTTTAAGGTTAGGAAAGCTGATTAACAAATGAATGAATGACTATCATTTGCAGGATTTAACAAATATGGTTACTTTTTGGTCTTCAGGTAGGATGCTCAGTATTGCCCTAGCAGCTCTCAAGTAGAACATTTTTTATGTAGTCAGTGACATTAGATCCTTTCTTTTAATTCTTGCTTTTGGGGCAATGCAGCTCTGATAATAGTTGTTATGTTCCAGTCATTGGTGGTTATCACAACTCCTTATCACTTTTAAACTCTGATCTCACTTTCCACCCTTTGGTTAGAGACATTTATTGACCTGGGCTCATTTTAACAATCAGTTAGAATTAACTTATCTTCTTAGTCTGTTTATTTATCCTCAGAATTTAGCACAGAATATTTTCCTTTGACTCACTGTTTACTTTAATCATACATTATTTTGGATTTGTTTGTTTATTTGTTTGTACTTGAGAAATTGTCCAGTTGACTGACTTTGGACTAACTTCGTGACTGAAAGTAAACATGGTGTCTCCTCATACCTCAGATTCTTCCAGGTGTTGTGAAGAGCATTTAGTTTCTAAAAATTGACCTTTGTCACCATGCTTTATTTCAGCATGACAGATGTAATGATATCTGTGCTGCTTCGTGGTCTATTTTTCTTTGTGTGTATGTGGAGTTTTATAATGGTTTTAGGAAGATTTCATTACAAAATTTTCCTCAGCTGATATATAAACATTTGGACTGTTCAATATGAAAATGCCAGATGAACTGGTTCAGAATTTAAGTTCTGATAAAATGATTCAAGTTAGATTAAATAAAAATTTTCTAGGTGTCAGAGTTGAAAAAAATGCAAATAAAGCATTGTGCCCAATTTTCTGTGATGACTGAAGTAGAAAACCAATAGTATTTGGAGAAATAAGAAATGTAATTTAGATTTGTGATTTGAGACTATTTAGATCAAGCTTATCATCATTAAGGAATAATGCTTTACTTCAATTTTATTGGAGCTTTATTTAGCATTTAGTGAGGAACTGTGTTATGCAATGCAGGGAATATCAAAATTAGTTATAAAAATTCCTACCCTTAAATAGCTTGTAATTCAATAGCCGAGATAAGGCAAAGACCAACATATGTAATATCTAGCAGAATATAGTAAATATTAGAATGAAAGAAAAATTCCTGTGGTGAGGGCAAGTGGTTGGTTCAGAGAACGGGGAGGTCACATCTCATTGAGAAATCAGGCAAGGTGAGTAGAGAGAGACGGCTCTAGAGACTGGCCTGATAGGGGAAAGCATCAACCAAACAAACCAAAACAAAACAAGAGGGGGTGTGGTGAGAGAGCATGGTTTATATTTAGAAAATAACCAGTCCATTCAGTTGGCATGTTGTGGACCAGTACAGGGATTATAAGAGAGAAGCCTGAAAGAACCAGCTGGGGCCTCCTCGTGGAGGGGCTTAGCTTTTGGATCCACAGTTTAGGATAATGGAAAGAATAGAAAGAAAAGAAAGTGTCACCTTTTGTACCGACAAAAAAGAAAATGTCAGTGAATGAGTTGTAAATGGATTTGAAAAGAAATACTTGAATGTAAATGCCTAGAGTTATCAGCTTCAGCAGATGATCTTGGTCTGTTGTTTGTCACACTGAGGGCTGTGCAGTTCTCAGAGTCCCCCAGTAGTGCCAGTGCTTCTGGTCCCAGCGCCACAGTGGAGTAGCCAGTGTGGACCAGAGCATCGCATCGTGCAGGAGGGAGCTTGTTAGAAATGCAGAGTGTTGGCCTGGTTTCAGATCTGCTGAATCAGAATCTTCCATTTTAACAAGATCTCTGAAAGATTTGTACATGCATTAAAGTTGGGAAAGTACTTTGGGTTTGGGCATGGAAGTCAAGATTATTAAACACTTAGAAAACACTCGTGTTGAATTGGAAGTGGGGGCCAGCATTTTTGTATCTTGAGGAAACTCATTTTCTACTAAATGTTTGTGAGGAAACTCATTTTCTACTAAATGTTTGTGTCTAGGGTATAAAATTGTAAAGTATAATAAGGAATGCATAACCAAAAACTGTTTAGATACACAGAAGATTTATTATAGCAGCACAACTCAAGATTCACCAGATGCTCTAGTAACTCCTTCAAATGAGAAGTAATTAGTTTTCATATACACGGTTTCTAAATCCTTTTTTAGGAAGAGACTACACAATTTTGTAGCTGTCATTTGCAAAACTTAGAGGAGCCAATATTTCATGTGATCTTCAACAAAATGCAAAACAGAGTAACATGTTTCATTGCTGTGAAAGTAGGATGTGAATAAAGCTTTAAAAAGTCTTCTTAGCCGGGGCTTCCCTGGTGGTGCACTGGTTGAGAGTCCGCCTGCCGGTGCAGGGGACACGGGTTTGTGCCCCGGTCCGGGAAGATCCCGCATGCCACGGAGCGTCAGGGCCCGTGAGCCATGGCCGCTGAGCCTGTGCGTCCGGAGCCTGTGCTCCGCAACGGGAGAGGCCACAGCAGTGAGAGGCCCGCGTACCGCAAAAGAAAAAACAAAAAAAAAGTCTTCTTAGTTGGACATAAATGTATGGAATGATTTCATATGGTGTCTAAGCTGTTGTTTCATATTAAATGACACTGTGTCTTCCACAAACTCTTGGTATTCTAGAAAAATCACAGGCATACATGATACAGGTTTTGCTCACCTGTGAAATTTTTTGAATATGCTGTAAGCATGGATATTTGATATGATCATGATTTGGGATTATAGAGCTATTAATTCAGTTAAAACATTTATGTGGAGTAGATTATATGCAAGGGATTGTTGTGAGTTACAAATATATCATCACTTACTTCCTGCCCTTAAGACTTTCCCTATTGCCTGTCTTACCCTCCCCCCCCCCACACCCCCCTCACTGGCTCCTTCCTCTGGCTCCTCCTTCACCTTTGGCTTAACAGATACTTATACTTTTCTCCAGTATTTCATCCTAGATTGTTCTTCTCATCTTTGCTCATTTTCCTTGTGAGTTCACATCTATGCCTGTGACTTCACCTACTCTACAAGAGCACAGACTCTGAGTTTGGTATCCCAGCTTCAAAACTGACTAGCTGTGGAATTTTGGAGAAGTTACTTAACTTCTCTGTACAGCAGTTTCCCCATCTATACAATGGGGTGCAGTAGTTGCTATCTCAATGAAAAGGATGAAGATTAAGCGAATTAATATTTGAAAAGGGCCTGGCACATAATGTTCACGATATAAGTGTTGACCCCTTGAAACCTAACTGCTAACCTCACTACCTGGATATCCCACACTTACCTCAAACTTCTATTATGTTTAAAACAGAACTCATTTTTTAAAAAAAATTATTTATTTTTAATATTTATTTATTTTCTTTTTATTATTTTTTTGGCTGCTTAGGGTCTTAGTTGTGGCACGCAGGATCTTTGTTGAGGCATGCGGGATCTTTCATTGCTGCGCTTGGGCTTCTCTCTAGTTGTGGCATGTGGGTTTTCTCTCTCTAGTTGTGGCACATGGGCTCCAGGACATGTGGGCTCTGTAGTTTGCGGCACGTGGGCTCTAGTTGATGAGTGCGAGTTCAGTAGTTGGGGCATGCAGGCTTTGTTGCCCCCTGGCATGTGGGATCTTAGTTCCCCAACCAAGGATTGAACCCCCGTCCCCTGCATTGGAAGGCGGATTCTTTACCACTGGACCACCAGGGAAGTCCCCGGAACTTGTTTTTATTTATTTATTTTAAAATACATTTATGTATGTATGTATGTATGTATGTATGTATGTAGGTATGTATGTATGTATGTATGTATGTATGGCTGCTCTGGGTCTTCGTTGCTGCCTGCGGGCTTTCTCTAGTTGCGGTGAGCGGCGGCTACTCTTTGTTATGGTGCACAGGCTTCTCATTGCGATGGCTTCTCTTGTTGCAGAGCTAGGGCTCTCGGCGCACGGGCTTCAGTAGTTGTGGCTCACGGGCTCTAGAGTGCAGGCTCAGTAGTTGTGGTGCACGGGCTTAGTTGCTCCGCGGCATGTGGGATCTTCCCGGACCAGGGCTAGAACCCGTGTCCCTTGCGTTGGCAGGAGGACTCTTAGCTACTGCGCCACCAGGGAGGTCCCCGGAACTCATTATTAAACGTGCTCTTCCTGTTAAATTCCCTATCCTAGTTAATGACTCTGGCTACAGCCATCTAAATTGCCAAGTCAGAAACTTACAAGTAATTCTGTGCCATTTTTTTCCTTCCCCTCAAAAGCTCTATCTGACTGGGCCCTGGTGTTCTGTCTAACTCTACCATTGTAACTTGCATTCATACCGTTTCTGTCTCCACTACTGCTGCGTTAGTTCACGTGTTCATCATCTTCATCCAAAACTATGTCTTTAGTCAGCCTCGTCCTTTTGCCTCCCTCCCTGCCCCTCTGCAGTCGACCCCTGCACTGCTCCATTCATTCGAGAAGCAAATCTGATCCATTTTGTATTGCTTCCTAGGCTTAAAATCATTAAATGCCTTCCTGTTGCCAGCAGGTTAAAATTCAACCTCCTTAAAGCTGTGGCTCTCGAACATGGGTGGTTTTGCCCCCAGGGGACAGGAGTCAAGGTGGTTTATTTGGGTTTTTTTTTTTTTTTTTTGCTGTTTTGTTTTGTTTTTGTTTTTTCTGTTGGCGCAACTGGGGAGGAGGTTGCTACTGACATCTAGTGGGTAGAGGCCAGAGATATTGCTAAATATCCTGTAATACACAGGACAGCAAAGAATTATCCAGCCCCAAGTGTCATCGTGCTGGGGCTGAGGAGCCTTGTCTTAGAGTGTGCCTTGTCTGCCCAGCTGGCTCTACTCAGCTCCTCCATGGCGGGCCAGGAGTCACACAGCCAGTTTCTGGCCCAGGGGCTAGTTTCTGGGGTAGGAACGGAGAGGAGAGGGCAGGGAAAGGAAGAATATCACATGTTAGAAATATGGATTCTCTCAGAGAAGGTGTCAGGGAGAGAGAACTTCAGAGTCTTGCCCTGGCCAGTGTAGTTGCTTGTGACACACTTGCCTGAAGCTTTAAGTCTCGTTGCTCAAGCAGAGTAGTAATTACTGGAGATAAAAGATTTGTCTTAGATTTCTTTGCATCACTTTACGAGAGTAGCTGTTAGTAGGTACACAAGAGAATTTTAATAAATACCTAGCCACTGATTCTTAGAAGATGGGCGGGCATCTGGGATTGAAGCTTAGTTGTGGCACCCATCATTCTGAGACTTAACCTAAATTGATTCATCCCATTTTGCAGATATCTGCTGCTGCTTAAAACTAGTGAAGTTGATGACAGTGCACATTACGGAAAGCTTTATGGTCTTTCAAACTTTCTGAGAATCAAATAATAAAAAACATAGATTTTAATTAAAGCTATTTAATTACAGTGCTGGTTTTGTTTTTTGTTTTTGTTTTTGGGGTTTTTTTGTTTGTTTGTTTGCTTTTTGTTTGTATTTTTGCTGCGGTACACGGGCCTCTCACTGTTGTGGCCTCTCCCGTTGCGGAGCACAGGCTCCGGAGGCGCAGGCCCAGCGACCACGGCCCACGGGCCCAGCCGCTCCGCGGCATGTGGGATCCTCCCGGACCTGGGCACGAACCCGCGTCCCGTGCATCGGCAGTCAGACTCTTAACCACAGCGTCACCAGGGAAGCCCTTTATTTGTGTGGGGGCTTTTTTGGTAAAATCTAATCTTGTAATTTAAGAACTTTTAAATACTTCAGTTCATAATTTATGCTTACACGTTTTCTAACTGTTAATAGCCACTAGTGGTGAACATATACTCTTCAGGTTTTAACCAGGTTCACTGCTGTCCATCTTGTCTTTGGCTAGCCCCAGGCTGGCAGTTTATGTAAGGTGCCTTGTTCTGCTCTACACGTGTAATGGTACGTATTGTAGTCACCCAGCCTTTTTCTGAAGACTACAAAAACACAGCTTGCCTTATTTAACTCTGGGTGGTTAATTCCTCTATTTTGGACAAATATAGATGTTTCAGAATGTCCCATGAGTCAAAGAAAGTTGGACAATTTGCTTTTAATTAATACCTCCTAGTATTAGCTTACCACATCAGGCTTCCTCACTTTTGTCCCCACTGAATGAAGTCTTCAGGAGTTGATTTTTTTTCTGAACCAAATAATATGTTGAACCGAAAAATACAAGAGAATGTTACGAAGCAAAATGGCCTGTTTGTTGTTGGGATACATTTATATTATACAATGTAAAATATTCAGATATAGTAACATGTCTGGTTATTTCTCTTGTTTGAGAAATAACCAATATTTAAGAAATATTGGTTATTTCTTGGTTTTGATATTTCAGGAATACTATCTTATTTTCTTTTATTTATTTTTATTTATTTATTTATTTATTTTGGTGGTACGCAAGCCTCTCACTGTTGTGGCCCCTCCCGCTGCGGAGCACAGGCTCCGGACGCGCAGGCCCAGCGGCCATGGCTCACGGGCCCAGCCGCTCCGCGGCATGCGGGATCCTCCCGGACCGGGGCACGAACCCGTGTCTCCTGCATCGGCAGGCAGACTCTCAACCACTGCGCCACCAGGGAAGCCCTGTCTTATTTTAAAAATAAGGTCCATTTAATGATAAATTCGTACCTATCACCTTTAGTGTTTCATCACTTCTCTCTCTTTTGTTACATTTAAGACTGGTAAAAGTCTGGAGGCTTATATAATTTAAGGTGTTGGTGTTGCACAGCTGACAAGTGGCTATGCAGACACTTGGCTGACAAGTTTGTCCAGATTAAAAGCCCATGCCTATTCCACTGCACTGTCATGGAGAAACTGGCAGGACATTATTAATGAGAGTAATTCACCTGCCATGGCACCATCAATCCAAACTCTCTGGGGTTTTCTGAAACAGATGGTTCTCTGCAATCTAGGGTAGCCAAACCCTTGTTGATTATTCAGTTTGCTGCCCCCCACCCCTCATTCCAACTTCCTTCCAGTATAGCTAAACCCCTAAAGTTATAGTAGCGAAGACTGGGTCTTTCTTTCTTTCCTCCTCCCTCCCTCCCTCCCTCCCTTCCTTCCTTCCTTTTCTCTCTCTTTCTTTCTTGAACTGGCTAGATGAGAAAGGTATGGATGTGTCAGGTATTGCAATACAAAGTGTATGGGTACTTTCTGGAAAATAAACATGGAAAAAAGGACAAGAACTGTATATATTTCAGCCTGAAATTTAATATTTTTCTTACATCTAATCCTTGATGTTACATTTTTTTAAACTTTTTGCCAGAATTTACTTATTTATTTATTGAATAAATAAATTTATTTATTTCTGGCTGCGTTGGGTCTTCGTTGCTGCGCCCGGGCTTTTCTCTGGTTGCAGCGAGCGGGGGCTACTCTTCCTTGTGGTGCACGGGCTTCTCATTGCAGTGGCTTCTCTTGTTGCGGAGCTCTAGGCGCGCGGACTTCAGTAGTTGTGGCTTGCGGGCTCTAGAGCGCAGGGAGTAGTTGTGGCTCACGGGCTTAGTTGCTCCGTGGCATGTGGGATCTTCCCGGACCAGGGCTCGAACCCATGTTCCCTACGTTGGCAGGCGGATTCTTAATCACTGCGCCACCAGGGAAGTCCCTGATGTTAGATTTTATTTTTAATTCAATAAGTACGTACTGAGCTTTTGCTGTAAGCATACCACTGCCAAAGTCCTCTTTAGTTTCATATTTGTTTATATTTTAATTTCAGACAATTGCCATTCATTGTATCTAGAAATTAAGTGTTATAGTCATGTTGGTTTTATTTTTTAACACTTAATTCAGTTTCAACCTCGTATCATTTTCTGATTTCATTGTAGTTAGGAAATTGTTTCTTCTTTTTTTTTTAACGTTTTTATTGGAGTATAATTGCTTTACAATGGTGTGTTAGTTTCTGCTTTATAACAAAGTGAATCAGTTATACATATACATATATCCCCATAGCTCTTCCCTCTTGCGTCTCCCTCCCTCCCACGCACCCTCCCTATCCCACCCTTCTAGCTGGTCACAAAGCACCGAGCTGATCTCCCTGTGCTATGCCACTGCTTCCCAGTAGCTATCTATTTTACATTTGGTGGTGTATATATGTCAGTGCTACTCTCACTTCGTCCCAGCTTACCCTTCCCCCTCCCCGTTTCCTCAAGTCCATTCTCTAGTAGGTCTGTGTCTTTATTCCCGTCTTGCCCCTAAGTATTTTTTTTTTGGTTTTTTTTTAAGATTCCATATATATGTGTTAGCCTACAGCATTTGTTTTTCTCTTTCTGACTTACTTCACTCTGTATGGCAAACTGTAGGTCCATCCACCTCACTACAAATAACTTAATTTCGTTCCTTTTTATGGCTAATATTCCATTGTATATATGTGCCACATCTTCTTTATCCATTCTTCTGTCGATGGACACTTAGGTTGCTTCCATCTCCTGGCTATTATAAATAGAGCTGCAGTGAACATTGTGGTACATGACTCTTTTTGAATTATGATTTCCTCAGGGTGTATGCCCAGTAGTGGGATTGCTGGGTCATATGGTAGTTCTATTTTTAGTTTTTTAAGGAACCTCCATACTGTTCTCCATAGTGGCTGTATCAGTTTACATTCCCACCAACAGTGCAAGAGGGTTCCCTTTTCTCCACACCCTCTCCAGCATTTATTGTTTGTAGATTTTTTGATGATGGCCACTCTGACCAGTGTGAGATGATATCGCATTGTAGTTTTGATTTGCATTTCTCTAATGATTAATGATGTTGAGCATTCTTTCATGTGTTTGTTGGCAATCTGTATATCTTCTTTGGAGAAACGTCTGTTTAATTCTTCTGCCCATTTTTGGATTCGGTTTGGATTCGGTTGGAAGATTTTTAATCACAGTTTCAATATCAGTGCTTGTGATTGGTCTGTTCATATTTTAACACTAGGAATTTGTTTCTTTAGGGAAGGAGTTATGTGATATTAAGAGTTATGGGCTTCCCTGGTGGCGCAGTGGTTGAGAGTCTGCCTGCCGATGCAGGGGACACGGGTTCGTGCCCCGGTCCGGGAAGATCCCACATGCCGCGGAGCGGCTGGGCCCGTGAGCCATGGCCGCTGAGCCTGCGCGTCCAGAGCCTGTGCTCCGCAATGGGAGAGGCCGCAACAGTTAGAAGCCCGCGTACGGCAAAAAAAAAATAGGAGTTATAACAAGTAGCTCAGTTTTGTTTCTAAAATCTTGTTAAGTTGTTTAATTTCTGTTTTCCATCTCTAAGATGATGTGTGATACCTACTTCATTGTAGTGTTGTGAGAGTTAATAATGGCTTATAACGTCTTTTGTATCTGTATTATAACATTTTGAAGTAATTTTAATCTAAAAATAAATCTAGATAACATCCTTACAGAAACTTTCTTGCTCTCTAGAAATTGGGCAAGGAATTGGGCAGAGAGTCAGAATATTCCTAGATTCCGATTCCTAGCCCAAAGGATCATCGAATTGCCTGTATTTCCCAAATATTTCCCTCAATGAACAGCTCATTGAATATAAATGGGGAGTTTTTGTTTTGTTTTTAAGATGGGGAGTTTTTAATGATAGTGTTTTATTTTGGATTGGTTGGAGGTCTAAGCAGTGATTTTGCAGTTTAAGTATTTCTTTTAAACTTATGTGATTTATTTTTTAAAAGACAGGGTTAACTTTTTCTTGCCCAGTGCCTGGGCCATAAAGTAGTTCCAGTTTCTCCATTGCTTTTGGTCTTTGCTGATCCTTGTTTGCTCTTGACAAAGCAGTAGCCAAGAAAGGAAGGAGGAATGTTTTGCCTTAAAAATCCGCTTCCTAAAAAAAACACAAAAAAACACAAATCTGGCTTCCTGCACTTCCTACAGCCAGTGATACTTTGAAGGTAGCTACATTTTTCAGGAAAACCTGTGACATGGTTTGCTTTTCAGCTTAGCCCTTTCTTTAGAAGTTATATTGAGAGCATTTAGACAGCTCCCAGTTGAAAATTCGTAAGTGTTCAATAGAAAATTTCTAACTGTTCAGAGATTATTATTATACAACAAAGGGACTTGGTAGACTTGATGGGACATGTGAAATGTTAATAATTTGAAGTTTAGTTTCAGTTTAGACTGCTGGCACATTCAAAATGTCAATTTTTAAAGAAGCATCTCATACATTTATCTGAATTTTGATTTCTTATAAGTTAAGACCTTTGTGGACAAAATTGTCACATGGGAAAGTAAACATTAAAATAATTGGCATAGAGCTTTATAAAGTGTCACATTCATATTATAGAGGTAATGGGAGGGTTCATACCTTGTCCTCTTAGCCATGAATTATTAAGCCCCCATTTCGGTCTACTACTGTGAAGAATCTGAGACTTTTACCCTACTCTCAAGCTAACAGATTAGCCTGCCAAAGTTTTGAGGATCCTCTTAGAGACTCAAGATTGCTGGGTCAGAGACAAAGGACAGTTTATTGCTCACAGTAGTGTGAGCCAGAGTATCATCATTTTCTTGTGTGGTTCCCCATGCCCACCGGGCACTGTGACCAGGGTCAGATGACATCTGCACATTGCAGTGGCTTGCATTAGTGGAGAGAACCCTGAGCTTAGGAAACCCCATCTTTTATAATAGGCTTCAAGCAAACCTGCCCAAACTTTGCTTTGGATGGAGATACCTTTCATATATTTGGTAGCAGCAAACTGCCCTCTGCTTTAGAGGGAGTCACTATCTCTACTTTGCACATCTGTTCACTCTACAGAATTCATGAAAAGAGAATCCAGAGCACAAGGCTGCTAATGCCTCTGCTTTCAAGATGTACAGAAACACCAGAGACCCATGGGGAACTCTCCCTATAGTCTTAGTACCTAGTTAGGCCTTTCTGTTGCCAATTGGAAAAACCTGTCACCAAGTCATTAAGGTAGCTAGTTGATGCTGTTCTAGCTAATGCATGGGATTTATGTATCTTAGAAGAAGTAGTAAAGGACTGACTGGCCTCACTAGCCTCTGCTTTGTCTACGTGTCATAATGAGTCTCCCGCTTAGGTGTCAGTGTCATTAATGCAATCCTTAAAGCCTTGTTTCTGAGTGGCTTTGACATAACCCCAATATTTTTGTATTAAACACAAATCATAAAATTTTAGGTTTGGAAGGGCCTTTAAAGAACATCCAAGAGAAGTTTGCACATTTTACATATGGAAATATTGACACCTAGATTTATTATGTGACTTGTCTAAGTGAACACTATTGCAGAAGCAGACGTAGAAATCAAGCCTCCCAGCTCCTTGCCTAATATTCTTCCCAGAACAAAAGAGAAAAAAGGTGTGTGTTCACGTACACATCTTCTCTCTCTCTCTCTCCCTTTCTCTTTTACATAGTTGTGATACCTGATACGTTTAAAATGCTAAGCCAGGTAAGAGAAATGAAATGACTTAATAAAGCATTTTCTTTCTTGATGAATTGCACATGCTTCACGGACTTTGTAAAAAGCACCTTTCCAAGACAAGGAAACAAGCATTGTGCTAACAGGAGAAATGAGAGTAAACAGAAGGATAAAGAGATTTTAAATGACTCACGTGTCCCATATAAACACATGCAGAATCGGATGTACCTGAGACGGGGACCCACAGGGAAGGGAGGATGCGTCTTTAGGTAGGAGGATAGTTGGGAAAAGGTAGCTGCCGCAAAGGTAGGTAAATACTCCCTGTCAGCAATACTGATGAGTATTCTGAGCGTTTAACATTCGTTTATTCATTTAATGGGCCTCGATTTCCTCATTTACAAAATGGGAATATCCTCTTAGGACTGCCGTGAGGAATAAATGGGCTATTATACGTAAAGCACTTAGAATAGAGTCTTTTCAATAGCAATCACCTAGGAATTATCAGAGGAAAAAAAAATCTTGCTCGTTAGAGGACAGACAGCACCACGTCTTGCTTGTGGTGGCTCAGTCGGTATTGGGACGAATGATGAAATTCTGACACTCTAACTGGATTAAAAGAAAAAGAGTTAAAATCTACAGCTCTAGATGAAGAGGAAACAACATGCCATATAGACCGCCTTTGTTATTTTTGTTTTTTTGTATGGCTGGTATCTGCCATATGCTACATACTAGGCCCTATACAACATGTTACTTGTGTTATCTGATGATGTGGGTATTATTATTTCCATTTTATAGTGAAGAAACTAGATTTCAAAGAAGTAATTTCTTTAAGGTCACCTTGCTGGACAGTGACAGCGACAGTGACAGTGCTGGGGTTTAAGCCTTCATCTGTCCTCCATCCACAATACCTCCTTCCATTGTCAAATGCTTCTTGTAAATGAGGTTTTAAACTAAAAGCATGCAAATAATTTGTGTACAAGGATTTTAATATCGCATCCTGCCCTGGGTGAGCTGCTTCTGACCTTTCTAAGCATGTGATCCCCTTGCTGACATATTTTTAAAAACTGTTGACTATCTTTTAGTAACTGAGAAGATTCCAGAGTGAACTGTGGAGTCTCACATACCTTGTGATACTGTAGCAGCTTTTCTCATTTGGGGTTCTGTGCGGGAGTCAAGCCCTGTGGAGAATGATACGAGTGACAGTTTTTTCAGTTCTTCCAAGGGTGGCACATAGACCACACCTCCCTAAACATGTAGCAGAGAATTTGATCGATTACCAGATTTACACCTTCTTAGGAACTCTGGTTGAAAAAGATCTGAAGGGCTTTTTGGGGTTGAAACACATAAGTTAAGAAAAACTACTATAGGAACCCAGTGATGTTTTTCCATCTAAAATGTGCCTGTTTTCTTACCTTCATTAGTCAAACATGAAGATCATCCTGAAGCCCAGGAACATTTGTATATTATTTACTTGATGAATTTTCATGACCCCATTAGTTCTGACAATTCAGAAGTGTACACAACCCTGTCATTATTTACTGCTATAAACATAATCATGGTACCTTTGTACATAAGGTAATCAAAGACCTTCATATCATTACACATTTCCCATTTAGAATCATTCAGTCTTAAATAAATCACTGGGATTCTACATATACCCTCGGAGAAACTAGAGTAACTGGGTTCTAATAATGTTTTCTTCATGGAGTGTTTTGTAACACGATTGTGATTTTTTAAAACAAGGGTCGGTATTTTGGGGTCATTTAATCGTTTATCAAATATTTTGTACGTCTGCTTGTGTTAGACATTGCTGGTCATTGGAGGTTTGCATCATATATTTGTGCTCTGCTTTCAAAGAGCTTCTCATCTGGCCGAGGCAGTGGGTTAACAGTCATCGATCGGGCAGCGTGAGTAGCACGCTGACGACAGGGCGACAAGGCAGAGAGCAGACAGCTAACCTGAACACCACTGCGCCCTTCACTGGTAAGGTGATGCTTGCGTTATCTGAAGCGGTGAGCAGTCTACCCTCTTTTATATTGGTGATAAGGGAGACAGTTCTTTTCTCCACCTGTCTTGCTCTCCCTAAACTTCCTTTAGAAGCCCTAGGTAAGATTTCATTTATATAAATATAGCTCCCATTTAGCTACCTACAGAAAAACTCACAAAACTTAACTTCATCTAACTCGATTCCTATAGGAAGGTGATAAAATTTTTTTTAAATATGTATTAAAATAAAAACTACTACTGCAGAAGCCATCTGGCAAGCTGACCTTAGAGCAACTTTATTTTCCTATTCAGAAAACTTTTCAGCTTGTGTTACAGTTGTCACGTTATTGGAATACTCATGTGACTTTAAAATTTGGTTTGACTAAAGATGCAGATTACATCAGCACTTCCCAGGTGGAATGGGATGGGAAGGGGCAAGGAAAGCGTGTGGTGTGTGTTGTTGTGGGAAAACTACTAGCGTAGAAAGTGACTTGTTGAACCTGTGAATCTGTAAATTATCAAATTAGCTAGAGTCAGTGGACAAACTTAAGTATCATTTAAAGACTTTTCAAATAAGTGACCAATGTTTTCCTTTTTAATTTGGAAATTTCAAAACGTATTTAAAGAGCATACTATAATGAACCTGTAGGTTCCCATCACTGAGCTTCAACAAATATATCAATTCATGACCAGCATTATTTTGTTTATACCTCTACCTTTTCCTCCTTATTTTGAAGTAATTTCTGACATTTCATCTATCAAAATTGCATTATGTTAAAGGATGAGTTTTTATGACAGTCTGTTATGATTTGGTCCCTCCACAAGTGGTAGAGAGAAAAATAAAATCAGTGTTACCACTGTCATTCAAATATGGACATTAGCCATATTTCTGGTTCTTAGTCATTTAGAATCCTGTTCAGTTTAGGACTTACTCTGTGTCACACACAGTGCTTGCCATTGTTATTTGGAGACTGTCCAAGTGTGACTATAGCCCTGTATGTGGTACATAATTCCTACTTTATAGATGAGGAAACTGAGGCTCAGAGAGGCTGGGAAACTGATTCAGGACCAGACAGCTCATAGTGTGATGGAGCTGAAATTGGAATCCTTGAGTAACCCTAGCCTAGAAGTGTTCTTTCTTCTCTTTATGGCAGACCTGACATTGATAAATACTGAAAAGGAAAAACAGATGTCAGCCACTTTAAACTCAAGTTCTCAGTTATGAATGAGTGAAATGTCTACTGTACAGAGTTACTACAGTCTTTTTTCTTGAATCACACCTGTGCAGAGGTTCTCAAAGTGTACTTCACAGACCACAGCGGTTCCATGGGGTCTAAACCATTTTTTATAATAGGACGTCATAAGCCGTTTCCACTGTGCTGACATTTGCACCAGGGTTGTGAAAGCTACATTGGGGTAAAACTGCTGGTGCCTTAAGCATAAATCAAGGCAGTGGCACCAAACTATACTGGGAATCACTATATTTTCCACAATCACATGCTTGCAGTGGGGAAAAAAAAAAGCCACTTTTGCTTAATGTCCTTGATGAAACAGTAAAAATGATTAGTTGTAATAAATCTTGATCCTTGAATCCATGTCTTTGTAATATTCTATGTGATGAAATGAAGTTCACATGAAAACAGTTCCACTGCATACTAAACTACAGCGATTATGTGTGTGATTGAGTTGTGAGCTAAACTAGCCCTTTTTTTGATAGGATACAATTTTTCCATGAAAGAATGAGTGACAGTCTGTGGTTATTTAGACTATACAGACGTTTTCTTGAAAATTAATAAAGTGAGCCTGTCACTTCAAGAAGACAGCTGCTGGTGTTGGTCGCCAATGATAAAATTGGAACTTACAAGCAAAAATTAGAATTTTAAAAAACTTGTTTTGGCACCATGAGTTTGACAGCTTCCCAATAATTAAAGACTTTTGTGATGACACTGATGATTATATTAATAAATGTGGGATTTTTTGGATACTGTATGATGCAATGTGTCGACATTTGGAAGATCTTTATAACTCAATGAAGTGGTATTTTCATAAGAGAATTTTGATTCTCAAAAAGTTGACTTCCACTCTTGGTCTGAATTGACTCCTTTTAACCTCTTTGCCTTAATTCCAACATCTTCGAAAGACGCTAATATAATTGAGACTATGGAAAGAAAGTTATTTCATTTTGTGAAGAAGTTTAATGTTTCAACCTTCGCTTATTATTGTCTTTTTGTGCAGCATGATTAATGCAGTCTGTTTCTTGTGACTGGCACAAGAGTCATGAAATTAACAACTTTTCCTTGAATGCTTGTGTATATAAACTTACCATGTAAAAAGATTACACCACTCAAAAAAATAATGAAGTGGTATATTTCAAATGACCAGTGCATGAAGTTACAAATTATGCATGAGTGAAAAGATTCATTAAAAGTATACAAAATAGACTAATGATGAATCTTAATGCAACAGACTCAAAAAGCTTTTTGTTATGGTGTCTGATTCTACCTTTTTACCTATCTTTAAGAAACTACCTCTTGTTTTATTGTAGTATCAAAGAAGAGTATCTGCAATTTTCTGTAAAGGGCATTAAAAGACTGCTCCTTTTCCCAAGTCCGTATCTTTTTGAGGCTGCATTTTCTTCATATGCTTCAGCCAAAACACATATAGCATGAGACTGACTTCAGAAGCAGGAATGAGCATCTGTTTTCTGTTAAGCCAGACAGTAAAAAGATCTGCAGAAATAGAAAATAATGCTTCTCTTCATCACATTTTCTTTTGGTTTGGAAAAGAGTTGTCTCTCATTAAATATTTATGTTAATGTGTAATGTGTTCATTATTATATTTAAATGAATTAATAAGTCTTTTAAATTTTTTTCAGTTTCATTTCTACTATAGTTAATGTTTGTAGGTATATTCCACATACAAAAAAGTTCTTTGGGGTCCTCAGTAATTTTTTAAGAGTCTAAAGGAGCCCTGACATAAGTTTAAGAACCACTGTTCTAATGCCCTTTCAGAGGAAGGGGTAGAGATAGTGAATGTGAGCGTGCCTGTATCTCAGAGGTCACTGTACATACTTTTAAATATCTATTTCTGAATTAATTATACCCTTACTTCCTTCCATCAGTATAATCAGTAGTTAGCTGTGTTGGGCTTCCCTGATGGCGCGGTGGTTGAGAGTCTGCCTGCCGATGCAGGGGATGCGGGTTTGTGCCCCGGTCCAGGAGGATCCCACATGCCGCGGAGCGGCTGGGCCCGTGAGCCATGGCCGCTGGGCCTGCGCGTCTGGAGCCTGTGCTCCACAACGGGAGAGGTCACAACAGTGAGAGGCCCATGTACAGCAAAAAAAAAAAAGTTAGCTATGTTTGTATTATTCGTGCTTCCATTTAATAAATATCTGTTGAGAACTCAGTTATCAGAGGTTGGAAGAGAAAGGGGATATACAGAATATATAAATCATGTTTATTCCCTGTAAGAGGACATGGTTCCTATCTCTAAAAGTCGTAAGATGGAGGGAGTTCCCTGGTGGTCCAATGGTTAGGATTCGGTGCTTTCACCGCCGAGGGCCCTGGTTCAATCTCTGGTTGGGGAACTAAGCCATGCAGCGTGGCCCGCCCCTCCCAAAAGTGCTAAGATGGAGATGTTACTGTACTAAATTGTCTTTTAAGTTTATTGCTCGTCTTGCCAGGGTGTGGCTATAAAATAAATTTGTTTTGGTTGTTTATTGCTTATGTAACAAACCACCCCAAAACTAAGTGGTTTAAAACAACAATGTATATAATTCTCTCTCCCATTGCTGTGGATTGATTGCTTAGCCGAGTGATACTCACTCCAAGTTTCTCACATGCTTGCAGTCACACAGCAGCTGGGCTGGATATCCAGTGTGACCCAGTCTCCTGGCTGGCAGGTGATGCCAGTTGTCAGCTGGGGGGGTCTGTTTAGACAGTGACTGGAGCACCTCATTTTTCCCATGTGACCTGTCCACAAAGTTTGGTCTTCTCACCAGTTCCCAAGAGGGATGCTCCCAAGAATGAACATCCCAAGAGTGACAGAAACTAAGGTTTCTTATGACCTAGCTCAGCTGTCTCGCTTTCACCACATTTTACTGGTCCAAAGCGGGTCACCGGACCAACACAGATTGGAGAGGAGGGGACCACAAATGACATAAACTCTGGGAGGCTTGGTTCATTTGTGGCCGTCTTTGGATACTAGCTTCCACAAGACTGTCATAAATTATTACACAGTGTAGCTGAAGAAATGAACAAGTTTTTTTTTTTTTTTTTGCGGTATGCGGGCCTCTCACTGTTGTGGCCTCTCCCATTGCGGAGCACAGGCTCCGGACGCGCAGGCTCAGTAGCCATGGCTCACGGGCCCAGCCTCTCCACGGCATGTGGGATCTTCCCGGACCGGGGCACGAACCCGTGTCCCCTGCATTGGCAGGTGGACTCTCAACCACTGTGCCACCAGGGAAGCCCATGAGCAAGTATTTTCGTTCTCAAATTCTAGGCTTAAGGTAAATGTCTAGATTTCTATTCAAAAGAGAAAATTGGGCCTCCCTGGTGGCGCAGTGGTTGAGAGTCCGCCTGCCGATGCAGGGGATACGGGTTCGTGCCCCGGTCTGGGAGGATCCCATATGCCGCGGAGCGGCTGGGCCCGTGAGCCATGGCCGCTGGGCCTGCGTGTCCGGAGCCTGTGCTCCGCAACGGGAGAGGCCACAACAGTGAGAGGCCCACATACCGCAAAAAAAAAAAAAAAAAAAAAAAAAAAAAAAAAGAGAAAATTAAGCTGAATCTGTTCAAATGCTAAGAGTTCTCTCCCCTGACTTTTGCCTGTATTTGGTTTCTTTTGTTCAGAGGAAATGCCCACTTTGCGTAATGGTGTCTTTACTTACACCAAGTGGGCGAAATTCCTGTCCTGTAAATGCTTGTGGGGCTGCACTTGCTGGTTACTGAGCGGCTGTCGACAGCCAGCGCTTGGCTTTGGGCTGAGAAAATGTAGGGCTCTGTTACCCTGTGGCAGCGTGACTGGCCCGAGGGGCACTCCAATGATGGCAGCTGCAGAAGTCCTATATAAGGGAGCTTGAGTGGCAGCATTAAATTTGGAGGGTGGAGCTTAGAGATTGTTTGGAGGTGGAATTTGTACAGCGGTTGCACTGTCTCCAGCCGATTATGTGTTTGCTGTGGCTTTGAGACCTGGCTGAAGGACATCTGATGGGGGAATGCTTTAGCTAAAGCTCCCCTTGGTGGTGCTGTTGCGCTATCAACTTCCAAAGAAAACATCTTTCGGTGCCAGTTTTTTTTAGCAAACATTTTATTGTTCATCTAAGGTGCACCAGGCCCTGTGCTAGGCTTAGGGGAACTAAGACGTGGTTATTGTTCTCATAGTCTAATCCTTGCCATTCACTTTCTTGACATTTTCTGGAAAGTGAAAAAATAATACCTAATTGAATTCAAGCCAGGCCCATAACTACCTGTAGATGCTCTGAAGGTAGTAACCAATTTGCCTAAAGATGATGTATTCACAAAGTTTAAAAGTTTTTAAGTTAAAAACTTATCAGAGTTTTTAAGGGTATCAGAGCCCTTAACTAAACTTTAAAATGCTTAATTTCACTCTTATAAGAAAAATGCAATTTAAAACTTCACTGAGATTGCCACTTTCCACCCATCAGATTAGAAAAATCTGTTTTTATGGTTACGTGGAAACAGACACTGGAGTGTAAATTGGTACAAACTCCTATGAAGAACAATGTGGCAATATGTGAACAAATTCTAAATACATTACCCTGTGACATAACAGTCATTCCTGCATTTTTCCAAATATCAATGTACAAGTTTATTTTGGCAGTATTTTTTAATAATACGAAAAGGTTAGAAACAACTCAAGTATCCATCCGTAGAGACTTATTTCAGTAAATATGGTACACTGATACAGTGGACAGCATGTAGCTTTTAAAAAAAAAAACAAAAAAAACCCAGTAAGGGTACTGATAGGAGGCTTTCCAAGATATATTATGTGAAAAAGCAAGTCATGGTTTCCTTGCTTTCCTCTGTTTCAGTTACCTGTGGTCAACTATGGGCCGAAAATATTAAATGGAAAATTCTAGAAATAAACAATTTATAAGTTTTAAATTGTGTGCCATTCTTGTACCGTCCCACCCAGGACATCCCTTTCTCCAGTGTATCACTTAGTAGCCACATTGTGTGTGTGTGTGTGTGTGTGTCCGCTATGTTGCGAGGATATAGTTCCGTAGCATGACAGCTTCAAAATATCATTGAGTTTATCCAGTAAAATTAATAATGTCACGTATTGGATATTTAAGGTGTTGGCACACATGCATATACATACACATACAGCTCTGGAAAGAAAATCCTTGCGTGTGCCTGAGGGACAGTGCATGGTAGTGGTTAGCAGTCACACTGGAGCTGCCGCTTGCTAGCTGTGTGATCCTGGACAAGTTACCTAACCTTGCTGTGGGTATATCTGTAAAATGTGGATTAAAATAATTCCTATTTTATACCATTGTTGTGAGGATTAAATCAGTAAAAATATGAAAACCTTTTAGAACAATGTTTAGCACATTTAAGTGTTAGCTAGCCTCTTCTCTCCAAATATGGGGATAAAATGGCAGACTTGGTTCTGAGTGACTATTACTGTTCATTATTAATGACCCTCAAAACTCTTCACAGACATTTGTTTGTAGCTGGTCCTTTAGGTACTCTCCCCTATAGTGATCCCTGGGGTCACAAGCAGGAGGCCCTTATGGATAATTTGCATGAAGATACCCAGAATGAGCAGCTGCAGAGGAGTTCTTCACTTCAAAGAGGTGAATCTAAGTTGTGCTCCCAAATCTCAGGTGTGTCTTACGCCTCATTATGTATCAGGGAGAGTGGTTCAGCTTCTTTCTGGGGAGAGCACGTTGAAAGTGGGTGATGCCGGATTCCTCATTCACCTTGCTAGATGATGTGAGCAAAGAGAAGACCTGGTTGGACTAACCTGACTCTGCTTGGTTATGTGCTGTGTTCTCCCACCACCTCAGAGGCTACGTAGTTGCCTTTGGGGGCAGTCAGTTCACATTTTCCCATCTCCTTAGATTACTATTTTTAAGTTTTTATGTTCTTTCTTATTTATTGTTAATTAGCTTCTAGAATTCATCCCTGCCTGTTTTCCTTCCTGAGTCGCACCATTTACAAAGCAGTTTCTTCTTTCCACATATTGGTTCTCTTGAAGTGGGATATACTTGATCACATTGAAGTAGTTTTGAAATACAAATAACATGACTGAGAATGGCTGTTGATAAATATTTTTTTCATTTATGTACTAATGGATATTTCACAGACCACCCTCATAGAAAGGAGAAACTGGAAGTCCTTTCTGATAGGTTTTAAAAGAAGGTTTTAATTTTTAGATTATCTAAAAGTGACACCTGAAATGTGAATAAAGCATTCCACAACCAAAAAATTTTTTAACTAAATTTTCAAGTCTTTTACACAGATTCTGTTTTCCTCATGTCTAGAATCAAATGTTTCATGTTAAGATTGAATTATCTTAAACAGATTCTGTTTGCAGAAGTCTTTGCTTCCTTATGAAGAAAAATAGTGTGAAGATTTTATAGTAGTATGTGTTTTTTATATTACAGTTACGAAATGGAGTATTTTGTGATAATTAAAAGATTTAGGTATTTTTTCAAGCCATAGATACATTTTTTTCTTTCACAGCGATATATAGTACTTACTTGAAATTGTGTTTTTCTTTCCTACCAAACTATTTGTATCTATTTTGCTCATGTATACTGTATCCATAAGTAGTTACTAATCCTGACTGGTCTAGACATTGATAGTGATGTAATCTTATGCCATTTTGTTTAGACTTTCTTAAAATTGGATCATATACTAAGTATTATGAAGTTTGAAGTAATGATATATCTGTTACAAATAAAAAAGTGAAAATAAACCTCATTGAGGACTGTCTAACTATTGTCATTGCCTATGTAAAGTGTTCACAGCTTGAAATAGTATTTCACTTTAGCCTCTTCCACTTTATAGCAGTTGATAATGATGCTGTGCTAGGTTGAAAGGATTTCGTCAAGTATATCAGTCAAATTTAGGTTCAACTGTGAGTAACTGAAAAACTGACAATCCTAGTAGTTTAAAGAAGAAAGAATTTTATTTTTCTCCAGGTAAAAGTCCAAAGCAGACCTTCAGGGCTGACAAGGAGGCTCTACTACAGGAAGTCTGTGTGAGTTTCCTTTATCTGCTGTAACAAATCACCACAAGCTTAACTCCCGAAGACAACACAAATGTATTATCTCACAGTTCTGTAGGTCAGAAGTCTGGCTTGGCTCAGCTGGTAACTCTGCTCCAGATTTCACAAGGCCTAAGTCAAGTTGTTGGTCTGCTGGCCTCACCAACAGCCTTCTCCTGAGAAGGAGGCTCTGGGAGAATCTGCTTCTAGATTCCAGGTTGTTGGCAAAACTGGTTCCTTATGGTGGTAGAACTGAGGTTCCCATTTCCTTGTTGATACTCAGCTAGGAGCTGCACTTAGCTCCAGTAGCTTCTCTCTGGTCCTTGTACTTGGGCCCCTGCATCTCAGAGCCTAATGGCACATCGGATGGCTCACATGCTTGAGATCTCTTTTATTCTTTTGCCGCGCCCCCCTGACTCTAGCCAGAGAAAGTTCATTGCTTTTAAAGGCTCATGTGATTAGATTGGGCGTATCTGGATGGTCTGGAGTAATCTCCCTATTTTAAGATCTGTAGTCTTCATTACGTATGCACGTTCCCCTTTGACTTGTAACATATGCACAGGTCCCAGGGGTTAGGGCATGGGCATCTTTGGGTAAATCCCTTTCATTGTACCTCCACCATCCCTAGGGTCTGATCTTCCTTCTTACGGTCCCAGTCAGCATCTGAGTTTAAGCCACAGAACAGAGGAGGAGACAAAGAATAAAAGGTGAGGCAAGGCACCAGGTGACTCTTAAGGAAGGTTCCCAGAAGCTGCCTCAATATCTAGTAAGCCAGAACCTAGTCACTTGACCACATGGCGCAGCAGTGGAAGCTGAGAAGTGTAGTTTTTATTCACTGCAGCCATGTGCTCTGCTAAAAGAATCTTTTGCTATAGAAGGGAAAAAGCGGACCACTGGGGAACAGCCAACAGTTATATTTTGCCAATTACTGGAAAACAAGAAACTAGGGATTATAGTAGCACAACTACCATATTTAAGAGTCGGGCAGCAGTGGCTTCCTGGGTGAGTTAAAGGCCCTTAGGGGCAGATTGAAGCAAAATCCTTAAATAAGCAGTGTAACGTGACAGCAGAGTACCAAGTTTCGATACCTAGAAGAGCATCTAGTCTGGATTTATTTGTCTGTTGTTGTGTACCAGGCACAGTGCTTTTACAGAGTGGGTTTTAGTAAGTACTTTTGGAATGAATAAAAAATGTTACTACTCATGTGGCACTTGCTTGGAGTAAGATTCTTCCATAAAGCTACAGTGAATCCAGCTGTTCTGTGGAAATACATTCTAGAAATCCCCTCAGTATATCACCCATCCGTCCATTTTTGCATTATGTGAGTCCTTAATTCCTACAACATTTAAGTATCTTATCTACTGAAAAAAATGTGAAAGTGTAGTTTAGGAATAAGAAATTCGGTTTCAATTCAGTAGAATTTCTATAAGGCCAACTGTAAAATAATAAAGGAAGTGATAAGTTGCTCAAAGTGCTGTAGGAACATAGAAGGAAGGGGAGAGTAATTCTAACCTAGGATAAAATGGAAGACTCCATGAAGTACCTGACAGTCAATTGCAAAAGTATGAATAATATTTCAACAGGTAAAGGCCGGGAAATGGGAAAATCATATGTGTAACTAAAAAATGTCAATGGGCTGACAAGGAAGAAGAATTCCAAGAAGTATTTAGAACTGCCTGTTATTATAGAAGAATTACTTGTTTTTTATTTTATATCAATGAATATTTACTTCGGAACTTTTCTGGTCTGCAACCTCTAGTCCTTTTCCTGTTAGCAGAAGTAAAATCAGATACAGACACTATTTTAGGAGCCATGTTGATGCAGCCCTCTTCAAGACTAGTCAGTACTGTAATCTGCATTTGGACTTTGACTAAGGTTCTTCTGGTAATTTTTCAGCTCTAGATGTGCTAGTACAATATGAGGCTTTTTAATGGCTGTTTAATGTCATTATCTTTGGATCTAGACTGCCACTAATTCAAAGGAACTGGACACAAATAAATTCACCCCACCCTGCTCTGTTTTGCAAAGTGGGCATGCTGACGCTAATAACTAAAAGGGGTGTGGTAGCTTTCATACGTTTCAGTATCTTTCACATTGAACAGTGTAGCAATGACCTACATTTCAGCTTGACCTGGGAAAAGGCTAAGATAACTTAAGCTATTCAACAGTGGCTACATACCTTTGGAGGCAGCATAGAAGAAATTGATGGAAAGTAAAGAACAGCGAGGTCCCTCTCAAATCCAAGATGCTACGGTTCTCCTTTTGTGTTTTATTCACCTGTAGATCTCATGTTTTCCTTGGTGGTGGCCACATGAGCCACCAGGGCTCTCATGCCGCCCTACTCGTCCCAGAGCAGCACTGCTCTACTAGTGTCTGTGTTCCTTGTTGCACTTTCACACCAGATTTTGTTTGAAGAAAGGGTTTCCATTGCTTTAAATATGTGCATGCATACATACCTCCATGAATAAATAACTAAGGTGAAAATGAGAAAACACTTCTTTAAATGAGATAATGAGGTTGATCTTAAGGTTCCTCGAACTTCTCAGAAGGCAGTATATTATTC
This sequence comes from Mesoplodon densirostris, assembly GCF_025265405.1. Classification (NCBI taxonomy): domain Eukaryota; kingdom Metazoa; phylum Chordata; class Mammalia; order Artiodactyla; family Ziphiidae; genus Mesoplodon; species Mesoplodon densirostris. The sequence continues at coordinate 66,083,814 of NC_082675.1, read as the reverse complement.
TAAGGTATGATATCCATCTAAAAGATCTACAAAATGAATATCATACCGTAGAATAATAGCATTTTTAAAGTACCATTAGTGAAGTCAGTGTTTTTTAAAATAAATAATGACTTTATTTGGTAATTTAAACTCTGCATTTTCTTATATACTTAAAATTTAGAAACATTCTCTTTTGTCTTTAATTTATTTCTACCTGTAGGTTATTGAGTTTTTCTACTTGGCTCTATCATTTACTCTCTCTTGTTCTCTGCCTTCCATAGAATTTTTCTATTAAAATATAGAATGTAGATTCTTATGGAGAAAATCTGTTTTCTTAATTATAAGGCATATATCCCAGACTACCAAACCAAGTATACTGAGTGTTTTAAATTAAATATTTAGTGTTTTATTGACTGTTTCCTCTGGCTTCCATTAAGACCTCCAGAAATAATTCTTCTCTAATAAGCCTTTTGTATGTTTTAGGCCAATATGCAGATTGGTATGGAATGAACCATTGCTGTAATACTTAGTGTGTGGTAAGCTTTTCTTGATAACATATCTAACTTCAGTATAGTTCATTTTTGGTGAGATGTTCAGTTTCTATCACAGTAGGAAACACTTGGTTTTTGTTCTCAGTAGACAGTAGTACTTATTTGGGAATAGTAAGAAGTTTTTGATGATGCATGGAATAAGAAACTTTAAAAGTGTGCAGAGATTAAAAAGGGCTTGACATTAAAGGTTTTTACCAAGACAAATGGTCTGTGCTTGAACAGGATATATAGAACTGAGCTTGGAATCTATAACCTAATATTCTTCTTCCCTTGAATACATTTGGTATGTCTGACTAGCAAAGGCTAATATTTCACCATAGATGATTGTTGTTTTTAATTTTTTAGGACAGTTTTAAAAATTGCTTTATTATGTACAGAAAATTTCTCCTTTTTTGTGTATAGCTTTTTGAGTTGACAAACACATATAGTCATGTATCTACCACCATGATTAAGATAAAGAAAAGTTTTATCTCCCTAAAGATTCCCCTGAACGAGTCTATAGTCATACCCTTCCAGTCACCTAAGCCTTATTCTGTTCCCATGTAAGTGAAATCATATGATATGTAGTCTTTTGAGTCTGGCAATTCATCCATGTTGTTGTATCATTCCTTTTTATTACTGAGTAGTATTTCATTGTATGGATACTACAGTTTATCTATTTGTCAGTTGAAGGACATTTGGATTGTTTTCATTTGGGGGCATTTATGCATGAAGCTGCTACAAATATTTGTGTGGAGAATTTTGTGGGAATGTAAGTTTTCATTTCTCTTGGGTAAATGCCTAAGAATGGCATCTTTGGGTTATATAGTAAGTGTATATTTAACTTTATGAGAAACTGCCAAACTCTTTTCCAAAGTGACTGTACCATTTTGCATTCCTACTAGCAGTGTGTGAGTGTTCATTTTCACCAAATAGCTAATAATATCTTTTTGTAAAAGCCATTCTGATAAATACATAGTGGTATCTCATTGTGCTTTTTTTTTTTTTTTTTTTTTTTTTTTTCTTTTTGCGGTATGTGGGCCTCTCACTGTTGTGGCCTCTCCCGTTGCGGAGCACAGGCTCCGGATGCGCAGGCCCAGCGGCCATGGCTCACGGGCCCAGCCGCTCCGCGGCATATGGGATCCTCCCAGACCGGGGCACGAACCCGTATCCCCTGCATCGGCAGGCGGACTCTTAACCACTGCGCCACCAGGGAGGCCCCTCATTGTGCTTTTAATTTGCATTTCCCTGATGATAATAACATTGAGCAGCTTTATGTTCATTTAATTCATAGAACTTCTTATATTCATGTATTCATATAACTCATATTCATATATCTTCTTTGCTGAAAAGTCTATTCATACCTTTTGTCCTTTTTATATTGGGTTGTTTGGCTTTTTGTTTGTTTTGTTTGTTTGTTTGTTTTTGTGGTACGCGGGCCTCTCACTGTTGTGGCCTCTCCCGTTGCGGAGCACAGGCTCCGGACGTGCAGGTTCAGCGGCCACGGCTCACGGGCCCAGCCACTCAGCGGCATGTAGGATTTTCCCGGACCAGGGCACGAACCTGTGTACCCTGCATTGGCAGGCAGACTCTCAACCACTGCGCCACCAGGGAAGCCCGGGTTGTTTGGCTTTTTAATTTTGACTTTTGAGAGTTCTTAATATATTTTAGATATAAAACTCACAGGTGTATGTTTTGCAAATATTCATCTACCAGTCAGTGGGTTGTCTTTTCCCTTAATAGCATCTTTCAAAGAGCAGAATTTTTTTATTTTGATGATGTGATGATGCATATTCTCGTTATTTCCAATTGAATGGACACATCTCGCCCACTGTATTAGCTTCCTAAGGCTGCTGTAACAAAGTACCAGAAATTGGGAGCTTAAAACAACAGAAGTGTATCATCTCACAGTGGTGGAGGCTAAAAATCCGAAACCAAGATGTCAGCAAGGCCGTGTTTCCTCTGAAACTTGTAGGGTAGAATACTTCCTTTTCTCTTCTAGCTTCTGGTGTTTGCTGGCATTCCTTGATAGTATTTGGCTTATAGATGCATCACTTCAGTCTCTGCTTCTGTCATCAAATGGCCATCTTCTCCCTGTATGTTTCTGTCTCCTTTTCTTATACGGACACCAGTCATACTAGATTAAGTGCCCACCCTTCTTCAGTATAACCTCATCTTAACTAATTATGTCTGCAAAACTCCATATCCAAATAAGCGACATGTGGAAGGACCAGCAAGTACCAGGGATTAGGACTTAAACATGTATTTTGGGATGATACAGTTCAATCCATGATACCTACATTATATTTTTCTCCTGATACTTAATTCTTTATAGTCTACGATCTTCTCTTTTGTCCTGTTCGTAACCTCTTATTGTCATAGATTTATTATTATGTCAATTAGTAAATATATGGAATTGTGATAATCTTAGGTAGTTTTTTTTTGTCATTTAATTTTTACGCTGTTTATACCTTGAATCTTCAGCTACACTATAAACTGCCTGATGGGTAACCATTGGTTAATTTTCTTATAGATTACATACCAAAGAGAGATGAGAAGAGTCAAAGAACTAATAACTATTTATTCAGATGCTAGATAAATAAGCACTATGTCACTTCCATCATGATATAGATCTTTCTTGTACCCTGTTTTCTCCTTCTGTGAATTGTCATAAAAACAAAGTACTTTGGTCTGTCTTTCCGTAGTAAGCTTTTTTTTTAAATTGAAATATAGTCGATTTACATTGTTGTGTTACTTTCAGGTGTACAGCAAAGTGATTCAGTTATATATATATATATATATATATATATATATATATATATATATTCTCTTTTTACATTCTCTCCCATTATAGGTTATTACCAGATATTGAGTATAGGTCCCTGTGCTATATAGTAGGTCCTTATTGTTTCTCTATTTTATGTATAGAAGTGTGAATATTTTAATTGCAAACTCCTAATTTATCCCTCCCTCCTCCACTCTCCCCTTTGGTAACCATAAGTTTGTTTTCTATGTCTGTGAGTCTATTTCTGTTTTGTAAATAAGTTCATTTGTATCTTTTTTTTTTTTAGATTCCACCTATAAGTGATAGATGATATTTGTCTTTCTCTGTCTGGCTTACTTCACTTAGTATGATAATCTCTAGGTCCATCCATGTTGCTGCAAATCATAGTAAGCATTTTCCCTCCTTTTTTGATCTCTTTCATCCCATCTTGGCCATTTCCTGTATCCAACAGTTACAACTTTTGTTTTAAAAAAAGCATATGAAGCCTTTTATAAGGCACCTAGCTCTAGAAGTCGGTAGATTGTTGCAAATTTTGATCCAAAATAATGTAAAGAAATTCATAGAATGAATAGAGTGATAGCTAGTAAGGTCTTCAGAACTATTTCAGGATGGCCAGCTCTGAAGTTAATCATGTTGATCCAGTACTTTACTCTATGGAAAGAAAATGAAAAGTTTTTGTTTGTTTGGGGAGGGTGGAAGTGATTAAGACGGTTGAATCTTTTGCACTTCTGCCATGTGGACAAATCATGGAATTCTTTTTAAAAACTTAGAAGTTAGGGCCTTAGAGAGAAATTATTGTGTAAGTTCCTGTTGCTAGTGATTTATAGACCTTTGCTCACTCCTAAGGAAGGAAGTAATTTTATATTTATGGTTATGACTCTGAATCCCAGCCCAGCATACAGTGTGATTGTCAGTGTAGTATAAAATGCACAGAAACCCTCATAAGCAGAGTAACTTGTGGATCATTGAATATGGAACATTAATTTTTGTCAGTTTTCCTCTAGTGAATCAGTAAATATTGTGCTTTCTTAATTCCAGGCATTGTGCTGGGTGCTAGGGAAACAAAAATTCAGGATCTGCCCTCAAAGAGGTTAGGGTTGAGAGAGAAGATAGATATGAAGACAGTTACAAATGCATTTTGTTAAGTTGTGTATTGGCAGTAAGCACAAGGCAAAATGGGAACCTAGAACGGAAAGCACCAGAATGTGCCTGAGGCAGTCAGGGAAAGCCTCACAGGAGAGTCACACTTACAGAATGGAGGAAGGGGAGTTTGCCAAAAGGACAAGGAGATGGAATGAGCATCTCCAGATAGTTGGCAGCAGGTGCAAAGACCCAGAGGCAAAAGAACACATGCCTGTTTTTCCCCCAGGAATAGGTGTCCTGGCGTGTCTGTCAGTTACTGTGGCAGTAAGGCTAATACTTCAGTTAGGCTGATGAGAGCATTGAGCTGGTGAGACTAAGATCAGGCTTTTCATCTCCACCCACCTGCGCCAGTGAGCTTCTTCAATTTCATGATGACCACATTCCTGTAACAGACAACTCCCGTGATCCTTGCCTGCCAGCTCACAGATGTGGGTATAGTGTGTGTCACCACGCCCACGTGGGTGAAAGGTTGAGGGAATGTGGTTCTTCCAGTGTATATCCATAAGCACACTGAAAAATGACTCCAAAATGGTCTTCTGATGATGGGTTATTAGCATAATTTCTATATGTGAAGATTTGTTCTTATTTTTAATGACCTCAATAGATTTTCAACTCTTGATTGTATAGCATTTTATCTTGTGTGTATTTTTCCAGCTCTGCTATAGAAAGGATGTGACATAAATTTTTAATCAGTCTTAATAGAATTGGCCTTTTTTCATGGCTCCAGATTATCTAACTTCACTGATCTAATACTTACGGCATATATGTTGAGAATTAAGACTCAGAACTCAGATTTCTCAGAATAATTTTACAATAGCTGTAAATCTTTCTGTGCCTTTTTGTCAAGAGAGTGTTTGTAAAATATAATGACCATAGAAGTGAACAAGCTTTTTGATGGTCTTAAAATGTGCTGAATATGCTATTTTATACCTATTTCATTGTGAACCCAGTCTTTCTATTACATTCTTAGTGTTTATACCCCAGATTACTTAGTGTAGACAGATGTGTGTGGACTGAGGGACACTTTCTTTTTTTGCGGTATGCGGGCCCCTCACTGCTGTGGCCTCTCCCGTTGCGGAGCACAGGCTCCTGATGCGCAGGCTCAGTGGCCATGGCTCACGGGCCCAGCCACTCCGCGGCATGTGGCATCTTCCCGGACCGGGGCACGAACCCGTGTCCCCTGCATCGGCAGGTGGACTCTCAACCACTGCGCCACCAAGGAAGCCCTGAGGGACACTTTTGAATCTAGTATATAGTCATTATGAATGTCCCCTGAAGACTAGATTTTTGAAAACAAGTGTTTTAATTTCTCAAGATGATGTGTAAAGATAAATTTTTAAAATTTCAGGCTAAGTTCTCTGTCTTTAATAGCTATTTCTGTAATGAGCATGTGCTTAGGTCTTCCTTTCCTTCAATCAACTCCACCACCACTGGAACCAATTTGGAATCTGTGGGTGTCATCGCTTTAACGTGTGCTCTGTCAATCTACCACCTCCCTCGATACAAAGAGGAACATAATGACATATAGAAATGTTTCTTTCAAAATGTAAATTGTAAACAAATCCAATCAAGAAATGGTTTACAAGTAAATTTTCTTTCCTTATGAAATTTCCATCAGTGTTTCCTTCCTCCTAACTCTTAAGTTCATGGGAAGAGAGTGTTAGGAACTTGAAATGAATGTCTGCATTTGTAGATTTTTTTAGACCTTGTTATTAGACCACAAGTAGGGTAGAGAACAGCACACTATTAACACGTTGAAATACAACTTCAGGCCATATAGCATAACTGTGCATTGTTGGGAACAAGCCAGCTCCACATTGCTGCATGGCCATATTGCATACTTGTAGGAGCAAACGTCTATAATGGAGAGCCACGGCGACATTATTATTATTATTATTATTATTTTTTTTTTGCGGTACCTGGGCCTCTCACTGTTGTGGCCTCTCCCGTTGTGGAGCACAGGCTCCGGACGCGCAGGCCCAGCGGCCATGGCTCACGGGCCCAGCCGCTCCGCGGCATGTGGGATCTTCCCGGACCGGGGCACGAACCCGTGTCCCCTGCATCGGCAGGCAGACTCTGAACCACTGCGCCACCAGGGAAGCCCGACATTCTTTTTAAATGGTTGCCTTGTCCACAGTCAAAAGACTTTTTTTTAAAATACATATGCCATGTAAAAAGGAATGCCGGTAATAAATTGATTTGTTTATCCACACCTGTAAATATAGATTGTCACATCATCTTTAAAACAAGGGATGATGTTATACTTAATGAGTACCATGTAAGTTTCCATCAGCTTAGTCTAATATTTTTAGATATTTGGTACATATGACACATAATGTTTACAAAACTTAAAAAAATACATATTTTCAAGTGCCTTATCCCCTTTGCTTTTATAGTATATGAAAATCAGTGCTTTTAACTACTTTGTTTTCTATAAAAAGGAGAATGAGGGCTTCCCTGGTGGCGCAGTGGTTGAGAGTCCGCCTGCCGACGCAGGGGACACGGGTTCGTGCCCCAGTCCGGGAAGGTTCCACATACCGCGGAGCGGCTGGGCCCGTGAGCCATGGCCGTTGAGCCTGTGCGTCCGGAGCCTGTGCTCCGCAACAGGAGAGGCCACAACAGTGAGAGGCCTGCATACTGCAAAAAAAAAAAAAAGAGAGAGAATGAAATTCTGTAAACTGTGATCAAAGGCAAAGTTGAGATTCTCAGAAACATTCTTGGAAATAAAGTTTGCCCCTAAAAGTTAGTATGATTAATCCTATAGATACTACCAAATATATATCTGATTATAACAGATATTTTAAAATCAGGAAGCAAGTACATTTACAAAGACATCATGAAATTGCCATCTAAAATATTTGCCTTTTTTTTTTTACTGCTTCCCCCTACCCTTTTTTATTATTTATTTATTTATTATTTTTACAACTTTATTGGAGTATAATTGCTTCACAATGGTATATTAGTTTCTGCTTTATAACAAAGTGAATCAGTTATACATATACATCTATTCCCATATCCCTTCCCTCTTGCTTCTCCCTCCCTCCCACCCTCCCTATCCCACCCCTCCAGGCCATCACAAAGCGCTGATCTGATCTCCCTGTGCTATGCGGCTGCTTCCCACTAGCTATCTGCCTTACGTTTCCCCTACCCTTTTTTAAATTGAAATGTAGTTGATGTACAGTATTATATGTTATAGGTGTACAGTATAGTGACTCACAATTTTTAAATGTTATACTCCATTTATAGTTGTTATAAAATATTTGCTATATTCCCTGTGTTATACAATATATCCTTGTAGCTTATTTTATAGACAGTAGTTTTTACTCTTAATCCCTTACCACTGTATTGCCCCTCCCCCCTTTCCTCTTGCCACTGGTAACCACTAGTTTGTTCTCCATATCTGTGAGTCTGTTTCTTTTTTTGTTATATTCACTAGTTTGTTGTACTTTTTAGAGTCCACATATAAGTGATATAATGCAGTATTTGTCTTTCTCTGTCTGACTTATTTTACTTAGCATAATACCCTCCAAGTCCATCCATGTTGATGCAAATGGCAAAACTTTATTATTTTTTATGGCTGAGTAGTATTCCATTGCATGTGTGTGTGTGTGTGTGTGTGTGTGTGTGTGTATACCACATCTTTTTTTTTACATCTTTATTGGAGTATAATTGCTTTACAATGGTGTGTTAGTTTCTGCTGTATAACGAAGTGAATCAGCTATACATATACTTATATCCCCATATCTCATCCCTCTTGCGTCTCCCTCCCACCCTCCCTATCACACCCCTCTAGGTGGACACAAAGCACCGAGCTGATCTCCCTGTGCTATGTGGCTGCTTCCCACTAGCTATCTATTTTACATTTGGTAGTGTACATATGTCCATGCCACTCTCTCACTTCGTCCCTTCCCCCTCCCCGAGTCCTCAAGTCCATTCTCTACATCTGCGTCTTTATTCTTGTCCTGCCCCTAGGTTCTTCAGAACCTTTTTTTTTTTGATTCCATATATATGTGTTAGCATACGGTATTTGTTTTTCTCTTTCTGACTTAACTTCACTCTGTATGACAGTCTCTAGGTCCATCCACCTCACTACAAATAACTCCATTTCTTTTTATGGCTGAGTAATATTCCATTGTATATATGTGCCACATCTACTTTATCCATTCATCTGTTGATGGACACTTAGGTTGCTTCCATATCTTGGCAATTGTAAGTAATGCTGCTATGAACATTGGTATGCATGTATCTTTTTACGTTCGTGTTTTTGGTTGTTTTTCACATATATAATCAGGAATGGAATTACTGGGTCATATGGTAGTTCTATTTTTAGTTTTTTGAGAAACCTCCATAGTGTTTTCCACAGTGGCTGCATCAATTTACATACCCACAAACAATGTAGGAGGGTTCACTTTTCTCCATCCTCACCAGCACTTGTTATTTGTGTTCTTTTTGATGATAGCCATTCTGACAGGTGTTAGGTGATAGCTCATTGTGGTTTTTTTTTTAACTTTACAATCTTTTTTTAAAAATTAATTAATTAATTAATTAATTATGTATGGCTGTGTTGGGTCTTCGTTTCTGTGCGAGGGCTTTCTCTAGTTGTGGCAAGTGGGGGCCACTCTTCATCGCAGTGCACGGGCCTCTCACTATTGCGGCCTCTCTCGTTGCGGAGCACAGGCTCCAGACACGCAGGCTCAGTAATTGTGGCTCATGGGCCCAGTTGCTCCGCGGCATGTGGGATCTTCCCAGACCAGGGCTCGAACCCGTGTTCCCTGCCTTGGCAGGCAGACTCTCAACCACTGTGCCACCAGGGAAGCCCTCATTGTGGTTTTGATTTGCATTTCCCTGATGATGAGCAATGTTGAGCATCTTTTCATGTGCCTGTTGGCCATCTGAATGTCCTCTATTTTTTTGGATCTGTCTCCTAAAGCAAAGGAAATAAAAGCAAAAATAAACAAATGGGACCTAATTAAACTTAAAAACTTTTGCACAGCAAAGGAAACCATCAACAAAATGAAAAGACAACTTACTGAATGTGAGAAAATATTTACAAATGATATAACTGATAGGGGGTTAGTATTCAAAATATATAAACAGCTCAAGTAACTTGACATAAAAAAAACAAACAATCCAATTAAAAAATGGGTAGAAGACCTGAAATATTTGCTTATTTTTAAAATTTCTAAAAATGTTCACATTGTAGGTCTTTATTGATGCATTTATATCCCAAAATAAGTAGCTAATTTAGGATGAAAGTGCTTATTAGAAGATTTTTAAATCAGAGAATTTAATTAAATTTCAAGTATCAATGATAGCATAAGGTCTAACTGATTAAAATGTTGTGTTACACTGCAAATCCAGGGGATTTTCTTATTTTGAATTTCTTCAGCAAATGAGAATAAAACAATTCACAGAAAAGAAGTTTATATCATAGTGTTATATTGTTGTTGAAGAAGTCCTTTTTTTATTATTATTACAATCTCTATTACTTTCTAGACCTGGCAGTGGGATATTAGGTCATTTCATCCCTTCTGAGCTAGTACTAGATTGTTCCTTTCAATGTATTTTCCAGTGTTTGGGCCAGTTTGTTAGTCCTTCATACTAGAGATTCTCAGGATCTTCATTGCTGGCAATAGATTTCGCTCCAGGAAAAATGGCTTCTGCTGCCAGGGAGTTAAATGATTCAAGGGCTGTGCTTCCACCACTGCTGTGTAGTTTCCTGACACTTGTCCCAGATTTTATTTTGCTTAATTTTTTGGATATCCTTAGATATCCACACTGTATTGTAAGTTTTATCCTATGTAAAATGATGTGTGTGAGAGCTATTTTTTAAATTTTTTGGTTTGCAGAAATCACCCCTGGCAACTTAATGACATTTAATGCACTTAAATGAGCTAATCAGTGGTATTAAACAGAAGTCTTATATCCAGAGTTGTGTTTTAATGAATGGTATTTTTTTATGTTGCTAACAAAAGGGACTGTTGGTCACCAATGACTTTCATATTGCTAAATCCAGGAGACATTTTCTGTCTTATTTGTCCTCTCAGTTGCATTTGACACTTTTAACTACTCTTTCCTTAAGATAGTCTCTTCTTGGTTTCCTCATCTTCCTTCTGGGTTGATTGGTTTGTTTGTTTTTGCCACTCCTCAAAATTCTGTGCAAGTTTGTCTTCCTCTAGTCTAGCTTTAACATCATCTTATTACACTATTAAATGTTGGCATTTCTCAAGGTCACTCCTAGATCCCCTTCCCTCTACTCCTTTGGTAGGTGATCTCAGCCGCTACCACTTATATGTGGATGACTCCCAAACGCACATCTCCAGGCTAGACCTGTCCTCAGACCTCTGAAACCTTTTGGTCCAATCAGATACATGGTATCACCTTTCAAGTTTCTCAGAGTTATCTCAAACACAACACGTCCAAAATGTAAATCTTGCCCTTTCCCAGCGCTCCCCAGTCCTCTTTCTTGTTCCCTGCCTCAGTGAATGACATCACCTTTTATGTGAGCCTGAAAGCTGGGAGTTATTTTTTGACACCCCCTTTCTCTTACCTGCCACATCCAATTGGGTAGCAAGTCTTGTTAGTAACTCTCTCTCAAATCCATTCACTTCTCTCCTTTACTCCATTGCCTTAGTTCCCTACAGTAACTTCGGAACTGGTCTGTTACCAACTCTTCCCTCAACTGTCCGTAGCCAGACTGATCCTTTCAAAATGCAAATCTTATCCGGTAACTCTTCTGCTTAATAGACTTCAGTTGCTTGCCATTGTTCTTAGGATAAAGACAAAACTCCTGTGTAATCTGGCCCCATTTACCTCTCTTCTCCCACAAGGTCAGCTCCTGCCACACTGTCTTTTACTTGCATAGGATACGTGTTCCCTTTGTTCTGACTTTCACCATTGTTCATATATGTGATGGCTTCATCTCTTGATGATTGACCAAATTAGTTGTTTCATTATAGGCTGCCAGAAGGAAAACTTTTAATTATAATATTACATGCATATTTTTAGGTAGGATTCTTTTCCAGTTAGGTTTAGTTGGAAAGACAGGATTAATGCTTAAATAATTCTTCCCCTTTAAGTGCACTTGTTACCTCCAGTCATAACTAATGCATTTTTGTTTCTTGTTTGTTTTATTTTATTATGATCTCCTTGATCTCTGTCTCTCTCTATATATACATATATAATGTGTTTCAGTGTATATATATTGTGCGTGTGTGTGTGTTTGTGTATGTATATGTGTGTGTGTGTGTATATATATATATATATAATGTGTTTCAATCACTTGCAGAGTAATTTTTCTGATTTCTGTGCCATCTTTGGCCAATAGCAGACCTCGTATGATATTGTCTATATGTCCTTTTGATAGGACCCCATTTGTCTTTGATAGTTTTCTTGCTTCCTTGCTCTTAGGCCAATAAGATGTCTCAGGCCATCTTGCACATTTCCTGTCTCAGACGTAGAAACAGCCATTCTTCTAAGGACTCTGGTTTCTTTTAGTGGGAATGATACTTAGAAACCACAATCTGGCTCGTAGGTGATAGGGGTGCTAATTGCTAAGGAGATTATCATTTCTTTTAGCTCTCTTTAGTGGACAAAGCTAGGAAAATATAAATTCTTGAAAAGGAACTGTTAGTTCTGATTCAAATTTAAGATTATTTAACATAAATTCTGATTTGATTGTTTGAACAGCATTAATATATTTTTCCTCTTTATCCTACTAAATATGTCTCTGTATGTCTGTGTGTCTCTCTCATGTCTGTCTGTCTCTCTCTGTATATATGTATGTATATTTGTTTCAAAATAATGTTAATATTACTACTGTCAGTGAATGAAGTTTAGGATTTTTGGTGCCTCTTTGTCCTTAGAGTATATCTCACTGAGTATGTAGGATCAATTCTACATTTTAAAGTTATACAAAATAATTATTTGTGTAGTTTTATCATCACTTGATATACGGTTAAATTCATTTCAGTTCTCAGTTTGAGGGAATTTTTTCTTTTTGATTTAATTTTAGTTTTTGAAATTATTTTGAGCTGTACTGATAGAATATAATTTTCTCATCATTGCCTGAAACACAACACATCTAATATGATGAGTTCACTTATGTTGCCATATTTTAAGAATCACCAGTGGTGTACCAAGCAGTGGATGATATCAGTGGTTTAGGCAATAAGGGAGTGTATTGTCTATGCCCATAAAGAATTTTAAAACTATAGTAAGACCAACTAAAAATTGGTTTCCATTTTATTATCAATTCTAAATACTATCAGTGAGAAAATACTCCTCTTTGCCTTTCTTTTTTTTTTTTTTTTTTTTTCTTTTTGCGGTATGCGGGCCTCTCACTGTTGTGGCCTCTCCCGTTGCAGAGCACAGGCTCCGGATGCGCAGGCCCAGCGGCCATGGCTCACGGGCCCAGCCGCTCCGCGGCATATGGGATCCTCCCAGACCGGGGCACGAACCCATATCCCCTGCATCGGCGGGCGGACTCTTAACCACTGCGCCACCAGGGAGGCCCTGCCTTTCTTACATTGATGAGAAGGTTATTAATCAATGTGAATGTCCAAAGAAGAGTAATAAGACTGATGAAGAATTTAGAAACTGTAGTTCTTGAAAGATGGAAGAACAGATGTTTAGTATCAATGAGAGAAGAAAAAATTAAGGGGTTCACAGTTTCTTTATACAGTCAAAAGCTATTATGTAGAGAAAAAAGTTAGACTTTGTGTATCTAATTCCAGATGCCATAACTGGGTAAAAATTTAACTTACTTTAAGGAACAATTTTCTAATTGTTACACTTATCTGTGGAATGGGGCTGTCTGTCAAATTAGACAGTTCTCTTTTGCTTGAAGATGTATATAGTAAGAGCAGTATGAACAACTTGCAGGAGTGCTTAGAAGGACATTCTGTTGTGGGTAGAAGACTGGATAAAACGACCTCTTGGGCCCTCCCAGCCCTGTGACTATGAAATCACAGATCCGCATTATCAGGCATCCTCATTTTTCCAGTCCCATCCACTGAAAAAACTCATTATCTTGTTCACGTCTGAGCCCCATTCAGATTTATTAATATCTCTTTCAGTTGAAATAGCAAATGTTTTTATTCAGCTATGGAGTAAAGAATGTAAGTTAGCTCATAATATCATGAAATACTCGAGAAGTTGAGATTGTAGTTCTCCTAGGCATTCATTTCTCAGCTCAGATGTCATTCCATTGGTGAAACCTTTCCGAACAACACAAGTTAGCCCCTCTGGCCCCTCTCCCACCACCCTTGTTCATATTTTCTTTATTTCATTAACTGAAATTTTCTTGTTTTTTTTTTAACTCAATTGTTCTTAGTCTTCCTTCCTATTCAAATGCATGTTCTGTGAGATCAGAGCCCATGTGCATAAAACATCCATATTCCTGTACTCTTGCCATCCCCATCAGCTTTTTTTAAAAAACACATCTTCCAGTGTGATAGCCAAAAATTGGTGTTTCATTCTTGAAATTTTGTTTTTTTAATCACTGGTGAGCGTAAATTGTTTTCAAATGTTTATTGCTTGTATATTTTATGAATTACCAGCATATGCACTTTGTTCACTTATCAGTTGTGTTTTTCATCTTTCATTTATTTATTTTAAAGAGTTCTTTATAGACACAAGGAAAAATTGACTGTCTTATGTTATAAATATATGTGTTAACTTAATTTTATTGATTATTTTGACATTTTAAATGTTTATAAAGTAACATCAATAATCCTTTTTCTTATGGCCACATCTCCCACTTCCCTCTTTTATTCTTCTGGTCCTTTGGTGGATTTTGTTTGATTTGCTATGTAAGAAATATGTCTGTTTGGGGTTTTTTTGGGTTTTTTTTTGTTTCAAATATGTTACTGGTTTTTCTAGACACATATCAAAAAAAATCCCTCTCCCTTCCAAAGTTTAAATGCAACCCTTAGCACATACTAGATTCTGTTTTTTGGTTTTCTTAGCTGTTATACTGATTCATATGTCTGTTTTTCTTCTAGCACTTTTCTGTCCACTTTTATTATTATAGACTTAGTATTTGAATAGCATAAGGTTAAATCCCTCCTAATTACTATTCTTTTTCAAAGTCTTCTTGGCTCTTTTACCTATTTCTTCTTCTACACAGGAGCTCAGTACTTGTAGTTCATAAATCTGGGACATAGGGATCATATGAATGGGCTTCAGGCATTCCATGAAGATCTTGAAATTTTATATAAAATTTTGTGTGTATGTGACCTTCTGCATTTTCCTGTAAGGGGATCCATATCCTTTATTGGCTTTTAAGGCGAACACTTAAATAAAAGAAATTTAGGAATCACTATAAGAGAGTTACACTGTCAAAATCAAACATTCCTATTGTGATTTTTAATCTGTGGAGGATAATGACATTCTTTGTATTTTGTTTTCCCATGCAGAAGCATACTGGTGTGTCTGCATTTATTGAAGACTACTTTTATGCACAATAGTAAATTTTTGTAATTTTCTTCATATTGGTTGTAAACATTTATTATTAACTTAGTTTTCTTGGTATTTTAAATCTACTGGTGAATCTGCTGACAAGCTTTTTCAAAAGAAAGGAAGGGAGGGAGGGAGAAACAAAAATGGAGATTGGAAAGGGATACACAGAATATTCTAGGTAGTCCGTAAAGTTGAACCTGCCCCTGGTAACCTCATTTTTCTGTTGTAATTTTATTGTCAAAGTATTGTAAAATACATTATTAGAAAGCCTGACCCTAGGTTCTTTTTAGAGCATCACTTTTTTGCTTGTAGTTTTGAGGATCTTTTACAGACTTAAATGTTGTTCTAGGACAGAAATTTTCCTATTTTGCTTTGGTGAGGCATAACCATATCAAGTAACATTTCAGAACTATACATTGCATAATCTTGGACATTTTCATGTAAGAAGGCACTGAAGAGAATTTATTTTTTATGGAAGTGCAGCTCTTAAGTAACAGTGACTGTTTTTTATGGGATAGCTCCAGACCACATTTGCTTACTTCCCACACTCTAGTTTTTCTGATGTCCTAAGTTTTAAGTATAGAGGTCAGGATGACATTTTAGGGCTCTAGGTTTGCATTCCATAACCTTAAAATGGATGTTATTCACTATATCAAAAAGGCTAGTTTGGTTTTCTTTATTTTCTTGATTAAAAATAAATAAGTTTTTTGATGTTATAATATTGTATTTGTTTTTTAAAACCTTTTATCTTCAAATTGCAGACTTGGAAAGATAGTATAAAGATTTCTTATTTACCTTTAACTCAAATTCCCAAAATGTTAAAATTTCACATTTGCTGTATCATTGTGTGTCCTATTTTTTTCTGAAACGTTTGAGAATAAGTATATAAACAAGATGTACCTTTACCACCAAGAACTTCAGTGTGTATTTCTTAAAAATAAAAAGATATTTCTCAAAATTAGGAAATTAACATTGAGAAAATACTCTTGTCTAATCTACAGGCACTCACATTTTGTCATTTGCCCCACTAATTTCCTTTCTAGGAAAAAAAAAATATGCCTTTTTATTACCCTAGTCTGGGATCCAGTCCCAGAATCACATACTACATTTAGTTGTCTTCTTTATTCTTCTTTAATCCAGAACAGCCCCTTGGTTTTTCCTCATCTTTCAAAATTTGAAAAACGCAGACCCTTTTTTTTTAGATAAAGAATGCCTCTCAGTTTGGATTTGCCTGATGATTCCGTGTGGTTAGACTTAATCTCTGCTGTGATCATATCAGGAGACACATAAGGTTTACTTTACTGATGTTAATATTCACTGTGATCGCTTGTTTAAGGTGGTGGTGATTCGCGTTTTTAAAGAGCACAATTTTTATGTTTTCTTAAGTTTTTGCTTTCCTTTGGTGGATTGAGTCCTGGAGTCCTTTCTAGGACTCAGTAAAAATATCTATTTAATTGTAAACCTGTTAAAAATTTTTTCTAACCTTACCTTATCTTGGACATTATCAGCATCTTAATAATACTTTTATTTGGGAGAAGTGAGCAGGAATAGGACTTGGAGAACTTCCAGAGCAGATGGGTCCTGGGCTTGGATATTCATTTATAGAGTTAGAAAGCCTCTGGGCCGGAGCATGACAGCATTGTTGGTGGATTCCACTGGGTAGAATTCTTCCATTACTAATTGACAGGATAGTTAACATGTCACTTCTTTATTCTGCAATTTTATCATTTGTTAAATGGGGATTCTTATACCTGTTTTTAGTTACCGTGGTGGAATATGGGGACAAAAAACGTAAGTAGGTCATAAATGTGAAAGTATTTTTTTTCACATTCCTCCTTCATATATTTATGGCTGAAAAACATGAAAATGCTGTTGATTAGTGTTTCTCTATGCACTGATGGCCAACACAGAGATCGCTAGTGCATTTTCCTAGGAGGTCTGTCCTTGACCTGTTTCTATTCAGTGCTTCTATTAATGATTTTCTTAGAAGAAATCATGAGAGATATTCTCAGTTTAGTAGATGACAAAGTCACAGAGTTCATATTCAAAATTATCTTGACATATTAGAATGAAACCAAGCACTGCAAGATGACATTTCCTAATTTAAGTTCCAAAGATCAGTTGTAAAATAAAGGATTGGAAAGATTGTCCTATAATGCGTTACATTTGGTCACCAGCTTAATATGAGCAACTGCTAAAAATCCTAATGTAAACCTATGCTCATCAAAAAAATATTATACTGTTCCATTCATGGAAGGTGATAGTAATATTATCACTGTGTTTTAAGAGTATTTAAAAATTAGAGTATATCTAGAAAAAGGTGACCAAGATGTTGATCTTTTTGTCTTGGCAAGATTTCAATCAGATGCCATATAACTTTTTCAGTAATGATTAGAAGGTATTCTTTTGTGTAAAATGCTGAAGTAAATGCAACATCATATCTTTTTATCTATTTTCATATTTGTACCTTTTGAAACATTTTATTAATTTTATGTAGACTACATGCCTTTAAAATAATTTCATAACTGAAGTCTTGTTCAGCAACCAATAAATATTACTTATCCAGTGGATGCTCATAGAAATTAGTTAATAATGACAACTGAATGTAATTAAAAGCCAATTTTCTGTGCCTTGATTTATATTTAAGGACTACAGATAGAGCTGAATTCAAAATAGCAATTTCAAAGTCTAGGGTCTACTGAATTTTGAATTCATTTTTTACCATTTTTACAATTGCTGTGAAAATATTCAGACAGACTTCATGATACACTTATAAGTGGTTAAAAGGTAATTCCGAAAAGCTAGTTGTGTTGTTTTTTGTTCATTTTTTGGTTTTTTCATACTAAAAGTATGAAGCTAAAAGATTTTTCACACAATGAGAACACATCTGTCACATGGCTGCTGGTCACCTGGGCTATTTCCATTCACTCTCTATTAAAAAATAGTAAAGAATATTTCAAGATGATTAAATTAATAGGAAGGAGCTTCTCTAAATTGAACAGTAGCTCTGTTTTTAAAAATATTTTTAACTATTTCAATCATATGGTTTGAAAAGTTTATTATTTGTTTAGCATATTTGGAAATTATCTTAAAGGCGTATTATTACCAAGGCTACCTTGAAACACTCCTTTTCTTGATTTCTGACAACACTCTTAGATTTTCTTCCTGCTACTCCCTCCCTCCTCCCTCCCTCTCTCTCTCTCTCTCTCTCTCTCTCTCTCTCTCTCTCTCTCACTTGGAAAGGCTGTAACTTCTGGGTCCTGCTTCTATCTCATCACTTTGACTATAGGTGATCTCATACATGCTCTCAGAGTTTTGATTTCCATCTGTGTGTCTATGTCTATATCTACCTGTATCTCTAGGTTAGTTAGTCCACACCTCCTAGCTTCAAACTTACCCATATGCCAACTTTTACTGACATCTCACAACTACAATATCTGATACTGTACATGTTCAAAACCAAACTCATGATCTTTTCCATAAAATCTATCTCTCCTTCAGTTTCTCCTATCTCAGAAAGTCTACTTTCATTCAGTTTCTAATACAGAAATTAGGGAGTTATTCTTGATATCTTCCTCCACTGACATCATCCCCATTCCAATCAGTGTGCAGGTTTTACTGGTTTTACTCTGCCATACCTGTGCTCTAAGCCATCAGCAGTATTTGCCTAAACTATTGTAGTAGCTTCTTACTGGTCTTTGCTTTTCTACTCCTGCCCTTGTCCAGTTTTATCTTTCAACTTTTGCTCCTCTCCAATTTTATCTTTGCATTGCAGAAATGTATCTTATAAAATGTAAATCAGGGACTTCCCTGGTGGCACAGTGGTTAAGAATCTGCCTGCCAGTGCAGAGGACACGGGTTTGAGCCCTGGTCCAGGAAGATCCCACATGCCGCGGAGCAACTAAGCCCATGTGCCACAATTACTGAGCCTGTGCTCTAGAGCCTGCGAGCCACAACTACTGAGCCTGCGTGCCTAGAGCCCATGCTCTGCCACAAGAGAAGCCACCACAGTGAGAAGCCTGCACACCACAAAAGAGAGTAGCCCCTGCTCTCCACAAGAGAAAGCCCGCGCACAGCAATGAAGACCCAATGCAGCCAAAAATAAATAAATAAATTTATTTTAAAATATGTAAATCAGATATAGTGGCTCTCCGTTCAATCCCTTCATTAATTATCCATGATAGGATAAATCTTTTAAAATAGCACATAGCCTGCATGCGCCTACCTTACCTTTGACCATGTATTCACTGTTACAGCAGCTGTACTGAACTTCTTTCAGATCCGTGAACTTGCCTAGATCTCCATGCTTTAGAATATTCCCTCTGATTGAAAGTATCACTCCTGTGCCCCTTTAAATTTTTAAAAATTAATTAGTTATTAATTTATTTCTGTGATACATGAAAATGGCAGAAAGTGCAAACAGTACAAAAGATAAAGAGTGAAAAGTGATTGTCTCCTCCATTCATATTTTCCATATTTTTTTGTATGGTCAAATTGATGTCCTTATTTTTAAATGACTCTCAAGTGTATGGTTTATTTTTTAACTTTCTTGTAGTAGTGTTTTTCTTTCAAGCCTTTGATCAACTTGGAATTTATTTTAAGAGGTGAGGTAGAAAGTCAGCTATATTTTTTTCTAGTTATTTACCCAGTTAACTTAATGTCATTTTTTGAATAACTTATCTGGTTTTCTGTTTTAAAGTGCCACCTTTATCTTATACTAGGTTCCTATCCTATTTGAGTCTCTTCTGGTGTTCTGTCTGCTCATGCACTATACCAAACTGTTTCTGATAATGTCGCTTTAGAGTATTTTTTAATAGGTGGCAGAGCTAATCCCATCTTATAACTCTAGTTTTTCAGAATTTCCTGGCTTTAATTAATTTATTTTTGGCTGCATTGAGTCTTTGCTGCTGCGCACGGGCTTTCTCTGGTTGTGGCGAGCAGGGGCTACTCTTCATTGCGATGCACGGGCTTCTCATTGCGGTGGCTTCTCTTGCTGTGGAGCACGGGCTCTAGGTGCACGGGCTTCAGTAGTTGTAGCACACGGGCTCAGTGATTGTGGCTTGCGGGCTCTAGAACGCAGGCTCAGTAGTTGTGGCACACGGGCTTAGTTGCTCCGCAGCATGTGGGATCTTCCCGGACCAGGGATCAAAGCCGTGTCCCCTGCATTGGCAGGCGGATTCTTAACCACTGCACCAACAGGGAAGTCCCCCACCCCCCTGGCTCTTCTTAAATGTTCAGTTTCCTATATGAACCTTAGAATTAACTTGTCTAGTTTCTCAAAAATCTTACTGATATTTGTGAGGATATAAATTTTTAGATTAACATGTGAACATTTGGTGACTTTACAACCCTAGAGTTTCCTGTCTAAAAAAATTTTTTTTCCATTTTATCGAGTCTAAAATGTTTCCTTACTACCATTTTAAAGATTTCTTCATACATATTTGTACATAACTTTTGACTTATTCTTGAATACTTCATCATTTTTTGTTGTCATTGTAATGGAATCATGGTATTTTTTTAAAAACGGATTGTTTTTTGAACAGAGGAAGGCTATTAATTTTGAGCCCACTCTTTTTGCCACATTCATATATTATTTGTAATAGATTTTTAATTTACTCATGTCCCCTCTTCCCAGCCCACACTCTTTATTTAGCTAACTTGCATTCTTCCTTAAGATGTCAGCTTAAAGTTCACTTTGCAGGAGCCCTTTCTCAACCTCCGCATCTCAAGGAGATCCCCATTTTACTCCTCTTGAAGCATTCTGTACTTTTCCTTTAGAGTGCTTATTGCAGTTCAGAATTTGAAATTATACAGTTTTTGGTGGAATTTTGTTACTGTCTAACATCTGTCTTTCCCTCTATCTTGTAAGCTCTATATGGGTAATAATTGTATGTATTTTCTTCCTCATCCTGTCTTCAATGTTGAGCACTGTTCCTACATGCAGTAGATAGTAGATACTGCTTGGCTTATTAGTTGATTGATTGGTTAGTTGGTTGAATGGATGATTGGATTGTCCATTTGTGGAAATTTCCCTGTTTCTAATCTTTCAGTCTCTTAGTTTTATTTTGAGTTCTACCACACTTTAAAAATCACTGGTTGCCTCCTTGGGAACTTTGATAGACTTTTGGTATGGTTTTTCAGACATGGTTCTCAAAGACAAATAGTCTAGGCATATCAATTAATGATTCACTATTTGGTTAATCGACCTTGATTGATTTGGCATTTTCCTCTTTCAAACTTGTTGTTTTTAAGTGGTCTGAAATGTGATACAAGTGAAATTGCTCTGGCAATAATAATAATAATAATAATAATAATAATAATAATAATAATAAATTCTTACTATTTTACCTTTTTATAATATCACTTCAAAGTTTTGGAGTAATTTAAAACTTTGTACTTTCATGTTGCAATTTGTGGAATTGAGACTTAGATCAAGTACCAACTGTTATAAAGCTGCCAGTGGCTGGGCTGGATCTAGATTTCTAAGTTTTCTGACCCCTAGTATTCCCTCTACCATGGCATCTTCCACATTGCTGTAGTAGTATTACCTGTCTTCCAGGAATGTATTTGTAATACTGCAAAGAGAAAATATCTCACGTCACTTTGCTCTACCAAGGCAAATTTTATATCGTTAACTAATGACATGATATTTTGAGACTTTTCCCTCTGTCAGTATATCTTTTATTCCTTTTAAATAGACTTCTTCTTTAAGAACAGTTTTGGGTTCCCAGCACAGTTGAGCAGATTGTTCAGAGAATTCCCATGTACCCCTGCCTCAACCCTACACTTAGCCTCCCCCACTACCAGCATTCTGTACCAGGGGTGATATTTTTGTTATAATTGATAAACCTACTTGGACACATCATTATCACCCAGACTCCAGAGTTTCCATTAGGTTTCACTCATGGTGTTGTACATTCTGTGAGTTTGGATAAGTGTATAATGTCATGTATCCACCATTATGGTATCATACAGAAGAGTTTCACTGCCCTAAAAATCCTCTGTGCACTGCCTTCCTCCCCACTAACTCCTGGCAACCACTGATCTTTTTACTGTCTCCATGGTTTTGCTTCTTGTAAGAGTGTCATGGAGTTGAAATCATACATTATGTAGCCTTTTCAGATGGGCTTCTTTCACTCAGTAATATGCATATAAGTTTCCTCCATGTCTTTTCATGACTTGATAGCTCATTTTTTTTTTTTAGTGCTGAATAACATTCCACTGTCTGGGTGTACCACAGTTTATTTATCCTTTTACCTACTGAAGGACGTCTTAATGGTTTCCAAGTTTTGGCAGTTATGAAAAAAGCTGATATTAACATCCATGTGCAGGTTTTTGTGTGGACATAAGTTTTCAGCTCATTTGGGTAAAACACCAAGAAACATAATTGCTGGATTATATGGTAAGAGTATGTTTAGTTTTGTAAGAAAGCTAAAACTGTCTTCCAAAGTGGCTGTACCATTTTGCATTCCTATCAGCAATAAGTGAGAATTTCTGTTACTCCACATCCTTGTCAGCATTAGGTGTTGTCAGTATTCTGGATTTTGGCCATTCTCATAGGTATGTAGTGATATCTCGTTGTTTTAATTTGTATTTCCTTCGTAACATATGATGTGGAGCATCTTTTCTTATGCTTATTTGCCATCTGTAAATCTTTGGTGAGGTGTCTGCCTAGGTCTTGTCCATTTTTTTAAAAATCAGGTTGTTTTCTTGTTTTTAATCTTTTTAATATTCTCTTTTACAGTGTTTTTTCTTGGGCACCATCTAGTGAAAATACACAGAAAGCTTTGAGGTCATTGAGAATGATTTATTTTTTCAAAGGAAAACTCCTCTCTTTCTGTTTTTCTCCTTTTACCCTTGTCTTTCAGTTATACCTGCCGCCACTTGCGGAGATATGTTTATGTGTTGGACAAACTGTATTTTCCCCACTCTCACTGTTCTACGCTTCAACATTGCTTCTCGACCCTCAGTGACAATGGAGAGGAACTCTTGTCTTTAACTTGCTCTCACATTCTCAGATCCTATGCTTCCAGGTTATTAACCTATGCTGTCCATTTACTGCATGCTGCATGCTGTATATTGACTGATAATTGCATGCTTTAATGGGATACATGTCAATTAAATGATTAAGGAGGAAATTTATATTTGAAGTGATACTAAATAATTCTTTAAAAAAGTGGCTGGGATTTTTTTTTTTAAAACAAATGTCTTAAGTACTTTGTTATGTTTCATGGGAGAGAGAAAAGCTTTTCGCCACATAGTTGTCATGTAAACTTGACAGAATTTTTCTCTACTTTGCTTCATTTGGAAATGTTTAGGTTTAACTTACAATAGTTGGGAGGGCTCTGTCTGGTTTATATATGAAATTACATATGAATTTTGAGGTCTCTTTCTTGCTCTGCTCGTATAGCTGAGAGCTGGCTGTGAGGCTGCACCCGTGTTTTGATAGAGGCACATTCAGCTGAGCAGGTTTGATTTTATAAGAAGGTAGAAATTATTCATTGGGATTTTGTATTTCTCACTCATTTCATTTACATACAGAGGGGTTATAAAATCAGCAAGTTGCAACGTGTCATAGATGAATCTAGATTAAACTTAATGGAGATGGGAGCAGTAAGAAAGAGACAAGCCATCAATCTCAAGTATCAGAGGAAATCAACTCCTGTTGTTTAGTAGAGGGGCAGTATGACATTACTGCTTTGTACTTGAAGTTGACATTTCTAACACACATTTTCTGTAAGTCAGAGATGACGCACACCAGCACTATACTGTTAGCCAAGTATGATGTCTGAAGGCAGTGTCTTCACTGCCAGTTGATTTAGAGGAAGATGGAAAAAACTCCATGACCACCTTCTAGAAAAGAGAAAGCATTTAGAATTGAAATAGATCTTTTCAGGTGAAGACACATAGGAAAGCTTCAGACTACACAGTATATCTAAGTGAAAACACTTTGATTATTAGGAATTGAAGACAGTGTGACAACTAAGGTGACAGATCCTTTTCTTGGTAGCAGAAAAATTTTAGACTCTCATAACGATGTTGGTCAGACTCTTACTGAGTCAGTAACGACACTTTCAAGAAATGAAAAAAGTCAGATAGAAAAGCAAGTGGAAATAATAGATCAACTCTTATGTGTATAATATAGGAGAATTTATCAAACTAAAGCCAGTGACTTTCAACTGGCTTATAAAGTGAGTGAATATCAGGTAAGTGAATACTCTTTGGACCTGGAGACAGAACTTGTCTGGTTTCAAAGAATGGAGAGAGCAGCTACTAATCATTGAACCTCTGAATTGGACACCATAATTGACCTTGCCCTTGTTTACTAGTGTACTAGTCAGGGTTCTCCAGAGAAACAGAACCAATCAGGGTGTGTGTGTGTGTGGAGAGAGAGAGAGAGAGAGAGAGAGAGAGAGAGAGAATAGTTGAGATTTATTTTAGGGTGAGTCTGAAATTAGGTGGAAATTCAGGTATTGATGTTTCAGTCTTAAATCCTAAATCCATAGGGCAGGACATCAGTCTGGAAACTCAGGCAGGATTTTTATGTTACAGTCTCGAGACAGAATTCCTTCTTCCTCAGGAAACCTCAGTCTTTGCTGATAAGGCCTTCACCCACATTACAGAGGGTAATCTGCTTTCCTTAAAGTGAACTGATTATAAATGTTAATCGCACACCCAAATACCTTCACAGGCACATCTAGACAAGTGTTTGATCAAACAGCTGGACACCATAGCCTAGCCAAGTTGGCACATAAAGTTACCACCACACTGTGCTTCTGTTTTTCTGTGTGTCTTTATGTGCATCGTATCCGTCCTACCAGACTGTGAGCCTCCTGGGAGTGGACACTGAATCTTATTCCTTATTATGCATCTTATAGCACCTCATGCCTGGTGCATTGTTCATTAATACTAGTTGCAGCAGGTTTTACCATCTGCCACGTGTGACAATGTGCGACTGTACTCTGTAGTCACACCCCTCACCTCACAGGAACAGACAGGAGACAGAAATACACAGTCAACTGGGAAGATGAAAGAAAACAGAAGGAAAAGGACGAGGAAGACAAAGCAGGAAGGAACAAAAGTGAAAAGTTGACAGGAGGAAGATGAAGGTACCACGTGGCTAAAGAAAGCAGCGTGCGATTCCCAAGCCCCCTTCAGCTAATTCCTGGCAGAGTTAAGTCCACCCTCAGTTTCTGAGTTGCTATAGCATTTCTTTCCCATTTTCCTTGTCCTCATTCACCACCTTTGCTCAAAGGGCCACCTCAGCCCATCCCTACTCCGGGTCCTTTCTCGTCCTCAGGAGGTTGCTCAGTATTCTTAGCAGAGGTTTAAGGCATCAGTCCTCCAAAGGGACTGTTTTTCAATCCAACGCCCTCGTCAGCACTGAAAAGCCTTTAGGACACGTTGGTAAGGAAATGTCAGGCCCAGGTACCTGGGTAAGGAAACATTCTGATGCCAGGAATACTTGCAGCATTTTTGAAATGCTGCCCCCTTGCAAGCCTGTCTCCTCTCTGACATCTCCCGTCTTCTCTCATCTTGTAACAGGGCGTTTGCATCAGAGGTGTGTGCTGTCTTTTGGCATCCAGTTTCTGCCTGGCCCTGTCTACTTTTCCTCAAGTGCAGAGGTTAGGGCCTTGGGCCCCTCCTCCTCCCCCACTGGCTTAACATCCACCACTTGCAGGCTGAGACAGTGGACAGGAAACGCTTCCATTTGGGACAGACTTCAGAATGTGGGCAGGATTCACATAAAAGGAGACGTCTGGTCACCTTTGTGGCATGTTCATCTGCAAGTGATGAACATCCTGCAAACACAGTGACACGTGGTCAAGTGTGATCTAGTCCCTGCAGTTGAAAGATTTTTCTTTCAACTATGTTGTATGGGAGGATAAACCAAGCCAAATGTCTGAAAGGAGCAATCTCAGACTCAGCTCACAACCTCAAGTAGCTTTGGGTTATGCAGACTGTTTAAAATGTAATTCAATTCCTAGAGAGAAATATAAGCCTATTCCTTAGGAAGGAGCTTTACCTTAGTCTAACACGAATCACTGCGATAGAAATTTCAGTCATTCTACTGTAAACTTCTTTCCAGTGTAAGAGTTCTTTTTATAGCATCCCTGAGAGAGAGCTTCTGGGTGCTTCCTACTTCGGGAGGTGGTAGGGTTCTTGCTGTTTCACTGTTAGAAAGGTTGTCATATGTGAAGTCTGCCTGCCAGTAACTTTCATGTATTGGTCTGGCTCTGCTTGAGAGAAACACATAAATGTATAAACTTTGCTGCTTAGCAGAGGCCTTCAGGTTTTTAAAAACATCTGTCATGACTCCCCTTAAAGTTTTTTCTTTAACTTAAATAGCCTGATTACATTAACCATTACAGAGACAAATGATCTTTAGATTATTCAGCCTTCTTTTTCTCTTTCTGGATAATTATATTTGTCAGCACGTATCACAAAATTTGGTACCCAGAATTGGATGTAATATTCCAGTTGTACTTTATAATTTTGGCCTTTATAAATGAAAACTATATAAATTATAAATCGAATTATAGTTATAAATTATACTCTGTTAATTTGTCCTAAGACAAACTACACATTTTAAAGCAGGCACACCTTAGCTCATGTAAAATTCCCAGATCTTTTTCACCTGAACACACATCTCCTTAGACCTGTTGCACATTTAATTTTTTTTTAACCTAACTGCAGGGCTTTACATTTATTCTTAGTTTAATGTATTGATTTTGGCCCATCTTACTCTTGAGTCAAACCTTATGAAGCTATAAGGCTTTCAGACCTGGTAGCTTCTACTGTTTATCCACACAAGCCTTGAGAGCAACTCTCAGATTACTAACCTAAGAGTTGCCATCTGTAGAAATCAAATTTAGAATTTTGAGTGAGCATTTGAGAATTTTAATTAATCACTAGTAACTACAAGTAAACTATATCCTATCAACTCAGTGGAATATTTTGCACCCATTAAAAATATTATAAGGAAAAATGTGTAGAAATATGGAAAACATCTGGTACAGTGTTAAGTGAAAAAAGTATATAGAGTTATGTACTGCTGTTAATACAACTGTGTAAAATTATATGCACGTGGACAAAAACTAGATAATGTATAAAAATAGTTGTGGAACATTAATAAAAGATATATGACATTTCTTTTAAAAATAAGTTTGCTTATTTTGCAAAATTAACTTTAAAAATTAATTTTAAAATAGTTTTCTTAATTATGCAAATTTAAATTGTAAGTTTCTTCTCTCCCTTTTCTGTGCCCTCTCTCCACTGCCCAAATAAAATCTATGTCTTTGGCTTTTCTTTTTTTTCCCCCTACCAACATAGTATAATGTCATTTTATTAATTGACAAAGACCTGCAGTGTGATTTATGGGAATAGATAGGAGTTCCCTGATCTGTGATCACAGAAAATTTCTCCCATGGCTTATGTTAGAATTTTTATTAATTCGTTATTTTTTCTTTTTGAGAAAAGAAATTTTGGGTCTATAATTCTAAGCACAACATTAAGTCATTTCTCTGTCTAACTGTCAAATTTAGGAGTGCTTTTACCCTATTTGGTATGTCTTTTATATTGTGGTTTAAAAAATCACATCCGGTGCCATTTTATTGCTTTGAAAGGATTGCCTCTTCAATCTAAATCTAAGATAATATTCTAATGAGTTTCCTCAAGAGAGGTTTTTTAAATTAGTAGAACAGTCTTGTCATAGTGTATGCTGTTCACCAAATTTGTAATGAGTAAATATTTGAAGCCATAGTCATAATTTTTCATGCATATGATACTGTCTTAATAATTCTGTTGTGGCTATGTGCTTTATTGATTTTGGTGCCACTTTTGTGGCATGAATGAAATGTATTATCCCACTTAAACCATTACGGTTTCCTTTCGCGTTACATATTCACTACTTGATCTTGTCATCAAGCTTATCCCATTTTCTGTAATGTGGTGTTCAGTCTTAAGACTTATTGCCTTAGTACTCAGTGCTGTATAAATCAAAATAGGACAGGTAAATTCAGATCAGAAAAGTTGGGAGGAATAAACAATAGGCAGTGAAAATTTTTTTAAATCACTATTCTAAATTAGTATGTGTTCTGATCCGGAGATTTGGGGGTTTCTTTTTTCTTCTCAAGATGTATGAGAATGAATCATCGCCGTGCATTCTGGAGAAAAGAGGAGGGCAAAGCTTGACACACCTAGCCACCATCTTTGCTTGGTCTCAGAGCTGAGGTGTAGAGAGCTTTGTCCCACACCCTTCTCTTCGCTTCTGTGACATTACACTCCTGGCTTTCTTCCCACCATTTTGCCATTTCTTTTTAGGTTCTTTTTAAAAATATTAGAATTCCTTAAAGCTTGATCCTAAAGTCTTCCTCTCCTTTCACTTAAACTCTTACTGTAGGCATTTTTGTCCATTTCTATGACTTTCCATGTCATGCAAGTGTCACTACTTCTCAAATGGATACCGCCAGCTGAAATTCTGAGCTCCAGTCCCATACTGTCAGCCGTCTTCACGCTATAATCACCACTCACACCTCTCACGGGCCCCATCTTTCAGGTGAACTCTTAACCTTTCTCCATTAACCTTTTCTTTTAGTCTCCTCCATCTCAGTAAATGGTGTCTCCATCCATCAAGTTACTTATGCCCATCCCATGAAAATCTTCAGCATTTTCATTCCCTCACTCCCTACATCCATCCTGACTCTATTCATTTCATTTCTGTATCCAAAATGTAAGTAGTATCTGCCTTCTTTTCTCTGTGCCCACTGCCAGCCACTCTAGCTCAAACTGTCTTCTCTTACACCTAGACTGAGAAAACCTATCTGGTTTCTCCTCCTCCAGTCTTATCACTCCCGCTCCCACCCCTAATGCCTCCCCTAGCGAGCATGTTCAGGCACTAAATCCAACTACTGCTTTTCCTTGCTCCAAACCCTTCAGTGGATTCCCTTTGCCCTTAGGATGGTACATCCTCTAGCCATACCAGTTCTTTTATTTTCTAGGATTTGCTGACCCTGTTTCCATCTTTAGGCTTTTTACATGCTCTTCCGTGTCTAGAATGTTCTTTCCCCAACTCTGTATTTCTTACACTTGTTACTTCCTCAGATTTTTCCTTATCCCCAAATCCATTGTTATACTTAATATTGTACTATGTTTTCTCTCTCACACACGTTCTTTCTCTCTCTGTCTCTCTCAGAGTAGACTCTAAGCTCCATGAGGGCAGAAAACATATGCTTTTTTATCCGCTAATCCCTAGCACCTAATATCATACTTAAGTATGCAACAGGTGCTTCATATTTGATGAGCATGGATGCTTTTAGTTTATTACAATTAACTTTTTTGCAGACTAGCCCAGTCTAATAATGACCACTTCTTCAGCGATTACTTGACCAGAAGCATTATGATGACAATCCTGTTTTAATGCTACTATATCTTCAAAATGGCATTCAAGGTAGCATCATTAGATAATCAAGTATTCTTGTCATACTTTCTACAGATATGCAGTAAAACTGCCTGCCAAAGGAAGGCTCCTTAATTCTTGAATATGTGAAATTGCATTGCTTTTTTTCTCTCCGTTAAATATTTTACAAATTTTCCACTCACTTTTTGGATTTATATGGTAAACCATGACCATCAAAGCAATATCAACATGGTTTGAAAGATGACTCATAAAAATGCAAAAATATTTTATTTGGTGGCTCTAGCTAAGCAGAAAAAACTCAGAGGAAGCAGTAAGCTTATTTTACATTAAATTTTGTCTCTTGAAATTTAAACATAATACTACACACCATAATCATATACAGCATTTCAAATAATTTGAAGCTAGAATAGTTCTTACAAGCTTTACCACCCTCCCACCGAAAAGTTGTCCTTTGGCATAAATAAATTGTGGAGGCTAGTAGCTGTCATAGTAGTAACAAAATGAAGTTTCAGAAATATAAATAAGAAGTAAAAAAAAAAATCACTGTGTGTATTAAAAATTCTATGTAACTTCCTTTTTAATTCAAAATTACCTAGTAGAAAAGCAAACATATTCATTTTACTATACCTAATTGGAAAAGTTTAAGAAAATATTTTCAGTGTGTTACTTATAAGAATATTTGTAAGATTTATTGAAGATCAACAGTAACATTAAAACCCTTCTCAAAATAAATTGTTATACTAGCATGACATAGTGATTGGCACTAAAATGTCGCCAAGTCACACTGCACAATTTATTGTCCAGAGGGAAGAAATGTAGATTAAGTCAGTAAAATATAACAAAAGATACCTATTAACTAAGTAAAAAAAATTTTTAACTGGTAAATTGGATTTAATGAAAATTAAAATTCTCTGCTCTTCCAAGGACACTGGTAAGAATAATGATTGGGAGAAAATATTCAATGTACATATATGTAAAAACACTTCCAAAAGAAGATATTAAAATGATTAATAAAAAAAGGAAAATTACAAGTTACAGATAAGTAAAATTTTAGTCTAAGAAGGATATCATGAAGATTTTTCCAAATGGAAACAAAACAAGAAAGAAAAGAAACAATAATATGAAATTCATATTTGATCCCCCAAAGTGGTAATAGATCTTTTTTTCCACCAAATGCTCTTGGTATAGATTTCATTAGTAAAGGAGGCACTCAAGTCTTAGTTAATGTACCTGTGATGTGTAGGTGTAACCAGAGTTCCCGAAGATGAACACTCTAAACAGCAAAATTAAAACTTCTCATGCAGTTTAGACAATGCATGGAGGATTTGGAATGGATACAAAATCCCCCAAGTTGGATGCTCTTTCCCTGGGGCTGCCATTTGCAGGGAATTTCATGTACATATTCAGACATGCAGACCTGCATAACTGCTTATTATAGAAATATTCTTGGTTACTGAATGTCTAACAGACTTAAATATACAGGGTTTCCCATATATGGAAGAAAAGTGATTTCACCCATTCTCCATGCCTTGGCACGTCACGATTCCAGGCTTACATTTATTTGACTTCCAGAATTTAAATAGGCAGTGATGTAAATCAGAAGTTAATGTTTCACCTACTGGCAGTAAGTAACTAAATCATTGTACTCATGACGAGAAAGGCAAACCTTTTCAATTTGGCCACAGAGTGGGAATGACATTTACTCTAATCCTATCCCTCTAAGTTAGATTGACAACAAATTTATTTCCATCTTACAAAAAATGAGGAATTGGAGGAGAATATGGAGAAGTTAAATGGTTTGGCAAAGATCACACAAGCTAGAAGTAGAATCCAAGTCTCTGGAGATCAGAGTTTCATCTTACTGAATGTCACAGCATTATAAAGTGAGAAATGCATCTCGCTATATACATGTGCTTAATGAATTGTTCTCAATAGATAGCTCCCCCAATTTAAAAAAAATATATGTTTTGAGATTTTAAATTTTCAGTTCAATCCTGTTTTTTTTTTCAATTTTTAAATAAATATTTATTTATTTATTTTTGGCTGCATTGGGTCTTTGTTGCTGCGTGCAGGCTTTCTCTAGTTGCGGTGAGCAGGGGCTACTCTTCGTTGCGGTGCGCGGGCTTCTCATTGCAGTGGCTTCTCTTGTTGCAGAGCACGGGCTCTAGGTGCAGGGGCTTCAGTAGCTGTGGCTCACAGGCTCTAGAGCTCAGGCTCAGTAGTTGTGGCGCATGGGCTTAGTTGCTTCACGGCATGTGGGCCCTTCCCAGACCAGGGCTCAAACCCATGTCCCCTGCATTGGCAGCTGGATTCTTAACCACTGCACCACCAGCGAAGTCCCTAATCCTGTTATATTTTAAATCTGTTACATTTTAATCTCCATCTTAAAGATTTGATCTGGAATAGGAATTGAAAAGCTAATACTTTTCTTAGGCATTTTTCCATGTGCATTCTTATATTGATCTTAAATTAGAATATATTCCAAGAGGTTGCTGTTTTGCACAACAGTTCTACAAACTAGCTATCTGTAAGAGGCAGTTCATTAAAAATTAATTTTTAAATGAACTTTAGATGTACTGTATGGATTTTCTAAAGGCTGTATATTAAGAGAGTACATACAAAATATTTTCTTTGCCTAGTAGTGGTAATAATAGCTAATATTTATTGAACTCTCTTACTCTGTAATGGACACTGTTGTAATTATTAACTTTTTTTTGATTTATTTATTTTTTATTTTATTTATTTTTGGCTGTGTTGGGTCTTCTTTGCTGTGCACAGGCTTTCTCTAGTTGCAGCAGGTGGGGGCTACTCTTCATTGCGGTACACAGGCTTCTTATTGCAGTGGCTTCTCTTGTTGCAGAGCACGGGCTCTAGGTGCAGGGGCTTCAGTAGTTGTGGCTAGCAGGCTCTAGAGCTCAGGCTTAGTAGTTGTGGCTCACGGGCTTAGTTGCTCCACGGCATGTGGGATCTTCCCGGACCAGGGCTGGAACCCGTGTCCCCTGCATTGGCAGGCGGATTCTTAACCACTGCGCCACCAGGGAAGTCCCTATTAACTATTTTTATCCTCAAAGCAACTCTGTGAGGTATTTAATATTGTTATCTCCATTTTATAGATGAGGAAACTGATGCACAGAGTTGAATACCTTGCCAGAAGATGGTAAAGCCAGTATTGAAACGGAAACTTTGCTAGCTGTAAAAGCTACACTTGTAACCTTATACTGCCTCCCAAGAAGCCTTTTAATAATAGTATGATTTTGTTAAGTAACTTTGCCCTTGAAATCATTTCAGCCCATCTGAGAGCCCAATACAAATCCAATATTATTTGATGATTATACATTTTAAACTATTTATGTTTAAATTCTTGAACTTCTCTACCCACTCAAAATTTCACTTGGAGATAGTTTATAAAACTGGCTAAAATTCAAAATTGAACTGTAGACTGTAGAAACAGAAGAAACTCAAAACTGTATTTCTTGGTCCTCTAAATTCTGTAGGTACCATTTAGTCTGGTTTCTACTCTCTGAACATGCAGTGTCTCCTGTTTTTCAAAGCTACTAATCCTTATAAAAGTTTCATAATGTTGTATCCCAAATGTCTAAGTTAGGTTTTAACTTTTGCTATAGGTTTGATAATTTTTCCTTCTCAAAGTAAAAAAAGATACAAACTATCTCAAAAGGTTTTTAACCAGATTTCACAAAGTAAGCATTTATAGGCATATTTTCAAGGTAACCCCAAAGATATGTTTTACATTTTAGTTACCACTGGGAAAAGAAAAAATAAGTGCAGTTAGCAACTGAGTATAATTTCCAATAGTGACTAAAAGTCTTATAGCTTCCACGTTACTCCTCTGTTTAGTGACCAACAATTGGGTTGTCCTTCTAACGTTGAATAAACAAGCAGAAGCTTTCCTGGGGATTTAGAAGTATAGTTACTATCTATATATGTACATTTTTTTTTACAGGTAACATTTACATCAACTTAAAAATGTTTGTTATTTTTAAGTTTATTCGTGGTGTATCTCATGTTAATACCAGTAATTGCTTTTCCTATGTGCATTTATTCTCAGGTAGCGCATACTAGAAGCCAATAAGAAGCTCAGGTCCCTGTCATGCATGGCAGTAGAAGTTTTACTGTATGGGCTCTACGTCCTGGCGTGCGGTGCCTGTGGCAGCACTGGGAGTCTGGGCAAAGAGCAGTTTGTGTCTTGTTGCAGTGGGTCCACCTTTTAGGGTTTACGTAATGTCCTTCGCTCCTAAACTTCCAAAATCACATTTGAAGATAGGGATGCAACTACATATAGTAACATTTCAGTATCATTTCTATAAAATGTTAGAAAATAAAAGAAAGGTTAACAAATTAATCTAAAACCAGTAAATAAATAGCTACAGGTAAATTTATTTCTGAGTGCGCAGTGAAAAAAGTGCATTTGGGGAATATTGTTCATAGTTCAGCTGATTGTGCAATAGCCTCAAGATTCCTCTCACTGTCCTTCAATGGTCAGGTGGAGAGCATCACTATGGATTAAATACGGGTCAGTAAGACACAATGGGCAATCATCTGTTCTGTGGGCTTTTTAATTCTTGCTGTTTTCTTGTCTTGCATAACGAAATATTACTGTAGCCGGCAAGATATTGAGGCAATGTGTTGTGATAGGAAAGGAAAGGAAAGAGCTTTGATTTTCATTCCTTTTTTTAACATTCTTTCTCAAGAAGCGCTGCCTTGATTTTTGTGCCTGACACTAAGCAGCAAATGCAAGAGGTATCCAAGCTACCAAATTTTGCATGACTCTTGGTGTGACCATGGTAATGTGGTATTTCCTGTTACCATGGTTTAGAGATTTTATTTCACTCTCACTGTCCAGTTTTCTAGTCCCTCCCTTCCTCTTGTGAATATAATAATGACAATAGTAACCTGTTTATATAGTGAATCTATGTACATTAATTACTTGTGGTTCCACTGAAAGGTGATCCACTTGAGCTAGAATCGTGACTAAACTCAGAGGCATTGGTTGCAAACTTGTAAATGTAACTCACGTATATATCTTTTCTTTAAGTGAGACCAAAGTCAGTTTGGCTTCAATTTTCAATGCCTTTTACAGCCAAAATGGTGGTGGTTTTGTTCTGCTGTCATGGGAATATTAGTCCAAACAGTAAAATGAACTCTTAAAATTGTTGCTTTGTTAACTAACTCAGCTCTGGTGTATTTGTAGTCTTGGATTTGAATTTGTTGGCACATGGTTTGAATCACTGCTTTTTATGTATTGGGGAACGTACATACTTATATAAGTCAGTGTTCTTTAACTTGAAAAATTAAAAAGAATCAATAAGTAGCCTTTTCAGAAGGTGATGTGGCCTTATTTACAGCATGTGGAAATTTGACATACCTCCCCATAACCAAAACCATAGAACTCACTTTCCCATCACATGTATTGTAGCATTCTTTAGCATAATGAAGTTATGTATTATGCTATATGTATTATCATGGTATTCCTAATCTGGTTCTGGAGGTGCCTTTTCTGATTTCGTGTATTTACAGAAGCTGATTTTCCCTCTTACACAATCAAATGACATTTCTTCCGATAACCTATACTTGTATAAATGCAGTAGTTATTTCCTTGCTTATTAATATTTGTTATTCAAATATTTTTCTGAGAAGAGTTTAGTTTTCATTTTCTTTTTAGATACATGATCTCATTAAAAATATCTTTTTGGTGTTGTCGTTTCAGCTTTGAATTTTAATTCATTGTTGTTTTAGACAAACTATGATGTTCAAAAGTTACCATATTACCTAGAACTAATTATCTTCCTCCTTAAATGTAAAATACCACTGAAAAAATATGAAAATGAGAGTTATTATACATTAATTCATTAGACTAGTTCACTAAATACCACTAGTCTTTGGCCTAAAAGAGATGGTTTTTCGTGGGACATTTTGTTTTTCTAATTTTTCTCTGTAGCAGATATCTCTGTCCTTATTGTCAGTGTGGATGAACAGAGCTCTGGTGTTCAGGATTGGGCGAGTTGTAGGTGATAGCAGCAGGGTAAGACCAGTGTTCCAATTCACCGATTTTTTTTCCCACGAGACTTAAGAGTAATTTTTTTTATTGTGTATTACCAGTGAATGTGGTCTTCTTTTTGACAATCGTATTATCCACATATCACTTTTTGTCCCTGTATCCTCTAAAAGCAATGGTTCATTTATAATTTTTAGTAAGATCCGTCTGGATTGTGCATTCTTTTTGGTTAATAGATATAGATATATCTAAAAGCCCTACTTTTAAGTTGTGAAGTTTGTCAGGATTCACATACCCTTTGATGTCAGTGAATATGATGAACCTTATAGTAGTGTAATAACAAAAACAATTCAAATTTGAATCTGATGGATTCAGTCCATAAATAGGACAGGTGGGTGCATGGGTGTTCTCAGGTAGGCTTTACTGACTAAAGTGACTCTTAAAAAGCGATTTGAGGAAAGAGATTTGGCGGATTAGTAGGTTGTTCCAAGCGTAGGGAGTGGCATGAAAGAAGATACAGGCAAGAGTAGGCGAGAAAGACAAAAGGTTCATTTAGGAGAAAAGAATGGGGAATGGGACAGGGTGTGGGAGGAGATGAGATCAGACATATAAATTGGGAAAGAGTTGTGGGACCATTTGGAGACAAGAAAAAAGTAGTACTTTAAATGTTGAGAAAGCCAACACTCTGATTAGAAGAAAAGGTCTAATGAACTTACACCCCCAAAAGAAACAGTGATGGCAGTTTACTATGTTTCATTGTTTAATAAGGAAGACAGTGAATGGGTGGAGCAAAAAATGAAGTGATTATTAAGTAGATGACCATATAATTTATCATTCACACCAGGACCCTTAACAGAGTGAAAGGGAACTCTGCCTGATAGTTCCAGTGGGACAAAATGTATAAACTGGGGCTATCCTGGGCAAATCAGGACATATGGTTCTCACATTATTATTGAATATTTACTTGGAGTTCATTCATAGATCACAAAGATAGGAAGCATTAAAATCCTGAGCTTTGAGAGCGTTACACCGTAATATTCCTTAACAAAATAAAGTGTCAGTAGTTGTATTAGATTCTGGCCCTGACTAGCAGGACCCATCACTGAGGTTGATTTATAGACATTGACGTTTCCATGGCGTTTCCATGGCATGATGCTTAGGTGTTGAGTCAGGCCTAGACTTGACTGCTAGTTATTCTTGAGCAAGTAAGATGGAGATTAATAGGGAAACCTGCCTCTCTAGGTTGAGGTCAGATTTAAATGAGATGATGTATGCAAAACACTTAGCACAATGCTAATGTCACATACTAAGCAACCAAATTCTGCTATTATCGTTTTTCCCATGATTACTACAGCCACCATGACTATTTATATATTGGTGGTCAGCATGTTTTCAATTTAAGCTAATTTAAAGTAACAAATACTGATGTTGCTCGTAGCTTTCTGCCTTTTATTTGTAACGATAATTCAGTAATTAAATAAGTTTGGAAAACTATTTTTCATTCCAGCTTTAATATAATACAACTCACATCTCACCTTCTATCTATCTCTGCCAGAGGTAGACAGATTGTCACAGTCATATTATTGAATACAATAACTCTCATTTTGTATTCAGGTAAGTCTTAAAAATGTTTTCAGTAGCTAGCATTGTGGTTTTCAAATCCAGTTCCTGTTCTGCAGCAGACTGCTGGCTGAAGAGTAATCATTTAATTTTCTGTTTTAGGTAAAAAAAAAAAAAAAAAAAAAAAAGAAGTTAAACTTAGTTTTGCTGGGGGTGGGGTGTGGTCTTGGCAACTAAAAATAGTGATGTGTTTTAGATCTTTTATGCTTTAAGTAATTCTTTAGAGAGGTTCTTGAGATTGTTACCAGTAATGCAACTTGAACATGCCCTTCTTTGGTCCACTTACATTTATTATTACTTTTTCCTAGAATGCTCTTTCCCCAGGTATCTACTCAATTCACAGCCTCACTTTCTTCAGGTCTTTACTTAAATATCACTTCCTCAGTGAAGCCTTCTCTGACTACCCCATCCAAAACCAGAGCCCCTCTCCACTTTACGTATTCTTTCTTTAGCTTTATTTTTGTAAAGGACAGTTATTTCAGAAGCACTGTGATCATCCCCATACCTCTGAGATATATATATTGCTGGAGTAATTATAAACTCTAACCTTATAAACCAGGTTATAGAATGTCTGATCTTTTTGGTGTGGAGTGAGTTGTGTGGTAGCAGTGGCTAAGGGTGAAATAGCAGCACTGTTTCAAGTATAGCCCTCCAGAGGGAAGACAGAAATAAATTTCTTTTTAAACAGAAGAGAGAGTTCCTACTGCTGGTCCTTGAGACTCAAGAACGCTAACCTGCCTTCTGATTGGGAGAGAGGAACTGCCTCATCTTAACCACCTCCCTATGTGCATTAGTCAGCTCAGGCTGCCATAACAAAATCTCATAGACTAGGTGGCTTATTTAACAGAAATTTATTTTCTCACACTTCTGGAGACTGCAAGTTGAAGATCAAGGTACTAGCAGGATTGATGTCCGGTGAGGGCTCTGCTCTTGAGTTGCACATGGCTGCCTTCAGGCTGTGTGCTCATGCGAGCTCTCCTTTGTGCCCACCTGGAGGGAGAGGGAGAGGGAGAGGGAGAGGGAGCTCATGTCTCTTCTTAGGAGGACAATAATCCTCTCCGATCAGGGCCCCACCCTTATGACCTCATTTAGCCTTAGTTACTTCCTTACGCCACATACAGCCACACTGGGGGTCAGGGCTTCAACATAGGACTTTTGGAGGGACACATACATTCAGTCCATGACATGCTGCCTCCCAAGTTATTTCTGTTTCTGAGTTTAGTTAATTAAACAACCACTTTTTGAGAATCTTTTAAATACATAGGCACTATGCTAGGTACCAGGGAGGCCAAAGTGAATTATTCCATGCTCAAGAACTTCATATTTTAGTGAGGGAAATAAACATGGATACAACTAACT
Source organism: Mesoplodon densirostris (assembly GCF_025265405.1). NCBI lineage: Eukaryota > Metazoa > Chordata > Mammalia > Artiodactyla > Ziphiidae > Mesoplodon > Mesoplodon densirostris. Next base: position 66,045,505 of record NC_082675.1, on the reverse strand, counting down.
AGAAAATGTGATTGATGTGTTTTCTAAGCTTAAAGAGTGAGTAGAAATTTGCCAGGCAGATTTTTGTAGGAAAGGGTTGTAAAGGCAAAGAGGTTAGTGTGAACAAAGGCATAGTATATTCAGGAAATGATGAGCAGAACAATGAACAGTGTGTGGAATGAAGTAGAGGGTGATGGACTTGAACTAGAAATGGAAAACTGCTTTGTAGTGTTTGTCTTCCCTAATGATGTCACAACATTATCTGAAAAAGTAGAGAGTACCTAGTATGTTGATTTCTACAATGAAGAATAATGAAAAAGACTAGGAATGACTGACACTTATAATCTACAAAGGAGACTAGTTAGTGCAAATAAAGTAGAGTTAGTACAAGGCATGTAATTAGTGGGATTATTTTGAGGGAATACAGTTTCCACACAGATTGAACTAAGTGTGTACTTAGTGTCATATTTGAGAAATCAGAGTGAAATTTAAAATACCGTGATGATTAGAGGTAAGAAGAATTGTACAATCACAGCTTAAGTTAAGTAAGAAAAAATATTAGATTAAAATTCTTTGGTTTTCTCCAGTGTTCCTTAAGTTTCTATATAAAATTTGTAAAACTATGTGTTTTTTTCCTATAAATATTTTAAAATCACTATTCACTTCCCACCAAGATAGAGTAGCAGAGAGTGGATTTACCCTTCTACCTGAAACAACAACAAAACAGACAAAATATATGAAACAGTGGTTTTCAAGACATTGAGCATGAGCCAATAAAAGAACTAATCCCTGAGAGATGGGAAACAAAAGGAAGTGATCCCTGGGAAAATCTCAGTTTAGTATTCTAAGAGAATTTCTTGACCACTGCTCAGAATTATAGCTAATAAATCAACAAGTGGACTCACAAAAAAACCTCAATTAATCCAAAAGAAGACAGAAAAAAAAAAGGAAAAGGGAAAGAAAAAAGAAGAGATGGGACAAATAGAAAACTAACAGCAACATGATAGACATAAACTTAACCCCATCAGTAGCACTGGTCAAAAGCAAGAGGGAGTGGCTTCAGAGCATAGACTCTCCAGGAATAAAGGAAGCCATTTCATAATGATAAAGGAGTCAGTTCATCAAGAGGACTGTTAGAATCCTAAATGTTCGTACCAAATAGATAGAAACTTCAAGATCCATGAAGCAAAACACTGATAAAATTGCAAGGAGAAATAGACAAATCCACAGTTACAGTTGGAGATTTAAATACCTCTTTCTCAATAGTTGATAGAAGGAGTAGACTGAAAATGAGCACAAATATTGAAGACTCAGACAACACTATCAATCAACTTGACCTAATTGATATTTATAGAGTCCTCCAACCAATAACATCCCAGTATACTTTCTTCTCATTTGCACACAGGAACATTTATCAAGAAAGACCATATTCCCAATCAGAACATGCCAGAGCTACGTTCCAGACCATCAGAGTCCTGCTATGACCCTGACTTGTTAATGTGATAAACTTGACTCATGCCACAGTATCAGTGGGTGGAAATGGTTTAAAGTGTTAGCTTGCAGTGATATTGGGGCCTAGACTGGACTTTCTAGGGCCTTATATAAATGCAAAAACTGAACAGAGATATCTTTTCTTTTCCCGCTCTGGCTTAGATACTAAACTTACACATAGATCTCTGAGAGAAAAAACAGGTTAAAAAATAATTCTTTTATCTGGTTTTAAAATTTAAGGAGTTTTTGTTGTTGTTATTGTTTTTGTTTGTCTGTTTGTTTTTACTTTACATTCTCATTTACTAACACTCTAAACTCTAAACCATTTCTTTTAAGTAGAACGTGATTCATGCTGAAATTAATAGTATTTACCTGCTGAAGGCTTTATACTGAAAGGAAAAAAAAGAGGAAATGTATTTCAAGTCTTAGGACATACTAGGTATTTTTTCTGAATATGGTGCTTTTTCTTAAAGGTCTAATTTCTTATTATATTTCATTTAGGTGAGAGATAGAACTTACAGATTTTCCAAATTTAATATTAACTTAGAATAAAACTTATTCACAAATTTTCCCAAAAAAAGACCAAAAAAAGTATTCTGTGCTGTCAAACAAGTCTCAGTGAATTTAAATAAAAGGGTTCCAGTCATGGAAAACATATCCTCTCACCATAAAGGAATCATAATAGAATCAATAATAGAAAGCTCTCTGGGAAATCCCCCAATATTTGGGACTTTAAAAACATACTTCTGAACAACCCATGGATCAGAGGAAATTTAAAAAGTAGTTTAGACTAAATGAAAATACAACAAATCAAAATGTGTGGGATGCCACTAAAGCAATATTGAGAGGGAAATTTATAACTTAAAATGCCTATATTGGAAAAGAAGAGAGGTCTCAAATCAGTGATCCCAATATTCACCTTAAGAAACTAGAAAAAGAAGAGCAGATTAAACCAAAATAAGGAAATGAAAGATAATAATAAAGAGCAGAAATCAATGATATAGAAAACAGAAAAGCAGAAGAGAAAGTCAGTAGAACCAGAAATCATTCCTTGAGAGGATCAATAAAATTGATACACCTCTAGCCATGATTATATGTTCAGTAATTTTATACTGTATCCTGGACATATGAATGTTATGTTGTAGAGACTTTGGATTCTACCATAAACCAACTGATCTATCTCTGATAGAACATATTCTCTTTACTGGAGAATCAGGGATTAAATGGAAATGCATTTATACAAAAATCAAAGATTTTAAATTGGAATGTAAGTATAGTACTGAGCTATCTCAAAACTGGTTTGCCAGGAAAAACACACTTTTTGCTTTGAGTTGTTCTCATAAAATCTTCTTAACCTCTACCCTTGACTTTTCCTGCCGGAGCACATCCCTTTCTTCTAGAACATCCATCTAACCCCAACACAGCCTTGACTCCCGATGCCTTGCTCAGTTTCATGACATGTGGCATTTCCAGTGATTCTCCAAAACAGAAACTACAGTCTGGATTCAGCCCAGAGAGGTACTGTGTTTGATTTTGCACAGTATGTTTAAAAAGTTAGCATTTGTTGCTAAAATATAACAGATAAATGGAATAGCTGATAACGCAGGGCCCACATTTCTCCATGCCAGTAATCAATTGGAACTGACTGGTGGCTTTTTCCTTTGACTCCCTATTAAGTGTTTTTACACTAATTGAATTAATTTAATGATCACAGGAATTCTTGTTCAGTAGCTTTCACCATCATCACCACCACATGTAAGGAAATTGAGTCTCAGAAAAGTTAAGTAACCAAGTTCACATAGCTAGAAAGTGGAGGACTGGTGTTAAAACAGAAGTGTATCTGAATTATTCTAAATGCCTTTCTTTATAAGATCAAAAACAAGGTAATTTTTATCTGGCATTTCAGTTGAAAAATCAATATCCATAAATATTATATGAAGATAGCTATAGAGCCCTGGGTAACAAGTTTATCACATTATTTAAATTGTGCAAGGTTAAAATTTACATTCATCTGTCAGTTTTCCCTAAATTCTTTAAGGCTGGATTTAACCCAGGCTACTTTCTCACTTCTAAAATGTTGACATTTGTTGTTTGTACTGTCCAAATTGGTTATCAGTAGGTAATTGAGAAATATATTCATTTTAAATACTTTAACATGATTCCCTTCCATGAAAATAACAACTAATCACTGCCAGAGAACAAGGATGGGCACTGATGCCTTTAGTTTTTCTGTTTTCAAAAGGAACACAGAATTTAAACTTTACTTTGAATAAAAATTGTTCTTGATTTAGATAACAATTTATATCTTTCATCAAGATACAAATGTCTCTTCCCTGCAAAGATAGACTTGTATATTCTAGCTTAATAAATATTTACTTTTTGTCTGAATAGATTAGATTCTTTAATCCCAGACTGTTTGTGTCTATCTAAATAGTATTGTTATCAGACTAGAGCTAGTATTTCCAGTTTTCCACACACAGACTACTTGACAAATAATTAAATACATCTATTCTACAAAAGTCAATTGGAATTAAATACTAACTTATTCTTTGGGAACATTTATGGCATAGGTCATATACCTTATTCAACTGAAAGTAAGGAAAGTATTAACCTCCCCACTTTAGATTAAATTTTAAAAGAAATTAAACAGGTTCTTGTTCTTAATAAACTATCTTTTCCCTAAAGCTTTCATTTTTAATTGGGCACTGTCCGAGAAAATTAAAATCAGGGACACTCTTTGTATGTCTGCAGTGAATATTGGTCAGATGCTCTTACCAGTTGTAATTACAGTTCAGTGAAAAATCTGTGTGTGGCCCAAAGATATCAAGCTTCAGATTTTAGGTACTTGTAGCAAAGTATAGTCTTGTACATGAAGACATTGTCATTGTTATGGAATAGAAGGAACACTGTATTAGGAGTCACACCAGAATTATTCTGTCTCTTAGTACGCTGTGTGACCTTGGTCAAGTTATGTTTTTCTTCTTTTATTTTTCCTCAAAGCCCAAAGGAGGGAGCTGTAGTATATCTTTACGATCCCACATATAATGTACCGTTGCCTTTCAGTGTGTTGTTAATAGGATTGCATTGTACAGAATATCTCCCAAGAATGGGATTAACTATAGCTATATAGCCAGCAGAGGGAGCACAAGGCATGAATTTATGTCTGGATCTTAGGAAAATTGGGGGATTGGCGGGGTGGGGGTCATATGGTTAAACATTAACCACAGTTCTTGAAACAGAAGATTATTTTTTATCAGGTTATGTTCGACTTGATTTGAGCTATAATTGTGTCTTGAAATGATGACATTTTTACAACTACTGATAGAATTCTACCTCTGTAATTATTGGTAGTTATAATAAAGAGCTGTGTTCTAAAATGACATTTAATAATGGTTATTCGTGAAGATTACTGTGGTTTATATTCTGTATTGTTAAATATATTTAACCAAAAAAATCATAATTTTTATCATATCAGAAATATTCTGGTTGATACTGTAATAACTCTCCTGTTTGAACTTAACCCAGAATTAAAAGGGACTGTGGCTTCAAATATTACAGGCTTTTAAAAGTCCTGTTTAAGTAATACCTCATTTATCTACCATCCCTGGAATTGTGGATTTCCAAATATTTTCCAGGTAACAAAAACATGTTTCATAAAAGTACTATCTTAAAATGGTTTAAAAGTATTTCAGATAAGAGATGTTGCTATTGCAGACTTTCTCGAGTTTTTAAGTACAGGACCTTGTGCACATTTGAGTCCTTTTCTTGATACTTTTGTTGCTGTGAACATGGACTGTTGTACTGAAAAGTAATGGAATTCTGAGTTTGCTCCTACTTTGATGTCAAAACTGTCTTCTCTTTTTTGGTTACGCTATTAACCATTTTGGGAAACCATCCTGGTTTTCCCTTCTTCATTAATTTTATTATTTAGAAGTTTTAGCTGATAATAATTTAGCTTGTTGATAGTTGTGTTAAATCAGACAAATAAGACCTTGAGTTAAGTTCATAGCTTTCGTTTGGGCATTGATAACCACTTCTTGCATGGAAATCTTTTTTTTGGCTGTTTGGATTTTTTTTTTAATCGATCTTTATTGGAGTATAATTGCTTCACAATACTGTGTTCGTTTCTGTTGCACAACAGAGGGAATCGGCCATACGCATACGCATGTCCCCATATGCCCTCCCTCTTGAGCCTCCCTCCCATCCTCCCTATCCCACCCCTCTAGGTCATCGCAAAATACCGAACCCATCTCCCTGTGCTATGCTGCTGCTTCCCACCAGCCAACTGTTTTACATTCGGTAGTGTATACACGTCAGTGCTACTCTCACTTCGCCCCAGCTTCCCCGTCCCACCCCATGTCCTGAAGTCCATTCTCTACGTCTACATCTTTATTGGCTTGGGTTTGTCTCTGCAGGTAGGAAAGGGGGCTGCTCCTCTATTTGAGGATGAGTCACGGTAGAGGAGGGTTTCTTAGGAAGTTACTATGAATACGTATTTGGTTTCTTGGTTATTCTAAAAAAAAGTATTTCTAAACTTTAACTCAAAGTATATTTTATCCACCACCAATCAGTCAGTGGATATTTTTCTTAAAAGGAAAGTGGAGAAGGAAATAACTAAGTCACTGTGTATACATGAGAGGCATTGCAAAGGAGTTGATGAAAGAAAAGAAGAGGAATGGACATCTGTGCCCTTGAAGCTGTGTTCATAAAAGAAATGGAATAAATATACAAGCAAAAGATAAAGGAAGATGTATGTTAAAATGTGTAGAACAAGTATAAATTAGTAATTAAGTACACAAAGGTTGAAAGGAAGTTGAAATAAGAGGATAGAGTTTTTACAAATCTTAAGATTTTTAATAGTAATGAGGCTGACAGATGTTGAGAAAAGGCACTTACTAGTAAAGACCTGTAATTCCAATTAAGACTTCTGTTCCTATAACCCTCCCAAAGACTAATTGTATTTGCTAAATTAAGATTGCGGGCTAAGCAAAAAGAAATCTTGAAGTTCTAGTTGGGATCCTCAAATTAAGGGTCTACCACCATCTTCCTGATGAATTGTTTACAAGAGTAGGTATCCTGGGACTTCCCTGGTGGCGCAGTGGCTAAGAATCCGCCTGCCAATGCAGGGGACACAGGTTCGATCCCTGGTCTGGGAAGATCCACATGCCATGGACAACTAAGCCCGTGGGCCACAACCATTGAAGCCCACGCGCCTAGAGCCCATGCTCCACAACAAGAGAAGCCACCGCAATGAGAAGCCCGCGCAGTGCAAGGAAAAGTGGCCCTCGCTCACCGCAACTAGAGAAAGCCCATGTGCAGCAACGCAGACCCAACGCAGGCAAAAAAGTAAAATAAATAAAAATTTAAAAAAATAATAAGAGTAGGTAGTCTGCATCATTTTCTAAATACAGTTATTAGTGTCATGTTTCCTTTGACTATCTTTGTAAAATCTGACATAGAGTAAACATACTTCATTTGGTAGGTTTCCCCTGGGAGGAAATTTCTTTACACTTAGGAAGTGCCTTACAATTTGTGATAATAACTTATAAACTGTTCATTCTGGCTCCTCTTGTGTTCACTATGAGATAATCCCACTTTTCAAGTGAATATTCTCATTAGATATCATTACAGTCCTAGTTGTTGCCATAAATAAGTGACATTTTGCTACAGAATTTTTGTTTTTAAGTGGATAGGTTTGCTGTCTGCTCGGTGTGCAGTTTTTTTCAAGGGACTAAGAAAGGGTGTCAGAAAAAGGCAACCTAATTTCTTTCAAGTCAGAAGATGCATTTCTGTTCTTTATAGAACATATTTTCTAACAGAGAAAATACCATAAAACTTCTAATAAACTTGATATCTTTAGAATTACTAATTACAAAATACTTTCTGTCTTGTGCTATTCTTGAGTTTATATACGGATACACATTTTTAAGTATGTTACCCATGAAAGAAGTATAAAGTGAAGTGAAGACTAGGGATAAAGTTTTTCTTTTGAGATAAATTACCAATTTTTAAATTTAGTTAGGTCATTCTTATTCGGTAGCATTTCTGACCAAATTTAGTCAAAATTGAAAAAAAAATCTGCTTAAGAAAACAACCCTTTTGCATTATGTCCACTTATTAGAAGTTTTCCACTGAATTACTTCAAAGGTTAAAAACATGCAAGAAGTTTTGCATGCATGCCTTTGTGAAAAATAAAAGTAACTGTTTTTAAGTTAATGATAAGATTCTTTTATTTCATGCACTTATATTTTTGTTAATATAGTTACCAGATCATGTATTTTATCCATTATTTTCAGAATATTTTTACTTATAGTAAGTCATGTAACATTATTTTTAAAGTTATTAGTGATCTTTCAGTTTTCCTTCTGTGTCTTCCTTATGTTGTTACTATAACCAGGGGAAATTCAGTTCTTGAGTTTTAAGCTTTTTTTTTTTTTTTTTTTAAAGAAACTGTTTAGTTACATTGTTGGTCATGTTGCATGACATGCATACAGTGCAGATTATACTGGACATGGTAACCATAATTTCAAGTTCTTTCCAAAATACCTTTTGTGCTTTTATGGCAAAGAGATTGGATTCTCCAGTTGCAATTCAGGATATGCCCTGGCTTACTAGATTTTATAAATGGGTGTCTGTATCTTTTGCTTTTACTTCAGAGTTTTTGAAGATGAGTTACTGCCTTTTCCGTAGAGTGCTGAAACATGGAATCATGTAGACCTGATGGAACATGTTGCATTCAGTGTGGACGGACACATCTTCCCATGCATTGTGCTCCGTACTGCTAGTCCACTAAACATTTGCATTTTAACAAGCCTTACTTGAAAATCAACAAGCTGGTGGTGCTGAGGTTTCTTATTTTGTACTCTTCCTTATATACCACAAAAATCAATGCCATTTTAGCACTTGTCCTGGATGGAAATGAATTTTAAACTAGTTATTATATATCTAAAATAATGTTTATGGTTATTAAGTCAGTTACCTGTGAATGAATGGGCGGTTTGCTCTAACCTTGCTTCTTTTTGTAAATGTCAATGTTTTTAGCAAAGATAATTATGTAGTTGGTTGTCTCCTTCATCTTAATTTTAGATCCTTAAAAATAAGAATTTTGTGTTCTAAAAATAAACAGAGACCTCTCGTTTCCAATTTTGTAAGGCAGGATTATGGATATCTTTGAAGTTTCTTTTACTGGAGTAAGAAAGATGGAAGAGAAATAGAAAGACATTATTAGTAGCGAGCGTATTTTCGACGCTGTTACATGTAGAGTACTATAAAAGACCTACAGGGCCTCCCTGGTGGCGCAGTGGTTGGGAGTCTGCCTGCCGATGCAGGGGATACGGGTTCGTGCCCCGGTCTGGGAGGATCCCATATGCCGCGGAGCGGCTGGGCCCGTGAGCCATGGCCGCTGGGCCTGCGCATCCGGAGCCTGTGCTCCGCAACGGGAGAGGCCACAACAGTGAGAGGCCCACATACCGCAAAAAAAAAAAAAAAAAAAAAAAAAAAGACCTACAATCAAGGCTGTACGTGAACTTAGCATTTGGAGGGAAACCATATTTGCTATACACGTATATATTTTACATAGATATGTGTGTAGGCGCATAGCAATTTAATAGCATAAAACAAACAAATAATTAGGAGTACGTAATTTGATAGAGAGGAAAAGCCTGGGAAGTTACTTTTTTTTTTTTCTATTTCTGTTATATTCTACAAATACAAAGGGACACATTTTATGAAATGAATTTGTTCTAGTCTTCATAGACTTTGAGTTTTTAATCACTCAGAGGTGTTTTAATCCTCAGATTTCCCCCATATTTATTAGAGCCATCCACTTCTCCCTTGGCCTTTCCCCCCGACCTCTGATTTGATCTGACTGGCTTTGACAAAGACTACAGGAATCTTGTCTTTGGCAATTATTGCTCTGCTTGGCTCTCTCCAAATAGATGGAGGGATTTTTCACGAGAAGCAGACATATATGTAAACAGACCAATACTTCAAAAGTAATAGTCATCATCTTCAACTCCCCTACAGCTATACACATCTACATGCACATACTCCAAGGTGCCTCTTCCCCACTCTCCCAGTACGGGTCAACAGTCATTTTATGCTGCATCAATAGAATGTTTACATGGTTATAACCAGATATTATTCACAGATGATCCATATAGTATAGATGATCCATATAGTTTACTTTCTTAGACAATTTGTCAAAATGTCTTCAATCTTTAGAATAAAAATTTGGCAGGGTTTAGAATTCTGTGTTCAGAGTCATTTTCACTCTGCATATGGAAGGCATTGCTCATTCTTTTGTAGCTGTTAAGATGTCTAATGCCCTACTAATTCTTGACAGTTTGTATATGGCCCTCCCTCCTTCTTTCTCTCTCTCTCTCAGTTTTTATGATCTTTTGTCTCCGGTGTTTTAAAATTCCAGTCATATGCTATTATGCTTTGTTTTTACCTGTTTTCTGGATTCATGGAGGACCCTTTCAGTTTGGAAATTCATGTTTTTCAGTTTTGAGAACTTTCCTTGGAATAATTCTTTAATGATTTCCTTCTTTTCCCCTTCCATTTTCTTTGCTCTTTTAAAACATTCTATGTTAAACTTTGTGGACCAGTTCTCTGATTGCCATTTTCCCACTATTTTCCATCTCTTTGTCTTTTCTGTTCTACTTCCTGGGAAAGTTCTTCAATTTTAGTTTTTAACTCTTCTGTTGAATTTTTCATATTTACATTTTCCAAGAGCTCTTTTTTGTTCTCTGATATTCCTTTTTATATGACTTCCTTCTTGTTTCATAGTTGCAGTATATTTACTTTTTCCTTTAGCTTAGTAATTGTAACATTTTGGGAGTTTCATCTCCTCCCTGCCTTTTCTCTGTTTCATCCAGGTTCCTTTTTTCTTTTTTTGCTTGTTTGTCATTTTAGTGGATTTTTCTGGTGATCTTTGGCAGAGTTGATATTTAACGTGAGCCACTAAAGAACGAATTGGAAGTTCTCTGTGCTTGGGTTGGGCTTTTTTTTTTAAAATAAATTTATTTATTTTTATTTTTGGCTGTGTTGTGTCTTCATTGCTGTGTGCGGGCTTTCTCTAGTTGCGGCGAGCGGGAGCTACTCTTCGTTGCAGTGTGCGGGCTTCTCATTGCAGTGGCTTCTCTTGTTACGGAGCACGGGCTCTAGGCGTGTGGGCTTCAGCAGTTGTGCCATGAGGGCACAGTAGTTGTGGCTCACGGGCTCTAGAGCACAGGCTCAGTAGTTGTGGCACACGGGTTTAGCTGCTCTGCGGCATGTGGGATCTTCCCGGACCAGGGCTCAAACCCATGTCCCCTGCATTGGCAGGCAGATTCTTAACCACTGCGCCACCAGGAAAACCCCTTGGGCTGGGCTTTGTTGGCTGGTGGCTTCATCTCAGAGTGCTCCAGCTGGACTAAGTTTTTGGAGAATCCCCAAATGTTGGTATCTTTGGGTTCGTCTTACACTTTTTTTTTTAATTTTAATTTTAATTTTTTAGCAGCACTGTGTAGCTTGTGGGATCTTAGTTCCCCGACTGTGGATTGAACCTGGGCCCATGGCAGTGAAAGCGCTGAGTCTCAACCACTGCACCACCAGGGAATTCCCCACCTTTTATTTTCTCCTGAGAGTAATCCTCCAGTATTTTTCTTGAGTATACAACCTCACTGATGGCATTCTCTGAGCTGATCAGGGGATGAAGCCAGAGGTTTCAGTGTTCAGCATCTAGGCTTTTACTTAGGCACTTTCAGTGTAGCGCTCCCATCCTCACTTGGGTGTTACATCCGTAAGTCCAGAGTCTGCCTGCTTCATCCTCTGGAGAGTGAACACCTCTATTCTTCTGCCAGGTTGGAGGGAGGCATTCATTGGGCTGAGTGGGAGAGGGGAAGGGACTGAAAGTCTGACTTTGTAATACAGACTTTCAGTCAGTCTTCCTGTTTTGGGCCTCATCTGCATCCTACTTTCTAATACCTGGTACTTTTAAGATCTGTACCTTGCTGGAGTTCTAGAGTGTAAACTCATTAGCGTCTGGTCTTCCTTCACTTCTAGCTTAGGTTTCAGCTTTTTCTAGTCTCTCTTCTGCTCTCTATCTATACTAGTCACTGAATTTTCTCATCCATTGCCATGGCTTTCATTCCTGGTTTTATGTTTACAGCTCCCAAATGCATATCTCTAACCTAAATCTCTTTCCTGAAGCTAGGTGCACACATCCAAATGTCTAGTTGAAACTGTCACTTGGATAATGAATAGGCATCTCAAACGTAGCATATCTAAGAGGGAACACCTGATGATCTCCCTGGAACTACCCCCACCCCAGTGGATAATCTCCCATATCAGTAAATGGTATACCTACCCTTCCATTTGCTTACGCTAAAAACCCTGATCATATCCTTGACTCTTCTCTTTTACCTCAAATCCAGGCTGGCAACAAAATCCTGTTGGCTTTGGCATCAGCTAGGTGTGTATACCAAGGAAAGATATTGGAGGATAGCTCTCAGGAGAAACTGAAAAGTGTAAGACAATTGTATTTTGAGATAAATGGGAGAGAATGCTTTTTTTTTTTAAGTGCAGTAAAGATATGGAAAGGAGATATTTGCCTAACTATAAAAATCTCAGGTATTTGTGTAAAGAATCAGAAACTAGATAAACTTTGAAATTTTAAGCTTAGCAAAAGTACTTTTCAGGGAATTTCTGCTTTGTATTTTATTCAGTGAACCAATATTGAGTACCTGCTATGCACCAGGCGTTGTTCTAGGTACCAGGAATATAGCAGTGAGCAAAACAGGTGAAAATCTCTGCCATGGTGGAGCTTACATACTAGTGCAGGATCAGAAAACTTTTTCTGTAAAGGACTGGATAGTAAATGTTTTAGGCGTGGCACATCAGACTGTCTCTATCACAGCTACTCAGCTCTGCCATTGTAGCATGAAAACAGCCATAGACAGTACAGGAATGAATGGATGTGGCTGAGACCAAATAAAACTTTATTCACAAGAACAGGTGGTGGACCGGATTTGGTATGTGAGCTGTAGTTGGCCAGCCTCTGTTCTAGTGGATGGAAGCAGTAAAAACATATCAGTAAAGCATATAGTATTTTATAAATTGATAAGTAGTATGGGGGAAAAAAATAGAGCAGGAAGGAAAATAAGGCATTCCAGGGCTGGATTGTGATCGGCTTCAAAGAGTAGGTGACATGGGCAAAAACTTCAGGATGAGGGAGTAAGCCATACCAGACTCTAGCAGGTGTGAAAAAGGAAAGGTTTGTCTTAAGGATACTTAGTGGAGAATAGCTAACAAAAGAAATGCTGGAGATGTTGGGAACCTCAGAGACTTGAACTGGGGAGTCAGCACCTCCAGGGCATATTCTCTGCCCACCTCCCCCTCTCCCTTTCTTCCTCTCTTCCTGTGTGTCTGTGTCTATATGCCTGTGTTTGTGTGTTGTGTCTATGGTCTTTCTCTTTCACTCTCTTAGCTTAAGTTCATTCTCTGCTTTTATACGTGGATTTTCTCCACAAAACTAAACCATGACCGTACATCTCTACAGTCTTCTAACCAAAGAGGAGAAACAGTCTTTCTCACCATTCCTAGTTAGAAAAATCTTAGGCAAAGTTTTCAACTGGTTCAACTTAAAACACGTATCCATTGACCAATCTTTGTGACCCAGGGAATGGGGTATTATAACTGACTCACCGTGTGCCATGAACTCACCTTTTTCGGGAGAGTCAGTTCTTTTCCTAAAAGAAGTAAGTGGGAGTGAATCATGCTGGGCAGAGAAAAAAAAAAAAAAAAACAGACCACCCCAGATAAGAGATAATAAAATAAGGTGGTTATGAGTACCGGCTCTTGAAGTCAGATTACCAAGGTCTAAATTCTAGCTCTTCCACTTAAAAGCAGTATAATCCTTGGCAAGCTAAGTTACCTCTCTAATGCCCTAGTTTCTTCTTGTATGTTGTGACGATAGCATTAATACCCTTTTTATTAAGCATGTTGTATGTTAATTTAGTTAAAAAATATGAAAGATTAAAAAGGTGCATGGCATAGAGTACATTCTAAGTAAGTGACAACTACCATCATTCTTATTATTTATCCTCAGCATATAAAAGGATAACCAGTGGGATCGGCCCTAGGAATGTAAGGTTGCGTTAACATACCATCATCAATTAGTACAGTCTGCTGTATTAGTAGACTTAAAACTGTATGGTCATCTTTATAAGTATAGGAAAAGCATTTGATGAAATTGAACACCTATTCATGATGATAAGAAAATTCAGTTAGCAAGGAATAGCAAGAAATAGAGGGGAATTTCCTCAACTGAGGAAATTCTATGAGAAAACTTAGAGCTAAAATCTTACTTAATGGTAAAAGACTGAATGCATCTTCCCTAGGATCAGGAAAATAACAAGGATCTTCACTCTCACATTTATTCATTACTTTGCTAGAGATCCTAGCCAGTGCAGTGAGTCAAGAAAAAGAAATGTTAATAATCCAGATTAGAAAAGAAGATCTAAAGTTGTTTTTTCTCACATAAAACATGGTCATATGTTTAAAAATCCTAATGAATCTACAAAAAATCTACTAGAGTTAATAAATGAGTTTAGCATGGTCGTAGGATAAAAGGTCAGTATATAATAATAATTGTATTTTGATATCCTTGTGATAAACAGCCAGAAATTGAAATTTTAAAACAATACTATTTACAGTAGCTTAAAAAATATGAAATAACTTAGGAACGAACATAACAAGATACAGGCAAGATCTGTACAATAAAAACTAAAGCACTGCTAAAAGAAATTAAAGAAGACATAAATAAACAGGGTGATCTCGTGCTCGTGGATCAGAGACTTAGTATTGTTAAGATCCTGAAATTGACCTATACATTCAAGTGATCCTAATCAAAATCCCACCAGACTTTTTGGTAGAAATTGATGAAGTTGATTCTAACATTTGTATGGATATAAAAAAGACCTAGAATGCCCAAAAGAAATTTTGACAAAGAAAGCTTAAGTTGGAGTACTAAGACTACCTGATTTCAAGATTTACTCTAAAGTATAGCTAGAGTAACCAAGATAGTATGTGATAGCTTTTTAGACCAATGGAATAGAACAGAGTCCAGAAATAGACCCATGCACATACGGTCAATGAAATTTTGACAAGGCTGCCAAGGTAATTCAGGGGGTGAAAGGGATAGCCTTGTCAACAAATGGTTCTACAACAATTAAATATTTATATGCCAAAAAGCCCAATAACAACAAAGTGAACCTTGACTCGTACTGCATGCCATACATACGTATGAAGTCCAAATAGAGCACAGACCTAATTATAAGAGTTAAAACTATAAAACTTCCAGAAGAAATTATAGGAGAAAGTCTTTGGAATCTTGGGTTAGGCAAAGATTTATGATGCAAAAACTACAAATAATTTCTTTTTAATTTCATGAATTGGACTTCATCAAATTTTAAAACTTTCTTCCACTTCTCACCACCCCCCCCCCAGTATGGGAGAAGTTGTTTACAAAAATAAATAATACCTGATAATGAGATACAAAGTAAGGAAATGTAGGTCCTTTTCTCAGGGTAGTTAGGATCATTGTTTAATCTTCATCAATATGTTAAATTCTTCCTTTAGTTTTATAACCCACCCTACTCTGTGTTGTACTTAGGGTATATTTTCATATTTATAGTTTATAGGTCATAAGAGACAGCTGCCTCTGAGTAGACTGTAATTTTATCTCAATGACAGTACCCAGATGTTTAAAAAATGATACTACAACCAATTTGATGTTTAGCTGATAACAAGGTCAGAGAATACACACCTCCAGTTTTATGATACATAAGTTCTGGAGATCTAATGTACAGCATGGTGATTACAGTTAATAGTACTCTAGCACATCCTTGAAAGTAGTTCGGAAAGTAGGTCTTAAATGTTCTAGCCACAAGGAAGAAATGGTAGTTATGGGATGGGATGGAGGTGTGAGCTAAAGCTGTGGTGGTCATCATTTTGCAATATGTATGTATCAAATCAGCATGCTGCACACCTTAAACTTTCACAGTGTCATATATCAATTACATCTCAATAAAGCTGGGAGAAAATATTTTAAAGCTGACCAAAAAAAATACCTGATAAAGGACTTGTGTCTAGAATATATAAAGAACTCTCACAACTCACGAAGAACAAAAACAACCCATTTTTTAAATAAATGGACAAAAGATTTGAATAGACACTTCAACAAAGAAAACATGAGCACAAGGAAATTCGTTAGGGGAATGCAAATTGAAACCACAGTGAGATCCACTTCACACCCACTAAAATGGCTAAACTTAAAGACTGAAATATCAAGTACTAGCCAGAGTGTAGAACAGACAGTTTGGAAGTTTCTTATAGAGTTAAAACAAAGAGCATACAACACAGCAATCCCACTTCTAGGTATTTATTCAAGAGAAATGAAAGCATATGTTCACATAAAAACTTGTACAAGAGTGTTTATAGCCTCTTTATTCATAATGGCTCAAAACTGGAAGCAACCCAAATGTCCACCAACTGATAAATAAACAAATTGAGGTTCATTCATACAATAGAAAACTACTCAGCAATAAAAAGGAATGAATTACTGACACACAAAACAGTGTGGATGAATTTGAAAAACATTATGCTGAGTGATAGAAGCCAGACACAAAAGAGTACATAGGGTATGATTCTGTTTACGTGAAAGCTAGAAAAGGCAGGACCATAGTGACGGGAAACAGGCCAGTGGTTACCTGGAGTGAGGTCTGGGGGTAGGCATATTGGAGGAGGGACTTGACTTCAGAGGGGCACAGGGGAACTTCTTGGGGTAATGGGAATAGTCTCTATCATGATTATGGTGATGAGTCGCATGAATGTTGGTATTTTTCAAAACTCATTGAATTGTCTACTTAAAATTGGCCAATTTTATAATATGGAGATCATTCCTCAATAAAGCGGATTAAAAATAAAGTAACCAGCAGTGTAAGACCGTATTTAAATATCAGCCGAGTGGTAGAGAAGTTAGTATGGTTCAGAGGCAGGGTGGGCGCAGGTTAGAGAAGTCTTTCACAGAGGGTAGGGAGTTGTGCCTTGAAACAGAGGCAGCACTTAGATGGGTGGAGGGGGCAAGAAGGGCTTCCTGCACGTAGAAAGGGTTCGTGTCTGCAGAGGAGAGAGCCCGAAGCTTGGCGGAAGGAGGTTCGGTGTCTAGCTGGAGCTCTGCCTTCAATAACCTTAATAATATTTTGTGGTTCTCTGCATTTAAATAGCTCTTTCGGGTTTGTACAGAACTTCTGTATTCACTACTCTATGGAACTTTGACCTTGGATGAACGACCAGCTCTGTAGCTGCGCTTCTTCATCTGCTCCCGTTGTAGTGTGGAGCTGAGGTGCTCCTCATTTCCCTGGTGACTGCTGTTTGAGTGTGTCAGAGGGAGGGACTGGGGCACGGAGAGGAAGTGACTGCAAGCTGTGAGGGATGTCTGCAGTTTTCAAGGAGGGAACCCCACGCCACCTCGCAGTAACTGACCTCTGTCTGCGTTGCCTTCCCCGTCAGGCGGTTGCTCTTAACTCCCCTCGCCCCTGCACCACCCATCCTGCTTGTCTCTCAGCCACCAAGGGCCAGCTTCTGCCTCCTCCTCCCCACTGGAAACAGTTTCGGGTACAGTAACCGTTGATTTCTTTCCTTGTGTCAAATCCAGTGACTTTGTTTCTTTTTTTCAGTCCTTTACCTTTTAACAGTGGTGAGTGCTCCCTCCTTACGATTGTTCTCCTGACTTGGAGAAGAATGTCTTTCTCTTCCTGTTCTTCCACTGCTAGCCCTTTGAGCACCCTTTACTGTGTTTACCCTTTCAGTCTTGGTGTTTCCCAGATTTCTGTCCTTATCTCTCTTGTTTTATATTACATGTTTTCCTTGGGTGATCAGATCACCTGTACTTTTATGATTTCGACTGATGCTAATAGCCCTTAAATTTCTTACCTCTCTCCTGAGCACCAGATTAGCATGTCCTGAATCTGGATATTTCTTTTTTTTTTTTCTTTTTTTAAGAAATCTCTTCCAGGGCTTCCCTGGTGGCGCAGTGGTTGAGAGTCCGCCTGCCGATGCAGGGGACACGGGTTCGTGACCCGGTCCGGGAAGATCCCACATGCTGCCGAGCGGCTGGGCCCGTGAGCCATGGCCGCTGAGCCTGCGCGTCCGGAGCCTGTGCTCCGCAACGGGAGAGGCCACAGCAGTGAGAGGCCCACGTACCACAAAAAAAAAAAAAAAAAAAAAAAAAAAGAGATCTCTTCCAAATGCAACTTTTTAAAAATTAACTAATTAATTTGGTTGTGCTGGGTCTTAGTTGTGGCTAGCAGGCTCCTCAGTTGTGGCACATGGGATCCTTACTTGTGGCATGCAGGCTCCTTAGTTTTGGCATGTGAACTCTTAGTTGTGGCATGCAGGATCTAGTTCCCTGACCAGGGATCGAACCCAGGCCCCCTGCATTGGGAGCACGGAGGCTTACCCACTGTGCCACCAGGGAAGTCCCTGAATCTGGATATTTCTAACCACCTCCATCTGGATATTGCCGAGCACCTCTGCGTTTCGTGACAGAATTGTTAAGAGCACAGCTCTTGGAGCTCTTGAATTTGTCTCCTGACTCCACCACTTAGTAGCTATGAGCCTTAACCATACTTCGCCTCAATTTCATCATTCCTTCAAAATAAAAAAAGCATGGAGAATAGTAGCACATCTGTCAGATGGTGATCTGATGAACAGTGTCTGATGTGCAGGAAGCACCCTGCCACTGAGCTGCTGCTGCTCTTGTTTCCTTTGAGGCACAGCTCTTTGTCTTCCCGGGTCTTCTCCCTACTCTTTGGCTCTTCTTCTGTATATCCCTGGCATGTTCAGTCACATTCTCAGCCAGCCACTAAGTTTCCCAAGTTTCCCAAAACTGAGAGTCATCCATGATTCCCTTTTTTCACTCTGTGTTGTCTCCTTTGCTTTCCAAATAGCTCATATTTGCTTCAGTTCAGGCCCTCCTCACCTCTCACTTTTAGTGGCGTAAAAGTTACCCGAAGTATCTTTCTGTTTCCACTCCTGTTCCCTTGCCCACCCCTGTCCATCCTTCCCATCCTCTTTAGGAGCCAAGGAATCTTTCTAAAACAAACGTAATTGTTATGTACTTATACGTGTCTGCACAGGTATGTGGTTTTCAGGTTCTGTGACAGGGCCTCTGCAGCCACCGCGAGATGAGAGCACGTCAGGGAGAGATAGAGGACAGAGATGAGCAAGGTTGCTGCATCACCCCTCCTGCCCATCCCTGCCCCCCACCTCCCACCTGGACACCGAACATAGCAGCTTTGCTTCTGTCTCTCTTACTTATCATTATAGTCCTGCTGTCAGAAAACACCTCTGGCTTCCAGGATGAAGTCCAGGGTCTAAGTAAGACACAAGAGGCACTTTATGAACTGTTCCCGCTACTGCCCTGACCATACCGTGGTGCTCCAGATACTTAACACTTTATGAGTGTGCGTGCTATGATGTTTACTGCACCCACAGTGCTCAGATTTCTCTGCCTACCCTCATGCTCTTTTCTCTGCCCACATTACCTTTACCGTTGCCTGATTTGCTTGGCCAACTCCGGATTGTTCCTTAAGATTCAGTTCGGCATCACCTCCGGAAATGATTTCCTGTCCTTACTTCAGGTACAGTCAGGCAGCCCTCATCTCTGTCCCCAGTGCAAGCCATGCTTCTCTCCATCACCACAGTGACAGTAGAACTTCTGTGTAGGCATAGCCTCCTTGACCTGACTGCACCCTCCAGGAGCGCAGAACAAAGATCGTGTGGCTTTTGCTTGTTGCTATATCCCAGGCAGACAACTCTCTCATTCCCTGGCATGCAGTAGGTTCTTGGTAAATGTTTGAGTTACTGTCTGTCTCAGTGACTTAGTGCAGACCTCTTAGCATGGTCTTCTTTAACAGGCCCATGCTGATCTTGCTAGCTTCATCTCTCGCCATCTCGAACCCTCCGCCCCAGTGGACTTGACTTTTCTGGCCTTATAAGCTATTGGTACTTCCCTGAAGTCTCTCTGTGCCTTTCTATACACTTTTCCCCCTTTCAGAATGGCTCTCCCTCCCCCTTTACTTTTCCCAACAAGCAAGCCCCCTAACCTTCAAGGCCACCATCAAGGTAGATTTCCTCTGTGAAACGTACCTAACCTTCAGCTGTACTCCCATGGCACTCTCTTCAGACCCATGGAGTTCTCTGATTTCAGTATTGTAGACATTTTTTTCCCCTTATTCCATTAGACTTGATTTCCTTGGGGGCAAGGAATCATGTCTCTTTAACTCATTTTGTAAGACTGTAACATTAGCTTCTTACTCCATACAGAAAGGTCCAGGACTTTTGATGGGCCACAAGTGGCCCTTCACAGTCTGTCTTTAAACTGTCCTCATCTCCTGCCACCAGCTGGGCACCCTAAAGGACAGCCCTTTGCAGCAGCCAGTGGTTTTCTGAGCACATTCCAGGTTGGACTCATCATGCATATTTATATGCTGCTTTCTTTTGTGAAACGCTGGCTTTTGGCAGGGGCTCTGTTTTCTTCAGGATATAATGTTCTTTTTATTCCAGTTTTTAAAATGTGTAATATTTCAGGCATACACCAAAAAAAACAGTAATATAGCAGTCACCTATGTATATATCCAGTATTACTGAAAGAACATTTGAGAGAGAGAGCTGAACCTCTTATTTCTTCCTCCCTGATCCTGTTTCCTTCTCTTCTTTCAGAGAATAATGACTATCCTAAATGTAGTGTTTATCATTTCCATATATGGTTTATTACTTCAAATGTTTTATCTGTAGAAGATATGTAATGTTTTGCATGTTAAATATACACTATATAAATAGTACCTCATTCACATTCTCTACCAGGGTCCTTGCTTGTAGAACAACATTGTTTTTGAGGATTATCCCTATTGTTACATGTAGGTTTAGATAACCTTAAATTGCTACATAGTATGCCATTGTATGACTCTTCTACAGTTTATTTACCCATTCCATTCCCGAGAGTTTTTGTTGTTTTTAGATTTTCACTGTTAAACCAATTTACAACGAACGTTCTTGTACAAAAAGGAAAATCTAGTCTTTTTCTAATTTAAATAAAAAAGTATTCTGGCGGCTATATCCTGAGTGAAGATCAGTACACTTGGAATCAGTTTCACTTATTTCCAGAATCGGAATTACCCCTTCCATACAAACATCATGTGTGTCACTCACTCTAGCATTTAGCTGGGGCTGGTACTTTGAATGCAAAAGCTTTAAGCAAAAGTTACATTTCTCAGCAATTTGAAAGTCATGTCTCATATAAATTTAGGTCATTTTGCCCTACAAATGCTAAACAGGAGACAAAATTAGAATGGTTTTTAAAAATTAAAAAAAAAGAAACTTTGAGAGCTCTGGCTAGCAGACCTGAGGAAAAACGCATATTAGATTGTAAAAAAATAACAGCCTGAGTAAGTGTGATTTCTGTTTTTAATTCATGATAGAAAACTGGGAGTGACCTCAAATCATCTGTTCTTACACCAACTTTCTTAAAAACAGCTGGGAGCAGTAGCCACAGCTTCTTGAGGTGGACCATGTCAACATTTTATGCCCATAACAGTCAAATTTTCTGTTATGTCCAACTGAAAGAGCTTATGTTTGAATTGCAGCTCCCTTCCTTGTTTTGTCTTCTACCAACAAGGAAAAAGGATTGTTAGTATTCTCTTTTTAAATAAACAAACTAGCCTTTCTTCTCCAAAGCAAACAATATCAAATCCTTTTTGCTTTGATTCCTAGGACTCGTTCCATAAATTTCTGAAAGTGATGATAAAAGTTACGATAGATTAACCTCTGTTGTCCTTCTCTGAAGGGTACACTCTTAGAACACTGACAGAGAAAATCCCAGGTTTATGGAACCCATAAAACAGCTCCTGAGTTCCGGTATTTTGTAAACTTAAAGTGCACTGCTGTACTTCACTTGCCCCCTTTCCTCTTACTAACACCAAAAAGCTCACTTCTTCCAGGTATATTTATTGCTTTTGCTTTTTGTTTGGGCATCCAATTGATGCCTCTGAGTCTTGCCATACCCTATACTAAAATCAACCACCAAAGTCCATTCAGTCTCAAAAAACTTCTGAAACTCCATTTATTTCAGAAAATACACTACAACCAATTAAAAGAATCTTACTGATTGCCCTCTTTTATGCATTTCCATGTGAATATGCTTTATGCACTATCCCAACATATTTTTATCTTTTAATTTTCATTGCCTGCAAAATAATTTGTATATTTAAGAATATAGGGGCTTCCCTGGTGGCGCAGTGGTTGAGAGTCCGCCTGCCGATGCAGGGGGCGTGGGTTCGTGCCCCGGTCCGGGAGAATCCCACATGCCGTGGAGCGGCTGGGCCCGTGCGCCATGGCCGCTGAGCCTGCGTGTCCGGAGCCTGTGCTCCGCAACGGGAGAGGCCACAACAGTGAGAGGCCCGCGTACCGCAAAAAAAAAAAAAAAAAAAAAAAAAAAGAATATATACCCCCATTGCAGTTTAGTACTGTGTTCAGTTATTCTTTTCCTCAGCAGTTTTACTTTATCTATAGTCAGTCTCGCCTCCGGTATACTAAAAATTATGTACAAGGGTGTTCATTGCAGTGCTATTTATAATACAAAAAACTGGAAACATTGCAATGATTCATTTCTAATGGACTAGGTAAATTAAGGTATATCCCTATGCTTGGATATCAGTTAACTGGCACTCAATATATGTTTATTGAACGAATCAAGGATTATATTGTTAAGTGGAAAAAGTGCAAGGTACAGAGCAGTACCTATTTTGTGGGAAAAAAACATGGATGTATATGTACAGTATTCATTCATATACATGCCTTGATGCATATAATATTGTTGGAATCATAGACAGTAAACTGCTAACATTTGTTACCAGTGGGTCATGGGTATGGATGTGAGGAAAAAGTGTGATGTTTACTTTTAACCTTAAAAAAGAAAAAACAAGCAAAACTAAATCTCAAATAGAGAAGACCCAGAAAAGTAAAATGATTGAAAAGAATGTACATACCCTTACAGATTGAGTCTTTTTCCCTACTTCTTCACATCACTTCCACTTCACTCTTCTCACTGTCCCCTGTTTTGCCTCTGTGTTTTGCCTTCTGTTTGGAAATGCCTTCTCTCTTCTCTTGCACAAATCTTTTTCCTTCTTCATAAAGTCTAACCCCTTCATGAAACTTTGCTGAATGATTCCATTTCAAAGAAGTCTCTCTTATCAACATATGCTTGATGAGTATCATATGATTTCACACTTATTCACTTAGTAATTATTTAACTTATTTTCCTGCTGTATTTGAGTATAGATTTAGAGAATATTCTTGGCTTTGTTACATTTGCTTTGTACACATCCAGCATTACCAATAAGTGTTAAGGAATTTTTTTCATTCATTTTTTTAACATTTTAATGTTAAAACTTAATCTAGAAAGAATACTTAGTAGTCTTGTTTTCAGTAATTATCCCATTTAAACCATTTGAAATAAGTAGAGATTTTCATAAATTGATATTCAAATCAATATTCTGTTTAGAAAGATACCACTAAGAAATACTAGAGTAATGTTTTGGGCATTAAAGAAGATGCTACAGGTCATACTTATATGGAAAAGTACATGGAATCAGAATTGTCTTTATTTTTAACTTGTCATCTAGCCCAAGGAAGAATCCTTTATTCACTAGATATAGTAGCTTTAACATTAGGATCATATAATTATGTGTATTTGAAGCTCTATTATTAGGTACATACACATTTAGGATTGTTATAGCTTCTTGATAAACTTGCCATTTCATCACTGTAAAATTTCTCTCTTTATCTCAGGTAATAATATTCTTATCCTTAAGCCTACTTTGTCTAATATTAATATAGCCACTCCAGCTTTCTTATGATTAGTGTTTATACAATATCTCTCTTGTATCATTTTACTGTTCACTTATCTGTATCTTTAAATTTACAAGCGTGCCTCTTATAAATAGCATGTTACTGGGTTTTGCTTTTTTATCCAGTCTGACAATCTCTGTCATTTAACGAGAGTGTTTAATCCATTTACATTTAATGTAAATTTGTTTTATACTTTGAAAATTGCTCATTTAGGTCTGTTGGGATGCATCTTAGAATCATCTTTACTCTAGGCTAGAATAGCCCTACTCCTAAAGCATGGCCTTTCTGAGAATTCAACTGAGTGTTCATGTTCAGTCAGTTTTATCCACTCTGGCTGGTTGGAACTTCAGCATACCTCCAGCCTTTTGTGATCTCCAAAATCTCTGTTCAGTTTGTGGCTCCTGGATGGTGGTTTACTGCCACACCTTGTGGGGTCTTTTCTTTGCATTTAGCCAAACGCTCAAGAAGGCACTGGGGCAGGTTTTGAACATTTCAGATGTTCAACGTCTGAAAACAGTTATTTTATATATTTTGTTCCGTTTTTTTTAGTTGTTTACACAGGGGAGTTATTCAGTACCAGTTAATCCATCCTGGCCAGGAGTGAAACTCTTATAATACATATGTTTAAAGCCATTCTTTTTGAGAATAAGAGTATAAAGCTATAATATAGAATCATAGACTCTGTATTATGCTAGAGAAATAATCCAGTGCACTTATTTGAAAGATGAGATACTCCAATAAAGATGTTTAAAAAAAATAAAATGAAACAAATAAACCCATGCAGTAAGATACAAAAAAAAGATGAGAAAATTGGGATACAGCAAGCTCAAGTAAGTTGTAACAGATTGCACTCCGAGTTACTCATAAAGTCAGTCCATATCTCAGGTTTTCTTTTTTTTTTTTTTTTTTTAGTTTCTGCTTTATAACAAAGTGAATCAGTCTCAGGTTTTCTTAATATCTGTCCACTGTCCTGTCCATGATAGTAATCTTCTGAAAATTTCTCCTCTGTTTGAAATATAATTTGAAACTGGCAAACTTTTATATTAGAACCCTTATAATTTAAACATTCTTTTCACTTTATTATTTGTTATATCAATAGTATTGTTAATCCTGCTGTTAACACAGGCACAAAAAAAGAATCTTGTAGAATAATCGACATTCTGTGGAATGTCAATATAAAACCTAGAAAAGGAGACACTTAGTTCTTTTAATATAATTGGGGTTTTGGGTTTTTTTTTTCAGCTTGTTTTCCTTGCTGTCTAAAAAACACAACAAAGTTTTGGAACAAGCCACACAGTCCTTGAGAGGTTCGCTGAGTTCCAATGATGTTCCTCTACCAGATTACGTAAGTAGTTACCTTACTTTGTCAATACAAAAATTTTCCTTTCATTGCTAAATTTAAAAATAACAATACCCCTCTCTTCCCAAGATCTGGCTGTGATCTTGTTCCCTGAGGAACCTATGATAGGTAAATAAAGGATTGACATCTCAAATCAAGGGAAAAAATTTTTGATGATTATTAATAAGTAGTTGAAGAAAGTCAACCCTAAATCAATGATTGTTAATAATTAGAAATCTTATTAGTCAAGAAAACCACTCAAACTAATTACAGAGAAACAAAAAGAGGGATTTTATAAGGAGTGTGCAAAGGTTTCTCACGGAACTCAAGGGGAAGATGTACACCTGGATTTCAGAGAATGAGAACCTGAAATGGAAAAGCCATTGGATTCATTCAAAATAGCCTATCTTGGGACTTCCCTGGTAGACCAGTGGTCAAGAATCCACCTGCCAATGCAGGGGACACGGGTTCGAGCCCTGGTCCGGGAAGATCCCACATGCCATGGAGCAACTAAGCCCACGCGCTACAACTACTGAGCCCATGCTCCTAGAGCCTGTGCTCTGTAACAAGAGAAGCCACTGCAATGAGTAGCCCGTGCCCACAAGGAACAGTAGCCCCCGCTCGTCGCAACTAGAGAAAGCCCGTGCGTAGCAATGAAGACCCAGCACAGCCATACATACATACATACATACATACATACATACATACATACATACATAAGGAATGATAATTCTTAAAATTAGGAAAAAAAAAAAAGCCTCTCTTTCTGGGGCATTTAGTTTCTGTTATCTGCTTCTTTTTGCTTCAGTTTTATTCTGCCGCTGCTTTCCATAGGCCCGTTTTCCCTATTTGCTGACTGAAATAGCAACCCCGACCCCTCCCCCACCCCCTTTCCCTCCCAACCCTTAACATGTCCTTGGGAGTGTCATGCCTTTTGCTGACTGATCAGAGTCCTAGTTCTCAGATTCTGGGAGAGAGAATCTAATTGTCTCTACTTGGGTCAGTATGCTGCTCAATTCGTCAGTCGTGGTCAGCAGAGAACAGCAGTACCATGTTGCATTTGTTCCCTCCTCTTTAAAGATGAAGAGCTTATTACCACCTGACCTCAGGGGATGATGACGGAATAGAACACAGCACAGGGATGAGCATTATATAATAGGAGGGGGAACTCGTTATGAGTTCCTTTAGGGCTGTGCCACTGTCCGTGACACCTCTTGTGTTTTGGAACATACCTTAGATGAGGATGCTAAAAACTTTCATGTCACGAACCACAGAGGTAGTTAAAGGACCTCCCTGTTTGTTTGTCTGGGGACAACTTAATGAGTTGATACTTAGAAACTTTAGGAGAGAATTCTTATATTCTAAGTTTGAGGTGGTGATGTGTACCAGACAGCCGGAGAGTTGTTTTGCTTGTTTCCTGCTCTCATTTGTTTCATTTCTAAATGGTTGTGCTGATATGAGACTGTGGGAACAGCACCCAGTCCAGATATCAGGCGCTGATAAACAGAGATAGCTGTGTGCAGCCACAACCTGACTGGTGCTATTTTTCATCTCTTTTATTTATTTATTTAGTGTGGGTGTGAGAGAGACGTTATGATCTGTCTTCCCACTATGAAGTTTAAAATTCCAAAGTACTTCTCTCCTACCAAAAAAATTAGTATCTTTTAAGATTTTCCTGCTAGTTGAATATTCTCAATTTCTTGAAAAAATGAGCATTATAGTTGACTTAATTCTATGCTTGTCATGACTTGTTCTAAGAAAAATAATTCTTTCTAATTGCTCCTTGGAAACCTCAGTTGGGGCCAGAGTGGCAATGGGGATTATGTTTATTAAGAACTTGAATTTTGTTCATCTGTAAGTGTTTTGTCATTTTTATACACATATTATTTGATTTATATAGTATTCCTGTTAATTCCACAAAAATGTGTTGAATGTATGTAGTACTGAGGTTGCCCTAGCAGTATTCGCCTTTAACCAGAGGCCAGAAAATTGATATTTCTTTGAGAAAACAGGTCATATTTAACAGTATTTGCCAATCATGGAGGTGATTATGCAGTGAAAGGACAAGTTGAACTCGTAATGGACATATGAATTCTGTTGAACTTTACAGGTCATTGACTGTTTTCCTCTTGCATGAAGTTTTCACTGAATAAAACTGAATTTCTTGAGGCATCCGCTTCCTAGAAATACAAGGAAAATTCCATTTGGAATCTGCCGTTGACAGTCCTTATTATAACATTTGTGGGTATGAGACTTTGCAAATCACAGCATTTTCCAAATGGGTTTATGAACTTGAATTTTCCTGGCTTTCCTTGGAGCTAAGTGCAGAGGGTGGGTAACACTGATTCAGTAGTCGTGTTGAAAACTGTGAATCACTCCTCCTGCCACTGAGCTGAAAGGTGATTAAAGAAAACAATAGCAACCTTAAAAGTAAGTACTACACTATGTTCTTCTTTGGTGATAACTCATGTTTTATTGGTCGTTCCCATTGCTCAAAATACTATGTAGAAGTGAGTGAACATTTGACACCATATTCTCATTATTCTCTTTTAATTTGGTCATTAACTGGGCAAATACAGTATGTTCCCCTTTTCTTCCCCAGAAATTTTACTTGTTAAGTGTCTCTGCCAACAACCACATAAAATTCTGTGTCCTTGACTAATGCTTTAGAAAACTTGTTTGTAAAAGATGGAACAGGAAAACAAAAGGGTCTTAATGCAGCAGTGGATTCCCAGATGTATACTTTCTACAGCAGGATTGAGAGAACTATAGTAGCAGAGTTTGAATAACTGTAAAAATAAGGATATGTTTTTCTTCTCACTGTAGTACATAGAGTACCTTCAGTCTACCTAGAGATTTTTGAGTTTATTAAGAAAATGTTTATTCTCATTATACTGTATAGTTCACCAGTCAATTGAGTAACAACATAGAAAGCAAATAGCGAGTTACAAAAACATTAGTATTAGTACTTTAGGACAGCCATGTTTGTCTGAACATATCAGGGGAAACCTGAAGCCTTCAACCAGCTTCTAGAGAATGAGAAAATTCCCTGACTGCTTAAGGGAAAATAAAACAAAAAATTATACCCAAGTTCTCCCTGGGGAGAGAGAATGCTCACTACAGAGAATGATAGCTGGTCAGAGAGTGATAAAGTTGTCTGGGAAAGCTAGTGAAGTTCAGTTGACTTGGCTGAGTTTTAGTGTCTTTATATCAGGGTTTCATAAAGTTTAATTCAGTGACTAAAGAGACATGAGAGAATTGTTAAAGAAGAATCTTTCAACACTTTTTCTTTTTATAGATTTATTTATTTTTATTTATCTTTGGCTGCATTGGGTCTTCGTTGCTGCTCGCGGGCTTTCTTTAGTTGTGGTGAGCGGGGGCTACTCTTCGTTGTGGTGTGTGGGCTTCTCATTGCAGTGGCTTCTCTTGTTGTGGAGCACGGGTTCTAGGCACGTGGGCTTCAGTAGTTGTGGCTTGTGGGCTCAGTAGCTGTGGCGCACGGGCTTAGTTGCTCCGCAGCATGTAGGATCTTCCCGGACCAGGGCTTGAACCCGTGTCCGCTGCATTGGCAGGCAGATTCTTAACCACTGTGCCACCAGGGAAGTCCCAACACTTTTTTTAAAATAAGAATAAACCTCTAGGGCTTCCCTGGTGGCGCAGTGGTTGAGAGTCCGCCTGCCGATGCAGGGGACACGGGTTCGTGCCCCGGTCCGGGAGGATCCCACATGCTGTGGAGCTGCTGGGCCCGTGAGCCATGGCCACTGAGCCTGCACATCCAGAGCCTGTGCTCCGCAACGGGAGAGGCCACAACAGTGAGAGGCCCACATATCGCAAAAAAAAAAAAAAGAATAAACCTCTAAAACAACTTTGGTCATATAAAACAGAACCTGAATATAGACAATGAAGCAAAAATAATAAATGAGTTATAGTTGCTTTTTAAATATAACTGCAGCTTTTAATTATGGCTGTTGTCACATGTCATGTAAGCATTGTTTCCCTAATGTCTAACAGTTAACTTAGCAACTACTTGAGATGAGAGGAATCTAACTTTTATTCTAGGTGGAATCACAAGGAACCAAAATTTATTGCCCCATGATCATCAAAGAATTTTTGAACCTTTTCATAGGACCAACTTTCCCATCTCATTCCAAACGTAAATACAAAGGCACAAGCCAAAAAGACCCTGGCCAAAGGGTAAGGAGCCAAATCAGAAAAATCAGCAGAAGTATAAACAGTAACTAAGAGTTTATCATCAACTTGCTAAAAGCAAGTAAAGTCAACTCCCCCCCTTAGCCACGATTTTGCTTTCTGAGATTTCATTTACCTACGGTCAACAGCGGTCCAAAAATATTAAATGGAGAATTCCAGAAATAAACAATTCATAGTTTGAAATTTCACACCATTCTAAGTTGTGTGATGAAATCTCTCGACATCCAGTTCTGTCCTGCCTAGGACATGAATCATCCCTTTGTCCAGCATATCCCGACCATTAGTCACATAGTAGCCATCTGGGTTATCAGATGACTGTTGCAGTATTGCAGTGCTTGTGTTCAAGTAACCCTTATTTTATTTAATGACCCCAAAGCATAAGAGTAGTGGTGCTAGCAATTTGAATATTCTCTTACTGTACATAATTCATGAATTAAACTTTATCGTAAGTATGCATGTATAGGAAAAAACGTAGTATACAGTTGTCCCTTGGTATCTGAGGGGGATTGATTCTAGGAGCCCCCTCATATACCAAAATCCAAGGATGCTCATGTCCCTTATATAAAGTGGCATAGTACAATCGGCCCTCCATATCTTCAGATTCTGAATCTGAGGATTCACCCAACCACAGATAGAAATTTCCATCCAAGTATGGTTAAATCCACAGAAGTAAAACCTGACAGTATGGAGGTCCAACTGTATATTTATTGGGAAAAAATCCACGATGTGATGTAGGATGGTGAGTGATTGCTGACGGTACATGGTCTCTTTTGGGGATGATAAAAGTGTTTGAAAATTAGATTGTGGTGATGGTTGCACAATTCTGATTGTACAGAAAACCATTGAATTGTACATTTTAAATTGACAAAGTACGTGTGGTGTGTGAATGTTATCTCAGTGAAGCCATTTTTAAAAAAAGTAGTACTTGGAGCACTAGGAAAAAGAAAAAAATAACTATTTGTTAAATGTAATAGCATATAGATACCAGCTTGGCTGGCATTATGGCATGAGGGTGAATGTTAGAAAAATCAATTTTATACTTTGAGAAAGTTAATATTTTCAATTAGGGAAAATATTTCTTGAGTAGTGTCTTGACTTTAGAAACTGCTAAAGTCAATTAGATATGCAGTTACCAAAAGATATGTGTATTTTTCAGCCTGGCTTAAGAGCAAAATAATGGAAACAAGCAAAATCTATCAATAGGAGACTGATTAAAGTTTAAATCTATCCAATGCAGTATTCTGCAGACATTTTTTTTTAAACAAATTCGGTCCATATAGGTTTACCTGAAAAGATATCCATAACACTTAAATCAGTAGAAACAAACAGAAAACAACACTTTATAGTATGTAGGTTATATGTACATGTATGTTTGAAAATATGCATTTAATTTTTCTGGAATAATTAATAAGAAACTATTAAATAGTGGTTACCTGTAGGAAGTCAGACTGAAGGGAAGGGAAAATAGCACTTACACTTTTTGCCTTATACTCTTCTTTATAGGTATAGATCTTTACATTTTGTCAAGTATATGACTTATTTTCCCCTCCTTCCCTCCCTTCCTCCCTTCCTTCCCTTTTTTTATTCCCTCCCTCAGTCCTTCCTTCTCTTCTTTATTGTTATCAGATAATTTTAGACTTACAGAGAGTTTTCAAGAATTTCCATATATCCTTCACCAGCTTTCCCTTTTGTAAATATCTTACATAACCATAGAACATTTTTCAAAACTATTAACCTTGGTTACAATACTGTTAACTAAAACACAAATCTCATTTGAATTTTACCAGTTTTGACACTAATGCCCTTACTCTTTTCTAGTATCCAATCCAGGATGATCCCACATTGCATTTTGTTGTCACGTCTCCTTAGTCTTCCCTTGGATTTCATGACCTTGACACCTTGGAAGAGTACTAATCAGTTATTTTGTAGGATGTCCCTCAATTTGGGTTTGTCTGGCATTTTCTCATGATTAGGTTGATGTTATGCACTATTGGGAAGGATACTACAGAAGTGGTATGCCCTTCTCAGTACATCATTTCAGAGAATACATGGTGTTGGTGTGTATTACTGGTATTGATCACTTCACTGGGATGATGTCTGTCCAGATTCTTCACCATAAACTTGCTGATTTTCCCTTTGAAATTCCTGTATGTTTTATATAGTAGTTATTTCCACTATATTGGAACAGTATATGGGGGAGATACTTTGAGATGATGCTGATATCCTGTTTCTTCCTATGCATTTTCCCACAAATTTTAGCATCCACTGATTGATCTGGCTTCAGCATTATTTTACCGATTTATTAGTGATTTTCTGTTTGTCTCATTCTAAATTTATTATTAGAATTCTTCTGCAAGGAAGAGTTGTCACCTCTCCCTCATGTATTTATCTATGCAGTTGTTTATTTCTATCACTATGGACTCCTGGATATGAATTTTCTTCTTATCATCCAGAACTGTTGTTATTTTGTTACTCAGGTTGTTCCAGCTTTAGGCACTGGGAGCTCTTTCAGGTTGTATCCTCTGCCCTTTGAATATGCGTCAACCTTTTTTTTTTTTTTTTGCCACCTTCAAGATGCTCCAACTCATCTTGTATTTCCCCTGCTCCAACCCTAAAATCAACCATTTCTCCAAGGAGGATCATGAAATTTGAATCAAGATCTTTATATTGATAGTTACTTTCCTAATGTCAAAACCAATGTAAAAAACAGAGCCCGGTCTTGTGAATAAGGTTGCAAATCTTATGAACATCCGTAGAAACAACTGCTTTGAACTTAAGTATTAACAGATTCCAAACCCCACACTGATTAGGTCCCAGGAGGTTTCTTCTTTAGAACAATTGATTTTAAAAATCAAATAAATGAGACCTCTAACAAGTGAGCAAACTCCACACCCTATCCCTGCCACTTTTCTTCCTAATTAAAAACCAGGCCTGGCTTTAACATAATCAGACTGATTTTCTTGGTTGTGTTATAACTTGGCTTTGGATGCATTTCTGAACTAGGAGTTCTGGAAATGTTCTGAGAATGCTTCTAAGGACAATTTTAGTTGGAGAGATCCCCTCTTGTTTAAAAAAGAAAAATTTCTTCACTCTTAAAAAGTACACCTGAAATGAGGTAAAGAATGTTGCCCTTTCTTTATTCCCAGAGAGGAAATGTGTCCTGTCCCTTCTTATGGAATATGGTAGAATATTCTTTTTAAGGATTTTTTTAATTATCATTAAAAATACTTAAATAACTTTTATGTTCCTTCTAAAAGGAAATAGGATGTGTTTGCATTGAAATCTGGCAATGATTAATTAACCTTCTAAGAGAACTTTAAAGAATACAGAAAACCCATGCATATTAAATTCAGTAGCAATGTGTGATAATTTAAGAAATCATAGTGATTTCTTAAATAACAAAGAAAGTTTGAAGAATCTTAGGAAAAGCTGTTTTTATATTAGCTCTGTAGAGCAGCAGGTAAGAATATTTTCACTACAATGGGAAGGGGGAAAAAAAAGAAACTGTGATCACTGGTTTTTACAAATTCATCACACATTGCTACTGAATTTAATATGCATGGGTTTTCTGTATTATTTAAACTTCTCTTAGAAGGTTAATTAATCATTGCCAGATTTCAGTGCAAACACATCCTATACACTACGAAATGTAAAATAGATAGCTAGTGGGAATCAGCCGCATAGCACAGGGAGATCAGCTGGGTGCTTTGTGTCCACATAGAGGGGTGGGTTAGGGAGGATGGGAGGGAGACGCAAAAGGGAGGAGGTATGGGGATATATGTATATGTATAGCTGATTCACTTTGTTATAAAGCAGAAACTAAAACACCATTGTAAAGCAATTATACTCCAATAAAGATGTTAAAAAATCATTTTAGTTTTCTGTTTGCTCGAATTTTGATTGTTTTTCTCTCTCTTTCTCCCTTTCTGCCTGAGTTCATAGTTCCTAATAGGAAGAAAAGAAGTCTACTATTTGGAATTTTCTTTGATATATCCTTGATTTACATGGCAAATAGAAAGCAGCTGTCTATTTAAGCATCTAATTCTTGAAACCATAGTCCCCTCAAGCGTCATCTGGAAATAATGTAGCTTGTAAAACAAAGCTAAGAAGAAAAGGCAATGTTTGTTTTATGTGGGATGAATGATTTCTGTTGGGGTCCTTTAATTCGGCTATTATGAGGGTTATTAAAAAGCAGTATTACAAAAGAGGTTTAAATGAAAAGAATTTTTTTGAGCTGGTATCTTATTATTACAGTTGATTATAGTCAAAGCTACAAATATTTTATAAATGGCACTTTATTATAGTTTCTCCAAAGAAGACCCCAAAAAACTAGTAATCTTACTCATTGTATGAGTGGAAATTCAACTCTTTCCATAGTGGATTTAATTTCTGAAAACAAATTGTATTTGAGAATTCAGCTTTGCCTATTTTCCTGGAAATTTCATGGCTTTCTGAAAAAATCTTAAGAAATCTTACAAGAGTATTTGGGGATTACCTTATGAATGCAAAAATGAACATGAAAGCAGCAGAGTTTATCTAGGCTTCAGGTTTTATTGGAAGACTCAATTAACACCAGATAAAGTTAAGCTTAAATTGTTTCTCCAGATAAAGTTAAGCTTAAATTGTTTCTTAACTTATTTATAAATTGCTTGAGTTTCTGAGATGTGAATTTGGAAATCTCAGTCCTGAGAAGCAGTATGCTTTGGGAAACAGAAGACAAGTTAATTTGTTCTTTGACAGTTGTTAGAGGCTATTCCATGATTGGAGTGTATTGGTTTTCTTAATTTGTTAACACAACATAGTATTTGTTTTTGATAGTTGACATATAAGAACTAAGTTTCAGTTCTTAAGTGTACTTGGTACCACAAAAAATAAAGTTACTTAGCATGTTTGATTACAAATAGGGCAGGCATGGTTAATTATTTTTATGCATTTGAGTCTTATCTCTCACCTGGTATCTTCTATGATCTCAAATTTGTATTTTGACTGAGGTCATAAGGAGAATATTGTGTTACTCTGAAACGTATCTTTTTTTTTATCTTTTTTTCTTGAATGTACAATGTTAATTGATCGACTTAGTGAATGAATTAATGTCTTATCCTTTCTAGAGTCATATTCTAAGCCTAAAAAGTACTGAGCCTTTAATAATCAGTATTAACTCTCTTATGAAGTTATCTCTTATGTATCATACTGGTCAGTGAATTCCAATTAGAGTAACTTTTATTTCATTATTAACTTTTGTTTCATTATTAGTAGTGCTTTAGCTCATTCACCGATTCCAAGTCCTAAATTCCCCATACCCATTGTGAATTCTCATATAATTACGAATATCATTCAGGTTAACAGTAATATCAGTTACAAAAGAGTAGTACATGCATTAAAAAAAACTCCATATGGTACTTGAAATTCCCTATTCTTTCATCCAGCAAGTAGTGAGCAACTGCTGTCTTCTCAGGCACTTTTCTCTGCCCTTTATGACATCAGTGGAGATAAAAATCTCTGCCCTCTTGAAGCCTACATTCTAATGAAGAGAGATGTGTAATGATTGTATGCATGGGCAGATGAATGAACAAGTGAATGAAATGTAAGAAGTTCCCATGGGAAAATAAAGCAGAATAAAGGGGTTGGGAGCACAGGTCATGGGAAGGTAGCAGTCTAATAGGTGGTTAGTGGAGGGTATGCCTCATTGAGAAGGTGACATCTGAGTAAAACCTAAGGAAGGAGAAGCAGTGAGTCAGGCAGAGGTCAGTGTGTTCTAGGAAGATGGAACAGGGAGTGCAGAGGGCTTGAGACAGGAGCCTCCATGAGCCCTGACAGGGTATAGTGGCTGGGAAGGAGATTATCTGGACCGTATTTATAATCATCTTGAACAAATGTATATCGACGGGTGATCCAGAAAAGTTTTGGATAGAGCAACAGCCTGAAAATTAGAGGACCTATTTCTGGGGTTTTGTTTTGTTTTGTTTACCTTTAATTTGCTGTGGGCTTGGGCAACTTATTTTGCCATTCTGACCCTTGATTTCCTTGCCTTTAAAGTGTATCTTAAAGTAGATTTTTTGTGTGTGATTTCCTTTTCCAATGTGATTGGCATCCTCTGGTTATATAGAAAGGGATTTGTAGTGCTGCAATGCACAGCAATTATAGGGGACTCCACTCTCTTTGTTTTCTGTGTGAACCGTGTCCCCTGAAACATATCCTAGAATACAGTGTGCATGCTGTACCCTGGAGTTACACAACAGTAGTGGGCTTGGGTGTATGGCGAGACTCAATAGGAAATATAGAATGATGATGCAGACCCTTTCTTTAAGGATTTGAGACAGCCATTTGTAGATGTCACAGAGTGATGTACATATTTATAGACGAGATAAATATCAACTTATGTTTTACAGAGTGCTACAAATAAAAGGCTCCTCTGAGAAGCCATCATAAAAGTTTTGAGTGGTTTTATTCTGAGTCTTACAAAGTGGAAGGGCCTTTAATTAAGAGTCAGTATATATGATGGTTAGGCATATAAGCTTTGTGAGGAGAATTCTTGGAACATAAACCCAGCTTCATAGTTTTTTCGTTTTCTTGAAATTTCCCCATGAAAACAAAGAGAATGCATCAACAGACACATTTACAACAAAACTAGGTGACAGGGTAGCCACATGAAACCCAAAATAACAGAGGGTAGGTACAAACTACCAAGAGCTGCAAGATCCTTGCAGTATCTGTGTGAGAGCAACTAGAAGGAATGAGACTTCCAAGGGATCTGAGAAGTAGCCAAAAGGGATTCACTGGAGCACCTGAAACTGGTAGGGGTTTTGCATACCCTAACTCAGAGTCGATTGTCAGGGGTCTGCTGTAAGATCTGAAGGGGTTCCAGCATCTGGGCCCTATCGACTCTTAAAACTAAATAGCTGAGGGGCTTCCCCAGTGGTGCAGTGGTTAAGAATCCACCTGCCAACAATGCAAGGGACACGGGTTTGATCCCTGGTCCGGGAAGATCCCACATGCTGCCGAGCAACTAAGCCCGTGTGCCACAACTACTGAGCTTGCGCTCTAGAGCCCACGAGCCACAACTACTGAAGCCTGTGTGCCTAGAGCCTGTGCTCCGCAACAAGAGAAGCCTGCGCACTGCAATGAAGAGTGGCCCCTGCTCACCTTAACTAGAGAAAGCCCTCACACACCAACAAAGACCCAATGCAGCCAAAAATAAATAAAAAATTAAATCTTAAAAAAAAAATTAAACTAAATAGCTGAAGCTCTCTCCTAGGACCAAGCCCCACACTGAAGTGAAGCTGCTAGAATTGGAGCCCCCAGAGAAGGTCAGGGACAATAAGCAAAGAAGAAAGAAAGTTTCAGGTAAATGTAGGGTTGGAGAAGAGAGCCAGGAGATTCCAGAAACTGCATGACCATGTTTATAAACACTTCACATAAACAAAGAAAAGGTGGTCTTGAAACTAGAGAGTGCTACCTAGACCTACCCTCCATGAGAAAAAAGTCAGGAAAACTAACTTCATTAAAAATGAGCAAAAGAGGGACTTCCCTGGCGGTCCAGTGTTAAGACTCCACACTTCCAATGCAGGGGGCATGGGTTCGATCCCTGGTCGGGGAACTAAGATGCCACATGCCACATGGCCAAAAAAAAAAAAAAGAAAAAAGAAAGTGAGCGAAGAGAAAAAGCTCAGGCAAATTCAGTGCAAAGAGAAAAGAAAAAAGAGAATAAGAAGAATAATATGTCTTGTAAATAAAAGCATGATATATACCCATGCTTTTAAAATAGATAAGTGTCCATCAACAGATGAATGGATAAAGAAGATGTGGCACATATATACAATGGAATATTACTCAGCCATAAAAAGAAATGAAATTGAGTTATTTGTAGTGAGGTGGATGGACCTAGAGTCTGTCATACAGAGTGAAGTCAGAAAGAGAAAAACAAATACCGTATGCTAACACATATATATGGAATCTAAAAAAAAAAAAAAAAAAAGGTCATGAAGAACCTAGGGGCAGGAAGGGAATAAAGACACAGACCTACTAGAGAATGGATTTGAGGATACAGGGAGGGGGAAGGGTAAGCTGGGACAAAGTGAGAGAGTGGCATGGACTTATATACACTACCAAATATAAAACCGATAGCTAGTGGGAAGCAGCCACATAGCACAGGGAGATCAGCTTGGTGCTTTGTGACCACCTAGAGGGATGGGATAGGGAGGGTGGGAGGGAGGGAGACGCAAGAGGGAAGAGATATGGGGATATATGTATATGTATAGCTGATTTACTTTGTTATAAAGCAGAAACTAACACACCATTGTAAAGCAATTATACTCCAATAAAGATGTTAAAAAAATTTTTTTTAAATCATTTGAAGTAACAGTGGTTCAGAGAATGTAACTAAATTGTCTAGAATTGCATAGCTAACAACTAGTTGTCTGTCTTGATATTAACATGACTAAAAGAAAACTTTTTTAAAAAAAACAAATATCAGTGCTTGTTCATTGCCAAAAAATAAAAAAATAATAAAATAAATTAGATGAGAACTGTTAAATAACTTTTCAAAACAACTAAAAGAAACTAAGAAAATGATACAGGATATAACAGAATAACAAATCAGAATTACAAAAGCACAAATGGACAAATTTTATTTCTAAATAAAATTAGAAATAAAAAGTTATTTGGGACATGTAGACTCCATAAAGAGAAAGTATTTAGTAAATAAATAGATTTAATGCCTTAAGAAAAATAGAAAGTAAAAAGGAGGAAAAGCTTAAAAGCAAAAAGAAATGAAAGAAAAAGGATTTGAAAGAAAGTGACTAAATACTATAGGCAGAAATCCTATAGTATTTATAAAATACATATATAAAATAGGAATCCCCCCAAGAGAAAAAAAATACTTCAAGGAAACTTTCCTAAAATTATGAAGGAAAAAGATTTGAAACTACATGTTGAAAGAGCATACACTGTATGCCTTGGAAAATCAACCTAGGACAACAAATACCAACACATACTCCAGTGAAACTGCAGAGTTACAAAGCTAGAGAGAAAAAAATTTGAGGGGTACTCAGGCAAAAAGACCAGGTCACTTTTAAGGGAAGAAAATAAAATTGTCAGCAGACTTTTGGGCAGTGTTTTATGCCACAATAAAATGGAATAACATTTTTAAGATACTCAAGGAAAGCAAATGTGAGCCAAGGATTTTATATCCCACCAAACTGACTTGCAAGTATAAGAAACACAATCTTATGAAATCTAGGAACTCTGAGAATATTGTTCCCTTCTTGAGGGCTCTACTAGAGTAGTGGTCAGCAAAGGTTTTCTATAAAGAGCCAGACAGTAAATATTTTAGACTTTGTAGGCTACGTTGCTATCTTTGTCACATATCTTTGTGTGGGGTGTTTTGTTTACAACCCTTTAAAAATACAAAAACCATTCTTAGCTCAAAGGCCATATTGGGACAGACCACAAATCTCATTTGGCCCATGGTTCGTAGTTTGCCAACCCCTGTACTAGAGAAAGAACTTTAGACAACCACAATGACTGGAGAGATACAAACATAAAGACTGGTGATAAGCATTATCCATATTTTTACTTGAACTAGCATGAAACAATATTCATGAAGGAGAGAGTGTGGTATAGTATGTAAAGGCTGTGTCTCTGGCAATGCAGATACATCACAACTATTAAAATATGGAGAAGGGAAATGGTGAGAACATGTAAAAAGTAGAATAAACGGCTGATTGCCTGATGGTTAACTGGGAGTTAAAGGATATTATTTCAGGTCAGATGCTGGGAGAGAAGTGGGAGAAAGAAGAAGAGGTAATTAGCTGATTTGATATTGTTTACAGCAGCAAAACAATAGAAAATGACAAAAAAATAAGAAGACAGGAATTATATAGTTATTCACATAGAGATAACCATTAGAAGAAAAATACAAATTTCCTGAATACCAAAAAATAAAATATAAAAAGAAATCAAACAAAATATACCACATATGGAAAGGCTAGTTATATAAAAGACCTAGATATATATATATAGATATATAGATAGATAGATAGATAGATAGATAGATAGATATAAAACATAAAATTACATGTGAGAGCACTGAAACCAAACAAATTGATCTTCAGCCTAAAACTCCATTGATAAGAACTGGTTGAATGAATTTTGGTACATTCACACAGAAGAGTACTATCCATCTATAAAAACGAATGAAAAGTATTTCTATATGACGTTCTATAAGTTGCCACATAATCATCCTCAGGATAGGTTGGTGATATCCATTTGTATCTATTTTTATTTGAAAACAAAAACAATGGAAGGACAAACTATAAAAAAAATTTTTTTTAATTGTTACCTATAAGGAGAGTAAAAGAATAGGATGAAAGTGACTGAGAAGGATAAAGCTAGATTTTGAGTAATTCTTGATTTTAGATTTAACTTAAGAACTACATAAATAGTTGCTAAGAAAAAGTTCCTTCAGTAGAGTTGGATTGAATATTAGTGATTATACATATAACATGATTATAAAAGAGTTTAAAAGAACAGTGTCTAAAATTTAAATAAATTGAAATAAATAAACCTAAATATATATCCAGTAGGTGGTATGACCAAACATCCAAGTGACTCTTTATCCCTAGGAGGCTGTACCTTAAGACACAACTGAAAAAAAAAATTAAACTGTTTTTACTAATCACATTTGTGTAGCAACCTTGGTATTGTTATTTCATGACATGGGCTTTTAATGTAAGATAAAGCAAATGAGTAATTGTACAATATTCTAATTTTGTTCTCCCCATTGCCTTGGGAACCTGGATTCTTGGCATGGGAGCAGTATATGCAGATATAAAATAGAAGAGATTGAATAAGAACTCTTTGATCTTAGTTTGAATAGGAAGACTCTGTATGGGCTCTGGTTTTTGTTTTTGAATATCTGTAGCTATGTCTAGTCATTCTACTTCTGTCCTTTGAACTCACAGAAACAGTGACCAGCCCAGTAGCACAGCATTGAACATCTCTAGCAACCAGATTTCCACTAAAAGGAACAAGGAATTTATCCTGCCTTTCATATAGGATGGTAACAAAACAATAGTTATGAGAAAGTTCCTCTTTAGAGAAATGTTATAGCTGATAACTGAAAAGGGAATGATATATAAGTAGAATATCACCATTTAATTAACCTTAATAAATTAGTAGAGCCAAGCAGTGGACATGAATAGCCTCTCACTTACAAAAAGAGAACCAGACATTATGTGCCTCCTGATGTAGAACACACCACCATTCATGAAGGAGTCTTGTTTTAAAAACAAAAACAACAACAAAAAATCTAGTCTGATCAGGCCTTTAGATTCATCTACCAATTTATCAGAAATATCTAGAACAGAGAAACATGAAACACCACCACCAAAATCCAGATTGCAAGAAATTATATAGGACAAATAACCTGGTTTATTCAACTAATAAATTGCAGTGAAAAAGGAGAGAGAGAAACACCCTTTAATAAAGTCCAGTTGCACCGTAAAGACTTTATTTGGATTCTCATTCTCACAAACTGTCTTAAAAATAAGAAAACCATTTTTTTGCCCAATTAGAAAGTTGAGGACTGACTGGATATTTGATAATTTTCACAGATTACCATTAACTTTTTATGTGTGAGAATGGCATTATGGTTACAGTTTTAAAAGAAGAATCTTTATCTTTTGGAGATACTTACCAATATATTAATAAAGGTATATCTGGGGTTTGCTTTAAAATGACACCTGAGGGGAGGAAGTGAGTGAGTATAAAGAAACAAGATTGGTCCTGAGCTGATAATTGTTGGAGCTGGGTAAAAGGTAAATGGAAGTTCATTATACTGTCCTATCTTTGTGCTGTATATATTTGAAATTTTCCAATTAAAGAAGTTAAAGGGGTTGCACAACAGTGTGAGTATACTTAACACTACTGACATGGTAGAAAAATGGTTAGTATGGTAAATTTTATATTATGTGTATTTTACCACAGTTTTTTTAAGTTAAAGAATATGAGCTTTGGAACCTGAAAAAAACTGCATTTAACCTGCCTGTGACCTTGACCTAAACCCCTCTGATCTTTGGAATAAAGATACAGACATAGAGGATGGACTTGAGGACACAGGGTGGGGAAGGGGAAGCTGGGACGAAGTGAGAGAGTAACACTGACATATATAGACTACCAAATGTAAAATGGATGGCTAGTGGGAAGCTGCTGCATAGCACAGGGAGATCAGCTCCATACTTTGTGATGACCTAGAGGGGTGGGATAGGGAGGGTGGGAAGGAGGCTCAAGAGGGAGGGGATATGGGGATACATGTATACATATAGCTGATTCACTTTGTTGTACAGCAGAAACTAACACAACATTGTAAAGCAATTAAACTCCAATAAAGATGGGGAAAAAAATTTTTGATTAAAAAATAAGTTAAAGGGCTTCCCTGGTGGCGCAGTGGTTGAGAGTCCGCCTGCCGATGCAGGGGACACGGGTTCGTGCCCCGATCCCGGAAGATCCCACATGCCGCGGAGCGGCTGGGCCCGCGAGCCATGGCCGCGGAGCCTGTGTGTCCGGAGCCTGTGCTCCGCAACGGGAGAGGCCACAGCAGTGAGAGGCCCGCGTACAGCAAAAAAAAAAAAAAAAAAGTTAAAGAATATGAGCTTTGGAATCTGAAAAAACTACATTTAACCTTCATGTGCCCTTGACCTAAACCCCTCTGATCTTTGGTTTCCTCCTCATTTGTTAAATAAAAACAATAATACCTTGCCCATGGGATTGTTGTACCAATTAAATGAGATAATGCATAGAAAGCACTTAGTGCAATATGTGGCAAATAACTTTAACTATATAAATATGTATTATGTAAATATTAGTGGCCATTATTACCACCACTACAGCTTCTGCCACCTACAGTAGGAAAATATATCTTTCATTCTCCCATCACTGAAAACTTCAGCTTATTACCGAGGAAGGCTGTTAAAAATTCTCTTTTCAGTG
This sequence comes from Mesoplodon densirostris, assembly GCF_025265405.1. Lineage (NCBI taxonomy): Eukaryota > Metazoa > Chordata > Mammalia > Artiodactyla > Ziphiidae > Mesoplodon > Mesoplodon densirostris. Next base: position 66,003,546 of record NC_082675.1, on the reverse strand, counting down.
TGCTGTGGTGTAATGGAATAAGCTTACTGTGCAAGTTAGACAGACTTGAGTTAACTTAAGTTTTAGCACTTACTTGGTATGCTACTTTGGTTAGTGAATATTTACTTAATGACCTTAGGGGCATTATTGTAGCTGTCTGAGCTTTGGTTATCGCATCTACAAAACGGGGATGCTAATACCTACTTTTTTAGTTGGATTGAATATTAGTGATTATACATATAATGTTCTTGACTGAATGCATTGATCATAGTAGGTTTTCAGTAAATGATGGATATTATCATCCATGATTGTATTCATTCATATATGATTATCATTGTTCAGGAATGGAAGGTAAGATGGAGTTTTCCATCTATCCTTCCTGGCCAAAATTTATCTGAACATAAGAATATTCTATTTCTGATTTAATTATGGCCTTAGATTTAATATGGATTTAGTAGAACATACTAATAAATCATATCTATTTTTCTCAACTTTTGAAATTTCAGTATCTATCTTTTTTTCACTGGGTTTTGTTTATCAATAGAGCCTTATCCCCTTTCTGTTTAGAGGAATGAATGCTCCGAGGGAGGAGTGCTCTGTGGTTGGTGACTGTGGCAGATTAAAGATAACTGGAATGGTGATGCCCAGTGTTACCTTGCTTTTTTTTCTAGTACCATATGAAAATCCTACACCAAAAAGGACTTCTTGTTAGATACCAGATGTAATAGAAAAGTACTCTCTTTTTCCTACTAGAGATTCAAATACAACAGAGGTGAGGTCTGCATCTAACAGAAATGCTCTAGAACTGATTCCAGAAATATAACAGAGGTGACTGCTCAGATCTCTTCCTAACTCTGTACCCTGTGATTCTTTTTGTCTCTATTTATTGCCATCCTCACTGCTTTATTTCCTCTCAATGAGTAACTCAGCATGACATTTCTCTCATTGTAGCATCATCATTATTGCTTACAGAGCATTCACAAGAGATAAAGCAGTATAGAAAGCTTCATGGAACTTGCCTGATGCTAGGAGACCTGGCCATTGTCCTTAAGGAACTTATCAGTCAGGAGCATCACAAAGGGAAGCCACAGAGATTTTTTTTAATGAATTGATTGTAGAAAATTTATATTCTTAGTATGTAAGTAATAATATGCATCTATTTTCTTTCCCAGAAAAAAAAACATTCAAGTTCTTATTACATAAGTCTGATAAATCATATGTCTGAGCTTCAGTTTCTCCATCCAAGAACAAAGACTCTGGAATCAGACATACCTGGATTTGAATCCTGCTTCTCTCTCTTAGTAGCTGTGTAATAGTAAGGAAATGACAATCTTTTGAATTTTAATTTCCACTTCTGAAAATAATCATAACAGTCCTACTATTAGTTACTTGTTAGTTTCTAAATAGGATTAAATACAGTGAATACAAAAGTAAAACAGCATAAGTTCAAGAAGGGCATCATCCATTCACAACATATGATTTTATTCATGTCATATTTTGCCCCAGGCTTTGAGTATACAGTCATGAATGAACAGACGTGGACCCTGCCCCACCTCAGGGAGCTAGTAGAGGGAAGAGCCCAATCAATTAGCAAAACAAATGAATGCAAAATTATAAATTGGGTTAAGGAGAATAACTGCAACATGGCGCAAGAGAATTGTGAGCATCTTAATGTAGATTTTGGGATATGGGGGAGATCGGGTATTTGCTCTCTGAGAAAGTAATATTTGACTGAGACCTGAGAGATGAGTAATAGTCAGCCAGAAGAAGAGTGGGAGTAGTGTTTTCAACAGCAAATGCCAAGGCACTGAAGCAGGACAGGACTCTGTTTATTCAGGAAAATGTAAGCAGACCAGAATGTCTTGTTGGAGTGTGGATGTGAGAGGTAGAGAGGGAGTAGCATTAAATGAGATTGGAGGTACAGGTCAGCGTCAGCCCGTGCCAGGCCTGACAGACGCTTCATTTTAAGGAGTTCGGATGTTATCCATCATTTGGCATAAAGCCATTAAAGGGTTTTAAACCATGGAGCAATTGGCCCAATATGCCTTTGAAAAGAATATTGTGGAGAAGTGATTTAAAGAGGTGAGAGTTAAGACTGAGAGTCCAGTTAAATCAACGTGGTGAGAGATGATAATGGCTTGGAACTCAGAGAAGTCTAGACTAGAGATGGAAATGCAGGATGAGATAGTCAAAGTCATGAGATAGATGAGAGCACAATGAGAGAGAAAGTGGCATGAGAAAGAAAGAGGGATCAGTCCGGAGCCCTGAAGGGCCCCCAACCTTCAGAAGTTGGACAGATGAGGAAATGCATGATGTCAAGTAGGCATGTCTTAAAAGAGGAAGAAATGGTGAACCAGCTGTGGGTTGAAGATTGAGGATGAGATGAGGATTAAAACATATGCACTGGGTTTGGCAAAACACAGATGGTATCTGGGCGTGTAAAAATGGGAATTATTTTGAATAGTATAAGCTGACAGGTAGCTAGATTAATCATGAGAAGATTTTTTTATGGGTTCGATTTTTTAAATCGAGGTCTAAGAAAGAAAGAGTACCACACTGTTTATTCTCAGTCTCCTGGTTAACCTTTCTTACCTTAGAATATGTGTCTACCCCTGTTCCTACTTCTTAGCATACCCAACTTTATGCATTTTTTGTGTGGACTAATGATAATAGTTAAGCTTGTTTTAAATGCAGGTTAGGCAATATTTAGGAATAAATTAACAACAAATACCTAGGAATTATATTAAGGTTATGTTAAAAAAAATTTTTAATTTATTTATGGCTGCATTGGGTCTTTGTGCTGCACTGCTTTCTCTAGTTGCGGCGAGCAGGGGCTACTCTTCATTGCGGTGTGTTGGCTTCTCACTGTGGTGGCTTCTCTTGCTGCGGAGCACAGGCTCTAGGCATGCAGGCTTCAGTAGTTGCAACACGCAGCCTCAGTAGCTGTGGCACAGAGGCCCTAGAGTGCATGGGCTTCAGTAGTTGCGGCACATGAGCTCAGTAGTTGTGGCACACAGGCTCAGTAGTTATGGCTCGCGGGCTCTAGAGCACAGGCTCAGTAGTTGTGGTGCAGGGGCTTAACTGCTCCGCAGCATGTGGAATCTTCCCGGACCAGGGCTTAGACCCGTGTCCCCTGCATTGGCAGGCGGATTCTTAACCACTGCACCACCAGGGATGTCCCAAGTAATGTTAAAATATTAATGAAGAGATAAAATAAGGCCTAAATCAATGGAGAAATAATGTATCTTTCTAAACTTTAAGCTCTGAAATTCTGAAGATTTCATCCTTAACAAATTAATATGTCAAAGTTAATGTAATTTTTCAATGTAAATTGATAAAGTAATAATAAAATTCATTTGGGTGAATAGACACTCTCTCTCTCTCTCTCTCTGCAAGTTAGGGAATTCCCTGGCAGTCCAATGATTAGGACTCAGCACTTTCACTGCTGGGGCCTGGGTTGAAACTGATCAGGAAACTAAGATCCCACAAGCCCCGCAGTGAGGCCAAAAAAAAAGAAAAAAAAATGCAGGTTATACATAAGGACTGTAATTAATAACAACTCATCATAATAAACTTATAGCTAAATATCCTGATTACTTTTCTTTAAACGTACACATTATCAGATTTTAAATTAAGTTATGCTTAATAAACCAGGTGAAAAGTACTAAAGTCAAAATGTACAGTACTCCCACAACTCAGGTTATAGGAAGCTCCAAATGGTTTCCTCATAGCACTGATACTATTTCCATGGGATTGCAGGATGTTTTTAAGTATCTCTTACCTTATATAATAAACGGTGCATTCACCGTCCCATCCGTGGTTCAGAGGAAATGCTCTTTGAAAGCATGTATAAATGTATCTTTGCTTTACAAATGTTTGTCATTTTCCCCTCAAAATACTTAAGGAAGAGGTTTTGAGAACCGAGTACAAATGAGGAAAACGTGTGCTATGTAACAAAGAATGACAGAGAGGGAGAGGGAGTGTGTGTGTCTGAAAAAGCTTTAGGTTGTTTTTTTCTTTTCAATCTTTCATCCTAGTGTCCTTACTATTATATTACTTATGTAAAGCCTTCTGTCCATTGAGTTCAAAGCACTTAGAATCATTAAGTCATTTATTTCTTGGATTTATTGAATGGGTGCCCATTGTTCAAAAGCCCGTGGGCGTAAGTACAAAGTTATAAAAGCACACAAATTAAATGTAATAGCACAGGAGCAAGAGAGAATGCCAGCAGGATCACTGCTGTGACTATTGAGAATGCCAGACTCTTATAAAGAAAGAAAAGAGAAAAAGAAAAGGAATAAAACAGCCACCTAGGATTCATTATATTCTGAGAGTTACAAAATAAATTTGTCAGGTCAAAAGCAGTGACCACAGGGTACGGTTAAGAGGCCTAATTGAATTTAGAGGGTGCTCTGGAAAATGGTCCAACTCTTAAACAGACTCAGATTCTACTCTAGTAATGAAGCAAGAGAAATAATTATTCTCTCTCCCTCATTTTACAGATAAGATATTCAGATACATGGGGAGTCGGTTAACTGCCATTGTCTCGAAGCAGTGTCACAACATTTGAAGCATGATCTTATTCTGAGATTCCCAGTTAAATCTTGTTTCATTTCTTTCAGCATTTTAGCTTGGATATACATGTTTCTTTTTAGTTGTCTCCTTCATATGGTGGTTTAAAAATGGATATTTTCAGTTCAGTAAATCAGAAAGCCTCAAGCTGATTCTAAAATGAATTTAGAAGAGGAAAAGCCTCTCATTTTTCAAGAAGTCAATAGATATTTGAAAATTCTAAAATTAAGAAATACCAGCACACATTATTATTTCCAAATAAGAAGACAGATGTTGGAGGAAGTAGCTAAAATGGTTCAAAATACTCACCTCTGGGGAGTGGGAGTTAGGAGAAGGGAAGGGAGGATGGGTCCTGGGATTGCTCTTGTTTTGTTTCAAACCTAGTAGTAGTCTTAACTTTCACACTATGTTCATTTGTTACTTTGATAAAAATTAAAACAGAAGTTTAAGGGAAAGAAATAAAGAACAGGAAACCAAACACATGTACAATAAATATTTGAGATTATTTTCAAAACTGAGTTTAATATATTATCTTCTAAGTCTTAAAGTAATAACAAGCTTGTCAGCACCCTCGCTTTATAATGCCAAGTCTGATTTTTGGTAATTCAAGAGAGATTGGCTAAAACTGCCAATAAATTATGCATTCCACAATTAGGTATTTTCTCCTATTTCTGGTATTTTTCTTTATTTCATTGGAAATCTCTAATGACATTGACTGAAACTCTTGAAAGCATTATAATGTGGTCTTAAATGGGACACTTCCTGTGCTTTTGTGTTCAAGTCTTGGTCTAAATTGCATTTTTTTTATCCTCCCGTTTCCCCCTTTTCTTTGCCTTGAAGGATTTCCCACAATTCACAGTAATCTCCCACTGGAGTCTAAGCTCCATATAGGCAGGGATTACATCCATTGGTCACTGCTTGAATCCAGTGCCTGGTCCAGTGCCTTTTCACAGTGCCAGTCATTCAGTATTTTTAAGTAAATGACAGATTTCATCTGGGAATGTTGAGTTAACTAATCAATAGCTATTGGGAGGACTGATTAAATTGTACCAGTTAGCCTGGTAACCTGAAGGAGTTAATAAAATTTCCCCAGCTTCCAAGGCTACATTGAACTAGACCTTCCAAGGCCACTAAATTACAGGGGAGCACAGAATACTGGGCAGGTGTTCAGTATCCGTGCTGTTATCAAAGCTCTTAGGAGGTGTAAGGAATATTCAAATAGCAACTGTTTTTGAGATCTTTTGTAAAAGGCAGTTTGTAACTGTTTTGTGTGTGTGTGGAGTTAATGAGATTTTAATTTCTCCCTCTGTGTCTTTATATGTCTGTCTTGCAGTTTCTGTATTCTTTTTGCTCAACACGACCAATTCCTCTCCCAATTTACTCAAATTTTGAATGACATAAAGTTGAAGCCATTAAGAAGGTTCTAATCATTCTTTTATTTAGCTTGTTGGCACCCCAAAGAATTAGAGTTAGCAGTGACTGTTGAATAATAACCAGTAAATTAGTTGAAATAATGTCACCACATGTTTCTTAAATATGAATGAAACACACATACAAGGAGAAAAACTGCTTCCTAAACACTTTGGTTGGAGAGGCATTTTTATTAAGAAAGCAACTAAATTGCTAAAATTGACTTTATACTGCCGTTTTCTTGTTCTTTGGATAGTTGAGAGTTCTTGTTCACCCAGCTCGCAGTATGATCTTGCGGTAAAACCAAGTGGTTATCAGGAAAGTGTGAACTGATCATTGACTTTATTGATGCAGTGAGGCAGAGGTTTCTCTGTAATTGTAGCTGTGCACGTTTAGGTCCTTGCCAGAGCTAAGTGCATGGCATCAATCACAAAAGACTTTCTCTTGCACTCACATCTGCGATTGTTGCACACACGCTACAGCATGTTCAGTCTTTTCCACTTGAGCTGGTGCACATCTAATAACATCTCTGACTTTGGACCTTAAGGAAACCATGGTTTTCCATTAACTAAAGAAAAACTAAAATTGCCTGTCTCTTATTTACAAACCTACAGGACAGCTGACCAAAGAGAATTACCATTAAATTGCCACTTAATGGTCTACACATTGTAGAAGAAGCTGCATCTTCATTACATTACTTCCTTGTACTGTCACTGTGGGGTTGTTTTTTTAGTGAGAAATGCTACCAAGCAAATTTTAGCTTTGTTGCCAATGATACTAGCATTAGTACTAGAAAGTTTTCTTGTTACAAGGTACTCATTACCCTAAAATGTCTTTTGCTTGCATTTTGTATCTTCCGCCTAACAAAAATTTTTCCTTATTCCCAAATCGATAAAGACATGCAATAGAGAAAAGGAGAGGGGGAATCACATTCCTTGTTGTCAAGTAAATTTTGACTGAAGAGACTCCTTTAATAGCCTTTTTCTTTATTTCTATGTTCAAATCACCTTTCCTTTGCCTCTCAAAGAAGGATTTCCTTCATGTTACATTACCCCCCCATTTTGATTTTATCTTTTACATATTGATAGTTGTTTCTACAAACTTTTGTCCAGGAAAAATGTCCAGAAAATAAAATTAAGCATCTCTTACCAAGAAATCAGCACCAAATAGCAAAACGACAGGCAGCCCCAACTCATGACTCGATTGCTAAACTATGATCCTAAGGTGGGCCATTTTAAGTCAGATCCTTATAAATGTTACACATGTTAAGTTCCTTTCCCCAAAATCAATTTCATGTTATAGAAACAGAAAAACAGATTTCAGTGAATGAAAAATTTGTATTTGATAACCTTATATCACAAACAACAGCAAGATAAGAATTGGGTTCTGTATAAGCTTTTGGGTGCCTTTGAGGCTTTTGAAAATATAAGTCCAATAACATTTAGACTGAAGACATCTTGTTTTAGTAACTCTTCCTGTAGTAAGCATTATTCATTACTCTAAGGACCTTCAAACTGCTTCTAAAATTAGTTTCTGCCACAAGAAATAAATTGCAAGTTTAATACAGGATTGCCTCCCAGAGTTTTTGAATGGTAATTGCTGGGCGATAGGTAGTTGCCATGGCAACTCTTCAGTGATTCCCTTACTCTAATTGTAGCAGCAGACTGAGTCATCTTCACTGCCACTGACCTTGACTGAATCGTGAGCATTGGCAGTTGTTTTTACAAAATGTAGGCATTGGTCCCAGCCATTAAGCAACCATAAATACAACCTTTGGCCATTATGTGGAATATGGTTATAATGCAGTGGGTTTCAAATCAAGCTGTCTTCAATCAGGGGTCACCTATATTTCAGCAGTAGACTTGGAATTTTTTTTTTTTATTTGTTTATTTATTTTTGGCTGCGTTGGGTCTTCATTGCTGCACGCAGGCTCCCTCTAGTTGCGGCAATCAGGGGCTACTCTTCGTTGCAGTGCATGGGCTTCTTATTATGGTGGCTTTTCTTGTTACGGAGCTCGGGCTCTAGGCACGCGGGCTTCAGTAGTTGTGGCTCACGGGCTCTAGAGCGCAGGCTCAGGCTCAGTAGTCGTGGCGCGTGGGCTCAGTTGCTCCATGTGGGATCTTCCCGGACTGGGGCTCAAACCCGCATCTCCTGCATTGGGAGGTGAATTCTTAACAACTGCGCCACCAGGGAAGCCCAACTTGGAATATTTTTGAACATACTATTTCCTAAAAGGATTAACCACTTAGTATAACAATAGCATTTAGGTTCTTAAAAGATCTCAGATTCACAGTTAGCTCAGAGCGTTTCATTGTAATGCACACAAATGTTCTAAAATTCAAATTTCAGTGTCATGGGAGCACTTCTCTGTAAATAGACATAAAAGTGCAAGTCAGAAAACAATACAGTTATATGAATTAGTGCCCGTTAGAGTTAACCTACATCCCAATTACATCTGTATGTAATAGGAAACTTTGATTTATTATTACTATTGCTTTTATTAGTAAAAGCAACAAATAAAGGGCAAGGACTGCATTTTATTTTATAGCCTTAGAGTCTGTTCTCAGTGCTTAAGACGATGCTACATGTCATGACATTGGCCTTCAGTTACTGTTTGTGAAATCATTGTCTTCTGTGGTTATTTTATGTTCATTTCACTGTCTATTTCAATCAGTTGAGAATCTGTTTTGTCAAATTTTGTTAAACCGTGGGATAGATTTGTTTATTCCCAACTAGAAATAATTAATAGAGATAGCATTCATTTTACATGTTAGAGGGAACTTCCATTTTAAAAATAAAAATGCCTCAAGTGTAAGATATAATTTGGGGGGCTTCCCTGTGGCGCAAAAATAAAATAAATTAAAAAAAGAAAAGGTATACTTTGGTTTTTACATTAACAATTCAAAAAATGCATCCTATATTATTGCTTTTTTATTTTAATTTGCTAATTACCTGAAAAGTAAAGTGGAGTGCTATTTAATGCTATTTGAGACTTAGTCTCCGTACAAACCTCACACAAAAGCTTATTTGCTGCTGCTTTGCTAGAAATCTCACAGACACCTAGATTTTCACCCAGTGCAGTTTGAAGACCATTGACTGAGTGGGGAGGAGGGCCTGCAAGATCACTGGGTTAAATTTTTTTTTTTTTTTTTCTCGGTATGCGGGCCTCTCACTGCTGTGGCCTCTCCCGTTGCGGAGCACAGGCTCCGGACGCGCAGGCTCAGCGGCCACGGCCCACAGGCCCAGCCGCTCCACGGCATGTGGGATCCTCCCGGCCCGGGGCACGAACCCGTGTCCCCTGCATCGGCAGGCGGACCCCCAACCACTGCGCCACCAGGGAAGCCCACTGGGTTAAATGTTTTTTGAAATTTTTCAAATATACAAAAAAGTTGAAAATTTTTACAGTGAACACCCATATACCTACCACCTAAATTCTACAGTGAACATTTTACTAAACTTGCTTTATTGCCTACCTATTCATCTCTGACCTTCTATCAATCCATTGCTATCTTTTATACATTTCATAGTGAGTTGCCCAGTACCCATCATTTTAATAACTACATGGTATTCCATTGTCCAGATGGACTATAATTTATTTAACCAGTCATTGACTGTTGGACATTTGGGATTGTGGTAGGCGTAATGACCCTTAGGAATTGTGGTAGAGAAAAGTGTCCATGTCCTAATCCCCAGAACCCGTGGATATGTTAAGTTACATAGCAAAAGGGACTTTGCAGATGTGAGTAAGTTTATGAACCTTAAGATAGGGAGATTAGTTTCGCTTATTCAGGTGGACCAAATCGAAACACAGAAATGCTTAAAAGCAGAGAACTTTCTCCATCTGGAGCAGAAGACAAATGCCAAAAGGGGAAGTCAGAGAGATTCAAAGCTGGGAAGGATTTGACACACCGTTGCTGGTTTGAGACGGAGGGGGCAATGTGATGCAGGCAACATAAGTTACTAACAGAGATTCCCAGCTGACAGCCAGCAAGAAAATAGGAAACTCAGCTCTGCAGCCATGAGGAACTGAGTTCTGCCAACAACCTGAATGAACTTGGAAGGGGATTCTCCTTCAGGGCCTCCAGATAAGTGCCTCGCCCAGCTGACAGCTTGATTTTGGTCTTCTGAGACCAGGGCAGAGGAACCAACCAAACCTACCTGAATGTCTGCAGAACTATGAGATAATAAATTTGTGTTGTTTTACACTGCTAAATTTGTGATAATTTGTTATGTCAGCAATAGAAAACTAATTCAGAGATGATGAGAATTTTTTTCTCTCGTACAATAAACATCCACAGGGCTAAATCCTTGAACACAGTTACTTATTTCCTTAGGATAAGTTTCTAACATTAGAATGGCAGGGACCATAGGGTCATCGAATTTAATCCGATTTTTGACCTTGTAAGAAACATCCTTGTGAAAAAAACATTTAATTGGCACTGACAGAAAAAAAAAAGAATTGCAGGGACCAAAAAAAAGTCTTATTTTTTTAAGACTTTTAGTACATATTTATAAATTGATCCCTGGAAAAGTTGTTTCAGATTACACTTCCATCAGTACTCTGTTGAGAATGTCCATTTCCTGTCTTCTTGACAATATTGGGAATTTACTTTATTTGTTATTTTTAATCATTGTGATAGGTGTGAAAAAAAAGATACAGCGTTATAATTTTATTGCACATTTTTTAACTACTAGAAAGTTGAACATATTTTAATGATTTTATCTTTTGTGAATTATGTGTTTGTGTCCATTATGCATTTTTCAATTGAAGCCCCTTTTTCCTACTTTACCAAAAAAGTTTTCAAATGAGAAATGATAATTAAATTTTCTCAAATTCCTTTAAAAAATCGACCAGGATGATCATAACTTTTTTCTTCTTTGAGTATTTACATGATTACATCAATAGATTTCCTGACATTGCATCATTCTAGAATTTTTGAAACTATTTGGGTTGTAGAATTTTTTGTATGATGTTGACTTTGATAAGTATATGTTTTATTGAGTATTTTGGTGACATTGGCTTTTATTTTCATTTTTGAGCTAACTGCCATATTTTGAAATCAGTTATTGTTACTCTCCTTTAAGGAAAAAAATGAGAAACTATCTTTTTCTTCTGAATTAAAAGCTTAACTGGCATAGTAATTGTATATTCCCTAAAGATGTAAAGGAGTTACTTATAAAACTATATAAGCACAATCCTTTTTAACAGCATTATCTCTGACACATTTTTCCCTTTTTTTCATGTTATTCTCTTCACATTTTTTTTTTTTTTTTTTTTTTTTTTTTTTTTTTTTTTTTTGCGGTATGCGGGCCTCTCAGTGTTGTGGCGGAGCACAGGCTCTGGACATGCAGGCTCAGTGGCCATGGCTCACAGGCCTAGCCGCTCTGCTGCATGTGGGATCTTCCTGGACCGGGGCACGAACCCGTGTCCCCTGCATTGGTAGGTGGACTCTCAACCACTGCGCCACCAGGGAAGCCCTCTTCACATTTTTTATTTAATTATAGGTGAAGTTGAACAATTTGTATTTATGAAGATAACTTTTTTTCATTCAAATTGTCAACTTAAAAAAATATTCTATTATGAAAAAATTCAAACATATTACAGAAGTTGTTTAATGAACCCCTATATGCTTATTATCTAGATTTGACGATTAGATTTTGTCATACGTCCTTCATCTGAACCTTTTATTTTTTCCTTTGCTGAAGTATTTCAAAGTACATCTTGGAATTTTACTCCTTCATATTTTGGTATGCATCCCTAAAAATAACAGCTTCTTTCATAATCACATATCATTATCATACCTAACAAAAGTAACAATATATCCCAGTTGTAATCTAATATACAGCATAATCAAAGTTCTCCAGTAGTCTCAAATAGGGCTATTGGCAATGTGTTAAAATCAGAATCCAAATAAAATTCACACATTTAGCTGTTATGTCTATTAAATCTCTTTTAATCTAGAGCAATTCCCTCTCCATTTTTTTTTCCTATACCATTCTCAAGTTGCAAAAACAGCCATTTGTTCTGTAGACTCTTCCATATTCTGAATATGTCCTTTTGCTTTCTTTGGTATTATTTAACTTGTTCTGTGTCCCTCATATTTACTGTACATTGAAGTTAGCTCTAAAGGCTTGAATAGATTCACATTCATCTTTCTAGGCAAGAATACTTCATAGGTGGTACTGTTTGCCCCATACATTAGGAGACATTGTCTTACTTTCAGTGATGCTAAGATCAATGATTTCAGGTGGGGACAGCCTGGTTTCTCCATTGTGAAGTTTCACTTCAGATTTTTATCTAATGGTTTACAATTCATTGAATATTATTGCCAAAATTAGTTGATTAAGAATTGTTATTTTGATTTTTCAAAATTGTTTCTTTTTATAGTTACTAGCTGTAATTCTTCTATAAAGAAGTATATTCCTCCATCAGATGGAGCTAGGTGAAATACAGTTCATAAAGGAAAAGCTTAATTACTCCCTTTTAATCTTTAATTTTCAGAGTAAGAAGCTGGTGGTCTAGTTATAATGTTGTCCAATGAATTGGTGGGTTTTGGGGTGAGAGATTTCTCTCATCTTTTAAAGGATTATTACTAAACTTACGGAGGTTTTTTAAATTGAAATATGGTTAATTTACGATATTGTATTAGTTTCAGGTTACAGTATAGTGATTTGGAGGGTTTTTTGCAGATTATATTTCATTATAGATTATTATAAGATATTGGGTATAGTTCCCTGTGTTATACAGTCAGTCTTTGTTGCTTGTCTAACTCATGGAGTTTTACATATTGAATATGTTTACACCCACTGCATTCTTATTCTTAAAAATCTTTTTAATGAAGTATTGCACACATACAGAAAAGTGCATAAATCATAAGTACATAGTTAGAAGAATTTATCACAGATTGTCCCCCTTTGGCTGCTTTTAAGATACTCTTTGTCGCTGGTTTTTTTTAGCAGTTTTACTTAGAGTGATTTTGGTCAAATTTATCCTGCTAGTGTTTATACTGCTTCTTGAATTTGTTGCTTGAAGTATTTCATCAGTTATAGAAAACTCTCAGCTAGTACCTCTGAAATATTGTTTCTGTTCCTTTGTCTTTATTCTGGATGTTTTATTATCAACTATTTTCTATTTCACTAATTTTCTCTGCAGTTGTGTCTTATCTGCTGTTTAACCCAACCATTAAGTTCTTAATTTCAGTTATTGTATTTTTAATGTCCAGGTTTTTCATGCAGTTCTTTTATGTAGTTTCCAATTCTCTGCCAGAATTCTCAGTCTTGTCCTCAAATCTGTTAAGCACAGTTATTTTAAAGTACATGTCTGATGTTTCCCTGTGGGTCTGTTTCTACTGTCTGTTGTTTCTCTTGTCTTTTGGTTATGTGCTTCTCTTTAGAAGTGCCTAGTTGTTTTTATTAAGTGGGAGACACTGTATATGAAAAATTCTGGAGATAATTAGAGGCGCTGTGTAATGTTTTCTTCCTCCAGAGAAGATTTTTGCTTGTGGCAACTGTCTAGGCTAGGAATGCTTTACACCCAGATTGGCCTAATCCTGTCTGATTAAGATGCTTCAAAGCTGGATTTGAGTCTCTGTGAGGGGTGATCTTTTTCTTTTTACTCTGGACAATTCGTGTGTAGCTCTTGGACTTTCAGACGAAAGCCTGAGGGAATTTACCTGGGCCCCTCTTCTTTGACAGACCCTGAATTCCAGTCTTTGTGAATTCCAGTCTTTGTCCTTGCCTTCTTCAAGTCCTTTGACCCTGTCGAACTTTACACTAAGCTTCTTAGCTACTCAGCTACTCAGGCTCTCAGCTATACTTCAGCATACACCTTTAGGGGAAAAGTGGTTCTAAATGCCAGATTTATTCTCTGGGCTTTCCTTTTTTCCTAAATCTTGCACTGATAATTTCTTACTGCCTTGATAGCTTTCTGAGGCCATTAAATGTGTATGGTGACTTTCTGAGGACATTAAACAGTGTGTATGGATATGTACATGCACGCACATATCCAGCTTTTATAGCTGTTCTTGGGTGAGAGAGTCAGTCTAAAACATCTATTCCACCTGCCAGAAATCTCATATTTGAAGCTCAGCTCTTTGAAGTTTTATCTTTGGTTACTTATTATCACATCCTGTTGACTTCTGGGTCCCTTTAACACAGTCCACTAGTCATTAAAAGCTTCCTTGATTTCCAGCACAAGATGGCCCAGCTAATATTCTATACTTTCTGCCACAGACCTGGTATCAGTCACCTTTTCAAGAAGACTTGGGTTGGGTGGGGGTTTTTTTTGTTTGGGTTTGTTTGGGTTTTTCTTTGGTGGTGAATGGTGTTTAGAGAATATAATCTGACAGTTAATGTTCCCATTGCTATTTGGTTGTCATTACTACTAGACCTTTTCAGTGGACTATTAATAAAGATATATACATTTTTCCAAAGAAAGTCATTTGTTTATGATTTTTAATTCACATTTAACATTATGAACTTTTAGCTTTATTTCTTCGTTTTTTTTGTTTTTTTTGTTTTTTTGCGGTACGTGGGCTTCTCACTGTTGTGGCCTCTCCCGTTGCGGAGCACAGGCTCCAGATGCGCAGGCTCAGTGGCCATGGCTCACGGGCCTAGCCGCTCCGCGGCATGTGGGATCTTCCTGGACTGGGGCACGAACCCATGTCCCCTGCCTCGGCAGGCGGACTCTCAACCACTGCGCCACCAGGGAAGCCCATATTTCTTCAGTTTTATGTTTGTATCTCCTCTCTTACACTGAAAACCTTGATTCTTAAAAACATTAACATAATTATTTACTTGCATTAAGTAATCTATAGCTTCAAAATAATGCCACCAGTGTGACTGTTAGCAGTGAGACTATTGAATAAAGTTTGATATTTCAGTTCTATTTGTCCTTAGAATATATTCTACTTAATATTCTACTAAGATTATACTTACATACAGTCAAACTACTATGTTCCAAAGCCACATGAAGTAATTATGTCTGTGTCCTTGTGTCATCCTTCTGATACATCATTCAAGTTTGTTGTCAGGTTTTAGAGAATTCTTCTTAATTCTTGATTTAATTTTATTTTGGGTTATGTAAGGTATATGTTTCCAAAGTCAAAACTGTGTAACAGGGCTTCCCTGGTGGCGCAGTGGTTGAGAGTCCGCCTGCCGATGCAGGGGACACGGGTTCGTGCCCCTGTCTGGGAAGACCCCACATGCCGTGGGGCGGCTGGGCCCGTGAGCCATGGCCACTGAGCCTGCGCATCCAGAGCCTGTGCTCCGCAACGGGAGAGGCCACAACAGTGGGAGGCCCGCGCACCAGAAAAAAAAAACAAAACTGTGTAACAGGGTGTACCTAGGAAGGTCTTGCTTTCATCCCTATTCCCTCTTTTTGTTTCTTCCCTTCTTCTAAAGGTAACTATTTTTTTTCTTTTTTTTTTAAAGATCTTTTTTTTTTTTAATTTATTTATGGCTGTGTTGGGTCTTCGTTTCTGTGCGTGGGCTTTCTCTAGTTGTGGCAAGCGGGGGCCATTCTTCATCGCGGTGCGCGGGTCTCTCACTATTGCGGCCTCTTTTGTTGCAGAGCACAGGCTCCAGACGCGCAGGCTCAGTAATTGTGGCTCATGGGCCCAGTTGCTCCACGGCATGTGGGATCTTCCCAGACTAGGGCTCGAACCCTTGTCCCCTGCATTGGCAGGCAGATTCTCAACCACTGCGCCACCAGGGAAGCCCCAACTATTTTTATTTGTATTATTTTTAGTTTATTCTTCCAGAGGTTTGGTTTTGTTTTGTTTTTTGTTTTGTTCTGTTTGCATACACACACTCTCTCTCTTCCCTAAGTCCTTTGTTACTCAAGAGGTAACATACTATGTGTACTGTTCTACACCTTGCTATATAAACAGTAAGTCCCAGAGGTCACTTCATCTTAGTGTAAAGCCATCTTCATTGCTTTTCCCGACTGCATAGTATTCCATTATGTGGACATACCGTAGTTTATTGATGGACATTTTGTTTTCTTTCACTATTGCAAATGATGCCATAATGAATAGCCTTGTGCACACGCTGTTGCATAGTTGTGCAGATGTACCTTTGTAATCACTTCCTAAAGGTGGGATTTCTGAGTCAAAGTGCAAATGCCCATTTAGTTTTTCTGTATATTGTCAAATGTTCCTCCAATGAGGTTGTACCATTTTACATTCCTGCTAACATAACATGAGAGTTCCAGTTTTCCTACAATTTCGCTAATAGAGTATATCATTAGTTTTTCTAATTTTTGCATTTTTGTCACAGATTGTCTATTTTCTTAGAGAATTGTATGAAGAATTTTAATTGAAATGTCCTCCATATCTGTAGTTACAGTCTTTTTATCTTCCCTGATGTTTTATATTTGTGTTTTTCCTCTTTTTCCTGATGAGCATTTTGTCTATCTTTTGTTTGCTTTTAAAAGAGCAAATTTATTTATTTTCTTACTTATTCTCTTGTGTTTTTTTTCTGTTTTCTTATTCATTTAGGTTTTTATTTTTTATTATTTTTTCTGTCCTGCTTTCTATGGGTTTATAATGTTTACTATTTAAATTTTACATATTTACTTATGGATGACTATGAGGCTGTGCCTTTTCTGTAAGTATGCCATTGGTAGCATCTCTGTTATTGATTAGCATTTTTCAATTTAAGAGATTTACATTTTCAGGTATTCAGAGCTGTGTGTTTTTTCTTTTAGGAATTGTGGATTTTTTCCCCCAAACTTTGAAAAGCCTCCCTGTCTTCACTATCTCATCCCTGGGTCAAGATTATGAAAATATTTACCTGTATATTTTCTACCGCCTTAAGATTTATTTTTCACCTTTCAGTGTTCTAGCATTCTTTTTGTTGAGAGGAATGAATTAGAGATCTTGCCTTTACTTTTTTTCTATTTAATTATTACTCAGTTAACCCAGTAACAATGATTCAATTATTTATCCCCTCTGATATGAAATGCCATATAATTTACTGAATTCCCATGTAGACTTGGATATGTTTCTGGATTCTTTTTCTTCCGATGTTCTTTTGAAAGGAGCAAATATATTTCTGTGGTACCATTTCTAATATATTAATTAGTAAAGCTTTGTGTACTATGTATCGTTCTGTTAGAAAATGTCTTCCCTTTGCTGTTTTTCAAAATGGTAAATAGTAGTTCCAAAGTTCACCCTTAACTTTCAGTGTCTGCTATCTCCCTTCTGCTTCTCATGCCCTTGGCACTATGACTAGCAAGTAACATGCCTGAATCTCAGTAGGTTTTCAGAATGTGCTCCCTGGACCTCTCTGGGTATTTTTCACCGTCTCTTCTCTGAGAGCTACTTGAAGGTCTCCAGTGCTGGTCTTTAGCCAGAAGTGCTTTTCCTTCTCTCTTTGGGTACTTCTCAGCTGGAAGGAGCCCTAAACGTCCTCTTTGTACTAAGGGAAGTCCTGAACTCATCTGCCTTGACCTGTGAGGCCTACTTGATCTAGTTTCACCTCTTGTTATTCCTTTCTTATATTTGACATTCTAGCCAAACTGGATGTCCCTACTGTTTCATGGTCCACTTCCCTATTAGGCCTTTTGTACATGCAGTTCCTTCTGCCTATCCACCTCTCCCACCAACTTGTACAGGTATCTGCCTATTAATAATAAGTAATCATAGTAACTACCAGGTAATGAGCACTTTCCATCTGCTAGGCAAGACAGCAAATGTTGTTAAGTACATTGTACTATTTAATCACATCCTATAAAACAGTTAATATTCTTATTTTTCAGATGAGAAAGCTGAGGCTCAAAGAAATTCAGTAAATTGCCCAAGGACACACAGCTAGTAAATGCTAAAGCTGGGGTTCAAATTTAGACCTGACTCCAGAGCTTATGTTCCTAACCACTCTGCTGTACTTCCTCTGGGAAGCCTCTTTCTCCTGCCTGCCCCCGCATCAACCCCCAAGTGTTCCCATAGCACCGAATACTTCTCAGGGTGTATCTCCTTTAAATGAT
Organism: Mesoplodon densirostris; assembly: GCF_025265405.1. Classification (NCBI taxonomy): domain Eukaryota; kingdom Metazoa; phylum Chordata; class Mammalia; order Artiodactyla; family Ziphiidae; genus Mesoplodon; species Mesoplodon densirostris. The sequence continues at coordinate 65,985,599 of NC_082675.1, read as the reverse complement.
AACCTGTGTAAAGGTATGGACATGACTGGAGCACTACTCTGTCAGCATTTACCAAATCATATATTCTGTTTTACTTATGGACCATATAACTTATTTTATGTGTCTCATAATTTTCTGTTCAATGCCAGTCATTGTGTATAGGACAGCAGAGTCTAAAGCAAAAAGTATTTATGATTGTAAATGGTCACACCTCTGCTGCTAGGCTGCTAATAGGGAGTTGGATCATTCTAGTTAGGACTGGAGTTGGGTTTGGGTTTTGTATCTTCATTGTACCACCAACTTCAAATTTCCCCAGCAGTTGTTACCTGTGCTTAAAGAGTGGGCCTGGGTTTGTTTGTTTGTTTGTTTGTTTTTCAGTGTTCCTTTATCATACTCTGCTTTCAGCAATCCTTGCAGTAGAGTTAGAGAAGAGAAGAAATATTTCTATTGTCCTGGTCCAGCCTCAATCTTGAGGAGTCCTTGGGTGCATCCAGGTCTTAGAGATAGGGCTGTCTCAGCATCTCTGCTCCTCCTCCCCTTGGCAACCAAACTCTGCCCGTATCTGTGGTGGGCTTTGAGTGGGAGTTTTCTGCCCCTTGCCCAGTGATAGCAGACCTCTGCTTGGTATTGGTATAGGTATGGGATCCTGGCCCCAACCCCAGTGTTAGAAGGTTTTTGCTTCTATCCCTCCACCATCAAGAATGGATCTTTATGGTCACCTTATCTTTGATAAAGGAGGCAGGAATGTACAGTGGAGAAAGGACAGCCTCTTCAATAAGTGGTATCTCCACTCAGATACAGTGGAGTTTGCACTCACCCAAAAGTTCTTTTCTACTGGACTCCACCAGGTGCTCATGAGCCCCTCTACTTGGCTCAAGCTTGCAGAAGGTGACCAGCTGCAGCTGGGGGCAGGCACCAAGACTCCGTTACTTCCCAGACATTCTTCTCATGCTAAGCAAAAGCCTTAAGCTGTTGGGACAGCAAACCCTTTCAGCCTAGAGCATAGGCAAACTTCTGCTGTTTCTAGGGGAGAAGTAGGAACATAACCCACCTGCCTCTGAAGAGAAGCAAGAAACCCTCTCACCCCCAAGACACAGGCAAAGATCCATTCTTTTTTTTTTTTTAACATCTTTATTGGAGTACAATTGCTTTACAATGGTGTGTTAGTTTCTGCTTTATAACAAAGTGAATCAGTTATACATATACATATGTCCCCATATCTCTTCCCTCTTGCGTCTCCCTCCCTCCCACCCTCCCCATCTCATCCCTCTAGGCGGTCACAGAGCACCGAGCTGATCTCCCTGTGCTATGTGGCTGCTTCCCACTAGCTATCTATTTTACGTTTGGTAGTGTATATATGTCCATGCCACTCCCTCACTTCGTCACAGCTTACCCTTCCCCCTCCCCATATCCTCAAGTCCATTCTCTAGTTGGTCTGTGTCTTTATTCTTGTCTTACCCCTAGGTTCTTCATGACTTTTTTCCCCTCAGATTCCATATATATGTGTTAGCATACGGTATTTGTCTTTCTCTTTCTGACATACTTCACTATGTATGACAGTCTCTAGGTCCATCCACCTCACTACAAATAACTCAATTTTGTTTCTTTTTATGGCTGAGTAATACTCCATTGTATATACGTGCCACATCTTCTTTATCCATTCATCCGATGATAGACACTTAGGTTGCTTCCATCTCCTGGCTATTGTAAATAAATAGAGCTGCAATGAACATTTTGGTACATGACTCTTTTTGAATTATGGTTTTCTCAGGGTATATGCCCAGTAGTGGGATTGCTGGGTCATATGGTAGTTCTATTTGTAGTTTTTTAAGGAACTTCCATACTGTTCTCCATAGTGGCTGTACCAATTCACATTCCCACCAGCAGTGCAAGAAGGTTCCCTTTTCTCCACACCCTCTCCAGCATTTATTGTTTCTAGATTTCTTGATGCTGGCCATTCTGACCAGTGTGAGATGATATCTCATTATAGTTTTGATTTGCATTTCTCTAATGATTAATGATGTTGAGCATTCTTTCATGTCTTTGTTGGCAATCTGTATATCTTCTTTGGATAAATGTCTATTTAGGTCTTCTGCCCATTTTTGGATTGGGTTGTTTGGTTTTTTTTGTTATTGAGCTGCATGAGCTGCTTATAAATTTTGGAGATTAATCCTTTGTCAGCTGCTTCATTTGCAAATATTTTCTCCCATTCTGAGGGTTGTCTTTTGGTCTTGTTTATGGTTTCCTTTGCTGTGCAAAAGCGTTTAAGTTTCATTAGGTCCCATTTGTTTATTTTTGTTTTTATTTCTATTTCTCTAGGAGGTGAGGCAAAAAGGATCTTGCTGTGATTTATGTCATAGAGTGTTCTGCCTATGTTTTCCTCTAAGAGTTTGATAGTTCCTGGCCTTGCATTTAGGTCTTTAATCCATTTTGAGCTTATTTTTGTGTATGGTGTTAGGGAGTGTTGTAATCTGATACTTTTACATGTACCTGTCCAGTTTTCCCTCTTGGAAATTCATTTCACTTCATTACCTTGCAGAACTATTCTCTGATGGCCTTAAGAAGACTTTTGACTTATTAAATTATCTGGTTATTCCTCCTTGTTAGGGTAGGAGATGACATTCTTTGCAGCTTTCCACATCCTAAGCAGAAGTCAGTCTGAGTCCCTTAATGCTTCCCTGCATTGCCCAAAGAGCCCATCTGTTTTACATTTGAGGCACAGAAAGGGACTTGTCCGGTCTATGGCAAAACTGAGACTAGAACTCATTCTAGAGCTTCTCTCTACTAACTTGTAGCTACCTCTCTTTCTCCTTTTTCCTTTTTTTAAATATCAGCACTACAGTTCTTTCTTTTTATTTATTTATTTTTTCTTTGCGGTACGCGGGCCTCTCACTGCTGTAGCCTCTCCCGCCGCGGAGCACAGGCTCCTGACCTGCAGGCTCAGCGGCCATGGCTCTCGGGCCCAGCCGCTCCACGGCCCGCGGGATCCCCCCAGACCAGGGCACAAACCCGCGTCCCCTGCATCGGCAGGCGGACCCTTAACCACTGTGCCACCAGGGAAGCCCTCTTTTTATTTTATTTTTTTATTTTTTATTGGAGTATAGTTTCCTTACAATGTTGTGTTACTTTCTACTGTACAGCAAAGTGAATCAGCTATACGTATACATATATCCCCTCTTTTTTGGATTTCCTTCCCATTTAGGTCACCAGAGAGCACTGAATGGAGTTCCCTATGCTATATACAGTAGATTCTCATTAGTTATCTATTTTATACATAGTATCAATAGTGTTTATATGTCAATCCCAATCTCCCAATTCATCCCACCCCCCCTTTCCCCCTTGGAATCCATACGTTTCTTCTCTACGTCTGTGTCTCTATTTCTGCTTTGTAAATAGTTCTCTTATATGTGATTCTTCACTGCTCTTCTTAGCACGACCTACCCTTCTTCCCAAAAATGAATGAAAAAAGGGCACCAAGCATCATTAGGACTCTGACGTTCATGTAAAATCCCTGACATACAATTTAGAGATTATTTCCCTTCTGTGCCTTAACAATATCAAAGATAATTAACAAACACTGAAAAAAATGAGATATAGAAGAATCAGTAGGTTCCTTGATTTAGAGACTGATTATTTTCAAGCTTAGCCTTATACATTTTTATTCTCACAGTTTGGTGGGATTTTTTTTCCATTCTAAACGAACAGTGACACTATTTTAGGTGCTGCGATAATCTAAAGTAAATTATGAATTTTACTGAAGTTTGAGGTCACCCTAAGATTTTTCTACATTAATTACATTTTTGGTTAGTCTAATAAAATTTGCTTTCTAAATTCAGTATTTTCTACATTCTTTAAGGAAGCTAGGACTAGGAAGAGATTTTTAAAATCTCACAAGCACTTATTTTTGCAAATAAAAAACGGCAACTCAGGTTAAGTGGTTACCTAAAGTCACACAGCTAGTTACTGTTAGAATTGGAACTGGAACCAGGACTCTTGTATCTCAGAGTGGGGTGATGGGAGGCACTCAGTACAATGTCAAAGCCATTTTTTAAAAGGCAATACATCTGCATAGAGAATTATTTCACTTAGATATTACTTTTTATAGGATCTGGAAGGACATTGGCTTTATAATAAAACACCAATGTATTTTGGTTTTGGTTTTGTTTTTTTTAAGATTTTTTTCATGTGGACCATTTTTAAAGTCTTTATTGAATTTGTTACAATATTGCTTCTATTTTTATGTCTTGGTTTTATTGGCCGCGAGGCACATGGAATCTTAGCTCTCCAACCAGGGATTGAACCCACACCCCCTGCATTGGAAGGTGAAGTCCTAACCACTGGACCGCCAGGGAAGTCCCAACACCAATGTATTTTGGAGAATGGAAGTGAACGCTAATTCTTGATGCAAAGCCTTGCATTTTTAAAAACAATATGAAAAACTCCCAGCTCGCGTGTGTGCTTCCTCTCTTCTGCCAGTGGGAGGGCCTGGGGAGGGGTGAGAAGCACTGTTAGGCACCCCGCTTGCTGCCCAGTATGAGTAGCCTGCTAAGGGTAACTGCTTGTTGGGGGCTGCAGCCTAGCTGGATTTCAATCAGAATGTTCCTTTTTTGTGTGTTCTCTGGCTGTTTTCCAGGTATGGGAAAACATGTGAAGTTAGCCCATGGCCCCTGGCAGCCACCATTATCTTGCCTTTCTGCCACCAGTAAGCATGTTTTAAATAACAGCCTTCCCAGTGTTCTAGTTTAGGCTTGTGGGCCACATTCAGACCCTGTCCAAGGAATGGAGAAAACGACCACATCGTTTTACCCAAGTTGGTGGTGCTAGAGCACAGCCTTCTGCCCTCCCCCTTCCTCCCCACCGCATCATCTCCTCTGGTCACAGGATTGATTCTTCAGCTGTGATTTTGCAGGTGAAAGCTAGTTCTCGCTATCAGAAGCTCGATATTCTGGGACAGATCCAGTACTGGCTGGAAATAACATGGTAGTCACAAAGCTTTTCATCGTGTGTGCCAGTGAATTTTAACAACATAGAGATAACAAGACTCCATCACCGAATGATTGGCTTTGAAGGCCATTTGCACGTTAACTTTAAAAAGGGTCTTGCTTGTGCGTTTCCTCCCCGCTCTTCCCCACTTCGGCAAAGTCCCATTAATTTTGTTGAAGGTTTTATTTTCTGCTGAAAATGCAGGAAATTTAGACAACTCTCTTGGAATCTCCCCAAAACTAATACAAACAAGATACATATGCTTCTTTTAAGGAAACTAAAAATAAATTATTTGAAACTATTTAACTGTATAAATTCCCTCTTGAAAGGAAAAGGAAGTTTATATAATGAAGCAGCCATGACTGCTGTTGACAGGGTAAGATACTCCCACAACTGCCAGCTTGTCCGTTTGACGTAAATTCACTGCTTAGCACAGATCGTGTTCAGTGTTCATTACCAACATGTACAAAACCATCAGAAACATCTGTAAATGGAGCCATTTTCTCAGGGCCCTTGTTTTTACATTTGAGATTTTCTACAATAAAATAAGTCTGCCTTTTTTTTTTTTTTTTTTTTTTTTTTTGAGAAGAGAGTCTGTTTGACGAGGAATCCATTCCTGGAATGGAAGCTGTATGTACTAAAAAGAAAATACCATGAATGAAAAAGGCACAATATTCTCCACGTATTTTGCTTCTCTACCAATGAGCCATCTGATATTATCTCTGACAAAGCTAATTTTTGTTAGTTTTTTTAAACCTGTCTCTTTTTTAAAACTTATTCCATAAATGTAAGTCCATTTTTTATACACTTCCCTAAAGGACCAGTTTTGTAGATTAATAAAAGTGTAATTTAGGAGTTATATCTAAAACTAAGAGATGTGATTCTTTGCAGTTATAGTAATTGCATTAATTTATCCACTTTGCAAAGGCAGTTATTTTTTGTTCTTTTTGTAATAATGTCTAAAATCTAAATGATTTACAGTGTTACATGTTAAAATAGATATTGTCAGAAAATTATAATCAACCACTCCCTAATTTAAACTTATTTTTAATTTCTAAATTATGTTTAATTTCTCATTTATGTTTTATAATTGTTTTATAACATTAAAATATACAGGATGCTGTCTAGTATGATGACAATATGACAAAGCATGATATCGTATAAACTGTCTTTGCTGTAGCTTCTTACATTATATTTTCAGTTGATTTGAGTAATGTCAGAGAAGCTTTATGTCCTTGTCATTTAATTTGTAAATCTGCAGCTGAAAATAATCTTTAAAAGATAGCATTAGAATTAGGACTTGTCACAGAAACAATAAAAAAGAAGTTAAGTAAAATACCTAGTAACTCCTATAAGTGTAAGAGGGTTAGTATAACCCTTAAGGAGCCTCAGTCAGATTGGTTAATGCAAAGTGAAAACTAACGTGGAGGATCTTCCCTGGTGGGCCAGTGGTAAAGAATCTGCCTTCCAGTGCAGGGGACACGGGTTTGATCCCAGGTCGGGGAACTAAGATCCCACATGCCGCAGAGCAACTAAGCCCGCACACCGCAACTGTTGAGCTCAGGCACCTCAACAAGAGAGCCTGCGTGACACAAACTGCAGGGCCCATGAGCTCTGGAGCCCGCGCGCCATGAAAACCCGCACACCACAAAAACCCACATGCCACAACTAGAGAGAAGCCCGAGTGCCACAACGAAGAGACTGCGCACTCCACAACGAAAGATCCCACATGCCTCAGCGAAGATCCCGTGTGCCTCAACTAAGACCCGAAGCAGCCAAAAAATAAGGAAAATAAATAAATAAAAAAGAAATATTTTTTAAAAAAGAAAGAAAACTACTGTGGAGTATGCTTATTGACATAAAGTTTCCAGTTTGTACTTCACCTGACTTGGGAATAAAATAAATGGTCAGTAGTTTGGTTTGGGTTTAAATGAGCAGGTGCCTATTTGGGAGTTGAGTATATTACCCTGCTTGTTGCAGCAAATTACTTATTAAAACATTGAAAATAAACTATCAATATGTTTGAAAGCAGAAATTGTAAGCTATCAAGAGGTAATTCATTTTTGATATTTAAGTTTAATATATTAGGACTTAACATGAATGGGGTGTGAATACTTGTGAACATAAAATTCTGCAGAAGCTAATATTCTGACTTGTATCACTACAGTAGTCATAGTGTCACACTGGCTTGCTCTCGGATGACTTTGAGAGAGAATTCTGAAACTCAAAGTTTCTTCTTCCTCTTCTAATTCAAGTACCAATGTGAGATGAAAATATAATTGAGAGAGCTGTAGTCAAGATTATTTTGATAGTTCCCAATATGAAGGCTAATCCCTTCCCTTTGTTCCAAAAACATAAAAGTAATAGATGAACTATAACAAGAGAACCTTTAAAACACATAGCCATACCCCAAAATGAGATAGATACTTCAGGATCAACCAGAAATAGAAACAGCCATCAATGCAGATAGCAAGGTCTGAAGCAGTGAGGCTGCCAAGCTTCAGGCCTTGAAGGAGGCGGAAGTGGCTGGGAGCTCAACTGCTGCAGGGCAGGCTTAGCACTAAGGGGCCCAGTGAGAGGCAGCATGCTAGTGCCAGGTTCCCTGCTAGAAACTGAGAGCTGGAATAGACCACTTACTGAAAAGAGCCTGACTAGAAGTACTAATAATGACGGTTAAGTTCTATGCCTAGGGAGGCGGGAGGGCACAGAACCAGCCTCATGATGGGATCTTGAGCCCATTGTGAGGGATGTGGCTTGGTGACGGACCCTGCCTATACTGCCTTCAATGTGACTGCAGGGCAGCAGCCCTGAGATACCAACAGTGAGACCTAGTTTCAGACTGGAGGCTCTAGGAAGCTGCTGCATGACCTGTAGATTTGGGGGGATTAAGCCACATCAGATGAGCCTACACAAACAAAGTTCCAAAATACATGCCAAAATCTAACTTAATACTAAGAAAGACAGCCATGAACATAGTCGTGATCATAAGTAAGGTAAATTTATCCAAAGAGAATTAAAATTTAATAGGATAATTTTGAAAGCACTCTAAGTATTTTTAATACCCTCAAAGATAAATGAAGGATTGAGATGAATAAATAATTATGAAATAAAAACAGGGAGAAATGAAATAAGAACATGACTCAGAGAACTATTCAATTAGAAAGCTTAGAATGAAAACTATAGTCATTAAAATTGAAAGCTCAGTAGACAAAATAAGTTCTAAACTGGGTACTCTCAAAAAGGGTTAATAAATTGGAAGGTAGCGAGAAAAAATTATCCAAATTATCTTTAAGGAAGAGACTAGGTTGTCAGATGAAAAGTATGCTCTGAATACTGAGCAGGATACATAAAGATAAATCAACACCTAAACACATGGTTGTGAAACTCGAGTGTTAAAGGATGAAAAGTAAATCTTAAAAGCTATCAAAAAGGTTTTCTACAGGGGAACAGTAGTTAGGTTTGCAATAAACTTCTCCATGACAAAAATAGATGCCAGAATAAAGTGAACCAATATCTTTAAAGTGCAGAAGAAAGTAACTGTAATTCTAACTATAATTCTTATTTATATATAGTTAAAATATAATGTAAGAGTGAATGCAAAATCAAGACATATTTCAACCACACAAGGACTAAAAGAGTTTATTAGCCATAGACTTCACTGAAAGCACTACTAAAGGATGTACTTCAAATAAAAGAAGAATAGATCTGTAAAGAAGTGGAATGCAAGAAAGAATGCTGTACACTGAAATTCATATGTAAATTTAGTTAACCATTGACTTTTTAAAAACCAATTTATGGGGTTTTTTAAAAGATGAAATTAAAAATCTAAGCTACTGTAACAAAACAAGGAAGAATGGGGTCAGGGGCTTGCTGTTCAAGGAGAAGTGAAAGTATGTTAACCTCCTCAGATCTTGTTCAGGAGGAAGACAGCAGTATTTTTAAAGTTGGATGTGTATGTTAAAATTTTAAGGGCTACCCCTATAAGAATAGAAATGCTATCTTTAGCCTGTAAACCAGCAGAGAGGAAAAGGAGGGGCCAGGATAACAAAAAGCTTTATGAATTCAACAGAAGCTGGAAAGGGAAGACAGGTTTGCAAGAGGTAAACTTATAAAGGATGGCAAAAAAATATGGCAGGTTATACATTCCAGAGATGACGGCCACAACATCTTCTGCTTCACGTGCTCTTCTAGAACCTTGCCACTCCTCAATAAATTGTGTGTGGCACCATTTGGTAGTAACACTAAATGGCAGTGACAGTAAGTGATTTCCAACATTGAATCTCCTGGAACCTTCAACCTGTGAGGAAGCTCATGCAGCCCAGAAGAGACCATGCAAAGAAGAATCAAAGGCTCTGGTCCCCACCCACAGCTGTGCCCCCAGCTCACAGCCAGCACCAACTTGCCAGCCATATTATGATAGAGAGCTGTCATAAAAGTAGATTCTCCAACCGCCACTCAAGCAGCCCCATGTGAAGCGTATGGAGCAGAGACAAACTGTTCCCACCAAGGCCAGCCCAATGTTAGCAAAACAAATGATTATTGCTATTCTAAGCTGCTAAGCTTCGAAGAGCAGGCATACCTTGGAGATAATTTCAGGTTCGGTTCTAAACCACCACAATAAAGCAAATATCACAATACAGTGTGTCACGAATCTTTTGGTTTCCCAGTGCATATAAAAGTTATGTTTACACTAAGTCTATTATGTATGCAATAACATACTGTCTAAAAAACAAATGAGCATACCTTAATTAAAAATTACTTTATTGCTAAAAACTGCTAACCATCATCTGACAATGCAGGGTTGCCACAAACCTTCAATTTGTAAAAAAACACAGTTATCTGTGAAGTGCAGTAAAATGAGGTACGCCTATAGTTAGTTATATAGCAATAGATTACTGATATAAAGTCACAAAACAAGATGGTAGGAATAAATTCCAAAGATATCAATAATAACACTGTAAGTGAATTAAACTCAAAAGTCAGACTATTAGATTAGATTTAAAAATTATAAAGCCTAGCAGCATAGTTGCTTTTAACCATATTTGTTTTCAGTAACACAGAAAGTTTGAAAATTAAAGATATACCTAGCAAATGCTAAACAAAATAAAGATGGTATAGCAATATATATATTTGGGGGGGCACTGCATTGGGTCTTCATTGCTGCACGCAGGCTTTCTCTAGTTGGAACGAGCAGGGGCTACTCTTCGTTGCGGTGCACGGGCTTCTCGTGGTGGCTTCTCTCGTTGCAGAACATGGGCTTCAGTAGTTGCAGCACGCAGGCTCAGTAGTTGTGACATGCGGACCCTAGAGCGCACGGGCTTCAGTAGTTGCAGCGCGTGGGCTCTAGGGCCCACAGGCTTCAGTAGTTGTGGCTCGAGGGCTCTAGAGTGCAGGCTCAGCAGTTGCAGTGCACAGGCTTAGTAGGTCCATGGCATGTGGGATCTTCCCGGACCAGGGATTGAACCTGTGTCCCCTGCATTGGCGGGTGGATTTTCAACCGCTGTGCCACCAGAGAAGTCCCAGCAATATTAATATCAGTAAAACATACACTTATGAATAAAGAGAAGCAATACATAATGATAACGTTTTTAAAAAGAGGCCAATCATGAACCTACAGTCACTTTGAATACAAGAATCACTCAGAGGAATTGATAAATACTTAATCACTATGGGAAATTGTGATCTAATGTTATTAAAAACTGATGACTCTTTCACGCTGTGAATATTAAAAAGAACAATTACACTTGTTGGTGAGAAAATGAGAGCAGGAGCTTTCCTACATTGTCATTGTAAATGGGTTGTTATAGCTCCTTAAGCAATGTCTGGCCACATCAATTAACGTTACAAACACAACCTTTTCAGCCATCCCTCTCCTGGAATCTCTCCCAGAGAAACAAAAGTGCCCATATATAAGAACAGATCTACCAGGATGCTTATTGCAGCCTTGTTTATGGAAACAAGGAAACAAAATAAATTGGATGCCCATTAGTAGAAAGACATTTTGATAAATTTTACATATTTTACAGGTACTATAAACCTATAATACATTGTTACTGTTTTGTTTCTGAAATCAGTTTTCTTTTAGAATGATTTAAAATAAAAATGTCTTTATTTCCTTGCGTAGATCTGCAGTTCTGTCTAGTTTCATATTCCTCCTGTCTGAAGAAATTCCTTTAACATTTCTTATAGTGTGGGTGTACAAGTAATACATTATCTCAACTTTTTTTAGTCTGAGAAAGTATTTATCTTACCTTCCTATTTGAAAGATATTTTTGCTAGTGATAGAATTCTTGCTTGACTCTTATTTCAACACTTTAGTGATGCTGCTCCATTTAAATTGGCTTGCATAATTCCTCATGAGGAGTCTACTGTAATTCTTAGCTTTGTGCCTCTGTATTTAATCTGTTTTTTCCTTGGGCTGCCTTCAAGATTTTTTCTTTCTCTTTGGTCTTCAGTAGTTTGAATATGATGCATCTAGTTGTGTGGTTTTTTGTTGTATGGGTTGGGGGGGTTGTTTAGGGAATACTCTGGAGTTATTCTGAGCTTCTTGGATCTGTTGTTTGATTCTTTTGTTATTTTTTAAAAATGCTCAGCCATTATCTCTAAAAGATTCTTTCAAGTCTACTGTTGAACCTATCTAGATATTCTTTACTGCTATTACCATTTTTTTTAATTCTAACATTTCCACATTGTTACTTTCTTATAGTTTTTTTTTTGTAATTTTAAAATTTTATTTTTGGCCACATGGGGTCTTCGTTGCTGCATGTGAGCTTTCTCTAGTTGTCGTGAGTGGAGGCTACTCTTCGTTGTGGTGCGCAGGCTTCTCATTGTGGTGGCTTCTCTTGTTGTGGAGTATGGGCTCTAGGTGCACGGGCTTCAGTAGTTGCAGCAAGTGGGCTCAGTAGTTGTAGCACATGAGCCCTAGAGCACACAGGCTTCAGTAGTTGTGGCACACAAGCTTAGTTGCTCTGTGGCATGTGGGATCTTCCCAGACCAGGGCTAGAACCCGCGTCCCCTGCATTGGCAGGCAGATTCTTAACCACTTCACCACCAGAGAAGTTCCCTCATAATTTTCAACTCTGCTAAAATTCCCCATCAATGCAAGCATATTATAGACTCATAGTAGATTTTGTATATCATAATTCTTTTAAATTCCCTATTTGATATTTTCAATATCTGTGTATCTCTGAGTCTGCTGATTACTTTGTCTCTTGGACATGGATTGTTTTTACTTGCTTTTTGTTTATCTCATAAATTTTGATTGAATGCTGGACATTATGGTTAAAACAATACAGGTGGAGGTAAATTGTATGGAATAAGTATACCTTTTTGTCTGCTAGACCAGGGGTAGTAAACTTTTCTGTAAGGCACCAGCTAGTATTTTTTATTTTGTAGGCCATACAGTCTTTGAAGTGAAGTGTACTTTATCAGATATTAATATAGCCATCCCTACTTTCTTTAGATTAATATTTGCATGTTATATCTTTTTCCATTCTTTTACTTTCTATCTATCTATCTATCTTTTACTTTAAACTTTATTTAAAGTGAGTTTTGTATTTGAAGTTTCTTATAGATTGCATATAGTTGGGTCATGTGTTTTTTATCCACTCTGCCATTCTTTGGGTTTTAATTATTGTATTTATACTGTATACAATTAATGTAATAATTGATATGTTAGAACCTAAGTCTGCCATTTTACTTTTTGCTTTCTGTTTGTTCCTTGTTTCTCATCTGTCTTATTTGACTGCCTTCCTGTGGATACTTGAACATTTTTTTAGAATTCCATTTTGATATATCAGTAGTATTTTTGTGTATACTATCTCCTTGTATAAATTCACTCTAGGCATTTACATACATAACTTACCACAGTCTAGTCGTGTTGACATTTTACCAGTTCAAGTGAGATGTAGAAACCTTCCCTCTTTAAATCCCTTTGCTCTCCCTGGTTTATAATGTAATTGTCTTAGGTGTTCCTTTACATCCATTGAGAACCACATCAGACAGTGTTATAATTTCTGCTTCAGCTGTCAAACATAATTTAGAAAATTCAAGAGGAGAAGGAAAGTGTTGTATTCACCTGTGTTTTTGCTTTCCATTGTTCTTTCTTTCAAGAGAGATATTGATTGCTTACTTTGAGTTTTGCTCTTATAACTATTTCACATTCAGATTCCCAAAGGCTTTTGACTCTGAGGAAGCAGAAACAAAACAGTAGGCTCTTTATATGTAAATATGGACATTGAAATGACAGTGCAGAAAATTAGGTCATATTCTGAATTAGACACTTTGCTTGGAATTGGCAAGACCCTAACACCACTTTGTACTGTGCAAGTCTAATGATTTAGGGTGATACAGTGATAAGAGTACAAATTAGGATCTATTAATCAAAGTACTGAATAAGCTCCAAATTTCCTTCTAGATAGGCAAGTCTATAATTTATTATGTGAAATTTATAATTATCACCATGCTAAGTTCAAAAGATTTTAAATCCTTTAGTAACTGATATAATTGTAAAAATTCTTGACAGAAGTAATCTTGAAGAGCTCTTTTGCATGATCTTTCCAATGCTGTTTGAATTGCGAAGCAGTTGCCCTCATTCTAATTAATTCTGTGTCAAGGAGAAAAACACAGACTCTATATGGGGATTTTCTTTCTTTATCAGGCACAAGACCTAAATGTCATCGAAGAAGTGATTCGAATGATGTTAGAGATCATCAACTCCTGCCTGACAAATTCTCTTCATCACAATCCAAATTTGGTGTATGCACTTCTTTACAAACGAGATCTCTTTGAACAATTTCGAACACATCCTTCATTTCAGGATATCATGCAAAATATTGATCTGGTAAGTGTAAATGGAGATACTTATGATTCTTTTTTAAATATTAAAGTAGAGAAAGTTTAACAAACCTTGATAAAAAAACTGCAATAATTAGTCTCTTCAACGTTAACTCTATTTGCTGTCTATTCTGCTATAACAATTGTCACCTTCCGTATGTGTATGTATTATATACAGACATATATATACACGCATGCATATATATTTAGTAGAATTGAGATCATACTTTATATAGTTCTGTATTCTGCCATTGTTACTTAACATTATTAACATTTTTCTGTGATATCATCAATTCTTTGAAAATCTCACATTTTAGTATTTGTATAACCTGTATTATGAGGTCCTAAAATATATTAACTCTTATCCCATTATTGCTCATTTGGTTGTTTCTCATATTTTGTATTAATTTGTAATTATCAGTTTGTAAATACATCGTATCTCACCTTTTTTAGTTCTATTTTTGAAGTAGTCTTAAAACTGGAATTGTACTAGTTTTTGCTGTCAGAGGGATCAGTATTTTCAAGACTCAACCCATGTCAAATTGCTTTCCAGAAATATTGTACAATTAATGCATCTGTGTGTCATCTTATACTTCTACAAGTGATGTATGAGAGGATGTATCTCACTATACTTTTACAGCTTTATTATAATTATTTTAATATTTGTCCTTTTATATCAAAAATGATATTTCATTATTGTTTTTAATTTTTATTTCTTTCATTATTAGTGTGATTGAACATTTTTCACAGGTCTATGAACTTTCACCTCCTGTCCTTCTTAAAAAGGTTTTTCTGCTAAACTTTCTATTGTTATATTAGTGTTTCCCAGTTCAGTTTGATTCCACAAAAATTTCTTGCATAGCTAATCAGATTCATAATGCACAAGAGGAAACAGAAGAGCCACCATCCCTGTCCTTGTGTTACTTACATTTAGGAAGATTTTTAATAATTAAATTATTGCACAAGTATGAATATATAATTTCCATCATAAGTAAGCACTTGTATACGCCTTCCTCCAGGGTGTACACCTCATAGTGGATTTGCTGCATAACATGTACTGAACCAAACCATTTCCCTTGGAGTGCTATCATTTTACTCTTCAACTAGTGGTGTATAAGATTCCTGTTGCTTCACATCCTCATGAACACTTAGTTTGGTCAGTTTTGTAGTAACATCTCATTATAGTTTTAATTTGGATTTCCTCTTTTCTGAAGCTAATTCAAGTCTTTTGCCAGTTTTTTCTACTGAGTTATTTATCTTTGTGTAGATTCTTTGTATGTTCTGGATTCTAGGCCTTGCTTGGCTATGTTTTGCAAATATCCAGTCACTAACAAGTACAGACTTTCTGATGTAACTCTAAAACTCCTCTCAAAATAGTCAAACATCAAATTCTCAGTTCCATTCTTTTCTTGGAGAGCTTGCTTCCAGCTCCAACCAGGTTGTACTCTGGTTCTCCTGCCCAGCTTCAGCATCTTCCTGGGAATTTCCTTCACCTGTTTCCTTTGGTTGATCTTGGCTCCTGTGAATTCTTCTTTCTTGGTTTACTGCTTCATGTTGGTGGAGCATATACTACAGTAGCTTTCTGGGGCAAGGGTGTATGTGAGGTAGGTTTTTTATTTTTTAGTTTCTCGTGTCCGAAAATGTTTTTCTTCTCTTTTTACATATGACTTGCTGTCTTGGGAAGCTTTGGGGATCTCCCTATTATTGTGTCCTGAAATTTCATGGTTTGCTGCGCCTTGGTCAACTGTACTTGGCTCTTGGAGGGTCCTTTGAGGCTAGAGGCTCATGCTCAGAACTTTCAAATACTCATTTTAATTATTTCTTCCCAGTTGTCTCTCTCTCTCTGTCTCCTGCTATTTCCTCTCTATGAAACTCCTATTAGATGGCCATTTCCTTTTGAGCCCCCTCCTGTCAATATCACTAAGTCTTATTTTTGGACTGATCAGTGTCTTCATATTAAGAGTCCTCCGGGCTCCTGCCTGGGGTCCATAAGCCCATCTGTGAGGGTTTTAAAAGCTGAGGTAGAGGGCTTCCCTGGTGGCGCAGTGGTTGAGAGTCCGCCTGCCGATGCAGGGAACACGGGTTCGTGCCCCGGTCTGGGAAGATACCACGTGCCGCGGAGCCGCTGGGCCCGTGAGCCATGGCCACTGGGCCTGCGCGTCCGGAGCCTGTGCTCCGCAACAGGAGAGGCCACAACAGTGAGAGGCCCGCGTACCGCAAAAAAAAAAAAAAAAAAAAAAAAGGCTGAGGTAGAGAGAGGCTGGGTAAAATTGGGGGTGGGGAAGAGAGGGTGAGAGTGGCCTCTAAAGTGAAAACTCCCAGTCTTCTTTCAGGATAACAGCAATACATAAATGGACACATGGACCCTGATCAAATTTAAGATACTTAAGAACATCTCTATCCATTCTCACTAAGCCAGTTTACCCAAGTAGGTTAATTTTTGCTCATCCCAGTAGAGTCCTGTGTACTTGTTCAGTACTTAATTGAAATCAGCTTTGAACTATAACCAGGCTCCCATTCCAGACTCTTAACACATAGTTCTGTAAACTGCTGAATACTCTGGAATCCACACACTTACATGAGTTTAACTACGACTATGTATACTGTTGCAGATCTGTTCATTGATTTGCTCCATATCACTGCTGTGTAATGATTGCAGGTAAACAGAAATAAAAATTAAAACTCTTTGCTGTCAGCATGAAAGGGTGCTCAACATCACTAATCATTAGAGAAATGCAAATCAAAACTACAGTGAAGTATCACCTTACACCAGTCAGAATGGCCATCATCAAAAAATCTACAAGCAGTAAATGCTGGAGAGGGTGTGGAGAAAAGGGAACCCTCCTGCACTGTTGGTGGGAATGTAAATTGATACAGCGCTATGGAGAACAGCATGGAGGTTCCTTAAAAAACTACAAATAGAACTACCATATGACCCAGCAATCCCACTACTGTGCATATACCCTGAGAAAACCATAATTCCAAAACAGTCGTGTACCACAATGTTCATTGCAGCTCTGTTTACAATAGCAAGGTCATGGAAGCAACCTGAGTGTCCATCGACAGATGAATGGATAGAGATATGACACATATATACAATGGAATATTACTCAGCAATAAAAAGAAACGAAATTGAGTTATTTGTAGTGAGGTGGATGGACCTAGAGTCTGTCATACAGAGTAAAGTAAGTCAGAAAGAGAAAATACCATATGCTAACACATATATATGGAATCTAAAAAAAAAAAAATGGTTCTGAAGAACCTAGGGGCAGGACAGGAATAAAGATGCAGTTGTAGAGAATGGACTTTAGGACATTGGAGGGGGAAGGGTAAGCTGGGACGAAGTGAGAGAGAGAGTGGCATGGACATATGTACACTACCAAGTGTAAAACAGATAGCTAGTGGGAAGCAGCCACATGGCACAGGGAGATCAGCTCAGTGCTTTGTGACCACCTAGAGGGGTGGGATAGGGAGGGTGGGAGGGAGACACAAGAGGGAGGGGCTATGGGGATATATGTATACGTATAGCTGATTCACTTTGTTATATAGCAGAAACTAACACAACCATATAAAGCCATTATACTCCAATAAAGATGTTAAAAACAAAACAAAGCAAAAAAAAACCTCCTCTTTGCTGTCACTTTAATTAGCGTTTTCATGAGCTTTCCTTAAGTCACCTCAACTATATACCTAATGGTTGCAGCTATAGCAAATTATTTTGCCCCACACACCCTTGTCATTTTCCTAAACTACTATCAGTATTATTTAGATTTCATTAACAGAACTGGGGCAGCTGGGTACTCTTGTCATCTTTGCAGTTAGGATAAAGCAGAAACATCATTTCAAATGAGCATGTTTATACCTTAGAATTAGACTTGACATTTATATTCTTTAATTAAATTCTCACCGTTATGAACCAGTACTCCCATGTAGATTTGTTGATATTTAGGATGTGTGAGAGCATCCTCAAGCTGCTTCTCAAATATTTCTTCTCTGGCCCCATGTCCTTCTTATTTAATGGGAAAAGCGCCTCCTTTTAAAATTGGTAAGTAGTGGTAACAAGATTACGAAACAAATGATTGCCCAAGGGACATCCATCAGAGCTTATTTCTACCATTTTCTGTTGGCTAGATGCTTTCTGAGAACGAAGTAGTCAACTAAGATCCTGCAAGCTGCGCAGTGTGGCCAAAAAAAATTTTTAAATAAAATAAAAAGCCATTTCTAGCCAGCCTGTTCATGGATTTGTCCAAATTCATTTCTAGTTTCTTGCTTGTACCATTTTGGGGAGTAGAATACTGAGATTAAGATTCGCTGTGCATGTGAGGAAAGGTTCAACAAAACCCTTTTCTCTTTTACATGGGAAATTGGCCTTGGGTTAAGCTGCTTTTAGCTCTGTTCCTTGGAAATCTGATAAAGGTGGAATGTCAGCCATGTTACTAGGTAACACTGCTGTAATAAAACGAGAATATGATAGAATGACCTTTGAATGGTAAGTTGAGTCTGGACTGAAAGGACTATAGCTTTCATCTTCCCTGAGTGAAAAAATTCATAACCAGGCATGTCCTTTTCAGGGACCTAGAAGCTGAGACTATCACAAGGGGTATTGGTTTCTGTTTGGGACATGGCTTCTAAGCTAGGGTGGCTATTGGATCTGTCCATGGTAGTCTCATTCTCTCACATTGCAGCTATCGTTTGAGGGTCCAAAGACCGGGCCCGAGACCGCTGTGAGTATTCCCAGGGAAAACAAAAGCCTGGGACTGTGCTGTTGGCATGCTCTTTTTCCTGGCCTTCTATCCTTTTAAATTAATCTTATGCTCAGTGTGGCCTATTACACTCTTTTTTTTTTTTTTTTTTTTTTTTTTTTTGCAGTACGCGGGCCTCTCACTGCTGTAGCCTCTCCCGTTGCGGAGCACAGGCTCCGGACGCGCAGGCTCAGCGGCCATGGCTCACAGGCCCAGCCGCTCTGCGGCATGTGGGATCTTCCCAGACTGGGGCACGAACCCATGTCCCCTGCATCGGCAGGCGGACTCTCATCCACTGCACCGCCAGGGAAGCCCTTTTTTTAAATTTTTAAAACTTGTTATTATGAAAAATTTCAAGTGTATACAAAGTAAACAGAACCGCTATTATATTCTTGAGCCTCTCGATGTCTAATTGGGTCTAAGAATACCACCCAGGAAAGAGCACTGAAGTGCTAAAATAATATCTTCTTATAATACTTATAAATGTATCTCTTTCACATTCCAGGATGGAGTATATCCTGGTTTTTCCAAGGTTTATCCAGATCTTTGAATTATAGAACTATCCAATACGTCCTTTTTTAGCTTTCATATTTGTAACATGCGTCATCCTAATCATTTTAGTCTGCCCTTATGGCAAACCCCTACCCTTTGTCTCATAACTTTCGCCTTTCTCTGGACCTCTCTGATTTAAGTTTCTTTCTTCATTCCTTCCTGTCTTTTTTCTCCTTTTACCCTTTCCTTCCTCCCTCCCTCCATTCCTCCTCCTCCCCCTTCTCTCTCACTCACTCATTCTACATTTCTTTCTCTGGATAGTCACCTGAACTGTGCACAATATATGTCAGATAATCTATATCTGCAGTGTATTGGAAATGTCTTCTCTTTAATTACCAATACCTCTTTTCATAATAGTGCATTTTTTTCTTTTTGTTTCTGATAAAAGACTAACCAAAGTTTCTTTTTTCCTGTGGTCATAACTGTAATAGATGATAAATGATCACGTTGTAATACATTGTTCGGATTATTTAGTTTTAAATGTTTAAACCACATCAAAAACCATTCGCTCCTTTTCTATTCATCTCATCATTAGCGTTGCTAGCTTTTATTGCATGCTTGCTAAGCATTTACGTGCATGATCTCTCTTAATCTTCATTAAAAAACAAACTTTGAGGTATATTTCATTTTAATTTTCAATTACAGTTAAAGATACCAACTTAGAGAGATTTAACTTGCTTGTGATCACATATTCAGAAAGTGATAGAGCCAGAACTCAAACTGAGGCAGTTTGATAATAACACCCTTGTTTGTAGTCATCATGCCTGACTACTATCCCCATTCACTAAACGGTCCTACAGTTTCTCATTGGTTTGCCTATTCACTGCCTGAAGACATCTGAAAACAAACCCAGAAATTTACTTTCTCCTTCAAGTTCACTTCTAATAATGTCAAATCAGTCTTTACTCCACAAGTGGTGAAAGTGATGTTCTTTTCTTAGTAACCAGGCTGTTGACATCCTTAAAAATAACCCTGAAGGACCATATTATTTTTTGAAAGGACACACAAGAACCATGCAAAGGATTTAAACTACATCCATTTGAAACTTAGTCTCCTTTGGAAGAGGTGAAAATTAGAGTAAAGATGAGGAAATAGAAAGGACCTCACTTGTTTTTCTCACAGTATACCACCACATGGAAATAAAAGCAGGGTGTTAAACTGGATTTATATCCAGTGTTCACTTTCCTGTCCTTGTCAGTAATTGGCCACTTACTGACACTCCAACTGTATTCGTGAAAAATGCAATCTCTGGGTAAACATTTGACTGTGTGCTGTTGTGTAGTTCTTAAAACTAGATAAATATATGCCTAAACATTTTTGAGTCCCTACTAAGTGCTGGGAATGAGGCTAAGTACCTTTACATAATATTACTCATTTATTCTTCTTAAACCAGTAAACTAGTTATTGTTATCCCACTTTACAGATAAGGAAACCAGCAGGCTGAGAGAAGCCTTCCCAGGTGATTTTAACACAGATCCCCACCTAAGAATCATTCCTCTTAGGGAATTCCCTGGCCATCCAGTGGTTAGGACTTGGCACTTTCACTGCCAGGGCCTGGGTTCGATCCCTAGTCAGGGAACTAAGATCCCACAAGCCATGCGGCAAGACCAAAAAAAAAAAAAAAAAAAAAAAGCCTCTTAAATAGTGATCACATGTTTGCGTAGGGCTTTATCATTGAGGGCTATTTGCATACGCCCTATCTCATTTGACCCTTAAATTATCCTTGTGAAGGAGGCAGAGAAAGTCTTCAGAGGTGAAAAGGTTGGCTCAAGGTCACTTAGCTAGTAAATCACTCAGCCTTGAATCCAGATCTTCTCATTATAAACTCCATATTTTCAGCATTCACTTGGATAAACCTAAATAAGATTCCAAATGAGCAGATTTTCCAACAACTTTTTGTTGAATACTATCATCTAAAATAGTGTTGGACACACTGGAGATTCATTCAAAATCATTTTAAACTCTTTTTTACATATTTTGAAAAGAATACCGTGAGAAAGATAAAAATATCTCTACTTTTGCCTCTTTCAGCACTTTACCTTCTCCTTCCCTCCCCTAAATGCTCCTGAAATCTTGGCTTAAGCAAACCTTTGCTATTTCTTCTTTCAGGGAGTTAACCTTGAAAAATGTTGGTAGAGGAGACTATGAATCTACTGTTATTTTTAGCTGACAGGGAGTTGAGAGTTGATGTTTTTCATTAGACATTAAGCAATGTTGAATGTCTGAGACAGGAGTGACTAACCTTGGAGTACTTTTAACTTCTGCCGTAGGAGTTAGACATGTGCTTTTCAGGTAGCCAAATTACTGTTAGCCATTTGTACATAACCCTCCATTCTAACTTATAAGATGATATGATCTGGCTGAATTAAGCAACAGGACAAAATAGAAATACCACACCAAACAAGAGAGGGCATGAAAGAAATTTCGTGGCTGAATATAAGTATAGGACAGAGACAGTGAACAACAATAGTTTTGTGGTATGGTAAAGGCAAGAACTATTTTTATCTCTTGACAGTGTAAAATTTACACTAGGTTTTCTGTATTTCCAGACCTGACCGTTCTTATTGAGCTCCAAACTAGCTCATTCAATTGACTATACAATAGTCCCACAAATGTTGAATAAGGTTAAATGAGAATTCATTATTTTCTTCAAAAAAAAAATCAAACACAAAATGAATCTGCTTTTTCTTCTGCAGTCTTCCTTAGCTCTGTAAATGACATCAATATCTACCTAGTTGCTTATGCCAAAATGCCAAAAAAGAAGAAAGAGGAATAATGAGTGCTATTTGGAATAGGGTTGGGATATTGCAGATTTAAAGAGTGCAGTCAGAGAAGACCTGTCTGAGAAGGTACATTTGAGCTCAAACTTGAAGGAGGTAGAAAATGAGTTGTGCAGATACCTGGGATCAGATGGTTTAAAGATGGGAGCATGTCTTTGTCTCCCTCTGGAGCAAAAGGTAGACACTCTTACTGAGCATTATAAGAGATTTGGGTTCTCTAAGCTCAGAGTTCTGTTGCTATAATATAATCCATGGCATTTGCAGGGGTCATCTGTTCATCTTCAGATCACCTTGTGCAGCCCCACTTACATCAATGGACATATCATCCAGACAGAAAATCAGTAAGGAAACACTGGCCTTAAGTGGCACATTAGATCAAATAAACTTAATAGATATATATAGAATATTTCATCCAAAAGCAGCAGAATACACATTCTTTTCAAGTGCACGTTGAACATTCTCCAGGGTAGACCACATGCTAGGCCACAAAACAACTGTCAGTAAATTTAAGAAAATTGAAACCATATCAAGCATCTTTTCCAACCACAGTGCTGTGAGACTTGAAATCAACTACAAGAAGAAAAAAATGCAAAAAACCCAGACACGTGGAGGCTAAACAATATGCTACTGAACAACCAAAGGGTCACTGAAGAAATCAAAGAGGAAATTTTTTTTAATCCTGGAGACAAATGAAAATGGAAACACAATGATCCAAAATCTGTGGAACAGCAAATGCAGTTCTAAGAGGGAAGTCTATAGCAATACAAGCCTACTTCAGAAAACAAGAAAAATCTCAAATAAACAACCTCGCCTTACACCTAAAGGAATTAGAGAATGAAGAACAAACAAAACCCAGAGTTAGTAGAAGGAAAGAAATCATAAAGATCAGAGTGGAAATAAATGAGATAGAGACTGAAAAAAATAGAAAAGGTCAGTGAAACTGAGAGTTGATTCATTGAAAAGATAAACAAAATTGATAAACCTTTAGCCAGACTCACCAAGAAAAAAAGAGGGCCCAAATCAATAAAATCAGAAACAAAAAAGGAGAAGTTACAACTGATACCACAAAAATACAAAGGATCATAAGAGATTACTACAAACAACTGTATGCCAATAAAATGGACAACCTAGAAGACATGGGCAAATTCCTAGAGATGCACAGTGTCCCAAAGCTGAACTGGGAAGAAATAGAAAATATGAACAGACCAATTACAAGTAATGAAATTGGATCAGTCATTTTAAAGCTCTCAAGAAACAAAAATCCAGGACCAGATGGCTTCACAGGTGAATTCTACCAAACATTTAGAGAAGAATTAACACCTGTCTTTCACAAACTATTCCCAAACCTTTCAGAAGAAGGAACACTTCTGAACTCATTCTGTGCGGCAGCATGACCCTGATACCAAAACCGAAGACGTCACGAAACAAGACAATTACGGCCAACATCACTGAGGACCATAGATGCAAAAAGCCTCAATAAAATATTAGCAAACTGAATCCAACAACACATTAAAAGGATCATACACCATGATCAAGGGGGATTATCCCAGGGATGCAAGGATAGTTCAATATCTGCGGTATGGAGATTCCTCAAAAAAATGAAAAATTGAAATGGAATTGAAAACATTGAACTACCGTATGACCCAGCAATGCCACTCCTGCATATATGTCTGAAAAAAACAAAAACACGAATTCAAAAAGATACATGCACCCCAGTGTACACAGCAGCATTATTTATAACTGCCAAGATACAGAAGCAACCTGTGCAACCTAAGCAAACTATGAAAACTTCCCCAATCTGGTACTGTTTAATTTTTCTGAAAAAATAAAATGAATAAAATTTTATTAATTTTACTGATTTATTAACTTGACCCTCAGTAATGTATTAAACTAATGGTGATCATGTAGGTTTTAACCTGCAGGCTTTCCTAAAATTTACTTTCAGTAGATTTCACTTGATAGTCCTGACTGGTTTGGGTGAGATGACCTGTGCCACCAAACTCAGTTCTTACAAATTTTTCGCCTGTATCAGGCATAAAATCAGGAAGATAGACATATAACTACAAAGAAATGTTATTGATCAGATACATTGGTGGGGTACTAACATTCATGGGTTTCATCCTTAACAGACTACTTTTACATGTATTATGATTGTTTCCTATGCAGTAGATGGGGCAACTTCTTCATTTTATAAACAAAAATACTGAGATACACCTAATGATAATCATAGTTACTGACATTTGTGAGCACTTCCCATGTGCCAGGCATCGTTCTTCGTGCTCTGCAAGTATGAACTTAATTCTAAGAACAACCCCATGAGGCAGGCATTCTATTTTTCCTCATTTATAGATCAGGAAACTCAGGCATGGAGATGTTAAATAACTTGCCTAAGTTTATAAGGAGAGTTGGGATTTAAATGCAAGCAATCTGACACCTGATAAGTGCTCCAAACCACTGCACAATTCTACATCTGGAAGAAGTTGAGCATCTTACAAGTCACATGGTTAGTAAGTATCACAGGCAGGACCCAAACTGGGCCTCTGACTTTGAGCAGTTTGTAGTGTACATTACCATGATGTCTTAAATCCATTTAATTATACATTTGATCAGTGTCTTGTCCCCCAACTACATTGCATCTTTCTCTTTTTTTTCCCTTTTATTGAATTTCAGTTTCTGTACACATTGCCTCTTTCTTGCAGACACAAAGTATCATCTATTTCCTTTGTAAATTCCCTGATTATTTCTTCCACTGAATAGGTTGTCAAGGGTATCATTGGTGTCTTAAGTAAAACACAAAAGCTTCAGGTACAACCAAAATTCAAAAAATATTTTCACATAGTTTACTTATTTTACACGTATAAAGTGTATTTAAAAATAAAAAAGAGGGACTTCCCTGGTGGTGCAGTGGTTAAGAATCCACCTGCCAATTCAGGGTACACGGGTTTGATCCCTGGTCCGGGAAGATCCCACATGCCACGGAGCAACTAAGCCTGTGCGCCACAACTACTGAGCCTGCGCTCTAGAGCCCGCGAGCCACAACTACTGAGCCCATGTGCCACAACTATGAAGCCCGCATGCCTAGAGCCCATGTTCCGCAACCAGAGAAGCCACTGCAATGAGAAGCCCGCGCACCACAACAAAGAGTAGCTCCCGCTCACCGCAACTAGAGAGTCCCCGCGCAGCAACGAAGACCCAATGCAGCCAAAAATAAATAAATAAATAAAAAGAGACTTAATTACAAGTTATGAAAATCAGTTACAGTACCTGCTGTGTCTAAACTCTTGTGAACGAAACTTTATCCCAGAGAGCTTAAAATCTGACTTGGAAAAAACAAGACCCATAGGCACATGTTGAAAACCAACCTGTCATGGACAAAATAAGCAACTTGCAAAGGAGCTGGTGCCAGCAAACTGCCTGAGATAAAGAAATGATTTATTTGGAATCAACAGCAGTGTAACCAGGCATTGGCTGCCTTTGTTTTCGCTCATTGCCACAAGGCACAAGCTTGTTAGGGTTCTGGCTCCAGCTGGGTCTCTACTTTCCAGAATAAATCCATTTCAGTGGCATTTATGTCATATCATGCACCTTCCACTAGAATGGTTAGGAGAAAAGTTATTGTGCATTTGAACACTTAATATTTAGGAGAGTAGTCTTGAAAGAAGATCTAGAAAAATATTTGGAAATAACTCTTAGTTAACTTAAAATAATTTACCTATAAAATAGAAAACATGTAAATGGAAATACTCAACTTTTTAAGAAACATAAATTTTTATATTTTTGCAGGCATCTCTGACTATAAACACTTGTCTATAGTGTATAGTCTCTTGAATAAAAAGTGGCTTATGGTCTTCTTGATTTATTAGCATTGTGGTTTTTAAGTGATTTCCCAAAAAATGATGACAATCTTTTAGTTTTTAATGACAAGTGTTAAGAGACAGTGTTATTTCCAAATGTTACTGTGTTAGCACCTTGCTACATAGTTCAGGCTGTACTGTGACATGAAACCAAAAAATTACAGCTTGCTGTTGATTATCCCCGGTGCTCAGAGGTAAGAGTGTTGTGGATAAATTAAATTGATAAATAATCCCCAAAACGTCATTTTAGCCATTAGCTTCAAATTTCTTTCTTATTAAGACATTTTCTGGACAACTACTATGAAGCCTCAATATTAACAGATATTAAGCTTTAGCTTTCTCTTCCTACCTTCTGATGGGTGCTTCTCTCTAAATGAAATATGAATGCAAGGTGAGACAACACAAGAGAGGGCAGAATTCAGGAGCCTGCTTCATTCACAGAATGCAAAATCAACCCTGAGTATTCAGGGGTTGGCTCTGATTCAGCCATCAAACCCTTTATACAGAGGACTGATTTAGGAGAGCCAGTGAATTAAAAGCCAGGTCACTCGAAGAAATGGAACGATGATCCTTTGACTACCATGTGAGAAAGGCATCTACTGAAAATACCTCTCCTACATCTACTTGTTTAAAAAAATAACACTTTACATTCCAGGTGATCACCTTCTTTAGCACGAGGTTGCTACAAGCTGGAGCTGAGCTGTCAGTGGAACGGGTCCTGGAAATCATCAAGCAAGGGATCGTCGCACTGCCCAAGGACAGGCTGAAGGTAAGACTGGGGGAAGAAACATACTGTTGTATCACTTGATGTAAATATTAGTGTCTGAGTGGGCTCTATTCAGAATCATACCACTTACCCAGCACTTGCGCTGGAAAAGGCTCTCTAAACTTGCGCTGCCTACTCTACTGTATATTGACACACACAACTGTGGTGAAGGATTCTGACAGTTTTCCAGAAGAAATAGCAAAAGGACTCTCTTCACACCACTGCATATCCTATGAGTAACCACTGTATATACTATGAGTAATTCATATATATACTATGAATAAAGGAGCACCTTATTTTTTTAACGCAGTGAAATAAATAGTCTTGTAAGTATCATCAGTGGTTGATGGGAGGATGGTGGTGATGGTGATGGTGATGATGATGACTACAACAGTAGCTAATATTTACATAGTGTTTACTGAGTGCTTTTGGGAGGTTCTAAGCGTCTTACATATATTAACCCGATCAATCCTCACAACAGCCCTTTGACGGTAAGTAGCGTTATCATCCTAATTTTCAGATGAGGAATCTGGTGCACAGAGAGGTTAAGTAATTAACGCAAAGCCATATAATTAGAAAATTAGGAAACTAGGAGATTCATACCCAGGCCATCTGGCTCCAAAGTCCATGTTCATAATCACCACGCTATTTGCTGTGTGCCCGGGAGTAGCTATAGAACAGGATCACTTTATGGAAGAGGTAGGGGAAATATTGTATTTTGAGGAGGCATTTACATTTGTGTGTTAGATATGTTCCTGAAGTGATCTCATGATGTAAAACTCATACTTCAAGACTAATTTTCCCATAGGAAAATATGTAAGAGCGATATTTGGGGGAAGATGCATGAATGTACAGCATTGTCTCCCATTTTTACCTTAATACTTCTTTTAATTTTTTCCTTCATTACCTCTCATTTTTTTAGAGTACTTGTTCCTAAATGAACAGCACACAGGGTGTTATGGTGAATGTTTGGCCTTCTTCATAGTGTTTTATCACAACTGGCTTCTGTTCCAGAGTTACTGTTTGTGGGGCTCTGTTTTTCAGCACTATCACTAGAGCCGCTGCTTAATGAACATGGTAGGATATGAAAATATTTTCAGTTATAATAACAGAGTTTATAAAGCAACAGCACATTAGTCATAATCACTTGCAGAAGTTCCACTGTCCGTAAACAGCTGTGGAGTTCACGCAGTGCTGAGCAAAGGAGGGGTTTCTGCTTATCAGTTAAAATGGCACCACCATGTGGCAATAGTATAAAACCTGATTACGGTTCACCAGACCCTCCAGCTTTGACTTTACTCTCTTTTCCTGACAACTCCTGAAGTGTAGAGAATTCATATTATTTCTTTTCTTACCTAAAGTAAGACATCTGAGGTCTTTCGGGTTTTTTCTCACTGTTTCAAATTTACTTGAACTCTACCATGTTAACCAGTACAAAAATCCATGATGATTAGACTGGCAACTCGTAGGAAGTGATGGATCATGGTGTTTAAGCTAAGTCAAGAAAGAAGTGGAGCTATCAAGAAACCATAAGGAAAGGATAATGCAGAGGAGTCAAGGGAAGGGGGATTTTGATGAGATCAAAGAGCCAGCATAGTAGAAGAAATGGAAATTGTGATTAGAGAGCAGTGTATTTAGACCAAAGATGTTCAAAAGGAGCAGATCTCCATGACAACATGAGTGGGAGACTGAAATGATACAGATGTGAATGATCGTCAGTGTGACTGAGCCAGTTAATGAATTGGAAGCCAAGGATGGGCCATACACATGGGCATCATAGGCACCCTGGATGATAAGCCATGAGCGGAAAGAAAGACTGAGCCAGATGCTGTAGTAAACGAGAGAGAGGCCTAGGAGTCAGTAGGCGGCAGCTATAAGGAGGAGAAGAAGCTGGTACCAGCCTCATATGAACAGAGCTTTGTACTTAAGGGTAGAAGGATAATAGCCAAGCAACAACAGTGAGAACAAAGAAGACACCAACTGCACCTCCATACCCTGAAGGCTGGGGAGTGTGAAAGAACAAGCAGCTTTTACCTCCAAAGGCTGCAGGGGTTTGGGAGTCCTGAGGGGAGAACCAGGTTTCAGTTAAAGAGGTGGTGAAGAGAGAAGATTCAGTGCAGGGACTGAGAGTGTGGGGATACATCCTCACCATGAAATCGGGGTTTGAAAAGGCAGTGTAGGGTATGGGAGGCAGGGAAGTAATAGGAGGCTGCATCGGGGGAGAGAAAGTACACAAAGGAATGGGGACGAAGGTACAAAAGAAGATGGCAGTGACCAATGATGAGGACATATGACATTAGGCTTAAGCTCGCCACAAGGTTCCATCAACACTGAGCAAGTCTTTCTCAAGCGTCTGCTCTGTGACAGTGTTGCTGTAAGTGCTTGGGCACGTAGTGAGCGAAGATCCCTGCCCTTTCAGGGCTCACAGTCTAGCAGGAGGAAACAGACAGTGAACAATCAGCGTAATAAAATAAATAACAAAATGATCTAGGGGACTAGGATGTGATAAATGCTCTGGAAAATACAGAAAAGGTAGAGCAGAGCAGCTTGAGGGGGTCTGGGAGTATCCGTGAGGTTGTGATGGGAGAAAGTTTTACAGAGAATGGTCCGGGCAAACCTTTAGCCAAAAAAAAAAAAAAAAAAAAAAAAAGAGGCGAGAGAATTAGGCATGCTTATTCAGAGTAGAGTCCTAAGCAGTAGGAACAGCTACTAAAAAGGTCCAAAGCCAGGAGGATGCCAAGCATGTTGAAGAAATAATGAAAAGAACAAAGCAGCTAGAGCTGTGTGAACAAGGGGAGAGGAACAGGAGGTAAACAGGATGCTGGGGGTGGGGAGGTGCAGTGAAATGGGAAACCAGTGCAAGAGGAGAGACACGATGGGGTTTCAGTTTTAATAGGACCACTCTGGCTGATGTGTTGAGGGTAGGCTATAGAGCAACAATGAAAGCAGAGAGATCAGTTAGACTATTGCTTGACTTGGACCACGGTGGAAAGGTGGAAGTGCTAACAGAATTCGTCCAAGAAATTGTCTGGTGGGCAGCGGAGTGCAGTTAGGCCTTTTAGGAGACAGTTATAGTCTGCATTGATTACAGAAGCTCCAGGGAATGGTGGCTGGACGTAGGTTCTGATGGACTGGTTAGAGAACTGGTCTGCAAGTACTGGAAGAACTGTTCATGGAAGTGGATTTGGACTTGGACTAGGCGGTCTCAAGGACAACTTTCAGATGTTGGCTAGCTGAGTCTTTCATCGTTAGATGCCTGGCTCTGCTTTGCTAAATGTTGTGCGGCTCAACGGTATATGTGAGTCGATCTGCTACTAGTGTCTAGAGGCTGTCTGTACTAGACAATTCAGAGCAAACTTTGGAGGCCACACACCATAAGACAATTTGGAAAACTTTCGGAGAATCACCAAAATTGTGAAAGAACACAGGGAGTGATTAAGGGAATTCACAGGATCCAAGCAGAAGAGACTTGTCTTCAAGTACTGGAAGAATTGTTTACAAAAGCAGATTTGGACTTATTATGTGTGGTCTCAGGAATAGGACCAATGGGTAGAAGGAACTTGCATTTCAGTCCCATAGAAGGAAGAACTTTCTAAGAAATGGAACTACAGTTGACCCTTGAACAATGTAGGGGTCCAGGGTGCAGACCCTCCACACAGTCGAAAACCCAGATATAATTTATCATCAGCCCTCTGTATCCACAGTTCCTCTGAACTCAGATTCAACCAACCATGGATTATGTAGTACTGTAGTATTTACTGTTGGAAAAAAATCTATGCATAAGTACATCTACCCAGTTCAAATCCTTGTTGTTCAAGGGTCAACTGTATTTAGAGATGGAACAGGCAACTTCTGGGAAGTGGTGCATTCACCGTCACTGGAGATGTTAAGAGTAATAGGACAATGGCCAGTTGACAGGGATGCAGATAGGTTCCATCTTGCATGAAGCTCTTATCTGTTGGTACTAGCTGGCCGGCACGGTAAATGGAGAAGGATTCTAAGGCTGAGTTCAGGTGCAGCAGGAAAAGTGCTGAGATCCATTAGCAACGCCTGCCATTGGCAACAGGAGCAGAAAGCCAGGAGCACATGTACAGTTATTTGCCATTCCAATTGTAAGGACTCAAATATCGGTGGGGAAAACCAACTGTGTGACTTTTTTTTTTTTTTTTTTTTTTTTTTTTGGCAATACGCGGGCCTCTCACCGCTGCGGCCTCTACCGCCGCGGAGCACAGGCACCAGACGCGCAGTCCCAGCGGCCACAGCCCACGGGCCCAGCCGCTCCGCGGCATGCTGGATCCCCCCGGACCAGGGCACGTACCTGCGTCCCCCACATCGGCAGGCGGACTCCCAACCATGGCGCCACCAGGGAAGCCCCCAACTGTGTGACTTTTAAGAACGTTTCCATTCCTAAGAGTATAATTTTGTCTGTGTATATACTAAAATTATCATTCTCCACAAAGCAGGAAACTGTATAAACTTTTGATAACAGTTTTTACTCTCAGAAGATGCAAGAAATAATAAGGAAATATTATTAATCTGGGGATTTTTTATGACAGAGATCACCTTTCAGTTCATAATAGCAGAGGGCATAGTCAGGTTTGTATGCCAAAAGAACATAAATTGCTAAAAGTTGTATATGGTTCATAACAAGAAAAAATGTAGTTCAAGTGGGATGGAAAACAAATAAAATAAAAAATATTAACTATCCAATCACTGATTGTTCTGTGTAAACAAATATGAGAACTACGTTTGTACTGAAGTATTTGTTTTCAACTCTGTATCACATTCGCCTCCTTCTCCAGTCTCCTCTGCATCACAGAGAAGCACCCAGAGTACATTTCCCAGAATCCTCCTGTCTGCATAGTTCCAAATTGCCGTCAGCCAAGGAGAGGCACACTTGCATGCAATTTGGAAAGCAGAAGAGAAGAAGCCATTATTCTCCAGAGGCAGCTTCTGCCTGGCCTGGTGCTGTAGGCGGCCAGGGTCGTCGATGTCTCCCCAGAGATACTGAGGTTTGCAGCAGCTTGCAGTGAGCTCTTGAGAACCTCCTACTCCAGTGCTGAAGACAGTCTTCTGTCACAGCTTCCCTGATCTTGCCTTTCCAACAGTTGCATAAGCCTCTGTTTTCCTTACAAAATCCTTTATACTCGAGTTATAAAGAGGACCTTCTGTTTTCCCTACCAAACCTGTCAGAGAAATAAAACCCCTGATTGCGAACAGAAAGCAATTTAATATAGGAAATTTGAAAGTCATTGAAAGGACTAAGGAAGCCAACTTCAGCAAAAAAACAGTGCTGGCTTTCAGGAAATCAGAAGTGGCAAGAATGTCGTCACTGATGGTCTGGCCTGCCTGCAGTCATCCATGTGGAGGTCTGCAGGAGGATTGCTAGAAACCACTGTCAAAACGTTTGCTGAAGCCCACAGTCTGCCCACCACTGTTACCAGAGCACCAGTGGCCTCTGTTTCTCTTCTGCCTTCTGAAATACAAGTTCCTCTCCTTGCCACAGTCTAACCCAAAGCCCTTCTGGAGAGATGCTAGGACATGTCGTTTCCAGGCTTTCAGCATGAGAGGGGAAGAAAGGTTCTTGAGTTGCCAACAGCGTGGCATACGATCAAAAGAAACTAAAGAAGCAGAATGAGAAGTCCCTTGACGAGCATGGATTTTTTTTTAAAGGATACCTGCAAAAGATAAAAGAATGGTATGTACAGAGGCCAAAAGTAATGGAGTGGCATGAACTTACACAAACGTTGTCAAAGACTCGAATTGGAAGGGGCCTTTGATCCTCTGAGAGGAGAAAGCAAAGAAAATAAGAAATTGTGGGCCTTCAGCATAGGAACAGTGGACAAGATTACATGATTGATTGACTGATTTATGCATTCTCCCATTTTCAAATGCTAGTTTATCTCCTTTAGTGAGAATAATCTCCAACTGGAAAAGAGTATATCCTCTAAATAAAATTGAAGCCTAAGGAGGCAAAAGACTTGTACTCAGAAAACTATAAAACACTGATGAAAGAAATCAAAGATGACACATAGGGCTTCCCTGGTGGTGCAGTGGTTGAGAGTCCGCCTGCCGATGCAGGGGACATGGGTTCGTGCCCTGGTTCGGGAAGATCCCATATGCCGCGGAGCAGCTGGGCCCATGAGCCGTGGCCACTGAGCCTGCACGTCCGGAGCCTGTGCTCCGCAACGGGAGAGGCCACAGCAGTGAAAGGCCCGTGTACCGCAAAAAAAAAAAAAGATGACCTAAACAGATGGAGAAATATACCATGTTTTTGGATTGGAGGAATCAATATTGTGAAAATGACTCTACTACCCAAAGCAATCTACAGATTCAATGCAATCCCTATCAAACTACCAATGGCATTCTTCACAGAATTAGAACAAAAATTTTTACAATTTGTATGGAAACACAAAAGACCCCGAATAGCCAAAGCAATCTTGAGAAAGAAAAACAGAACCAGAGGAATCAGGCTCCCTGACTTCAAACTATACTACAAAGCTACAGTAACCAAGACAGTATGGTACTGGCACAAAAACAGAAATATAGATCAATGGTACAGGATAGAAAGCCCAGAGATAAACCCACGCACGTATGGTCACCTAATTTACGACAAAGTAGGCAAGAATGTACAATGGAGAAAAGACAGCCTCTTCAATAAGTGGTGCTGGGAAAACTGGACAGCTACATGTAAAAGAATAAAATTAGGACTTCCCTGGTGACACAGTGGTTAAGAATCCACCTGCCAATGCAGGGGACATGGGTTCGATCCCTGGTCCTGTAAGATCCCACATGCCACAGAGCAGCTAAGCCCGTGCGTCACAACTACTGAACCTGCGCTCTAGAGCCCACGAGCCACAACTACTGAAGCCTGCACACCTAGAGCCCGTGTTCTGCAAGAAGAAAAGCCACCACAATGAGAAGCCCATGCACCACAACAAAGAGTAGCCCCCACTCACCACAACTAGAGAAAGCCTGTACGCAGCAACGAAGACCCAACGCAGCCATAAGTAAATAAATAGATAGATAGATAGATAGATAAATTTTAAAAAGTTGTTTATTTTTTTAAAAAAGAATGAAATTAGAACACTACCTAATGCCATACACAAAAATAAACTCAAAATGGATTAAAGACCTCGATGTAAGACACTATAAAACTCTTAGAGGAAAACATAGGAAGAACTCTCTCTGACACAAACTACAGCAAGATCTTTTTTTTTTTTTTTTTTTTTTTTGCAGTACTCGGGCCTTTCACGGTTGTGGCCTCTCCCGTTGCGGAGCACAGGCTCCGGACGCGCAGGCTCAGCGGCCATGGCTCACGGGCCCAGCCGCTCTGTGGCATGTGGGATCTTCCCAGACCGGGGTACGAACCCGTGTGCCCTGCATCGGCAGGCGGACTCTCAACCACTGCGCCACCAGGGAAGCCCCAGCAGCAAGATCTTTTTTTGACCCACCTCCTAGGGTAATGAAAATAAAAACAAAAGTAATTAAATGGGACCTAATTAAACTTAAAAGCTTCTGCACAGCAAAGGAAACCATAAACACGACGAAAAGACAACCCTCAGAATGGGAGAAAATATTTGCAAACAAAGAAATGCGCAAAGAATTAATCTCCAAAATATACAAACAGCTCATGGAACTCAATATCAAAAAAACAACCCAATTAAAAAGTGGGCAGAAGACCTAAACAGACATTTCACCAAAGAAGACATACAGATGGCCAAGAGGCACATGAAAAGATGTTCAACATCACTAATTATTAGAGAAATGCAAGTCAAAACTACAATGAGGTATCACCTCACACCAGTCAGAATGGCCATCGTCAAAAAATCTACAAGCAATAAATGCCAGAGAGGGTGTGGAGAAAAGGGAACCCTTTTGTACTGTTGATGGGAATGTAAATTGATACAGCCACTATGTAGAGCAGTATGGAAGTTCCTTAAAAAAACTAAAAATAGAACTACCATATGATCCAGCAATCCCACTACTGGGCATATACCCTGAGAAAACCATAATTCAAAAGGGCTCATGTACCCCGTTGTTCATTGCAGCACTATTTACAATAGCCAGAACATGGAAACAACCTAAATGTCCAGCGACAGATGAATGGACAAAGAATATGTGGTACATATATACAATGGAATATTACTCAGCCATAAAAAGGAATGAAATTGGGTCATTTGTAGAGATGTGGATGCACCTAGAGTCTGTCATACAGAGTGAAGTAAGCCAGAAAGAGAAAAACATATCATATATTGATGCATATTTGTGGAATAAAGAAAAATGGTACAGATGAACCTATTTGCAGGGGGAATAGAGACGTAGACGTAGAGAACGGACATGTGGACATGGGGTGGGCGGGGAAGGGGAGGGTGGGACGAATTGGGAGATTAGGTTTGACATAAATACGCTACCATGTGTAAAATAGATAGCTAGTGGGAACCTGCTGTATGGCACACGGAGCTCAGCTCAGTGCTCTGTGATGACCCAGATGGGTAAGATGGGGTGGGGGAGAGGGAGGTCCAAGAGGGAGGGGATATAGATATACATATAGCTGATTCACTTCATTGTACAGCAGAAACTAACACAACATTGTAAAGCAATTATACTCCAATAAAAAAAATAAAATAGGGCCTCCCTGGTGGCGCAAGTGGTTGAGAGTCCGCCTGCCGATGCAGGGGATACGGGTTCGTGCCCCGGTCTGGGAGGATCCCATATGCCGCGGAGCGGCTGGGCCCGTGAGCCATGGCCGCTGAGCCTGCGCGTCCGGAGCCTGCGCGTCCGGAGCCTGTGCTCCGCAACGGGGGAGGCCACAACAGTGAGAGGCCCGCATACCGCAAAAAAAAAAAATAAAAATAAAATAAAATAAAATAAAATAAAATAAAATAAAATAAAACTTAAAAAAAAAAAGAATGGTATAAGCACTGCCAGCCTTTTTCATCTTAAGGCTCAGATGCACAGTTTCTCACGGTGCTGGCAGATATAATCTGTGAGTAAAATTTGAGAACTCAAGCTCAACAATAATACTAATAATGCTACAAGACACTTTTCTAAGCGCTTTATAGCGCACTATGAGTTGATGCTATTATCCTGATTTTCTAGACGAGGCAACTAAGGCTCAGGGAGGTTAAATTACTGCCCAGATGCAAAGCTGGGCTTCAAACCAAGGCAGTCTTTCTCCAGAGTCCATTTTGTTTACCACTGTCCTGTACTATCCCCTTCCGTGCCAGTAAGACCGCACTAGGATCGTTAGGTTCCATCTGAGCATCACATTGGTAAACCAAGATGTGTGCACAAGCAGGAAAAGTTATAGTAAAGAGCCTGTAGGTCACATAGGTGAGGAGTAGGGGATATATAACCTGGAAAAGAGAGAAAAATATAAAAACTGTGTTCCGCTACTTTAAGGATTATACTGTGAAAGAGGAATTAAGCTTCTCATTTTATGCCAAGGGCATTGGGTAGTAACTGAACAAAGACAGGTATTAGTTCCACCTAAGGAAGTGTTTTCTGATGGGTAAAGTTGTTTAGCAGTCCATGTGGGGCTTCATGAAGTAGTGAAGTGTCATATTCACGAAAAGTTCTGGATGGTAAATGTAAAAAGAGCATGAGATGACAAACGAACTCAAATCTATAACATAGGGGGAAAAGATTGAAAGAGTTCCTGTTAATAAAAAGTTACACAGGGGCTTCCCTGGTGGCGCAGTGGTTGGGAGTCCGCCTGCCGATCCAGGGGACGCGGGTTCGTGCCCCGGTCCGGGAGGATCCCACATGCTGCGGAGCGGCTGGGCCCGTGAGCCATGGCCACTGGGCCTGTGCGTCTGGGGCCTGTGCTCCGCAACGGGAGAGGCCACAGCAGTGAGAGGCCTGCGTACCGCAAAAAAAAAAAAAAAAAAAAAAAAGTTACACAGGATGATCCCAAAGATGTCTTGCAATTCTTATGAGTCTAGAATTCTGTCTTCTAAAATTCCATGAAGAAT
This sequence comes from Mesoplodon densirostris, assembly GCF_025265405.1. Lineage (NCBI taxonomy): Eukaryota > Metazoa > Chordata > Mammalia > Artiodactyla > Ziphiidae > Mesoplodon > Mesoplodon densirostris. The sequence continues at coordinate 65,949,131 of NC_082675.1, read as the reverse complement.
TTTTGTAGAGCAGTGCTCTAGTAACGTCCTTCTACTATTTAGAGGTCAAGCCCTGTTGCTCCCTGACAAGGTCTGGAGTCCTTAGGCTGCAATTCTAGACCATTCACAGTCTAACCCCAGCCTGCCATTCCAGTCCTTTGCCTCCCTACTTCCCATTACCCCACCCCCACCCGGTGCTCCAGCCGAGCGGAACTATCTCTGTGCCTTCTTCCTTCCTGCGGTTTTGGATTTACTGACACAATTTTCTTTTCCCAATATACCATTCTCCCACCTTTGCTTTTTGCTTACTCAAATTCTAAGCAATCATTGAAGCCCTTGATCAATTTAAGAACATTTAGGAAGCCTTTTCTTTTACTCCTCAACCTACCTGTGCCTCCCTCCTCTGAATATCCATTGCATTTTATATTTACATTTTTGGGGACTCCCCTCCTCTTCTACCTTGTATGTAGTTACTTAAATGTTTTCTCTCTCCCACTCACCTGTAACTTCCTTGAGAATAGGGGTCATGTCTTAGTCATCTGCATCCCTTTGATGTCTGGTACCTAGGAGTTGCTCAGTAAATGTAATAAGTAGATGAATGAAAAGCTCACTTTATATATGCTAAAGAGGAAATGGGGACTTGTTAGAATTCAAGAGTTCTGGAGTAAAATTTTCAATCTCCAGACCTGCTTTTCTAATTTTTATTTTACCATCCCCTTTGCAATTTTAATTCACTTAACTGTCTCTCCCTATATGTATCAGGCACTGTTCTAAACTCTGGATACAGCAATGGACAAAGTAGACAAAAATCCCTGCCTTTTCATAGAGCTTGGTTTTTTGTTTTTTTGTTTTTTGTGGAGGAGATAGACAATGAGAAATAAGTAAAATATTTGCTTTTTTTGTACACTAATATTTTTTTATTTTTTGTTTTCTTTTTTCTTCTTTTTTTAATTGACATATAGTTGATGTGCAATATTATATAATTTACAGGTGTACAATATAGTGATTCACAATTTTCAAAGCGTATACTCCATATATAATTATTATAAAACATTGGCTATATTTGCTGTGTTGTACAATATATTCTTGTAGCTTATTTTATAATATTTGCTATTTTAGGTAGCAGTAAATAAGAAAAATAGAGGAGGATAGATAACATTGGGAAGGGAGCAGTTTTAGATAGGTTGTCCAGAAGAGAAGATATTTGAATCGATTCCACCTTGATTTTTTTTTTACATCTTATTTTAAAATAATTTTAGACTTACAGAAAAGTTACAAAAATAGTAGAGACAGTTCATGTAAACCCTTCATCCAGGATCCGCTGATGCTAACAACACATATAACTACATATAACTATAGTACAATTATCAAAACCAGAAAATTAACATGAGTACAATACTCTTAACTAAATTACAGGCCTTATTTGAATTATACCAGTTTTGTTTTGTTTTTTTCTCCCAGTATTCTTATTTCTGTTTCAGAATCCTTTCCAGGACCCACACTGCATTTACTTCTTGTATCTCCTTAGTCTCCTCCAACCTGAGACTGTTCCTCAGGCTTTCCTTATCATTCATGACCTTGACACTGTGGATGCGTGCTGGTCAGTTATTTTGTAGAATGTCTCTCAATTTGGGTTTTTCTAATGTTTCCTCATGATTATATTGAAGTTATACATATTTGGCAAAAATACCACAGAAGTGGCATTGTGCCCCTCTCAGTTCATCATATCAGGAGGTACCTGGTGTCAGCCTCTCTCATTGCTGTTGATGTTATCCTTGATCACTCGGTTAATGTGGTGGCTACCAGATTTCTCCAGTGGAAAGTCACTGTTTCTCCCTTTGTTATTGATTACTATCTTGGGAGTGAGACTTTGCTAATATCCTGTTTCTCCTCAAACTTTTGCCTTGATTATATCATTCATCAGTGGAGGTGCCCTACACAGTTATTACTGTGGTGTTTACCTAATGAATGATAATTTTATATTTTATTCTATAGATTATAATTCAATATTATCATTTATTTATTTTGTTGCTCAAATTGTTCTAGCTTTGGCCAGTGGGAGCTCCTCCAGGTTGGCTCCTGTATCTTCCCCAGCCCCGGAGTCAACCATTTCTTCAATGAGCTCTGGTCCCTTTTTTTTTTTTTTTTTTTTTTAATATTTAGGAAACAAGACCTGGGCACTAGGCCCCCCCCTTTTTTTTTAAACTAGCTGCTTTTTTTTTTTCTTATTTGGCTGCATCAGGTCTTCATTGCTGCGCTCAGGCTTTCTTTAGTTGCAGCGAGCGGGGGCTGCTCTTCATTGCGATGCATGGGCTTCTCATAGCCATGGCTTCTCTTGTTGCGGAGCACGGGCTCTAGGCATGCGTGCTTCAGTAGTTGTGGCACACGGGCTCCAGTAGTTGTGGCACACAGGCTCAGTAGCTCCACAGAACGTGGGATCTTCCCAGACCAGGGCTCGAACCCGTGTCCCCTGCATTGGCAGGCGGATTCTTAACCACTGTGCCACCAGGGAAACCCTAGGCCACCTTCTTCTTAGAACCTTCTGGACCCTTCCACTCGCCTGTCCTTTCCCACCTCCTTTCTCTTCTGATGACAGTTACTGCTTCCTCACTCTGCTGTTATACCCAGGTGCTCTTCTTTTGTATCTCTACCTCCCCTATGAGAAACCTTAGCTCCTCTCTTTTGGATTGTCTCTCACTAGTTTTGTCTTTAGTCCATTTTTTTCCTACTGAATTCCAGTCCCAAATTTTATTTCCTAATTCCTTTAGTGAACACTCCTGGCCCAAGAGCCACTCCACAGGCCATAGCAGATACTGAAAGTTAATTTTGTAGTTCACTATAATACTTACTTAACCTTAAAGCAAAATGAATTACAGTGTACAGCCTATATGTTTGAATGTTACTGTGTTGTTCATTTATTATACTATGTTCGGAAAGAAAACGCCCTTTATATTTGAGACAGTAAAATATAAATGAGAAATATAACTCTTGGTTTTTCAGGATTATGGCTAAATAAATGCAGAAATTAATTGATCTGTGGGAGGTCCCAGACCCGTTAACTCTAATTTAGAGCAAGATCCCATTGAAGCCAAGGTCATGGGTAAATTCTTTAGGTGGGCCGGTTAATTTTGTTCAGGAACATAGCAAGAAATTGAATTCCTGACTGCAGCTTACCATCTCACTTTGTGGTTGCAAGAGGGACAGGTGATGGAGGATGGATGACTCAGTTTAAAAAAAGAGACAGAGAGAAAGAAATCCGTCCCCGGTACTAGAACAGAAACCAAAATTACATTTACTCACAGATGGTGAGTTATCCTCAGTTGGTTTAAATGATAGCACATTATTACCACAGATGTTTCTAGAAAAAAAAAAAACTGTTTATCTTTATAATCAAGCCTTATCTCAATTATTTTAATCATCTTTTGGATTGTTTATAATAAAACGAGTCACTTAAAACCTCTAGAGTTTAATTCACAGAATTCTGCTGTATCTAAAGTTGATTGAAAATTCAAGCTGTGTGTTGAATAATATTTGTACTATACCACATTACAGAACATTATAGTCTTTTGGGTGGTTCACTAATATATACTGATAAAATAATTGTCGGGTTTGTAATAATAGCTTTGTGCATGAGATTGATGTAAAAGAGGTTGTTTCACATTGGAAATGCTTTTTAGTAAGGTCTTTATGAAAGTGTAGAATCGTGTGCGCACTTACTGATTTGTTCTTTCTTAAAATATAAATTAAACACTTGGAAATTTTAGAACGACCTTTTGGGTTCTTAAGAGAAGCACAGTGCCTCTTACTCCTGAGACATTAGCCAGCTAATGTCAACTGAAGAAGATGAGCCAAAAGTTTTTGAAGTTTCCTTTGAGTTGCAGCACTGAAGCCAAATTTGTAGAAGACTTATTCTTCCAATTTTGGGCAAGTAAACATTAAGATCTGGAAGCCCATGACATAGTAATTGACTTTCAACCAAATAAAATATTTTTCAATCGAATGTTATTTGACATAGCCTTGTAAAATATTTGTGTAATATCCTGTGTGGGAATATATACTCTTTGGATAAATCTGTCTATACAGTTAAACAAGTTGGCTATTCAGAGTAAATAGTATTAATATCATTCTAAACATCCTCTTCTTACGGGTATTGCGTGAAGTCTGGGAAAGGCAATACCAGGTAATTAGTTTTGGGGGGACCCTCCTGCATAAACAGAGACATAAAGAACAGGCTCTGAAACCCTAAGATGCTTATTTCTCCTTTCGAGTTTGGAAGGAAATAAATAAAGTTAGTGTGTCCTCCAGGAGGTCAGTTAGAAGATGCAGCTCAAAGTTCTCACTGTCTACGTCCACAGCAGGGCCTGCCCCCGGCTCCTGTTTGGCCTACTAGTGAGCATTTGGAACATCATGATGATGGGTCAGAATTCATCCACATCTGTGCAGGGTCTCAGCCACCATCACACCACCTCGTACGTAATGATGTAAGGGTTCCTGGACCCCTCTTTTCTTCGGTTTAGTGAATTATCCATGTCTTTGAGGATTAAGAACTTTGCCATATCTAGTGTTTGAAACTCAGGTCATGCTTTTCAGGGGGAATGAGCCAGAAGATAGCTTCTCTTTTAGTGTAAATAGGAAACTAGGGAAAATAGAAGTTACTGGCACTAACTGAACTTTTCATTTCATTCACTTAAGACACTTGACAAATCATAGGATTCGAGTGGCTAGGTGGTTTCACACTGAGTGATTTTTAAAGCCTTTATTTTATATCCGCCTTTTAGAATACTTTCATGGTTGTTGTTGCATAAAGAGAAATATAGAAAGTTGGCTGAAATTTCAAGAGTTTTTTCATAGCCTCTTAATATTGACTTGCTTAAAATCTTCCCCCGTCTCCTATTAGGAGTCTCTCTCTGTTCCCAGCCCAAGTGTCTTTCGTTTCCCTGTCAGTTCTCTGTCTCCAGAGCAGAATACTGAGTGCCACTGTGGTGTGCCCACCTCCCCTTGGATGGCCCCACCTCAGGGTCCCACAATAACCGACGCTCATGTCCACGGACACACTTTTCTGCGTCCTTACGTGTGCGTTTCCACCCATGGGAATACGACTAGCCAGCCTCCTCCCCTGGGGCTGGGACCCGGCAGTAGCCCTCCAAGTGTCTTCTGATGTCGGCTCAAGTTTAAGAAACACAGCAGTAGATAATCCCCCAGACACACCAGCACTCTCCACCCTTAAGGCCTCTGCTCAGGCTTCTCCTTCTGGCCTCGATTGCTTTCCCCCAGCTCCCTGCACACCTCACCCCTGCACCTCCTTCAGGTCTTTACTCACATGGGCAAATGAAGCCTCTCTCTCAGTGAGGCCTGCCTGACCTCCTTGTTTAAATTTCACCACTTCCTATCCCCCTAATCCTACTCTAGGTTTCCCTTTTCCACAGCATTTATCACCTAGCATGCTATGTAATTATTATTATTCTTTCAGATAATATAAGCTCCAGGAAGGCATATTTTGTGCACTGTTGTATCTTAGGTCATATCTGGAACATAGTGGGTTAATGTTTGCTGAATGGAAGAGAGAGAGGCAGAGAGGAGGGGAGCTGTTGACCACTGAATGATGGTCCCAGATGCTGCTTCAAGTAAACATTGTTTTTTGGAGAACAGCTCTCCACAGACTGTTGCAAGGTCAACTTTCTTGCCAAAATATTATTAGAGAAGCTAAGTTAAGAGTGGAGGCCCTGGTCACTTTGCTGAAATAGTTACATTTTTTTAAGCTTATAATAATTGTTCCACGCTCATGCATTCTTATAGCTGCAAAACCCTGGTCTAAAGACCTCCACTTTAGTACTCCTCATCAGTAAGTTAATTACTATGTAAATTGGCCTCACTGAATTTTTAATAGTTTCTCAGGGGTTCTCTTCTTGGCTCTCACCTGCCACGATTTCATTACAGTTCAAGCAGAGTAAAATATTCTGATTTATGTTATTAGAATAAAGTTTCTCAGGTGACCTTATTTTATTCTATTTCTGAGTCTTTCTTGGAGAGTGAAGAACACGCTGGAATTATCAGGCTCATATGAAGCCTTTTTTTCCCCCTGTTTTAAAACTCATTTTGGACCTTTTTCCCCTGGCTGTTTTCTCTCTCTCTCTTTGAAATATTGTTATCTTAATTACTTTTTACTTTTAGGTGGCGACTAGGAAGCACTAAAGCATAAAAGGGACAGCTCTGTGCTGGGCTTCTCTCCTTAAAAGGGGAGACAAGCACACTCCTGCCATTTCCTTCAAACCCCAAAAGATCTCTGCAGAAGTTTGACCAGCAGAGTGGTTCTCTCTCCCGTTCTAACCCTCCTTGAGTTTCTTGTCCACTAAAGACAGAGATCAAGTCCTACTCATGAGTTATACCAGTGCCTCTCATGGAACAGTAAACACAATCATAAATGGTTTCAGAAACTGCCGGAATAATGCTGGCACCTTATTTTTAGGACCATTCAATCCCATATAAGGATTATAGTATGAAATACATGACCTCACATGCACAAATGCATGCGCACTCACACACCCCCGCACACGTGCAGGGTGCCGTTCTAGCTTTCCAAGTCACCGATTTTATACATTGAGAAGGAAGCAAATGGGAAAGCTTAACCAAGGACAGGATAAGACAAGGACTGTAGGAAGCACCATTGGAAAGCAATTATACTCCAATAAAGATGTTAAAAAAATTTTTTTTAAAACCAAGGAAATGATGGCTAGGGTTAACAGTAGCCTTGATAGGATTGGAACTGTTTTATCTTCCTTTCCTACAAAAGACGGAGAACTTTCACTTCATGAACCTTAAAATAGAAGATTCCTTTTAAGTAGATTTTTGACATGTAACCCAAATATGAGAATTATCACCATTATTTTGTAAATTAAACAAATAGTATGATAGTCTTTTAAAATGTCACATCTGCTCTTTTTTTTTTTTTTTCCTAATATTTAATTTGGTTGTGCTGGGTCTTAGTTGCAGCTCCAGGGCTCCTTAGTTGTGGCACGCGAACTCTTAGTTGCAGCATGCATGTGGGATCTAGTTCCCTGACCAGGGATCAAACCCGGGTCCCCTGCATTGAGAGCATGGAGTCCTGTCCACTGAGCCACCAGGGAAGTCCCAGCATCTGCTCTTTAGTCTGACTTAAGTATCCCTCTTTGGACTCAACTCCTTTTTCTTTGTTGTTCATCATCTAGTTACATTTATTGAGCACTTGCTCTGTGCCAGGCCCTCTGCTAGGTATTTTTTTTACAGGTGTTCTCATTTAGTCTTCCCAACAACCATATGAACTGTAAGGATAATTTACATTTTGCAAGTGAGGAAACAGGCTAAAGAGAATTTAGAGATAAGAGAACAGCTTGTCCAAGATTATTTCAGTCCCTCTTATCTTTGAGCCATAAAGAAGCTATTCTTTCTTTGAAATCTTAAATTTTTGTCTCCTCCTGCCTCACAAACCCATTGCCTATTAGATCAATTTGTTTAACCTAAAGCATTCATAATATAACTAAGTTCTTGGTTTTGACAGTATCTGTATACAGTGTTGTAATCTTTGGAATGTTTGAACAGTTATACCCATTGCTACTTCAGGGAGTATTGGAACACTCTTAGGCTTTTCTCATACATAATAATGAAACTGCACTGCACACGCAGTGGCTTCATGTCATAATTACTTTTAGGATAGCCATTCTTCATAAGCAAACTAACTCTGGTATTTGTTATAATGTCTTTCATTATTTCTGTTTAATTAAACATACGGTAGATTTGTAAGCAGTTTACAGGATATTTTCTCTTCCTTTCAATGGGTAAGAATTAGATTAAACTTAGTTTTTACTTTGTGATCTCAAAGAGTATAAAAATTTGGTCTTTATTACAAATCATTACATCTTGAATATAGTCATGAAAACTAAAACCCTTAACTGAAAAATGATAAATATTTGATTTTTCTATAGCAAAAAATTTTTGCCCACTTCTCCAAACCGTGGTTTCCGATGACCGAAGGACACAGGTTCACAATGCAAGGTTTTCTCTTCTCTAGTTATGGTGCGCGGGCTCCAGAGCGCGTGAGCTCTGTAGTTAGCGGCACATAGGCTGTCTTGTTCAGGCTCAGTAGTTGTTGTACACGGGCTTAGTTGCCCCGCGACATGTGGGATCTTAGTTCCCCAACCAAGGATTGAACCCACGTCCCCTGCATTGGAAGGCGGATTCTTTACCACTGGACGACCAGGGAAGTCCCTGTCTCTGCTATTACTTTTGATAGAATTATTTTCTTTGGTATAATCAGAAATTTGTGATTCACAAACTGAAATTTCCTAAAAGAGACTCTACTATGTAGGTTGAAAAATAGAACCATTTATCATTCTTCATCTGTCCCAATCTTGACTCTTCTGTTAAGCTGACCATATGAAAGTTACTGAGATTGTTTCATTGCCTCTACAATTACTGTTCAAGTCATTTATTGCAATCCTTACAAAGTATTTTGTAATCTGATTTATACCAAGAAATAATGGCTCTCAGATAGTTACAGAACTGTTTATCTTTAATGGATGATAAGTGAAAATTGAATTATTTCTGATAAAAAGAGTGACTAACAAATTATGTATAATAATTTGTTCTGTGGGTTCTGCTTATTTTATTAGTATTCTCAAATCAGCTTTTCTACATAGTTTTTTTTTAAAGTAAAAGAATAGGAAAATTAAATAATTGTATTGATAGTTGGTTCTTATGATTTTCGAAGGGATGTTTTTTTTTGTTTGTTTCATTTTTTGCGGTACGCGGGCCTCTCACTGTTGTAGTTTCTCCCGTTGTGGAGCACAGGCTCCGGACGCACAGGCTCAGTGGCCATGGCTCATGGGCCCAGCCACTCCGCGGCACATGGGATCTTCCCGGACCGGGGCACGAACCTGTGTCCTCTGCATCGGCAGGCGGACTCTCAACCACTGCGCCACCAGGGGAGCCCTCGAAGGGATGTTCTTAATTGAGCATATATCCCAAAAGTTTCTGAAAACTTTTAAGGTGATATAAGGCTTTTTAAAGAAACCAAAGTCTTATTAAACACTAATGTAATTCATTACACACAGCAAAATTGGTCATTTGAGGGAACAAAACTGCTTTTGTTATGATGGCTTTCATTTCTGGGGTAAGTTGGAAGGGGCAGTGATTGGCGCATATAACTAATCACATCGAGGTAGCTGGTAAGCATCTGACCATACAGTTAGAGTTTTTTTGTAGAGGGTTTGTTGGTTTTAGAGGATTCGAGGGCCTAAAACCCTGACATAGTTCTATGAAGGCTGAATACGATTGATACTTAACAGTGAGTTTGAGACAGTTAATTAACTAATGTAACAATTTTTGTTTTCCTGTCAATTCAGCACACCCAGTTTCTTTATAGCAGCGGTCCCCAACCTTTTTGGCACCAGGTACTGGTTTCGTGGAAGACAGGTTTTCCACAGACCAGAGGTGTTGAGGGGAATAGTTTCAGGATGACTCAAGCACATCACATTTATTGTGTACTTTATTTCTATTATTATTACTTTGTACTACATAATGAAATAATTATACAGCTCACCATAATGCTGACAGGAGACGGAGCTCAGACGGTAATGAGAGGATGCCGAACGGTTGTAAGTACAGATGAAGCTTCACTCGCTAGCCCACCGCTCACCTCCTGCTGTGCGGCCCGGTTCCTAACAGGCCACACAGATGGGTACCCGTCTGTGGCCCAGGGGTTGGGGACCCCTGCGCTATAGGATTCTTGCCTGGGAGCTCTGAGGGCAGTAGGAAGTACCTCGGACAGTGAACACTAATTGGTAGAAGTCTAATCCGTTTTGAAACTTGGAAATATTGATATGGTCTTTAACCCAAGCACAGCTTAAAATATGAATTTGGACAAATAGTTGAGGGGATTTCCTAATCTCTGACTGATACAGTGCCAATTATTAGATTGTGAAGATCACTACCCGTATACCGCTCTTGAAGAAAACCTAATATACAAAAACCCCAACCTTTAAAAATGATAAGTTATAGACTAATTCGTTGTGTTCAGGAAGGATCTTGGCTCACCAAAGATTTCTCACAGGATCTTTCAAATAGAACTGACTCTGTTACATTTAAATAGGGAAGAGTTTTTTTTAAGCACTTAAAGTCAGCTTTTCTCTGGCGCTAGGTAAGTTAAAGCAGACCTGTGTTTAGTATCAAATTATATTTTTGCTCAGTGAGATTGGAAGGCATATATTTTATACCCATTTTCAGAAGTATGTTGAGTCACAAGAATAGTAACTAACTTGTTCATAGTCATACATCATACCTAGAATGTAGCCAAGTTTCCATCTACTGATAAATCCACCACCACCCCCCTTTTTTTTTTACTTTTTTAAATTGTGAGAAAGTGAATATCCATGTAATCACTCTTCAGAACAAGAAATGGAACATTGCCAACAGCCCAGAAGTCTCAATATATGTACCCTGTCCCCCTATAAATATACACTGTCTTGACTTTGAAGATGATTGTCTTCTTTTTCTTTATAACTTTACCATCTGTGTGTGTATAGTGCCAAACAATATAATTTCCTGTTTTTGAACTTTTTGTAAATGGAATCTTGCAGTTTATTTTCTTTTACACCTTTCTTCTTTCACTCAATGTCATTTATGAAAGATGTTTATGTTGTTACACAAAGTTTGTTCCTTTCCACTGATGTATTAGTATTACATTGTGTAAATAGTCCACGATTTATGCATTTTACTAGTGGTACACGTTTAGATTATTTCCAATTTTAAGCTACTAAAAAAAAGTTGTCAAGCTATCTTTATATATAAATAAATATGTATATATTTTAATCTCATTTGATTTTAAGTTTCTTGCTGTATTTTCTATATTTATATCTCCATAGTGTTTAACATAATACACTGCCTTGCACAGAATAGCTACTTATTAAATATTATTGAATGAAGTTATTAATTCATTCAGCATGGTTGAAAATCAACTTGAGAATACTTCCAGGTATCATGAACTAAGACCCTACCAGATGACACCCACCACAGAAAACAACCATAAAGCCTGGACAAATAGTACAAAACACAGCTGCATGTAGGTACTGGAGAGCAAATAGAAGCAAACAGACTCTGGCAGGGAGTTCATGCTCATTTAGAAGAGGGAGATAGGAAGCTATATAAGTAAGTTTCCATGTCCGTGGCCTTTAGCCCAGGACTAAGCACAGTCCTGTGGTTTACTTTGTAGTGGTGAGGGACTCACATGGAAAAACTGTTAGTTTTTCTGAGCTGGGGAACCCCAGAAGTGAGGCTGGAAAATCATGAGGACTGAAGACAGTAGAGGAATCCCAGAAGAGGAAAGAACCAGAGGAGGAGCCCCCAGACTGTATCTGTCCACACCTCTGACTGATCTCTGAACCATATGTGGAAAACAGACTCAGAGCAGCTCAGCCAAAGACCAGAATTCTAAACTAAACCAGACTTGCCACCCTGAAGATACAGAAGAAAGAACAGATGCAAGAAAACTCTGGTGGGCTTCCCTGGTGGCGCAGTGGTTGAGAGTCCACCTGCCGATGCAGGGGACACGGGTTCGTGCCCCTATCCCAGAAGATCCCACATGCCGCGGAGAGGCTGGGCCCGCGAGCCATGGCCGCGGAGCCTGTGTGTCCGGAGCCTGTGCTCCGCAATGGGAGAGGCCACAGCAGTGAGAGGCCCGCGTACAGCAAAAAAAAAAAAAGAAAAAAAAAAAGAAAACTCTGGTGAAGAGTATACTTTCACTTGGAGAATGGGAAATAGCAAACTCCATATCTCTGAGGTCTTTTAGCCTAAGGCTAATTGCAGCCCATGGCACATACAGCAGAGATGGGACACATGGGGAAAGTTGTAGCCTTTCTGGGCTGAAGAACAAAAAAAAAAAAAAAAAAAAGCTGAGAATCTATGAACTCTGAAAATAGTGGAGGAATCCCAGAAGAGAAGGAATCAGAGAAGAGGATCCTTAAACTCTGTCTACCCACACCTCTGACTCTAAATCGTGAACCACCCATCCGTAGACCAAACTTTAAGCAGCCTAGATAAAGACAAAAGATCTGAACGAGATTGGTGCTGCTACTAAAAATATAGAGTTTGCAGTTTAAGCCCAGACAAGAATCTCCACAACTTAATATTATTCAGGATGCAATCCAAAATTTCCCAGCATCCATAGAACCAAGAAAATGGAACATGTTCTCTACATAAAAGAAAATCAATTGAGTTCAACCTCAAAACAAACCAGATGTTGGAACTAACAGACAAGGATTTAAAAGCTGTTACTATAACTCTGCTCAATGTTTTCATTGCATGAAACATGTTTCCAGTGCGTGAAAATCTCGGCAGAGACATGAGAAGACTCAGCTGAGAAATAATGACAATAAAAAAGTCAATAGTTTGCAGAGATGAGATGCTAATACCAAGCAGAATAAACACAAATAATCCCACATCAAGGCACATTATTGTCAAAACTGTTGAAAGCTAGCGATAAAGACCAAGAGAAAAATGGTATAGTACATACAGAGGGACAGCAATCCAATTAACATCACTTCTTATTAGAAACTGTATAGTGTTGAAGAGAATGGAACAGCATCTTTAAAGTGCAAAAGAAAAACAATAGTCAACCCAGAATTCTGTATCCAGTGAGAAGATCATTCAAGAATGAAAACAAAACAAAACATGATCAGGAAAAAGAAAACTAAGAGAACTTGTTGCCAGCACATTTGCATTATAAAAAATGCTAAGAAAGTCCTTTGGGCTGAATGGAAATGATATCAGATGGAAACTCAGATTTTCAGAAAGAATGAATATTTACCAAAAATGGCAAATATCTAGATAAATGCAAAATGCTCATATCTATTCTGTCTCTATTTCTCTTCCTTCCACCCCCCATTTTTTGCTTAGCTTTTTTTGTCTTAATTTTTAAATCACATAAATTCCTTTTTAAAAAAAATTTTATTGGAGTATAATTGAGTATACAATGTTGTGTTAGTTTCTGCTGTACAGCAATGTTGTGTTAGTTTCTGCTGTACAGCAAAGTGAGCCAGTTATACATATACATATATCTACTTTTTTTTAGATTCTTTTCCCATAGAGGTCATTACAGAGTATTGTGTAGAGTTCCCTGTGCTATACAGTAGGTCCTTATTAGTTGTCTTAAATAAACTTATTCTTAAAACCAAAGTTATCACATTGTCTTGTAGGATTTATAATGTATGTAGATGTATCATATATACACACACACAACTGTAACATAAAGGATAAAAGAGGATGAATATGATCCTGTGTGCTCTGGTCCTGTATGACGTTCTGTATTTTACACGAAGTACTAAATTGTTATCTGTAATTTTACTGTGAAAAGTTAAGGGTTTACATTGTAAACCTAGGGTAGCCACTATTTAAAAAATATGAAAATCAACAGCTGAAAAAACAACAGAAAAATTAAAATAGAAATCTAAAAAATATTCACATAATTACCTCTCCCCCCTCCCTAGGTAGGAAAGATGGAACAAAGGAACAAAACAGAGGATTCAAATAGAAACAAAAAATAAGATGATAGACCAACCTAAACATATCAATAATTACATTAAATGTTAATGCACTAAATACTCATTAAAAGGCAGGAATTGTCAGAATGGATAAAATAAGACCCAACTATATACTGTTTGCAAATGATGTGCTTTAAATATAAAAGCATAGATGGTTTGAAAGCAAACGATGGAAGGAAAAGGAAGTGCCATGCAAACAGTAAGCATAAGAAGGTTAAAATGGCTCTGTTAACATCAGCTATTAAAAATTTCAAAACAAAACCTAAGATGAAGGAGATAGTTCAAAATGATCAAAAAGTTAGTTCAACAAAAGAAGACATGATAATTGTAAATGTATATGCACCAATGACAGAGCTTCAAAATCATGAAGCAAAAAATTGGCAGAATTAAAGAGATAAATAGATAATTCTGTTATTTTGAATTTTTTTTTTTTTTTTTTTTTTTTTTTTGCGGTATGCAGCCCTCTCACTGTTGTGGCCTCTCCCGTTGCGGAGCACTGGCTCCGGATGCGCAGGCTCAGCGGCCATGGCTCACGGGCCCAGCGCTCCGCGGCATGTGGGATCTCCCGGACCGGGGCACGAACCCGTGTCCCCTGCATCGGCAGGCGGACTCTCAACCACTGCGCCACCAGGGAAGCCCTATTTTGAATATTTTAACAGCCTCTTCTCAGCAACTGGTAGAACAACTAGACAAAAAAGAATCAGCAAAAACATAGGAGATCACTTTGACTTGATTGATAGTCATAGAACATCTCACCCAACAATGGCAGAATTCATCTTTTGGAATGCACATGGCACATATTCTGAGCCATAGAACAAATCGCAATAATTTTTAAAACATTAAAATCATTAAAGCTAAGTTAGATAATTAGAAATCAATAAAATGCTAGAAAAGGCAAAGTTGTCACCAAAAACAGATCAGTGCCTGACTTGGGCCAAGGGGGATAGGGCAGGGAATCAAGTGCAAAGGGGCAGGAGGGGCTTCTCATCTATATCTTGATGGTAGTGACAGTTACGTGGTTATATACAAACAGCAAAATTCATCAAATTAAACATTAAAATTAGTGACTTTTAATTGTATGGTGTTAATCTCAAGCAGAAAAGAAGGAAACAATCAGTTTGGTCATTTTCACCTAACAAATACCAGAGTTCAATTCAAAAATATAATTGGAAACTAGAAGAGCATTGCCAAAAGGAAAAAGAAGAAAAGTACTTTCGTGAAGCTCCCCTGTTGTGCAGGGTACCATATGGTTTCACCACTTGAGCAAAGAGCTAATTTATGGTTAGATCATTTAAAGAGCTCAGATTTGAAGTTCAGAGGTCTCAAGAGCATTTTTTCTCCACGTCCCTTCTCACACAGCCCAGACCCAGTCCTTGCAACAACAAAAGCTACATAATGCTATCCTCAAAAACCAAGCTTCCTTCGGTGGAACAAAAAAAAAAGATTTTCCATCTAAGCATATTATCTGTCAAAAAGTTCTCAGTACCGGCAGCAGTGGTGTGCACTGTGACATCCATAGCCTGTCTGTGGCTCTCTCGGGGAGGATTCTGGGAGTAACCAGTGCCATATTCATGCAGTACCTCCAAAGGTTTTTTAAAAGCAGAATGGACAACTTCTTCCCAGGTGTCTTCAGGATATGAACATTCTGCACTTCGTATTGTTACTACATTTTTATGTAACTCTTCATACAAAGAGCAAAATGATTCCAGAAAAATCATTTTGTGTGGCCTATAGCCTCAAAACCTAGACAACACAGCACTTGTTATTACATTGGAGTTGTGAATTACTTGAACAATTACAATAGTATGTTTTACCAAAACATATTTCAGCCATTTACTTCTGGCATAATCTCTGTCGCATGGAGAGTAAACGAAAAGTAGGAAATTATTTATAGTGCCATCTAGAAGTAGGAAGGCATGGCTGTTTTTCTTAATGTGTCTCCCAGACTTCAAAACATCATAATACTTTTCATATGGTTGTAACTATGTTCATATTTATATTTATACATACACACTTACTGTGTATGTGTATTCACCCATCCAAATGTAGACACACAAATACAGACAGAAAGATTATTCCCCAAAATGAAAATATTTACTTACTTTGAGTAGTAAGATTAAGGGTGGGTTGGGTTGGGTTGCTTGCTTGCTTGCTTTGCTTTCTTAAAATTCCCTTTAATGTTCTGCTGCTACAGTAACAGGGTGCTCCTGCTAACACATTTCTGACATTGCTCTATCTAAATGGAGGATAAACATTACCACAGCTTCTACAGGAAAATATGCGTTAGCAAGCTTTTAAGTGTATAGTGTTTAAACTCTTCCCATGTTATATCAGATCCTTACTATAAACTAGCCAGAATGTTTCCCAGCAGAAAATAATAATTATGTCTTCCCTGGAAAGAGCACTTCATAAAACTTTTTTTTCTAGAAAACAGAGTAAACATTCTTTTGATCCCTCTGCTTCTCTACCTCAAAACTTAGACTACCATTCCTTGTTTCCAAGACTCACAGCAGTAAATGTTTTGAATTCCCAGTGTTGGAAAAATTCTGATATTTTCTAGCATTACCCACTACCCCCATCATCAAAATGTGGATAAAATTTCACGTCTGTAGTTTAGCTTATCATGCCGTTGCCAGTTTCCCAAGTAAGGATCCAGAACTGTGTGTTTTCCTCTTGATCCTGTCATTGCCCCCCTGTTCATTCTTCACTAAATCTCTCAGTACCAACATTTCCTCAGCTGTGTATTGGTCCTGTTTTTCTCACTTTAGAACATTTCTGAGTGACCCTGATCCATGGAGGGAAGTCTGAGGAGAGGTGTGAGGCGTAGTGGGCATGGGGAAGTATCCCCCATTCAGGCCGAGCCGAGCCAGTAAACCTCCCTCCTCAGAAGCTGCACACTCAGCTCTCAGACGGGAAGGTATTGTGACTCATGTTGACGGAAAAGAACCTGGAAGGAAGGAAAAGCATACTGAAAGAGGGAATTTCCCTGGCTTCTCCTCAGAATAAGGACCTCAGATTCGTTCATACCCTAGGATCACGGGTCCTCATCCATTGTCCAGCAGTAAAGGTCATGCTGTCCATCCTTCTCCGGCAAGGAGGCAGCGTTGAAGCTGGGTCCCTGACCTCCTGGACTCTGAGCTGATGCTCATCTGAAGGAAACCCTGTCCTGCCTGCCTCCCCCAGGCTCATCGACGGCCTCTCTTATCAGGACTCCCGTGCGTCATGTCAGGCCTTTTCCACAGCAGTTTCAACGTTATCGCTCTCTAAACCTTCCCCTCCCCTCTCCCTGACTCCCACCCCATCCAGCTTCTGAACTTGAGACCGTCTGGAAGCAGTCGAAAGACCATCCAGAAGAAAACAGAAAAATGTTTTTGTTCTCTTGGAACTTACTATATAAGAAACTCACATGCTTTGCAGAATATTTACAAGAAACAGTTCTTGCGATTAATTAAAGGCTTCAGATGTGCTTTTGGCCATTAAACTCAGTCATTTGTAGCTCTGTCCACAAAGCACTGACGATTATCCTTTAAATAACTCAGTTTTCATGTTATGAACCAGACTAATTGTCTCCTACCACAGGTAATGAGCTCTGTTTTTAAATTAAACCTTTCAGTTGTGCTTGTTTTCTGAATTTGAAAGTACCATGCACAGTTACTTTATATGAGATAATTAAAATTTGAAGTGGTTCATAAACATAATATTTAGAAATTTGTTTTTTGCCCTTGATTTATAAACTGTCACGTGACTGATCAGAGTCACAACTCAGATGGTTTTAAAATAACCTAGGAGGCTCCGTTTCCCTTCAGTCTTTCTGTTATCGAATGATTTGACCTAAACAAAGCGAACTTTACTGACTCCCTGTAAGTGAATGCACAGACTTCTCTCCCTACTCTGACCCTGGAGACAGCCCAACTCAATGTCACCAGGAATCTAACATTGAAGTCCAAGGAAGAATACATCTTATGGTCCTAAAACCATGAAGGAAAGAAAAAATTGGATTGAATTTTTAAGGAAGCTAAAGGGCTCATTGGCTTTCCCTCTGTCCTTGTTTTATGAGTTTTTCTTGTTGCATGAAATTAACATTCTCCATCTCTATAAACCTGGAGCATTTCCTCATTGCTGCTGTGGCATGCATTTGTAAGGGTGACGCTAATAGGTCCAGGTTCCTTACTGCCGGTCCAAGCCTGCAGGCCTCTTGAAAGCTCACTAGTTTCAGATTTTGTTTTCTTTATGTTTTATAATTAAGGGCCTGAAACCATTATTTAGAACTTTTTCCCTTCTCCCACCTTCAGGTGTTCATTTGACTATTTTATGTAGGGTAATTGTGTGTGTTTTCCAAGCAAGCCCAAATTAGAGATTGTAAATCTGTCAAGTTAACCTTTGATAAAAATTTACTTGAAGTCAACAAATTTTTAAGTATATGCTTTGACCAATTCTGAATTAATGTGAAAAATGTTTTTTAAGATTTTTTTTACACCTTAAGCATAAATACAGCATCTATGGTTATATTTATGAGACTTGCCTTTTCATTTACTTAAACATATAGATATTTATTTCATTTCAAGCTTAAAATGTAAATGATCTTGAGATTAATTATGCTATTTACATTTCCGGTAAACTTGTTTCAGTACTTTGAGGTACTTTCTATTTAACTCCCCTCAGATGGACTTTCTGCATTTTACTCTTATTTATCTGAGTATTTGTTGGTTTTAGACGTTGCATTGCCCCAGTTCTAAATCTAAACTGAATGCTGAGGCTGTTTTGGTTTTGGTTGGACAAGGGGGAGTAAGTTTAAATGATGAAGACCATTGAACCTGCTGTTCTAAAATAATTTTAGTAGGCCTGTGTTTGCAGTCGTGCAGGTTAAAAAGCCCAGTATAATGGAAAGCATCTCTGATAGCAGCACCACTTCTTAAAGGGACACCACACGTTTGTGAAGACCTTACTGGCACTTCAGTGAGCTGTGAATGGAGTCTGGCAGCCGCCCTGTTTGCACGGGGCTGGCTGGCTCAGCAGCGATAAGCAATAGACAGGCTGGCTCCTTCAAGGAGTCTCGCAGTAAAGTCTGAACTCCCAACAATTCTGAAACTCACTGGCCGACATTCCCCTGTGGACCATTCATTTATCAGGAAATGAAATTGGTTACAGGGTTTCTCACATTGCCAAACCTCACTGACGAAATCTGGTTTCTTCCAAAGTTCAGGAGGAGCCTTAACTCTTTTTTTTTTTTTTTTTTTTTCTGTACGCGGGCCTCTCACTGCCGTGGCCTCTCCCGTTGCGGAGCACAGGCTCCGGACACACAGGCTCCGCGGCCATGGCTCGCGGGCCCAGCCGCTCCGCGGCACGTGGGATCTTCCGGGATCGGGGCACGAACCCGTGTCCCCTGCATCGGCAGGCGGACTCTCAACCACTGCGCCACCAGGGAAGCCCGAGCCTTAACTCTTTATTGTTGTCCAGCATTTCATGTCTTGATCCATGGGAACCCCTGTCAATACTAGGGTTTGAGGAACCCCCCGCCCCCAAGGAAAGGGCTGGAGCGGGGAGCAGGCCGTGGAGTGGGTCTGGGGGCTGCTTCCGTAGGTATAAAAGATGACCCTTTGAGATACGATTTCTTTTTCAATGTTGATACCTTCATCTTTGCAACTGAAGTGTCAGTTTCAGAGAAGTGATTTTTTTTTTCATTTTGAAAAAATGAAAGCTTTTAAACATGACACGAGCCACCTTATTGGCAGCATAACCTTGTGACTTAGACCAGAGATCATTGTTTAAATTTTGTGAACTAGAAGAAACAAAAGTAAAGAGAAGCACGTAGTTGTATGGCATAGAGAGCATTTGGGTAAGTGAAGGTTAAATTATTACAAAGTACGTAATCTAGTTCACATGTTTAAGGAGCGGAACTAGGCTAAATTATCTAAAATATTCTGACGTACTGAATCAGTTCATTTTGTAAAACAAAATCTGACTAGCAGGGCATTCGGCTGTAGGCTCATCTGTTCGGTGCAGCCTCGACCTCCTGTGTTTGGAATTAGCAGGCCCAGAGGTAATACACAGCAGGCATGTGGCAGTTATTACGGCTGTGGAATTGGCTGCTGGCTAATTGATAGCAGTAGCAGCTAGAAACAGCCTTATTTAATTTTCAGTAGTCCCTATGACAAGACGCTATAAATGAGAACCTTTGTAGTCTTACCATTATTGTCCTTTCTCTGATATTAAATATCTGATATTTAATGTATGCACTTGATAGTATTTAGGATTGAATTCCTTAAACTCTGATTTTCCCCCTCTTTGGAGGTACTTTTCTTTCAACTTTTAGCCCTGATTATTTTAAGCCCCCAAGTTAGTAAAGAATTACTAGCAGTGGACACTAGTTCCCTTGACTGGTGTGGCTCCTGTTTGCTAAAAATATACTTCGTCACAAAGCCAACCCTTAGCCTGTGCAGACTGATGACTTTGCTCATAATCTGAACCCCAAAGAGACATACTGGTTCCATAAAGGGTAAATGCATGACTCATTCTTTCTATTCATCACTCAGAGTTAAGCTTTTGTGAACTTGAATTGCACGTAGAGCATTGTGTCCATGGTTTCCATTGTATCACAGAGTGTTACACAGACTGAAGTGGGTGGTTACTTGTAGTCAAGAGGGATCTTATTTTTCTCCATTCAGTTTCAATATGTTTGTAGCAAAAGACCATATTTGGGACATTGAAAGCCCAGTCTTTCTTTAAAAATGTGCATTAGAGGAATTTCACAAGGAAAATATTCAAATAGTATGTCTAGGTTTTTTTTTTCTTGTTTCTAACAACCTCTGCCATTAAATAAATATCAGTCTTATCAAATTTGTGCATTCAGCCTTCTTCCTGTTGATACAGAGATGAGAAATAATAGCAGGTAGGCACTATAAAAGATTTTCCTTCCTCTCTGATCATCTGTATCTCTGCTCTAACCTTCAGGATCTGAAAATGAAAAATCAGGGAGTATTTTAGTCCTTTGTACATGTTCTCCATATTCTGTCATAGAGCTTCTCATTGTTAACAATCCCTGCTGAAGGAGAACACTGAGGCAATATTGAGGTTTTTTTCAGGTCAGGATATAGTGGGGTACATGTGGGCTCTTGATCACTGTACTTATTTATGTTGTTCCTGCAAATCCTTACACCTCTGAGTCCTTGAATAAATATCTCCAACATCCAGTGGCTAACGTTCCTCTTCTTACAAAGCTGCTATTTGCAATTGGCATTTTCTAGCCTGTCATTTATTTGTTCAACTAGCGTTGATTGAGCAACTCCAGCCTGCACAGCAGGCCTCTAGAGGTTGTTCCCGTATAGGAGGGCACAGCTTGTAAAGTAGCAGTACAAGAAACAGCTGCTCGTAGTTAGGTGGATGGACCTAGAGTCTGTCATACAGAGTGAAGTAAGTCAGAAAGAGAAAAACAAATACCGTCTGCTAACACATATATATGGAATCTTAAAAAAAAAAAAAAAAAAAGTTGTTCTGAAGAACCTAGGGTCAGGACAGGAATAAAATCACAGATGTAGAGAATGGACTTGAGGACACGGGGAGGGGGAAGGGTAAGCTGGGACGAAGTGAGAGAGTGGCATGGACATATATACACTACCAAATGTAAAATAGATAGCTTGTGGGAAGCAGCTGCATAGCACAGGGAGATCAGCTCGGTGCTTTGTGACCACCTAGAGGGGTGGGATAGGGAGGGTGGGAGGGAGATGCAAGAGGGAGGGGATATGGGGATATATGTATACGTAGAGCTGATTCACTTTGTTGTACAGCAGAAACTAACACAACATTGTAAAGCAATTATACTCCAGTAAAAATGATTAAAAAAAAAAAGCTTCTCGACTCTTGTTTCTCAAATGAGGAATCTTAAGTAAATTAGGCGATGCAAACGGCAAAGGCAAGAGACAGCTCGAACCCTGAAGGGCTTTGAGATACCTTGATCTCCTTGACTGGCAATGAGAAGTGGCTACAAACAGAATACGGACCCCACCCCAGCACCCTGCAGCGTATAAATGGAGAGGCAGGCAGGATGCTGTAGGGCTTAAGAGTGAATCACGTCTCCACAGCTGCGTAGTCTCGGGCAGGTTACTTAACCCTCAGTGTGCATCAATTTCTCACCTCCAGGGTAGGTCTGTCTCTTAGCCTTGCTTACCTCCTGAGGTGGCCGGGGAAATTAAAAGAGACAGTGAATGCAAAGTTCCTAACACAAAGTAAGCCCTCAGTAATTGTTAGCCGATATCATTTTCCCATTTATCTATCAACCTCGCTCTTCTAGAACAAAACCAAGAACTCGAGCTGTAAGTTCTAAACAGTCAAATTCTGTGCACCTTATTACTAGGAAAGGGCCACAAGCCCTTTGCTCACAGCCTGATCCACGATCTTAACAAGCTTGGCCATCTGGTTCTCAAGTCTATGACAGATTAGAAGACACAACTTAAAAGAACTTCCACAAGTTAGTACGTTAACAGTAGTGAAAATCAAGGGCCGCTTGTCCTGGTATAACAAGGGAAGGAACAGAAAAACAACACATGTGAATCTTACTTTTCTTTATGTTATATGAACTTTTATATACTGTTCATCGGAGAAGTTGCAAGTCCATAGAGGTCATGACCCCGAGGAAAAGGTGGGGCAGTTATAGGATATCAAGTTGAGATCATCTCTGTCTTTGAGAAATGTAAGGGCTCACCTTTCAGAACAGCACATCACTGACCTAAGCCCAAAGAAGGCTCAAGTCACTAGTCTGAACTCTCAAAACAGATAAATTCCTGAGTGATTTTGTTTAACTGGCTGGTTGTTCTGATATTTTAGTTTGGAAGGAATCATAGCCAGATCCTCTTAAATAGTAACTTTAAAATTCTTTTAAATAGTTAAGTGATTTGATTTATAATAATTTACAGGTTAGACACCATTTTTTGTGATCACACCAATAGCTCTGTCAGGATTCAGTTATCTCATTTAACTCACAGATCGCTCCATCTAGAAAGTTCCGTGTTATAAAGTGAAGCTGAGCCAGGTTATCTAACTCTAAAGCTCTGTTCTTTCCATAGCCAACTTATTGTACTACTGTTTTGTTTTGCCCATGTTTCCTCGGTATACATGGTATTCTCACTATAAAAATCTAAAAACCTGGTATTACATATGTTTTCCCTGATTCCAGTACTTTTGAAAGACACTTTAGGGACTTCCCTGGCTGTCCAGTGGTTAAGACTACAAGCAGGGGGTGCGGGTTCGATCCCTGGTCGGGGAACAAAGATCCTGCATGCCGTGCGGCGCAGCCAAGAAAAAAAAAAGACACTTTAGTGGAAGTATTTATGAAAAGACCTATCAATCCATGCAGCTGTATTCATATTTACTGTTAGAGTTGGCCCTGACTCTATCTCACAAGTGTACCACTTTCCAGTCGAATAAAAAAGATGGTTTGGAATGGAATCACTCCCGGAGAAGAAATAGGAGAAGCCACTTCCTTGTTTTAAATTTCCACTCTTATCCTCAGCCTATGAGAGCTGCACGTGATGTTTAAGTTGTAACAAAAGCAGCCAAGTGCCAGAGTTCATTTCTCTGGTTGTTTTGATTTGTCTTACACTTCTCACTTCCAGCAGCCCAGGGTAACAAAAACTGTGTTCAAATGATTTAAAAAACAATATTCTCTGGAGTTCCTTCATGACTCAGGAACAGCATCAGACTGTGCCCTTTCTCTTTTGTAAGCCTTAGGGTTTGTGAGAAAGATATGCAGGAGCCAGGGGTGAGTTTTTCTCATTCTTAAGGAAGTGGACCAAAAAATATGCCTTCTCTCAGCATTTAGTTGTTAGACTGGAGAGATAAGAGATAATTTAGAAACCCTGTTTCAACCCCCTTATTTTTTATGAATAGAGAAAATGAGGAGAATTGACTCATGGCCCAAGGTCACAAGGCTGCAGGGGCAGACGCAGGCCCAGAGCCAGGTTTCCTGACCCATTTGTACTACGTGACACTTCTCTGCATTCAAGGGGCGCTGGAACTCCTAACATTAGCTAAATCATCCATCAAAGCAGCCTCAAAATTTTTGAAAATCCAGCTATTGCAGTACTAGTAATTGGCTCCTTGCTGTTCTTTATATAGAAAGATGACACCATGAGTTTGTGCTTGCTGTTGATGATGTGTTTGTGTTAATCCAAATACTCTTTCCCTGACCCGTCTTCCTTATGACCAACAGAATCTCTTTACTACAGGACCACTTTCAGAGTACTGCGTGGCCTGTGACAGTGACATCGCAGATCTGTCTAGGCCTTAAGGGGTCACATTCTCAGGCTAGGCATCAGAGGCTCCATGTTCTAGTACCATAAGTATTTTTTAGTAGTGCATTTTGCAGTTGTTTTTGAATGCACATTTGTGACTAAATGTAATGTTTTTAACTGGCAGACTTTTAATTTTCTTATTATGTTATATATCTTATTTAGCTGCAAGTTTACTCTTTAACGGGCCATTTAAGAGACAGATTCTACCCCTGTGCACCTGAACGTGGTATGGATCATTGTTTCAGGAAAGCGCTCATCCTCCCCTGTTCTCTACACGTAACATCCCCAACCATGGCCTTTGCTCGTTTCAGTCCTGCGTTTCCCTCAAGGCCCAGCCAAGATCAGGTCTCCTCCCCAGGGTTTTCACACGTCACCCTACTCCTTCCTCTACTTCTGTAGCTCTCATCATCTACACCGATTATTTGCTGTTTAGTGCATGCCACCTCTGTTAAGACTTCCCTTCTTATCTCTCTGCCTTTTTTCCCAACTCGATTGTAACATCTAATGTCCAAGACCTGTCATCTGCCTTTTATTTCCCCAACACTCAGCCTGCAGCCCTGCATACAGTATGCACTCACCGTGTGTGTCTTCACCGCAATGTGATGGGAAGGTGTGAATCTGTTCCAGGAGGCCATGTTGGCCAAGATGCAAGTGTGATGGCCACTGACACGCTTGGACAGCTTCCATTGAGGGTTTGATAAAGGGGCAGGATCAGGAATAAGAAAAACAGTAGACGAGGGCGATGTGGTTATTGAAGACCTTCAATAGAAGTTTGGCCTGTGTACAAATGTACTCTCTGTTGAACAAATGTACACTCTGTTTCACTCCTAGGTGTACACCTAACGTGAATGCGTGCCCTTGCATGCCAGGAGACACGTATGAGAATGGCCATAGCATCATTGTTCATAATAGTCAAACCCTGGACACAACCCAGTGTCCATCAGCAGTAGAATTAATTTAAAAATTGTGGTGTATTTAAACAATAGAGTACTGGACGGCAGTGCAAATGAGTGAACCACAGCAAGTCCACTGTGTATGAACCTCACGAGTATAACACTGAATGAAAGACTCCAGACACAAAAGGGTATATACTGTATAATTTCATTAATATGAAGTTAAAGTGAAGGCAGAACTCAACGATAGTGATAAGGAATGCTGGTGTAGGTGGTAAAAGTATAAGAGCAAAGAAGTGATTGCCATCACAGTCAGGAGAGTGGTAACAAGCGATCCTGTGGGGCTGTCCTGCAGATCGAGTGGTGGAAACAGGAGTGTTTGCCTTGTACTAACTTAGTTGTCATGTATTTGTGTCTGTGGAATTTTCTGTATGTGTGTTATAGTTCATAATAGAAAAGGCTAAAAAAAGTGAGAGAGTTCCCAAAGACTCCTTTATTTTAAAAATGAGTAAAGTATGGTAAGTCATAAAAATGTTAAACAAGGGGATTTCAATGAAGGTAAAAATATTTTTATCAATATGTAAGATTCTTCTCCATTGCCATTTGCATATAGAAATCAAATTGTCTACCTCTCCTAAAATATGATCTCTGCCCCCCTGCCCCACAATAAAAGAGGGGGGCTAGAGGAATATATATCAAAATGTTTAACAGTTGTTGTATTTGGATTGTGGAGCTAATGATAATTTTTTAAATCCCTGTTTTAAAATTTTTCTTCAGTGAATAATATATTTTATTTTACTATGAAACATGTAGTAGAAATTTTGTTAAATTTTTAATTTAAAAAAAACACCCATTATGGGCTTCCCTGGTGGCACAGTGGTTGAGAGTCTGCCTGCCGATGCAGGGGACACGGGTTCATGCCCTGGTCCAGGAGGGTCCCACATGCCGCGGAGCGGCTAGGCCCGTGAGCCATGGCCGCTGAGCCTGCTCATCCAGAGCCTGTGCTCCGCAATGGGGGAGGCCACAACAGTGAGAGGCCCGCGTACCGCAAAAAACAAACAAACAAATAAAAAAAAAACCTATTATGATCGCTACTATTAAAAAAAATGTTTGTGAGGATGTGGAGAAATTGGAACCTTTGTGCACTGTTGGTAGGATTGTAAAATGGTGCAAGCACTATGGAAAACAGTTTGGAGTTTCCTCAAAAAATTAAAAATAGAACTATCGATGCTCCAGCAAATCCACTCCTGGGTACATAGCCCAAAGAATTGAAAGTAGGATCTCAAAGAGATATTTGCACACCCTTGTTCCTAACAGCACCATTCATGATAGCCAAAAGGTGGACAAATGGGTAAACAAAATGTGGCCTGTACTTACAATGGAATATTATTCAGCCTTTAAAAGGAGAGAAATCATGTCACATGCTACAACATGGATGAACGCTGAGGTCATTATGCTAAGTGAAATAAGCCAGTCACAAAAAGACAAATGATTCCATTTACGTGCGGTAGTTAAGAGAGTCAGATTCATAGAAACAGAGAACAGTAATTGCCGAGCACTGTGGGGAGAGGAAAAGGGGAGTTGTTCACTGGTATGGAGTTTCAGTTTTGCAAGATGAAAAAATTCCTGAGATCTTTTTCACAACAATGTGAATATAGTTAACAGTATTGAATTGTACACTTAAAATTGGTCAACATGGTAAATTTTATGTTGTTTACCACAAAAAAAAAAAGAGAGAGAGAAAAAGAGGAAGATGGCCTTGCCAGTATGAGTTAGAGGAGGGTGTTATGATGAATGTATGGACTTGGGAGTTAATGGTTTTAAAGCAAATGGGAATGGGAAAATAGATTATATCCCTTCTTTCTCTAAAACAAAGGCCCAAGTCTTCTGTGGGTATTTTAGTGATGTGCTGTACATAGAACCCCAAGCCAAGGCTTGTGATTGGCCTGTGAGCACTTTCAGACAATTTGTATTTTTAAGTTAGTCTCTCTGATCTAACAGTGAATTAAACAAGTAACTTGAAGTATACTTTAAACAGTTAGGTACTTTCAGAAATAAGAGTGCAGCTAATTTCAATCCTACAAGTAAGTTAAAAGTTGAGAAAATAATTTTTATAGTTTAACAACCCATAGAAATTGGACATCTGTGTTGTTAAGAGTCAATTCTTGGTTATGACTACAGATTAATACCAGATAGATAAAAAGCAACCAAGGGTTGAATTACAAAACAGCATTTGAAAGTAAGGAGAAAATAAAACTGTTAAATAAAATTGGGATTAGCACGTAGCACATCGCCTAATGCTTATCAGGTGGTTAATAAATACTTGAAAGAATGAAAACGAAAAAAATTTAATGTGTAGACATTGGATCCTGATTCAAATAAGCCAACTGCAAAAAGGCCTTTTTGACATTTGGGGACCTATACACACTGATAGGTATTATATAATAGTAATTATTTTAACTATTTCAATTCTGACACATTACTGTGGTTTTATATATATATATATATATTTTTTTTTTTTTTTGGCGGTAAGCAGGCCTCTCACTGCTGTGGCCTCTCCCGCTGCGGAACACAGCCTCCAGACGCGCAGGCCCAGCAGCCATGGCTCACGGGCCCAGCCACTCTGCAGCATGTGGGATCTTCCTGGACCAGGGCATGAACCCGTGTCCCCTGTATCAGCAGGCGGACTCTCAACCACTGAGCCACCAGGGAAGCCCTGTGGTTATATTTTTAAATATGGTGGATAAGAATTTGGGCAAGCTGCTGATAGTTTTGAAGCTAGCCGGTAGATACATTGGGTTCATTATACTATTCTGTGTGTGTGTGTGTGTGTGTGTGTGTGTGTGTGTGTGAAATTTTCCATAATAAAAGTTGTTGCTTTTTTTTTTTAAGAGAGAAACTACAGTTTTGAACATGGGAAAAATTAAAACTAAATTTATTTCAATTGCGGATTTAGAAGTCTAAAAAGGAAAAATGTATATTTAGAACATGGTGTCCCAGAAGATTTGTTAGTAGAACTTAATACACTCTTGCTGGAG
Source organism: Mesoplodon densirostris (assembly GCF_025265405.1). Taxonomy (NCBI): domain Eukaryota; kingdom Metazoa; phylum Chordata; class Mammalia; order Artiodactyla; family Ziphiidae; genus Mesoplodon; species Mesoplodon densirostris. The sequence goes on along the minus strand of NC_082675.1, from coordinate 65,921,367 downwards.
ATCACAAATACATGTTAGCCTCTCTACATATGAGTGCAAAGCCTAAAAATTCCCTTGCATCAATCAGCCTACTATAGTTTGTTTTATTATTTTTAACTTTCGAGTAGTATTTCATGAAACGGATCATAGCTAAAAATTCAGAGTGGCCCTCAAAAAGTCAACGTAAAATTTCTTACTGTTAACAATTTCTTTAGGGAATGTGAAGTCAGAGCTTGTTATGGAGGACTTCACAAAAATTAATCTATTTTCAGAATTATATATTTGATATAAATTTTTGCATGTTTATTTTCAAAGACATTTTCTTTGTAAATGATAAATGGCTTTTGGGAGAATAGATAAAAAGAGTAATTTAAAATAATTGAAATCTCAGAAGTTAATTTTTATTGACCAGGTTTATTAAACATCCCATTTTGAAATCAGAGAATTTATATTTCCAAGCTGGAATATCCCTTAAAAGGCTGCTTTTCTAGGCATTGCAGTTCTGATAATTTTTTTTATAAAGTATACTATTTTATGATAAGAGTCTATAAAAGGTTTATAAATTATAAACTGTTAGTTTATAAGACGTATGAAGCAAAAATTTTTAAAAACCTAGTCCTTTGGGGAGTGACCACTTTTACTATCTCCCCTCTAAAGATAAAGTTTCTGCTATTTTTGCATATATTATCCTATTTGTATTTTTTCCCAGTGTCTAAAGTGCTTCCTCCCTGTCAACACTCACTCCTTTCTCTCAGGATGTAGAAGTGATCACCTCCTCGGCAAAGCCTTTCCCCACCACTTTGTTAGCCCAGCCATTAGAGCCCTTCCCACTTGAATTATCACTGTGTCACGGCCGTCCCCTAGACCGGAGGCTCCTCTGGGTCAGGAACTGTCCTAAACCACAACACTCAGCTTCTTGGCTCTGTGATATAGTGTCTTTCATTTACATACTGTTTCTTCAGTTCTGTCTATATATTCATTTACTTACAAACTACACCCTCAATACCACTTACATCCTAAAGCTTTTTATAGTTCAGAGGGAAGTTCTTTAGGCATAGATGAGGAACGTGTTGCTTTTTATCTCTTGTGGATAATTCAGAATCTTATTGTGTTTCCATCACCCCTGTAATATGAGTTCTCTGTGTATAAGCCTGTGTAAGGTGTGAGAAATCGTGCAGAGTATATCATAATCTTAGTGGGAGGAGGGTTCCTTGGAAGTATGTGGTGTTTTTTAATTTACTGTGTGCTCATTCTCTTGTTTCTTTGTCCTAAAAATAAGTGTGCTGTCATGAAAGTTCCAATTAGTAGGGGTCTAGTTCAGTCTAAAGTTTGTCACACTGGGGAAAGGGGAAATGAGAGATGAGTAAAAACTGATGATGACAGAATATTCCAGATACAGAAAGCTCCTACGAGGGAATTTTGTTACCTTTTGCCCTTAGATGAAGTCAGGTTACCTTACTGGCTTTCCAGGTTTATTCTAAGCTCCTCCTTCCTGTCACCCACTCCATTCCCATTCCTGATTTCCAGAAGTAAAAAAGGAAATGCAATGGGGCAGAATCCTGGGGGTGAAATTTGCGTGCACATTTTCCTAAACTTTGTGTAGAGGATGAACCTGTCATTGGAATTGGTTTTTCTAAGCTGGAACCCTTGACCCTAGTGTGTCCTAAGGACTCCTCTTTTCTTTTCAAATAATTTTAAGGACAGAGTTGGGGGAGAACACATGTCAAGCAATGTGACTATCCACGTGTGTTCCGAGCATGGGAAACGGGGTGCCATGAAGCACCCTGAGTCCAATCCAGTTTAACTCTCGTCCCTGGAACTTTCCGGGCTCGCTGTTTTTCCCCAAACGTGGGAGGTAGTTTCCTGGCTCAGGCTTCCGGCAGGAGGACTGTCCATCAGTCACTGTGCATCTGTAGGCCTTGGAAATGTTAGAGTCAAGGCCTGGGGACTGACCAGGACATTTGTCAACAGGTCCTGAAACCTGAGCTAGATATGGGTGCATTTTCCTGAACTGGAATCAGAAAGTTAGTCGTTCACAGCCAGGCTCTCCTTGTTCCTAAGCCGTCGTTACTGCTCTCAATATTCACAGGCTGATGATCAAAGGTTGAAATGGACAAAATTAAGGAAAACATCTCCCTTCAGAAATAGGTACTGCGACTTCCTTCTAGGATCTGTTTCCCTTTTCTAACTTTCAAAGATAGAAGCCAGAAAATCAGAATGGTGATAAACCCTTCCAGACAGCGTGCTTAATCTGTGAAGCTTTCGGGACTGGGGGCTGGTGTCAGCAGCTACTGCTGACCTAAATATAAAGGCTTTGTGAAGTCAGCTGTGCAGAGACCGTTTCCCAGAGGCAAACTGGGCTCCGGCTCGAAGAAACCATATCACAAAGATAAAGACTCATTAGTATGGAGCCAGACGGAGAATGGAACCGGATTTTATTTGTCTGCTCCTTTGTTTCTAGTGAAAAACAAAAGTAACAGAGGTCACTGGACTCAACATAGGATCATCAACAGAGGAGACTCTTGGATTTATTTCTAGATCTGTCGCTTCTGAGCGCTCATCTCCCTTTCTGGGGAGGGGCAGCCGTGAAGAGTGGCCAAGCCTCCCTCCCTCCCTCACCCGGGTGGCGTCCCCCCCTCTCCTCTATCCATCCCTTCCACTGTTCCCACCGTCATCTCAGGTTCAGGCCCTCATCCCGTAGCCTCGACCCCTGCTCTAGTCGCCCAGCTTCTTCTCTCTTGGGGCTTGCTTCACCACCCCCCTCAATCAAATGGGTCACGTTGCTTCCCAAGTAATCCTCCACAGCGGCATTAAGGCCCTGGTCACTGCGCTGCTCACATATGCATAGTGGCTCCTTTTGCACAGACTAAAGTCTAGAATCAGGCTCAGTAAGGATCCATAAACCTGCCTTTAAGCTTTCTTTCACATCACTCCCACTCTTATTCCCCGTTTTCCAAACAGCCTGAACACCGGCTGGTCCTTGGGCACCCTTGTGCTTTTCTGCCTCCATGCCTTTTCTTCTGTTACCCCTCTGCCCCGAGTGCCCTTCCTCCTACCTTCACATGCCCGGCTTCTACCCATTGTGTACAGACCACTCAATTGCCACCTCCTACTTGAAGTCTTTCTTGATGCCCCCATTTAAAGTAATTTCTCCCTTCCCTGGACTCCCATAATTTGCTTATCTGTATACTTCACATGATACTTACCACTTCTACCTTGTCTTATAGTTATTTCTATAGATGTTTTATCTCCAGGTGTAGGTTATAAACACCTTGGTGCAGAGTCTCTGTCTTTTCTTTTTGGTGTCTTCTATGGCAGTAGTTTTCATTGAGAAGCCATCAAGGATCTCTTTAAGCCACAGAGAACGATGATCAGATTTTTTATTTTTTATTTTTTGGCCACGTGGCACGCGGGATCTTAGTTCCCCGATCAGGTATCGAACCCGAGCCCCCTGCAGTGGAAGTGTGGAATCCTAACCACTGGACTGCCAGGGAAGTCCCCCATGATCAGAATTCATCACTGCTGATGCAGCCCTCACGTACACCCAGGAGCTCCTCAGAGGGGTCAATATATGGGAGGGTTCGAGCCATTTTCTTGTTTGGCCAGGCTTCTGAATAATTCTTCTGCCTGGAATACTTTCCCACCTCTCCCCTCTCCTTCAGGACTACTCAGATACACCGTTGCATCAGCCTCATGCGCAGAGTCTGTGTCTCTCCTAAGCCTCCATAGCTCCTGACGGGTGGGTACGTTCCTCACTCAGCAAAGCCCGCCTTCAAAACATTTATATCCGGTAGCGAGTGAAAACCATATGCAAACCCGTATCCAGTCTAGGCACCTTTTGGGAAGTATACAGACAGATGCCTGTGGGTGGGCAGGCAGACACCGAGCACTGGAGGGGACCAAGAAGGACTTTGAGGAGGAGGGGAAACATTTGAGCCAGCTCTGTAGGAAATGATAATGTGGTGGGAAGGACATCTTAGCTATAAAGAGCAGTCTGAGAAATGGAGCAGCATGGAGAGGGGTATTGCCTGGAGTTTGCAGAGGACGTCAGGGAGTTCATTTTGGCAGAGGCTGATGGTTTGTGTAAAGGAGAGGAAGCACATGAACCTAGGAGGTCACTTGGATTGTTTGTGCACATCCTAAAATCCATCTAAGTCAGGACTGGCAATTAGTACATTGCTTAGTCTAACAATATGTTATATTGGAGAATTGCTTTTTAGTGCTTCTTTTTTTCATTTGCATTCATCTTAACTGTCCAAGTAATTGTTAAGATTACTTGAGCCCAGAGACTATATGACATATTTTTGATCAAATACTTTTATGATACTAAGGAACACTCTGTAACTTAATTTTGAGTTATCTTAAAAGTAGAGCAAAAAGTTCTTACCTGTTTGATAATATACAGGTTAATACTTAGGGATAAAGGGACTTCCCTGGTGTTGCAGCGGTTAAGAATCCACCTGCCAATGCAGGGGACATGGGTTCAAGCCCTGATCCGGGAAGATCCCACATGCCGCAGAGCAACTAAACCCATGTGCCACAACTACTGAGCCTGCGTTCTAGAGCCCACGAGCCACAACTACTGAGCCCACATGCCACAGCCACTGAAGCCCACGCACCTAGAGCCTGTGCTCCGCCACAAGAGAAGCCACCGCAATGAGAAGCCAGTGCACCGCAACGAAGAGCAGCCCCCACTCGCTGCAACTGGGGGAAGCCCGTGCACAGCAACGAAGACCCAACGCGGCCAAAAATAAATAATTAATTAATCTTTTTATAAAAAGAAAAGAAACATTTAGGGATAAAATTATAAGACTGGCGTCAAAATAACCCAGAGGTGGGAAGTTTGAGGTAGCTGAAGCAAGAATGACCATAAGTTGACCGTGATGCCCAGGGCACACTATTCTCTCCACTGCTTTGTATGTGGGCGTCTCCAATAAAATGCTGGGGGAGACGCTGGACCCTGGCTGGGACTGAGGAAGCCTTCAGCTTGGCCTCCCAGCCGAGCGCCCTCACGGCAGCACTATGTGGCCGCCATCTGTGCCGCACATTGCATTGCTGCAGCTCTGACCACCGGAACAACCAGGAAAACAGCCAGGAGTCAGCCATTTGGTTGGGCTCTTGGTATAGTCACAACAGATTATGCAGACCCATCAGCCAGATGGCAAAGGAGACCATTATTTTTGTATCCACCATTGTGTTAAAATACCGTATTTGTTAAATCATCGGTGGTTATGATTAAAATGTAAATATTAACACAAAGGAAGGAAGGATGCATGGGTGAACAGGTCACCTTACAAGAGGGATTTAATCAGAAGTTTTATCTTAACATCCTTCATCAGAAAGTGTTTTGTATGTTCACTGGGATGGAGAAACGGTGCAAGATGTATCAACAGTGTAAATTACTCGCAATAAAGCACAACATTCTCTCTTCCTTAAGAAAGTAAAGCAGTAGTTTAAAAGCCTGGAACTCAGATGTCATCCCTTTCATGCTGAGCATACAATAGTTCTCTTTAGGGGAAATTTATAGTTCCACCTTGTTTTCTTACTTGTCCCAAATTTTGATTTTTTAAGAAAATGAAACATATGTTCTACATTCCTTTCTCTAAATAAACCCCAAATATAAAAGAGTGTTTTATTATTTAAATGTTCCCTATATCCAAGTTCTAAAATACAGTATGTTGATTATTTAGATTTAGAATTTCCCTTAGAAATATCCTTTAAAATGTTTCGGAACATTTTCAAGGTTAATTCCAATTTTAGGTAATGTTCATGCTTGCAGTGTATAACAAACTGAGTTATCCGTGGTTAGTCCCTGAAAGTAAATTAAGAGATAAGCAATGCATGTTTCTTTATTTTTTAATATTTATTTTATTTATTATTTATTTTTATTTATTTATTTTGGCTGCGCCGGGTCTTAGTTGCAGCATGCAGGATCTTCCTTGCAGCATGTGGGATCTTTAGTTGCAACATGCGGACTTCTTAGTTGCGGCATGCGGACTTCTTAGTTGCAGCATGCATGTGGGATCTAGTTCCCCAACCAAGGGTCGAACCTGGGCCCCCTGCATTGGGAGCGAGGAGTCTTACCCACCGGACCACCAGGGAAGTCCCAACAATGCATGTTTCTTTATTGAAATATGTAAATTTGGAATAATTAGAGCCTGTGTTATAAAGCATAAGACTCCTTCTCGTAAACCATTGTCATGTTTTGGAAATGACTACAGATCTTCAAATGCTTCACCTACAGATGTTTTACTTGCCTTCTGAGGCATTGCTTTGAAAAATAGATAGATAGACAGACCAAGCAACCAACCAAAATGGAAAAAGGAGAGGTCCCTCTATTCCCAGTTTTCCTTTGGCTGTGTGACCTTTGTCACAGGGCAGGAGACGCGCTCTTTTATGGCCCTTCTGTGGCATTGCTTCTGTGGACAAGGCAAGGATCGGCCCAGCAGCCCTGTCTGGCCCTTTTTGGGCCCCCAGCCCCGCGTGAGTCACTTAAACATCAGCTCCCCGCCACTGGCAGAGCAGGCCTCATCAGCAGTAATGGTTTACAGATGAGGTAACTAAGTGTCAAAGGGGTGACGTTATTTGTCCAAGTTTGTTAGTGTCAGAGCCAAGTCTAAAATTCAGACATCCTGAATTTTCCCTCCATTATACCCGTCAGAGCCTAGATGGGAGAGAGACATATTAGTGTTAAAGATTTATGCTTCCTTATCATAGTGTTTATTTCAGTTTCAAATAATTGGTAGCTATGACCACTGCCATGAGGAGCACTAAGTACCAACTACCCGCCTTTTACAATCTCCAGTCTGCCTGAACTGGGGAATTAAAAGGGACCGGAGTCCAAATGACCTGCCTGGCCCAGTCTAGGCTTTCAGACTGTGAATGACAGAGGGCAGGGGGCCCCCGAGGCCCAAGCCGGCCCCCTCAGTTGGTATTTGCATTTGTCCCACCTCTGCCTGTCCCCACAGCACACAGAGCCACTGCCACAGAGAAAACAGGAACAAGCACAACTCCCAGCCTCCTTGCCTTGCTCTTTCTGACCACCATTATCCCCAGGTCTTTGGCCCTCTGGGTACATGTCCTGCTATTTAAGACTTGCAGATGATTTATCTCTTTTTCCTCAGTTTTAGAATTTCCATTCAGCTCAAAACACATTTGAATCTTTTATTCAGGTTGCTTTGCACCTAATGGGGCTTAAATATAGCTGCAGCATCTTTAGCACAGTTCTTCTGACTAATAAGCAATTTATGATTTTTCTTTTGTCCTCGGTTGCTATACCTGCCTTTCAGGAACTGCCCTCATTTTCAAGAACTTGAGAGTGAAACTTTGAAATTGGAGGAATTCCAGAAGAGCCTGCATCCTTATAAGGTTTTAAAAAAATAGTGTCATTTAGTGGTGGACGGAAGTGTGAGGGCCCAGACGAAGGATGAAGTTCCAGCTTCTTGAAAGTGTGGAGGAAGGGGTGTGGGGGCGGCTGAGAAAGCCGTGGGTTAGAATGTTTCATGACAGTCGCTTATCACTACCTGGTCCCCCTCCCTGTTCTGGGGCCACAAGCCAGTAAAGAAACCAGTCCCTTTTGAATCCTACACCTGTGTTCCTGAGAGGAACCAGGGGAAGGTGTGTGGCTGGATCAGAGAAAAACGCACACCTAAAAGGATCTGCATTAACGAGGCTGAGGGCCGGGACTACAGCCTCCATATACAAAGGACACGCCTTTTTTTTTTTCTTTTCTCTTTTCTTTTCTTTTCTTTCTTTCTTTCTTTCTTCCTTCCTTCCTTTCTTTCTTTCTTTCATTTTTGGCTGCGTTTGATCTTCATTGCTGTGCACAGACTTTCTCTAGTTATGGTGAACGAGGGCTACTCTTCGTTGCGGTGCACAGGCTTCTCATTGCAGTGTCTTCTCGTTGCGGAGCACGGGCTCTAGGCGAGCAGGCTTCAGTAATTGTGGCACGTGGGCTCAATAGTTGTGGCTCGCAGGCTCTAGAGCGCAGGCTCAGTAGTTGTGGCTCATGGGCTTAGTTGCTCCACGGCATGTGGGATCTTCCCCAACCAGGGATCGAACCCATGTCCCCTCTATTGGCAGGCGGATTCTTGACCACTGCACCACCAGGGAAGCCCCAGGACAGTCCCTTTTATTTTACATTTCCAGTTTGCAAAATACCCCTTTTCAAGACTGTACAGAGGTGAAAGGGTAGATGTGATGCTTTGACCCAGGACATGAGCCGTGTCAGCAGAAAGCCTGGGGCTCCGGGAGCAGCCCTCTTCACAGCGTGTAGAGTCACTCTTTTCTGGGCCTCCTGGTCCTGGTGGTTATTACTGTTTTGCCACCTCTGAGCATACTTTTTTTTTTTAATCTGCCTGCAGTGTTATTGCTTATTCATAAAGTTGTGAAGCATTCCCTTCATAAGAAAATTATGGGAAAAAAATCGAAGTCACGTGCATGTATACCAGTGCAGTTAAATTTCCAGCCTGTCCTGAAGCCTGCACAATACTCCATTTTAGATACGGGGGCCAGTTTTTAAACTTCTAACAACACACTAAGACATGAGACTTAAAACCTGTGTTTTTTGGTATAGGAAAGGGTAAAAGCAGGATTCAGGAATGGCAAAGAATAGGCTTTTGTAAATGGAAGACTTGATCTGTGTTTCAGCTTCCAAGTGTTAACGTCTTCACGTTCATTAGCTTTCCGTGAGTGTCTTCCTCAGTGGCATGTGATCTGAGATCCAGGCCATATTTGATTTGTGATCACATCACCTGTGCCTTGTTTAGTATCCTCTCTCTGTGTTGGTTTTGGATAGCAGAGAATTTGAAGTATTTTTCTTTTCTGCCATAATATTGACAATAAAAATACCTTCTCTTTAGTGGGCTGTTTAGTTCTATTTCATTGTGGTGCTAGAATAAAGAAGGACCCTGAGCCTGTTGTGTGGCTGTCAGGTCTCTCTGAATTGTCTTAAAGGTCCTGCCTCTGTTTCAGGGAAGTGGGAACAGAGAGTGATAGCCGAAGAAATGGGAAGGTGACTGGAATGACTTGGGAAACTCTGACGTCTTCTTCAGCCCCCTCCCTCCCTCCCTCCGCATTTCTCATTTGCTGGCTGGGCTGGGAGTCCCTCTCTACCCTCACAGCACGGCCAGCACCAGCGCAGTCACTGGCTGGCGGGGAGTGCGGGTGGCGGGGGAGGGGGGGCTGAGGGAGGCGGGGCCGGGGTGCTTGTTACTTAGTGCTCAGCCACTGGCCGCTGGTTCATTCATTCTGTATAAGCCCTCCCAGGGTATTTCTTGGAACCCTAGAGGGAAACATTTCTTTGTCTAGCCTTTTCCATTCTTCAGCTTGTCATAATCTTTGCCTTCCCGTTCTCACTGCAGGGAGACCTTTGTCCAAGTAATGGAATTAAAATTGTCAACCCAAAGCCCATGAACAATTTGCCTGTTTGGCCACTCTGCACTTTGGGGGAGTTGTGCACGTAGCACTGAGCTATTAAGAAGATGGGCCGCGAGTAGGATCCTACATGACCCATTTAGAACTTCAAGCCAAAGAGAACGTTACTACCGTGGGTTAGAAAGAGCTCTTGACGCTTCGTATTCTGAATCTGTCTCCTGTTAACGTCAGCATCATCGGGCTTCCCTGGTGGCGCAGTGGTTGAGAGTCCGCCTGCCGATGCAGGGGACGCGGGTTCGTGCCCTGGTCCAGGAAGATCCCACATGACGCAGAGCGGCTGGGCCCGTGAGCCATGGCCGCTGAGCCTGCGCGTCCGGAGCCTGTGCTCTGCAATGGGAGAGGCCACAACAGTGAGATGCCTGCATACCTCAAAAAAAAAAAAAAAAAAAACATATCAGCATCATTGAAGACACCAGGAACCTAAGAGTCATTAGTTACTTGTGAAATGCTTGCATACTGGTGGAACTCGGAAGCTCCTAGCAAAATTTGCACTTACTAGATCGTCTTGAAGCACCATTTTTTTTCATCATCCTTTCCCTTTTTTTTCTCCCTAATTACCTTCACTTTGTTTTCAGGCTCCACACAGATGGTTCCCAGCTTCTGTCTGTGTCTCAGGGCCAGCATGACCAGTGGCCCAGAATACTTATTTCTTGTTAGGTCTCTGCCACGTTTTAGTCTTGCCACCTGAAATAAATGATGGTTATTGTAAGCCTCAGTTTCCCCACATGCCAGTTGAGGGAGCTGTCAAGATGGTGTCTTGAGTCCTTCCAACCCCACCGTGCTGGGATGCCTTTGCCCTTCTGCAGTCTCCACCCCTCCCGATTGGTGAGAACTTTACTCCCACACGTGGCTCCTCCAGGCTTGAAATTCCTTTTCTCTCAGGTCCTTCTTTGCCTTCTTCCTTCCTGGATCACAGAATATTTGGGACCCAAGAATTTGCATTTCTAACAAGTGCCTACCCGGGGGATGGTGATGCTACTGGTCTGTGGATCTCATTTCTCTAACGCGAATTTGGGCGGTGAGAGGGAATGGGTGTAGTTTGTGGGGGGAAATGTCACACACACACACACACAACACGTATATATCACTGTTATCACTGCCATCTCTACCCCCAGTCATTTGAATAAACTTCACCACTTTTCTTACGTTCTTCACAGCCTGATACCCTGATGCCTGAAGAGTCCAGGAAGAATAAAGTACAATTCAAGCTCTGAGCCCAGTCCACCTTAAGAACCTCAGCCCTCACTGCCTACCCCCGTGTTCCTTTGCCTGCTGTCTGCCCCCAGCCCCTGAACGCACTCTTCATTCTTGCCTTGCTTGTCCCTGCCTGAAGTGGCTTCCTTGCCCCTTCTCTACAGGCCTGTACAGCCTAGGTCCCCGTGCCTCCATGAAGATTGTCCCAGACGTGACAGATGTATTGATCTCTTCCTGCTGAAAACTCTTCAGTAGTTCACTCTCTGTATCAGTCTTCTCGGTATTTAACAATGAGATTGATATTTAAATGTTTAGTTTGTACATTTACATTTTTTCTCCTTACTAGACTTTCAGCCCGTTGAGAGTCTGAACTTTGCTTTATACTTGCCGTACCCCACAGTGTTTTCCACATAACAGATTGGTTAACTGATTAAGATGGAGTGAGAAGAGAGGAGGAAGAAGTCTGGTGAATGTGGGAGCCTCTAGCCCTTTCACGTACTTGTGCGTATTTTGAAATTTCTAAATCTTAGACTTTCAAAACTTTTGGAAGTTTAAAATCACAACCACTTTTTTTTAAACTATAAAATAAAATGTATCCTGTATTCCATAGATGAGATATTTTATACAGATCTTTTAGTTAGTTCTTCTGTGATTATAACATAGCAGGTATAAATTCTAAATTATATGCATCTGTGATGGTCCAGATTAGAGGGAGGAGTATTGCACCATTTCAGGTATCTTAGCTTTGTAGTTTAATGTGTAGTCAGGTAGGTTCCCCTTCGTTTTCTTTTTTGCTCCTCATTCTCCAATCACATACTGTGTTGTGCTAGCGTTTCTCTCGTTCCACCTCCTGCCCTTCAGTGATGTACCCCACCACCCACTTTGCTCTGTCTTTGCTTCTTCCTGTTCATGTTTTCCCTGAGAAAAATTAGACAAACTGCTTTGATTAGTTCTTTCTGATGCATTCATTGCTTATCTCCTGCCTTGAGGTTTTCAACCAATTGAGCGTTTCACAATTGATAGCTATTTTACAAATAGAACACAGTGAGGATTTCCCTGGTGGCTCAGTGGTTAAGAATCCGCCTGCCAATGCAGGGGACACGGGTGCGAGCCCTGGTCCGGGAAGATCCCACATGCCGCGGAGCAACTGAGCCCATGCGCCACAACTACTGAGCCTGCGCTCTAGAGCCCGCGAGCCACAACTACTGAGCCCACACACCTAGAGCCCGTGCCCTGCCCCAAGAGAAGCCACCACAATGAGAAGCCCGCACACCGAAACGAAGAGTAACCCCCTCTCACCGCAACTAGAGAAAGCCCGCATGCAGCAACGAAGACCCAACGCAGCCAAAAATAAAATATATGTATAAGTAAATAAAGAAATTTATATTAAAAAGAAAAAAGACCACAGTGAGACGATATCTTACAATGTGATGCATGACACCAAATCAGGCTTTTGAATCATTTAATAATATGTTTACTAGCTTCAAGGAGATAAAAAACACAACTATTTTATCAATAGCATTTTTTTTTTAATTTTTGGAAAGTGTCAACTGTTTCCCCAAAAGGAACGAGCCTGAGTCTGAGGGCGTTTTGGGCTGAGGTAATGAATGTGTTCCCTATCTTAGAACAATTTCTTGAAGAAATCAACTTATACACTAGTCATTTAATATGAATTCCAGTTAACTTGGTAGACTAATGACTGTTAAGGATTTTTGTGGTTTTATTTGTACATTTTTGTACCTTCTTTTCAAAATTGTGAGCCTCTTCTAGTGCTGATATTCTGTGATTCCAGGATCCCTTAGTGTCAAGGTTCAGGAAAGTAATACGAATTTTTCTAGCTGACCTAGACCTGTCTAGTTGAAGCTGGGGGAGCCCATCTTCTAGATTGCTCTGCCTGACATTGACATAACCATCCCTGAGTGAAATCTAAGGTGGACTCGCTTCCTAACAGCAAATAGGATTATCAGGAATCATCTGGAGCATTCTGCTTCTGTTCCTTTTCCTCTACATTTCCTAATTCCCTTTGTTAGTCCTCATGACTGTAGAGAAGGACACAAACCTAATTTTGTGCTTTTAATTCATTGCTCACACATGTTGGAGTAACCACGGGGCCAGGACTGTTGCATCTGACAGGAAGTCACAGGTCCGGCTCTTCCACTCATGGATCATGCTTGCATCACTGGGAGATACAGCCACAGGAAGCACTGAGACTGAATTTTATGTTGTAAAATGCTTACCTTTAGAATCATGGGATTTAAGTGGGATTTTCTCCAAGTAGATTGACGAAAACGTCATTGGTTTAGCAACCACAAGGCTTTCATATAACACTGGGCATAGATTGTTCTTTCCATAAGCAGAGGAAAAAAACCCTCTTATATAGTAGATACATGGGACGTTGATTCTCAGAGCCTCATTTCAACTTCTTGCTAAGGAATAATTAAGGCATGACTTTTCTAAGAACGGGTGATGCCCCTTGAAGGCTTGAAAAACTGTCACATTTGCTGATAACGTAAATCCTAAGAATGTTCAAAGGAGATAACTCTTAAGAAATCAAAGACAACTTCCTATCTGTGCATTTGTCTTAGTAGGAATTCTGTTTCCCGGATATCTCTCTGACGTACTGTGGCAAAGGCTGTGTTCTCACCTGATATAATCACACAGACTCTCCTTCACTCAGAGACACATCAGTCTGGGCAGGGGCGTGCCAGCAAAGCCTCTCATGTGCCCTTGCCCCCATACCCGCCACATGTCACCCACATGTAACTCCCAGCATGGACATTTCATACATGGCAGAGATCCTTGCTTTGCCAGAATTTGCCTAAACATGATTCAGAATCTTTCTCCAAATCTGCATCTCCCACTCCCACTTAATTCACATATTAATCTGAAAAAAAATTCGTGTAAAGAAATATTGTCACAGACACAGTAGTTAGGACTCTTACGTGTTACATTTTGAGGCCATATCCTCCCCTTTTTTAAAAAAAAATACTACAGTCTTGACAAGAGTAAAAAGTAAAGGATTGATTAAAAATGGAACTTGTCTCTGTTTACATATTATACATCAGTTCATGACTAGTGCATGAGCTCACTTTATGTTCCATAATTAGATATATTGAAATATAAAATATGACCATCACCATCTAGATTAATGTCATCCATTATTCGGGATCTGATTTTCCTAGGTAAGTGACAATATGACGGTGGTAGGATACTGGTAAGCAAGGAGAACAGGCAATTTGAGAAGTAAATTAATCCATTAGATTTGAAGTATTGCCCCCAAATCCCAGTAAGTCAGTTCATTTTCTTCTCAAAGTGACATGGGCCTAGTTTGGCTCATTTTATCCCAAATAAATTTGGGCAGTTATTCCACTAACTCACCCAGTGCAGGACTCAATTTTCCCAACTCATTTTCCGCCCCCCATAACTCTTAGTTTTTCTACAAACAGCCATTTTTACCTCTTTGTTCATTCATTCCTTTATTCACTCACTCAACAAATATCTGTTAAGCCCCTGGCCATATTCTAAGCACTGGTAGATGCATCAGTGGGGAAGAAAAAAAAATCCCTGCCCTCATGGAGCTTATATTCTACTTAGACTTCTATTTCATAGTAATGCATTTATTTTTCTGACATCTCACTCTCTTGGCCAGGTATCTGAGTCCTGTCCAAAATAACGAGCCCACTGCAGGAAGGGCAAGCAATTCCAATTATCTGTGGGTCCCCCTCTGGGCTCGCTTTCAGCACAAGAAGTTCTGCCAGTAAATTCTCTCCTTTTGCCCTTCATCTGCCACCGTGGAATCAAAACATTCTCCTCTTCCCAGGCTTCTGAATTGGAATTGATTTGCCTTCAAAACAGGGGCTTTGACTCAATACTGCAGCTCAGTCTTCTTGAGGAATTTACACGCTTGGCAACTTCCAGTGCCATCTCAGCTCTAATGACTTTTTTTTTTAATTTATTTTACTCTTGGCTGCTTTGTTTCTTTGTTGCTGTGCGTGGCTTTCTCTAGTTGCAGTGAGCGGGGGCCACTCTTCAGTGCAGTGCGCAGGCTTTTCATTGCAGTGGCTTCTCTTACTGCAGAGCACAGGCTCTAGGCACACGGGCTTCAGTAGTTGTGGCTTGCGGGCTCTAGAGCACAGGCTCAGTAGTTGTGGCTCACGGGCTCTAGAGCGCAGGCTCAGTAGTTGTGGCTTGTGGGCTCTAGAGCGCAGGCTCAGTAGTTGTGGCTCGCGGGCTCTAGAGCACAGGCTCAGTAGTTGTGGTGCACGGGCTTAGTTGCTCCATGGCATGTGGGATCTTCCCGGACCAGGGCTTGAACCCATGTCCCCTGCACTGGCAGGCAGATTCTTAACCACTGCGCCACAAGGGAAGCCCGAACTAATGACTTTTGAATTAGACAATTCTAACCGCATCGAACCTATTCTCTCAACTCTAAGCTCACCGAATGGACACTTGTTGTCCCGGCCTTCAAGGCCCCTCCCTGTCTGCGGGCTGTCCTCCAGCAGCGTCCCCGGCTGCTGGCCTTCGAGCCTGGGCGCTGGTCCCACACGACTCTCCAGGCCCACGGGTGAGCCATTGGCCTCACTGTTTGCTCACAGGGGTCTCTCCCCATGCAATGCCAGCTTCCTCCCTGCCCCCAGTCCCTCCCCCACAGGTCATAACCCATCTGTCAAGGCCTTTCTCAAACTTCCCCTGTGGCGGGAGAACCTGCCCTTACTTCCTTCTCCTTTGGGCCCTCCCACCAACCCCCAGAAAATAGAGAGAAATTTCAAACTGAAGACATCCTCCTTTTCATGACCCACCTTAACCTGGACCTGTGAGAGAAGGGTCTAACAGGGACATTTTGCTCAGGCTTCAGATTCCAGTGGGCTTCAGATTCTGGCTGATGGCATGATGGTGGACAGCTCTTCACAAGTGTGGGTTCAACCTTCTGTTGTATCCTCTGTTTTCCTAAGAGTTTTTTTTATTTTTTGCCACCGGTCACAGACATCATTAGTGTCACTTGTAATATTCAGAGGTGGTCGCCTGGCCTGAGCTTTCAGGACAGGTGTCCGCTCACCTTGTAGCTCTCTTCTTGGTGGTAACTTACTTCCCAGGGAGCCCCTGAGGTCCCCACTGCCCAGCCAGCCATTGTGCTCTTAGATATGCAAGGTATTATAACTGTCTTCTGAGCCACCTCATGGTGGGCTTCTTACCTTTAGCTTTGTATTTCTTCATTTGTAACTTTCAATCAATGGCCCTTTATAATTTTCTATATTTTGAATTTAATTTTGAAACTGATTTGCATAAAATGGGACTGCTCCACATTCAGTGTTGCTGTTATTCATAGACCAGTGCTTAGCTCCTTTTTGTCAAGTAAGTAATAATATTTGATCCATTTGCAGCTCTTTCCATCACACATAGAAGAGCCTGCAGCTCAGGCCTGTTCAGACCATAAGTTAGCTGAATTATTATTTTTATTGTATTTATTTTTTGCTGTGTTGGGTCTTTGTTGCTGCGCGCAGGCTTTTCTCTGGTTGCCGTGAGCGGGGGCTACTCTTCTTTCGGTGTGTGGGCTTCTCATTGCAGTGGCTTCTCGTTGCAGAGCACAGGCTCTAGGCATGCAGACTTTAGTAGTTGTGGCATGCAGGCTCAGTAGTTGTGGCTCACGGGCTCTAGAGCACAGGCTCAGTAGTTGTGGCTCACGGGCCTAGTTGCTCCACGGCATGTGGGATCTTCCCGGACCAGGGATCAAACCCGTGTCCCCTGCATTGGCAGGCAGATTCTTAACCACTGCACCACCAGGGAAGCTCAGTTTAGCTGAACTGATCATATAGATAGATGCTTCTCCTAGAGTTTGCTGTTCAAAGCCACCTACAGTCTTCCAACCCCAGTGTTGGCCAGTCTGCCTGGGAGGGCAGCCTTCTGGGGCAGTGCGCTTCCATGTTGTGTCATGCTCCCACTGTTCTTGTTCGTTCTGCTAAACTATAACCCCTGTTAGAGGAGCAGCAGTTATTCCTCTTTCTTTCCTCTACGGCCTCAAGCACAGTGCTTCGTATATAGTTGGCTCTTACCAGTGTTTAGTTTAAGGACCCATCACTGAAGGACCAGCGTTTACACAATGAGAGTAAATGAGGGAAGGAATGGAGGGAAACTGGCTCATCCCAAATTCACCTGTGGATAAAATAATTGTATGTAAATGCCTACCTGAATATCTTATGACAGAAGCTTGAAACAGGGTACTTTCCATCCGCATGGAACCTGCCCACCACGGCCCACGTGTGTGCTGCCGCAGCAGTAACTCACCTCGTCCATCCTGTCCCACGCCCTCTCCCAGCAGTGCCGGCCGGCCGAGCTACTGACCATCACCCATCCCTTGTCTGTTCAGAGGCTTGAAACGGTCTTTGAAAGAATTTTTTGTAATGTGCTATATAGCTATTTGATTTTAAATTGCACTAAACTTTCTGGAAACATGCCAGGGGCTTGCTCGAGTTTCTGATGCTATCTATATAATGGTGGAAGGGGGAAAACTCCATTGAACTTTTGTGGTAATAAAATTATTGCAGTTGAGCCCTACATCTGTTCGCTGAACTTCCTGTGGGTTTTCACCAGATCACATGGCTGAAGCAGAGGCAGTCTTTAAAGCTTTTGGTCTGCTTATTATACCCGAGCCTCAACCACCAAATCAGACCTTTGCTTTGTCTCTGGGCTGGGCGTCCGGATGTCCCACTGCGGTGGGTTGATTCACTGGAGCTGATAAAAACATTCCGGCCAAACTTGAGAGTCTAGCATTACCTCTGGCTCCAAAAGTCAAAACAACAAGATTGTTGTAAGTAGCTTTGGATTGAGACCAAGCTCCAAGCTTGAGAGATGGTTTTTCCCTCCTCGTTGAGCTGAGTCACAAGACAACTGTCTCAGAAAGAGAGGGGCGAAAGCCTGGGCCTGTGGTGACCAGCAGCCCGCCCTCTGCTAGCCCCTTCCAGACAAATTCTTGCCGTAACTGACAAATCAAAGCCCCCGTCCCCACAGACCTCCCTCCTCCGCTTTCCCAGAGCCTTAGTGGGTCCTCAAGCACATCCACCCAGCAGGCACTGGCTGGAGCCCACAGGGGCCTGAGAAGGGGAGAGGGGAGATGAGGTAGAGGTGGGAGAAGGCCCAGGTGGCCTGGGCCCTGCTGGCCGGGTCAGGAGTGAAGACACTCTAGAGTGAGGAAGCTGGGCTTCCCCCAGCCATCACAGGATGGCATTAGCGTTCTCCACAGGCTTGAAAAGAACATAAAGGAAAGTGATTTTTTCTAGGTTGTTGATCTGGCATTCAGACTATGACATTTCTTGGACTGAATTCTGACAAAATGTGTCCCCAGTGTCATTAGTGCTAAATAAAACCGTTTGCCTTTCTTTTCCTTAGCTCTCAGACTTCTAAGAGGATTAAAGGAGCACTTTCTTTCTTTTTCTTTTGTTTTGTTTTGTTTTTTGCGGTATGTGGGCCTCTCACCTTTGTGGCCTCTCCCATTGCAGAGCACAGGCTCCGGACGCGCAGGCTCAGCGGCCATGGCTCACGGGCCCAGCCGCTCCGCGGCATATGGGATCCCCCTGGACCGGGGCACGAACCCGTGTCCCCTGCATCGGCAGGCAGACTCTCAACCTCTGTGTCACCAGAGAAGCCCTTCTTTTTTTTGGCCGCATGGCTTGTGGGATCTTAGTTCCCTGACCAGGGATAGAACCCAGGCCACGGCAGTGAAAGCGCTGGGTCCTAACCACTGGAGTGCCAGGGAAGTCCCGAGGAGCACATGTTTTTAAGAAAGTCTGTTTCACTCTCAGCCCATGTGGGCTCTCTCTCTGGCTAGATAGACAGGGAGACTTGGGGGGTGTCAAATTTGGTGCAGCTTGGACACAGCTAGTTACGCCGAGGCTGCATTCCCATTCCGTCAGGTCAACTGAACAGTGTTTTCCAAACTCTTTTGCGATTCATGCTTATTATTCACCCTTTTAAAATGTTCCCAGTACACTGCCTTAAAAACAACTCATTGCAGGAAAAAGGAAGCTTTTTACCTTGGGCTTTGTTATGTTCACTTTGTTGTAGCCAGTCCTAGACAACATGCTCTGTTTTTCTTGCTAATTGTGTTTTACCCCCCTTTATGAACCTTTTGAGTGCTGGTGAAAAGTTTCAAGCAAATAACTCAAGAAATAATATCAGAAACTAACACACACCATTGTAAAGCAATTATACTCCAATAAAGATGTTAAAAAAGTTGTATAAAGAATTTTAAAAATAGTTACAGGAAAGTTGCAAAAAAAAAAAAGAAAAAGAAATAATATCTCACAGCTCACTTGTAGCCTTGAGGCGAGAGGAACTGGTACTGGAGCTCGAGGGGCGTGCAAGCGTGCTGTCTGCAGTGTTCGGGTTTTGCTCATAATAGAAGTGTGTTCGTGCTGCTCTGTTTGTGCTTGCTCTTTGGGTTCCCGCATGTCCAGTGGTGCACGCTCCATGGAAGGGGCCGGGCCTTCATTCTCTAGCACAGACGGGGCCACGCCTGGGACCTCAGCCCACTTAGCCACGAGCTCTCAGGCCACAGCAGCTCAACCATGGCCTCGTGTTTGTCTTGATTTTAAGCAATTGGGAGTCTCAGCCTTTAAAACCAACTGCTGTCAACCCACAGGACAGCTCAGGAACCTTCAGATATTGACCTTCTCCACCGAGACTGCCCCAGGTGAAGCCTGGCTAAGTGCAAACCAGCAAGTGCTTGACTTGGGGGTTCCCACTGAACCCAACTCATTCAGCCCTTTCTCCAGCTGGGCCCAGCAGAGCCCGGGAGGCATGCAGAGAATGCCAGTGTGTAGACCTTACTGGGGTCATCTCGTAAAACCACACCCAATAGAATCAGAAGGAGCTTAAAGGTCCTTCATTTTACACAAGATGAGATCCCTGCATCCTGGAGAAATGCTGTGACTTGCCCCAAACTGTTCAGCCTGCCAGTAGCTGAGCCAAGACAGAGCAAAGGCCTCCTGACCCCCCAGCCTGGGGTCACCTGGACTCCAGAGCCGGAGATCAGTTCCATCCCTTCCCTGTGAGGACACTCAGGCACAAAGGGTTAGCAACTTGGTGGCTAGGGGACATGGAAGAAGTGTTTGAGGCACATTATCATTACTGGTAAGACATGGAAACCTCCCGTCCATGTAGGATATAGACATTTTCAAGAAACACGCGGCTGGGTACCTGTTGCCTCTGGAGAGGCCCCGGCGGGGAGGTGTAGTTTCCTTCGGCCTCTGGCTCTACCACGTCCTAGCTCTGTCCTCTTTGGCGTGTTATTTATCCTTTTGAACCTTGGTTTTCTTAGTCATTCAATAGAGTTAATAACACCTATGTCACAGGATTATGTGCAGATTTGAAGTCACGCGCTTGTTCATTTAACTCATCATTCAACAAGCATTTCCTAAGTGTCAGTGGTATGCCAGATGCTCGCAAGGTCCCTGCCCTCTTGGGGCCTGTATTCTAGTGGGGAAACATGGTACCCGAGTAAACAAACACACGCACAAGCTAAACCCCAATTGCCGTGAAGGAGATACGCCGATGAGCTGAGAGGTGCCGCTTTTGCTACCGGGTGGTCGTGAGCAAAGTGAAAGGCACCGGCACGTGGGCACTGTCAGCGTGTGTGGGCCCTGTGAGCTAGCAGAAGGCCCGGCGTCCTCGCTCCTGGTCACCTCAGCCGCTTCAGCCAGGGCCCCTCGGGGTTAGATGCCACACCCCTGTCGGAGGTTGTTGAACGTGCCGCATAATCATCCAGGGGGACGGTGAGCCTGGTGTCAAATACGGCTTAGAGGTGACCCTTCTCTTCTCATCACATGGCCGCATGCCCCCCTCGGAGCCAGTCCTCAGCTCCAGTTGAGTTAAACAGCTACGTCACAGGATTGTGGGCAGACGTGAAGCCACGCGTTCGTTCACTTAACTCACCGTTCACCAAGTGAGGACTCTGAGACAGACAGAAGGCAGTTCTTCAGAACCTAGCTTCTCGCAGTGACAGAACTGTGTTCTTTAAAAATGTTAATGAAGATGGGTCTGTCGCTTTTAAGCCATTTGTCAGCACTTGTTCCTGGGTTTTCACATGGAGTACAGACTCCGGACGCGCAGGCCCAGCAGCCATGGCTCACGGGCCCAGCTGCTCCACGGCATGTGGGATCTTCCCGGACCGGGGCACGAACCCGTGTCCCCTGCATCGACAGGCGGACTCTCAACCACTGCACCACCAGGGAAGCCCAATGTTTCTTTTTTTAAATAAATTTATTTATTTTATTATTTTATTTTATTTATTTATGATTTTTGGTTGTGTTGGGTCTTCGTTGCTGTGTGCGGGCTTTTCTCTGGTTGAGGCGAGCCGGGGCTACCCTTCGTTGCGGTGCGCGGGCTTCTTATTGTGGTGGCTTCTCTTGTTGCAGAGCATGGGCCCTAGGCATGTGGGCTTCAGTAGTTGTGGCTCGCAGGCTCTAGAGCACAGGCTCAGTAGTTGTGGCACATGGGCTTAGTTGCTCCGCGGCACGTGGGATCTTCCTGGACCAGGGCTCAAACCTGTGTCCCCTGCATTGGCAGGCAGATTCTTAACCACTGTGCCACCAGGGAAATCCTATGTTTCTGTTATTAATAACAGAGTCAGGAAACAGGGTTGCCAAGTGAGAAGTGTCCAGTTGGGTAGAATAAGAGACACGGGCTTAGGACCAGGCCAGGGGGTATTTCTAGTCTTTAGATTTGATCACTGAAAGTTCTAAAATAAGAGCATACCTTACATTTGCATATCACTTCAATGTCAGTCATAATAGCCAACATTTATTGAGTGCTTCGTCAAAAGTGTGTTAGGCGCTTTTACATGGCTCATCTCATTTCTGTGAAATAGAATGGTTAAATTCAAAATCTCAGAGTAGAGTAAACTCTACCTTTTAAGAGCCTGAGTCTGAGTGAGGGTACAAGACTTGTCCCAAGTCACCTGGCTAATACGGACTGGACTTTCTTTCAGCTCTTAAATGCTGAGATTGTATACATCTTATTCACAGCTATGTTTTTAGTACTGTGCTTGCTACACAGTAGGCCCTCAGTAAGTATTTGCTGAATGAATGAATGAATGAGGAAAGGGGGGCCTAGGACTCAAATCATATGCCTGCTTTTCAGACACTTTTTCTAGTTACTTCGAAGATTAAATGAGTAACTGTATGTCAAGTGTTTGAACATTCCTGCTATGTAATACGTAATCAGTTATGGTAGCTATAAACGTTACCCATAATCTCAGAATTAATTAAGTTTTTACGGAGAACTTCTATAGAAATAATCATTGATCAGCTTGAAAAACTTCATAATGAAATACATTGCTGTTGTCAGGTAAAGTGTATACTTTTTTATACTATTTTTTATGTACTATTTTATATTATATATGGATATTCTTGCCACTCTGGATATCACCCTACATTGAGATTTTGTTTATGACACTTACTCCAGAGTGAGATGGTTTATTGTTTTGACTTAAACTCGAGCCAAGACTAAAAACGAGGCATTTTCAGCTCCGTTTTCACCAGGTGGTGGAAGGGTAACCATGGGGGTTCCAGGTGCTTCTCCTGGTGGCCTTTCCTAGATCTGCCTGTGTGTGATCTAAAGGCAGTCTTTGATTCATTACTCTTCCTAACTGGAAAGTCATCAGAATTTCCCCAAAACCATGAGGGCGGGTAGACTTAGTGCCAGCACATGAACATAGTGCCACCCCACTGAGCAGGCTTTGCCTAAGTTTCTTTAATTCAGTTGGAGGGAATTCTTAGGAAAGCAGCTTGCTCGTTTTACTTCCCATCCCACCCTCCCTGGAGGTACAGAAAGCAGTCTCGGGTAAGTTGCCTCACACCCTTTCCTAAGGCCTGCCTTCGTAGGAACACCCCTAAATATGTCACTCGATGGAGAAAAGGTTTCACATCTTTTAGTCATTTTTATCACTGTGAGCAAGAAGCGCGCCTTGTTGGTGACATTACCACTTAGAAATGTAGGAGGTTATTATTCCAGCTGAAAGGGGCAATGCGGGGGGCTCTGGCTTTTTCAAACCACCACCTCCGCTCCCCCAGCCCCTCACTTCTCTCCAAGACAGCGTGAGAAGTTTTCTAAAGTTGAGGCCATTCCAAGAACTAGGACTTGCATCCTCATTATTAGGGGGTAAAGTTCTTTCCTTCTTCACACACAGTCCCCCATACTTTCTTTTTTTTTTTGCGGTACGCAGGCCTCTCACTGTTGTGGCCTCTCCTGTTGCGGAGCACAGGCTCCGGACGCGCAGGCTCAGCGGCCATGGCTCACGGGCCCAGCCGCTCCGCGGCATGTGGGATCTTCCTGGATCGGCACACGAACCCACGTCCCCTGCATCGGCAGGCGGACTCTCAACCACTGCGCCACCAGGGAAGCCCCTCCCCCATACTTTCTTGATTCTTGGCATCATTGTGGGCTCCGTCATTTCTATCAGGACCAGCAGTGTGTGTGCTGCATTCTGTCCATACAGTGGAAGGGCACAGGACTAACCCCGAAGGGCCCCGTGGAGCCTTGGAGAATTGCATTTTAGGACAAAGCACTAGGGTGGCTATGACTGTGGTATCTCTTTTCAAAATGACCTTCCCACCCAGTCAGACCCAGGCTTCCATCTTGACTCCAGCCCACAGGCTGTGTGACCTAGAACCAGCCGCTTAGCTGCTCCAGGCCCCGCTTCACCTTCCATTGGTGGGGTTGGCCACGTGGGCCTCAGCAGGACACCGTGGTGACTGACCACGACACGAGTGGGGAGCCTGCAGACCGACCTGGCGCTCAGGGGGTGCTTGGTCGGTGGCAGCTGCGTGCTACACCCTGCTGCTACCAGTACAGATTTGTCATGGAAAAGAAGATCATGGTGTTGTTACCTATAAGACACCTGATTCCAGGACAGAGGCCTATTGCCGCCTCCAGGAACCCTGTCCCCACACCTGAGAACCCCGTGCCAGGCCGGAAGCAGCACAGAACATGTGAGGAGGCTCATCAAGGAAGCCCCAGGCCCCCAGAGACCACCCAGCTGCTGAGCGGCTATGGTGCACCCAGAGAACGGGGCGGGGGGATTCGGCCCAGGGTGGGAGAGATTCAAGGAGACTTAGTGGGCGGATGACAAGGGAATGGAAGGCGGGGGGCCTAACTGGATTCC
Organism: Mesoplodon densirostris; assembly: GCF_025265405.1. Taxonomy (NCBI): domain Eukaryota; kingdom Metazoa; phylum Chordata; class Mammalia; order Artiodactyla; family Ziphiidae; genus Mesoplodon; species Mesoplodon densirostris. The sequence goes on along the minus strand of NC_082675.1, from coordinate 65,897,603 downwards.
AGTCAGAGCAGCACGTGCTGGAAGTAGTGTCATATCCCTGAGCTGATCGTACTTTGTCGGCCAGACTGACCCCACGAGCGCAGCGGGAGAACTTGTCCCCTGCACTGTAATCAGTATGGCCCTCAGCGCACACGGAGACTTTCAGCCTTACACTGATGATACTAAAGAACTGACTTGAAACACTGGTGGTCTGAAAAGGCTTGGGTTTGCATTCAACCTGAGTAGTTTTGCAAAGTATGGGGTAAAAAGTGTAGGAGGGAGGATATAGGGGTAGGTAGTGCTGGAGTCTGGGCCACTTATAAAGCCCATTTGTGTATATTCTATATTTACTGATGCCCTGGGGGCTGTGGAATAGAATTGGTTTTCGTTAAAGCCATAACAGATGGGGGCTGTGCCGTCTGTCGTGTGCTGAAGTAACATCCATGACCAGAGGACCCTCCTTTGCACGAATTCCTATACACTTCTTTAAGATTTAGCTCAAAACTCACCTTGCCACAAAGCATTTCCTGCTTAACGCCACCCCTCTGGCATCATTCTGGAACTCTGAGGATCCAGCACTTAGATGTTTAGTCTTAATCATTGCAAATGTTGTCTTAAAAATCTCTAACTCTGGGGCTTCCCTGGTGGCGCAGTGGTTGAGAGTCAGCCTGCTGATGCAGGGGACGCGGGTTCGTGCCCCGGTCCGGGAAGATCCCACATGCCGCAGAGCGGCTGGGCCCGTGAGCCATGGCTGCTGAGCCTGCGCGTCCGGAGCCTGCGCTCCGCAACGGGAGAGGCCACAACCGTGAGAGGCCCCCGTACCGCAAAAAAAAAAAAAAAAAAAAAAAAAAAAAAGCTCTAACTCCACCCCCTTTTCTGTTTAAAATCTTTTAAATCCACCCAACTAGTGTCATTTTAGTTCAGGCCCATTTGCCCTTCACCTGGACCAGGCCCCGGCCCTGCCGGATGCCCTCCAGTTCTCCACTCTGTGATCGGAGTGGTCTCTGCACAGAGCCACTCTCATCTAGCCCCCTTCTGAGACCCTTCAAAGGCTTCCGGGGCCTTCACGTGGAGGCCAGGATTCTTCATGGGGCGACGTCCTCCCCTCTGGGCCCTGCTCACCAGGGCTTACTCTCCCTCCGCCCCTCCTCTTCCCTCCAGCATCAGGCGCCTCATGCCTTCCCTTCGTGCTGTTCCCTCAGAAAGAACACGCTTCCCTCTTCATCTGGCTGCCCCTCCCCGCCTCCCTCAGGCCTCGAGCCCCTAGTCCTCCCCTTCTTCCTACTCTGTTATCATTGTTTTGCTGCTGCTGCTGCTTCTGTTTGTCCCTCTGCTCCACGAGAAGGCACCTTCCGTGAGGACAGGGACTGTGTATCCCCAGGCCCTGGTGCACACACGGCCTGGTGCAGAGAAGCGGACGTTCAACCAGTATGATAATCAATGAATGACTCACGTAAGAGGGATTGAGCAAGATAATATACCTAAAGTATTTATCATTGTGCCGGGGACATCGTTGGTCCTTATACGGCTGATTGCTTCATTGATTCATTCATCAAATTGTTTACTAAGTGTCTGGCCACCCTTTAAGGAGACACAGCGACAAACACAATGGGTATAGAAATCTCTGCCCCCCGTGGGCCACGCGTTCTGTGTGTGTTTCCCCTCTTGTCCCTTTCAGCCCTCTCCCGCGACCTTCCGCCGTACCCCCGTCTTAGGACACTGTTGCCCTCTTCTCCCCGCCCCACCTGGGACACAGGTCACCAAACTGCAGCCACTCCTGTCAGAATCACCTTCGCCTGGGAGGCGGCCAGGGGGCTTTTAGTAGATTCCAGCAGCCCCTCAGGCTGCTGAAGGAGGAATCACTTCCTCTGCCCTGGCTGAAATAAACAGGTCAGGAGTAAAATTAGAAAATCAAAAGCCCGAATCCTGGTGAAACGCTGCAATGGAAGTGCTACTTACAGGACCTCGAAACTGCACGTGTCCTCACTTACCAGCTGGGACTGCAGAGAGGGGCCCGGTCGCCTGGAAGCCTTTGTAGAGCCAGGAATCACCTCCACTGCCCCCGCCGCAAAGCCGGAGCACCCCCACCGCCCCCTCCGCCAGGAGGAGGAAGAGGGGGCTTGAGCTGTGCCGAGCCACTGCCGCCCCCGGCCCTGACCGAGGCCCACCGTGGGCGCTGCCTGCCCGCACAGTCAAGGCTGAGGAGCTGTAAAGGGAAGTCTTCACCTCCACGGTGACGCAGCCCTGAGAGGGAAGCGTCTCAAGGAGGCCCAGCCATCAGTATCCCAGTGGTGCAGTGGATAGTCTTTGTCGAACACTGTCTGTACCTGGGCGGGGCCTGTTTCCCTGATTGAGGTTTCTCACCCCGCCTCCTCCCGTCCAGGTCCCTGCTCCCCTCAGCACACTGACGTCCCTGACCAAGGCCGGTGGGGTTGTGCCCTTCCTACAGGTGATTCACGTGTCCTCCAGAGTCATCTGGAAGCTGGATCTGCAGCCCCGGGGCTCACAGGCCCTCCGACCAGTCAGGGAAGGTGGGCTCCCTGCACCCTGCACACATGCCGCGTATAAACTACTGCTGCTTTCCAATGGGGCTGTGAGATTGATTACATCATCCTCTTTTCGTTGCAGAAATTTCCAGAACTGAAATTCAAATATGTGGAAGAGGAGCAGCCCGAGGAGTTTTTTATCCCCTATGTCTGGTCCCTGGTGTACAACTCAGCTGTAGGCCTGTACTGGAACCCGCAGGACATCCAGCTGTTCACGATGGATTCCGACTGAGGACGGGACGCCGTCTCCCACCCTGACCCCCTCCAGCCAAGCAGCCCTTCTAGTTATTTTCTTTCTGGGGAACAGAGGTAGACAGATTCCCTGGTGCATCTTCTATTAAAGAGGATCACACAGGCGTGTTTCCCTTGCACACTTGGGTTTGGAGAGTTGGTGCCAGTTGGCAGTAGATCACTCAGTTTAGATTATAGTGCAAAAAGGGGGAGGGGAGTTACACACTAATAAATGGAAAAACCTGCTAGTTCACATGCGATTTTATTTCTAAACCAAAAATCTAGAGCTTTTCCAAGAACTTGATGCCTTAGTCATATAACACTTTACCAGTACATACTTCTTTTTTTCTTTTCTTTTCTTTCCCGCCCCCCCCCCACACCCCGGCATGTTCAGGATTTTTGTTTTGGTCATGTGTGTGTGTGTTTCAACATTGAGAAATATCAACCTGAAAAGATGACAAGACAGGAATTAATAAGGAAATGAAGCCGTGTATGCATGCAGTTGCCTTTCAGAAGGCCCATGATATAAGCCTAGGCGGTTGGATATAAGCCTTTAGATCCTGGCATCTTTCCCTCAAAGAAAAAAGTAGCTCCTCATGAAGCCCAGATTAGCTTTTTTGTGGATTTGGCCTCTGAGCTGTAGCTGAATTAAATTGGAGTCTAGCACAAATTAAGTTCATCTACTCTGTATTAATCATTGGGAAAAGGAAAGCTTCATTTTGAAAGCGATCTTTTTTCTTCAACCAGACTAATAGGAGAAAAAGGAGACCAACTTGATTAGTACAGTATTCCACATGAGAGTCAACACATGTTTTCTCTCCACTCCTGACTTTGTTTAAACTCTCTGGGGCCTGTGTGATCGCACTTGTCTCCCTGAGCTTCTCTGAGGGAAACAGCCGCTGAGGTCGCCCTGAGCAGAGCAGTGGGCACTGGGCACAGAGGGGACAGGCCTTTCGAGTCACGCGCTAGGCCCGTGGCCACCCCTTCACAGCCTAGTTTCACTCTCAAAGACACAAAAAGTATTTGCTTTTCTGCATAGGAAGCACGTAATCCCAGCTGAGACCGACCGAGCACCCGTTTCAGCCTGCCGTTGCCTAATCTGTATCGGAGGCAGCTTCTCTCCCCTGTCCCTGTGTCCCCGGCCTGGAGGCTGGAGTCATTTTGGTTCATCACCATCTCCTGAGGGTCTGGGAGGAGACAGCTTCTGTCACAAGGGGCTCTGGAAAAGGCTGAAAGCATGACATGTCAGTGCACGTCCGTGTGGTTTCCACTCATGAAAACCCTGGCTGCTCCATCCCCTCAGCAGTCTCTGAGGTCGGCCGGGCGGTTTCATTTTCATCAGGACAGGGGCCGAGACCGAAGCTCCCTGCGGCTGACTGACTGAGGAAGGGCCCTCACTGGCGGGTGGACCCAGGAGGCACGTGCGGCCTGCCCGCTGCTTCCTCGGCCTCAGGCCTCTGACGTGTCTCCACGAGTGGCCGGGGACTCTGGTACTTCACTAAAGGTCACAGGGACAGGGCCTCAGACCCGCAGATGAGTCACGTGAAGCGCTTCTGCTCAGTCTGGCTCGTGGGGAGAGGCAGTTTGAAGGTGGAAGGAGGAATCCTCCAGTCAGAAAGGGGCAATGATTGGATAATCATTTCAGGTAGCAATTATTTTTATTTCCTATATGGGAACGTGATATATAGCTTTAATTCGTTTCCAAAGCACTTTGATCTGCTTTCCTTCATTTAAACCAAAACACAGTTTTGAAAGGATCACATGGAGCAGCTGAACCCCTGGTAGGACCCCAGAACTAACCCAGGAGGCTGAGGACTGGGAAGTGCCATGGGGCAGTCACTGGGCCGCAGGACTGTCAGTTCTTGTGACAGGAGGAGATATGGTCCCCCAGAACTCGGTCGTCGAGCGCAAACTGCCAAGGAAGCCTTGATCGAGGGAGTCCTGCAGTCTCTTCCCCAGGCCACCTGGCTCACCAGGTGCCCCCAAAGCCCCGTTCTCTGGCAGTGTCCTCTCCCTCCCTCCCCGCCACTTTTAATTAAGCACACAGTAGAAGTGCTCGCTGGCCTAAAAGCTGAGCTGGGGCTACAGCCTCGGAGGAAGTGTGTGAGTACACACTCCCAGACACCACTGCATCACTGCTTCCACTCTGCAAATCCGCCAGGAGTCTCCTCTTTATTTTTGTGGAAGATTTATTACATGACAATAAATTTAAATGATAAACTTGAATTATGCTTGCATTAATTTGCTTAGAAATTGTTTGGTTTTCCACAAAGTAAAAATGTGTAGAATGAGGCAATACAAGACCATCATGTGTTTGATTGTAAATTAACATCTGATTTTACCCAAGATACAGAGCTGTTATTGCAATGTGTCATCTCTTCAACAAAGGGTTCTGTCATAATATTTATTTTTAAAAGAATGTGCCCCGTTCAGTAGCACCTTTCCTATCTAGAGTTCAAGGCACTGTGCAAAAAAGCTTCAGAATCATAACTCTGGTTCCCACATCACCCACTGAGGCTGGTGTCATAGGATCTGTAAACAACAGCCTCGCAAGGTTGGCATCACAGGATGGCCACCATTCAACAGTGCAGATGGAAGCAAGGCTGTGGAGCAGCTCAAGGACAAAGACAGAGAAAGGAAAGAAAAGAAGGTCCCCGAAGCACAGAAAGTACACTGCACACACAGTCCTCTCCTTCGGAAGGAAACTGCAGGAACTGTAAAAGAAGACGGAGAGAGGAAAGAACATAGGACCAGTGTCAATCAGAACACTCAGCAGCTTCCTCCAGCTTGTTCAGGGTACCCCCAAGAGGAACGTCTAGTGGGGGGTGCTTTTAGGCCCTAAATTTCTTAATATATCATTCTTTAGACAACATACTGTCCTGTAGGTTCTGTGGAGCCAGGGTTTTGCATTAGATGTGATGGCTCTCTGCATAACTGAGTCACTGCTTTCCAGAGCCATAAATTAGAGTTGTGGTACTCTCTGATACTTTATAAGCTTGAGTTTGCAAGGTCAACCCTTTGGTCTGTTAATCTCCTCCTAAGCACTATGCCTGCAGTTTCAGTAGCTGCCATTTGATATTAGGGGCTGATCCCTGGGCATACGGACACCAAATTCAGGGCTATTCCAGTGTCCTACGTCGCTTCCAGGAGTCAAGGAGCTTCTAGTCTCTGACAAAGAGCCATGCTTCCTATGAATATGACACAGCTGAGGAATGGATTATAGCACAGGCCACAGCAAATAATGCATTTTTATTTTTTAAGAATTCAGAGCATAAAATTTGATCTCATTAGGGTACGTCCATTTGGGATCTCCCACCCAAAGCCAGGGAGATTCATCAGGAGCTCCCCATCCACTTGGTCAGGTCATGTATGGCAACCCCTACCGTCCTGACTTCACAAGGCTATCAAAAGTGCCAGCTATTCAGACACAGCTTCTGGAAGTAGCAGAAGCTCCCCTCCAGAAGGAAAGCAGTCTCATATGACTAACCAGATAATGCTTCACCATTCTGTTGGCTCTGGGCTGACTGCAGCAAAATTTTATAATGTTTCGGCCAGATTTCCAAGTTCCCCTTAGCTAAGGAGGGTTGGTTTGGATTACCTCGTGCTCCATTACTATCAGACTATCTTTCATGGATACTGTGACCCAACTTCTAAATCACCTCAGTCACCGCATGTGGCTTGAGGTGAAACCAGATTACTAGTGCCCCCGGTGCTTAGCAAATGTATGTTCTCTCTGGAAAACATGAACTGTTACGGACTGAATGTATCCTCCAAATTTCACATATTGAGCCCTAACCCCCAGTGTGATGGTATGAATAGGTAGAGCCTTTGGGAAGTAATTAGGTTTAGAGGAGGTCATGATGGTGGAGCCCCATGATGAGATTAGTGCCCTTATAAGAAGAGACATGAGAGAGATCTTTCTCTCCAACATGTGGAGACACAGCAAAGAGACCACTGTTTATAAGCCAGGAAGAAATCCCTCACCAGGAATGTAATCAGCACCTTTATCTTGGACTTTCCAGCCTTTTCATACTTTTCAGAACTGAGAAATCAGTGTCTCTTGTTTAAGCCACCCAGTCTATGGTATTTTGTTATAACAGCCCAAGCTGACTTAAGACAGGAGCATAACCCAAGGCCTCAAATTATTTCTGTTACAATCAAATATCCAGATATATGAGAAGACCACATAATATAAATTACATGAATTAAAACCAGAGGGGAAAAAAAAAAAAAGAAACCCACAGTATCTCCAGATGTCTCACAGAATTTTTTTTTTTTTTTTTTGCGGTATGCGGGCCTCTCACTGCTGTGGCCTCCCCTGTTGCGGAACACAGGCTCCAGACGCGCAGGCTCAGCGGCCATGGCCCACGGGCCCAGCCGCCCCGCGGCATATGGGATCCTCCCAGACCGGGGCACGAACCCGTATCCCCTGCATCGGCAGGCGGACTCTCAACCACTTGCGCCACCAGGGAGGCCCTGTCTCACAGAATTTGAAACACCTATGCTTTCTGTGTTACAAAAAAAAAAGCGTGTGCCCAAGAATTTCAGAGAATTAGAAACAATAAAAGGGACCAAATGGGAACTCTAGAACTGAAAAATATAACAAAAATTCAGAATAATTCAGTGGATGGGCTCAAGAAGAGGTGAAAAGTCAAAGTTATAGAAAATCAAATTACAGAAAATTTAAACAACACAATTAGAAAACTTGCAATTCTATAACTTGAGTAAGGTGAAAAGTCAGAGCAAAACCAGAATCAAAAAGATAGGGCTTCCCTGGTGGTGCAGTGGTTAAGAATCCACCTGCCAATGCAGGGGACACGGGTTCGAGCCCAGGTCTGGGAAGATCCCACATGCCGCAGAGCAACTAAGCCCATGCACCACAACTACTGAGCCTGCGCTATAGAGCCCGTGACCCACAACTACTGAGTCTGTGAGCCACAATTACTGAGCCCGCGTGCCACAACTACTGAAGCCTGCGCGCCTAGAGCCCGTGGTCCGCAACAAGAGAAGCCACCACTCGCCGCAACTAGAGAAAGCCCACGTGCAGCAACAAAGACCCACTGCAGCCAAAAATAAATAAATTTTTAAAAGATAGCAAATAGAGTGTTAAGAGACATGAAGGATACAGTGAGGATATCAAAAGCGTAAAAGAGTGGGATAGTTAAATAAATATTGGCTGAGAACTTTTCCAAAACTCATGAAAGATATCAAACCATAAATTCAAGAAGCCCCAACAAATCACAAATGGGATAAATAAAACACAATCCACACCTAGACACATCACAGTAAAACTGTTGAAAACCAAAGAAAAGGAAAAATTGTAAAGCTACTGAAGGGTGAGGCATGGGTGGGAGAGGGATTACCATCAAAGGAGCAACAATTAAACTGACAGCTAACTTCTCAGCAGGAAGAGCCTTTGAAGTGATGAAAGAAAATGACTGCCAATGTAGAATTTTCTAATTGGGGAAAATATCCTGCAAAGATGCAGAAGAAATAAAGACATTTTTACACAAACATCTGGAAGAATTCATCAGCACACATACCCTAAAGGAAAATTAAAAGTATTCTAAAGGCAGAAGGAAAATGATCCCAAATGTAAGGATAGAGCTTCAGGAAAGATTGAAGACCAATGAAAATGAGAAATGTACAGGTCAACATAAATACTAACTACATAAAAATAATTATGTCTTGTGAAGTTTAAATATATATTGAAATGTGTTCAAGTAAAGGTATATAGGTGGGGAGGGCTTTAATAGGGTTTAAGTGTTCTAAGCCCCTTGCATCATCCAAGAAGGGAGTTTTTAAAAATCCAATTTAATGTTAGACTTTGATAAGTCTAGGATGTGTATTGTAATAAATATTAGTTAAAAGGTGTATAACTTTCAAGCCAATGAGGGAATATGGAATAATTCAATGAACAGGTTTAAGAGCTGCAAAAGGAGGGAAGAAAAAAAGAACAGGTGGTACAAATAGAAAGCAGGTTGTAAGAAATACATGATAAATCCATTATTACATTAAATGTAAATGGGCTAACTAACACTCAAGTGTTGACAAAGATTGTCAGGCTTGATTTAAAAAGAACTACCATAGTAGTTATAAGATCTAGGGATGTGATGTACAACATGATAAATATAATTTAATACTGCTGTAAGTTATATATGAACATTGTTAAAAGAATACATCCTAAGAGTTCTCATCACAAGGGAAAACTTTTTTTTCTATTTCTTTAATTTTGTATCTATATGAGATGATGGGTGATCACTAAACTTACTGTGGTAATCATTTCATGATATATGTAAGTCAAAGAATTCTGTACACTTCAAACTTGTACAGTGCTGTATCTCAATAAAACTTAGAAGAAAAGAATTTAACAGTAAAAAATGAAAATAAAAACAACTATATGCTGTTTACAAGAGACACTTTTAAAACATATGAATTTTGAGGACTTCCCTGGTGACACAGTGTTTAAGAGTCTGCCTGCCAGTGCAGGGGACACTGGTTTGAGCCCTGGTCCGGGGAGATCCCACATGCTGCGGAGCAACTCAGCCTGTGCGCCCAACTACTGAGCCTGCGCTCTAGAGCCCACAAGCCACAACTACTGAGCCCACGTGCCACAACTACTGAAGCCCACACGCCTAGATCCCGTGCCCCACAACAAGAGAAGCCACCACAATGAGAAGCCCGCGCACCACAACAAAGAGTAGCCCCTGCTCGCTGCAACTAGAGAAAGCCTGCATGTAGCAATGAAGACCCAATGCAGCCAAAAATAAATAATAAAATAAAAATGTTTTTAAATGAAATCTATAAAAAATTTAATTAAAAAATACGAATTTTGAAAGAAAAGGTTGGAGAAATATACACCCAGCAAACAGCAACTATAGGAAACTGGTGTAGATATATTAATATTACAGCAAACTTTAAGGCAAAAACTTTATTAGAAATAAAAACAGTCAATTCAATTACCAGAAAGAGGTAGTAATTCTAAATTTTATGCACTTAGTGATACAATCGCAAAATTAAAAGTTGATAGAACTAGGAAATTTTGGCAAATATGCAATCATAGTGAGATTTTAACACATCTATTTCAGTAATAGTAAAAACAAGCATACAAAAATCAAGTTATAGAAAATTTAAACAATGCAGTTAGAAAACTTGGCCAAAGAGATACATGCAACAGCTTCCTTTTCAAACACAAATGGCACATGTGCCAAAATTTGTATGCTGAGCTATAAAACAAGTCTCAACAAACTTTAAGAGAGTTAATTCCAATGAAATATGTTCTTTGCCCACAATGCAGTTAAGGTGGAAATCAATTATAAAAACATAATGTAATAATCCTCATATATTTGGAAGTTAAATAGATTTCTAAATAACCCATCTGTCAAAGAAGAAATCATAAAGATAATTTGAATTATTTCAAACTGAATAATGAAAATACTACATATTGAAACTTAGGGAGAAGAAAAATTGTGAGTTGCAACTGAAACTGTGCTTATAAATTTATACCTTTAACTGCATATGTTCGAATAGAAGAAAGGCTGAAAATCAATTATCTGAGCAACCACCTAGAAATTAAATTTAAAAAAACAAACCCATAAATAAAAGCCAAAATATAGAACACAAATATACGATAAAGGGGATCAAGAAAGTGAAAAGTTGGTTCTTTAAAAGGATTGACAACCCTGTAACAAGACTGATCAAGAAGGAAGGAGAACGGGTGGGAGAGTGGGAGCGGGACAGAGGAAGAGCCGGTATCAGAAGTGAAAATGGGCGAACTCACTCAGATGAGGCAGGCGTTAAAAATATGTAAGAGGGTGTTATAGATACTAATAAATTCTAACTCTAGATGGAGTGATGTTTCAGGAGTGTATACATATGTCATAACTAATCAAATTGTGCACTTTACATATATGCAGTTTTGCATGTCAATTATGTCTCAATAAAGCTTTGGATTAAATGAACAAACTTCTGTTTTTTAAAAAATAGCTTTCTAAAACTGACATCAGAAGGTCTTGAAAATTGGAATCATCCTATATCTATTGCCTAAATTGAATACATAATTTAAAATCTCCTCACAAGGAAATCGACAGGCCCAGATGGCTTCACTAGTGAATTCAACCAAACATCTAAGAAAGAAATAATGCCAATCTTACACAAACCCTTCCAGAAAATAGAAAACCTCCAAATTGATTTTATGAGACCAGCATAAACTTAGATGTCAAAAATCGGACAGAAACAGTATAAGAAACTAAAATTGCAGGCCAGTCTTTCTCGTTATTGTAGATGTGAAAGGTCTAAACAGAACATTAGCAAATAGAAACTGGCAATATATAAAAGATTAAATTGGACTTATCATTCAAAAATCAATGAGTCATTCACATTACCAGAATAAAGAAAGAGGGCTTCCCTGGTGGCGCAGTGGTTGAGAGTCCGCCTGCCGATGCAGTGGACACCGGTTCGTGCCCCGGTCCGGGAAGATCCCACATGCCGCGGAGTGGCTGGGCCTGTGAGCCATGGCCGCTGAGCCTGTGCGTCCAGAGCCTGTGCTCCGCAACGGGAGAGGCCACAACAGTGAGAGGCCCGCATACCGCAAAAAAAAAAAAAAAAAAAGTAAATGATAATAGGTGTGTCCAAAATTTTTTGATAAAATTAAAAAAATCATTGGGTGATGTGTTTAAGCAAACTAGAAAAATAAGGAAATGTCCATTTGATAAAGATAGCTACAAAAAACCTACAGCAAACATATCATACTTAAAATATCAAAAACTATCCTCCTAAGATTGGGAGCAAGAAAATGATGTCCATTAACACCTCTATTCAAAATGGTACTAGGTAATGATATACATGCCAAAGTACTAGGGGGAAGTATACTGATGTCTGCAGCTACTTTGAAGTGCATCACAAAAAGGGGAAAAGAATGGATTGATGGATGAATAGAAGGATGGAGAGATGTGTGATAAAACTAGTTTGGTAAGCTTCGTAAAATCTAGAATGGTAGAATCTAGATGGTGGGTATACAGGTGTCCACTGTACAATTCTTTCAATTTCACTGTGTGTTGGGGGGAAATAGTACCTGAGGTCTTAGCTAGTGTTTTTTCAAAAAAGAAAAAAGGTAAGATTGGATTAGACGGAAAGAAAAACTGTCATCCTGTGCAGATGACATGATTACTTCAGATAATCTAAAAGAATCTACCAATAAACTAGCAGAATGAGCAAGGTCTGGATGCCAGGTCATATACAAAAATCACTTGTATTTCTATATGCCAGCAACAATTAGAAAATGAAAATTTTTAAGTGCACCATTTACAGTAGCATTTGAAAAATCCATTAAGTTCCCAGAGATCAATCTAAAAAATAAAAACAAAAAGTGAAATTAAAGCCCTAAATAAGTAGAAGCATATTAGATTCATGGGCTGGAAGGCTCAACATTGCTATTGCAGCTGCAAAGGGAGTAAAGGAGGGTTCCACCTGCCGGTCTCTACCTTCCCTTATCCAACATCCGCATACAGTCTCGTTTCCCCACAAAGAGCACCACACACGCTCCTCAAAGAAAATAAGCCCAAAGTCACCCTGTCCCTGCCCCAAGCTCCGTGCCTGGCCGTAGCCCTCCTTCCTAAGCACGAGAGGAAGCAGCTTGGCCTAGTACTTTCCCACTGCGTAACAGGGGACGCTGGATTTTCAGCCACAATGGGTGGATTCTTAACCATCTACCACCCAACCACCTCCTCAAGCTCAATGGCACATTTTAGGTGATGTTATTTGCAGCAATCATGTAGTCTACGTGAGCTAATCTAGGCAGAAAAAGATTTATTTCTGGATACTAGGCAGCTACCAAATTCTGGGCTGGGCTGGGGAACTAAGCTTACATGCTACACAGCCAGGAGAAATGGCCAGTTGCTCCCCAGGACTGAGAGGCAGCTTGGCTGCGGCCTCACCCAGCACTCAGCACCCATCCACACAGCTAAGAGACCAGCCACTAAACTCTGCCCACAGCTGCCCAAGAGGAACCAAGCCCAAATGCCCATGCACCTGCCACCACCCGATGCTCACTCTCACTTTCCAAGTCTCAGCCGGAGCACTTTGGGAAAGCTGGGTGCATGCAGAACCCCAGCTGCAGGGGAGCCTAGAAAGTGAAGCATTTTTGCTCTCCAGCCTGTGTCAGGAAAGCCCAGTCCACAGGGGTGGGAGTGTGTTACGTGAGCCACACTGTGGCATCTGTCACTTTACCTCACGCTGTTGTTTGAGTCTTAAGTGAGACAATACTTAAAGCATGGAGAATGTAAATTCTCTAAGTCAGGGGTTTATGTCTGATTTCTGTGTGTCTGTACCCCACCCGTAACAGTACCGGACCTCAAGGAATATTTGTTGAATATGCCAGCATTTAGCACAGTTTCTAGAACATGATAGGCACTCAGTAAATAAGAGCTAGGGGACTTCCCTGGTGGCGCAGTGGTTGAGAGTCCACCTGCCAGTGCTAGGGGACATAGGTTCGATCCCTGGTTGGGGAATATCCCACATGCTGCGGAGCAACTAAGCCCGTGCGCCACAACTGCTGAGCCTGCACTCTAGAGCCCGTGAGCCACAACTACTGAAGCCCACGTGCCACAACTACTGAAGCCCGCACGCCTAGAGCCCATGCTCTGCAACAAGAGAAGCCACCACAATGAGAAGCCCGTGCACCGCAAGGAAGAGTAGTCCCCGCTGGCGGCAACTAGAGAAAGCCTGCATGAAGCAACGAAGACCCAACTCGGCCAAAAATTAATTAATTTTTTTTTAAGTCAAGGAAACAGAACAAATGCTAAAAACTATAGTTTAGGGGGGAAAAATAATAGCCAGTATAGTTTCACATAATAGGAAGTCCCAGAGAGGGCTAATGCAGCACCCAATGCCATCTTAAGGACCCAAACTCTGCCCATCTGTAGCTTTGACCCCCTCTGACTGGCTCAGCTCATAGTCACAGAGGGCTGCAGCAGTTCCTGATGTTGCATCACGGCATGATCTCATCTAGGGCACAGCTTGGGAGTGGGGTTCCTCTCCCAGAGGTCCCCTCACATTTCCATGCCCAGGACTGCTTCCCACATCCATTCCTAAAGCATCGTTGGCAAGGAGAGAGTTCCACCATCACGACAAATGAATCAGGATCTGGAACCTGGATGGATCAGCTGTATGAAGGGGAGAGAATACCAGAATGTAAATCAGGCTCTTTTAGGAAGAAGGAAGAGGAAGGCAAGGGTGGACAGTCACCCAACAGTGTAGACTATGATCAAGGGCAGAGGGGAAAGGCAGAGAACCCCCCTCCAGAAGTCTCCTGTGTCCCAGCTCTTTTTTTTTTTTTTTTTTTTTTTTGCGGTATGCGGGCCTCTCACTGTTGTGGCCTCCCCCGTTGCGGAGCACAGGCTCCGGACGCGCAGGCTCAGCGGCCATGGCTCACGGGCCCAGCCGCTCCGCGGCATATGGGATCCTCCCAGACCGGGGCACGAACCCGTATCCCCTGCATCGGCAGGCGGACTCTCAACCACTTGCGCCACCAGGGAGGCCCGTGTGTCCCAGCTCTTGGATCCTACAGTTGGATGAGGCCGCCCGAGAGCCAGGGGACAGTTCCCAGGGCAAGGGATTGTGGAAGGCCAGGAGGTGTGCTGGGTGGATGAACACATAGCCACTTCCTCACCAGGGCTCCCGCACACAGGCTACGCGGACGAATGGCGGTTCCTCCATCCCCCAGAGTCGGCTTAATAGGAAACAGGGTTTGGTGGGGAACAAACAATTTATGACAACCGAGCCCTCAAACTGGAAACATCTGTCCTTGCCACAGCACAACCCCTCCAGCCCAGCCCAGCCTGGCTCCTGAGGGGGCCCAACCCGGCCAGGCTGGGGAACTCAAGAACCTTCTGAGGATTCACGTAGAGGAGGCCCCAGCCTGGGAGGGGTCTCCAGTCTCCCAGCCTCATCATGCAGACCTCGGCACTGCCCACACCCCAAGCCATGGGGGGATTCAGAGCCAGTGGCCCCAAAGGAGCCCTGGCTTTACTTTATTAACTCCCTGGGGGCCAGGGCTGGGCAGGGAGATGTTGTAGCTTCAATCCCACTGCCTCTGCCCACACCCTCTCCCTGGACCCCCCTCCTCTCCTGTCTCCCTGTCTCCCTTTAAGGCCAGGCTCAAAGTTGTCTTTGCCAGGCAGCCCCGCCCAGTGGCTAGACGACACCCATCCCCCATGCCCACGGAGTCCCGGTCGGGGCCCCTTACTATGAAGCTCTTCCGGGCAGCACTGTAGGAGCACCCCGTCGCCCTGCTGACATCTGTAAGGCCCCCAGTGAGCATCTGGGGGCAGGAGCAGTGACTAAACACACCTGGGACCAAGGGGACGTGGCAGGAGCCTGGGGCCCACGGGCTCCAAAAGGCGAAGTTGACTGCAACACACACAGCCCCACCTCAGGGCCACTATTTCTGGGGCAGAGACCAGGGCGGTCCCCCGGCTCCACTTGAAAACGCCTGGCTTCAGAGCAGCTGGCCTGGCTACCTGGTGGGCATCTGTGCAGCCTGTTTGCCCAGTCTGTAACAAGGATGACAAGCCTGCCGAGGGTAGGGCTGCAGGAACGCTAGGGGTGAGAGGCCTGGGCAGTGGGAGCTCAACGGGTGGTCCCGGGCAGGCTGCCAGCCATGTTGGTTGGGAACTGAATTCACCTGGATGACAGCCCCATAGGAGGAGTTTCCCCAAGTGTGTGTTGAAGAGATGGGGTGGGGAGGGAGGAGAACCTAAGCCCCAGAAAGCTCTGCCCAGAGCCTGGCACAGTGGGCCTTGGGGGGACCGTGGGTAGGGGTGGAGGGAGCAGAAGCAGCTCTGAACGTGGCCAGGGCAGAGCATATGTCCTGGCTGCCTCTGCGGAGGCCTCACCCCACTGGCCCCGTTTGAATCCAGCCTCCTCCAGGAAGTCACCCTGGACTAGACCAACTTGTATCCCTCCCTTCCTGGGCTCCCATAGCTCCACCGCGGCCCTGCCACCCCAGGCGGTGTGCCGGGGGGCCGTGCCCCTGCCAGGTGGCAGCTTCCTCCGAGCCTCGGTGAGCCAACCTCCCCTCTGGGCCACCATAGCCCCCGGTCCCTCCTCAGCGCAGACCTCCTGAGGTTGTCCCCGTTCTACAGAGGGGAGACTGAGGGACAGGGAATGCGCAGAGCCCTTGTTCCTGACTCCGCCTCCCTGTCCGCTCCCGGCTCCTCTTCTGCCCCGTGGATTGTGGGGAGAACTGGCCTCAGACGAGGAGCAGCACGCTGGGGAAGGGCTGAAGGCAGGGGGCTGTGGAGTGAGGGACGCTGGGTGACTGCGGCTGGAGAAGGCTGAAGGGCCTGCCGTCTACTGGGAAAGCGTTTGTCTGCCAAGGCCGGCCAACCAGCAGGGCTCCGAGTGTGTGCGGCAGGGACACCCTTGGAAGGAGAGTCCTGTGCGGGGACGTTTCACCCAGCCCCTGGCTGCACTGGCCCCCAGCCCTCCCAGGACTGGGCCTCAGTAACCCCTGCACCCTGCCAGCCTGAGGCCCGCGCAACCGCCCACGCAGGGTGGCACTAGCACTGGTAGAACAGGGGGTGTCCAGGCGGTGAAAACACCCCCTAGACCAGCTCACCCTCAGTCCAGACGGGAGAGCAGGGGCCCAGGCCCAGTCGCGCCCCTCAGTCCAGAGACCAGGAAACCAGACGCCAGCTGGGACGGCCGTTCCAAAATGCACACACCTTCAAAGCAGGGCTATTTTCCATGTCCTCTGGGCAATTTTAAAACAAGTTTGTAAAACTGGAATCTTAATAGATGACAGACTGACCTGTGTGTAAGCATGTGGGCACGTGTGGGGGGGGGTCTTGCACACGCGTGTCTGGGCACCTTTGGAAGCTACTGTGGCCACAGCATCTTGGGAGATGGGTGGGCTGGGGGTATTTTCTAAAGAATGTCCAGGTTCACTTCCACGTTCACCGTGTGTTTCGAAGGAGCTGAGCCTTCAGGAACTGGGGAGAGCAGGGTGGCGCTTCAGAGCCAGCAGAGGGGGCTATGGGCAGCCCTGGAGGCCTCCCGTGGAGGGTCTGGGTGTGAAGTCGGCCTGATCCGAAGCCACTGCCTGCCCCCCAACACTCATACGCCCCTTCTCCTGTCTCGATTTGGAACCCAGATGTCTTAGTCTGCTCGGGCTGCTTAATAAGTATCCCAGACTGGGGGGTTTAAACCACAGACATTTATTTCTCCCAGTTCTGGAAGCTAGAAGAACAGGATCAAGGTGTCGGCCGGGTTGATTTCTCCTGAGGCCTCTCCCCTTGGGTTGGAGATGGCAGCCTTCTCGCTGTGTCCTCCCACGGTCTTCCCTCTGTGTCTATGTCCTAATCTCTTCCTTTAAGGACACCAGTCTTATTGGATGAGGGCCCACACTAATGACCTCATTTTACCTTAAGCACCTCTTTTAAAGATCCTATCTCGGGGCTTCCCTGGTGGCGCAGTGGTTGAGAGTCCGCCTGCCAATGCAGGGAACATGGGTTCATGCCCCAGTCCGGGAAGATCCCACATGCCGCGGAGCGGCTGGGCCCGTGAGCCATGGCCGCGGAGCCTGCGCGTCCGGAGGCTGTGCTCCGCAACGGGAGAGGCCACAGCAGTGAGAGGTCCGCATACCGCAAAAAAAAAAAAAAAAAAAAAAAAAAGTCTGCATGGGAGACACCATGAGGAAGGGCCCGGCCAACACGAAAGCAAGAGGCAGGTCCTGAGAACGGAAAGTGGCTCCACTCCACCGACGCCCGGGCTGAAAGGAGGGTGGAGGCCCCAGGCCTGGTCCCTGGGGTCTCAGTTAGGGGATGGTAATTCTGACTTTGGGGAACATGGAACAGGCTTAGAAAAGGGGTTTCAGAAGAAAGGCAATTCAGCTCTTCCATTTTAAACCCACTCCCCCAGTTACCGGAGCCCCAGGCCACAGTCACCGTTATTTTGCTGCAGCCATCTTTAAACAGGGCAAAAAGAAATGCGCACACATCAGGACATTGATGTGAAATCACTCAACAAAGTGTGCGTTTGTGTGTGTGTGTGTGTGTGTGTGTGTGAGAGAGAGAGAGAGAGAGAGAGAGAGAGGAGCCGTCACACATTGGCCAGCCATCATATCAACGTCAACGTCTGTGTGTGGGGTGCTTCCTAGAGTTCAGCAGTGCACAACCTATGCAGCCGTACCTTGCTGCCCTGAGTGTAACCTCCTGTATGCTAAAGGAAGCCCTTGAGGCCCAGGCCTGGCCCCCAGCCCGCTAGCCCTGCCTGCAAGAAGCTGCTCCCTAAGTTCCCCACCCTGCAGGCTGAGCCAGGTAGGAGCTTCCAGCTTCCAACTCCCCACCCCTGCAGATCACCCAAACTCCCCTCTGGGCCCCATCACTTCCCCTCATTGCCTTCTGGTGAGGCTGGTCCCTTGGCTAAGCGGGGAAGGCAGTGCCCTCTGGTCCTGGCCACGCACCTCTATAGACACAGCAGAGGTGGCCGGGTGGCAGGGCGGCGTTCCCTTGGCTCTGAGACTTTGGCAGGGCCCTGCCCCTCTTACCTGAGTCATGGAATTCTCCAGAGGTGGGCAGGGCTGCTGCCGGGAGCCAGGAGAGGTGAGGTCATGGGTCGTGTCCTGCAGGGTCCCGCCCCTCCCCGGGGCAGGGCAGCTGAGCTCCGGTTTCTGGGAGCTCATTCACCCGACCTGGAGATTCAGACAGGTAGGAGGCTCCCTGTTCGTGCTGCATCTCCTTCTGGGCTTCAAGCCCCCTTCACCTCTCCAGACCTTCCCACCTGACAGAGAAGCCAGGGGCCTGGAGACCCCCGTGAGAGGCTGGGAGAGAATAGCAAGGCAAGAGGGACTGCGTGCACCAAGACAGGGTGGGGAAAGACTAAGGCTGTCCCCCGGGGGAGTGGGGTGTTGTAGGGAAACGCCGGGGTCAGGGTGGAAGGATGGCTGGTGTGGGCAGCACCGGACACCGGGGTAGGTGACATCAGCCCTCAAGGGTTCTGAGCCGGGCGTGGCTTGGCAAAGTTCAGGGTTGCCCAAGGGCAACCCAAGGGCCCTTTTGGAGGCAGTGCCGAAGGGTTGGAGGCATCCTTGTGAAGGCAGTTAGACCCACGCGCTGATGGCCACAGGGGCGCCGATGGAAAATGGAGGGTGGATGGCAGTGCAGGACCCCCAGCTCCTTGGCACCGTGCACCTCGTATCACATCATCCATCCCCCCACCTGCCTGAAACAGGCCACAGCTCACGGGGGAAGCTGAGGCTCCAAGATGTAGCCCTGCGTCCAGGGTCGTAGGGGGCCTCAGGGGCTTGACCAAGCCCCCCCTCCCCAGAGCAATTCTCCCCTTGCCCGCCATGCTCCCCCTTCTCTGGGAGGTGGTGAGATTCGGCCTCAGGTGACTGGACCAGGAAGGTGAGCACCGGGCTGCTTATGGGGCGAGCAAAGATGAAGAGACTGCTTTCAGAGCTGTGAGTTTCTGGTGGGGATGACACATCCACCGACATGTGTAGAAACTACTGGAAACACAGGTCTGGAATGGAGAGAGGCCAGGACTGGGGCTTCTGATGCCACCTGCCCAGAAGCAGGAAGGATAACCCCAGACCAGCTGAGCCCTCAGGAATTTAGGGGGTTTGGAGAACAGAGCTGCCCAGGGTGAGGTGTCATCCTGGGGTACTGTGGGTCATCAGACTTCACACCAAACCATAGCAGGTCACCCCAGAGCCCTGGATTTGGAGCTGGGATGATCTACGACCGTGGACAAAGAGGAGGCACGGGGTTGGGGGGAGAGGGGCTTGCTTCCTCTTCCCCAAGGCACCCCAGCCCTAGGCCTGCACAGGACTCCTCCCTCCCCCAAGCTGCTCAGGGGGCTGAGGAGGGGCTGGGGGTGAGGACTCAGTGCCCGAGCTGCCGGGTGGGCTCCCTAGGTGGTGAAATCTGCTGGGTTCTGGCCCGCCTCCTGTCTGCCAGGCCCCCTCACGGGTCGTGCTGGTCACTCTGGGGTGCAGCCTGGGAACCAGCTCTTTACCCTCAGCACTTACAGCAAGTGGGGAGGTTGGCTAGGCCAAAGGGGCGGCTTGGTTTGGGGAGGATGCCGGGCAGCCGTCTTAACTCACTTCAGAGCTCACAGGCTCTGAACACACACACACACACACACACACACACACACACACACTCACATTCACACCCAGACCCATCACACATGCTTACACACTCTCACATGTGCTCACACACACATGCACACCTGCAGCCAAGACATGGGCTTATGTCCTGGGACCAGGGGGCAACCCAGGAGGGCAGGTGGGGGTGACCCTGGCTGGTCACACTTCACAGCCGTGGGCTGCGGCCCTGAGAGGGCAGGCTCGTCCAAGGCCACCCAGCCTGTCAGGCTCGGCCAGGGCTAGGTGGCAGACACCCCCAGCGTCTGCCCAGGACTCCCAGCACACTTCCCCTGCTGGCCCCTGGGGCCCCTGCTCCCCTCTGGGCCAGGCTGGGCCCTTTGCAGGTACACGCCTGATGCCAGGGGCCAGGGGCCCCTTCCCGAGGACCCCAACCCAGGGCTGGCTTCCCCAACTCTCGCCCTGAGCATCAGATCCTGGGCAGACAGGGTCTCCCTCCCACTCGCCCCCCTACACACATGGCCTGAGCTGTGCTCCACCCCTGTGACCTGAGCAGTGAGGAGGAGATGGAACAGACAGTGAGGCCACAACAGGAATGTCAGCTCCCTCTGCAGAAGACCCCAGACTGAAAGCTCACCCCCAGACCACAGCCCGTCAGCTACCCCTCTGCAGGGACCGGAGAAGTGTGGGGAGGGCGCTGGTGGAGCCCAGGAACACAGCGAGCATGGTGGTGGGGGAGCAGGTCCTGCTCTGTCATTTACCTGTCTGTGACCTCTGTGACCTTGGGTAAGGAGGTCTCACTCTCTCATCGTGACATGGGTTTAATGAAAGTGCGCACCTCCAAAGGCTGCTGTGGAGGTTAGAGGTGATGACGCGTAGAGAGGGCGGTGGAGGCTCAGCAGACAACACCATTTTTCCAAGGCCCAGGAGATGGTGGCCAGCCCAGAAGCCCCCAGAGCCCTGTCTCCTGGCTGTGCAAGCTGAGCTCAGGTAGGAAGAGCCAAGTCAGGGCAGCAGGGAGGGGGAAACCTCGTTGCCAGAGCCAGTCCAGCCAGCAGGTACCTGGGCCCCAGCTGTGGATGTGTGCAGGGTTTGAGGGGCGGGGCCTGCCCGGGATGCCCAGAGGCCCAGAGAGAGGCCAACAGAACACTGCCAAGGAGACACAGACGATTCCCAGGCACTACCATCCCGCAACTGCAAAGCCACCCAGAGCTGGGTGGACGGTGGCCCTAGAAATAAAGGGGGAATGTCTGTGTCTGTCACCCTCACCCTGAACAGGGCCACTGGCAGGGGGCGGCAGGCAGCAGCACTGGCCAAAGGCCTCTTGCCCCATCGAGGCCTGCTGAGAGGGCACCAGGAGTCTAGGGGTGCAAAAGGCCCACCCCTCCTTCAAAGCCCCAGGCCCAGGCCCCTTCGGGGTTCTGTTCAGCGGCTGCCACGGGCCCTGTGCACAGCCGCTTGCCCCCGTCCCCTCTCTTGGCCTTGCTGGTTCACCCCACCTCTCAGACTCCCCACGGGTGAGGGCAAAGCCTCTACCTCGGTTTCCCCAGTAGTGTCTGGCACGTAGCAGCGGCTTCACCCTGGGAGCGCTCCACAGAGGGTGGCTACCAGCACGTGCCTGACGATGGGGACAGGGGTGCAGGCAGGGGAGGGTGGAGACCAGGGTGGGCTCGCACCCAGATCCGCCCTAGGAATGGACAGGCCCTAACTAGGCTTTTTTGTTCAAATTGCCCTAATTCCCATGGGTCTGGCGAAAGGGGAGGGAGGCGGCTTCTATTTCCCGAAACCCTCTGGCCCTCAGGGAGGCATCTTCAGGTGAACCCTCTCCCTCCCGGGCCTCAGTTTTCCCTCCTGCGAGTTGGTACCTGCCTGGCACACCCGAGGCTGTTCCCGTGAGCAGCGCCGTCATTGCTGGGAAGCCACAAGGCCCTTCCAGGACAACGCGGGGTAAATACCTCCTCCATCTCATCATCTTCATCAGGGCCTGGGAGCCCAGGCGGCACAGAGGTGCGAGGGCGGGGCATGTGAGTCGTCCCAGAAGAATGGGGCCTCTCCCGGGCACTGGGGAAGTGGGGGAACTGGGTCCCAGCTCCAGAGAGGCCTTCCCCTAGCCCCTCCACCCCCGCCCCTGGCCAGCTCTCAGGCCTCTTGCCCCTCCACCCCTCTCACCCATCCTCCACCTCCCAAGCATACACATGCCTCTGTCTGTACACCCAGAGAGAGGAACACTTGTTGAGCACATAATGCTGCCCATGGGCGCTAGAGGGCCCGGGGTGGCCCTAAAGGACAGGAGGGGGCGCCCTGTTGCAGGGGAGTCCTGAGGAAGAGCTAGGAGACAGGGAGGGAGGGTAAGAAGGTAAGAAGCAGTGGGCCCTATAACTGGAGAGAAAGGTAGAGGTGGACTGAGGAAGAGAGTCGGCTGAGATATACCCCTGGGCCAGGGATGGGCCTGGAGTCCAAGTCTCCTCTGCGGGCAGAGTTGGCATGCGTGTACATGTGCGTCCCGTGGCCCTGGGTGCAAGATCAGCAAGTGAGGCGCCATCTCTTGTTCCCCACTGCTCCCTGTCTGGGAGGGGCAAGGCCCATCAGCACTTTCTGAGCTGGTGACCCATAGTCCCCAAATACACCCCAGATCTTCCCCTACCAGCCCCTCTTCCATCCTCTGGTCAAAGTCACCCCAGAGCAGGCCAGGCATCCAAGGGCAGTGAGCTGACTGTTATTATAATTAGTAAACAAGTTGGCAGGGTACAGCATCAATATGCAAAAACCATCTTATTTCTATACACTAGCAATGAGCAATTCAAAATGGAATTAAGGGGGGAAAATCCATTTACGATCGCAAACAAAAAAATAAAATACTTAGGAATAAATTTAACAGAAGAAATGCAGGTCTTATCTTCTGAAAATTATCAATACAAAACATTGCATGAAATTTTAAAAGATTGAAATAAATGGAAAGCATCCCACATTCATGGATTGGGAAGCTTAATAGACTTAATATTGTTAAGATGACAATATTCCCTGAAGTGATCTAGAGAGTCAGTGGAATCCCCATCTCTTAAGGCTCTGAAATGTCTACTTCTGTAAAATGGGAATTTTTTTATAATAAGGGGGTATCACCTTAGTCATTCCCTCAGAACCACACCAGATGGCTGCCCACCTTAGGGCAGTAAGTTAGTTGCAGAAGGAAAGCCCAGACTCTGGAGCCAGATAGGCCTGAAATAAATCCCAGTGCTGTGTGACCTTGGTCATGTTCCTTAACCTCTCTGAGCCTCTTTTTCACAAGATGGGGGTTGATACCTCCTATCTCACCGGGTGGTGAAAAACAAATGAAATCAATGTTTGCAAAGCACCTCACATATGGTCCAGCACACACCAGGATTAGTTTCCTACACGTTCCTTCTTTTCTCTCTCTATGCTCCTGGGTCAAATGGGTGCACCTGCCTTGGGGTAGGTCCAGGCCTAGGGAAGGCTTGGGGCCCAGGGGGATGTATACTTATGGATGTTGCCCAGTGGCGCAATATCCTATGGAATAGCTAGGACCCACTGGGGCCTCCCAGAGCCCTCAGGATCCTTGGTCATTGGTTGAAGGGTAGTAAGCACTCCACACACACAAACCCACACAGTGCTGAGCATGTGTAAACTCCTTTAATCCTTATAACAACCCTATGAGGTAGGTAGCATCTTTAATCACGGTTCTATAGAGGTGGTAGGTACAATCTTTAATCACAATTTTACAGATAAGAAAACTGAAGCATAGAGAAGTAACTTGCTCAAGGTAGCACAGGCAGACCGTGACTGACTTGGACTTGAATCCAGACTGGCTCTGGAGCCCTTGGCCACTTCTTTACACAGTCCCTCGAGGTCAAGAGGGTAAATGCAGCTGCCTTTAAAATGGCCACAGCTACCACAAACTGGGTAATAAGATCCCCAGGGTGATCCCCCAGGGGGACTTCCCTGGTGGTCCAGTGGGTAAGACTCCACGCTCCCAATGCAGGGGGCCCAGGTTCCATCCCTGGTTGGGGAACTAGATCCCGCATGCCGCAAGTAAGAGTCCACGCGCCACAACAAAGATCCCGCATGCCTCAACTAAGACACGGCACAGCCAAAATAAATTAATTAATTAATCAAAAAAAAAAGACACCCCCCCCCCGAGGGTCTTGCCTATGCTAAAGCTCAGAAGACACAAAAGGTTCATAGAACGTTCTGGGCCCTCCAGGGCAGATTCTGAGGCCTCTGAGCATGCATTCCACAGGGCCCTCCCCTTTTCCCCAGGCGCGGCCAGACCAGCTCTGGGGCATAGGGCACCTGCCATTCCTATGGATCCCTCCTGTCTGTGTCTTATCAAAGTATGCCAGGGGTGGGTGGGACCCATATCCCCCCCGTACCCCATCTCCATGACTTTTACCACTTTGGGGGCTGTGTATGCCCCAAAGAAAAGCCGCCTTTGCTAAAACGCCCAAAGGCACCACAAGGGCTGGCAGTGGCACTAGGTGACTTCTGCGCACCTTGATTTGATTCCCTCCTTGATTTGTTCCCCTGCATCATCTCTTAGCAACTCTGTGACCTTGGGCGAAACCCCTTAACCTCTGTGAGCCTCGATTTGTTCATCTATAAAACAGAGCTATAATTGACTTTTCCTGGATGATTCAAGGATGACAGATAACATGCAGAAAGAGTTTGCATGAAGTAGTTGCCCAATAAATGACAGAGATTTATATTAGCCTTTTAGAATGTAGGAATGCAGGGTGAGAAAGAAATGCTGGAGGAGCAAGTCACTGGCCAGTGTGTGTCATGAAAGCTGAGGCATTTTAATTGGGCCGTGATGGAGAAGAAAGAGATTCCCATGCAAAGAGAAGGGAAAAGCAATACCAGGGCTTCCCTCGTGGCGCAGTGGTTGAGTGTCCGCCTGCCGATGCAGGTTCGTGCCCCAGTCTGGGGAGTTCCCACATGCCGCGGAGCGGCTGGGCCCGTGAGCCATGGCCGCCGAGCCTGCGCGTCCGGAGCCTGTGCTCCGCAACGGGAGAGGCCACGACAGTGAGAGGCCCGTGTATCGCCAAAAAAAAAAAGCAACACCGAGCCCTGGGAATAGGAGTAGCCGTGGCAGTGAGGCGGGAAGGTCCGAGAGTAAAAACCAACACTTGTGTCCTGCTTACTATCAATAAATGGCAGAAACTGGGCCAAACTCTTTCAGGGGACTAACACATCCAGTGCTCCCAATCGCTCACTTTATAGAGAAGATACTGAAGCTTACAGCGTTTAATAACCTGCCCGAGTTTGTGCAGCGGTGAGGGGCGGAGAAGGAACCCCACCTGTGGATGGCGAGCCTGGAGGCCAGGGCGGCCCTCTCCGCAGGCGAAGTGTGGGCAATGGCAGAGCCTGGGGAGGCGGGGAGGGGGATGCGGGAAGGGGGTCTGGAGCTGGCCCGGTCGACCCTCCCTGAAAACACACGGCCATTGACCTTGCCCAGCAGGCCTGACCGAGCAAATAAAGAGAGACGCAAAGAGGCAAAGCCAAACCACGGTGGGACGAATACAAAGGAAAGCAAGGAAGTGATGAGGTGAAGTCAGGATGGTGGGGCGAGGAGGACGCTGTGGCTGGGAGGGGCCCTGGGATGCCGGGTGGCTCCTGGGGTGTGGAACGTTCCCAGGATCTGTGTGGTGGTGGACATTTCCTTTATAACCCTTTATTCAGCTGTACATTTGTCTTAAATACACATTTATCTATGCTCGTTTCATGATAAGAAAGGTTTTTAAAAAGAGAGGGGGGAAACCCACAACAGTCAGATCAGGGGAAAGAAGCCCGACCTCAGAAAAGCATGAGACTTTTAGACCGTTAGCGAGTGTTGTGTGCAGCGTTCTGCCAAAACAGCTGAAGATCAGGATCACATGGATGCTTTTTCAGAACTGCTGGGGAAAGAGACTCAAGAAGGAAGAGAAACTCTGATCAGCTCTGGACAGACTCCAGGCCTGGGGGGCAGGGGGTCCCCCAAGTGGCTGGCACGTTCCACGCGGTTCACTTCCGGGATGGTTGTGATTTTTGTATGTAGTGTGTAGTACTTTTATAACAGGGAAAAAACCCAACGTTTAACAGCTAAAGGGCAGCTGTGGTCGTTACTACTGAGCGCAGTGGCCTGGGTGGTGGGAGCGTGGGTGCGTGGAGCCGTGTGCTCCAGAGGCCACCTCCGCGGACGCATTTTCCTGAGGCGCCCTCCAGAGGCCCCAGCCATAAGGCCAGCGTCTCCACTGGACTTGTGCTAGGGTCAGTCGGTCTGGCCACTGGAGCCCGAGCCTACTCTTTCCGGAAGAGCCCACGATCATATCTCCCCTCTCTGGGCTTTGGAGCCAACGCTTCCCTGCCCTCCCCTCTCCCAGTAGGATGGCGTCTGGGGTTGGAGGTCAGGGGGGGCAACTGTCTCCTGCTCGCCTTCCCTCCTGGGCCAGTGGCCGGCCGAGGAGTGAGTCTGCAGCCCTGGAGGAGGCTCCTGAGGGCAGGAGGGACTGTTCCAGGGGCAGCCAGAGGCCTCCATCCCAGGTTTCTGCCAGATAAAATACGTCTCCCAGGGTAACGCCTCCAGGCTAGGCTTTTGTGCCAACAAGGTCTCAGTCCCCATCATTTTACCCTGAAGTGTAGTATTTAGGGGATGCGGGGACACCCAGAAAACAGAAAGGAATCCTTTGGCTACTTAGAAACCGAAAGAGGGGGGGAAAGACCTCATTAACAAAGTTCAAAGACAAATGACACATCAGGAGAAAATCTATATTTGCATCAGACGTAAAATATAAAGGATTTGTGTCCTGAATCTATACACAAGCAAAAGGTAACCCAACGGGCAAAAGATGGAGAGAAGAAATTCCCCAAAGAAAATAAAATGGTCCAGTTTTCTTCTATCAGCTTGGAAAAAAAATTTAAAAATTAATACCATGCAGTGCTGGGAGGGATATGAGAACAGTTAGCAGGCACTGTCCATTTGTAAGTAAATCAGGCCGTCTTTGAGGGGAGTTAATTTAGCAACAGTGATCCAATGCTTAAATACACCTCACTTTCAACACAGCAGTTCCACGTGTGGAAAAATATTGCACAAAAGCACTGGTACAAGCTCACAAGGATGGTTTTGGAAAGATATTTATACAGCTTTGTCTGAATTAGCAAAAAATTAGAGACAACCTGAATGCCCATCAATTAACAGGTTGTTCCAGGAAAGTATAGACCCTCACACTCTGCACCTCAGGCATTACATTCGTTCCAAGGTATTTCCATGATATTGTGCTGTTGAGTGAAAAAGCAAATTATAGAGAAATATATAAAAGGTCAGCCCAAATTTGTGGAAACAAAACAAATCAAAGCTGAACAATAATACAGAATAAAAACACTATGAGTACGAGAGAGAGAGAGAGAGAGAGAGAGAGAAGGAAAGAGAAGGAGCTGTTAGCTCCAGGGAGTGGGATTGAAAGAAGAAAGTGCCTGGGGATGGGGTGGGTGGACATTCATTTCTTATTTCAATACTTTTGTGCTTTTTAATGATTTTTCAGCAAACACATATAATTTGATATTCTAAAAACTAATAAAGAAAACTTTTAAGTAAAAAGATATCTTGAGAGAGCCGGCAAAAGCAGTCAGCTGCAGGTGATTTTGTTGGTGGCAAAGGGTGGGAATTCAGGGTGAGGTGGCGGGTCACTGGCAGGAATGGGGCAACGCCTCAGTCTTTCCGTACCTTGGAGCCCCTTCTGGCCCCTTCTGCAGGACAGTGGCACAGCCGCCTTTCTCAACACTCCCACAGGTCCCGGGGTGTAGTCCTCCCTGGGAAAGCGGGCCGCTTGCCCTCCTCGGCAGGCCGCCTCCAGGTGGCACCTTTCTGAACCGCCCCAGTGCCGTCTGGATGAAGCCCTTGAGCGGTTCCCAGCTCTCCAGCCAGGCTCCCTGAAGCCCGCCATCTCCACCCTGCCTAAACCTCTTGCCAAGACCCACTGCTTGAGCAGGACTTGTCCTCGGCCTCTGGGCTCCCCTTCCCAGAACGGTTCCGCCCTCTCTGCCAGGTGAACCCCACTCACCTGGAAGGCGCCCCGATGCATCTGCCCTTGGCCCTACCTGCCCCTGACGGTTCCCCCAGCCCACCATTTTGTCATGGCCTTGCAAGGCTGGAACCATGCCTTTTCCCCTAGAAGGAATGAACAGAGAAGCACTTTTTTATACACATACCCGTTGTAACCAAAATGCGTCCCATTTCCCACCGCCTCCAAAGTCAACTCCTGGGCCTTTGGGATCCTGCGTGATGGGTCTTGCCTGGCACACCTCATCTTTTTCCTTTCTTCGTTCAATAACTATCTACTGCTCTGGGCAGGCAGTGGGAGGACTGGGAACCAGACAGACAGACTCCAGTCCACAAGGAGCCTGAATTCTGATGAGGGAGAAGCCAAGTAAGGGAAGGGGATACGCTTGCATGTTGCTAAGTGTTTATCTCTCCCTCCAGTCAGAACCGCCTCCCTGCCTCCCCGCCTGTCCCTCTGACTCTGCAAATCCTCTGCATCCTTCCAGTCCAGCTCTTCCTAATTATTTCAGCCCAGCCGATCTCTCTCCTCTTCCAAAGTTCTTCACTGCTTACTAAGTGGTGCTTTGTATTTTATCTTTCACTATTAAGTCACATTTGTCCTAAAGAGTGTCAAGCATCTATATGAAACCCTTACGGTGTGCCACATTCCAGGACACAGAGGAAGGCCCATCAGTTAAATGTCTTTTAATTATCACAACCCTACAAAGTTGTTATGGCCGTTTTATGTATGAGGAAATTGAGGTACAGAGAGGTCAAATGCCTGGCTCAAGGTCACACAGGGATGGAAACCTGGGTCTGCCAGAGCCCTAAGCCCCCTGATGATTCCACAAACCCCACTGCAGGAGTCAGGATGGGGGCCGGCAGCTACAATGACATCCATCCTGGGTTCCCAGGGTGGCCCTGATACCAAACCTTCTGTAAGCATGACGTCCATCCTCTGAGCCTTGTGACAGCTAAAGAGTGTGGTTTATGAAAGAGATGGGGTGTGGGTTTTGTGGGTGCCCCCCACTTTGCCAATCTCAAGAAGAAGAGAAAGAGGGTCTGTGGGCAGGAGACATGCCAGGTTGAGAAGAGCGAGGGGGAGGAAAGGGGCTGGACGGAAGAGGCTGGCCTCCGGGCTCTGCCTGCACTAACTATCCTCCAACGTGTTTTGACACGTTGCTCAGAGGAGGGTGTAATTATTTTCAGTAAGGGTTTCCTAACGTATCATTAATGGATCATTTCCCGCCCACTGCAGAAGGCGGTTGCTTAGAGACTGGGTGAAGGGGTACATTCTCTAAAGGACTGCATGAGAACCCAGGGAAAGCTGCCACACCAGCCCACTGGCTCCCCAGCCCCCTCCTTGTCACCAGCAGACTTGGAGGAGCCAGGCATTCCCTTCCTTGCGCTCTGATCCACAGATGGACGGGTCCCAGTCAGCCAGGTCCCGTGTTATCTTTTACTGTATGTTCCCCAGACAGAGTGGGTTTACCCATGCTGCAGCATTGCAAGGCTGTGTCATCTCCTGCTGGGGGGCTGCATCAGCCTTTGGGGGGCACGGGGGGAGGGTGTTTGGGAAAGCTGCCTGGTATCAGGGAAAGAGCAGAGGCTTCAAAATCAGAAAGACACCAAACACCAGCCCCTCTAGCTGGGCAACTTTTGGCAAACTGCTTAACCTCTCTGAGTCAAGTTCTTTTTTTCTTTTTTTTTAAGTCAACCTGTTTTGTCTGGGTTTTTTAATATATTTATTTATTTATTTATTTTTGGCTGCGGTGGGTTTTCGTTGCTGCGCGGGGGCTTTCCCTAGTTGCGGTGAGCAAGGGCTACTCTTCGTTGGGGTGCACGGGCCTCTCGTTGCGGTGGCTTCTCTTGCTGTGTAGCACGGGCTCTAGGCACGTGGGCTTCAGTAGTCGTGGCACGGGGGCTCAGTAGTTGTGGCTTGTGGGTTCTAGGGCGCAGGCTCAGTAGTTGTGGCGCACAGGCTTAGTTGCTCTGCGGCATGTGGGCTCTCCCCGGACCAGGGCTCGAACCCGTGTTCCCTGCATTGGCAGGCAGATTCTTAACCACTGCGCCACCAGGGAAGTCCTCTGAGTCAAGTTCTGGATCCATAAAATGAAGATTGTGCTACATACCTTGCAGAGATTTTGAGAGAATTAAAGCTGATGTTTGAAAAAAGATCAGAATAAAATATGTGCTCAGTAAATGGTAGTTTTTGCTCTTTGGGGTTATGTGGATTGTCTTTCATTCACTCATTCATTCAACAAACACACCCTGAGCTAGGCACCGTTATTGGTACTCAAGATGCCTCTGTGAACAAAAAGGCAAATCCCTGCCCAAGCAGAGTTGACATTCTAGTGGGAGAGGTTAGCCTTTAAGCAAGAAACATCATAAATAAGTAAATTATACAAAACATTAGGAGGTAATCAATACTATAATGAAAAATAGAGTTGAAGTTTTAAATATGGGGGGAAGGGAAGGCCCAGCTGAGAAAGTGACTTTGAACGGAGACTTGAAGGAAGTTGGGGAGCAGAGAAGGCAGCCAGGACACAGGCCCTGGGGCAGAGGTGTGTCTGCACTGTTTGGGGGTCCACAAGGAGGCCTGTTTGGCTGGAATGGAGTAACCGATCGGGGAGGGAGGTGGTAAGACCAGACGAAGTAGGTCGCTATTAGACCAGTAGTTCTCAAACTTGAGTGTGCATCCGAATCTGCTGGTGGGGCTTGTGAAACAGATTGCTGCTCCCACACCCCTGGAGGCTTGGATTCAATAGGTCGGGGGCAGGCCTGAGAATTTCTAACAAGTGTGGATGCAGCTGGTCTGGGGACCCTGCTTTGAGAATCACTGTAACAGATGACTGTCAGGTCTTTGAGTTTTACTCTGGTGAAGTGGGAAGCCATTGGAGGGTTTGGGGTTTTGAGCAGAGGCTTGCACTTTCAAAGGCTACTCTATCGACTGTGCTGAGATTAGACTGCAGGGGGACAAGGCGGACACAGGGACACCAGTGCGTAATGGACACTTTCAGATGAGATTACCACAGTAATGGAGGGGACGAGAAGTGGTTGGATTCTGACTATACTTTGAAAGCAGAGTCCGTGGGATTTTCTGACAGATTGGAGGTGAGATCTGAGAAAGGAGAACTCACGATGACAGCAAGGGGTTAGTGAGTCACAGAAGGACAGGGTTGCCATTGGCCAAGCTGGGGAACCCTCTCAGGGAGCAGTCTCGGGGGAGCTCAGGAGTTGAGGTTTATGCTGTTCTGTTGAGTTTGATAAGGTCGTTGGAGGTCCACATGGAGAGGTCAAAGAAGCTGTTGGATATTTGAGTCTGGAGTTTAGGGGAGATGGCTGGGCTGGAGGATGAACGGAGGAGTTGTCAGCAGACAGCTGAGATGGGCTGAGGCCACCAGATCTCCTTCCTGTAGCCGACAGAGAGCAGAGCCCAAGGATGGAGTTTTGAGCATCTGACTGTTTTGTTTTGTTTATTTTTGGCTGTGTTGTGTCTTCGTTGCTGTGCGCAGGCTTCCTCTAGCTGCAGCAAGCAGGGGCTACTCTTCACTGCGGTGCGCGGGCTTCTCATTGTCGTGGCTTCTCTTGTTGCGGAGCACAGGCTCTAGGTGCAGGCTCAGTAGTTGTGGCGCACAGGCTCACTTGCTCCGTGGCATGTGGGATCTTCCCAGACCAGGGCTCGAACCCATGTCCCCTGCATTGGCAGGCAGATTCTTATCCACTGCGCCACCAGGGAAGCCCAGATCCATATTTTTTAAAGCTCCCCAGGTGATTCCAGTGTGGGTCCAAGTTTGAGAACCACTACTCGAGAGAATGGACTGATGTGCGGTCCTTTGGGGTCAAGATCTGGGCCTGTCCTCAGTGGGAGCTCTGGCCCAGGGCCCAGGATGTCATCCCCAGCCCCACCAGTAGGCTCGAGAGCCCAGCTCTCAGCCACACCTGACATTGGTCAAGAACTGGCAAGCTGGCACGAAGGGTCCCATCTGGAATTCCAAGGCTGTCACACGTCCCCCATCACCCTGCCTGGGGGCCAGAGGTGTTACATCATGTTCAGGGCCCTGAGTCACTGCGAGGGTCCCTGGGGATGGCCACAGAGAGGAAAACACCCGGCGGGAGGGAGGAAGCTGGGAGCACAGACAGCCTCCCGCGTCGACACTCTCACAGTGGCCCCATCAACGGGACCAGGCTATTTTCGGGGAGTAAGATCAAATGCGGTATCAGTTCCCCCAGCTACTTTGGACTGAGTGCTTCAGGTTATTTCTGTGAGGCCGCAGACTGTTGACACCCCACGTCACTGAGCACTCTGGGTCTGAAATTAAATGTCCGTCTGCCTGGAAGAGCGAGTGTGAATTCCTATAGGATAGACAGTTGCCCAGCAACTGCAGTGTCAAGGCCAAAACACAGGCCAGGACAGGATGGGCACGGGAGACAGTCAGGTTTGCAACATGCAGACTCAAGCGCATGATGAGCTCAAGGGTCTCCGCTACTCTGGACCCTGATATTCGCCCAGGACAACAGTGGGCCTTGAACCACATGGAGTGGAGGTCCCCTGGAACTAAGGAGCTTGAGCCTCAGGGTGCCTCACAGCCGGGGCCCCTGCCTAATTTTGTTTAGTAAATCTGAATTATTTTTCTTAGGGAGATGCCTTCACAAATTATGGAAGCTTCAGGGTCCCCCGAAACCTGGAGCAACCTCTGAGCCCTTACCATAACAAAAGAAAAAAATTTACCTATACGTATCCAGGTAGAATTCATTTACAACAAACACCGCTGCAGTGAAAACTCCATTGAACAAAGCTTTGGTTAAATGCCCAGTTTATACGTGGCAACGAGCAGGGACCATAAAAACCGCCTAAGCTCGACCGATTTTTAAGATGGGGAAGCTGAGGGTCTGGGAGGTAGGGTGGTTGGCTCCCAGCCCCTCAGAGACCTGTCAGCAGAGCTACTGTCTGTCGGCGGGCACCCCTTCCCTGCTTCCCCCCAGCCCCTGGAGCTGCTCAGAAGGGGAATGGACCTGTGATTATTTTGAAGAACACATCTCAGAGGTGAAAGACACAGAGTGCAAAGTGGCATTTTTTATTACTCTTGTGATGTCATGACTTTGAGAAGCTTATCTGTGCACACATCACACCACTCCAACAACAAAGTCAGCTTCAAAACAGAAAGCCCTGAAGCAAACTGTTTGTTTCATGAGTTGCTTAGCAAGGAGAGGCATCTGCTCTCCAGATTCTAAAACTGTAGGTGTCGTGGGCAGTGGCGGCTCCCAGGTCTCCATGGCCCCAGCCAGACCACGGCAGCGTCTGGGGGCTGGGGTCGGGGGATGCCCAGGAGGAGGCCGCTGAAGCCGAGACAAGCTGGGGAGGCCGAGGAAGGCCCAAAGTCTCCGCTTCTCCAACACCGGCCCAACCCCAGTGGGCTCCACCTCCCCACCCTTGCTCACAAGCCCACTTCCCCCTCTCTTGCTGATCACCCGTCCTCCAGAAAACAAGACCCAGAAAGAATCTTGGAGCCCATCGAGCCCAGTGGCTTTTCAGATGAAATCTCAAGGCTCTGACATGCCGAGAGCCTGCGGGCCACGTGCTGCTGGCTTCACAGCCACCCTTTTGTTTTTCTGGACCACCAGTCTGTTTGCCTTAAAAATCACTGCCCTGGGGAGTTCCCCTGGTGGCCTAGTAGTTAGGATTCAGTGCGGTCACTGCCGTGGCCCGGGTTCAATCTCTGGTCAGGGAACTGAGATCCCGCAAGCCGCGTGACGCAGCCAAAATTTTTTTTAAAAGGCAAAAATCAACAAATGGGAAAAAAAATCAACAAATGAAAAAAAAAAAAAAAAATCACTGCCCTGGGTCCTGTTCCTCTGGGGATCTGCTAGACCAGTGGTTTTCAGAGTGTGGTTCTTGGACCATCAGCATCGCCTGGGAACTTTCTAGATAAGCAAATTCTCAGGGTCCACCCCAGGAACTCCGGGGTTGGCACCCAACATTCTGTGTTTTAACAAGTCCCCCAGGTGATTCTGATGCACCTAAAATCTGGGAACCCCTCTGCTAGGCTGTAAACTCCATGAAAGCAGTGATCCACTTGCTTTGTTTACTGACGCGTAAACAGAGCTCCTGGAAGATAGTGGATGCTCAATCAATGCTTGTTGAAATTATACTAATTCAAGCTGGAGTTTAACCGCTGGAAACAGTTTGGTGGCTCTCTCTATTAACATTTGCATTTTAGCTGACCTTTAGGGAAAGCGGGTGATAAAGGGGCTGTGCACGGCCCAGAGCTGGCTGGCGTGGCTGGCGGGCTGGGCAGAGTGTCCCAGGGGTGGCGGAGCCCACATGCGGAGTCCTGTCAGCTGTGTCTGAGGACAGCTAGCTATAGGAATGGGGGAGGTCCTGGCTTCTCACGCTGCCTTTATTTGTCTAATCTCTTTTATAGAAATGGTGCTCTTGGGAGTTCCTTGGTGGCCTAGTGGTTAGGATTCCGGGCTTTCACTGCTGTGGCCTGGGTTCAGTCTCTGGTCAGGGAACTGAGATTCCACAAGCCACGCAGCAGGATACAAAAAAAAAAAAGAAGAAAGAAATGGTCCTCTTGATTTCCTGGGAAGCAAGGCCATGGAAAAAGCAGGAAGTGAAAGCTGGATCATCACAAACTATAGACTAGCCTGGGGCTCGGGACACCTTGTCAACAATTTTTGGAACAAAGGAGCAATGGAGGATGTGTCACGTATTACTCGGCTGATGCGCAGTCCACACTGGGCAGGCATTGTGTCTGGCCAGGCTCTTTCAGTTCTGCTTGCTGGCTTTTGAGGTGAAGCTGCAGCGGATCCAGAAAGACAGGCCCACTGACCCTGGTCTGGGCCCAGGAGAAAGGACGTTTCCAAGAAGGGCCCTTGGTCGACAGCAGACATCTCTCGGGCTCCTGAGCTGTGCCTTGTAAGGCCACAAGCACGTGCTGTCCCCACCGACACCACGCCGGTCCCCACTCTGTGTGCCAGGTGATATGGGGATACTGCAGGGGCTCAAGGCACAGGCCCCATCCCCCTCAAAGGGGAAGTCTCACTGCAGAGGGAAAGGCAGCCCCACAAAGCTCTCTGCAAAGCACTTAGGGAAAGGCAGGCAGAGGAGACCTCTGAAGGCTGCCCCAATCCCGAGGGGTCAGCTCAAGGCTGCTGGAGGGGAGATACCAGGCAGGAGATAGGATGTCCCCCAAGAAGGCTGGTCTTGGAGGGCTTGTGGTGGGACAGTCCTGGAGGGCTCATGGGAAGCGAGGGGTGGCTCTGTGGTGGGTTAGGTTGGTCGGGTCACTTTTGGGGGGCATGACAATTGTCCCTGCTGCCTGCATGCTTTGAACTCACTGGGATTCACTGGAGAGGACACGGCACAATGTTCGCCCCGAGATCCCCCCAGCTGCCAACCATCTCTGAGCCCCAGCTCCTGGCCAAAGTTTGATGCATGACATCCAGCCCACTCTTCCCTCTGGGTTGCTGTAGCAGGAAGGTCATTGCGTGGCGGAGTGCGGTGGAAGGGGTGAGGGAGAGGAGAGGGAAGCGCCTTGGGAATCATTTCTACATAAACAACTTACTATTTTAGTTCCACTACTGGGCTAAAAGCCAATATCAATTAAATTTTTTTGAGGAGAAAATAGATGTATCAATCCCTGCTTCATCCCTTTGTTGGCATGTCTGCCCTTTGCTGTTTGTGAGGCTGTGTGTGGGTGTGAATGTCTGTGTCTGTACATGAGAAGTGTTTATAGCGTGTGCGCTGAGCACACACTGCGTACCCATACATATTCATGTCCAGATGATACGGGGGCCTTTCAAAAATTATAAAACTTCTTCTTCATTGATCCAACCTCAGAAATGACTGGGTTTAGCATTTTCATGGGATGAGGCGGTGAGGCATCTCACGTCCCCTCCACATGCCATCTCCCATGAGGACAGAAAAGGACATCATACTTTATTTTATGACCAGCGGGTCATTCGTCTATATCTGCTCTTTAAAGCCACTGAGGACATTTTGCCAATCACTAGGAGAAACTAAATAAACAGAGCCAAACAGTGTCAGCGCTCTGCGGCTGAGTAATTATGAGGAATTCCTCTTTAAATAGATGTTTAAGTAAATATAGAAAGATCACTTTACAGAAGGCAGCTCGGGAAGAGATGGCGGAGCGGGCTGATGTGAGACCCCTTTGAGGCCAAGGAGGGGATGGAGGTGAGGCTCTGGAGAAAGGAGAACCAGGAGCCTCGGCTCCTACCGTCCACTCCTCTCTGTCTGGGCACCATCGCCCTGTCTTCGTGTGGGCGCGTTTCAATCTCAGGTGCTTCATTCATAAAAATGGCTTCTGTTCTGGGCCTGGGACTGAAACCCGGCCCTGAAGATTCAGTCTCTGGCAACCAGCTCGCCGGGGTGTCTTCTCTCCCTCTCGGGCACGGTGCTAAGCCCTAGGGGAGGGATAGGGGTGTGGATACAGGTAGACCTTGGGAGATCAGTGGGACACCTGGAAAGAAGTCATTGGTCATGCTGCATAACTAATTAATAATGCTGTTTGATTGGGGCTAGGCCAGCAGAAAGGCCAGTGGGCGATGGACAAGTTAAAGGAAACAATCATCGCCCCGGCCTGTGGAGGCAGAGGGCTGAGGAGGCTGTTCCGACAGGAGGGAGAGGTGGAGAAGGCATTGCAGGCCGGGCGCACCGGGCGAGCAAAGGCGCGCAGGTAGAGGGCAGGACTAGAGCTGTGCCGCTGGGGCGGAAGGAGCTTGTTGGGAGCCGCAGGAATCACGCCAGAGAGGCGAGGGCAGGCTCCGAATCACTCAGTGCCGGACTGGATCGCTCCATCCTGACGTAGGACAGAGGGACTCTGGGCTCGAACACGCCCCTCCCTCCACCTAGGAAGCAACTTTAGGGCATCGCCGCTGGCAGCTACTGGGGGCTGGCATCACCTTCAGCTTCACGTACCGTCAGAGTACCCAGGCCGGCCGACTTCGGTGGGTGACGTGAAACAACTGGGAGCATTCCCTCACCCAGCAAACAGTTCCGAGCCCCACCACATGCCGGCACTGTGCCAGGCTCTGGGGATGCAAAGAAAAATCAGCCACGGCCCCTGCCCCCTGGAGTTCACCATGCAGAGGGGGGACTCAAGGACATGGAGAATCCTGCTGGGTAACCGTCACCTCTGGAGGAGAAAGAAGCCACATTAAAAGAGCCTCTGGGGACTTCCCTGGTGACGCAGTGGTTGGGAATCCGCCTGCCAATGCAGGGGACACGGGTTCAGTCTCTGGGCCGGGAAGATCCCACATGCCGTGGAGCAACTAAACCCGGGCACCACAACTACTGAGCCTGCGCTCTAGAGCCCGCGAGCCACAACTACTGAGCCTGCGAGCCACAACTACTGAAGCCCGTGTGCCGCAACTACTGAGCCCATGCGCTGCAGCCATAAATAAATAAATAAATAAATAAATAAATAAAATAAGTAAAAAGAGCCTCTGCTGGGTGTTGGGCGTGGCGTGGGGCATCACTCCCCTGGCCTTGACTCCACTGTCGGGTAGAGTCCCCCCCAGTGCTTTACATGGGAGTTTGTGGGGACCACCAAGGGATCTGTTGAAAGTGGCAGGGCTCACACTCTGGGATAAAGCAGATTCACTTTAGGCCATTAGTGTAAATGCAAACTATAAACCCCAAGAATCTCCAGGACCCTCAGGGAGGAGCTGGGATGATTTCCACCTGGGAGCCTGGGCTGCCTCTTCTGGAAGAAGGCAGAGTGGCTCTTCCTGCCCTGCACCATCTCCAGCCCTGGACCTCTGCTTTCTTGAGTCAACATTTTATTAGAAACTGTTTTTTAAATGTCAATCAATCATACTGCAAAGTGGCAAGAATTTTACAGGGAATACCTGCTTACCAGCCACCTGCTCTCTACCGCTAACGCATTACTGTTCTCACTCGGTCACGCCTCTCTTCATCCCTTGTGATCTTCAGGACACACTGTGAAATAAATTGCAGGCATCAGTCACTTCCCCCTAAATACTTCAGCGTGCATATCGTTCACTAGATTTCAGTATTTGTTTAAAGTGTGTTTTCTTTTGATATAAAATATATAGAGAGAGCAACATGCACAAATCATAAGTGTACACTCACTGAGTTTAGACAAATGAACACAACACGTAACCCAAACCTCAGCAAGATACAGAACATGTACGTCACCCCAGAAAGCTCCTTGGTGGGTGGGCCTCTGCTTTTTACTTGAGACGACCCCTTACCGACTTCTCTCCTGAGACATGTGGGCAAAGCTCACTGCAGGCTCTGACTGCTGTGTCCCACAAAAGTCTGACAAGTCCCCCGGATAAGCCCCACTCAGTGCAGGCTGCCTACCACAAGGGCTGTGTGATGATCTCTCTCCCCTCATCTGAACGCTCTGTGGTTCCCTCTCAGGGCTCCAAATTTCCCGTGGGCAACAGGAAGAGTTGCCATCTTGAAAGCCAGAACAGATGTGCTCCATCACAGTCCAAGTCACTCTTGCACGCAGACGGGAGGCCCTGGAAGGTTTTCCAGGGGAAGCGGCACTCGAGTGAGGTTTTGAGGACTGAATAGGAGTTCGCTGGATAAAGTGGGGAAGGGCATTCCAGAGCAAGTGCGATGTTTCCAAAGTGCCAACCACTCCCCAACTCTAAGGAGATGGAATGACTGGAATGTGAATGGAAGGGTACAGGGGAAGGAGTTGGGAGGAGGAGGTGAAGGCAGATGAGGGCTGGGATGAAGGAAGGGTCAGCCTCCTTAAAGAGGACTTTGTCTAAGGGCACTGGGGAGCCCTTGGGGAGGTGTTAGGCAGAGAAGTGCAGATCCAGGCTCCTGTGCTTCAGACTTCCCAATGGTTGCCATGTGGAGAAACGTTTGAAGGGGGACAAGAAGGGAAGCAGGAAATGCAATGATGAGATTATTGCAGGGTCTGGGTAAGAAATGATGCTGGCCTGGACCAGGCTGGTGGAGGGAGGTGGAAAGAAGTAGACGGATGGAGACCTACGGGGTGAAATGAGGTAGGGGCTTGGTTGGGGTGTGGGGCAGGAAGGAGGCCAGGGCAAGGAGGAGGCAATTTGCTGGATAAAGCCAGGCTTTCTGAGACAGGGAAACTAGAGGGGCAGCTTGGGTGTGGAAGGGTTGGATGTGTCTGTGGGACACCAGGGGAGAGGTCCAGGAAGCCGCTGGCTAAGGAGGTCTGGAACTCAGAAGAGTGGTCCAGGCTGGAGATGGAGTCTGGGTGCCCACAGCATTTGAAGCTATGCCACTCCTGGGAGAGTTGGAGCCAGGACAGGGCTGAGGACAGGCCCCAGGGGACCCTGCCTTTGGGGAAAGTGGCAGGAGAGACAGAGGAGCTCAAGAGAATTGTGGGAGGGAGCATTCTGGAAGCCAAGACAGGAGCCAGAGGAGGGGATGGTGACGGAGAGGTCCTCAGTGGGAGGTCCTGAGAAGTAGCCACTGAATGACGTCACGGCGAGGCTGGAGGCCGTCCAGGAGAAAAGTGGACCCCCCCAGGCCGGCCTGGCTGCAGAACTGGCCCTGCCTAGCAGCCGCTGCCCATAGCCACCCACACTTCCTCCTACCAGGCAGGTGCTTGTCCGGAGAGTGGGGGACAGGGGTACTGTCCAGGCAGTGCTAGATGGGGGAGCAGAGGGGGCATGACTCTGCCGACATGTCTGACTTGAACTTGAGGCTGAGGGGCAGATGTGTGAGGAGCCTTTACGCCCACCTGAGCAGAAGATGCCACTTCACTTACCTGGTTGAGGTGGCCAGGTCCTCACCTGCAGGAGAGACAAGCTGTGTCAACACTCATCCCAGGTGAGCAAGCTGTCCTCCTGGCAGGAGCTGGGGGGGAGGAAGAAACTTCAGGTACTGGGGGAGGGGAGGTGTGATGGAGAAGGTACCCTTCACTTGGAGACAAGTAAGGTTCTAAAGGCAGAGGTTCTCAACGGATGAAATCAGAGTCTGTACCATGAGTCCTGGGCACCAGGTGATTCAACCCCTCCAGGGTTGAAAACCACCGGCTGGGGTGAGCAGAAGCTCTCATGTACAATTTTTTTTTTTTTTTGCGGTACGCGGGCCTCTCACTGTTGTGGCCTCTCCCGTTGCGGAGCACAGGCTCCGGACGCGCAGGCTCAGCGGCCATGGCTCACGGGCCCAGCCGCTCCGCGGCATGTGGGATCTTCCCGGACTGGGACAGGAACCCGTGTCGCCTGCATCGGCAGGCGGACTCTCAACCACTGCGCCACCAGGGAAGCCCCCACCCCCCCCCCCCCCCGCGTTTTAAAATAAAGTTATTTATTTATTTATTTTTGGCTGCTCCGGGTCTTCGTTGCTGCGCGCGGACTCCCTCTAGCTGCGGCGAGCGGGGGCCACTCTTTCATTGCAGTGCGCAGGCTTCCCACCGCGGCGGCCTGCCCCGCTGCGGAGCACGGGCTGTAGGCACGCAGGCTTCAGCAGTCGCGGCACGCGGGCTCCAGAGCGCAGGCTCAGCAGCCGTGGCGCACGGGTCCAGCCGCTCCGCGGCATGTGGGATCTTCCCGGACCAGGGCCCGAACCCGTGTCCCTGCACTGGCAGGCGGATTCTCAACCACTGCGCCACCAGGGAAGCCCTCTCACGTACATTTTAGTAACCGGAACAACGGAACCCCAAGAAGAGGCAGGACTTTGAGGGGCTGAAATGGCTGTATCGCGGGTCAGCATTTCCTTCTCCCTGTAACCCTCAGAAGCCCAGGTGTTGTCTACTCCAGGGAGGGCACCCCGTCCCACCCCCAGCCCCGGGTCCTGATCCAGCAAAATCCACTCAGGCCCTTCCCTCCCTTGCTCCTCGGGAGGCCTCCAGGCAATCCCAGCACGTCTAGAAAACCTCCCTGGATGGGCTTTTGTGCGGGCCAGTGTCACCGCCATGGCTGGCCCACAAATCAACCCCGGTGCCCCTCTCCAGTGTCAGGAAAGTAGAAGGTCATCTGAAGGCTCCTCAGCCTACATCTGTCCTTGGATTAAATCGGAGCACAGAGAGGGGGCTGGGAAGCCAGCAGGCTTGGCGGCTAGGGGCTCAAGAGAAAGAGGGGAAGGGTTCAAGTCGACGTGGTTGCCCTCCTTCCTGGAGGAGAGCTTCTGGGAGGTCAGGAGAGACTTGTCTGCTGGAATCTGGAGATTGCAGACAGAACCAGGATCCCACCCCACCCTGGGCGGGGCGGCCATAGCACTCCTCCCCTCCCCGGAGGAATCTGGGAATGACCTGACTCTGCTGTAACCTGTGACCTCCTCCTGGCCTTGCTCTTAACAGGTTCTGCAGAGACAGACTAATCTAATCTCCTCCCGGAGTAGGAAATGAGAACTCTACAGAGAGGTTAGGTGACTTTCCCAAGGTCACACAGCACGAGGTAGGCAAGTCGGTTCTAGAATCCAGGCTCCTGATGTGTGTTCTCAGGGAATTTAAAACCACCACATGAATCATTTCACAGTCAAGGAATACTGAGCCCCGCATCCCTCCTAGAAGCTCACTGAGGGGAGGGGCATATCTGTCTGTGTGTGTGCAGCCCGGGAGCCAGCAGCTGGGCGTTGGAGACCCCTCTTGCACACACACAAATCAACCTAAAGCCTCCAGGCAGGGCCTTGTATGGCACGGAGGTACTCTGCTGTACAGCCCTCCGTGAACTCACAGAGGTGGGGATGGGGGTCGGGGGGACCTTGCACAGACCAGGTGAGCAGCGAAGCGGGCAGAGGGTGCACCAGCTACAGGCTCCACCACGCTAGAGCAAGAGCAGCTGTCGGGACACGGGGGCAGAGGGAGAAGGAAAGGACCCAGGGTCCAGGGTCCAGGACAGGCAGGACCTCTCAGGCTGTATGCAGGCCTAGCTTCCCTGCCCCTTTGTCCCTCCTGCCCATTGCTGGGCA
Organism: Mesoplodon densirostris; assembly: GCF_025265405.1. Classification (NCBI taxonomy): domain Eukaryota; kingdom Metazoa; phylum Chordata; class Mammalia; order Artiodactyla; family Ziphiidae; genus Mesoplodon; species Mesoplodon densirostris. The sequence continues at coordinate 65,855,811 of NC_082675.1, read as the reverse complement.
GGCACCCAGGTTTGCACCTTTATTTATTTATTTATTTATTTAAATTTTTTTGCGGTACGCGGGCCTCTCACTGTTGTGGCCTCTCCCATTGCAGAGCACAGGCTCCGGACGCGCAGGCTCAGCGGTCATGGCTCATGGGCCCAGCTGCTCCGCGGCATGTGGGATCCTCCCAGACCGGGGCACGAACCCGTGTCCCCTGCATCGGCAGGCAGACTCTCAACCACTGTGCCACCAGGGAAGCCCTGCACCTTTAGATTTGTCTTTAGGATAGTGACTATAGGGATTAACAGGGGTCTGGAAGCAGGGATGGGGGTGAAGGCTCTGCAGAGCAGCACCAAGGATCCGGGACTCAAGCCACCTCTGAACGGGGGCTTCTCCCCTGCCTGACCGGCCCCTCTCTGGGGCCTTTGAGCACCAGCCCTCGCAGGCTGGCTCCCCTTCCACCTGAGTCCAGGGAGGCTGGAGCTGGATAAGAATTCGAGGCCTGGGCCTTTGGAAAGTAGAAACCGCTGATCTAATCCACTGGGCTCTGAGGAATCTGGCAGGGCAAGAGGAAGGGGCTCCAGGGACCTGGCTGGCTGGCCCTGAGCTGTCTCCCCTACCCTGGAGCAGGGGTACACTCGTTATTAAAGCCCCACAATCAACGCCAGCCATAACCAGCCTCTCCCCGAGCAACACAGATAGACCTTCCAGTTTGGAGCAAGGAGCCAGATGAAGAAACTGCCAGACCCAACACAGCTGGGTTCTGTCCACGTAACAAATCCTTGGCTTGATGCCACAGCCTGTGTCCAAAGAGGTCTCATGTTCGTTGGTCCACCCAACACGCCAGGAAAGTCTCTCTGCTCTTCAGTTGCAGTGTTCATCCAGCCTCCGTGCTTTCTCCAGTGATGCTGTCCTGTCTCTTGTGGCCGGCAGAGAGCCAACCTGGGCCTGGAGGCTCCCTGTGCCCCCAAGTCAGAGGCCTGCCTTCGGGTGGTGGTCTACAGCTCTCCCCAGAGTGTCTCAGGGTGCAAGCGCCTGAAAGAGCAGAAGCCAGGCCACTCCCCTTTAGGGATCCAAAGCACTACCTTCCCAGAGCTATTTTGTTTGCAGTTGTTTTTTGAGTGAATAAACAAATGAATGAATGAGTCACAGAAGTTAACCCACCTGGTTGCTAGGTGGCGCCTTAAGAGCGATTATATTGGGCTTCCCTGGTGGCGCTGTGGTTGAGAATCCGCCTGCCCATGCAGGGGACACGGGTTTGAGCCCTGGTCTGGGAAGATCCCACATGCCGCGGAGCAACTAAGCCCGTGCGTCACAACTACTGAGCCTGCGCTCTAGAGCCCACAAGCCACAACTACTGAGCCCGCGCGCCTCATTTACTGAAGCCCCCGCATTCTAGAGCCCGCGCTCCGCAACAAGAGAAGCCACCGCAATGAGAAGCCCGCGCACCACAACGAAGAGTAGCCCCCGCTCGCCGCAACTAGAGAAAGCCAGCGCACAACAATGAAGATCTGATGCAGCCAAAAATAATTAATTAATTTTAAAAAAAAAGAGTGATCATATCACATGCAGACAAGTTTGTGAACGAAGAGCGAATGGGCGTGAAGCACAGACAGGGGCTGGGGTGCCGCCTGCCCTAGTACCTCAGTGGCTCCACCAGGGCCTGGGGCAGGGCAGAGGTTCCTAGATGGAATCCATCCCCTCTCACAGCCCCTGAGTGGCCCCAGAGGGGCCATGAGAGGCCTCCTCAGGACACTGAGATCTGGGCCAGGCCAGAGAGCCTGTTTTGGGGTGTCAGATCATGAGCCCCCTGAAACACTCAGTAGCCTACTTTCTAGGTTCTAACAGAAATGCCCAGAACCCCTGCTGGGGAACTCAGCTCTGCCTGATTCTGATCTTGGCCTTGCCAGGCAAGGGCCCAGGACCTTGGGAAAGCCTGCCACCTGCGTGGGACCCTCAGCAACCTCCCTTAACTGTCACCTCAAGGGAGGCTGCATTCACTATGACTGAGGCTCCCCGGAGGCCTGGGGGCTGCTCCAAGCTCTGAGCTCTAAGGGAAGGCCTGGGAAGGACCCTGCTGCCTGCCTTGCGGGGCCTCCAAACCAGGCAGGCCGCAGTGAGGCCAGGCCTTCCTAGGGACGCAGTGAGTGCAAGATAGGCCCTCCTCCTGGCGCTGGGCAGCAGGGAGCTCCTGAGACTGAGGCCAACCACGGGTCCAGAGGAGCCGTGCTGGGCTTTCAGAAAAACATGACTCTCTTCCTCAGTACGAGCAAATTTTGGAAAACTTTTAAACAAAGAAACCACGTGGGGAGAGTGGAAAAGGAAAAGAAGGGGAGGGCAGGAGAGGGCAACTTTTTTCCTGAGAACACTTACTTCTCTCTGAGTAGCCAAGCAAGGCCTAATCCCAGCAGTTTTGGGGCCAGATTCAATAAAAACTCTGTCTGCAGAGGCCTGAGCAAAGCCACAGAAAATAAATACTTCGTGGCTTGTCCGGTCTCCTGCCGCCTGGAGCCCCGTGGGCCGTTCTATTGACTCTCAGCCCAGTGGGATATGGATGAGTGTGGAATTCTCTCCCCAGCCAATCAACTTCCTCTCCCCAGTTAGGACCATTTAAAAATCATAAGTAGAGTTTCTGGTGTGGAAGGGGAAAAACAGAAGAGAGCATATTTTGGTTGAAGAAAGAAAAAAAGAATTGCAGAAAGACCAATATTTTCGATCAGAGCCCAGAGCCGTTGGACAGTCTTGTTTGTGTGAAACAAGCTCAGCTCTCACACTCCCACCTCGCGTCTGCTCGAGCAAATTCTCGTCTCTGTGGGGTGGAGGCTGGGAGGAGCCCAGTGCCCTGGGGCCCCGGCCAGGGCCGTGGGCTTCTCAGGCTGAAGGAGCAACGGCAGCTCTGCAGGCCCCTCTGGGTGACAGTTAGGAAAGTCAAGGGCGAAAAAGATTGCTGGGAAACCGAGACAGACAAATACTCAGGGCCACGGCGAGGAGTTGAAGCGAGGCTCGCCGGTCAAAATGGAACAGATTTTTATAAACGGAGGAAATCCAGAGTCTGATGCTGTGGGTCTTTTCCAGGGAGGGTAAGGTGTGCCTGATGGGTGGGTGGATGGTCCGAACAAACGGGAAGATGGCAGGAGAGCAGAGTTAAACCCCACCCCGGGGCCTGGGGACAAAAATCCCCAACTTTTTACCAGGTTACAGGTCAAAGGGTGTGGACAGTCATCTTGGGATGTGAAAAGTCCTAACTAACCCCAAACTCAGGCCGCAAGAATGTGACCTCTATCCGCTTCCTGCGTTTCCTAGACCTTCGCTCAAAAGTGGGTGCCTGATAGGCTCCAGGGGGGGCTGTAGGGTGGGGAGTGAATTCACACTCTTCCCCAGTACCCCAAACTCTAGGAAGAAACAATGATGGGTTCTTGTCTTCCAAGGGAAGGACAAAGGAGAGGGCTGGAGGGCTCTGGGTCTGGGTTCTGTCTGGGGCAGCCTGAGCCTGAAGCGCCAGGTCCCCTCTTTTAGCGCTGCCACCTCTGAAGGTCTGGCGGGGCTGCTGGAGGGCCGTGGACTCAGCCTACAAATATTATCTATCCCCTGACATGACATTCCACCCTCTGAGAGTGACTCTACTGAGAAACACCGTTCTCTCCAAGTTCTTATTTGAAAATGCAGGTAGTCTGGAGAAGGCTGATTCCGAGCATGTGCCTCTGACTGAGCTCCTTGGGGACAGGAGGATGGGACGGTCCCGGCCCAACTCCCAGGGGACTTTGGGTCGGCTGTTCCCCTTTCAGGTAGAGCCAACTCTTGCCCAAAACTCTCCCCGATGGAACTCAAAGTCAGCATTTGGTGGTTCATTGTACGGAAGGAGACTCTCAAGGCCCGCGGTTTGGGGAAGGGAGAAAGGAAGGAAGAAAAGGATGAGTAGAAGGTGCTGAGGACAGCCTTAGGCCTGGTCCCCACTTTCAGAGGGTAGTTGTGGGTAGTTTAAGATGAGCTTTGCAAGCAGGAGCTACTACATCTCTTCAGTATCTGTATTTGTGATGAGTGGTAACATCAACTAGTCAAATCCAAGTATCTAAAATACCCCATAGGAACAAGATTTAAACAGAAAAGACTTCTGAGCAGCCCAACAGATGTCAAAAACCCATGTTCCAAAACGCTAGCTCTTTACTAGTTGGTGAGACCTTAGTCAAAACCTTTGACCCTTTACATACAATCGTTAACTGCCTGCATGAGCTAGTGTCCAAACGAGTGGATGAGTGAAAGGTGAAAGGAGAGAAAAGTACTGTTAGAAGAAAAAAGTGATCCAAACTCAGCCGTCTGGATTGTTTGGACTAGGATGAGGGGCTCGCCTTCATCGTTGCTCTGAAGTCATGGCCCAAGGAAATAACAAGACTCACATGGGGGACCACAGTCACCAAGAAAAGAAAGCATTTCATTCTGCTCAGGGGAGGATGTGACAGATTTAAGAAAGATTTCCATTAAAAATTGAACACAGCTTTTTACAATGAACATAGTTCTAAATTTTAAAGGGATAAACACTCACTGAGCATCAGGTTTCTCCTCCAGCCGAGCTGGGAGTAGAAATTTTACTGCACAAAAGTCTGATTCCAGCAAGCTCCCCGGAAGCACCCCTGGGAGCAAGAATAGGAATGGGGGTCCTGCCCCTCAAACCTACATCAGTGACCCATCAGCACTCAGGCCCCGGGGCCCCTAGAGCTCCTGAGCTCTCCCAATGTGGCTGGCGCAACAGTGGAAGTTCATCTTTCATTTAAATTTAAATAGCTACATGAGGCTAGCGGCTACCCTTTCTGGAAAGTACAGTGACCCTAAGGGGCTCCACAGGGTCCCCTCAGAGCCCAGAGCCGTTGGACAGAGAAGCTGCTCACTGCCTGGTCGGCCTGGACTACCACAGGCATTCATTCATTACTCGTGCCACAGTTATTAAGCACCTATTTTGTACCCAGCAGAAAAAGATTATCTGGTGAAATACTTGGGTGAGCTATCAGACCCTCCCTTCTGTATTCTTCCTTCTTTTCATAAGCAAAGCCTGATTGCCTACTAAGTGTTCCGTGCTGCATAGCAATTGTTCTCCAATTACCGTGAGCACCAGAATCACAAGGAGACCTGTTAAAAATGCAGAGCTCCCCTCCGGACCCATTAGATCGCCTGAATCCGAACCTCCGGGGGGCCGGGTCCTACATCTGAAGCTCCTTGCAAAGAATTAAAAACAATGGCCGGTGCTTTTCCGCCAAGAGTTTAGAATTTAGAAGGTGCGATTAAAACAAAACAAACACCAGAAAAACCAGGCCTGTAAACAGTGAGCTCTTTTTACGAACAGCTATTTCTCAAGGACTGTCTGCAAATAACCCAGAGAGGACTAATACCATAAGCCTTTTTATGGTGATCTCTTAAAGGAATTTGTTGGGCAGATGTTTTTCTTACCCAGAAGGTGAATAACTGCCGGGGAAGATCCGGCCTCCAGCCCTGCCTGTGTGACCTTGACAGAGGCCTTACCCTCTCCCTTTCTGTCCCCTGTCACCAAGTTTCATGGAAATGTTGCAGGAAGGGGGACCCCTTCCAGGGCCCGAGAGTGGGCTGTTGCCTAACACTGGGAAATGAATTGTCCGAGGAGACACACGTGCTGGCAAAGCAAGAGACTTTATTGGGGAGGGGGCGCCTGGGTGGAGGGCAGGAGGGTGAGGGGACCCAGGGGACTGCTCTGCCATGTGGCTCACCGTCCCCGGTTTTATGGTGATGGGCTTAGTTTCCAGGTTGTCTCTGGCCAGTCGTTCTGACTCAGGGTCCTTCCTGGTGGCGCACGCATCACTCAGCCAAGATGGATTCCAGCGACAAGGATTCTGGGAGGTTGGAAGGACATATGGATGGGCGCCTCCTCTCTCCTTTTGACCTTTCTCGAATTCTTCCGGTTGGCGGTAGCTTGTTAGTTCTGTGGTCCTTAAACAGGATCTCCTGTTTAAGAGAACTCATGCAAGTGGTTACCATGTTGCCTGGCCAGGGTGGGCAGTTTCAGTCAGTGTTTCCCCTAACAGAAACTTGAAGAACCTTGAGCTAGGAGGGGCTCTGACCTGCAGAGGGAGTGATGAACCGGAGTCCCTCCACCCCGCCCCCAAAAAAGGACAGGTAGACCTTTCTGCATGTTGGGAAATTTTCAGCTTCAGCTTGGAAAACATTATGTTCTTATTGTATTCTGGTTCAACTGGAACGAATTCAGAAAATGCATAGATGGGGTTCCAACTCAAACTGGTTCATTGGGTACTTTTTGAGTTAAAACAAAAATGGATTCAAGTAATGAGTCAGTAAAAAAAAAAAAAAAAAAATCTGAGCTCAGGATTGAACATTTCAGGTGGAAGGCTTTCATTCATTCGTTCAGTTTAAGTCTCTTGTTGTTCAGATCAACTCAACAGCATTTATTTAGCACTTAGTTTCTTCCAGGAATGGGTGTGGGATAGTCTCATGGAAATTCTGCTCAGCTGGGGAAAGAGACAAGTAAACAGTCTCGCTCCCCAGGAGCAAAACACCCAGGAACCCCAACAGGGAGTGACAAGTTCTGGGTGAGGCTGGCAGTGGAGGAGTGATGTTTTTTGGGCACCGAGCAGTGAGTGAGGAGGGGCTTCCCAGGCTGTGGTGATGAGAAAAGGAAACAGGAAGGTCACAGAAGCTGTGGGGTGCACGCAGCCACAGAAGAGGGGAAGGGGGCACTTTGGTCTGCAGGGGGGCCATGGGCTTGGAGAGGTGCCCGGAGCACACCACGGGGACTCCGTGCTGGGCCTCTGCACGTGACACTGTCCCCACCTGTGGTGTGGGAGCTCTGTCGGTACCATAAATCCCCTGTGTGGAAAGAACAGTGTTGCATTTATCCAGTACTTATGTAACAGCTTTATTGAGGTATAACTGACATACCATACAATTGACTCAAAGTGTACCATGGAACGGGTTTTAGACTATTCACAGATATGTGCAACCATCCCCACTGTCAGTTTTAGAACATTTTCATCACCTCAGGAAGACCCTCCATATCCTTTAGCTATCACCCTCCAATCCCCCAACCCCAGAACCCTAGCCCACCCTGGCCCTAAGCAACCAAAACAGAGTCCCCTTAAAACCAAGTTCCTCTGCCAAGGCTATGATTAACCTCTCTTCCCAAACCGTTATTCCTTTTTTTGTCCAGCACCCGTTCCCCTCAAGATTGAGGAGTATCAAAGAAAAGGGGGGCATTGAAACCAAGTAGGACACTGGCGTGCCCTCCTGTGTACAAAAGCCTTTCCGTGTCCCCCATTTCTCGTTTGGAGGAAAAATGTTTCAGCCGCCAGAGACCTTCCCTGAGTTCCAAAGGGCAGATTCAAACAGTTACTAATTAAGGGAGTGAGGGAATGCAGAAAGAAACAATAGTGCAGCATGGGGCCTGGTCTCCGTTCCTCCTGCAGGGATGCGCATAACAATCTAACACAGATCTCTGAGATATTCTGCAGGAACTGAGGCCCCCACCCAGGTGGAGGTTGGTAACTTCAGGCTAAGCATAAGCACGTGGACCCCAGACTGGTTGCAACCAGAAGGCTGATGACTGAGATTCCTGGAACACTGCCCCGTTACCTCACCACCAACCAGTCAGAGGAAGGTCACACACCCTGCAGCCCTCCCCCCAAATCTTGCCTATTAAAACTCTTCCCCGAAAACCATCAGGGAGTTTGGGCCCTCTGAGCATGAGCCACCATGCTCTCCTTGCTTGGCCCTTGCGATAAACCTTTCTCCACTCCAAAGTCTGGTGTTTCCGTTTGTTTGGCCTCCCTGTGCATCAGGCACACACACTTGGGTTCAACAACATAGCCACTAACCTACTTTGTTTGTATAGATTTCCTTAGTCCGAACATTTCAAATAAATGGAATCATACAATACGTGAATTTTTGCATCTGGCTTCTTTCATTTAGCATAATGTTTTCAAGGCCCGTCCACGCTCTAGCATGTATTAGTACTTTACTCCTTTTTATGGCCAAATAATATTCCGTTGTATGGATATACCATTTTTCACTTATCCACTGGTCCTTTGATGGACATTCGGGTTGTTTCCACCCTTTGGCTGTAATGAATAATGCTGCTGTAAACATTCCTTGTAGGAGCTGTAAACAAACGTGTAGGAGTTTCCATACAAGTCCTTCCTGTTATGACTCCCATGTTACAGATGAGGACATGTGTTTTCATTTCTCATATACCGAGGAGTAGAATTGCTGGGTCGTAAGGTAGCTCCAATTGTTTGAGGAACGGCCAGAATGTTTGATATTTATACATTTATTTTGAGGAGGAGGAAACAAACGAGGAGATGGCAGTGATCATGGAAATCTGCTCAGAGCCAAGGTGGGCCCATGTTTGGGAAAAGGAGGCGTTCGGAAAGCAATCAGATCACTGTGAGTGCCACTGCCATCTTCCAAGTGACAGTGCCAACTGGGAGGAGACGGGCACAGGGCCAGCACAGGTGGCCATCCACCTAGTGACCGAGGGAACCTCCTTGCCACCGCCACACCCTCCAAAAACCAAGGCCCAGGCTGAGTCTCCAAGAAAGAAGCACAGCAAACACATCTTCACCCAGCCGTGCATCTCTCCCTTCAGACACAGGTAAAGATAAAGATAGGGCTTCCCTGGTGGCGCAGTGGTTGAGAGTCTGCCTGCCGATGCAGGGCACACGGGTTCGTGCCCCGGTCCGAGAAGATCCCACATGCCGTGGAGCGGCTGGGCCCGTGAGCCATGGCCGCTGAGCCTGCGCGTCTGGGGCCTGTGCTCCGCAATGGGAGAGGCCACAACAGTGAGAGGCCCGCGTACCGCAAAAAAAAAAAAAAAAAAAAAAAGATAAAGATAAAGGTCTGGCGGGATGAAGAGACTTCTTTGAGGGCCTGTCCAGCATGGACAGGCACATTGGTTGGCTCCTAACTATGTACCAGGGGCTGCTAAGCAAGTACACGTATTCTGTACACACAGGGCTCACCATGTGTCAATCACTGTTCTAAACCCTTGCCTAACTGAAATGCTTTAAATCCTTCCAACAACCGTGTTCTGGCTTCCTGTTCTGGCTCCCATGTTTCAGATGAGAACACTGAGTCGGTGGGGAGCTAGCTTTCCCAAGGTTGAACAGCATAGTTCATGGTGATGAGGCTGGGATGTGAAGGCAGCCTGTGTGGCTCCAGTGCCCACCTCACCACATCGCCTCAACTGTTCTCTCACAAGGACAAGGTTGACGCCCTCATTTCACAGACAAGGACACTGAGGCTGAGTTGGATACCCTTGCCCAAGGCTGAAGACTCTAGCCCAGTCTCCAGCCCACGCCAAGGCCTCCCTTTATGGTGACAGGGGACAGAGCTCAGCATGCAGTGAGTCACAGTGATTGGAGTTACGGGCATGCATCTCCTCTAAGAAGTTCTCCATGACAGCTCCCCCAGTCGGGGTTACAGGTGCCCCCTCTGGGGTCCCGCAGCTCCCACGGATGCCTCTACCATGGCCCAGCTCGCTGTGTGTGACCATTGGCCTGCAGGTGGCCGACGCCCACTGACTGTGAGCTTGACCTCGTCCGCTCTGCATCTGCAGCACCGAGCCCAGGGCCTGGCCCAAGCAGGCGCCGAAAATGCCTGTGGGTGCTAAACAGGTGAACCATGACAGCGAGGTCCGGGTAATAAGTGACAGAGGGGCTTGGGGAGGGAAGAGCTGAGGTGCACCTTGAGCCAGGTCCCGGAGGGGGGGCACCCAGAGCAGCGGAGGGGTGGGGAACCCACATGGGACAGGGACTTCCAGTGGGGAGGGCTGGGGGTCCTAGGGCCCTGCGGTCTAACAGTCCAGAGAGCCTGCAGGTGGGGGGACTGCTGTGCTGCAAGGGGGGTGGGGAGGCCAGAGGCACAGCGAGCACAGACCGGGCCTTTGTGCAAAAGAGAAGGTGCCCTTCCTCCCTCGGGGGTGCCCAGCCCTGCCCAGGACCTTGGGAGCTGTCCGGACCCCTCATCTGGGCCCCTCGGGTAGGACACAAGCTGCGCACTGCATGTGAGATTCTCTGGGGCTGCGTGGGGTGTATGCACAGGGTGGTGTGTGTGTCTGGTGTGTGTGTGTGCTTCTGATGTGTGTGAATTTGCACTGCAGTTTCTAAATCTCCTCGGCTGGTTGGCCTCTGAACAATGAGGGGTGTGAGGGTCCTGCTTCCCAGAACCAGAGACGCGGGGTGGCTTTCACCCTGTTCCCTGGGACCGGGGCTGACACGGATCCCGCAAGATGCCGAGAACAGGCTGTTGGTCCCCGGTGGGCAGGCTACAAGCCTGCCTTCCTTCCCTTGGCTTATTCCTTAGTTGGTGAGGGGAAAGGTGTGGACAGAGGGAAAGGAGGAAAATGTTCCCAAGTGGATCCCGGGGCCTGGTCACCAAAACTGTGGCTCAGAAGGAGACCCAGGAGGACAGACTGGGGGTCCACATAAGGAAGAAGAACGTTTTGGAAACCAGAGATGCCCAATAGTGGAGGAGGCGGCCTCATAAGGGACTGAGGCTTCCACCCCAGGACTGTTCCAGCAGAAGCTGAGGACCCCGTGATGTCAGAGGATTCTCTCCTTTCTGGGGCAGGGTGTGGATAAGGAAAAAACCCACAGATCCCTTCCATCCTGAGGTTCTGAAAACGGACCAGGGCCCCTCGGGATGCCTCCCAGGAACTGCTCTTGCTCTCAATCCCTGGAAATTACTTAATACTTCCTCACTCCTACCCTCCTCCCTGCAAATACTCCAGGCTGTCAGGGTGTGGAGGGGAATTTAGAGCCCACCCTCCCATTTTACAGGTGAGGACACGGAGGCCCTTACAGAAAAGGGACTTGCCAAGGTCACGGTGGTGCCAACATTCATGGGTGCGTGTTGAACCACGCACCCAGCTGAGAACTTCCCGGCTTCTCATTACAACTCCTGAGGGTCCTGTCTCCATTTTACCCAGACTGAGAGAGGGTCATTTGCCCCAGGTCCCACCACTAGAAAGAGGAGGGGCCGCATTCTAACAGGGTCCCCTCTGCTTCCAAAGCCCTTGCAGGTGACCCTGAACCTCAAACCTCGGTGTCCCACACACAGCGATAAAATCAGGTAAGGCCACTGAGAAATGTAGATGGTCCCTCTCAGTGGTGTCTGCCAGGATAAGTCTAGTGAGCCTGGGCGAATCATTTTATCTCTTTGAGCTTGTTTCCTTCATTGTAAAATGGGGGTAATAACAGTAACACTAATATTCAGGGCTTGTACAATTTCAGTAAATAACATAAGAAAAGGCTTCTTTTTGGAGCCCTCAACAAATAACATTGCTCCTTCCTCAATCCCTTCCCATAGCCAAAGTTTTATGGGTATAATGTTTTAAGTTATTTCTTTCAATGCATTTTCAAATGTTAAGAATGATGCCAAAGGCTGATTAGCCATATGACTTTGACAAAGCTCCCAGACTCCTGAGACTAATGGCCTCAGTTTATTGAGGTATAATCTACATACAATAATATGCACCCATTTCAGAGTTTGGTGAGTTTTGATAGCTATATACACCCATGTAACCGCTTTGATCAAGATATGGGACATTTCCATCATCCCAGAGTTGCCCTGTCCCCATCCCAGTCACCTCCCTCTGTCCCAGCCCCAGACAACCAACGGCGGTCTATGGCTTAGATTTGTCTTTTCCAGCCTTTTTACAAGGGGGTCATACAGTATGTACTCTTTTATGTCTGGCTTAGATTCATCCACTGTTTCTTGCGTCAGTAATTTGATCCATTTTATTCCTACACAAGGATCTAACAAGTAAGCCGGTTGCTTCAAGGCGGCTCCTCTGACAGGCTGCGCTCAAGAACTGGCCAGTCTCCTGCTCAACTGTATCTTCGGTGCTAACCACGCAGGGCCTGGCCCTTAGTAGGCGCTGAAGTTTGTAGCGAGGAGATTAATTAAACATGCAACATTTGTGAGACGCCTAAACCGCCAGGACCGAGGTAGTGAGTCACTTCATTGCTTTTCAAGCAGCCCCACCAGAGTGGAGAAGAAGGGAGAAGGTAAAACTCCAATATGATGAAGTGGAAAGGAAGGTTTAAAATAAAGAGCTGAAGCCGACCTGGGAACAGTCCCTGCGTCCAATTACCCAGCCCAGCTCGGCCTTCCCCGCCCCCGCCCCCACCAGGGATAATTAAAACCTCGTCGCCTCTGTCGCTTCCCCGGGGAGGCGGCGATGCTCCCGGAGTGAACGCGCTCTGAGGAATGAATAACGACACAGTGGCCTCCTTGTTCGGCGTCCGGGGAAACTGAGGCCAGAGGGCGGGAGGGAGGCCGCCGGGTGACTGCAGTCTGGGTCACCGCGTGAGTCAGCGGCGCAGACAGGCAAGACTGCTGTCATTAAGGTTTACAGGTCCACCGCCGCCACCGCGGCTGTACGGTCCGCGCCCCGCCCGCCCGAATCCCAGCCGCGGGCACGCCTTCCCGCGCCCCGCTCAGGCCACCACGCCTCGGCGCCTGGCGAGGGCGCCGCAACTTCCCCCAGCGGCGTACAGAGCGCAGCCGCGGGAGCTCGGCCACCCGCGGTTGGGGGGGGCGGCGCGAGCCCTCTCGGCCCCGCCCCTCGCCGGCCCCGCCCCGCGCCGCGCCGCCGCGCCTCCGCCTCCGCCTCCGCCTCCGCCTCCGCCTCTGCCTCTTCTCCGGCTCCCCCCCGGGCCTGCCCGTCCGCCTGCTGGCAGTGCGCTGCTTCGGGCCGAGCCCGGCGGCTGCAACCTGAGCCCTGGGGTGGCCCCCGGCTTCTACCTGCGCCACCCGCGCGGCGCCCCGGGAGGCGGCGCGGGCGCACGGAGCGCGGCGCCGGGCTGACGGCGCACGGCCGGGCCCCGGTCTCCGCCCGGCGCCTTCGCTGCGGGCGCGTTCTCGCCGCCCCGCTCCCCCCTCCCCCTTCCCCAGCCGCCTCCCCTCCCCCTCCCCAGCCGCCCCCATCCCCCTTCCCAGCCGCCGGCCCCCCTCCTCAGCCGCCCCCCAACTCAGTCTCTCGGGCGCTTGCCGAGCTAGTCCTCCCGGATCCCCAGGCCTCGCGCCGCAGCCGCCGCCTCCACCACCACCACCACCCGGCTGAGTCACGGGTGACTCGGGCCTTGGACCCTCACAGCCCGGAAGGGGGATGGAAGTCCCTGGGATGTTCCCTGCAGCTATTTTAGAGGTGCAGCGAGCATCTCCCCCAGTCCTACAAGAGAATCCCCCTCTCACCCCAGCCTCGGTGGCTCCGCCTCCTCTGAACCCCTCTGTGAATGATATTCCCCCTCCTTATATTCTCCCCCTACCCTGGGCCCCGTCTTTTTAAATTTTTCTATCCTTTTTTGGGGGGCCCCGTCTTTTAACCCGGCTTCCTTGCCAGCCACGGCAACGGCGGCACCCCGGTGCCACTGACCCGTTCCTTAACTCCTGCCCAGATGCCTGGTCTCTTGTGAGAGCTGGGGGAGGTGGGGAGAGGGGAGGATGCTGTTACTGAGGGGACCCGGCCATGGGCCTGTGTCCAGCGGGTGGGAACCGCGAGCATGGTGGGGCCGGGGTCAGGCGGAGCCAGCACCCTGCTTAACCTGAGGGGTGTGGGCCTGAATGCGTCCTTAAGTGTTTAAAAATTGTCTGGCCGTATGGAGAAGAACACTGGAACCTTTAAGTCCTCATCCTCTCGCCTGAGTCCAGAGTGAAACTCCAAACATACTTATTAAGAAACTGTTGCTGTATTTTGACTGGTTTACATAAATTTTCCGTTAAGGGGCGGGGTGGGGGGAGATGATGGTGGGCTTGTGGAATCCTGAAAATAACTTTTAATGGAGCGAAGCCTTCCATTATGGGAAGCGCCTGGACGCGAGAGGCGTCTGGAGGCCTAGGTTCCCGTCACAGCCCTGCCACCAACTGGCTGAGTGACTGGGTCACCTCGCTGCCCCTCCCGGCCAGTGTTAGGAAAGTGGACTCGGTGTGTAAGGCCAACGCCCCTCACCCGGATTGGAGCGATTGGAGGAGCTGTCTATACTGTTAAAAGACAGAGCAGGTGGGTTTTCCTTTCTTAAAATGCTCTGATACTATAGAGGGGCAAAGTGGAGATGAGGTTAAGAATAAAAAAGGTGAAAGTTTGCTTTCTGAATGGTGTGCTCTGTTCCTAACTCCAGTTATATTTATCACTCAGTCAAGGTCAAGGTAACCTTCAAGGGTCTATGCAGTTCCATTAATTATATACTACCCTACCTCTATGGGGAAACCTCCCCTGAGAACTATTTCCCACATGGCTTCAGAGCCTTCAGACATTTGTACAAAGTCCCCCCAAAGGGGCATTCTGGGAGGGGCACCAAGGTCCTGAAAGGCGGGACTTTTGCTAGATGGAGAGAAGAATGAAGGTGGACAGGTGATGTCACCTTGATGTGTCACATTTCGGGTGAAGCTTTAGTACCATGATGCTTTACTACATGGTCATGTGCTCTGGGAACCTGTCTGACTCCTTTTCCCCTCCCCTCTGCGAAGGTGGGAGGTGGTGGTGAGAGTGGGAGAGAGCCCATGTTCATTCTGTGCTAAGCCAAGCAAGTGTCAGGGACGCCTTCCACGGCCCCCCGCCAGCTGCAAACATGCGTAGTATCACTTTTGTGATGGGCCAGATGCGGCATTGGGAGAAAAGCAAAGGGTTTAATTTTAAATGATGGAATGGTGAGAAGAATGAAAGAGAAGGTGATTAGTGCTCAACCTTGAAAAAAGGTAGGGGAACACTTACTTTAAAAGGTTTTCATTGGTCCTTTTCTGAAGAACTCACTCCTGTGCTAAAATCCCAGGCCAGCTCAGACCTGCAGTTCTGGATTGCCCAAGCGCCTCCCTGTTTTTTCCCTTTGAACACCAGCTCTCTGAGCAAAGGCCTCTTTTGCCCTCCCTGTGGTGCCCTCTCCCTTTTCTTGTGTGTGTGTGTGTCTGTCTGTGTGTGTGTGTGGTACATGTGTGTATGTCTAGCTGGCTCCTATCTTTACATAGCAGTTTTCCAGGCTGGCAGTTCGGAAGCCTTGCAGGAGGAGAACCTCTCTAATTTATTCTCCTAGCTCTGCATCCTGACTTACTTGGGGCAGGTCTACATCACAGTCTCAGTCAAGTGAGTGAGGAAAGTGGCTTCAAGCAAACTGAAAACCATTTGGGAGAAGAGATGGTAGGCATACAGGTTGAGCACATACTCGAACCATAGCAACAAACCACAATCAGGGGAAAACCCCACAAAACATCAAACTAGATTTAAAGTTGTTTGCAAATGGCTGGTTTGTGCCACATAATAAGGCTGGGCTATTTCCCACCATGAGGACTGCTTACATCTTGAGGAGAAAAGATGGGTCAAAACTGGCCAATCAGGGCCTCCCTGGTGGCGCAGTGGTTGAGAGTCCGCCTGCCGATGCAGGGGATACGGGTTCGTGCCCCGGTCTGGGAGGATCCCATATGCCGCGGAGCGGCTGGGCCCGTGAGCCATGGCCGCTGAGCCTGCGCGTCCGGAGCCTGTGCTCCGCAACGGGAGAGGCCACAACAGTGAGAGGCCCGCGTACCGCAAAAAAAAAAAAAAAAACAAACAAAAACCTGGCCAATCATGGTTGAGAGTCCGCCTGCCGATGCAGGGGACACAGGTGCGTGCCCCGGTCCGGGAGGATCCTACATGCTGCCGAGCAGCTGGACCCGTGAGCCATGGCCGCTGAGCCTGCGCGTCCAGAGCTTGTGCTGCGCAACGGGAGAGGCCACAACAGTGAGAAGCCCACGCACCGCAAAAACAACAACAACAACAACAACAAAACTGGCCAATCTGCTCTTTGAACATATGACTGATTCTAAGGCTGGGGCAGGAAATACTCAAAATAAGTCTAGAGAATCCTGTAGTGCCAGAAAGCAGGAAAGTACTGAAAGATCAAAAGGATGGGGCATGCAAAAGGGACGCAGGAGCCCCAACCTGAAAGAGCCCTTGATGGCCAAGGCTGAAACAATTCAAACAAAAGAATAGATAACATCATATTGGATTTTAATCCCAAGTGTAAAATAAATACCGGTGAATGAATCCATACTGATACAAGAAATGATGGATTGATTGATTGAATGTATAAATAAATAAATGAGAGAGAAGAGTCAAATCTCCCACACAGATAACTCCAAATAATTTATGTAGATATTCTTCCCTCAAAGAAGTGGAGCTTAATCCCCTTCCCCTTGAGTGTGAGCTGCACTTAGTGACTTAGTGCACTTAGTGACTCGCTGCTAAGGTTACAGTGTGGAAAGGTAGGAGAGAGTTACTTTGCAGTGCAGAAACCTGGCAAACACAACTTCAGCCGGGTGATCAAGGTCAACATCATCAGGGATAAGTTATGTCAATAGCGTGTACTCCTGATTTGACGTGAGAACAGCACTTCACCTCTGTAGTCTTCCTCTCCAAAACCCATAACCATGAGAAAAACATCAGACAAACCCAACTGAGGGGCGTTCTACAAAATACCTGACTGGTACTCCTCAAAACTGTCAAGGACATCAAAAACAAGGAAAATCTGAGAAATTGTCACAGTCCAGAAGAGCCTAGGGAGACTAGGATTAAATGTAATGTGGTATCCTGGATAGTTCCTAGGAGGGAAAAAGGACATTAGGGAAAAACTGTGGAATCAGAATAAAGTATGAGATTGAGTTGACAGTAATATACAAACGCAGTTTCTGAGTTGTGACAAAATGGTACCATGGTAATGTAAGATATTAACAATAGGGGAAATTGAGTGCAAGATATATGGGAACTGTCTGCACTGTCTTTTCAACTTCTCTATAATGTAAAACTATTATAAAAGGAAAAGGTTTTTTTTTTCTTTTGTCTAAAGCTAGTCTGGGGACTTCCCTGGTGGCACAGTAGTTAAGAATCTGCCTGCTAATGCAGGGGACACAGGTTCGAGTCCTGGTCCAGGAAGATCCCACATGCCGTGGAGGAGCTAAGCCCGTGCACCACAACTACTGAGCCTGCGCTCTAGACCCACGAGCCACAACTACTGAAGCCTGTGCGCCTAGAGCCCGTGCTCCGCAATAAGAGAAGCCACCGTACTGAGAAGCCCGCACGCCGCAACGAAGAGTAGCCCCCACTCGCCACAACTAGAGAAAGCCTGCGCACAGCAACGAAGACCCAACGCAGCCAAAATAAAAATAAAAATAATAAAGGATCAAGTCTGGCTTGGGTCTTAGAATCACAGGCCAAGTCTGGCTTGGGTCTTAGAATCACAGGATTTAGGTGATTCTAAGAAAGGGAAAGGACTAGCAAAGGAGCTCCAGGGACCCTGAGAGAGACTGCTGAGACTCATTTGATGAGTTGATCAGGCAGAGTAAAATACTTTGGTTTTTAAATTGCTTCATGGTCCATATAGAGTGAATTTAAAGCCGCTTGCAGGTTGCCCAAATCAAAAACAATGCCATCCCGAAATTCCTCTACATGTGAACTTAAAGTTTCAGTTGCTTATAAAGAAAGTGCTTTTAAAAATGTGGTGATCCCTTTTATAGAAAGTTCAAAAGCAGGCAAAAATAATCCCGGTGTGAGGAGTCAGGAAAATGGTTAGTTACCCTTGTTGGGGGAGGGGACTGGGAGGGAATGTGGAGGGGACATTCTAGGTACCAGTGATGTTCTTGTTTTTGACCCGAGAGCTGGTTATATGGGTGTATTCAGTTTGTGAAAATTCATCAAGCTGTATGTTTATGATCTGTGCACTTTTCCGTACGTAGGTTCTATGTCAAGAAAAAGTTTATAAATCATAAAATAAGTTGATTTTAAGCATTATACTTTAATGCTGGGAGAAACCAGCATCCCTCTCTCCTCCCTCCAGGAAGCACAATCTAGAAAGTCAAATTGTTTGCCTAAGGGCAGGTGTAGCAGGCCCTCCCAGAGCCCTGATGTGTGGGTCCCTGCTAACCAGGGCTTTCGTGCTGGACGGCTCTGTGGAGCAGCAAGAACTCTTTAACCAGAGCACAGGGCTGGGTACAAGCACGTCTTCGGGGAGGGCACTGCGATGAGGGGCAGCACCAACACCAGCCTGGGTGACTTTGATCAAACTTTTATCCATCGGTGCCTCAGTTTACCTACTGTGAAAGAGGACCTTGACTACTGCATGTGTAGATCAGCCAGAATTGTTGCCCTGTCATTAAGTTAGACTAGTCGTGGTCTGTCAGCATCCTCAGATGCCTCTGTGTGCTTAGATCCCTGGAATTTTGTGCGTGACAAATAGGGGCGTGGCAGAAATGCTGGTGACAGTAGCTATGGCTCAGGGTGACACAGGGGAGAGAAGCTGACCAGAGCTGAAAGGATGGAGTCTTCCCAGGACTCTGTCTTGAACTAGAATGACCTCAAAGGGTCATTCAGAGAACGGACGGGTAGTCCAGCATAGAGGTCGCTGAGCCCCATAGGGGTAAAATGACTTGCCCAAGGTCACCTGGCTGATGGACTCCCTGAAGGTTCCTAGCTCAGTAATGTCCATGAACTATCTGGACTAAACAGGCTGCTGCTGTGACCATGAATTTTGTTTCCTTAAAGTTTTTGTCCACAATTTCTTTCATTAAATAAAATATAGAAAACAGAGAAAAATGAAAAGCATAACACAACCAGAATTTACTTGTTCCAGCATTTAAAAATGCAACTGTCTGGAAGTTTTGTTTTGGGATTCTGTGTTCTTTTTTTTTTTTTTTTTAAACATCTTTATTGGAGTATAATTGCTTTACAATGATGTGTTAAGTTTCTGCTGTATAACAAAGTGAATCAGCTATACATATACATATATCCGCATATCTCCTCCCTCTTGTGTCTCCCTCCCTGGAACGTTTTACATTGCAAAAGAACACCTATTGTGACATAACATTTTTGTAGTTTATTGATTGATTGATTTTTGGCTGCATTGGGTCTTCGCTGCTGCGCATGTGCTTTTCTCTAGCTGCGGTGAGCCGGGGCTACTCTTTGTTTCTGTGCATGGGCTCCTCATTGCATTGGCTTCTCTTGTTGCAGACCATGGGCTCTAGGCGCACGGGCTTCAGTAGTTGTGGCACGTGGGCTCAGTGGTTGTGGCCGGCGGGCTCTAGAGCACAGGCTCAGTAGTTGTAGCGCTCGGGCTTACTTGCTCAGCTGCATGTGGGATCTTCCCGGACCCGGAAGGACTCGAACCCGTGTCCCCTGCATTGGCAGGCGGATTCTTAACCACTGCGCCACAGGGAAGTCCCTGTAGTTTTTTAATATTTAATTTTTGTGGCTAAGTTAAGCAGGAGAATGGGAGCTCTTGGTTTACATTGTTGGGAGTTAAATGCGTCTTCTGAAGGAGGAGGAATGGAGGACATGGCCAAACTGCCTTATGCCCAGGAAATCCCATGGAGGCCTTTGGAGGGGTTTCCCTGGAAGAATTATACCAGCAAACATCAAACTCACTAGCGCTTTAAGAACTGGGTTCAGGCTATATTTAAAATAGATAACCAACAAGGACTTACTGTATAGCACAGGGAACGCTGCTTAATATTCTGAAATAACGTAAATGGGAAAAGAACTTGAAAAAGAATTGATACATGTATATGTATAACTGCATCACTTTGCCTTACACCTGAAATGAACACAACATCATTAGATTGTTAATCAACTATACTCCAATATAAAATAAAAATTTAAAAAAGAGAACTGGGTTCAGCTTT
Organism: Mesoplodon densirostris; assembly: GCF_025265405.1. Classification (NCBI taxonomy): domain Eukaryota; kingdom Metazoa; phylum Chordata; class Mammalia; order Artiodactyla; family Ziphiidae; genus Mesoplodon; species Mesoplodon densirostris. Next base: position 65,836,152 of record NC_082675.1, on the reverse strand, counting down.
AAGGTTGTCTTTTTTTTTTTCACTTTTCTGGATTTTTTTTTTTTTTTTTTTTTTTTTTTTGGCCACAGGGTACCACTCGCAAGATCTTAGTTCCCTGACCAGGGATGGAACCCGGGCCCCCAGCAGTGGAAGCACGGAGTCCTAACGAGTGGTCCGCCAGGGAATTCCCTGCGTTTTATTTTAGAGCGTTGTGGATTCATCTGCAGTTGTAAGAAATACTACGGAGAGATCTTGTATGTATACCTTTTGTCCAATCTCCCCCAGTGTTGACATCTTACACTAAGACTGTCTTCCGATGTGATCTGAAGGACTTTAGGAGGCTTAGTGGAAGATCATCTAGAGAAATCCTCCTCTTCTAGTGATAAGAGAACTGAGGTCTGGGGTGGCCAAGTGACTTACCCAGCCTCACACCTGGGAATGGCAGGGTCTGGACCTTCCTCCTCTGGGCCTCCATGGCTCCATCTAAAGGGGTTTCATTTTTTGTTTCCCAAGATACCTGGGATTAGGTTGGTTTGGCAGGTAGAGGTAGACTCCCTCTTGATCCCCCCTCTCGGCCCCCACCCCAACTGGTGAAGCAGCAAAGGCTTACTTCTCACTCGGGTTCCAAGCCTATTGTGTGTGGTCTCAGGCTCTGCACCCCGAGGTCCCCACTGGGGGCGGTTCCACGTCTGTGTGCGCACGATCACCAAAGGCAGGAAAAAGGAACAAGTCACGTCATGTGGCTACACCTAACTTTATTTATTTTATTTATTTATTTATTTATTTATTTTTTCTGTGCGGTACGCGGGCCTCTCACTGTTGTGGCCTCTCCCGTTGCAGAGCAACAGCTCCGGATGTGCAGGCTCCAGACGTGCAGGCTCAGCCGCTCCGCGGCATGTGGGATCCTCCCGGACCGGGGCATGAACCTGTATCCCCTGCATCGGCAGGCGGACTCCCAACCACTGCGCCGCCAGGGAAGCCCCTACACCTAACTTTAGCAGGCCAGGAAGTGCGTTTCTGTCTTTTGCTTATAAGTGGAACCAGAAATTATCGTTGAGCAGCATTAAGGAACAACCCAGTCACCCTCACTCCGACAGGAGAGATAGGACCTTCCGAGTCGGTCACCGGCAAGCTTCTTTCTTTGCATGATTAGAGTGCTGGTTTTCGGATTTCAACTTTCCCATGGTGTTGCCTTCTTCTTTAGCAGATTCCCAGAGCAGGTAGGCTCCCGACAGTGGGTCCTACAGCCTTATCTCTCCAGGGAGGGAAAAGATCTTGGGAGGCATGCCTACACCCCCAAGTCAACGAGCTCTGGAAGCTCCTTTTGGAAAAGCTAATATAATCTGAGGTTGTGATAATAAAAGGGAGATGATAGTTCTGGTGTATTACGGTGCTAATTGGAGAACTTCATTCATTCATTCATTCACTCAACATTCATGAGTAGGACATTCCAGACCCAAAATGCTGTGATCGGGGTACCAACTTTAAACAGGAATGTTGACCAGTTGAGGGCCCCCAGAGCAGGGTGACCACGATGGTGAGGAAATCCTGGTCTGGGCCAGAACAGGGTATGTTTAGTTCCTAGGAGAGGAGGTAAAGGAAGACGTAGTAAAAATCTTCAAGAAGAGGCTGGTTGGTAGAAGTAGGTTACATTTGTTACGTGGCTGCTGAAGGTAGGAGTTGGATCGATGGGGGGAAGTTATAAGCAGGCAAACCAGTTCAGTTTGGGGTCAACCTTTTAACTAGAAATTTCACTAACAGAAGAACAGGTTTCCTTGAAAGCAGGGAATTCACAGTCCCTGAAAGCCTTCAAACAGGCTGGATGATCTGATCTCGTATTGATCATTTCTAATGTTCTTCCTAACCCTGAGTCTATAATTCCTGAGAAATTATAGGAAAGAGACTTTCCAGCATCTCTTATTTCAGGATCTAAAATTTCATCTTTAACTACAAATGAAGTCGTCTACCTCTTAGATAAGGGGTCTTTTTCATATACGAGTCAATTTAAATACGAGTAACATTGACGATTGTTATTTTACAGGTAACACAGAGCCATGTGTCAGGAACTTTTCTAACTGCTTTACATATACTAATAAAAGTATTAATTTATTTAATTCTCAGAACAATCCTACGACGAAGGTGCCATTATTATTCTCCCCATTTCACAGATGAGAATACTGAGGCACATTGCTAGTAAGGGGCAGAGCCAAGATTTGAATCCAGGTAGTTTGGCTCCAGAGTTTGTGCTTCTAACACTAATTCTCATGCCACTCTTTTTTTTTTTTTTTTTTTTTTGCGTTACGCAGGCCTCTCACTGCTGTGGCCTCTCCCGTTGCGGAGTACAGGCTCCAGATGCGCAGGCTCAGCGTCCATGGCTCACGGGCCCAGCCGCTCTGCGGCATGTGGGATCTTCCCGGACCGGGGCACAAACCCGTGTCCCCTGCATCGGCAGGCGGACTCTCAACCACTGCACCACCAGGGAAGCCCATGCCACCCTTTTTGACAGCTGAGGAAATGGTACCCGATGGGATTTAGTGATGTGTTCACAGTCACAGGGCTAGGTGAGTGGTGGCATGTAGATCTGGATGGAACCCCAATGTGCTCAGTGTGGAAAGCTTTTATCACCTATGACGCACACATCTGATTAGGGTCCTGGACAATGTATTGCATTGAATGAGATGACCCTTCCTTGAAGACTGAAGCTCATGCCCCAGATCTCCTAGCAAGTTGAAAACAAAGCTGTGGTAATCCGAATGCTTTGCTAACATGGTGAGGTGCTTGTCTGTCCTCATTTCTCAGGATCTGAAATACTTCCCCCACTTCCTCCCTGTCTATATATATCCTACGGTCGAAGACCCAGTTATTGGCCACGAAACTTCCCGAGTCCCAAACCCTGCCAGTGCTTAACTTCTGCTCACATTCCTCTCAGGACATGCCCTCTCACCTAACCTGTAAGAGCAAGTTCATGGTAGTTTGGGCCAGCAAAGATTTGAGTATTTCTATGTTGGCTAAATTTATCAATCTTTTAAGGTTGGATTTAGAAAAACTTTCCCTACTGTGAAATTTTAAAAGAATTTCCTCTTGTGTTCTTCTAATATTATTATGGCTTTAGTTTTTATGTTGAAATTTTTGATCCATCTGGAATTTCCTTTACTGTATGAAATGAATAACCGGTATTTTTTTTTTCCAAGTCCCCATTGAGTTGTCCCAATGTTATTTATTGGATATCCATTTTCTTTCAGCTGATTTGAAGAACCATTTTTATATTTAACTAAATTCCATATTTATATTTGAAATCATTCAGAGTATGTTCTCTGAAATTAAGATGCAAAAAGAGAGCTAGAAAATCCCCCAAATGTTTGGAAACTAGGCAACACACTTCTAAAATAACCTATGGGTCAAATGGAAAGTAGAAAATATTTTTAACTGAACGATAATTAAAATATATCAAAACTTATGGGCTATAGTTAAAATTATACTGAAAGAAATGTATAGTTTTATGCATATGTTATAAAAGAAGGAAGGCTGAAAAAATCAATGATCTAAGTATCTATTTCAATTAGTTAGGGGAAAAAAGCACATGTTAAGCCCAAAGGAAAAAGGCTAACGGAACCCAGAACCCAGAAATTAACAAAATAGAAAATAGACATATGATATACAAAATTTTCAAAGCCATAAGGTGATTCTTTGGGAAAAAAATGTATTTAAACCTATGTCTGACCTCTCCGTTCTGTTGCATGGATCTCTCTATTTATGCATGCATCAGTAAAAAACTATTTTAATAACTAAAGCTTTAGAGTGTCTTTTCTTTTTCTTTCTTTCTTTTTTTTTTTGCGGTACGTGGGCCTCTCACTGTTGTGGCCTCTCCCGTTGCGGAGCACAGGCTCCGGATGCGCAGGCTCAGCGGCCATGGCCCATGGGCCCAGCCGCTCCACGGCATGTGGGATCTTTCCGCTCCGCAGCATGTGGGATCTTCCCGGACCGGGGCATGAACCCGTGTCCCCTACATCGGCAGGCGGACTCTCAACCACTGCGCCACCAGGGAAGACACCTAGAGTGTCTTTTTAATATTTGCTTGGGCTAGTCCCTATTGCTCTTCTTTTTCAAATTTTACCTAGCATTTGCTTTTCATTTGAATTTCAATCTTAGTTTATCACCTTGGCCAGTTCCCCTGTGCATCCCTTGCTTAAACCCTATTGACATTTCTATTGGAATCAAGTTAAATTAGACATTAATTTGAAGAGGATTGACATTTTTGTAACACTGAGTTTTCCTATCCAAGAACAGGGTACGTCTTTTCATTCTTTCAAGTCTTCCTTAGTGTTTGAAAAATGCCTTCATTTAGATCATGCATTATTTTTGGAATAATTTCCCTAAGTATTTTATTTTCTTGGTTTGCATTGAAAATGGGAGATTTTCTTTTTTTTTAACATCTTTATTGGAGTATTATTGCTTTACAATTTTTTGTTAGTTTCTGCTGTATAACAAAGTGAATCAGCGATATGTATACATATAGCCCCATATCCCCTCCCTCTTGCATCTCCCTCCCACCCTCCCTATCCCGCCCCTCTAGGTGGTCACACAGTACTGAGCTGATCATGGGAGCTTTTCTTCAATTATATTTTGTCCTTTCAGTTGGGCAACTTCTAATACCTCTGTTTAACATATAACGAAGATTGTAATTTGGACATTTCAGCTAAACCCATGTGAATCATATCCTCTTCAAACATGACATACACATCTGACCTTATGTTTCTTCCGTACTTCTGACATATAATCTTTAGGCAACTGCTATGTATATCCCCAAAGTTTCAAGAAAACTGCTACAGACGCCCCAAAGTACTGTGAAGTATTTTGGACTACAGTTACCTAATCACAAATATCTATCACAGGTGTCTCCATTGTGCCCTAGGTATTTTGCAGACAGTGTACATTACAGATCTGATTCATCCTCAGGAGAGCTTATTGGAAGCATACCCCATGGAACACTGCCTGTGCCACCCACTTCCTGAGGGTCCCCAGATCCATAGGGGATCTGGAGACACATCTTCAAGCTCTACAGTCTTTTTAATAATGATTTATCATTTTTCTGATATAAAATTAATACATACTCATCATAGAACACTAGGAAACATGAAGAAGAACATAAAAATCATAAAAATATAATATATCCCTATATATAATCTCTAATCCCTACCGCCCAGAGATAACCAATGGTTTGTTTCCTTATGACCTTTCTTCCTTATGCATGTACTGGTATACATATTCCAAGATTGAGATCACTCTGGGCAGACGGTTTTGAATCCTGTTTCTCATGAATGTTTTGCCATGTCATTATATATTCTTCAAAAGCAAGCTTTTTACTGGTGGCATGGTGTTTCCTAACACAGATATTTTATAATCTATGTACTCATTCTACTATTATTTCACCTTTGGATTGCTTCCAGTTTTTCCAAAATAAGACTTAAGTCAAAGATGATACAAACATCTTTGCCCTCTTTCCTGATTATGTCCTTTGAATACATTCCTAGGTGAATTACTGGGTCAGAAATGGAAACATTTTTAAAAACTTGTGGTAAAACATACATAACATAAAATTTACAATTTAAACCATTTTTAAATGTACTGTTCAGTGGCCTTAAGTACATTCACATTGTTGTGCAACCATCACCACAATCCATCTCCAGAACTTTTTTCATCTTGCAAAATTGAAACTCCATATGCATTAAACACTAGCTCCACATGCCCCCCTCCCCCAGCCCCTGGTAACCTCTATTTTACTTTCAGTCTCTATGAATCTGACTACTCTAGATACCTCATGTAAGTGAAATCATACAGTATGTGTCCTTTTGTGACGATTTTATCTCACTTAGCATGTCTTCGAGATTCATCCATGTTGTAGCATGTGTCAGAACTTCCTTTTCAAGGCTGAATAATATTCCATTGTATATACCACATTTTCTTTACCCAGAGGAACATTTTGTCTTGATCAAATTGTCTGCTACTTTCCAGAAAGATCACACCAATTTATGCCAGGAATGCACCAAATTATAATTCTAAAGTTTACACACTTAACACTGTCTTGTAGTAACCATGGTCTAATTTACTCACATCACGCCTGCGTAGGGTTTTCCCCATTTGCCGATATGCAACCCCAAGTTATTGAAAAGGGACCCTCAAAGGATTCCCTTCCTTCCTAGTGTTTGTGTGTGCGTGCGTGTGTGTGTGTGATACACATATACATACATATAGCTGGAGATGAATGTATTTAACATTTATCAAAGGGTAAAGGAGCTCGTCTACAGTTTGGATCAGAGCCTCGGAATCTAAACTCATGCCATATGGCATTTGTCAGATTTTGACCTCCCAGAGTTCCATTCTTTTAAATCTCATTCAATTTTTGTGCCTTCCAAAAAAGGCACCAAAGATTTTATTTGGGAGGAAACATCTGGCGTTCGTATGGCGTATTAAACTTTTCAAAGGGCGACACATACGGGATCTCACCTGGTTTCTACAACATCCTCAGCCCCAGGAGGCAGGCAGGGTGATATTGTTAATCACATTTGTGTAGACACAGGTTCAGAAAAGTGATGCTATCTGCTGGAACTTACACAGCCAGTTTGGGACTCAAGTTCCCGTCTCCAGAGTCCTGTACTGCCTCTGTTCTCTCACTAATTCCCCACTCACTCTGGCTGTTGCTAGAGTGTGCTGTTCCTTTACTTGGCATGTCAACGTTCCTAGGTTGTCCAGGAATGTACTTTCTTGGAGAGGAAAGGGAATAGATATTTTAGCCACACACAACACAGTGTGCTTGCCAGGTACCTAATAGGGACACTCAATAAATATTAATTAAAGAATGCAGCCACATTGGCTTTCATGCCGGCCAGATCCTTTAAAGTGTCAAGAATATTCCATGAGGGATTGAGTGTTGGGCTGGAAGGCTGTGTGGAGGCAGAGAGGATAGTGATACCCTGGACACAGGGAGCATATTCTCTTGGAAGAGGAAAATACCCCCTGAGGGCCCCTGTCCATCACCTGGAGAGAAGGAGGAAGGGAACTCACATTTGTTCAGAGCCTTCTGGGACCTGTATTTTCCTAGCTGGGTGGGATTTACTCTGTTCCTCCTCTACCTCTATGTCTGTCTCAAGCCAGTGGGAGATGCTGGGAGACAGCTGGCTGGGGTTAAGGACGAGTGTAACTTGTGGGCTGTGGAGGGGGATGGATAGGTGAGAAATGGAATGGGTGTGCCTCCCTCCTCTGGCATCCTGAGGGATGGAGGTGCCTGTTAAGTGTCTCTGGCTTGACAGGGAACCAGCAGAAGTCTATTTAGATCAGCAGTTCTGGGCACAGAGGTAATTGTTGGAGCCTCTCCCCTGGTCTGAGCCCACGGTGGCTCCCAGAAGGCAGAGCTGGTGTTCCCTGAAGCCCAGGATCTGGGAGAGGGGACAGCTGGGCTGGGAATGAGTGAGGCAGAGGCCTGGGTAGGGAACCCTTGGGGAGCCACTCGGAGGAAGGGCTGTTGCCCAGATGGCTGATGTGCCAGGAGAAGGCCTCCTTCCTCATCCCAGGGAGGACCATAAGGGGAGGTGGGGACCTCTAACCCCACCTGGTGCCTGTGACCACCCTCTCTTTGCTCAGGATCTGTTACATGCAAAAGCACATGCAAGGAACATGGGGCTCTTCTGGAAAGGCCAGAACCCAGCTCATAGTTTAAGACTCTAAACATGGGGTGTTTACGAGTGAGCTTATATCTGCTTTCCTAGGCCTCTTTGGGCAGTTTTTCTTTTGTTTTCTTAAAAGTAAAATTTGTGAGTTTGTGCAATTTTAAGCAAATGGTCAATTTCAGATGGTTTTGGTGTCAGAGAGTTTCCTCAGCATCTTCATCAACAAATTATACTTACTATACTCCTGTTAATCAAGAAGAAAAAGAGGAATGGACACGAGCTATATATTTGTGTGTGTGTGTGTGTGTGTGTGTGTGTATATATATATATATATATATATATATATATATATATATATATATATATATATATATTGCTATATGACTTTATAACAAATTTACTATATACAAATGCCTTCAGCAGGAATTCCACAAACAGAACATTTACTGGTCAATCAACCTGTATAAGTGGGCCTTAGGGCCTAGATACCACAAAATTATTCTATGCTAGGTTCAGAAATGCCTAAATGGCGAAGTTACATGATTCTGTAGCTTCATCTCTACAATATTCTTTGACATACATCATCTTATTTTTTATTTTACGTTGGAGTATAGTTGATTTACAATGTTGTGTTAGTTTCAGGTGTACAGAAAAGTGATTCAGTCATATATATATATTCTTTTTCAGATTCTTTTCCCTTATAGGTTATTACAGAGTATTGGGTAGAGTTCTCTGTGCTATACAGTAGGTCCTTGTTGATTATCTATTTTATAGTTAGTAGTGTGCATATGTTAATCAAACCACCTAATTTATTCCTCCCCCCGCCCCGCCCTGCACCTCTCCCCTTTGGTAACCAAAGTCTGTTCTCTAAGTCTGCAAGTCTGTTTCTGTTTTGTAAATACGTTCATTTGTATCATTTTTTAGAGTCCACATATAAGTGATATCATATGGTATTTGTCTTTGTCTGACTTACTTCACTTAGAATGATCATCTCTAGGTCCATCCATGTTGCTGCAAATGGCATTATTTCATTCTTTTTTATGGCTGAGTAATATTCCATTGCATGTTACATCATCTCATTTAACCTCGAGACAGCTCTGCGTTGGTAAGTATTATTATCCCCATTTATCCACGGGGAAATCAAGGTCTTAGGTGACACAGCTAATGGTGACAGTTGATGTTTGAACACAGTATTTCTGGCTCCAGTGCTGGGGTGCTTTGTGCTTCCCCTGATACCATAATTGTCTCCACTATCTTGGGTTTGTCAGCACATTCATTCAACAAACATGAACACCTGGGGGCCTCTGCATGATCTAGCCCCCCTCCCCCAGTAGTTCTCTTTCTGCCATTCCGATCCCTCTCCCCATGCTGTCACCATGCCAGCCATGCTGGCCTCCCAGCTATTCCTCTAACTTGCCAGCTCACCTGTCTCAGGGTCCAGACCCTGGCTGTCTCTCTTTCCTGAAAGGGTCTTACCTGATCTTTGCTCCTCCGCAGACAGGACTGCCCTGATCACAGACCTGAAACAGCCATTCTCAGCCCACACCAACCCTCGTCCCTCACTCTACTTCATGTTTTCCAAAGGTCTTATAACTGTGTGAAATCATGTGTTTTTATGTATTTGTTTACTTACTTCTTCTCTGTGTCTCCCTAGAAAGCAAACTCACCATGGGAGCAACAATGTTGAGCAATGCTGGGCCCATAGTTGGGATGCAGGAGAGCCGAGGAATGGTTCCTGCTCGCCCAGCCCATGGTACAGCTGGTGACAGGGCTCTGGGGACTGTGAAACATGATCCTGTGACGGTAGGGTTCAGATCATGAGTCCCAGAAGAAGGTAGGGAAGAAGGTAGTCCTGGAAGAATGACCAATCATTCATTCATTTGTTCATTCACTCACATAGGACCTACTTTGTGCCAACAGCCAGGGTCAGCCAGCCAGGGAGAACTGGACTGCTTTTTTTTTTTTTCGGTACGCGGGCCTCTCACTGTTGTGGCCTCTCCCGTTGCGGAGCACAGGCTCCAGATGTGCAGGCTCAGTGGCCATGGCTCACGGGCCCAGCTGCTCCGCGGCATGTGGGATCCTCCCGGACCGGGGCACGAACCCACGTCCCCTGCATTGGCAGGCGGACTCTCAACCATTGCGCCACCAGGGAAGCCCTCTGTTTCTTTTTTACCTGTGCATTTGCTATGCTGCCTTTTAGACATTTGGTACCACCGCACACTGCTGGGTGTCGAGACATGTTGATGGAGCGACAGGCAAGTTCTGGATCTGAAAGTGTTGCTAACCAGGTGGGTGATTTTAGGGAATCTTCTCTCCATCTTCATGGAGCTCTGGCTGAGAGAATGCAGGTGATGATCCTCAGACAGGAGGGACGGGCACAGAATCGGAAGTAATTGAGAGTGTTAACTATGCCCCCTTAACTTTGCCGCAACTTATTCCTCAGGAAGGTACTTAGATTCCTCCAGGGTCTCTCGATCTGAGATTCTATCCTTGGGCTTTAAGCAGTAATTTGTCGGTTTTGAGTTGAGGGACCCTGAGTTCAATTGTCAACATTGAATTTTCCTAAGTAAATGTTTAAGTAAACACTGTCTATTATCACCACCATTTTATAAAAGGTAGGGCACACTGATTCCTCGAACTAAGAAGGACATCATCTCAAAAGAAATGATTTATTCTTTCGTTATCGGTCAGTCACTTGTTCAGCCAGTATTGGTTGAGTGCTTGCTTTATGCCAGTCACAGTGCTTGATGTGCTGTAATATGGGGTTCCTGCCCTCAAGGAGTTTACACTTGGCTAGATGGGGGGGGAGACATTAATCAAGGAGTCGGAATTCAAGGTAAGATTTCCAGTGTAGTAATTGCTACACAAGGAGATGCCTGAGGCTGTGAGGGTGCATAATGATAGGGGCGGGGTGACATAACTCAAAGCTTAGGAGCCTGGAGAGGAGAGAGGGGCATCTCAGGCTGAGCACTTGCCCAGGCCCTGGGGTGGGAGGAAGATCCTGAGGTGACAGCAAGAGGAGGGAGGGGGTGCCAGGCCACTCAGGGCTTGTAGGTCAAGGAAGGGACTTTGTTCCAAGGGCTATAGGAAGACTGTTGCGTCGTGCTGCCGTCAGGCCAGCACCAAGACCAACCTCAGCAGAGGGGGTTTGGTGGGTCCGAGTGAGGCCACAGCGGAAGTGAGGAAAGCGCTGTGTGCATCAGTCACCGGGGAGATGCTGGTGGCTTGTGTCCAGCTGGCTGCAGTGGGGGGACCTGGAGAAGAGTGGATGGGCTGAGAGGCATCTCAAAGGTAAAACTGACAGGATGTTAAGGCTGGTTTGGATGCGGGATGAAGAAGAAAGGGTTTGCTGTCTGGGCTGGTCCTCTGTTTCGATTCCCACCACTGGACGGAGGCGGGTGAGTTTTCTGAGGGCCGAGGTCTGGAGGAGAAGCAGATTCTGGGCGGAAGATGCCCTATTTGGGACATAATCAGCTCAAGGTGCCTTTGAGACATCCAAAGGGAGGAGTCAAAAAGGCAGGTGGCTACGTGGGACTGGAGTTCAAAGCAGAGATGAGCCTCTTCACATGACTCACTTTCTGTCTCTTTGGCTGCGATGGGGCTGCCTCCTGAGAGAGAAGCGGGCGGCCGGGGGCCTGGGTGAAAGGAAGCCTTACTTTTCTCTTCACGCCCTTTTGTCCACTTTGAGTTACGTACCACTGTGCATATATTACCTATTCAAAAATCAATAAAATAGAAAAAGCAAACTAAATATACCCAATAATTTAGCATTTGAGAAAACATATATTATGCAAACTTGACCATGGATGACAGGTTCTGGGGTTTGGACCGGAGAGGACTCTGAGCCATGTAACCTCTAAAATCCCTTCTGGCTCTCATCACGTTTTACCGCAGTTTTCCTTGTCTTCTCTTATGGGTCTACCGGACGTGAGCAATGCTAGGTAACATTGTATTCCACAGACCTTGAAAGGCTTCAGAATGAACGTTTATGGAGAAAGGTGGGATGGAGACTGTACTGGGTATCTCCTTCCCAAAAAAAGTGGACCCCGTCCCACTCCCTCCTTGTTTGTCATAATTACCAGAAAGTTATTTCTAGAACATAGGAAAATATTCATGACTCACAGTAATGTTAGCAAAGAATGAGAAACTTTTTATTGTGTCCACACTTACCCCTCTCTCAATCTGAGAAAAAGATTTCCCAGGCTTATTAGCTTGTTTTTAAACTCTGATGCTGGACTTGCTTCTTTGACACCATCCCAATTGTCCTAGTAAAACGCACACAAAGTCCCAGACACTAGAACGAGTGGCTTCCTTCTTCATTACCCTATCACTTGGACATTTATCTCTGTAAAAATTCATTTCCTAGGCTCGGAAGGTTAGGCAAAATTAGTTTATTGGGTGGCTCCTACCTCCAAATCCATGATAATCATGACGATTAGCATCTGTATACCAGTTAGTTTACATAGCACTTGTGCTGGCGATGTGTCCGGTGTGCCCCCGCGCCGCGTCCCAGCAACCCCGTGGTGAAGGCTTTGTTCCTTGAGCCTCACACCGGGTCTGGCACACACACGACGTTGTTAATTCAGAGGAAGGCAGACAGACTATGGAAACAGCTTTCCTAAAGCCTTGCAGCTAGGAATGGCAGAGAAGTCTTTTCGGTCTGAAAACTGGGCTGAGGGTCCTGTCTGCTCTCCCGGGTCCTCACAGTGGAAATGCCTCGGCCATCACTCACGGGGCCGGGCTGCTCTGGCGGGTCCCAGGACGTGTCAGGAGCAGCGTGTGTGGTCACCTATGACTCTTTGCTCTACTACAGACAAAACATCACCCCTTCTGCAGGCTGCCCAGTTCTGATTCACCATTAACAGGATGTCTCGTCACAAAGATGCTAACTTGCACTTACTATGCAGAATTCAGTACCAAAGTCATCCTTTAAAGACTTTCGACAGGGGAATGGGAAAGATAAAAATAGGGGGGAAAAATAGGGGGAAAAATCAGAAAACAGCGAAGGCTAATTTGGTAGCTTCAAGTCCATTGGATTGTGTCTTGAAGTTCAAATGAAGACCCAGTCTGCAGCATGGATAGTGAGGAATAACAGCAGGGCTCATCGGGGGGCCTCTGAATTAGGCTCAACATTTATTTCCTTGTTTTGCCGTCTTTAAAATCAGTGTTTTTAGTGCCCTTGGAAATCAGCCAAACTGTATGTCTCTCTGTCTATACTGCAACGGCGAATCCTAGTTTTTCATTGTTGGAATTTGAGGCCATTACCTAAGCACCCCCCATTGCTGAGCCATCACAGGCCAGCTTCACGCTGGAGGCTCTTCCCTTCCCTTGTGTTAAAACTGGCATCGCCCCCTGACATGAAGCAGTTTGCCCCAAGTGAGGCCTGACTATTGATTTGAGGAGTGGAGATCATGAGATTTTCCCGTTATTTGAGAAGAAAGTTCTCTGCGGTTATAGATGATGTCGTGTTGTGCCTGCAAGTTCTTTCTACAAAGAAAACTTCACGCTGAGGGAGGTGATCTCCCTGAGCATCCACTGCAGGGGCCTCACCTCCATCCTTAAACCCCTTGAGGCTTAAGAGTGTTTATGAAGTTATCGTCTCAAAGTGACAAGTGTGGCTTGAGTTTTGAAGACTTAGCTCGAAGTGGACAGAAAACTACCAATTGTTTCCTTCTGTCCTGCTTTCCTTTTGAATAGGATCGTTCACCTCATGAGCACCTCAGCCTGGTTGTCAACTCAGCCAGTCTACTTCCAGATATTTCTTCCTTTGGGAAACTTTCTGAGACTCCCCCTCCCAGACAGAATAAATCCCTTGACTTTCTGTTCTCCTGAGCAGAGGCCTCCATTCTTGCTCGTCCTGTTCTTGCTCCGTTCTTGAGGGCTGGACGTTTTTATATTTCTAGCCCTCTCCTAGATTGTGCATTTCTCCTTTTTTTTTTAATCCATTTTTTCCTTTATCTGTTTATTACCAGTTGTATACAACAACGTTAATGGTGTGTAACTTAACATGTAATACTTGCACATTGTCTTTTGGAGCTTTTAGATAAAAACCATTAAATAGTTTTTTTTTTTTTTGCGGTACACGAGCCTCTCACCGCTGTGGCCTCTCCCGTTGCGGAGCACAGGCTCCGGACGCGCAGGCTCAGCGGCCATGGCTCACGGGCCCAGCCGCTCCGCGGCATGTGGGATCTTCCCGGACTGGGGCACGAACCTGTGTCCCCTGCGTTGGCAGGAGGACTCTCAACCACTGCGCCACCAGGGAAGCCCCTAGATTGTGCATTTCTTGAGAGCAGAGGCTGTTTAATACACCTTTATATGTCTCAGAGGTCGCGCCTGGTACCTGGCACCACCTCTTGAATCAATGCTGGCTAAATGGATTGAGAATCATGTGAGCACATTTCTGTTCCAAAAATCGCAGCTCTCATTTTCTCAGATGGGGCAGGCTCCTTCCTGTGCCTCTGTGGTCGAGACGCCAGTGTGTATGAGGCTGTCCTCCCCGGGTTAGGACTTGCACCTGACTGATATCTAGAATGACTTTTGATTAGGACTGGCGTGTTTCCTCACTGACTCTTGCCAGGGTCATGAAAAGGCGGCCTCCACCCTTGCCGTCTGGGATGACACATTGGCCTCTGTTGTCATCAGCCTTCCTGTAGGAACTGCCCCACAGAGAGAGAAGCTGTCCGCAGCCTCACTTCCACATGGGACCTCGCCAACTCATCCTTTTCTACAAGGACATCAGAACAGCCAATTTCAGGAAATAAGAAAAGCAGGCAGGGATTTTAAAAAACCCTTAAAGCTGCATATTTTTGAATAAGTAACCAATTCACATGGTGCAAAGTTGAAAAGATACAAAAAGTTGTGTACAGTGAAGTTTCCCTCCCAGCCATTTTCTTCAGCCATCCAGTGTCCCTCCCTGGAGGAAACTGTATCTATATGACTATATATTTGAATGTCTCTGTTGTCCTAGATCTTTACTTTTTCTGGGCGTTTCTCTTGTCTCCTTCATAAGAACATTCATTTTATCCTGCCCCTCCCCCTCTAGCCCCCAGTACCCAGTTGAGTGTCCTGGAGAGCCACCTGGCAAATGTTACAGATCAGTTGACAGCATGTCTGTAATACAAGAATATTTGATGAGCCAGTGCTTATGGCATCTTTATTTGATGGTGAATTAGATGCATTTCATTCACCCACGTTCTCCTTCTTCTAAGATAAGCCAAGAAGTGCTGATTGTCACATCAGCCTCACTCATGCCGTCTTCCTTTCATGAACCATCACTTCCATTTGTATTGCCGCCAGTTCAGGATGGTTGAGGGCTCACTCACACATTTTTCAAGGGACGGTTGTGCAAGAAATGTCGATATTTTCCAACACTTTTTTTGCCTCTTCGATTGTTTCTTCTTTGGCTTCTGCAAGGAAAAATCCTCACCCTTGCCTCGCTTCGGCCCTTGACCCCCATCATCAACACACCTACATGTCCTTTGGGGGCTCTTTCTGCCCTTCTCATCTAAGAACCACTGGAAATGAGAGAAGTACTGAAAGGAAGAATCCTGTCTTCCCTAGACAGGAGGTATTTATTTATTTATTTATTTATTTATTTAAGATGTGCTTAGAGTTGCTTATAGTCCTGAGAGGTTTTCAGGTTCTCTTTTCCGGTCCTCCTCATCCTCTTTCATGTCAATTTCCCCCCAGCAGTTGTGGACGGTTTACCTGCTTCTCCTCCACTTCCTGTGCACTCTGCTGTCCTCCTTCCTCATGCACCCTGGGGCCCCGACTGCTCAAGACCGGGGGCCTTGGAGCAACTTCCCTCCAGCTTCCTCTCTCCTCTAGCTGCTTAGCCAGCGGTCAGTCAAATGGCGGCCCCCGCAGTCCTTCGGGTGCCAGGGGCCAGTGATTAAGTAGCCAGGTCTTTAGCTGACTCCATCCTTGTTTGTCATAACTCTGCTGCAAGTTATTTTGGTCTCTGTGACTTGTGGCTGCACCGTGATTAGGGTTTGATTACTATCACCAAAGTGACTAAAAGATGAAAATAGAAGCCACAACAGGAAATAAACAACTGCAAATGAGATATTTTATTCCATATTCCCTGCCAGCAAATGATTAGAATCAAACTCATTCACAATAGTTTGGTGAACTCCTAAACTTTTTTTCAAGGATCAGAATAGTTTGAAATGGGGTGCCTGTCAGTCTCATTTCTGCCTGTGGAAAGGAAAGGAACTCCTTTTCTAGGCACGCCAGCCAGCCAGGAGTTCCTCTACTGTCCAGCTTCTTTCTTGGAAAGGAAAGGAATAAGAATCTGAATGGGGTGGGACTGGCTCTCAGGAAGGCTTGGGATGTTAACTGATTCAGGGGATGCCAGGGAGCTATAAAGCAGCACCAACCACTGTAGGTACTTGCCCAGCAACCCACCCATTGTCTACCTAGGGCAGTAAAATGGAGGAGGAAAGCCATGTAGAGAGGGCAAGGCAGGGGTGACGCCTGAATTAAAAGCACCCACAATTACACTATATGGTAACATATCTTTGCAAGAATATGCATGTTCCACCCAGACAAGTTGTGACGTCAGATTCAACTCCTGAAACACCCGCTAAATCTACCTGCCCTGTGTGTGCTCCGGCCTCTCATCCCATAGTGTTAGCACCATTGGCCAGATTTCCCAGTCTTCAGATTCTCCATTTAGCCAAGAAACTTAATTAGAATTATGCCTTTTGTTTTCACTGCTTATTTAAGTCCTTCCTGTCACTTTGCAGTCTGGCCTAGCCTCGACAGGAAAGTGAACATCTTCTAGCTAGGCCCAGAGCAGAGAGAGGGAATGAGACCCCGGAGAGGGCAGGAAACTTGCCCAGAAAGCTTCTTAAACCCTGCAAGTGCTCGTCTAATATCACCACTAGTGTGTTACTTAACCAGCGAGTGGCACAGCCCCAGCCAGGAATCAGGTATTCTTTCTAAGCCTTTCTGAGATGAGTGTATTATGCATTTCCCAGATACCTCAAAAATCCCATTTCTGCCTGTTTTGTCCTTCCCTGCCTATGATGATGGGATCACCCAAATCCATTTTCTCCTGGGCTTTCTCTCCTGCTGTCTTTGCAGCTTGCTTGTTCAGAAAATTTCACACACACAGATTTCAATGCCCTTTTCAATAAGCAATATTTTTATTTGTAACAAAATTATGATCTTATACAATTGCAGCCTATGTGGCTTACAAGGTTTAGAATGCCAGCTGCTGCCCTGTCCTACACGTTTCTGCACTGCTTGGCATTTCTGGGTCTTCTAGGTCAGTGAGCTTCAGGGTCCTTGCCTAGAGATGATCATGATTTTCTCTCACTTTCATATCTCCAAAGGTGCTCTTGGTGGGTTTGGGGGAAATGGGCCAAATGAGTCTATTCAAGTCTGTTGATTCCTAAATCTTTATTAAGCACCTATGGCATACGGACACCTTTTAAGTTGCTGGAAGGGAAGGGGCTGAGCTATAAAGCTGAGATCCATCTGAGCTTTTTCCTTTGATTACTTTTATTGTTTTTTGTTTTTCTTTATTATTATTATTTTATTATTATTTTTGTGCCTTTTCCTTTTAAAGGAGCATAACTTAGCTGGGAAAATGAAAATAGTTTCTTTCACCTTTTCTAAAGATTCGTTAAAATCCCCAGTGAGTTTCATAGTCGTCCTGATCTCACAATTCTAAATGGCTTTTTAAAAAAATCTTATTTCACTGAATAAGATGCGAGGTTAGACCACCATGCCAACTAGTGGCCTCCTCAATAATGATGCGTATATGTTTAAATCATTACGTTTCTACTATCAACAGTTTTCACGAAGTAAACGTAATCTGGTCCTTTGCCCCACCAATGCTTTACCCATTTCCATGCAATAGTCGGCCTGCTGGGTCTATGCTTCTCTAAAGCTTCGGGTAAGGGGATAAACTCTCTGACTCTAAGCGCCTTGAAAGCTACGGGGCCGAGGAGGGAGAAGAAACAGGCCCTGCATGCATATGCATGCCCTAGGCAGGTCTGCTCGGAAGGTAACCTTCCTGCGCTGGGAGGCGGGGTGGCGGAGGTCTTCCGGGCTCCGGAGGAAACCTGCACGCGGCGGGCGGGCGAGCCCCCCCCCCCACCTCCCGCCAGGATGCTGCCCCTCGCAACTCGTCAGCCAGCCAAATGCATTCCAGAGCTTTGCACAAGACACACTTCTCCAGGCAGTCCTAGAAACCCGAGCCCGGAGCGGGAGAGGGCGGGAGGGAGCGCGCGGCCGCCGCTGAGGTCACATTCGCGCCGCCTCCCCACCCTCGGCGGCCCGGCTGTTCCCTCCAGCGCACACTTCCCAGGGCCTCGGTCCAGTCCGGTGTAAATGTCTTTTAAACGGAGACAGCGCTCTCCTCCCCCTTCCCTCCCGCGCGGCGGCCAGGGGATCCGTCGCCAGGGCCTTTAAAACAAAACGAATGAATGAATCGTTAGGGCGAGCGCGCGCGGGACAGCCACTGAGAAGCTCCGCGGTCCGGGTCTAAATCCGCCACCGACCCGCTCGCTTCGCTCCATAACTCGCCGGCGAAACCTGTTCGGTGCTCTTGGGTCTTCCCATTTCTCCTCTGATTCCGCCAGGTCTCAGTTGATTCTGGGAGCTTCCCTGCTCCCCACCTTTATTCGTCCCCCCCTTTCGTCCCCCCCACCCCTGCAGACCCGGGAAGGGGTGGCGGTGGCGGGGGGCGGGGTGGAGAAATAGCTTTTAGAAACCCGATCTGTTGTTTGCGAAACACAATCGCTTTTTTTTTTTTTAAAGCGACAGGGTGTCTAGACGGCCACGTGACGAGGCCGGAGCCGGGCGCGCCACTGCGCAGTGGAACCAGCAGAGCAGAGGGCTGGGGGGGCGGGGGGGGCGGGGAGGAGGCGGCGGCGGCGGCGGCTGGGGGCGGGGGAGGGAAGGGGGAGGAAGGGGGAGGGAAGGGGGCGGGGGCGGGAGGCCTTGCCGGAGGCTGCGAGCCCTGAGCACACTCGCTCTCCTGCTCGGCGCACGGAGGAGCCAGTCCTCGAGCTGCGCCAGCCGAGCCAGCCGGGCGCCGTGCTCGGTCCGCTCGCCGCGCCGGAGAGAGCTGCCCGAGACAGAGCCAGCCCGCCGGCGCCGAGCTGCCGAGCGCACGGCCCAGGAGCCCCTGAGTGCGGCGCGGCGAGCCCCCGGCGGCGGCAGAAGGACCCGAGCGCCAGGAGAGGGCGGACGGGGGACAAGGAGGCTCCCGACCGCGACGAGGAGAGTCTCGGAGGAGAAGGCGGCGTGAGGGACACCGGGGCCTCCAGCCGCCGCAGCCGAGTCGGGGCGAGCAGCCCATACGGGGAGCCCCAGCGGCCGGCCGCGGCCAGGGGAGGGGGCGCCGGCGGTCCCCGCACTAGAGAGCGGAGGGCGAGAGCGCGCGACCCGCCAGCGGCCCGCCGCGGCCGCCGCGCCGCCCTCCCCCGCGCTGTCAGCCCCGCGGGGCGCAGCCGCCGCCGCAGCATCTTCTGCCCCTGCGCCCCCGCCAGCTCCGAGGAAGTCCCCGCTGAGGACTGGGGCCCCCGGGAGCGCAAGAGGAAAGACCAGAGACTACCCTAAATCACCCAGATGCGAAGGATTGAAGCAGCCTAGCCAAAGCTTTCTGTGGATTAAAAAAATACGATTTTTTTTTTTTTGTTGTTGGCAGAAGAAAAGGAGAGGAAGACCAGCGGGGCTCTGCAAGGAAAAAAGGGGGATGTAACTCGTGGATACGTTTTTTCCACCCCTCAAACGTCTAGTTCTACTTTGTAAACATTTTCTTTTTTTAAACCCCAGGCCAGCCGGACGCCCCCAGACCTCCGGGGTACGAGGAGGTGGTGTTTTTCATTTGGGGCTTTGCATGTTTGGTTCTTAGATTTTGAGAGAGCTTCCTTATTTCGCCAGACATCTCATGCGGGGTGAAGTCCACTCAGCCCCCTCCCCCGAGTCTTCGTGTGTACGGAATTCAAGGCGATCCGGTTACTAAGGATATAGAGGAAAAAAAATAAATCGCGTGCCTGCTGCTTTTTTTTTTTAATTGCCAGCTTCTCCCCACCCCCAAATTAAGTTGCTTAGCAAGGGGGAAAGAGGCTTTTTCCTCCCTCCAGCAGCCCAGCCGAACGCCTTTCGTTTTTTGCCCTCGCGGATCTTCCATGTAGGCAGCCGAGGCTGGCGAGCCCGACACTCGGGAGCCGCTGCGGGGGGGCCTCTTTTTGGGGAGGCGCCGACCGGGGTAGGCTTCGCCGCCCCCAGGGAAGCGGCGGCCGCGTTCCTCCGGGGTGCGCCGGGGCCCGAGAGCGGCGCACGGCGCGGGCCGCGAGGGGTGGGGCAGCCGGAGCGCAGGCCCCCGAGCCCCGGCGGGCGCCCCCGGGCCCCCGCGCGCGCCCCGGCCTCCGGGAGACTGGCGCATGCCACGGAGCGCCCCTCGGGCCGCCGCCGCTCCTGCCAGGGCCCCTGCTGCTGCTGCTGTCGCCTGCGCCTGCTGCCCCAACTCGGCACCCGACTTCTTCATGGTGTGCGGAGGTCATGTTCGCTCCTTAGCCGGCAAACGACTTTTCTCCTCGCCTCCTCGCCCCGCATGTTCAGGACCAAACGATCTGCGCTCGTCCGGCGTCTCTGGAGGAGCCGTGCGCCCGGCGGCGAGGACGAGGAGGAGGGCGCGGGGGGAGGCGGAGGAGGAGGCGACCTGCGGGGAGAAGGGGCGACGGACGGCCGGGTGCATGGGGCCGGTGGCGGCGGCGCAGGCAGGGCTGGCTGCTGCCTGGGCAAGGCGGTGCGAGGTGCCAAAGGTCACCACCATCCCCACCCCCCAGCCGCGGGCTCCGGCGCGGCCGGGGGCGCCGAGGCGGATCTGAAGGCGCTCACGCACTCGGTGCTCAAGAAACTGAAGGAACGGCAGCTGGAGCTGCTGCTCCAGGCCGTGGAGTCCCGCGGCGGTACGCGCACCGCGTGCCTCTTGCTGCCTGGCCGCCTGGACTGCAGGCTGGGCCTGGGGGCGCCCTCCGGCTCGCAGCCCGCGCAGCCGCCCTCGTCCTATTCGCTCCCCCTCCTGCTGTGCAAAGTGTTCAGGTGGCCGGATCTCAGGCATTCCTCGGAAGTCAAGAGGCTGTGTTGCTGTGAATCTTACGGGAAGATCAACCCCGAGCTGGTGTGCTGCAACCCCCATCACCTTAGCCGACTCTGCGAACTAGGTAGGAAGTTGTTCTGCGCCCACCCTCCCCTCCTTCTGGCGCTCAGGTGGTGCAAGAAAAGCTCCATTGGGGGCTGTGTGTTTGTGTAGCTACCTCGCCGGAGGGGAGTGTACATCTCTTCCTGGGAAGAGACATGGGGGACAAGGGTCGAGAAGGGACTAGGGGAAACTGGAAAGGTATTCCCTGGGGGTTCCCTTCCAGTTTTTTTCTTCTCTGTTGCCCCGGGGCGCGGGGGAGGCTTTGGGCATTGCTCAAGCACACACTCTACACGCAGGGGGTTAAAGATTAGATGTCCTCATTTCCGGATTAGCCAAGGGGTGCAGAGAGAAGCGGGGGTCACGCCTCCCCCGCTCTGGGAAAGGCGTTGAGGTGTGTGGCCGAGTTGGATTCGGTCCAAGGCCGCCAAGGAAGGCTGGAAGAAGCAGTTGTAAAGGCTAGAGAGTAAGGCTCTCCTTTAGTAAATAAAGAGAGTCACGTCGGGCACAAGGGGCCGGGAGACTGCCCTGGCCGGCGCAGCTTTGGGTTTTGAGGCAAAGAGTTAGGATGGAAGGCCGCGCTGGATATCTGCTCTAAACTGTGCCACCCCAGGGTGAAAGAGAACAAGCAGTCAGGAGAAGTTGGGTGCCCCCTGCTTTTTCCTTTCTTCCAGCACAGGAAAGCACAGTTACTGACTGTGGGATGGTCTGCCCCCAGCGCCTCCGTGAGGAGGATGCCCCTGGGGCCTGGGCTTTTTCTCAGTTGAGACCCCAGCCTCCTCCTCTTTATCCTCCCGGCCTCCTCCATTGATTCCCTTTTCTCTACGTCTTTGTGCGGGGGCGGAGTGCACCTCGGGCGCCCACAAATCCAAGTTCACCAGCGCTCTTGGGGTGCACCTCCCGGGTGGGCTGGCAAAGGGGAAGCCCGTGTTCCCCGCGCGGGTGCGGAGCGGAGCAGCGGTGGCGGAGGTGAATTGCACCCCTGGGGGACGGGTCGGGGCGTGGGTGGGGTGGGGCGGTGGGAGTGGGATGTGAAGTTCTGGGACGGGGAGGGGGCTTTGTGGCCCTGCAGCCCTGTGAAGTGAGCGGCCGCGGCCGAGCCGCGGCCGAGCTGGTGGTTTCCAGCCCGGCCGGCCGAGCGCGGCGGCGGCGGCGGCGGCGGCGGCCGCAGACGTGGAGGAGCGGAGCGCCGAGGCTGGCGCCAGGCGGCCTCTTTTGTTTATCTGACAGCTAAATATCAAGGCAATCACCGCCTCGCGGCCCTGCCTCCAACCCCCACAGCTAAGACAAACAGTTGGGCTAAAAGAATGCCTCTGTTATCATAAGTTTCTATCTCTTTCTCCTGGCTCGGCCTTTATTTTCTCTTTCTTTTTTAATTCCAGAGTCTCCCCCTCCTCCTTACTCCAGATACCCGATGGATTTTCTCAAACCAACTGGTGAGTAGATGATTTTAAAAATATCCTTCCTATCTTAAGTTAGAAATGGAGTCTAGAACGCGGATGTGTATGCCTAGGCAGCGGCGTGGGGAGACGCTGGACTTGCCCCGAGGTTGTTATAGTTGCCGATGTTGGAAGTTTGGTGGATTTTTTTCTGTTTTTGTTGTGACTGGAGCTGGCGGTAATGTGTGTGTGTGTGTGTGTATATATGTGTGTGTGTGTATGTATACATATATATCTTTTTGCAGAGATGTTTGTTTCCTAGATATTTCCATTTTGTTCCTTTTTTCATGTATTTGCACTCCATAACCCAAGTTGGCTCAGCTTTTAACACGTGGAATTTGATCCACGCCGAAGCATCTCGGGAGCCAAATAGGACAGGTTGATGGGCAACGTCGGAGACTTTGTGAGTGCCAGAAGTATCTCAGTGGGAAGAATGGATAACCCGATGGGGGAGGGAAGACAGTTTTAAAAAGTGCAGAGACGGACCTTGGTTTGGAGCAAGAGATTAGAAAATTTGAGAAGTCAAGTCCACAGCCCCCTCCTGGTTTTCTCGGAGTTCCTGGTGAGGGCTATAAAAGTTTCTAGCAGAGCTCTGCCTGCCTGGTGCTTTGTCACAGGCTGGCACGAGGCCAGGGCAGAAGCCCCACTTGAGACTGGCACCACCTCAGTTGCGCTTGTCTGCATTCAACTTCTGGCTGGCAGTGCAGAGGTTTGACAGTGCCAGGGGAGGAGGGTCTGAAAAACGGGGACTCGAGGGTGACAACTTCGATGGGCCCTTGTTTCCTGGAGCCCCTTCTTACAGCGGGAGGTTCGTTTGCTTGAAAGTATGGATTGTGACTTTGGTCTACACTGGTGCCTGACAAATGCAACGCTTTTGACGTTTTTATTTTGCCAAGGTTCTGGGAGAAGGAAAAGTGAAGGGTTGGGCCCCATTTCCCTCTTGGAATTCTACAAGTCCTTCCGCCTCATGAGTTTTGGCTGTTGGGCCTTTCCCCCACTAATTAAAAGTCTTGCTGGGGCGTTGTCCAGAATTAAATACTTTAATGAACGGTGTAAGAGAAGCCCATGCTCTCCAGCCAGCCCTCCCCAACTACACGATCCCTCCAGGAGGGAAGGCGTTGCTGCTTGCCTGGTGCCTGTCTAGTAAGTGGCCTGCAAAGCATGTGATATTTTGCTTTCGATTTACAAAACACCAGATAAATAGTCATTAATGAGGAGATAAGCAGCTCTGTATTCGTAACAAATGTTAACTGGAATGACCAAGCTCTGTTTTCTCCAAGAATGTAAGTTGACTGGGTTTTTGGCATCAATACTCAAGAATTATTTTATGAGCTGAGTTCTCCAAGGGGCTATCTCTGTCCTACTTTTGTTTTCCCTTCCATAGTCTTCAAATTCGGAGGTTTTCCTTAAAAGTGAGAAAGAGGGAGGCCAGTTACCTTGGCCCCGGGGGTAAAGAAGACTAGGGCGAAATGTTCTGAGAAATTTCCTAAAATCATAGGAAAGAAAGACCACATTCTCTTGGGTTTCCTGCAGAGATACCTGGACAGATCTGTTCACCGGCTTCAAGCAGTCACCCTCTCAGGCCAGGACCTCATTTTCAGTGAGTGGAGTGATATATTTATTCATTAGCAAGTGTTGACATTAGGTAGCAAAATGTGTGCAAACAGAGAAGCCACAAAGACAGGAATGTGCCATTTCCAAGGGGGAGAAAAGTTCTCCAGATCAGCCAATAGGAAGTGATTAACCTGCCAATCGGAAACTCACAGCTTGGTTACTCACCCAAAACGTTTCTGTAAAACAAAACAAAACAACAACAAAAAAAACACCCCCAGAAAACACTCCAAAGCAAAAATCTAACCCCCCGCCAAACCAGAAAACCCCAAAACAAACAACAAAAAAGTGAAAAACATCACCTTTGTGTAAGGATGTAAGGGTGCTAACCGGCGAAGCCCCTGTGGTGGGAATCTCCTGACGCACTGGAGTGCAGCCAGGGCTGGGCCTGGTTTTGCTGGCTGCTGTAGCCAGAGATGTTGAGGTCAGACACACAGATGGGATGCTGCCCCAGGTTTTTCTCTTTGCCTTGCACATGGGGGAGAGTATTTGGCTGGGGAACTTAGGTCAGCTGCTTACATTCTAAAGTTTCTAAGTCGTAGGTTGCATTTTTAGTCTTGGGTTACTAGGTGAGAACCAGCCATAAGGTTTACAGTGGACAGCTATTAAAATCCTAACCAGTTGCACAACTAAGGGAATCTCTCCTGTGAAGTCTCCAGATTGGGCAGAGGCGGTGGGAAGAGGCTGAGGCCTGGTCCCCCTGCAGCCTTGGAGGAATGCTCGGGCTGAAAGTTGGGAGCTCCATTTTGCTCTGGTTCAAGCTGTTCCACTGCAGCCTGTGGCATGGCCTGACTAGGTAGGCCTGGGTACTCTGTGGTTCGAAGTCAGCAGGATCTTCTGGGAAAGGAGTGTTAGACATGGCTAGATGTAGGAGTAGGGTGGCTGTGACTTGAGGCTCTCAGAAGTCAGGACACCCCCCCCCCTACCCCCAGCCCCATCACACCAGGAGTAAGAGCAGGCTGTTAGAATGAGATCTCAGTTTATGGAGTGGGGATGCTGGAAGGGATTGCTCTGTAGGCTCTGCTTCCTGTGTCCTCTGTATCTGAAGGTCTGAAAGATTTGAAGAATGGCTTGGCGGGGAGGGGATGTTGCTGGGTACACCTACTTGCTTGGGCTGGGGATCCAGGTGACCATTGGCAGATAGACCTCCAAAGCCTAGTTGAGAAGTCTGGGACCTAGTCCTGCACTTACCTCTTAACTCAGGCCACTCTTTAACTTTTCCAGGCCTGGTTTTAAACCCACGTGATCAAGGAGTTAGGTTAGATGATTCACTCATTCACTCATTTAGTGGCTTACTCATTCATTCTACATACCTGATGTGCCTGCCTAAAATGCAGTGAAGATGCCAGTGCATTGGATAGTGCTTCTGTAACCTGGGTTGTGGACTGGGGCAGGGCTGGGGTATAATGGTGGTGGTGGAGGCGCCTCTGTCCCAGACCGTAGGTACTTAGGTAGCTCAGAACTAAGTTGACGAGAATATCCTGGCTGTCTGGAAACCATTCTCTGAATGAGAGAGGTGGGGTCCCCAGCTCTGTCACCTTGTACCCCTTGCAGCAGCTCATTCCTTGGCTGCTCCCAGGCATGCACCTTTGAAAGCTCTCCTACTGCTGGGAGAGGGGACTGAGGCTCCCACAAAACCCAGCACTCACTGGGTGCTTGGTAGTGTTTAGCGGTGGAGAAGAGCCCGGAGTAGCCTAGAGTTTCTGAGTGTACCGGCCTGGGCTCTGGGCAGCAGACGACAAGGCAGTAGCTGAGAACCCTGCCTTTGGAGAGCTACCTCAGCAGAGCTTTTCTGTGGGTGAGAGACGGAGCTGTGGCCTCTTTGACCTATACTAACTTGTCAGGAGCTTGAGGCCAGTCTGGGTGCTGAAGACTGTCTCAGCCCAGCTACCTTCAGGGAAGAGAGTGAGGATGTGGCCTACCTTGGGAGGGAGAGGGCTGAACCCTTGGGTATGGTCCAGCTCACTGGGTGGCCCCTTGGGCTACTCAGTGATGCCTCAGTTTACCTGGGTACCTGTCAAACAGGTAGACCTTGCTACTTCACAGGGGTGGTAAGGAGACCTAATTAATGTGTGTAAATCCCTTCTGAGATCGAAGGCGCTGCACAAAGGGCAGAACACCATTTCATAGAAATGCTTGTGGTGGCCAGTGTGGAGCTGGCTTAACCTTTGACCTGAGACAGGCTGACAACCCTGAATGTGGTCCCAGCTCTGCCCTGAGATGTGAGCTCTTCCTTTGAAACACACCTTGTCCCTGGGATTCAGCCAGCCAAAGCCGGTGGGGGGAGGGAGCGGCCGTGGATAAGTCATCATGGGGGTGTCTTCCCTTTGCGGGGTAGGTAGAAGCCAATCTCCAGCATAGTGAAGGCCATCGAAGTAGTTTAGAAAGTGCAGGCTATACACTCTTTAACCAGCAACTCCATTTCCTGCCTGCCCCTATTGTTTTCCATTTGATTAAGTGTATCCTGTAAAACTGTATATTCCTGTTAGGAATTAAACTTTACCCTGATACAGTGAAATTACCCACACAGTCTTTTCTCTCTCCCCTGCCCGCCGCTACCACTCCTCCGCTTCCTCCTTCCCTGTTTAGAAGAATTCTTGAAAAGTTGTTCTTCCAGCCTGAGAGAGAATGCAAGAGAGGGATTAGAGAGAGGACCTCAGAGTTGAGTGGCCCAGCCCCTCCCCCCTTTTACCAGGCACTGGAGACAGCTGCTGGGCCCCTAGAGAGCTCTGTGGCTACCTGCCCCTGGGCTACTCTTTCACTTGGCTTCCTATTCGCCCTCTCGGCCAAGTGTTTCCAGGGGGAAACTGGTAACGCACCCCTCGGGGACATCCTGCTAGTGGCCTGGGGTGGAGGGACTGGAATTTGCACCATCTGACCCGGTGCTGCGACGCTCCTTTCCTGAGCCGGCCTTTCTCTATGGATTTCAGTAAATTTGGCATTGGCAATGGTGCATGATATGCTTATGGGGTCTCGTATTTTTGTTTCATGGGGCTAATTTGTTGTGGTTCGTGGCCATTATTTTTTGTTTTAATTGCTTGGAGGGAGGTTGTCAAGTCTATTTCGCATCTGGAATTGTCATTATCCTCATGAACATTTAGGTCACTGTGCTGAGCACCTGAGGGTGACAAAGATGTTGAAAGGTTATAGTCCAGTTCAGGCAGACAGGATCTGAAGGTAAAAGATCAATAAAGACAGCAGAAGGAAATTACAAGTACTGGGTGCCAGCAAGATTTTACAGGAAACTGAGGCAGGGAGGCTTGCAGGTCTGGGGTTGCCTGGGAGGGCTTCCAGAGATGGGGAGTTTGGATTAGGGAGCCTTGCTGAAAATGTTCTCTGTTGTCCTGATGTGGCGTGAGGGTGATGTGGTGTGAGGGGCTGTTCACACAGGTGTGTACATGAGTAAAATTCATTTCATTGAGTTGTACTTGAGATTTGTATTTTTTTTATACTTATTATACCTCAGTTAAAAAGGAAGAAGTCCCTTCAGCCCAACACCAGTTCTTCCTAAAGAACTGGAAAGTCTGTCTTTAAGAAGATGAGAGTGGCAGCGAGGCCACTGGATCCAGGCAGAGAGGCCATGCTTTTGGGAAAAGATGGGAAGGATGGGGGGTAGACAGCAACCTCGGTTGAGAGAAGAACCGGGCGTCCTTTGACCTTGGGAACTACCTGGTTTCCTCAATGGGGGACTTGCAATAAAAGAGAAATTCCAGCTGGTCTGTCTTGACTAATGATTAACTGGCCGCCCGGAGCCCAGACGGGTGACAAGGTGCTGTGGTCTGTCTTATGATGGGTAGCGAAGCCTGAGCAGCCCATTAATAATCAGCATCGCGGCCGGGAGTCACCCGTTTGGAATGTGTGGTTTCTCTTTAATGCTGTTTAGAATGTGCTTAAAAATTAATCTTGGTGTTTTTATTTATTTATTTCTCTCTTCTTTTCATATCCACAGCAGACTGTCCAGATGCTGTGCCTTCCTCCGCTGAAACAGGGGGAACGAATTATCTGGCCCCTGGGGGGCTTTCAGGTGAGCTGCTTTCCCTTACTTTCTTGGCAATTCGAAGACCTCCTGAAATGACTGGAGACTGGAGGACTGGAGGTGGCCTTGCGCCACCCCAGCTGGTCTGGAATTAATTCTCACTTTTATGTGCATGAAACTGGATGTATCCGTGATGACTCTGTTGCCCTTCAGCTCGTCCTTCTGGGCCGTAGATCTGGAAGTGGGGGCCGGCGGGCGGGCTGGTGTTGGGCCATGTTTCGTGGTTATTGTTAAGCAGCTCCCGACTTGAGGGGCTTCCACTGGGTGACTTTGATGTTATTAGTTCACGGGTTTAAGCCCTTTTTTGCTCTCACTCTCAGTGCATCGGGTGCCTTGAAGGGAATGGATCCACCTTTTGGGAACTTGTAGAAGACAAATCCCAAGTGTAGGATGGGAGTTTGGAGTAGTAGATGCTTCTTTGCAAGTCCTGCTTCCCAGTCCAGCTTCGTGCAGGAGTCTGCAGTGCATGGTGGGGATGGGAGGGCCAGGGTGGGGACAGTGCAGACAGTAGGTGCTAATACTGTTACCCAGCAGGGAAGGTGTCCCTCAGGGCCCACAGGTGTGAGCAGGGACCTGGACTCCCCAGGCTGGAGAGTTATGGAATTGGGTGAGGGGCACTGGAGAGCCTAAACATCATTGTCCCTGAGAGACAGGAGAAGAGAGTGATAAACTTGGAGAAACTCATTAGCAATGTAAGTGGGAGACATTTCCATTTGTTCTAAATATGTCCTGTTTTCCACCTGTTTTTCCCACCCCAGTATGCCATCACTGGATTCTCTTAAGAACTAGCTAAAACAAGAGGGAAAGTAATCCAGGGGGGAAAAAAAAAAAAAGGAAGAAAATCCAGCAGAGTTCTGGGCATTTGCCCTTGGGACATTGGTGTAGGATCATGGCAGCTCAGATGGAAGCTATAAAACTGTCTTTGGGGGGGACCATGGTGCACCCTCTTTTGTGACTTTTAACCGGTCAGGTGTCGCTTAGGCTCCGCTCCGTTCGTCCTAGCCAGTTCCCTCTGCAGGAATTGAGCTTGCTGAGAATGTCTTCAGGGAGACCCTTGTTTGTTTTGATTTCAGTGCAGTATATACTCTGGCTGTTATCTGAGACAGAGGATATTGTTTACTCAAAGCTCCTAATGAGAGAGCTGAGCAGGAAAAAAGAGGGACCCAGAAAGGGCAGGGGCTTGGGGTGAGGATGGGAGTGGACCGTGGCGGTGGAGGAGGGAAGAACATCCCGGGACATGAGAGCTGTGTCTTTTCTGCTTTCTAAGGCTCAGAGAGTTCCGGAAAGAAAGAAAGCCAAGGAGAGGAAAGGGTCTGGGCAAAATAGCACACTCAGGATGTTGTTAGAGGGTTTTATTTTTTAAATTCTGAATGTGCAGGGAGGAGTCCCAGCCCCTCTGAACCACATGAAACAAGCAAGGGAAGTGGTAGCTTTTGAAAGGGGGCTTTTCGGAAGGTTTGTCTTATTGATAACATCTTGTCTGTCTCCTCTGCTGGAGGAAGTAACGATACCCGCCTGAGCCACCAGCCTCCTTACCCGGCCCCCGGAGCCGGAGCCGAAAGTGTGACAGTGCAGCCCCTGTGAGACGGGTGGGCTTCCAAGAGTTTTTCTAGTCCTAGAAAGAAACTGGGGGTAAAGCAATGATGAACTCATCCCCTACCCCCAAAGTAACTGCAGCCATTTCGATGAATGAGAAGCTGCTAGGAAGGAGTGCTTGTCTCTGAAGGGATAGCGTCGTTCAACAAAACTGCAAGAAGAAAAAAACGGGACGGGGGGCTCCACATGAAAGAGCATTTGTTTTGAATTTTAGCTCTTGATTTACTAATTCCCAAGGCTTCAAAGTTTCAACTCTTTCTTCTTTCCGTTCAGAGTTGGAGTAGTTTATTAATAATGGGCCGTGGGGGGAAGTTGAAGAAACTGTTTCTTGGGCTGGTGCCAGTGGTTTGGGGGTGTCTGGAGGGGAGGCGATAGGCCCTGAGAAAACCCACGGCTCCTCCCTCTGCCGCGAGAATGCCCCCCCCCCCCCAAAAGATGATGGTAGTGGCTCGAGTCCAGGGCGGAGGGTTTTGCAAATGGAGAAAGCCCAAACCTCCTTTCCAAGAACTTGATCTTTCCATGGTGGGGGGGTGGAGGTGGCCGAGGCCGGGGTGTGTCTGCCTGGCGGAGGATGAGGCCGGTGGGGGGGCTGTGGTGGCTGAAGGGGGCTGGGCCAGGGAGGGGAAGGAGGCTGGAGCGGGGTGCCTGCTGTGGGGAGCGCCAGGCCAAGTGGGCATCACGGCGGGGAGCGGGGAAGGTGCCCACAGGGCTCTGCCCCCGCCTCCCCCCTGGAAATCACCTCTCTGAGTGTCTCTTTCACGGGCCCTGTGTGCTGTTTTCCTTCCTGTCCTGGCCGAGATCGGGCTTAATGAATGGGGCTCAGTTTAGGGTGGGAGGAAGGTCGGCAGCGGGAGCCAGGGCTTGATTCTCTTGGCAAGGGAAGAAGGGAAAGAAAAAAACAGCCGAATGTGAAAATGTGGTGCCTCGGGGGTGGGGGTGAGGGTGTGCTTGAAGGCACGCCCCTCGCCCCTCCCGAGATGCCGGGGTGACTCCAAGGCTGGCCCTTCCCTTTCCTGCGAGGAAGGGGAGTGGGCGGGTAGGAGCTCTGGGAGCCGGCCCGCTGGCTGTGGGTTGGAATTCCAGCCTTGCAGCGCGGGGCTGGCCGGGGCTGGCCGGGGCTGGCCGGGGAGACGACAGGCCAGGCCTCTGGGACTCGCAGTGAAACAGACCCCACCCCTGCAAGTTTCCTCAGTCTGGGAAAACGGCACATTTTTAGAAGGCTGTGACTCGGTTCCAGGAGATTGTACTTTCATTTCTGACAGCCGGCTCTCGGAGACAGATGGATTGCTCGGTGCCTGGTTGTGTGTGTGTGTGTGTGTGTGTGTGTGTGCGCGCACACACACGCGTGTATGCGTGCTGCAGACCTACAGATAGACACGTGCACAGACACATGAGCGGGCAGGCGCTGGGATAGGCCTGGGTCCCTCTAACACGGGATAGGTGGACCTCAGAGATGGTTTCTCCATGAGGATGTGTGCTCTGGGCCCGGGGAGTGTTTGGATTGGTTCTGAATCTTGATCTGGGTATGGTGCTTTTGGAAAGGCGTGTAGGACAAACCCTTGTTGCTGGCATGTATCCTGGCTCAAGAATACCCACCTGGGAGTGGTCTTACGTAGATGGGAAGCTTCTAGGTTCAGCTCGGTGGTGGAAGTGGAAAGGATTTGCTCCCAGAGCTTTCACTGTGTCACTGGTAATTAAAAGCATGTGTTCGAAGCTGTCATCTTTGCAGCCTCCATCTGGAGTTTCTGGGGGGAGCTTTCATTTAGCTTGTCTACTGTCCTGATTTGGGGGAGTGGGGTGGGGTGGGAGGGGTTTGAAGAAATACCACCTCACTTGTGAGCTGCAGGTTATTCAGCTGCACACCCAGCCTCCTCCTTTGTATATTGGTGTCTAAAGCTGGTTGGGCCTCAGACATACGGGCCTCACTGGTTAGGGCAGGGATTAGAGGCCAACATCATGTAGTCATTTTTTAATTTTTTATTTACTTATTTTTGGCTGTGTTGGATCTTTGTTGCTGCACGCAGGCTTTCTCTCGTTGTGGCGAGCGGGGGGCTACTCTTCGTTGTGGTGTGTGGGCTTCTCATTGCAGTCGTTTCTCTTGTTGCAGAGCACAGGCTCTAGGTGTGCAGGCTTCAGTAGTTGTGGCACGCGGGCTCAGTAGTTGTGGCTCACGGGCTCTAGAGCCTGTCAGTAGTTGTGGCGCACAGGCTTAGTTGCTTTGCGGCATGTGGGATCTTCCCGGACCAGGGATCGAACCTGTGTCCCCTGCATTGGCAGGCAGATTCTTATCCACTGCACCACCAGGGAAGCCCCCATTTGTAGTCATTTAAACTTCAAAAGAGGTGCCACCCTGGATTTCAGGGAGGGAGGTGGGAGGCAGTGGAGGTGTAGTACCGATGTGTTTGGGGGAGGGTGCTGAGGAACCCATCTCTTGGTTGTATAAAATCATGCTTATTGGAGAGACACCGTCCCACCAACCCAAGGGAGGCCAGCTCCTTTGCTAAGGTCTTCAGATCCGTGTCTCGCTTCTAGTTCCTGGGTGATGGGAATGTCCTTAGGTCAGCATCCATTCCAGGAAAGGTTCTTTCCTCTTCTTTGATCCCTGCTGGCGTCTATGAGAGCCTCGGAGGAGAGTCTTCAAAAACACCTACATAATCTGAAAATGTGGTCCTGGCTCAGTCCACAGTCAACTTGGGCTCAAACCAGGTAGCTTAGGAAAGAGTGCTCCATCCTGTTCTTAAGGAAAGTTATTCAGCTGCATTTGTTGTTTCGTTGGGAATGGTGATGGCAAACTGGGAATCTCTCCTCGGGTGCCTATTGCTGTGTTTTTATATCTCCTTCCCGTGCCTGGGAACAAGCAGATAAGTGGTTTCTCTGGAGTCTCTAATGCCATGGGGGGTGGGGTGGGGGTGGATTGAGTTCATCCAAGTGGCCTTGAGCATGGGCTTGGGGGGGAGTCAGAAGGACCAGCACATGTAACCATGAGCGAGCTCCTTACCTATCCTCTCCCCTTCCTTCAGGCCACTGTGAGGAGTGACAGTCTGAATCTCTAGGGACCCATATGTCCCTAAATGCCAGGCTGATGACTCAATCCCCGGCCGGCTCACCTGGTGCACACCCACTCCCCAGTGAAGACCAGTCAAGGACAGCAGCTCAAGCTCTTTGCCTCTTCTGCAAGGCTTGAGGTCATGCACTCAACCCCAGAGAAGGGCTCACTGTTAAAACCCCTTTTGTCCTGGAAAGAATGGGGCAGTCAGGCAGGGGTTAAATGCAGGGTGACAGCATTTAAAGTCTCTGGAGCAAATTGGGGCTGCTCTGCCGGCCAGACTAGATGGGCCACTGCCTCATGCACCCCGTCCCTGATGCAGAGCAAGGCTGGCCCGCGAAGGGGGAGGGGCCAGGTTCCGGTGTAGCCCTTGGCCACTGTCTTGGGGCACTAACACCCTCTCCCCAGGGAGGCTTTTTCTTAGCAGAGCCCAGCAGTAGCTGTGTGGACTTCTGGACCTGTGGCCCAGAGCTGGGGGGGGGGGCAGTGAAAAGGGAGGGAATGCCAAAGGATTCATGATCAAGTTTGTCTCCCTTTGCTTCTCTCTCTCTTTTTTTTTTTTTTTTGCGGTACGCGGGCCTCTCACTGTTGTGGCCTCTCCTGTTGCGGAGCACAGGCTCCGGACGTGCCGCTCCGCGGCATGTGGGATCTTCCCGGACCGGGGCACGAACCCGTGTCCCCTGCATCGGCAGGCGGACTCTCAACCACTGCGCCGCCAGGGAAGCCCTCACTTGGCTTCTTTATTGCTGCTGTTACCGTCCCGTGATACTGCTCCTACAGTGCTGTGATCGCCAGGCCACTTCACAGCAGGTGTCTTAACCTGGTGGGAGAAAAACAGGCGCAGGGTGGTGGTCCCCAGACTTGTCTGCACATCGGAACCCCTGGGAGCTTCCAAATCACAGTCTGTTGGCAGGATCCCAGCATCAGTATTTTTTGAGGCTTCCCAGATGATTTCAGGGTGCAGACAAGTTGGGGAGCCCCTGGTGTAAGGGGTAAAAGGGTCTGTGTTCCTGAGGGGGAGTATCTAGTGTGTGTGTGTGTGTGTGTGTGTGTGTGGAGAGTACCTTTGGTGGCTTCTCTTGGTGGCTGTGCAGGTTTTTTGTGATTCTGCCTGTGCTCCTATAGGGAAGAATTCGAGTACCTTGCTTGCTGAGCCTCTTCTCAACTAAGACTTTCACTCGATTGTAGAAGCTTGACAAGGTGTGTTAACCCTGCCTCATCCTCCCATTGGCTTTGTTGTAGTGGAGGACATGGTAGAAGTGACCCATGGGACAGGGTTTCCTTTCAGGGTGACGAAGATGTTCTGGAACTAGATAGTGGTGATGGTTGCTCAGCTCTGCGAATGCTCTCAATGTCACTAATGGTAAATGTCGTGTTCCGCATATCTTGCCACAGTTTTAAAAAGTAGTGACCTGTGGTAGCTTTTAAATGCATGCAGGTATTTAGATATTCAGTAAAAAACACTGGCTCTGGAGAATGAAAATGGAGACTTCAGTTAGGTGCCTGAGATCTGTAGCTAGACACTTGTTTCCAGAGTACCTCTGAGGTCTCCAGGGGTGAGCCCACAGTCACGGGCCTGTCTCCTGTGATTTGTCAACCTTTTCTTTTCCATCCTGGTTGCAGAAGGGAGAGACAGGAAAGTTCCCTATGGCTCATTTTCCAAGGCTGACCTTTCTGCAGGGGAAGTGAGCGCCCTTGCTCCTTCTCTGCCCCAGGTGCTATTTTCCTCTGGGCAGCCCAGGGACTGGTAAGCAGCCATGTAGGGGCGCTCTCCCAAAGCCTGGAGTCCTCCTGACACCCTGCTGAGTGATCCGGGGGGGGCCCCCTCCTCTGGTCCTGCTGCCCAAGACCCTAGTTCATGTGACAGCTTCACCGAGGTTATAGGGCTGCAGAGTAGAGAGGAGGCTGGTGACTCGCCCGGGAGCCCTCCCTTTGCAGGAGCCTTGTGAAAGGATACTGTACAGCGTGGCCACTGGGAGGTCACCACTGGCCCTACCATCTCTCTCGCTCAGTACTGAATGGCTAGCCCAGTCTGGCTGTGTGCCTACTGTCACAGACAGGCTTCCTCTCCGGGCTATTTTCAGCGGGAAGATATTATTAACTGCTGAGGCACAGTTCTCAATTTAGTGGCTAACACACCAAGAAAGGAACAGTCCCTTGGTGGCGGCAACTCTACCTAAACACGGTGGCTCGTTGGGGATGATGCCCCCAGCCCCCTTCGCTTCTCCCCACGGGGGTGTGTGCCCCTAGCCCACTTTCTTGGGATGCTGCGACTGAAGATTCAGTGTCTACCGTAGAGAGAATGAGGCTTTTTCTTAAAACCAACTCATTAAAGGTGTAGGCGATGATAGCCTTTATATTCTAAAATGGGGAGATTTTGTGACAGGGATGGGGCACTGGATGGAAAAAGGCACTTTCTGTGGAGTTGAGGACAGCTGTTTAAAACAGGGTGATAACTTTCACCTTGTAAGTGAACAGGAAGTATTGGGACAAGACAGGAAATTGCATCATTCCTTTTATGAGAAGAACTCCAGAAAAAAAGTTGTTCGTGAAAGGTAGTGGCTGAGAGGAGGCCGGCCCGGTTTTGTTTTGGTTTTTTCCCCCCTTTTTTCCTTCCACTCCCATGAGAACTTTTGGGCCATTTTCTTTAAGAAAGAGGCTGTTTGAGAACTTTATGTTATTTTTATTATTTAAAAAAATATTTTACCAGAAGGGTCACATTCAGTTGAAATGTTAGCTGCAGCCTTATTTCCCAGTATACTAAAGAATCCTTCATGAGTGTTTCAGCTTCCTTCCCCAAATGGTGAGGCCAAGCAGCTCTTGGCTGGAAGTGAGTTTTGGTTTGGCTGCAGAGTCTTCCACACTGAGCCCCACCCAGTGTCATTAGCTCAGTTTTAACTTGCAAAAAAAAAAAAAACAAACTCGTATTTTTGGGGGGAGGGGTGGGTGGGAATTTACTGATACCCTTAGCCTGTTCACCCCAGCATGACCTTCCCCTAACCAAGGTGCCTGGCATTTGGCGGGCTGGGGCTGCCTTTATTCACTAGCAGTGGGCCTCGTTTTGCCCAAGGAGTCTCTCCTTTAGCTTCCTGACTGCCTATCGCTAGGACTCTGGTGAGCAGTAAAGAGGTGACAGAAGACAGCTCCCCTGGTACAGCTGTGCTTTGCCCTGGGGGATGGGAGTAACGCAGTCCTCAGTCACCCAGAAGCTTCCCCCTTTAGAAAGAGGGCTTGTGCAGCCGCACAGTGATGTGCAGAAGGTGGTATTGTGCTGGATGTGAAAACAGTTTTCATTTATTCATCTCTGGGTTTCTAAGTCCCCTCTTGGACGATGTCATTGTTCTCATAACATGGGACAGTGCCCCGACCCGGGCTGTCAAGGAGCCATCTTTAGGATGGAGACCAGAAAGAAAGAGATCTGTGTGTGGCTGGCTTGCTCCCCATTTCCCCCCAACCCCCAGCTTTTTTCCTTAGTGGGCTTTGTTTTGTTTTCATAACACAACAGGAGCCCTGGGGTGTGTAAAAGCATTGTTGAACATTCGGTGAGGGTAGCTTGTCCAAACAGAGCAGGACGCCAAGGCAGAATGCTGTGGGCAGGTGGTGAGCCCACAGAGGTTGCCTGGCCGGCGCCTGGCTTGGAAACACCTCCCAGAATCAGCCGCAGCTGGCTGGGAAGTAGCTGAGGACAGGGGCTCTTCTCCCGCCTCCACGGGGAGCCTGGGGCCAGGCCTAGGCCTTTCTGCTGACCCCTGCCTGGAAGGCATACTCCGCTCCCAGGTGGGTTCTCGAGCTGGGGCCTGGGGGGCGGTGGTGGTGCAGCTGCCTTGGGAGAAGCCAGCATGTCCCTGTGGTCCAATCATTTAGCGATTATTTATTGAGCACGTACTACGTGCCACGCTTTGCCAGGCACGGAGGATGTAGTTCTTGGACTCTGCAGATGTAATGGTCTGTCTGAAGGTGCTATGGGGTCAGTGAGATGGAGGGTCCTTGAACAGGATTTGGCTCTGTCTGGAGTCAGGCACGGGGCAGCTTCTCAGCCATGGGGTGAGGTGTTGTAAGACACGAGGGAGGTGCAGGGATGGGCCCCTGGGGAGATTGTTTGAGCACGCAGGGCCGGCACAGCTTCTCTGCTTCGGTTGTGTGGTCTGTTGAGAGTTGAGATAAAGCAAAGCTTGTGGATAAACAGAGGTCTGCCTCCTCCGGTTCTGTTTCTATTCCCGCCACACACACCCCGGCCCCCCCACTTGTTGATTGTGAGATAAGAGCTACAACAGCAGGAGGTAGGGTTATAATCCAGACCCTGGTGGTACCTGGGAGCCCAGCGGAGTGGAGGTGACCAGCCAGGGGCAGGGCAGGGCGGGGGTGGGGTGGGCATCTGGAATGTTAGCATTTATGTCTTTACAGCCACAGCGGAGGTGGGACATTTTCAAAGCCCAGGACTTGGACCTTTTTTATAATTCCGGTGGGCTTGATTCCCATGAGGACCATCTGGGGATGCAACACTTGCTTTTTAATTTAAAATCTGAGGGTCAGGTTCATTTCTGAGGCCCCAGCCAGTGTGTGAAGCTCTGGCCCGCCTGTGGGTGGGTTTACGCGAGGTAATCTAATACCCACTTACCAAGGGGTTTCATTTTCACTGCGCATCCTGCCCCTGGCTGTTCCCCCCGAGGTGGCTCCGTTCAGGGAGCTCCCTCATTTAATTAATCATCCTTGCTCCTCTGTGGAGTCGGGGGAGCTCTTTTGGCCTTTGGTTTGATCCAGGGCAGTAAGGGAAGAACTGAGTTCAACTCCAGTTTTCTTCTTGCAAAATGGGGAGTTTCTGTCACTCAGACGCGAGCACTCAGATCACCAGGCCAGGGACTCTTGGTGTCTCTCGTGTTTGCTCATTTCTGTGTCGCCTTTTTACTTTTCAACTTGGGGTGGACGTTCAACAGGAACAAAAAAAGACAACGCCAAGGGCTTCCCTGGTGGCGCAGTGGTTGAGAGTCCGCCTGCCCATGCAGGGGACACGGGTTCGTGCCCCGGTCCGGGAGGATCCCACATGCCGCAGAGCGGCTGGGCCTGTGAGCCGTGGCCGCTGAACCTGCGCGTCCGGAGCCTGTGCTCCGCAGCGGGAGAGGCCACAGCGGTGAGAGGCCCGCGTACCGCAAAAAAAAAAAAAAAAAAAAAAAAAGACAACGCCAAGAAAAGACTGTACTGTCAGTAAACTCAGCTTTCTGCATCTGCCACCTGGAGGGTTAAATTACCATCTCTAGTCGCCCTTTCCCACCTTGCGGTCACCTGCTGAAGTTGGCAGGTCTCTTTCCCCAGTGAGCTTCTGAGGCTAGAGAGGGCCAGGAAGAGCCGCTCAGCTCAGAAAGTGCCTGGGGACCTTGCCAACCCCAGGGCAGCCTCGTAGCCAGCACGGCCCCTCCCCCTCATTAATCAGTAACCAAGAGGGAAAAGCAGGAGTTGAGTTCTTCCTGTGATCTGGGTGCACAGTATACAGTTCTTAAAAACAGATGGGCCTCATCTCCAGCTCAGTGGGATCACAGTTAAAGGCCCACTGTGGATGGGGGGCGGTGTTTCCTGGGAAAAGGCCTGGATTTGGGGGGGCTTTCAAAGATTCAGAAGCCGACCCCCATTTCAAGTGTTTGTCGGATGCCCCAGGAGGGGGCTTGGAGAGAATTACAATGGGAGGGAAAGCGTCCACCCTCCAAATTTCAGTCCCCTGGGGCTGGCCTGATTTCCTGGGCTGAGGATGGGGGCACAGTCATCAGCTGGCTGCATGGCCTTCACTGAGCCATTTTTGTGTCCTGGACCTCAGTTTTTTCATCTACAAGATAATCACTTGGACCTGGTCTCCAAGTCCCTTGCAGTACTGAATGAAATCCTGTGATCTGTGATCTTCAGTTCTTGGATTTGAAGGTGTGTGAGAATAAGACCCCTTTTGCGGAGGTGGTGGGTAGCTAATGGCCTCTTCCACTGGCAAAGGAAAAGACTGTAGTTCTTCAGGGTTTTGGGTTTGCAGACTCTTCCAAGAATGAATGAAAGTTGAAGGATCTTTCCCCAGAAAAATGCACGTGCCTGCCAATATTTGCATACATTTCCAGGGGTCCTTTAGCCCCATCCCATGGAATCCCTTGTACTCAAGAATGCAGGGTGTACACGAGAGCATTAGGAGATAAAATATACATACCGTTTACCATTCTAGCCCTTCTTAAGTGTACAGTTCAGTGGCATTAAGTCCATCCCGTGGTTGTGCAAACATCACCAGTATCCACCCCCAGAACTTTTTTACCTTTCGAAACTGAAACGCTGTGCCCATTAGACACTAATTTCGCAGTCCCCCCTCCTCCCAGCTCCTGGCCTGAATTTGTTCCAGGTACGTCATAT
Organism: Mesoplodon densirostris; assembly: GCF_025265405.1. Classification (NCBI taxonomy): domain Eukaryota; kingdom Metazoa; phylum Chordata; class Mammalia; order Artiodactyla; family Ziphiidae; genus Mesoplodon; species Mesoplodon densirostris. The sequence goes on along the minus strand of NC_082675.1, from coordinate 65,797,247 downwards.
GAGTGGATTCATACAGTATTTGTCCTTTTGTATTTGGTTTATTTCACTCAGTGTAAGGCCTTCAAGATTCATCCATGTTGTAGTCCGTGTCAGACTTGCCTTTCTTTTTTTTTTTTTTTTTTGGTTTTTTGGTTTTTTGGTTTTTTGGTTTTGGTTCTGTGCGAGGGCTTTCTCTAGTTGTGGCAAGCCAGGGGCCACTCTTCATCGCGGTGCGCGGGCCTCTCACTGTCGCGGCCACTCGTTGCGGAGCACAGGCTCCAGACGCACAGGCTCAGTAGTTGTGGCTCACGGGCCCAGTTGCTCCGCGGCATGTGGGATCTTCCCAGACCAGGGCTCGAACCCGTGTCCCCTGCATTAGCAGGCAGATTCTCAACCACTGCGCCACCAGGGAAGCCCCCCCCCCCTTTTTTTTAATAGTTTTTTTTATTTTTGAGATGTTGGGGGTAGGAGTTTATTAATTAATTAATTTTTGCTTTGTTGGGTCTTCGTTTCTGTGCGAGGGCTTTCTCTAGTTGTGGCAAACGGGGGCCACTCTTCATCGCGGTGCGCGGCCTCTCTTGTTGTGGAGCACAGGCTCCAGACGTGCAGGCTCAGTAGTTGTGGCTCACGGGCCTAGTTGCTCCGCGGCATATGGGATCCTCCCAGACCAGGGCTCGAACCCGTGTCCCCTGCATTAGCAGGCAGATTCTCAACCACTGCGCCACCAGGGAAGCCCTTGCCTTTCTTTTTAAATGTGTATAGATGTCCGTTCATCCTTCAGTGGACACTTGGGTTGCTTCTACCTTTTGGCTATCGTGAATAATGCTGCTGTGAACATGGGTGAACAGGTGTCTCTTCAAGACCCTGCTTCAGTTCTCCTGGGTATATACCCAGAGGTGGAATTGTTGGGTCATGTGGTAATTCTGTGTTGAGTTTTTTGAGGCGGGGCCATCCTGACTTGAGAGTCTGCATAGACAGATCACAGATCACATGGGGCAACTGGGTGGACTTGCGGGTGAGCCCTGGGGCAGGGGGAGTGAGAGGAGAGTGGCATGGGGTGGGGGGAGGAGGACAGCGGAGGAGGGGTGGCCTGGCTCTCTGCAGGGATACAGGCCAGATTGGAGCCCGCGTTCATGTGAGGCCCAGAGTCCTCTGAAATGTGGAGCACACCGCACTGAGCAGCGGTGGCCTTGTGACGGTGGTCCAGGGTAGGGGGACTTTCATTCCCCTGGCCTCCTCACTGGAGGCTAAGGGGTGGGAGGGCCTGTGATGGGGGGGGGGCTCACGCCTAGGAGGTCCTGGGTGCTTTGGGGGTGAAAGGGCTGGGATGGCTGAGCAGTGACTGTGTCAAAGCCAGGGAGATTAGATTACGGAGGCAGACAGAAGTAATGATTAACTTTTCCAGTCTGCACACTGTCTCCACTCTGTACACTGTCTCCACTCTGTCGTACTGTTGTTTTTCCCTGTAAGTACAGTGCGGCCCTGGCCAGGCCCTGGTGTTGGGTTGTAAAGAAAGAAGGAATGAGGGCCGGGAGTGAGCAGGGGGCGGGGAGCCAGGGAGCTGGCCGGAGAGGGAAGGCTTTTCCATCAGATCCAGCGCTGGAATTTATTGGCCGGAATGCAGTAAATGTTCAAAATGCCATCCCATCCAACAGTTTTCATAATTGTTATGGAACAAGGGGAGCTGGGGGAGGGGAGGGATGAAAAGGACTTTTGTTTCTCACTGGATTTTTCCTCTTCTTGGGAAGGTTTCTCTACCCTCCAGAAAAACGAGGAGAGAGTTGAGCTGGAGCTGTGTGAAGGACGGGGTGGGGCAGGGCCCGCGTCTGGGGCTGGAATACCTTGCAGGGAGCTTGGAGGGTCCGTGCAGCTCGGGGGCTTTATTCAATTGAGACCCACAGCAAAAGCTGCTCCCGCAGAGCCCCCAGACCTGCAGAACCAGGCAAAAACTGTCCTGCACCTCTGGGGGTTGTGTCCTTTCGGAAAGCTGTCTGATTGTGCATCTGTGTTTATTAAGATTCTTTAACGCGTAGCCAGCGTACTTACAAGTGGTCAGTAAAAAGAAGAAAATGAGGGACTTCCTGGCAGTTGAAGAGTAGTTTCCTTTGTTGGATCTGTGTTTGCGAGGGGAGGCGCACCGCCAGTTGGGAATCCACGCGTGGAATTTGGGGGGGATTTGTGGACTCTCTCCGGGTCGGGGGTGGGTGGGTTAGAGATGTGACTCGCACGCCCTTCTGTTGTGGGATGTTCCTCTCCTTGCTGTGTCTTCCCTGGAGTGGCCAGATCCTACCCAGGGGGCAGGCAGGTGAGCAGATAATGCCCCTGCAGGCAGGTCTGGGGGGCTCTGTGTGCAAGTGTGTGACCCCCCTTTCTGAAGGGAGCTGCTGAGTTAAGTTGCGGGGGGGACGACAGTGGGAACTTGGTGGTGCACCCTGGGGTGGACGAGACTTGAAATTCAGACTTGAAAAGGTTGAGGCTGGATGCACACTAACCAACAGCCAGGGAGGCCCATTTACTGTAAATATTATGAATGGAGTTGGCCGGGCTGGGAGTCCCCACCCTTCCTCTGAGGCCTCGGAGCTGGGCAGAGCTGGCCTCCTCAGAAGGCAGGCAGCCGGGTACACGCTATAATTTGCATGGCTGAAGGCTGGGGCACAGGAAGCCGCGTCAGCCCGGCTGGCGAGACAGATGGGAGCTTTTGATTTGTGTGGCTTCCCCCCTTCCCCGGCGCTACCCTTAATTATATTCTCTGATGACAAAACACTGCTCTTAGGAGGGACCCCTGGGCTGGGGGCCTCCGACTTGGGCCGTTTGAGGGGCTTTAGGAGGTGGGGCTGTGGCCCGTTGGGGGAGTAGGGAAGTGCATTTTAGCTCTAGTAACTGATTACTCATCACAGTTTGTAAGGCACAGTCACGAATCAGTCTTCTAGACTAGCAGGACCTGCCAAATATGTCAGCCCAGGGGAGTTTGCACGAGGAAGGAGGGTGATGATGGGTGAGAAGCTTCAGGGCGCCCGAGCATGGGTGGGCATTGGAAATAAGATGGTGATACAGGAGACCCTTCCCTGGACACTCACCTTTTCCTGGGGGCCATGAATGACGACACAGAAAGAACACGAGTTTGTAACTCTTTGCAATGAAAAAAAAGTTGGTTTAGAGACGGACACGGCCAAATCTGACTCAAATCTCCTTTCCCTTTTGATTTTGTTTTGTTTTATTGTTGCAAATGAAATGCAAAAATGTGCCCTGCTCCCCGAAATGATTTTCTTACTCTCCAGAAGGTAGTAAAAATAAATGGAACCTGTGTTGTTGAATACTGAAACCCAGGGTGTAGCCAGAGACCATCAGAGCCAGAAGGGGGCCCATGGGGCTGTTTTGCCCCAGCTGCCTTTGCCCCAGTTGTGGGCTGGTCAGACTGAGACTCTGAGGGGGCAAAGCCGCTTGGCCAAGGTCACAGAGCAGCAGCTTGCTGGCAAAGAAGCCATTTCACTCCTGGCTTGCTTGGTGCGAGGGAGCTGGACCCCATACTCAGGGGCCACGGTAGGCATAGCATTTCTGCTGTGGGCTATGAAGGACACTTGTTTTCCCCTCTAGTGTTTGGAGAGGACTGGTGGCTTTTGAGGCCTGAGGTAGCCGCCCACACACGACTCACCCCAGCCAATATTCTGGCCTTGAACCCAGCTCTGCTTTTCAGCAGGTGATGTGTGTCTCATTGCCCCTCCTTTAACATAGGAATGGTAATACCGCAGCCTCACAGGGTCCCCTTTCTGTGAGCCCCTTTCAACAGAACTATGCATAGTAAATGCTCGTTAGGTGAAGGTATCAGCCCAGAACTGTTCTCCCACCTGGGGGTGGGGGTGGGGGGGCGAAGAGTTGTCAGCATTTTCCGAGCATCTGGAGAACCTAAGAGATAATATGCCCCTAAGAACTGAGACCCTCCGCTGTGGCTGCTGGCCAGGCCCTGACCTCTGGCTGCTTTTTATCAAATTGTCACAATGCCCGTGTGGCCAGTGCTGGGAGCTCCATTTTAGAGATGAGCTCAAGTCACCACCAAGGTGACATGGGAGGCAGATTGAAGGGGGAGTGTCTGACTCCATAGCTGGTCAGCTCGTGGCGGGTGGAACTCGCTGAGGAGTGAGGTTGGGCCCAGGGACCTGAAGAAGCACCCTGGCCTTTGAAGGAGAACTTGCGGCACCCCCGCCCACCCCCCAGTCCAGCCGCCTCAGTGGAGAACCTCATCGCAGAGCTCTGAAAAAGTATCCAACTTTTCTGTCCTGCCTTCGTTCTCTGATCCATTTGGTGTAGGAGCTTGGGGGTAGTGGTGATGGGTTGGGTCTGAGCATTTTCTGGGTAACTGAGAGTTAACCTGAAATGTTTGGAGTTAATTTCAACCCCCATGGTAGCTGCTCTAAACCCCAGAGCCGTCTTTGCTGCCCCAAGAATCCGAGGGGTCAGCTCTGGCGTCATCTTCTGTGTCCCGGGTGAGGTTGTAAGCATAGCTGATGAGAGCCGACCCCAGAACCCAGATTGAGCCCAGACACCGCAGCAAGTGTTTATGTGTTTGCCTTCTCCTGAAAACTAGACACCAGCGAGAGACTTTGTTAATTGTGTTTGGGATGAGAGTGGATGGGACGGGTTGGCACCAAGTCCCCTTTTATCTCAGTCCTTGTCCCTGAAATGAGCTGGTTGCTCTCTGAACAGTTTCCTGACCAGGGTGGGGAGCCAGGCCGATGAAGCTGTTAACCTTTGGGACGACTGATGTAGGGGGAAGGACAGGATGAGGCAACCCTTGGTGGCGCCGGAGTCCCGAGGAGGGAGGACCCTGGACCTGAGAGGGCGAGGCGTGGCCACGTTTGCGTTCCAGGGTTGCCGGGTTGACTTCTGGGTCTGCATGTGTGCCCTTCGTTTGCCCTCATCAGCCCGCCTGAGGCAGCCATTTCTGCCCAGGTTCCATCCCCAGCTGTGTGCTCTGCTGGACCGCTGGGGAGGGGGCTCGCAGACCCATCCCACCGTGGGATAACCAGAATGTTGGATAAGAGAAATAATCCCTTTATAATCCAAGTGCCTCGCCGAGATGAGAGTGGGTTGAGACACCCACCGCCCCCCGCCCGCCCGCCTTTTATTCCAGCCCCCTGGTTGACCTGGCAGTGGGCACATTGGACTCGGCAGGTGCCTGCTTCTGTGGCTTTCTCTGTGCTGCTTCGTTTCCCAAGTATGTGCCTGTCCTGAAAAGTCAAACTTGGGGACGCCCCACCCCTGTCCCATCAGCACCGCCTCTGTGTGTGGACACAGCTTAGGGTGAGATGGCCTCACTTCAAGCGTTCTCGTAATCCCACTGGGTGTTTTGGAACAGTTCTGCCTCTCTGGCCTCATGGGCAACTTCCTATATTGGAGACCGGATATGGTACTGTCGAGGCACTGAACTTGGCCTTTCCTCCCTCCCTCCAGTTTTTTTCTTCTTCATCTCCTCACACCTTCAAATCAAAAATTTTAAAAGGGGGAAGTTCCTCTCTTACCTAGGATGTGGCCTTGAGGGTCTGGTCACCCTGTGCCATTGCGATCCCAGGCATGAGATTCATTCATGAGCCTCTGGTCTTCTGGAAGGGTCTGGTCTGTTCATTCACGACGAGGGTAATTAAATAACTCTTTGTACGAGGCAGGGAGCGCCTTGTTAAGTGGTCTTCCCTAATGCAAGTGCAAACACGAGGCAGAATCCTTCTCCTTCTCCACACGGCCTCCCGCTTTGCTTTTAAAGGGTAGATTTTATGCTTTAAGGGAAATTGGGAAGGGGAGGGGGGCAAACAACCTTAAAGGAATTTTAGGCTGATTCAGCACTTTTCTGGGGTTGCTCCACACATTCCCTAAACTGTAATAAAAAGAAAAAATTGTGAGCAGGCATCTGATTAGGTAGCTTTTGACAACACAGCTTTTCTTTTGGATGCTTTAAAATGCACAAATACAGTTTTAAAACAGGCCCCCCGTACAGTTTTCTGAGGAGGGAGAAGTTGTTGAAAATACCGGAAAAGGTTATAAAAGCTGAGGGAAATTAACAGGGAACAACTGCGAGTTTTGCCTTCGGAGGTTAAGTATCGGCAACCAGGATTACTCTAAGACCCTTCCTCAGTCCCTGTAACGAGGGGGCCTTTTTTATTCTGTGCAGGGTCCTGCCAGCTCCTCACTTGGAGGCCTGGGAAGCCCCCAGGAGCTAAGCGTCTGCCCCGACCTTTGTGGGGAGATGCTTGTGGGCTGTGGGCCCAATTCCAGGAACTGTGCTTCTCTGAAGATGATGCTGAGCGCTTCCTAGAAATGAGCCCAGACGGCGGGTACTTCAGAGCTAAGGAGTGGGGTCTGAACTGGCAATTTGGGGCATTGTACTGGGCCCCCAGAAGCGTGCTGTGTAAAAGGGGCCTTCGCTCTAGAGATGGGTTTGCCTGACAGCCTGTTTCTGTGCTCAGAGCTGTGTAGTTCAGGAGCATCAAGGGGAAGAGGTATCAGGGCACTAGGGGACTGCAGGGTGACATGGTGGGGGGACGGACACGTGGGGGCCCTGCTGCTCCAGACTGGGGCACCTAGTGGGCTTTCAGGGACCTTGCTTACATCGAGGGACACCCACACGCTGCCGTTTATCTGGGCCGGGCCATTAACCTCAACAGAAAAAGGCTTTTTCTTTCTCCAGGGGATGTCTGGCAGCAAATTGCTGGGTGCATTGTCGGGCCACACAGATGAAAGAGAAACCCGCCAGAACGCCCCCCACCCCGCCCCCTTCCCCTTCCTCTCTACTGGCCAACCTCAGCCCCCCCACCCCAGCTTCCTCTGCCCCCTGAATCCCGCCAGGCAGACAAGGCCCACCCCCACCCCCCTGCCGGTGGGCCTGGCACAGGGGCAACTGAATCTTCAGGCTCCCACCCGCCCCCCCCTCCCCTCCCCCTCCACCCACTCCCCCAACCCCCATACTCTGGCGGGTGCCAGGTTTCAGGGGAGCCGGGCTCCATGAAACAAAGTATTGTGAGGCTCCGCTGAGGGTCTCCTGAACCTCCCTCCCAGCGACTCCTGAGCCTTCCTTTCCAGGCCGGTTTGTTGTCCTGAGTTGGGATAATAAGTGAGAACTTCTTACATTTGGAAACGCTCTCCCCCCGCAAACAAGCAGGCAGGTGGGCGCCCTGTGCCTTCCAGAAGAGTGCTTTCTCCAACCCGGCAAACCTGGACGTCAGAGCATTTTTATTTACGTGGATGTTATGGGTCTTTGGTATAGCCTTCAGAGCTGAACTCCCTCGGCAAGAGGGTTCAAAAGATTGCCAGCACTCACGAGTTTATTAGCAGTTGATGGATACTTTGCAGAAACAAGTTAATGCCTGATGACTCACCTTCTGCTTGGAGCTCTTGTCGCTTTCTTGTTTTTCCATATGTTCCTGTGTATGCGCACGCAAACACACATTCACATAACACACACTCGAAATGTGCACATATCCATGCACACAGCCTCTTTCACACTTGTGCTTTAGAGATGAATGTCGGGGTCAGGGGTGATGGGCCAGGTTTCTGGTGTTGATTTTCGGTGGGGTAGTGGTTGAGGGGAGGAAGGAGCCCTCCGCTTCCCCGTCTTGTGTAGCTGGTGGGGCAGGCATTTGAGAAGGCCAGGTGGGGGGTGTCCAGGCACCTGGTGCTCAGGGTGGGTGTTTGTGGCTGCCTCCGTGGGTCACCGAGCGCCTTTGTACAGACTTATTCACGGGACACCTCCATGTAAAGTTAATGCAGCTGACTGGTTCCCAGGTCCTTACATGCCTGTTAACGTTGGAAGGAGTTGGTGTGCTGAGCTGCACTGGTTACCCAGCCTGCCGGGTCAGCAGGACAATCGGGACCCGAGTCCTCCTTTACCCCCAGCTGCTGTGCTCTATAACCCATCATCATCCAGGCTCTAGACACAGTGGTTCCAAAATCAAAAAGGCCAATCAAACCCAAAGACATCACACACCACCCCCAACTTCATGCCCTAAGCCCCCCACCCCGGTAAGTGAGAAGCAGGGACCTACAGGGAGGGCAGGAGGCCGCCTCTGCTGCCTGCCAGGCCTTCCCCCTGTGCCTCCCCATTTTCGTTAACAAATACAAGACTTCCGGTTTCCGCCCTGCCAGCACAAACCACAGTGTTCCTGCAGCCCGGCTGGGCTGGGGAGACTTAGGGTTCCCAGTCTGAGTCCTGCCCCGCCGGCTCCAGCTTAAAGGAGGGGTTGGAGGAGTCGGAATGCCAGCCTCCAGGGCCCCCTTTCCTATCATATGCTCCCCCCTTTTAAAGATCTCTGAGCACCTGTTCGGGAGTCACCTTACCAGAATCACCCCAGTCTCCCCTGCTGCCCGTGGGAAGAAGCATGTACAGGAAAGCCGGGGTGGGCCCTCCAGGGGAGGGGAGGGGGCAGGGCAGCGACATTAGATGCTTCTAGGGAGGGAAGGGGAACAGGAAAATGCGGCAGGCAGGACCCTGCAAGCATGGCGGTACCCACTTAAAACACATCATCTTCTGTCTGGGCTGGAGGAAGTTAAGGTAGTCTGGGCTGACACCAACTTGCAGGTTGTGATTTGGCATTTTAACCTAAACTCACGTATACAGAGCTGCTGCTGACTGACAAACTGAGAGTTATTTTTCTGTTAGGAAGGTAGATACTTTTACCCAAAACCACGTCCATTAAAATTTTTCCTGGATATGGGACTTCCCTGGTGGTCCAGTGGCTAAGACCCCACACTCCCAATGCAGGGGGCCAGGGCTCGATCCTTGGTCAGGGAACTAGATCCCACGTGTCACAACTAAGAGTTCACATGCAGCAACGAAGATCCTGCACATGGCAACGAAGATCCCACATGCTGCAACTAAGACCCAGCACAGCCAAATAAATAAATAAATAAATATTTGTGGCGGGGAGTAAACTCTGCAGTGGCTCCTCTTTAAAAAAAAAAAAAAAAAAAAAAAAGGCTTCCCTGGTGGCGCAGTGGTTGAGAGTCCGCCTGCCGATGCAGGAGACACGGGTTCGTGCCCCGGTCTGGGAAGATCCCACATGCTGTGGAGCGGCTGGGCCCGTGAGCCATGGCCGCTGAGCCTGCGCGTCCGGAGCCTGTGCTCCGCAACGGGAGAGGCCACAACAGTGAGAAGCCACATACTGCAAAAAAAAAAAAAAAAAAAAAAAAAAAATTCCCCCCGGATAGTGCCTCCTTCTGACCAAGGCACTGACCTGAGAACTGGGAGACCACAAGCACAAAGGCTGCTTAGCAGGTGGTCCTGGGGTCTAGGTCTGGTTCCATCATCCCTGGGGCCTGAGCAACAAGCTTTCTGAGTCCAGGTTTTCTCATGAGGATGACAAGGGGCTGGAGCAGCTGGCCTTCAAGGTTCCATCCAGTTTAAAGAACTGTAATTCTAGACCCGCAACTGTAAGGCCTTTTCTAGCCCTAAAACCAGGACCAGCCAAGTTACTAAGTGGTCTTGGCTTTGAGCTCTGCAGCGATGGGGCTTTCCTTTGGCCAGGTGGGCACACGTGCTGGTATCCTGGGTCTCTGACAGGGTGTGGGGAATGGAGGGAAGAGGCTCCCCAGCAAGCCCCATGCTTAGAGGCAAGGCTCTTCCATCACTGGGTCAAGATTTCCAGGCCCCAGTAGGAGGACTGTTCGGCCTGCAATGCATCCAGCACCCCATTCGCTCCTTCTGTCTTGCCCTGAGAGACAAGCTGATCATGGGGGGCTGTGTGTGATCTTGATTTTGGGAGGAAGAGGAAAAGGCTGGTCTCCATCACCACCAACCAACCATGTCCGCCATTTTGTTTTCTAGATTCCCAACTTCTTCTGGAGCCTGGGGATCGGTCACACTGGTGCGTGGTGGCATACTGGGAGGAGAAGACGAGAGTGGGGAGGCTCTACTGTGTCCAGGAGCCCTCCCTGGATATCTTTTATGATCTACCTCAGGGGAATGGCTTTTGCCTCGGACAGCTCAATTCGGACAACAAGAGTCAGCTGGTGCAGAAAGTACGGAGCAAAATCGGCTGTGGCATCCAGCTCACGCGGGAAGTGGATGGCGTGTGGGTGTATAACCGCAGCAGTTACCCCATCTTCATCAAGTCAGCCACACTGGACAACCCGGACTCCAGGACGCTGTTGGTACACAAAGTGTTCCCCGGTTTCTCCATCAAGGCTTTTGACTACGAGAAAGCGTACAGCCTGCAGCGGCCCAACGACCACGAGTTCATGCAGCAGCCGTGGACTGGCTTCACCGTGCAGATCAGCTTCGTGAAGGGCTGGGGCCAGTGCTACACCCGCCAGTTCATCAGCAGCTGCCCGTGCTGGCTGGAGGTCATCTTCAACAGCCGGTAGCCACGTGGGGAGAGAACAGAGCGGGAGCCGAGCGGGCCCAGTCCAAACTACTTTGCTGCTAATATTTTCCTCCTGAGTGCTTGCTTTTCATGCAAACTCTTTGGTCGGTTTTTTTTTTTTTTTTTTTTTTTTTTTCCTTTTTTCTCCCCTCCTTCCCCTCGTTCTTGTTTATGTTCTGTTTTGTTCTTTGAGAAATAGCTTATGAAAAGAATTGTCGGGGTTTTGGCGGGGGCGGGTGGTATGGTTGGCAGAAGAACACCGAGGCATGAAAAGGGGAAGCAAAAATCAGTACCACCGAACGCAGTGTAAATGGCGGGGCGGGCCTCGACTTCGGGGTCCTCGTTACCCTCGTCAGGGTGTACGAGAGAGAGTGTGTGTGTGTACGCAGATGGGGGAAGCGGTGTGCTCTGTGTGTTTCTTACGGATGTTGACCGCTGAGAGGTTTGCGCTCCCAAGCTGTGTCCCTCGTGCTCCTTGGACTTGCACAGTGGGGCAGCGGGTGTCCCGGCAGCGGCCAGCAGCAAGGCTCTGTCCCCCAGCCTGGGGAAGCCCCCATCCCGCCTCTCCCCTTCTAGGACATTGGCCTGTCCGCAGGCTTCTTAGAAGCCACGCTGCCAGAGGCTGAACCAGAACCTGTTTTTCCATAGGCTATCTCACTCCCCTCCGGCCACCCTGCTGCCGTTGTCGTGTCTTTCCTTTTTGGCCACCTGCTCCTGGATACCTCTGAGATGGGCTTCCCGAGGGCTGCCGGGGCAGCCCCGTCACAGTATTGCTCACCCAGTGCCCTCTCAGGCCCCTCCGCCTCTCCCCTGCCCTGGTTACATCAGGTTTTTCCTGGACTCAGAAAACCAGCCCAGCACTTTCCTCCCCTCTGCAGCCTGTGTGTTGAGCTCTGCTGTTAGACCAGCGAGGGGAGCCGCCCCCCTCCCCACCAAGAAGGATTCGGTCCATCTTAACCCAAGGTACCACCATCCTGAGCTGACGCCTAACTCTTCCGTTTTCTTCTACAACTCATACACTCGTATGATACGTTGACACTGCTCTTAGCTCAATGAGCATGTTTAGACTTTAACATAAGCTATTTTTCTAACTACAAAGGTTTAAATGAACAAGAGAAGCATTCTCATTGGAAATTTAGCATTGTAGTGCTTTGAGAGAAAAAGGACTCCTGAAAAAAAACCCTGAGATTTATTAAAGAAAAAATGTATTTTATGTTATATATAAATATATTATTACTTGTAAATATAAAGACGTTTTATAAGCATCATTATTTATGTATTGTGCAATGTGTATAAACAAAAATAAAGAAAAGATGCACTTTGCTTTAATATAAATGCAAATAACAAATGCCAAATTAAAAAAGATAAACACAAGATTGGTGTTTTTTTCTATGGGTGTTATCACCTAGCTGAATGTTTTTCTAAAGGAGTTTATGTTCCATTAAACAATTTTTAAAATGTATACTTGATTCCATGTTGTCCTCCAGCTCCTTTTTCTTCGGGTGGGTGGGCAGCGGGATGTAGCCATCAGAATCCGGGACAGTTGGGGGTCTCCCAGAGCTTGGTTGGGGAGGAAGCTTGGTTGGTGGGACCACAAAAGGGAGAGACAATCCAGAACAGCTTGCTCTTCCTTGCATCCTAGAAAGACCCGTACCTACACAGATACCACCTTTCTTGATAAGCAGGAACCTTAGGGTGCAGCTGGTGGCTGTCCTGAATTTGTAATGGGTCAGCCTCGGGGAGCCCTGAGTTACAAAGGCAGCTGATTTTTCAAAGCCTGAAAAGTTGAAAAGGGGGAATATCATTTTGAATGATTGGGAAGGAGGTTGCACTGGGAGATAGGATGAGAAGGTAAAGTCCCAAGAACTTGGGGTCCATCCAGTTCCTGCTTGCTGACTCCTTGCTTTACATTAAATCCTGAGATGACTGCACCTTTCCCAGAGGAAGGTCACTGCCACACTGGGTTCCAGGAGAGATCCTCTGAGGGCTGAAGCCCTGGAGTAGAGATGAGGCTGGGGCTGAGTGTTGATGGTGGGAGGGAGGGATCTGGGTCCGCTAAGTTTACTGGGCACTCCGGGAGGTGGAGTAGGCTGCAAGGAGTCTGGGCAGACCCTACTCTGCATCTGCTTAACACTCTTCCAGTTCTCTGTTCCCTTGGCCCAGCCCAGCTTAGCCCCAGTGGCACTTGCTGGGATTTTCACTGATCTGAGCCATGTTTTATTTTATTATTATTTTTTCAATTAATTAATTAATTTGGGGCTATGTTGGGTCTTCGTTGCTGCGCACGGGCTTTGCCTAGTTGCTGGCAGCGGGGGCTTCTCTTGTGGAGCACGGGCTCTAAGGCGCACAGGCTTCAGTAGTTGCAGCACGTGGACTCTAGGCTCAGTAGTTGTGGTGCACAGGCTTAGTTGCTCCGCACATGTGGGATCTTCCCGGACCAGGAATCGAACCCCTGTCCTCTTCACTGGTAGGCGGATTCTTAACCACTGCACCACCAGGGAAATCCCTGAGCCACGTTTCAGATTCAAGACTTCTCTCGCACAAGAAATAGCTTCAAATCAGGCACCAAATGGGGCTGTTTAGATGTCTATGTCAGAGGGTCTTAAATCTTAGACCCAGGAAGGGGGTCTCTTTGAAGTGGGAGTGAAGATTTTAGATATCACAAACTGGTACAATTTCATAAAATTTTTGGAGGGCCAAGGTAGGATTGCCAGTTTTTCATTTTGCCAAATGACACAAAGCATTACAGCCTACTGGCACCACTGTTCAATGCGAGGGAATTATAATACAATTGTATAGCGAGGAATGTTAACTTAGAGCTTTAGTGCCAAATGGTCATCTGGGCCAGCTTGTTCACATGAGGTGACGGGGAGCTCACTACCACTTGAGGCAGCTTTTTACCAGTTGAACTGAAACCTGCCTCCATTTATTCTAGTTCTGCAACCTAGAATAAGTGTAAAATCCACGTCTGGAAAACACCCAAGGAGGGCTGTAATTAATTCCCAGGTGGTAGTGGTGGAGGAGGGGTGGGGTGGAAGGTGTTCCATTAGGGAGCTGTCAAAGGCATTTTCGTTTGCTCTAACTTGCATCAGCATGCCAGGAAGCTCTTTAATAATAATAGCTACCATTTATTGAACGCTTAGCTAGTTGCCAGGCATGATGTTAAGCGTTTAAGGGAATTATTTAATCCTCCCTAGGACCCCCTGCAAAACTGGAGGCTTTGAGAGGTTAAAAGACTTGCCCAAGGTCACTCGGCGAGGAAGTGCTGGGGGTGGTGGTGTTCAGGGGCTGACTCTGGCCTTACTCCTTGGTCCAAACCCTGTAGAGATGTTATTTGGTGGAGTCTGTTGGGGCTCCAGTCCCATCACCTCAAACCAGCGGGAAGGTGGGCCCCGAGCTGCTTGCCCCGCGAGCTACGTGGGCAGGGCTTCCGGGTCCAGGAGGCAGGGGCTGTGGCAGCAACACCTTCACGCCCTCCTCTGTCACCTGGACGTGACTCTCAGCCCCAAGGTTGGAACTGGGCTGTGGACCCCCGTGGGGTGGCTGACCCTGGATCAGGGAAAGAAGGGACATTTAGGGGAATCCCCGTGTTTGCAGTACACGGCACTAAGCTGCCGTCACCACAGACATCCCCTGGGCACCTCTGATGTGCTAGGACTGCTGCAGGGGACATGTGTCCTCCGTGGTGCTGGAGGACAAGATGCCCACGCCTGAGGGTGGCCAGCAGCCCAGGCAGAATGTGTTGAGTGAGGAACGAGGACCTCCAGCCAAGGAGTTTGGATTCGTGGAGAGGAGGAGAAGATGCCCCCTTGGAGGGAGGTTTTCCTGTCACCTGGCTCTCCTTCCTCTCTCAGCTCACCAGTCAGATTTTGGGGTGTGTCACAGGGTTCTGTCCTCCCCTCTCTTCTTGGGCCACACCTTGTCCCCGGGTGGCAACGTCACTCCGGTGCCTTCATCTCTCCTCACCTGCGCTGCCTCAGCCGCCCCAGCCAGAAACCCGGCTTCTCCCGTCTCCCCTGCCCTGTCCCCCGACATGAAATAAACAGCCAGACCCTGTCCTCTCTGCCTCATTCCATCCAGAGGTAAAAAATGCAAACAGTTCTCACGTATGTTCCCTTGCTCTATCCCCACTAGTACGATTTAGTGTGGGACCTTCTCTAGAGCCTCCTTCCTCCACTCCAGGTGGCCTTTCAGCATCTGCCTCCACCAACCTCATGCCTTAACCCCCCACCCCCTCCACACAGACACCCCCCCACACACACACACCCATCTTGGTCCCCAGCATGCAGGGTAACTTGCAATTCGTCAAACACGCCTTGCTTATGTGTTTCCAAGCAAGCGCTTTCCAGCTCCTTCTTCAGTTGGCTGTCTTCTTCTCATCCTTCAGGATGCAACTCAGACCACACCTCCTCCAGGAAGCCTCTCAAAAATTTCTGCTCTAAAGAGACAACAGTGGTCTAGGATTCTCTCTTCCCTACTGAACAGTAAGCTTTCGGCACTCTGGGATCCTTCTTAGGATCCACTACCTTAAAAATTTCTAGTACAGTGTTCAGACAGGGCTTGTCCTGATGAGGGAGGGAGAGGCAGAATTGTGCTTGGGATGAAAACAGTGATAATAATAATGGCCAGGACTTCCCTGGTGGCACAGTGGTTGAGAGTCTGCCTGCTAATGCAGGGGACACGGGTTCGAGCCCTGGTCTGGGAGGATCCCGCATGCCGCGGAGTAGCTGGGCCCGTGAGCCACAACGACTGAGCCTGCGCTTCTGGAGCTTGTGCTCCACAACAGGAAAGGCCGCGATAGTGAGAGGCCCGCGCACCGCGATGAAGAGTGGCCCCCACTTGCCGCAACTAGAGAAAGCCCACGCACAGAAACGAAGACCCAACACAGCAAAAATAAATTAATTCATTAATAAACTCCTATCCCCAACATCTTCTTTAAAAAAAATAATAATAATAATGGCCAGCACTGATTGTATTCTGACTATGTGGTAGCAGTGTTCCAAGCATTTTACATTGGGATTGTGCCATATGACCCTTACAACTATCCTAAAAGTAGATGCATTATCATGAGCCCCATTCTACAGATGAAGAAACTGAGGTTACAGAGTTGCCCAAGGTCCCCCAGCTGGTAAGTGATAGTGTCAGATTTCATCACCTCTGTGCTATCTCATGTCTATGGGCAGGCCTGGGTCAAGGGTGACTGAGTCGGGCATATGTTCTTTCTAAAACAAGTTCTGGTTTGAAAGGACCAGGCTGATTTGACTGCTGAACAGTAGAAACAGAGCCCGAGGTTTGTACAGATTTGTGTGCACCAAGGGTCTTCCCAGTGCATGCTCTCCACAGGCCCACGCTGCGGCACCACACAGGCAGGCCTTGGCCAGCTCCGGAAGAGGAGACCCTCCCACAGGTGAGTGATTTGCCCAGGACACCCAGATACAGCCTGGGGGAGGGAAGGATGGAATTGCACCCAAGCCCACAGCAAACAGACTTCCTGACGGTGAGGCCCGCACGCTCACCCTCCCCAGGAGCTTTCTGTCCGTCTGCATATTGTCAACGCAGCCACGTGGAAGCACAGCTCTAGACACTGGAGAGCCGGGTGCCGGGGCAGGTGGGTGACTCAGGGGATGTGACTCAGCGTGCTGGGTTTTGGAGTCAGAGAGACTGAGGTTGGAGTGCTCACTTGGGTAAGTCACTTAAACTCTCTGAACCTCAATTTCTGAAGCATCAAATGCACATTACACCTGCCTCATGGGGCCCAAAGGGGGATTAGTGAGGAAATGCATAGGCATAGCATGGTTAGGCTGAACCACGTGGGGTTGCCACTATCTGACTGTTTAGACCTAGAAAAATGGCAATTTCATGCCACTGAATCTACTAGATGCTCAATTCAAGGCCGTGGTGATTAGGGGTCCCCAACCTTCTTTTTCCCCTGGGGCCACGGACAGGGGCTGTGTGGCAAGGGGGCTGAGAGAAGGCAGTGGGCGGGTGGTCAATATCGGGGTGATTCCCTGCTGCCCGGAACGCCAGCAAACTGCCGAGTCCAGGCCAGAGCAGGAAGCGAAGGCCGGCGGGAGCCAGGGCAGGAGGGCCGGGATGCCCGGCCTCGGGAGGAGGGGGCATGGGCCCCGGACGGTGGCCACCAAGCGGAGCAGCCTGCACCGCCCCAGGTCGCCTGGCGCTGAAGCAGCAGGCCCGAGTTGCCAGCTCAGCGGTTTTCCCCAACCAGAAGCGCCCCCCGTTCTTTCTGAAAGTAATGATTTTCTTAAAATGGAGTCCCTCCCCTCCCCCAGCTGCAATTAATCTAGAGAACACGAAGTGGCCGCTGCAGGAGGCCCTTGGTGAGTTCGGACCAATGCAAGTGCTTTGACTAATCAGCAACGCTTCATGGCTGGGGGTGAGGGGTGGGCGAGGGTGCCTGGCCTGGGTGCCAGGCTGGGCTCACTCTGGGGTCTATTTAGTGCCCACTAGAGCCACAGAGATGAGGAGAGCTGGGGCCGTATTTCTAGGGAGCCTGTACGATGGGACTTCCTTGGGATTTGAGAGCCGCAGGATCTCGGACCCCTGCTCCGAGGTCATCCCATAGACACACGTACCCCAGGCCGGGTGAAGCTGATAAATAAACCTGGGGCACTTTCCTGGAGCTGCCTTTTTAAGGAGCTTCGGGGGAGAAAGAATATGATTGTCTTATCTTAAGACAAGCCCATGTGTGTTATGCAGTAGAATGCAAACTTGACGTGAATTATTGAGTGAGACAACAAGACACTTGGAGGATGTGTCTTTGCTCCCAGTATTGCTTTCAGCGTGGTCCCAGGCCCAGGCGGGGGCTTTGGTGGAAAAGTATGAGATGGAATCTATGCCCTGGATTTACAGGCAGGACACAGAGGCCCTGGAGGTAGAAACAGAATGTGTCTCTTACGGCTGCATTGAACCCGAAAGACAATATGGCTAATTTGTAGATAACGATATTCCATTTGTTCTCAACAGTGCAGCGAGCCCTCCTTCACACACATCCTCTTAAAGATCCCAGATGGGACCTTTTAGAAGAAGGAACTGAGGATGGAAGAGATCGGTGAGTTCGTCAGGACCCAGGCAAGGTCACGCCTGGCAGTTCTCCTGAAGTCTCTCCCAGGCTTTTTCTTTTTTTTTTTCCTACAGGATGGCACTCACCTGCTCTGTGCAATGCCCCTTTCAAACTCCTTTTCCTTCACCCAGCTTGCTAGGTCCTGGTAGCAATAAACAGCTGTGGCAGAGACATTTCATTCTCATACATCTCATCCATAGCTCTGTGGCCCCCATTTCCCAGCCTCCCTTGTAGTTTGTTTGGGGCCATGTGACTAGTTCCGGCCAATGGGCTGCAAGTAGAGGGGCCTCGTAAAGAACTGGTGAGAGGTGATCCAGCTCTCCCTCTCTCCCTCTGCCGCAGGGAACTGGAAGATGGAGGCATGAGATGAGAACAGCCTGGATCCCTGAATCGCTGCCCTGGAAAGCCACTGGGCCTGCAGCAGGCTGTGTGAATGTACAACTTTATCGTGCCACGGACTGAGATTGGGTGATTTGCCATCCCGATGAACCCATGACCTGTTCCACCCACCCAGATACTCGACCCAATCTGTCTTGCTTTCTTCTTTTTGTGGAGATTGGTCTTGTATCTCCAGCAGGACTGGAGCTCCTTGAGGTCAGGCACCAGCTCGCCTACTTACTTTTTTTGTTTGTTTTGTTTTGCTTTTTTCGCATACTTACTTGCATCACATCTTTCATCACACCAAGCCCAGCTCTGGGCTCATAGTAGGTGCTTAGTAATTACCTGCTGTGGTTGACACGAGCTGAGGGGCCTCCCCCACTGGTGTCCCTGGAGGGACTGCTGGTTGCCCTCTAAGGACACAGTCTCCCCATGTGGTCCAATGCTACATGGAAATTCCCCCTTGCTGGAGCTTCACCTCCTAAAAGCCACTGGCAGCCCCTCTCACCCTCCTCCTCAAACCCCACCCAACTCCCCAGGCATAAGAGACCGTTTCAGCCCAGGCCAGTGTCAGTGGAGACCCGGCCAAGACCAGTGCCTCCTGGGCTTCCTCACTCAGCCAAGGAGAGAGAAATTTCCAGAGCAGAGCCCTGGCTCAGCTGAACACATCAGATAGCATTCCCAGCACACAGCTCCTGTTATCCTGCTTTACTTTTCTCCATAGCACTGGTCGGCATTATTTGTACTGTATTCTATACATGTTTAGCATTTTATTATAACCTGTTTATTGATTTGGTTATTGTCTGACTCCCCTAGTAGATGGGAAGCGCTGGTCGCTGCCATATCCCCAGTATCTAGGATAGTGCCTGGGACATAGTAGGCGCTTGACAAATATTCCTTGGATGAATCAGTGTTGAACGACTACTCAACTTACCAACTGAAATAAATGCATTCAGGTTTCAGATGAATTTAGTCTTCCCCCAAGAAAAGTAGGTTTGTACTTGTTTTAGAATAGTTGTGAAAAGAAAGAGTGCATTCTTATATTTTTCCCCCAAAAGGTATGTGCAAAACTTTGCCTCTTGGGGTGATGGTAACTGCCACCGTAATCATAAGAATAACAGCAGCCTGTGTTTATCGAAGGCAAAGTTTGTGCCAGGCGCTCTCAGCAAGGCATTTGGTGTTGTCTCTAAGGTAAGCGTTGTCATTAGCCCATTTTACAGGTGAGGAAATGGAGGCCCAGGGAAGAGCAGAGCAGGAGCCCAGGTCTGCCTAATTCCACAGCTCTTGTTCTGAGTCCTGAGCCCCCATGGGAGGCTGCAGCTTCGAAAGAGCCGTGTTTCTGGCCTCTTTCTTCGAGGTTAAGATACATCCTGAGGCCCAGGTTCTGTTGAGGCAGCTCAAGACTCCAGGGGTATCTCTGCCAGGAGACTCGCCCTGTGGTTGGGCTGTCCTGTCCCATCAGGGTCTGGAATCTTTGCTGCGTCCAGGACTCATGTCACCAGCACCAGATCTTCTAATGACACACTGCAGTCTGAGAAATTACAGTGCCCAGGAGACTTGTCCCAGAGACCCTGCCCAGGGTAATTCCAGAGCAGGAGAGAATGCTGGGAATAACAAGAAAGACAGGGTCGGGCTTCCAGTCTTAGGTAATGGAATGGTGTGTCATGGGCATGGGGCATGGGGGATGGAGAATTTTATTTTATTTATGCAGCTTTTTTCCAAAACTTCAGAAATACTGAAAAACACAAAAGTAAAAATTATCCTCAATCTCAACGTTTAAAACTATGCCTTCCAATGCCACTCCCCAGAAATGCTCATGATCACAGGAGGCTTTGATTCATCCCCTTCTGAAGCTGGTCTCTGCTTCTGCCTACGCACATACACAATTTTCATGAATGGAATCAAGTTATGCATATTGGCCTGCAACTTGCTTCTGTCACTTGATGATACATCACAGACATTTCTGTAGATCATTCATTTTCATGCTGGTCTAGTATTGGAGCTGAACTTAAAGGATGCTAATATTCATTTAAAAGATATACCACTTGATACTGAACAGGAGCAAAGGTGTGGAGCAACTGGAACTCTCTCGTGAGGGTGGTGGGCGTATCAATTAGTTTAACCATTTTGGAAGACTGCTTGTCAGTATCTACTGAAGCTAATCATACTCACATCAGAAATGCATATGTACATTCACCAAAACGCCTGAGCCTTTTGAATATTAGAATATTCATTGCAGCACTGTTCGAATAGCCACAAACTGGAAACAACTCAAATGTCCATCAGAAGTAGAATGGATTTTTTAAAAATGTGATTTATTTATACAGTGGATGTCATACAGCATGGGGAGGAAAGAATTACAACTGCACACAACGAGAGAGCGAAAGTCACAGGCGTAGTGCTGAACTGAAGAAGCCAGACACACAAAACCCACACAAATATGATTCCATTTGTATAAAGTTCCATGTCAGGCAAAATGGGTCTACGGTGTTAGATGTCAGGAAAGGGCATGAGAGGAACTTCTGAGGGCTGACAATGCTGTTTCTTTTTGTTTGTTTGTTTTGCGGTCCGCGGGCCTCTCACTGTCGTGGCCTCTCCCGTTGCGGAGCACAGGCTCCGGACGCGCAGGCTCAGCGGCCATGGCTCACGGGCCCAGACGCTCCGCGGCACGCAGGATCCTCCTGGACCAGGGCACGAACCTGCGTCCCCTGCATCGGCAGGCAGACTCTTAACCACTGTGCCACCAGGGAAGCCCGATGCTGTTTCTTAATCAACTGGCTCTTTACATGGAAATTCATTAAGCTGTACACTTAAGATTTGTGCACTTTTCTGTATGTATTATACTTCAGTTAGAGTCTGTTTTCTAAAAAGAGGATCAATGGCATGCAATTCCTTCCCCCGAATCAGTCCTGTTTCCCCTCGGTTTGTCCCTTTCTCTCTCTCTTCCAGGACCTAAGGAGCGCACACAGCAGGTGTGGCATGTCTTCAGTGGTCCTGTGGGGCAGGGAGAGAGTGGGCCGGACATTCTGGCTGTGGGATCCTGGGACCCGGTGGCCAGCCTTGGGGGAGCACTCAGGGTGCACTGCCCCCCAGGCTTGCTCCGGTGGGTGGTGGGCAGCAGCAGGGGGAGGAGAAGGAGGAGGAGGGAGAGTGGTGGGAGGAGGTAAAGGGGTTCCTGTCCTCATGACTGTTTAGGGCTCCGACAAAGAGCCTTGTGGCTGGGCAGCTGCATGAGTGGTGGAATTTCTGGAGTCCTAGGTACTATCAGAACAATGATAACTACTACTACAACTATTATTACAAATAGTAGCTAATATTTCTTTCTTTTTTTTTTTTTTTTTTTTTGTGGTACGCGGGCCTCTCACTACTGTGGCCTCTCCCGTTGCAGAGCACAGGCTCCGGATGCGCAGGCTCAGCGGCCATGGCTCACGGGCCCAGCCGCTCCGCGGCATGTGGGATCCTCCCGGACCGGGGCACGAACCCATGTCCCTGCATTGGCAGGCGGACTCTCAACCATTGCGCCACCAGGGAAGCCCATAGCTAATATTTCTTGAGCACTTACAAAGCGCCAGGCGCTATGCTAAGTGTTTTATATACATCCCTCCCTTTAATCCTTTTAGCATGTAGTTATTTGTGTTCCACATACACATTGGAGGCTCACATATGTACAGTAAGCCCCCTGCCTACAATATCGCACCAGCCCCTGCTTAATTTTGATTGTCTAGTTGTTCGTTTGAGGACCTGCTATGTGCCAGACTCTATTGAGCCCTGAGGTGTACAAATTGGCATGATACACTCTCTGCAGTGTCTGAGTGGGTTAGTAATTGGGTGCTTATCCAAACCAATGTTCATTGTTTTATTTCATATTCTAGGGTGCTCCAAATAGGTAAATGGATAAATAAAATTTCATTTATTTTGTTGTTCAGCAAAACTTAGCAAGCTAGGTTCACTAAAAATTAGACTAAATTAAGAAAAAGGGAAAATAACTTTAAAAATTACCTTTAGTTCCACAATCACATTGAACCTGCTGACATCTGAGCACATCCCTTTCAGACTTTTTAAAAAATACATTCTTATGTGCCTACCATGGTAGTAGGTGCTCGAAGAAAAGTTGTTAAATTGTTATAAAAATGACACTGTAATATTGTTTCGTAAACTGTACCATCCTCCAGACACTTAATAATCTAATGAGATCATGTTCCAGGTCCATGAATGCACAGCTACTTCTGATGTTTTTTTTCATCATCAGGGAGTGGAATGGTGTGTGTGGATGTAATTTTTTTCCATGTATTTGGGGGACATTTGCATTTATTTCGTGAATTTCTTTATATCTTTTGCCTATTTTTTCTCTTGATTTGTTATTCTTTGTGGCCATTTATTTTTAAGGAATTAAAAACTTTTTTCAAGTTCATGCACAAAATTTTAAAAGTCAAAGGTAATTGAAAGCCTTACAATGAAATACAGCAGTCCCCTGCCCTTTCTTTCTTCCCCTGAGTTTCCCAGAAATAACCTTTTCAACTCTTCCAGCTGTTTCTTTTGGTATTTATCACCATATCTCTTTTTTTCTTTAGTATTTAAACATATTTTATTGGTTTAAAATGTTGTAAAAGTAATATATACTCATTATCAAATATTCAAAAGTTACAAAAGTGTGTTAAGAAAAAATGTTAAACCCTTCTCAATTTCTTCAGTGCTACTGTTCAGGGGTAATTTACATTACAGCTGTGATTATATCACCATATTTCTAAATAATATTCTGATATTGCTTAATGCCTTAATTTTAAATATTATCGGTTAAATTTCTATTAACTTTCTAGTTAGGGATCACTGTCTTGAATCTTCATACTACTTCCCTTCTCCTCAATAGTCAATACTTACACTATTGGAACTATGCCAATCTTGTTCACTGCTGAGCCATGGAGTGTACTATGATTGCATTTCTTTCCTTACACAACTCTGGTATTCCTGGAGTTAAGACTTGCCTAGCTTCTTTTCATTGCCTTAGAGTTCATTGTAGTTTGCTTTCCATACACTTCAGGCACTCCTCAATATACTTCAAGCACTTCTTGACTTTTCCTTAAGGTCAAACCTATCAGACAATTTGTCAGTTCAATGTTTTTCCTCCTCAAGTATCCATCCTTCTGGACGGGTTGCCTCATGGACCTTATGGATGCACAGCAGTCACCCCGAAGCATCCCTCCACCCCTTTGTTGGTTTGAGTCTCTCGTTCCCTGGATCCCATGAGTTCATCTTCCTTGGTTTAGTCCCTCATTTTGGTGCCAATTATCTGTGAAAACTATTTGTACCATGTTTTCCTTCTTTCTTTCCTCCCTCCCTCCCTTCCTTCCTTTCCTCTTCCCCTCGTCCTCCTTCTAAGCATGTCTGAGGACTATACGGCAGAAGGAAAGGGAAGGGCTCCCTGGCAGCCTTAGCCTTTGCTCTGTTATCTCGAGCCCATCATAGAAAGGCACCCTGAATGCAGAATTCAGCCCCCTAAGATCTACCTGCCAGAAAGCAGAGTCACCTCATTCCCCTTTCCCTCTGCTCCTCCCCATCTGTTTTTCTCTTGCCCTGGATTGGAAGTTTCTGCTCTTTTTGTTTGTTTGTTTGTTGGGTTTTTTGTTTGTTTGTTTGTTTTTTGCGGTACGCGGGCCTCTCACTGCTGTGGCCTCTCCCGTTGCGGAGCACAGGCTCCGGACGCGCAGGCTCAGCGGCCATGGCTCACGGGCCCAGCCGCTCCGCGGCATGTGGGATCTTCCCGGACCGGGGCACAAACCCGTGTCCCCTGCATTGGCAGGCGGACTCTCAACCACTGCGCCACCAGGGAAGCCCTGTTGGGTTTTTTGTTTGTTTGTTTTTGGCTGTACTGCATGGCTTGCGGGATCTTAGTTCCCTTACCAGGGATCGAACCCATGCCCTTGGCAGTGAAAGCGCGGGTTCCTAAACACTGGACTGCCAGGGAATTCCCTGGAAGTTTCTGAATATCAAATCGTTTTCTTTTCCCTGACACTACCTCAACTTAGGCACTCCGGGCCTCTGGCCTGAGTAATTCAGAGGCCTCCTAGCCATTCTCCCTGTACCCATGCTTGTTGCCCTGCTGATTGATACTCCTGGTTACGGCAGAGGGCATCCTGTAAACCCAGATCTGAGGGTTTTTTTTTTTTTTTTTTGCGGTACGCGAGCCTCTCACTGTTGTGGCCTCTCCCGTTGCGGAGCACAGGCTCCGGACGCGCAGGCTCAGCGGCCATGGCTCACGGGCCCAGCCGCTCCGCGGCATGTGGTATCTTCCCGAACCGGGGCACGAACCCGTGTCCCCTGCATCGGCAGGCGGACTCTCAACCACTGCGCCACCAAGGAAGCCCCCAGATCTGAGTTTTGTTTGTAAAAGCCATGCACTTTCACGTTTCCGCACTTTCCCACAGACTCTTGGCCTGGAATGTCTTTCCCCCCTTCTCTAGCTGTGAACTCTCTTCTTTCAATGTCCAGCTCAAATATCTCCTCCTCCAAGAAGCCTTCCAGCCTCTTCTGTTGGCACGAACCAGATTCTGCAGCACTTTATATGACACTTTCTTATAACCCCCATCCTTGTCTGCCTTGGGCCAGATCCTAACACCAGCTAGCTGAACCACAGGTCACCTTCCCTCAGCTCCTACATTGGCACACTCCCTGGGGAGAAAAACCCGACTGTATTCAACACGGACTGTGCGCCACGCCCTCTGCTGAGAATTTTCCTTGTATGATACAATTACAAACTGAACTCAAAGCCCTTCAGCAGCACCCTTCTCTGCCTGTGTGCACTTTTTTTTTTTTTTTTTTTTTTTTTGCGGTACGCGGACCTCTCACTGTTGTGGCCTCTCCTGTTGCGGAGCACAGGCTCCGGACGCGCAGGCTCAGCGGCCATGGCTCACGGGCCCAGCCACTCCGCGGCATGTGGGATCTTCCTGGACCGGGGCACTAACCCGTGTCCCCTGCATCAGCAGGCGGACTCTCAACCACTGCGCCACCAGGGAAGCCCGTGTGTGCACTTTTGACAGTCTGGGCGGGAGTGGGATAAGCCAAGACTGGGAGGTGGGGGTAAGCGAGCAAGAGGACGTCTGTTATTGATTTGCCTGTCTGCCACCTGGGCTCTCTACCTGGCTTGGGAAATTCTTTGAGAGTCTAAAGAGCAAGACACTTGCTTTCCCAGCTTCCCTAGTGGCCAAGTATAGGCACATGACCTGGGATTGGCCAATCAGATGTCCCTGCTCTGGTGTTGGAGTCAGAATGAGGGAACAGAGGAGCAGGAGGCAGGAGAATGATTCTAGGCGTGGGCAGTGGCCACACCCCATTTCTGGGGAACAGCAGCATCCGTGGGGCGAACAGCACAGTCCAGCGTTTGGTGTCCAGTGCAGATGTCAGTGGGGAGAGGAGAGTCATCTGGAGCTCCGGGGCTGGGGTGAGCGTGGCCAGTGGGATCTCAAGAGACAGCTCTGTGGTGGGGTTTTGCCAGCCCTCCCTGCTATGGAGGAGTTCTCTGGCCCCCTGTTGATTCTGTGACCTACCAGGATCCTGTCAGGACTTTTCTTTTGTGCTTAACTCAGCCAGAATGATCTTCTGTAGTTTGCAGCTCCGAAGACTGACCATAGATAGAGGCCGGGAGGGGCATAGGACATGGTTGGCTGCAAAGCCATCCCACTGGGACAGGAGAGCTGGGAATCTCTGCCCCTCCTGACACTGATGATGGCCATGGCACACTCCCCACCTGGGTGGTCACTAGGATCCTAAGCAAGCAGAGGCCACTCAGCAGGGGCAGAGTTGTAAGTTTACAGAAGCCCTTAGGAAAGCCCCAGGGGGGCCCAACCTTGAAATAGAAATGTCCTAGGCAGTGTCCCTCCAATCATGAGAGCCATGCAGTTTTAAAGCCAGGGCCACCCTTCAGAGCAGCCAGGGGCTGGGCACCCATGGTCAGGAGGCCTGGGTTCTTATCTTGCTGTAATTAACTCCCTGTGTGGCTTGGGTAAGTCACTCCTGTTCTCTGGGCCCCAGTGTTAGTGTCCTCACCCAGAAGCCTGGGATATGGGCAGATAACTGAGAGGTCTCCCCTAGTACTCGTGCTTCCAGTATGAGCACCCACAGCCTCTGGGGCCTCCTCTCCCCTCCTGCCCCCTGCCCCACCTGCTGAACTCCCATGAACTCCCTGACAGCAGGTCCCTGCCATACACACAGTAGGTGCTCTAAAAGTGTGGGTTGACAGCACCAGGGAAGGGCCAGCTCTGTTGGGGTGTGGGTGGGTTGCTGGGGTCCTTGGTGACGCTCAAGGATCTTTTCCTGGGAACTCAAGGTCTGCCTCTCCGTGGTCTTTCTGGAGGAGGAGGGGGACGAGGGGGAGGGAGAAGTGGGTGTGTCAGGCCCAGCAGTGGCCCTGAGGCAGTCTCAGCAGACACTTTCTGGGAAGCCGCCCCCAGAGCCTAGCCCTGCACAGGCCTAGGAGGCCCTGTCTCCAGCCCGTTTCCCTTGAACTGGAGCCAGGCAGTCCTCACGCATGACTCATTGGCGGGGCGGCCCTGGCCCAGGGCCAAGGCAAACAGGCCTCCAGCCCGCCTGGGGGCTGGTCAGCTCAGTCTTGGGTGGGGAGGCAGGCGCCCACGCCTGGCCCCTGCTGTGGCCAGCTCGCCTATGTCCCCCTGCCAGCCCAACCCCAGCTTGGTCCAGGGGTCAGGCTCTGGACCAGCCTCCACCTGGGTTGGGCCTGGCTGTCCCTGTGGAGCTGGTGCTGCTGAGGGCCTTCCTCCCTCCAGTGCCTGTGCCTTCCTCCCTCCCTCCAGAGGGAGTCCTTGGCAAGTAACTCCCTCTCTACCAAGGGAGAAGCCATGACTCCTACCTGTGTGGCCAATGCAGAGGCTTTACCCAGTGCCTGCCACTGACCAGCCCCTGGGACAGCAGAGGTGCCTGCCACTGACCAGCCCCTGGGACAGCAGAGGAGGAGGGAGCCAAGGCCTCTACCCTCCCCGAGTTCCAGGTCTGCATCTCAGGATAGGGACATCTACAGGAAATGACCAGGGATGAGAGGGGATGTCCATCAAATATTATGCATTAGAAGGAGTGTAGGAAAGGGGCAGGCTAGGAAAACTTCCTGGAGGAGGTAGGGCCTGACAAGGCCTTGAAAAATGGGGAAGGTTTGGATAACCTTGATGGAGGAAGAGAGGAGAGGCTGTGCACTTGGTGGGGGTCTCTGGATGTGATGAGCCTGAAGATTGGGCCAGAGGTAGAGGGTCGGGGTAGGAGGAAAAGGGTAGCTATGTGAGAAGCATAAGGCCAGGAACTAATGGTCCTGGGCAGGCCCAATCAGCCTTTGTCCAGAACCCACCTCTCCACCCATCTAGACACCCATCCATCCCCATCCATCCAACCAACCATCCATCCATCCATCCATTCATTTACCCATTTACCCATCCACACACCCATCTACTATTCATTTACCCATTTACCCATCCACACACCCATCTACCCATCCAACCACCCATCCATCCACCCACCCATCTATCCATCCATCTATCCATCCATCCATCCATCCATCCATCCATCCATCCATCCTTCCATCCATCCAAACTACAAATATCTATTAAACACCCACAATGAGCCAATACCTGTACTAAGTATTTTCACTGACTCTTACACATAACAGGCTTCACTTATAGTAAATAGGCTCCATAAATGTTTGTTTAAACCGATGGAGGGAATTCCCTGGTGGTCCAGTGGTTAGGACTCTGCGTTTCCACTGCCGGGGGCCTGGGTTCAATCCCTAGTCAGGGAACTAAGATCCCACAAGCCGCATGGCACAGCAACCAAAAAAAAAAAAAAAAAATGGAGAAGTGATGAACAGAAGAGACCTGTCTCTGCCCTCGGGGAATTTATTGTCTGGTAGAACAAAAAATATAAAATTACAAATTGTGACAAGTGCTATAAAGGAAAAGATCAGGGTGCCAGGAGAAACAAGGAGAGGGTAAAGACTATGGGTTCTTAAACTGCTGTGTGATCCTTGGCAAGTAACTTGATGTCTCCATGCCTCAGCTTCTGCATCTGTAAAATGGGAATAATGATAGTGCCTACTTTACAGAGTTGTCCATCAATTTTTTTTCAGTTATCCAAGTCAGAAAGCTTTAATATTGACCAATTTTCTAATCCACGGTCTATATTTAGTTTCAGTTGTCTAAAAAATGTCTTTTTCTTAACAGCTTTTAAAAATAACTATATTTTGAAATATAGCTCATATACCACGCAATTCACCCATTTTAAAGTGTACAGTCAATGGTTTTTAGAATATTCAAAGATATGTTCAACCACCGCTGTCAATTTTAGAACATTTTTCTCGTCCTAAAGAGAAATCCAGTATGCTTTAGCTATCACCCACTTTCTTCCCCCAACTCCCTCCCCCCAACCAGCCCTAGGGAATCACTAATCTATTTTCTGTCTTTATAGATTTCCTTTGTTCTGGATATTTCATATACATGGAATTATGTACTATGGTCTTTCGTGACTGGCTTCTTTCACTTAAAATCATGTTTTTAAGTTTCATCCATGTTGTAGCACGTAGCAACACTTTTTTTTTACTTTCAGAATAATAGACTATTTTTAGAGCAATTTTAGGTTCACAGTACAATTGAAAGTACAGAATTCCCACATACCCCTACCTTCAAACCCAGCCTCCCCTACCATCCCACACGTCCCATGTGATACAGTGTGACACCGAATTATTACAATCAATGAACCAATGTTGACACATCATCATCAACCAAAGTCCATAATTTCCATTAACTTTCACTAATTTTGGCTGAAAAGTATTCCACTGTCTGGATATACCACATTTTGTTTATCCATTCACTTGTTGATGGGCGCTTGGGTTGTTTCTACCTTTTCCCTCTTATGAATAATGCTGCTATAAAACATGCATGTACAAGTTTCTGTGTGACCATATGTTTTCATTTCTCTTGGGTATAGGCTTATCTTGGAGATATTGAGGGTTCGGTTCCAGTGCATTGCACTAAAGTAAATATCGAAATAAAATGAATCACACAATTTTTTGTTTCCCAGTGCATACAAAGTTATGTTTATGCTATGCTGTAGTCTGTTACTTGTCTAATAGCATCATGTCTAAAAACAATGTGCATACCTTAAATAAGAAACACTTTACTGCTAAAAACTGCTAACCATCACCTGAGCCTTCAGTGAGTTGTCATCTTTTTGCAGTAGTAAACATCAAAGATCACTGATCACAGGTCACCATAACAAATATAATAGTAATGAAAAAGTTTGAAATATTTTGAGAATTTCCAAAATGTGACACAGAGACACAAAATGAGCAAATGCAGTTGGAAAAATAGCGCTGATAGACTTGCTCAATGTAGGGTTGCCACAAAACTTTGACTTGTAGAAAACACAATATCTGTGAAGCCCAGTGAGGCAAAGTGTGATAAAACAAGGTATGCCTGTATATACTTACTAGTGGAATTGCTGGGTCATATGGTAACTCTATCTTTAATATTTTGAAGAGTTCCCAGATTAATTTCCAAAGTGGCTGCACCATTTTTCATTCCCACCAGCAATGTATGAGGGTTCTGATTTCTCCACATTCTTGCCAATAATTGCTATTATCGGATTTTTTGAGTCTAGATATCCTAGTGGGTATGAAGTGGTTTTGATCTACATTCCTCTGATGACTAATGACGTCAAATATCTTATGTGCTTATTGGCCATTTGCGTGTCTTGGAGAAATGTCTATTCATCTCCTTTGACCATTTTTAAATTGGATTATTAGTCCTTTTATTGTTGAGTTGTAAGAGTTTTTATATATTCTGGCTGCAAGTCTCTTATCGGATATATGGTTTGCAAATATTTTCTCTGATTCTGTGAGTTGTCTTTTCACTTTCTTGGTGGTATCCTTTGAGGCACAAAAGTTTTTTATTCTGTTGAAGTCCAACGTATCTATTTTTTCTTTTGTTGCTCATGCTTTTGGTGTCATATGTAAGAATTCTTTGCCAGATCCAAGGTCATGAAGGCTTATCCCTATGTTTCTCCTAAGAGTTTCATAGTTTTAACTCTTATATTAGGTCTTTGATCCATTTCGACTTAGTTTTTATATATGGTATGAGGTAAGGGTCCAACTTTATTCTTTTGTGTGTGGAAATCCAGTTGTCCCAGCACTATCTGTTGAGAAAACTATTTCCCCCGCTTGGATGGTCTTGGCACCCTTGTCGAAAATCAGTTGACTATAGATGTATGGGTTTATTTCTGGACTCTCAATTCTATTCCATTGATTTATATGTTTATCTTTGTGCCAGTACCACACTGTCTTGATTACAGTTGTTTTGTAGTAAGTTTATAAATCAGGAAGAGTGAGTCCTCCTACTTTGTTCTTCTTTTTCAGGATTATCTTGGCTATTGTGGGTCTCTTGCAATTCTATCTGAATTTTAGAATCAGCTTTCCAGTTTCTACAAAGACGTCAGCTGGGATTGCATTGCATCTGTAGATCAATTTGGGGGGTAGTGCCATCTTAACATTGTTAAGTCTCCTGATCCATAAACGTGGGATGTTTTTCCAATTATCTAGATCCTCTTTCATTTCTTTTAAAGTTTTGTAATTTTCAGTGTATAAGTTGTTGTACTTCTTTTGTTAAATTTATTTCTAAGTATTTCGTTCTTCTTGATGCTATTGTAAATGGCACTGTTTTCTTAATTTCACTTTTGGATGGCCCACTCATTTTCAAACAAATGCTTATTGTGCTCAGCACTGTGAGAGGTGCTGGGGATATAGCAATGAGCATGTTATGAGGATGAATGAGATAATATATTAAAGTACAATAAGGTACTTTTTATTATTGCTTTTCCTGTCTCTCCCCTGTTGAACTGCAGGAAGAGAAGAGCTGATGTATCTGGGAGCAGCTGGAGGACCTGACCATTGACAAGGGGAGCAGACCTGCTCACTCTGGGTGGCTGTGAGGCCAGAGCAAGACTCCAAGGAGGCCAAGGGTGCTGCTCCCAGGAAATGGGCATCCTTGGGAGGTCTGGGAGCAGCCAGGGTGAGGGGCCCAGTGGAGGCCCTTGTTGCCTGTAAGGGGTTCCTGCAGGAAGCGACTTACTCCCACCCCTGGGCTGGGCTTCCTCCTCTAGGGGTTTTCATCTTTCATCTTGTGGTCTTCTCCTCATTCTCACATCCTCTTGAGGATCTGTTCTTGGTTTTGGCCTGAGTCTCCTCCGATGTTTCTCTAGCAGGAAGGGGATGGGCCGCAGGATCTGCTGGGAGCACTTGGATTGTGTAATGTCCTGCCCATCAGGTTGGGTGGGGAGAAGGAAGGGTGCCTCCCTCCCTGCCATCCCCCCCTGAAGCAGTGGGCTAGCACGTGGGGAGATCTCCCACCACACCAGCTGGCTCCTTCCTGAGTGCAGCTCCAGCCTGCACCCCTCACCCTGGTCAACTGTCTCACAAGTGGGAGAGCAGCTGGAGGCCTGGCCAAATAGGGGCCTGCATCCTGAGACGGATGGTGTCAGTCCTGGCCTCTCCTTCCCTCTGCACAGGGCCTCTTCCGCCTGCCTGCTGTCTGGAAAGCCCTGGCAGGTTCCTCATTTCAACCGCCGCTTCCTCTCCAGCCCAGGCCCCATGGCGCCTGGAGGTGGTCTGATCGCTGCCCTCATGTCTGTTCACCAGTCATCCCTATCCTCGTCTGTGCTGGAACCTCCATACCCACACCCTCATGTCATACGTCAAACCACAGAGGGCTGAGTAAGGCCCAAGTGTGGGCGCAGGGCCTTGCACCTGGAGGCGTGGGGATGCAGGAGGAGGTGTGGCCTCTGCCCCCAGCACCTTTCTGCCCTCCATAAGATCCCTGCACATAAGATGGCCAGGCATCATGCATGGGGCTGTGACCCAGTTCAGAGAAGGGAGGTCAGCGTGGGCTGCGGGGTTGGGGCAGGCTTGGCACAGGACGTTCCAGGTTCTCAGGGGTCGTGGAATGTGGCTAAACACTCTGGGTCCCTCAGCCGGGCCCTGATGGGACCATTCCTCCCTCTGACTGAGAGGTGATGTCAGTGGGTAAGCAGATAGGGCTGCCCACAAGGAAGGGGATCCTGGCCACAGGGCAGACGTGAGATGCCACAAAGTGAGGCCAAGACGGTGGCCCCAGACTGCTTGGGTTAAAGCAACCTGCTGACTAGCTGAGTGACCTTGGGAAATTTACTTAACTTCTCCGGGCCTCAGTTTTCTCAGTGGGAAAATAAGATGATAATCACAGACAGTATCTTAGACTCTAAGGATTAGAGCAAGGTTTCTCAGCCTCGACACTGTTGATGTTTGGGGCGGGATGATTCTTTGCTGTGAGAGGCTGTCCTGTGTGCACTGTTATCCCCCTAAGCACTGGATCCCGGTAGCATCTGCTACCCCCAGTCATGACAACCAAAAATGTCTCCAGACATTGCCACATGTCCCCTGGGGGCAAAATCGACCCCGATTGAGAACTACTGGCTTATACAGGACTTAAGTGAGTTAATATACACGATGCTCTTAGAACAGTGCCTGGCCCAGAGGAATCACTCAGTAATTCTTATCTACTGTTATTATTACAGGCAGGGAACACAGGCAAAAACAAAATGGAAAACAGAAAACAGAAGTCAAGTACAGAAGAGCATATCTAATACCCTTAGTGGCTGGAGAGTAGTGCCTGTGATGAAGAGAGGAAGAGACTGCGTATTTTTAAAATATTCCACCATTGGCTTGCCCAGCTCCTCCCATTATTGGGCGCATTCACCAGAATGTGGATCTGGAGCGCCCCGTGGGTGTGCAGGGGTTTGCTGGGGCCCCCGATGACGCAGGGAGAGGGAGACTCAGCCCCGCCTGGCTTCTGGGGCTTAACTCCACTCAGAGAAAAGCCCAGATACTTTATTATTTGTTTTTATTTATTTACTTTTTTTAACATCTTTATTGGAGGATAATTGCTTTACAATGGTGTGTTAGTTTCTGCTTTATAACAAAGTGAATCAGTTATACACATACATATGTTCCCATATCTCCTCCCTCTTGCGTCTCCCTCCCTCCCACCCTCCCTATCCCACCCCTCTAGGTGGTCACAAAGCACCAGCTGATCTCCCTGTGCTATGAGGCTGCTTCCCACTAGCTATCTATTTTACATTTGGTAGTGTATGTCCATGCCACTCTCTCACTTTGTCACAGCTTACCCTTCCTCCTCCCTGTATCCTCAAGTCCATTCTCTAGTAGGTCTGCGTCTTTATTCCTGTCTTACCCCTAGGTTCTTCATGACCTTTTTTTTTTCTTAGATTCTATATATATGTGTTAGCATACGGTATTTGTTTTTATCTTTCTGACTTACTTCACTCTGTGTGACAGACTCTATGTCCATCTACCTCACTACAAATAACTCAGTTTCGTTTCTTTTTATGGCCGAGTAATATGCCAGGTACTTTACATTTCTCTTCAAGGGTTCAGAGGACAGAGCAACCAGGTGACGCCAGGGCCGACTGGCCAGGCTCTTGTTCTCTGGCTACTCACTCATTGGTTCATTTGGGAAATGCTCATTGAGGCCCCTCCGAGCCAGACACTGTGCTGGTACATTGGAAGGAAGCGGGAATTTGAGCAGTGGTCTGGAAGTTGGCCAAGCTTCACACAGAAGGAGAGGAGGAGGAAGAATGCTATTGACCACGGACGGGGCGACGGTGGTGGTAGGAGCTGATCAGGCAAAGGCCCTGAGAAGGTGAATTTCTGGAAGCGTCATGTAGTCAGAGGGGTGGATGGGGGTCAGTGTGTGAGGAGCCCTGAGTACCAGGCTAGCGACACACTAGCTCTTTGTTCCGGAGTCCTTGAGGCAGAGGTCTGGGGAACCCCAGGTCTGCTCCTGGGAGAGAAGGGACTTGGTTATGTGCCAGCCCCACGGGCCTCCCCAGGCAGGGGCTCTGGGGTGGGCCCTTCAGGCAGGGCTTGGGCTTGGGTTCCCACTCCTGCCCCAGCCCCAGGGTAGGGCCCTGAACAGAGCCCCGTAAGGCTGCCCAGGCTGGGCCCTGGCCTGACTCATTTCCTGCCTCTGAGTGATGGCCCACCTGTCTCTCCAGCTGAGAAATGGAAGTGTCCACCTGCCTCCCTGGGCCCTCCATCCACTTGAGCATAACTGAATGTTGCCTCCAAGTGCTTTGAACTCCATGGCAGTCCGACATATGCTAGTGGAGCAGACACCAGGCCTGACCTTCAGGAGTACACGGGAACTAGGGGC
This sequence comes from Mesoplodon densirostris, assembly GCF_025265405.1. Taxonomy (NCBI): domain Eukaryota; kingdom Metazoa; phylum Chordata; class Mammalia; order Artiodactyla; family Ziphiidae; genus Mesoplodon; species Mesoplodon densirostris. Next base: position 65,763,213 of record NC_082675.1, on the reverse strand, counting down.
ACCAGGAAAAGCCAAGGGCCCCTTGGGGAGTGGGCAGAGCTGGACAGCAGGAAGCCAAGCCTGTGTGAGCGCCTCCATTTTGGCCCCTGCCTCCTCTGGGGCACTGTGTTCTTGCCTAAGGCACCAGGCGGGCAGCCACCTGGGCGGGGCCACACCTGCAGGGTTGTTAAAACCACCTGGGCCCGGCCTGGCCGTGGGGAATGAATGAGCTCACCGTGTCGCTGTCCTATGAGGGGCCAGCTTCGTGGGGCACAGCTAGGCTGGTCTGAGACTAAGCCAGGTGCAGAGCCAGGTTCGCAGAGGCTGGCCCGAGGCCGGCCCAGGATTGTTCAGCTCTCGGGAGCCCAGTCTACAGAGTCATCCCCAGGGGCACAGCATCCCTTTGCCTCCAAAGAGAACTTGGCAAATGGGAATCGGGCTTCTGAACCTTGCCTGCCCCTTGGCCCGGGTCACAAGCTGCCCTGGAGAGGGTGGAGGGCCTGGTGGAGGCCTGTGTGGGGCCCACACAGAGGGCCAGGATTCCAGCCCAGCACACAGAACTGTCTGCAGCCCTGTCACCCGCCACTGTGTCACCTGGGCAGGCCTTCCTCCTTCTTGAGCCCATTTCCACTGGGGCCAGTGGGAGTCATGAGGTTTGTCCTCCTCCCCTTCAGGGTGGTCGTGAGGATCAAATGAGATCACAAAGATAACAGAAGAGAGGGCTTCCCTGGTGGCACAGTGGTTGAGAGTCTGCCTGCCAATGCAGGGGACACGGGTTCGTGCCCCAGTCCGGGAAGATCCCACATGCCGCTGAGCAACTAGGCCCGTGAGCCACAACTACTGAGCCTGCGCTCCGCAACAAGAGAGGCCACGACAGTGAGAGGCCCACGCACCATGATGAAGAGTGGCCCCTGCTCACCGCAACTAGAGAAAGCCCATGCACAGAAAAGAAGACCCAGCACAGCCAAAAATAAATAAATAAATGAAATTTTTTTAAAAAAGAAAAAAAGATAAGAGAAGAGAAGAAAGCTCGGAACACACATATGTGGTTGTTATTGTCACCATTGTTATTATTAGCTCCTGGCCAACCCCTCTCGGAACAGAGCCGTCCAGCGGCTTCTCAGCCCTACCTGGGAGCCCCGCGGGGTGTCAGGCTGGCCTGGGCCCTGCCACACCCAAAGCTCTCTCCGGGGGGCACCTTGGGGGTCCAGAGCCTCCTCTGTCCCTCCCAGTCCTCTAGCACAGACCTGCTGTGGGTGGACAAGGGAGGCGAGAGGGGCCTCAGCCTACCTGTGTGGGGACTGGTCCCTCTGGGCACTGCTAATGTCACATGGACACACACACTCCCAAATATACACACATGCTCACACGGACACATCAACAGACACAAACCAGCACCCATGAGCATTCACCCCCAGCTCTTCACACACACACACACACACACACACACGCACACGCACACGCACACACACACACAGGCAGATGCCTCTTCCAAAGCAAATTCCATTATCATCTCCTTCCATCCAGAGGCCAATGGGCAGGCAGGGATATTATTACCTGGGTGGTTGCTGTTATTATGATCGTCCTTAGAAAAGTCTCAGCTCGGCAGAAAACATCAAACAGCGGCCAGCAGCCTCAGATAGCAGAGGCGACGGGCCCTATGGGGCCCTTTCCAGTGCAGACCTGCCTCCTCGTTTGCAAAAATGACTTATTATTAATCTGTGATTGAAACTGTAATTATGCCATCACCGTGTCAACAAGCTGGAACATGGTGAGGACTGGCAGCGCCGTCTGGAAATGTGTTCTTACCCTCCACCATGACCATCCTGGCATCTGCCCCATGCCATGGATGAGGCCGCGCACACACCTGCCAAGATGAGGGCCCACCTCTCCGCAGGGCGCAGGCCCTGTTTGTGTGTGTCTGCCTCTCACTCTAAGAGGCTGGCGAGGTGAGGTCCAGGCGTGCCCCTGAGGGGAAAGCAGCCCCGAGAGAGCCCCAGGGAGCTCTGGGGTCTGAGCTTGTGGGTCCAGCTGGGGGACCTGAACATCAGCATGTGCTTCAGGGAGTGTGGACAGACAGGCCGGATCCCCAGGCCGTGTCTTTCCCTGCATACCGCACAGGGCGGGCCTGACTCAGCACACACCACGGTTGCCAGGGGCCTTCCAGCCCTGTCCCTGCCTCTGGTGGCCCTGAGGCATGGCTGGGCAAAGGCCCGCTCATAAGCTGTGATCACCTATTAATGACCGACTTTTATTGACCCCTTACTATGCACCAAGTCTGGTGCAAAATACTTTATGTTCATGATTTCATTTCACCTTTCGAAACCATTTAAATCTAAAATGAAGTAAATATTATATTAGTATTAGTGTCACAGATGAGGAAACTATAGCCCAGTGGAATTAGGTGATCTTCCCAGGCCCTGCAAAGCTGGGCTTTCAAGCCTTTTTAGAGGTGATCTGGCTACCTGCCCCCTCATCCCACCCCAACTCCTCTGATGTGGCTCAAACTCTCCCCATGAGCTCTGGGACACAGAGCCCTGGCTGTGCTCCTCTGCCTGCCTTCCTGCAGCCTTGGGTGTAGTTGATGCTCAGGAAATTGTCCACGAAGGAAGGAAGGAGGTGAAGGTTGCCGGTTCAGGATTGGCTGTTCAGGACTGGTTTGAGAGACATGAACTTTCCAGAACCTGTGACAATCTCCGGCCCAGGCCTTGGCCTTCCCTGGGTGCACTCCACCTGCAGGCACACAGGGCTGAGACTTCTGGGTCTGGGAGGGGTCCTTTGGTGCCAAAGACCACTTCTTTGCCACATAGTGGATCCCAGTGTGTGCAGCTAAAGAAATGACAACCCCAACTTGCCCAGAGGAAAAGTCCTGCATGTGTGTGTATATATGTGTGTGTGTGTTTGTGTGACTGCACCCACAAACCTGTGGGCATTATTTCAAGAGACAGCAGAGATGGAAGGTCACAGAGCTAGCTGGCAGCAAAGATGAGATGAGAATGTAGGGCTCCTAACTTCCACCTAGGGATCTTCTATGCATCAGACTGGGAGGATCCCAGGCCCTGTGGCTGGTCATGGTGGAGACAACTTCCACTGTCTAGTCAGAGAACATGGCCCTTTCAGAGCTCATCTGGAGCGTGACCACAGACCCTGAAGCCACACATGGCCACCTCACAGTGCCCTCCAGGATCACAGGGAGGAACCACAGGTAGAAGAACTATACTGGAGGCAAAGGGCAGGGAGGTACAGAGGAAAGAGGAAGGGCATCGGAGTAAGATGGGACCTGGGTTCAAATCCCGACTCAACCACATTCTGAGTGCTCTTGGGTAGAGTAAATTTTCTGAGTCTCAGTTTCTTCATCTGTAAATGGGGATAATGAGGCCTACCTTACAGAGTTCTGGTGGGATAAAAGAAAATAACATAATACGAAATAGTGAAATGGATCCTGTGCTCACAGTGACCCTTGTGAGACTAGCTGTACTGCCCTGCATTGTTCCATAGGCTATATTCTAGGCAGAGTCAGAACTTCTGCAGCACAAGTCAGATACTCAACTACAAGGTGGTTTTGGGTCTTGAAACAAGTACCTCTACACTGTGATACCCCCTCGTCCAGAAGGCCATTGCTCCCCACTCCCTGCCCCGCAATATCTCTGGCACCTGCCAGTCCTGGCCCACCCAGTTCCCTGGTGTTTGATTACTTTGACTTAAGGCTTAATGCAGTACCTTTGTATGAGGGCCTAGGCAGTGTGCCCAAACTGTTCAGCTGTAAATGTCCTCATTCATTCATTCATTCATCCATTCATTCAACGGGCAGTGACTGGGCAGACACTAGGGAAACTGAGAGGATTCTGGATATCTGGGAGCAGGGGTTGATAGCAGGGTAGAGAGTGGGACACCAGGCAGTGGAACAGGAGAGTGGGGGCGCTGCGCTGAAACCAGCCTTAATTGGGCTTAATTAATCCTCTGTTGATGCTGCTAGAGCAATTCAGAGCTGGGCAGAAAGAACCAGTTTTGGTTGTTTTTTTTTTTTTTTTGAGAACCACGGGGGTCCAGGAGTGAAACCACTGTGGCTGATTGAGGCTCACCTTTCCCGGCCTGGGCTGGGGTGGGGTGGGCAGGACCCCCGTCGTCTGGGAAAGCGGCAGCAGCGGCCAGCGTCCCGAGGGCACCGCGGGCGCGGACTTGTGTGGGGCGGGCGGGGTGCGGGCAAAGCTCCGGGCTGCGGCGGCGCGTCTGTGACCCGGGGCGGAAAGGCGCCGAAGCGGGGTGGGTGCGGGGTGCGGGGTGCGGGGTGCGGGTGCGCCCGCCCCGCCGACGGGTGGACGGAGCGCGGGAGCGGAGGCCGAGGTGATGGATGGCCCGCAGGCTTGCCTGGGAACCGACGCGGCGACGCGTCCGCGCCAGCCCTAGGGAGCCAGTGGGTCAGATGGCGGAGCCCCTCCCTCGGGAGGCCCAGCTCCAGGCAGGGGAGGGAGCGGGCGAGCCGGGCCGTTCTCAGGCCGGGGAGGATCCTGGCTTTCCTCCCATTCCCCCTCGCGTCTTCCCAGCGGCAGTGACTCTGCCTCTGGGGCCCGGCGGACCTTAGGGCTTGGATGGCAGCTCGGGATGCCTGCACCCTCAGGGCCGCAGAGAGCGACTTGCACCCCCGCCTCCTTTTACAGGAGGAGGAAACTCCTCCCACCCCCCACCAGGCCTCCCAAACCAAGCCCCAGCTTCTCTTTACAGGGGCAGGAACTTGGCCTGTGGTACCCAGAGAGGGGAAGTGACTTGCCCAAGGTCACACAGCCAGGGAGAGGCCGAGGGATGACTCCATTAACTTTCTTCCAGGTGCAGCCCACCCTCAGAAACAGAGTTCTGTTTCCATAGGGATGTATGTGACTGTGGTAGGGGCTGGGGGCGGCTAGCCTCCCTGATTTGGGGACCCAGGGTGGGGGAAAGGTGAGCCCGCCCCTCCGGCCTATGATCAGGCCTTCCCAGTGCTCGAGAGAGCGAAGCAGAGGCCCTTCTTGAGTGGGCAGCAGGCCAGGGGGTGATGTGTGAACCTGATTTTCCTCAGAACATGGCAAATCTTGTGCCACGTCTGCTCAGCGTCCCTGAACAAAGCTCTGTGAGCTGAAACGAGTCCCCTGTGCTCAGCCACGTTCCCCAGCCCCGGATTTGGTGTCGGGCTTGCCAGAATGACAGCTCACCTCCCACCCTGCAGCCCGAGGTCAGGCATCCAGCTGGGGCTGGATGGCCTTGGGGAGGACAAAGCACCTCTGACTAATAATGTCTGTCTCCAGAGGTGCCTCCTCTATGCCAGCCTCACCACGCTCCCGGGTGCTGCCAACAGCACTTTACGGGTGAGGACACAGGCCGTGGGCAGACAAGTCACAAATAAGAGATAGTAGGGATGGAGCGGGGGCCTGTGTCTTTTGAAGGGCACCTGCCAGCCGCCAGTAGGGCAGCAGAAGGACACTTGAATTTAGAATTTTTGGTGCAGATCTGTTTGCGACTTTGTGACTTTGGGTAAAACATCTCCCCTCTCCGGGCCTCAGTTTTCTCATCTGTAGTCTGGGGACAGCTGTACTGTCCCTGTCTTCCTCCCCAGATTGTCCTGGGGCCTATGTGTTGAGGGCTGGCCCAGCAGCCCATGCCTGCTGCTCCTCACAGGGGGAGGGAAGGCACCCCTGGGTCCCTCCTGCGCCAGGAGCCCCTTGCAAGGGCTCTGGCCCTATTCCCACAGGCCGGGGAAGGCAGGGGTGAGGGTTCTCAGCTCCTCTAGTCCCAGGCTCTCCCTTGCATTCAGGTAGGAGCAGACATTCTAGAGAGGTGGGGCCCATCGCCCTCGGATCTCTTGCCCGTGGAGTGGGCAGGTTGAGCCCCTGAGGCTATGCCCCCTGCCTGATGATGCTGCCGGTCGGGCGAAGTGCCCAGGCCTCGGAGAGCTGCCTAGTTCTGCTCACCTGCTCTGTGTTCCTGTGCGTAAACGGAGCAGACTGGAGCACTGACGCAGGCTCAGAAGGCAGAGCAGACAGGCGATGAGCTCAATTAAAAGAATCAGGACGTATGAATCGTCTCTCCCTGCCTCCACGGCAGCGGCCATGCCAAGGGCTGGCTTGGCATTCTGGGGAGCTGCCCATGAGTCCAGGGACTTCCGTGTGCTCCGCCTGTGCTGAGGTGGGCAGAAGGCCAGACAGGCCTCTCGGGAGCTCAGTGCTGAGCAGGGATGAGACGCTCAAAGCGTTTAGGTGTCTTCCCGGGCGGTGGGGTTCTTAGAGGCAGTGAGATTCCAAGGAGGATGGAGAGGGTTGTGTGGCTGAAAGCCAGGAGGGCTTCCCAGAGGCGGTGGCTGCAGGTCTCAGGGATGCTCTGACGGGAAACGGCGAGGTGGATAGGAAGGGAGGAGGAGAAGAAATGGGAGAGACTGAGAGAGAGGTCTGTGTGCCCCCTGTTAGCAGGGGTGGCCCCCGGGGTACTGGTCTCTTTCCCTAGCTGAGGAACCCCTGTGTCAGTCTCAGGGGGTGAGGGGGTACCCAAGTGCTAACGTGCTAGTCCCCTACTAGCTGCTTCATTAGTTGTAATGGACTCCTCGCTCATTCCCCCTGGGCTGGGGGTTTATTGCCGAGGAAACGGAGGCATGGAGAGGCTGATCCGTTTGCTGGTGGCCCCGCAGGAGTTAGGAGGGTGGTCGGGGTTGATCTGGGCCTCTGACTCTAGTTCTCCAACTATGGGAGCAGAACTGACCCAGGCCTTAGGGGCTGCACACTGGGAACCTCGCTGCCGTATGGCCCGCGGGCCGCCCCCAGCCTGGTGGGTCTGGGGCGGGCACTGAGGCAGACCCATCGCTGGGAGGCCTGCGACTCGCAGCGGCTGACTTTGCCTCCAGGACTCCTGACGGCGTGGCCGAGCCTTCCTTAGACATCACAATGGTCCAGGATGCTTCCGCCCAAACTTTCCTGCCTGATTCTCACGCGGGCATGACGTGCACCCTGGTCCAAGGGCTCTAGCACGCTTTCCCAGCATCTTTCCCATTTCCTTTCATCCATAATCCCATCTTGGCAGGGGGTGTTCCCCCCTCAGCTGACTCACACAGCTGAGAAGCCAGGGGACTTGGCCCTTGGGGTTTCTCTCCTGTTCTGCCTGGAGACCCTGCGTTAGGTGGCAGCACATTCTACCCATTTTACAGATGAGGCCCGGGGAGGAGCCGTGGGTTGTCCCCATGCAGTTGCACAGCTGTTGGGACCTCGTGGAAGGGCCCTCTGCATCTGTCCCGCTCCCTCACCTCTCTCTGCCCTCAGCTGTCAGTGGGGGAATGAGAAGGGGCCAGGGAAGGAGGTGGCAGGTAAGGAAGGGGCCGGGAGGCATCTTCCCAGGCTCATGCTCAGAGGCTGAGGGTTGCTGTGGAACCCCTGGCCCCCTGACCACGCCTGGCTGCTTCTGCCCATAAAAGCTAAATTTACTCTGTTAACAAGTCTGGCACCGCATGAAAACACAATGGAATGCTTTGGAAGGGGGGACATCGTCTAGGGCCAATGAGTCAGGACTGCCAGGCTCAGCCTCCTCAGGGCCAGCAGGGCCTCCTGCAGAGAGAGAGGGAAGGCCCTACATGCCGTCTCCCCCTCCTGGGAGGTAGGGGGCCCAGAGTCCTGGGTTCCCTGTTCTGGAGTGAACCTCCCCGGGTCTCCGCAGACTCCAGTTCTTCGCCGCTCTGGGTGACCCTAAGGGCTGTGACTCTCCTCCTTGCTGCTGGGTATTCATCCAAACACCGGGCACGTGTTTGCAGGTTGAGCCTCGAAAGAGCCAACAGTGATGACTCAGGTTCCTCACCCCCCACTGGCAGCCAACCCTTATGAGTCCCCTCCCTGCTCTGGACCTTGAACTCGAATTGGACTTTTGAGACACTAATTGGGGTTAGTCCATCCGATTCCCTCACATCCCTCTTTTTCTCCATCCTGAAAGGGGTCCAGCTTTCTACGACTGTCCATGATCACCCGGACTCTCACCCCTTCCCGACATCCCTGACCTGACACAGCTTCCTGCCCCTCCTTGGACTCTGCAACTCAAGATCTGTGACACAGACGTGCCTGTAGCCTCAACCTCTTCCGTGAATGTCCCTTACTCCCCGAGGACTCTGCTTTCCCTGAAGTCCTCCCACTGGAGGCTGCTTTTCTCTCTTGCACATCCATCTCAGAACCAGCAGGAGGGCGGACACCACTTTTACTCACACTGTCACTTCCGACCCTCTCCCCTCCCTCCAGCTGTTTCTGAAGACCATCCCCTGTGTCACACACTCTCTCTGCCTCCTTTTGGCTGTTACTTGCTGACTATTCTTTTTTTTTTTTTTTTTTTTAGGTACGCGGGCTTCTCACCGTTGTGGCCTCTCCTGTTGCGGAGCACAGGCTCCGGATGCGCAGGCTCAGCGGCCACGGCCCACGGGCCCAGCCGCTCCGCGGCACATGGGATCCTCCCAGACCAGGGCACGAACCCGCGTCCCCTGCATCAGCAGGCGGACTCTCAACCACTGCGCCACCAGGGAAGCCCCCTGCTGACTATTCTTGGTCAAGGTCACTCCCCTTCATTCCTTGGGATGCTGGCTCTGTCACCAACCTTCTTGGGACTTTCCGTGGGGGTGATGATCGTCCAAGTCTCAGTTCCTCGACTGTCTCACCTCCAGCACACACGTCCTCCTCAGTGAGTGCCGGGGCACAGCCTGACCCATGTCATGGCCAGGAGCTGCACCGCCTCGCCTCGGGAACGTGCTCTCAGGCTTCTTTTTCTCTGACCACCCCTCCCTCCCCCTGCCCTCCAGGTCTCTAACTCTGTCCATTGACCCTGAGCAGCAGTCATTCTTCAACCTCACCATTTTTGCTTTAACCCTGCCATGTTTAGCTTCTCTCTCCCTCTCTTGTGTCTCTTTGGAGAATCCCACCCTTAGCTGAATCCAGCTATTTCCCCAAGAGTTGAATTTTGGCAGAGAAAATCCTGTAGCTGGGCTGATGGGGCACATCACAGACCTCCAAGTCGGGGATTCACCACTGCCTGGAAAGTCTTGTGCTTTTGGGGAAATTTGCTGTCCCTCCAGACTTCACGTTTCCCTCCGACCTCCCACCCCCTGCCCACTCTCAGTTGATGACTTTGCCTCATACTTTACTGAGGAAAGAGAAGCAGAACTTCCTTCTGGCCTCCACAACATCCTCAAAACACCCTGTAGTTTCTGTCTCTCCACCCTCTGAGAGGAAGCCTTTGGGTACCTTTCAACCCCTCTACCTGGGTCTTCCTGGCACTTTTCACAGTATGTGAATGGCGGAGTTGATTTGTTACCTATGTGTTTGTTACCACTAGGAAGGTTCCATCACTGTGTCTGGCACAGAGTGGGCACTCAACACACATCCATTCAGTGTATAAATGAGTATGTATTAGGGACAGTTAGGTTGATGTAATAACATTTTCTTATTGCTAAATTAATATGGAAAGCACTCAATGCAGAAAGCTCAAGGCAATAGAAAAGTAAAAAGAAGAAAAGGTAGAAGTTAACCATATTCTTTATCACTCATTAATAACTACTCTCAACATTTTGGTATTTATGCCTTCAAAGGTTTCTACATATATATTTTTTTCTTCACAAAGTGGTACTAGATAGAGATTATGACTTAACAAGTGGTTATGAACATTTCTCTACATTTTAAAATATTCTTCTAAATATTTTAATAGCTACACAGTATTCCATTGTATGGATGACCTTAATTTACCTAACTACTTCCCTAACACTGAACATTTATAGTATTTCCATACTTTAAAAATTCCCTAGTCAGTATCCTTATACATAAATATACGCATACATTATTTTTCCTATGGCCAAATTCCTAAGTGGACTTATGGTTCACAGGGTACGCATATTTTAAGGCTTTTGATTTATATTATTAAATCACAAGAGACAATTCGCTTTGGAAGCCAAATAAACACCAATACAATCTCCTACTTTGCCAAGCATAACAACCCCTTTCTGAAGCTCTGGAAGCCTCATCCCCCATATCCTCATGGCCAGCACCATCCTTTCTTTCCAGATTTTGCTTAAATGTCACTTTATCGGGCTTCCCTGGTGGCGCAGTGGTTGAGAGTCCGCCTGCCGATGCAGGGGACACGGGTTCGTGCCCCGCTCCAGGAAGATCTCACATGCTGCGGAGCGGCTGGGCCTGTGAGCCATGGCCGCTGAGCCTGCGCGTCCGGAGCCTGTGCTCCGCAACGGGAGAGGCCACAGCAGTGAGAGGCCCGCATACCGCCAAAAAAAACAAAACAAAACAAAACAAAAAAAAATGTCACTTTATCAGAGAGGTCTTGGGGTCTCCCGCATGCAAAATTGCATCTCCGCTTCCCTTTCTACATCCTTTTTGCAGTTGTACTTTCCTCCACTGCTCCCAGCACCTCCGACAGGTCTTCTGTTTGTTTGTGTCTGTCTCTTCCCAGATCCACGAGGGTACGGACTTTGTCTATTTTGTCCCTCCTGTATTCCCAGTGCCTTCCCCGTGCCCGGCACAGAGTAAGTGCTTAATAAGCATTTTGTGAATGAATGAATGAGGGTTGACACTTCTAGTTTCAAACTAACAGTGATGGTAATACTCAGGGCTCCATAGGGGCTGTTTCAAGTAGTAGAGGCCATTTATAGACAAGAGATAAGAAAATAGAAAAATAAAGTGACTTGTTAGTGTAGTAAGTATCATGAAGGGAGACATGATTAAGACAGGACCATCAGGGCAGGCTCCTCTGAGATGTGATATTTGAGCTGAGACCTGGAGGGTGAGCAGGAGTAGGATGTGAGAAGAGCGTGGATAAGCACATCCCAGGCACACGGAACAGCGTGTAAAAAGGCCTGAAGGTGGAAAAAGAGATTGGCAGCTTACAGAGTTGAAAGAAGACTGGTGACTGCTCAGAGTGGCCAGTGGGTTGAGAGCCACAGGTGGGAGCTGGGGAGGTCACCTGTGGGCTGTGAGTCAAGGAACACGAGGAAGAATCCCTTACTCAAAGCTCCTCTCCTAAAGGGCCTGCCTGTGCCCGAAGGTCCCACCATCTGAGAGTTATTCCTGTTAGAGTTAGGGGTTGCCCCCTCCCTGCACTTTTCCTTCCGGAACATTTCAGTAATGACTTACTAGGTGTAAATGAATATATCGGATGCTTCTCTAGGGCGGGGTGGGGAGCTGAAAGTTTTTTTTTTGTTTTTTTGCAGTGGGGCGGGGGACCTAAAATCAAGACACTTCCATGGAGGAACAGCTCCTGTGCTGGAGAGAGATCCAGGGGAAGTCAGCATCTGATGACCTAAACAAAGCCATCTGTCCTATCACGAGGTGCTCACTGGGTACCACGCACATACACTATCTCTCCTTTAATCCTCACAGCAAACCATACCATTTTTATAGATGATGAAACAACTTCAGATAGGTTATGTGATTTGGGCCAAGGTCTACACATAGTAGGAGACAGAGGCAGAATTCAGGTAGCAGGCTCCAAAGCCCATTCTCTCCTCCAGTCTGATATACCATGGAGTCTATCAAATTCATATTTAATGCATGAGACTTCCAGCTTATCTTTTATGCAATTAAATGATGTAAGTAAATTTTACATATGTTCTCTTTATAACATACTGTCCATTATCACATACATGCACTAACACTTTACTATAGTATGTTGTACATGCAAACAGTGTATATACTGTGCTTTAAGGGGGAAAAATTTAAGGATTTTTCAAAAAGGTGACTTTCTTCTTATGCCCTGATTTTATTTCTATCAAGTTTTCTCACTGTGCTTCAATGCTCAATATTTTATACTGCCTGTTTTCCAGTTCACAAACTCTATTAGCTACATTTAATCTGTTATTAAGTCCATTCATTGCATTGTTAATTATGATCATTGTATTTTTCATTTCTAGAATTCCATTTCCATTTAATAACTTTAAAAGTTTCCAGTTCTCTGCTTAAATTCTTTATCTTGTCTACTTTTTGAATTTATTAATCACAATTATTTTAAAGTCTGTTATTTTAAATGCCAGTATCTGGATCTCCTATGTGTCTGTTGCTATTATCTCTTTTTGTTTTTTTTATCTTGGTTTCACTCATGTGGTCGTTTCTCTTGGTATGCCTGGTAAACTTTATTGACTGTGTGTATATAAGACACTGTGTATGGAAAAATTGTAGAGATAATCTGAGGCTCTGACAGATCAAGAGAGCATATACTCTTGCTTCAGGAAGGGAGTTAGAGTAGAGGCAACTCACCTTAATCCAATCTGGAATTAAGTTTATTTGAAGTTGGATTTTAATCCTTGTGAAGGCTGATCTGTTTCTAATGTGCTCTTCAAAGGTCTCAAATGAAAGCCTTTTAAAAAAATAAAGCCCGCCCCTTCTTTGGAGATGCTTGAACTCCCCTGGTCCCCTTTTCCCCTAATCCCATGAGACTGCAAAAACTCAGTCTCCGCTTTCTGTTCATATTCTCAATTTCACAGCTACTGCTTAGGGGAAAAATAAGGCCAAATGTTGAGATCATCTCTCTGGATTTCTCTCCTCTCCAACATCATGGCCTCTAGACCCCTTCGATGCCTTCAAACAAAATTTTAAAATCTATTTTATCCATTTTTTTTCCAGTTGTTTTGGTGGGAAAGTTGGTGTGAGATAAACTAGTTCACAGTAGCTGGAAGTAGAAATCTGCACGGGCCATAGAATCCATCCCTGCAAAGATACAATTCTAGTCCACTGCTTCACCTTGACCTTTCAAGGGGCTGGCCTGACTCTGCATGGAATCTCCCCCCTGCCCTATGCACCTGCTTGCCCCTCATGTGGGGCTTGACTGCTGCCTGATGTCATTCATGGCCCGGAGGCTTCCTTGAGGCTGGCTGGTTAGGAAGGTGGTGGTCTGGCTTCTGCAGAGCCTCTGCCACCGTGGGGAGCGGGCCTGCTTCTCTCTGCTGACCAGCTCCACCCACAAGCTGCACCTTCTACAGACTGAGCCCTGTGGTGCCGGGCTCAGGTTTCAGTGCTTAGCATAGGTTGTCTCACTTCTTCCTTTAGAAACACCAGCAAATAACTGGAGTTATCTCCATTTTACAGATGAGGAAGCTGAGGGTTAGTCAGAGTCCCTGCCCATCTCATAAAGTATATACTTATTTCTGTGTTTACTTGTTAATTTTCTTGTGCTCCACAGACTCTAAGCCATGCAAGGTTGGGGACATGTTTACATGTCTGTCTTATTCCTTACCATGTGCCCATGCGTGGCACAGAGTGGAGGGGAGATGACCAACCTGGAATGAATAAACCAAGCCTCAGGTCCCAGAGTTGTTTATGGTGGAGGCCAGATCCAGGTCCCTGGCTCCCAGTCCCCCATCCTTGTCACTCACATCACAGCTGGGGAGGGAATGCATTCCTCCATCTCAGAGTTATCCAGCACCTTTTATGTGTTGAGATCTAGCTGAGTCCCCTGCCATCTAAAACCACTTCCTCCTTGATGTCAGGGGGCTGTGGTGCCCTTCCCCAGGGTCTGAGGACCCACATGGAACTGAGGGATGGACTTGAAAGGCTTCTAAATTAGAGTAGAAATCTGCAAGTGTGTGATTGTTTTGCTAGCAAAAAGATCCATGGTATTCCTCAGATTCTCAGAGAGGTCTGGGACCCCCAGAAGGGGGTTAAAAGAGCCTGGGTATGGGGATTGGCTCCTTGTCTGTCCCCCAACATTGTCTGCTCTTGCCAGGGAGGGGCTTCCTGAAGCCCCCAGATGTCTGGGGGTTGTCTGGAGAGGTGGGCAGGGTGTGAAGGGGACCCTTTGCCCCAGCCAAAGCTGGGTGGATGGGGCAGTGCCCAGAGTGCTCCAGCTTGTTTCCTCAAAACCCCCCAAGGGGGGTGGGTATCACTTGCCAAAAGCCTCTGAATAATGGAGGTCTCTCCTGACAGGAAAGCCGTCCTGCCGGCTGAGCGGCATATTTGTGTACCTCTTGCTTCGGAGGCCGCAGCCCTGTGAGGCTGGGGCAGGGATGCCCGGGCCCCAGCTCACCACTTTGAAGCCCATAGGAGGAGGAAGAGGAGGGACCCCGAGTCTCTGATGGAGACAGGACGGGAAGGAGTCCCAGGCTGCATTCTGGGGCCTGGCTTTCCCCAGGGTCTGGAGGGCCTTCTTGCTTGGTCCTCAGCATGTGCACCTACGGGAACATTATCTCTTAGAGTAGAGATTTCTACAGGGTTTAAAAGCTGTCCTGGGCCAGTGGTTTTCACGCATTTAGAAAGCAGCAGGAATGTTTCATGGTTCCCATCACGCCACGTGTAAGATAGTAAAACCAAATGTGCTGGGATGGAGCAGGCCGGGCCCAGCTCTCCTTGTGCCCTGCCTGCCCCATGTCCCAGACCCCACGGTGAAACCTTGGCTCCGGTCAGCCTCCTGGTTTTCATGGAGAACTTGTGGCGAGGGGTGAGGCTGGCTCAAGGTGCCCTGGGCAGGCAGTTCAGGAGGACCTGTCAGACCCGTCTGCCCACCATGCTTTGTCAGCCAGTTTCGCCTGAGAGGCTGGGAAGGCGAAGGAGGGGGGCCTGGGTCAGAAGGGCCAGCGAGGCTCAGGCGACGGGGGCTGCAGAACTGGAGCTGTGAGGGCTGCTGTGGTCCTTCCTCCTCAGACCTTGCTGGCCCCGTGGACCGTGTGGGTTCTTGGCTGTGTGTTTATCCGGGGGTCCTGAGGAGAGGGCGAGCCTCTGCCCTCCCCACGGTGCTGAGGAAGGGTCAAGATGACCAAACATGAGAGCTGATTTAGGGGTGTGAGAGCCACAGAGGGGGATGGGGGGTAGGGGAAGGCCACACACAGGTGGCCCTGCCTGGAGTGGGGAGGAAGGGTGGGCAGGTGGCCTTGTGAGGGAGGAGAGGGCAGGCTGTGAGGGCCAGAAGCCTTTTCCACATGCAAGAAGACTCCACGCTCTGTGGGCTTCCCTGGTGGCGCAGTGGTTGAGAGTCCGCCTGCCGATGCAGGGGACACGGGTTCGTGCCCCGGTCCGGGAAGATCCCACATGCCGCGGAGCGGCTGGGCCCGTGAGCCACGGCCACTGAGCCTGCGCGTCCGGAGCCTGTGCTCCGTGACGAGAGAGACCACAACAGTGAGAGGCCCGAGTACCACAAAAAAAAAAAAAAAAAAGAAAAAAAAGACTCCACGCTCTGTAGGCCCTGGGCTCCCTGCTGCCCCACACCCACCGGGAGCCTCTCACTGGGCCTGCGAATGCCTGTGTTCTACCTCCCTTCCTTTCTTCCATTCTTCAAAACCGACTTGCTCTGTGCCATGCTCACTCAGCCCCTTGAAGACAGCAGTGGCTATTTCCTTGACAACAGGGCAGCATCCTACCCAAGCTGGACAGGTGCCCATGGGAAGACCGTGGACCAGGAGGACCCCAGGTCCCTAGAACAGGGTCCTGCCTTCCCTTCCCCAACTCCAGCTCTGGCCCAGCCTCTGAAATGGAGTCAAGGTCTAGACCTTCCTTGCCCCCCAGTTCAGTAAAAATCTCTTGCTCAGAGCTTAGAGCAGTTAACGAAGAGGAAATGTTTAAGAAAAGCCAAGAAAACCAAATTATCACCTTTGTCCGGATGTGACATGACTCAGTGCATGTCCTCCAGCCCTCAAACCAGTGCCCCACCCCCTCACGATGTCTCCCCACCTGGCAGGCGTGGAGTGGGGGAAGGTGGCAGGAGAGAGGAAGATTCATGGTCCCTGGAAGGTCTGGTTGGGGGAGTCTCTGATGTTCTCTGTGCTCTGAGTGTTCCCTCTGTGGCTGGCCTGGGGGGACAGTGGCATTGCTGGACACCTGGGCTCTGGGAGGGTCCCAACATGCCAACGTTAGCCCAACAGCATGGCTGGGTCATGGGGTCAAAAAATATTTGGGACTTCCCTGGTGACTCAGTGGTTAAGAATCCGCCTGCCAATGCAGGGGACAGGGGTTAGAGCCCTGGTCCGGGAAGATCCCACATGCTGCGGAGCAACTAAGCCCGTGCGCCACAACTACTGAACCTGCGCTCTAGAGACCGCGAGCCACAGCTAATGAGCCCGCGTGCCACAACTACTGAAGCCTGAGCGCCGAGAGCCCGTGCAAGCCACTGCAATGAGAAGCCACCACAATGAGAAGCTCGCAAACCGCAAAGAAGAGTAACCCCTGCACTCTGCAACTAGAGAAAGCCCGCATGCAGCAACGAAAACCCAAAGCAGCCAAAAATGAAAGTAAAGAAAGAAATAAATTAATAAAAAAAAATTTGACACCCGGCGGCACTGACTGATGAGAAGTGAGCTGGATCAGGGCCTCTGAGTTACTAGACGTGGGCCACTGTGTGACGGTGGGGACTGGAGGGTGGGGTGAGGTAGGGTGGGTAAGAAGGGTGGGACAGTGGCTACTTAGCAAATGCTCTGGAAGAATTTCAAGTTTGATAACATGTACACACATGGTTAGCCAGACACAGGGTTGGCTGCCTAGAGCCTGTGTGGGCTTTTGGGAACCTGGAAATGTTAATGATGAAGAGAAAGGGGGGCCCTGGTAGGGGGATGTTGGTGGCAGGGCTGTGAGAGACCAACCAACACCAGCACTTGCTGTTCACGGGTTCTCACCGTGCCTGGTACTGTGCTGAGTGACTGACACACATTAACTCATGTGATATTTCTAGAGGTACCTTTACTGAGGTGTAGTTGACATACAAAACACTGCACATATTTAAAGTGTACAATCTGATCAATTTTGACACAGGTATATACACTTGGCCCTTGGCATCCATGGGAAATTTGTTCCAGGACCCTTGCAGATACCAAAATCCGAAGATGCTCAAGTCCCTTATACAAAATGGTGTAGTATTTATATATAACCTACACTCAGCCTCCCATATACTTCAAATCATCTCTGGATTACTTATAATACCTAATATATTATAAATGTTATGTAAATAGTTGTAAATACAATGTAAATGCTATGTAAATAGTTGCCGGTGTGTGGCAAATTCAAGTTTTGCTTTTTGGAACTTCCTGGAATTTTTTTTCTGAATTATTATTATTATTTTTTGCCCGGTACGCGGGCCTCTCACTGTTGTGGCCTCTCCCGTTGCGGAGCACAGGCTCCGGATGCGCAGGCTCAGCGGCCATGGCTCACGGGCCCAGCCGCTCCGTGGCATGTGGGATCCTCCCGGACCGGGGCACAAACCCGTGTCCCCTGCATCGGCAGGCGGACTGTCAACCACTGCGCCACCAGGGAAGCCCTGTGAATATTTTTGATCCGAGGTTGATCGAATCCTCAGATGTGGAACCTGAGGATGTGGAGGGCCAACTTGAAGCCATCACTACGGTTAAGATAATAACTGAATCCACGACTCCAGAACTTTCCTCAGAACCCTTTGTAATCTTCCCTCCTGACCTTTCCTGGCATCCCCAGGAAACCACCGATCAGCTTTCTGTCAGTTATAGATTGGTTTTCATTGTCTAGAATTGTACATAAAGGTAGTTCATTTAATGTTTGCAACACCCTCTGAAGTAGCTACTACTAATATTGTCGTCATCCCCCTTTTACAGATGAGAAAACAAAGGCACAGGGAAGCTAAATGACTTACACGAAGTCACACCACATGGCTGGGGAGGGGTGGAGCCAGGATTTGGACCCAGGGAGTGTGGCTTCAGAGTGTGGCCTCCTAACCACTACACCACACTGCCCCTCACGCAGCTGCCTCCTCACTGCTGGCAATCAGGCTTACTTCCAGAGCCTAGCCCTGCCCTAGGTAGGTGGGAAGCACAGGTGGGGCCCCTTCCTGTGAGCAGCAAATAGGAGGATGAAGGGAACCCTCACTACTTACCTTCTCTGGGCCTCAGTTTCCTCATCTGCAAAATGGGACTGATCATCACCTGTTGAATGGATAACAAATTGTGGTAGATGCATACAATGGAATATTCAGCCATAAAAAGTCATGATGTTCTAATACACGCTTCCATGTGGATGAACCTCAAAAACTTAACACTAAGAAGCCAGACACGAAGCCCACGTATTGTATGACTCCATTTATAGGAAATGTCCAGAATAGAAAGCAGATTACTGGTTGCCATGGGGTTGGGGGAGGGAAGGGAAGTAGCTGGTTAAAGCATACAGGTGGGTGTGAGGGTCACATTCATTAAATTGAGTGAAAGGCAGACATGAAGGGGCCCACCGTGGTGCTCGGTGCATGGAAGTGCCCAGGGGAGGTCGGTGGGATGTGCAGATGTTTCTGACACCAAGGACAAGGGGAGTGTTGAGCCCAGACAGCGGGTGCTCCCCCAGGTGGGTGAACGCCCCGTTCCAGGTACAGATCTGAGCCCAGACAGCGGGTGCTCCCCCACGTGGGTGAAGGCCCCGTTCCGGGTACAGATCTGAGCCCAGGAAGGTCTCAGAGTCCTCTTTCTCAGAGCTGGAGGGAAGCAAGGAGGGTTTGGGAGAGGGGCCAGGGACCCCAGGATGGTGAATCTGGTGAGGGGAACGTGGGCCTTGGCTGGAGCCAGCTGGGGGCCAAGGGCATAGCCCGCACCTGGGCCCAAATCAGGGTCTGAGCAAGATCTTAACAAAGGCCGTGGAACCCCTTCCTGTCACAAGAAGGGGGTCAGGGAGGGTTTCTGTCTCTGGCAGGCTTTTCTACGTGTCCTCGGAAGCCCCTTTTGTCTGAAGAGGTTTTCTGTCCCTCGTGGAGAAAAGCCCTGGGCTGACTCCCGCACTGCAGCCTGGCCTGGTGGGGCTCAGGCCAAGCTGGAGAGGAGGTTGGCAACCTCAAGGGCCCCTCTGGGTTCCCTCTGCCTGGGCTGCGGGAACTTGACCTGTGGACCAAGAGGCCACGGTCATCTGGAGCCTCCAGAGCAGCTGGCTCAGGGCTGGGCACACAGTGTGGTGTCTTAATGGACACCAAGACCCAAGCTAAAGACCCGAAAACACTTCCCAGGCACCCTTTTCAGAGCAGAGCTTGGATGAAGCAAAAGAGGAGGTAGGTGCATTTGGATGTCTCTGGGGGACTCGGGAAGGCTGGGGAGGAGCCGGATTTGGAGCCCGGCCGTGAGAAGGAGCATCCGGCACCTGACCCTACAGCAGCGGAGGGCTTTGGCCAGGAACGACAAGGAGCTGCCGGCTCGCCAGCACCTTGCGATGGTCACCAGGGGTAAACAGCAAAACCCGAAACAGTAAACACTGACAAGAGGGCAGTAATAATTACGGTTTTAGTTCAGCTAGCGCGCTGCAGGAGGGGTGAGGACGCACTGGACGGTAAATAACAAGCAGAGACTGTTACAACTCACGCTCGGAGACCTAATCGATCCAGCAAGAAGCTTGACCCATCTCCCTGCCCTGGGAGGTGTAGGGGGTCATCCCAAGGGAGAGGGCTGGAAAAAGGGAAACCCTCAGCTGGGAGACCGGAGCCTGGGCTCCAGCCCCAGCTCTGCCAGTGGCTTGCTGTGCTGCCCGGGGCTGGCCTCTATCCCTCTCTGGGCTCTGTTTCCTTCAGCTGTGAAACGGCAAGCTCTAGTACTCTATGATTCCAAGTCCCCTCCACCCCACCCAGTTTCCCAAGATTCCTGAGCTCCCTGGACCCTTTTAGGAAGGGGTTAGCCCCCTTCAGCCCTCTAGGATGGGGAGGGAGTGGGGTCAATGAGGGGTGAATGAGGGTCCTGCCAAGGGCCCTGCCCAGCCAGTGACAGGAAGGCAGCGGATCACGGCACAGGGAGCGATTTTACTGGAAAGATGAAAGGAAATTGCATCTTTAATAATTCACTGGGCTGGTTTGGAGGGAGGCATGTTGGTGGGGCTGCAGAGATCCCAGCGTCTGTTCCTGGAAATCCGCTGGCTCCAGAGCCTGCCCGAGAGACCCGGGGCCCTCCATCTCCTCCTGGCCGAGGGACAGCGGGAGCCGACGGAGTCTAGACCAGGGTGAGAGGTTAAAACACAGCCATCCCGGGAACCCGCTAAATTGACATCCCCAGCAAAAAGGGAGCCTAAATAATCGATAAGGCAGCAGCCCAGGAAAGCCGCCAAGCTCAGGCCCCAGACCTGTGGAGTCACTGCAGGAAAAGAGGGCCAGGGCTCTGCAAACTGCATGGGGCTCCGGTGAGCAGAGCAGACCAGGGGCTGCTGCCAGCACCGGTCTGGGCTGGAAAGGGGCCACGTGCAGGGGCCCTGATGCTGGGCCACCTGTCCAGCTGGTGGGTGGGGTCAGGGGACACACCGCCTCATGCCTTCAGCCAGTCACTACTTTGCCTTTCCTCCTGGTCCCGCTCAAGTGGGAGTGCCCTCAACTGAGTTGCAAGTGGCAGGACCCACCTTCTGCTTCCCTTCAGAGTGACCTTCCTGGGCAGCCTGGGGGCCTTGAGTGCCAGAGAGAGAAAGCAGAGGATTGAAGCCAGAGGAACTGGCTCAGGACACAGGCAGAAAGAAGGTGCCAGGGCTTCCCTGGTGGTGCAGTGGTTGGGAGTCCGCCTGCCAATGCAGGGGACACGGGTTCGTGCCCCGGTCCGAGAAGATCCCACATGCCGCGGAGTGGCTTGGCCCGTGAGCCATGGCCGCTGAGCTTGCGCGTCCGGAGCCTGCGCTCCGCAATGGGAGAGGCCGCCACGGTGAGAGGCCCTCACACCGCGCAAAAAAAAAAAAAAAAAAAAAAGTGCCAAAGACAAAAGTAGCTAGAGAATCGTTGATTTTACAGTCCAAAACTGTTGATTTTACTCTTAGCCAAATCCCTCCCTGGGTCGTAGCCCCTCCTGTGAATGGGATGATAACCCTGGGTGGCCAGACCCTTTGCTCCTGGAAAGAGTTTTGCATCGGTAGGTTGCCATTATCATCAGGCCTTTCACTCTTAGTTGACTGTCGACTCTTAGTTGACTAATTTGAAATTTAATAGCTTTCCTGGATGCGTCATAGGTATGAACTTGATCGGGGAAGGGGTACATCATAATGGAGTCAAATCAGGAGACTGAGGGGACCTGGGGGGCCCAGGTGGGGAATCAGGCAGAGCAACTGTTAATATCTCTCCTCTCTCTCTCTCTCCTTCCTGTCCTCCTTCCCTCCCTCCCTCCTTCTCCTGCTAATGAGCAAAGACAACTCAAGAATTACAGAGAGGATTCTTTACAAACGAATATACTCATCCTTCTTTTTCAGATGGAGAAACTGATGCCCAAAGAAGCAATGGCTCCATGGGCACCCAGGTGGTGAGTCTGGAACCAGGACTAGACTTTGGACCTGCTGACTCCCAGTGCGGTGCTCTTCCCACCAGTCCAGGGGCATCTGCCTCACTTTCCCCACAGCTCTTATGGAGGGAGGTCTGGTGGCCTTGAGGCAAGGTGACCAGGCCGGTCATGAGATTCATCTTGACTCGCTCTCTGACCTTGGCCCACCCCAGCCCTTAGGCTCAGGTTTCCTCCCTGGAGCATGAAGGTGAGACCCACCCCATCAGCTTCAAGGCTGCCAAGAGGATCACATGGGCTGATACAAGGTTAAGGTTATGTTGGCAAAACCTTACGTTTCTGGTCGATCCACTACATTTGGAAGTCACTGGGGGACGGAAACTCGGCAAAAATGGTTTCTGAGCGGGTGAAATGGTTGTTTGAAACATCCGTTCACGCAGTAAAGCTCCTGCTCTTTGCTCATAAAAATGTCCCTCGGGCCCTCACTTAGAGCCTATCTGCTCTTATTCACAAACACTTCTGATAAGTTTGGTGGTCTAGTCTCTCAGGCCACAACAGGTATACTGATAGGAGTGAGAAGAGCTGTATGAGAGAGAGAAGGCAGAGAAACTGTAAAAGGCAGATGCAGTCATTAACAAAGCAAAGCAGACTGGATACACCTTGATAATCCCTGAGGGTAACCCAGTATTACAGTCCAGTCTACTAATTAGTGGTGTCAGAATGAGCCTGAGTCATCAGGAAAGGCAGAGACCCATGGGGCCTTCTGTGAGAGGACTCAGGGATGTGTATGATCCCCTGTAGAAAGATTTTGACCAAAAAAAAATTTATGAAATGTTTTCTGTTTAAAGAGGCAAGTTATGGCAACAGGCGATAAATGTATGTGTAACAACATCTCTGTTCTGGAAAATGCCAGGCGCCTGGGATG
Organism: Mesoplodon densirostris; assembly: GCF_025265405.1. Taxonomy (NCBI): domain Eukaryota; kingdom Metazoa; phylum Chordata; class Mammalia; order Artiodactyla; family Ziphiidae; genus Mesoplodon; species Mesoplodon densirostris. Next base: position 65,741,170 of record NC_082675.1, on the reverse strand, counting down.
GAGAGAGCTGGCCCTGTGTGACAATCAGAACCTATTCCCCATCGGGGTGCCTCCTGCCTGCTTAATTAACTGGTTCTTCTTGCTGTTTTCACCGTTTCTCTCCCCCTTTAATCCATTCTGCGTACAGAAGGAAGATTAATCTCCACTAATTTCATTTCTTCTCTGATAAGGAGCCTCCAATGACTCCCATTTTCTCCTGCAGGGACCTGGCCCCCCTCCTACATTCACTCCTCCAGATCTAGCTTCTAAGTCTCTGGCACATCGGGGGCTTTGCAAGGGGCTTCTCTTACCCACCCACCCACCCAACCCCCTCCCACAGGGCCTGGCTGGTTCATCCCTCCTACAGCATGGCTGTCTCTGACTGTGCCCAGCTTTAACCGTCATCCACCTGACCCACACGGCACTCGGTTATGCACCGTGAACCCACCCTGAGGCCAACCTCATGTGCTGGGTTGGCCCCCATCAGATCACACCAGGAGACTGGTCCCCAGGCCACCACCTTGCTGGGCTCCCTGTCCCCAGGGACGGACGACTCCATCACCAGAATGTGCAGCTCTGTGTGGTCACCCACTGTATCTCACTGTCCCTTTCTTACATGCCCACCTCCTCTGCCAGCAGCCTCCACTGACTGCTTGATTCCCCGCCATGTCCTCATCCCAGCATGGACCTGGCACACAGTGGGTTGTCTCATCGGCCTGAACACCTGTTGGTCCTGAGTGTGGGCGGGGGGGTAGGAGTATGGCCTCTCTCGTGTGTCTCCCAGGGCCCTCAAAGTCAGCTGATGGATGCTTGGGGGAGAATCAAGTGTAGGTGACAGGTCAGCTCACCCATCAGTGCCTCTATGGAGGTGGCAAGGCCAACACCTGAAGTCCCAACTTCAGCAGCCATGCCCCACTCAGAGTGGACATGCTTTTGTGCACACCCTTTACCCAGCAGAAGAGCCACACGCCAGTGAGGCAGGAGAGCCTGGGGGTCAAGAGGAAAGAGTTGTCATTTGCAAAGGACTCAGAGGACAGGCACTTGTATCCAAATCTTCCAACAAGACAGAAGGTAAATCTCAGTATCCCCACTTTCAGTACAGGAAGCTAAGGCTCAGAGACACTGAATGACTTGCCAGCCTCACTAGACTAATCCCGGCAGACATCACAGAGAGGGACCATCTGCATTTCTCAGTGGACTTACCTGATTTTATCGCTGTGTGTGGGACACCGAGGTTTGAGGTTCAGAGTCACCTGCAAGGGCTTTGGAAGCAGAGGGGACCCTGTTAGAATGCGGCCCCTCCTCTTGCTAGTGGTGGGACCTGGGGCAAATGACCCTCTCTCAGTCTGGGTAGAATGGAGACAGGACCCTCAGGAGTTGTAGTGAGAAACCGGGAAGTGCTCAGCTGGGTGCCTGGTTCAACACGCACCCATGAATGTTGGCACCACCGTGACCTTGGCAAGTCCCTTTTCTGTAAGGGCCTCCGTGTCCTCACCTGTAAAATGGGAGGGTGGGCTCTAAATTCCCCTCCACACCCTGACAGCCTGGAGTATTTGCAGGGAGGAGGGTGGGAGTGAGGAAGTATTAAGTAATTTCCAGGGACTGAGAACAAGAGCAGGTCCTGGGAGGCAACCCGAGAGGCCCTGGTCCCTTTTCAGAACCTCAGGATGGAAGGGATCTGTGGGTTTTTTCCTTATCCACACCCTGCCCCAGAAAGGAGAGAATCCTCTGACACCACGGGGTCCTCAGTGGACCCCAGCTTCTGCTGGAACATGTCCAGTGGGAGGCTGGTGCTCAGGCCCTTGTGTTCCCCTCAGCTATCCCCTGCCACACCGTCTGCTGGTCCCCACAGTGTCCTTGGATCTGGGTGTCCACAGTCCACTCTCAACGTCCAGTCCGCCCCACCCTGTTTGTTTTTTCTTTCCCACGGTGGCATGTCTGGCTTTTGAGGTCAGATGTGTACACCCAGAGCGTTCTCGGGCACAATGTTCTCGGCTCCAGCAGCTTCCCCTCGGTCGTCGAGCGCCAGCCCCCTCTTGGCCTGCTCTCCATGCTTGGCCGTGTGCCAAATAAAACTAAAGTCCCAGAGGAGAATCCAATATTCCTGGTGCAGCTGGACCAGGGAGAGAAGAGTAAGCCGTCCCCTCTAGATCCTATGCTGCTTTTAGCGTAGTTTTTTCGAGGGGCATTTTCTCCCCAGCAAATGTCAGTTAACGACACCTGCTCAAACAAGCCCCTAGAGCCACAGGGGCCTTCCAGGACTGCGTGAGCCTGGCTCCAGCACAAGGTGACGGTCAGAAATCTGAAAGCGGAAGCCGCCTGTCCCCCTGCAGCCCAGTCCTCAGCTTCACTGGGACAGATGAATACACAAGTCCTACATCTTCTCCAAGATCCCGTTTCCAGAGATGTTTCCCTACCAGGGTCTGACAGGATTGCCGCTCCTGAAAGGAAGCCCACTGTCTGGGTGGTTGAGGCCGATTTACAGGGACCACAGAGCATTCTGGGGAGGAAGCTGGAGTTTCCCTTGGTGGTCCCATCGGAGCCCTCGTCGTCCTGCTGGGTGGGACACCCCTTCCTCAGACGAATCAGGCCTCCTCCACGGGCAGCACCTCCTGTGACCACAGTCAGGGGTCCTCCTGGGTCTCTCCCTCTGACCCCAGTCTTGGTGGCCAGGCCCTGTGACCCCCTTGGGAACATTTTCCTCCTTTCTCTCTGTCCACACCTTTCCCCTCACCAACTAAGGAATAAGCCGAGGGAAGGAAGGCAGGCTTGTGGCCTGCCCACCGGGGACCAACAGCCTGTTCTCGGCATCTTGCGGGATCGGTGTCAGCCCCGGTCCCAGGGAACAGGGTGAAAGCCACCGTGACCTCCTCTGAAAGCCACCCCGCGTCTCTGGTTCTGGGAAGCAGGACCCTCACACCCCTCATTGTTCAGAGGCCAACCAGCCGAGGAGATTTAGAAACTGCAGTGCAAATTCACACACATCAGAAGCACACACACACACACCAGACACACACACCACCCTGTGCATACACCCCACGCAGCCCCAGAGAATCTCACATGCAGTGTACAGCTTGTGTCCTACCCGAGGGGCCCAGATGAGGGGTCCGGACAGCTCCCAAGGTCCTGGGCAGGGCTGGGCACCCCCGAGGGAGGAAGGGCACCTTCTCTTTTGCACAAAGGCCCCGTCTGTGCTCGCTGTGCCTCTGGTTTCCCCCACCCTTGCAGCACAGCAGTCCCCCCACCTGCAGGCTCTCTGGACTGTTAGACCGCAGGGCCCTAGGACCCCCCAGCCCTCCCCCTGTCCCATGTGGGGTCCCCACACCTCCGCTGCTCTGGGTGCCCCCCCTCCAGGACCTGGCTCAAGGTGCACCTCAGCTCTTCCCTCCCCAAGCCCCTCTGTCACTTATTACCCGGACCTCGCTGTCATGGTTCACCTGTTTAGCACCCACATGCATTTTCGGCGCCTGCTTGGGCCAGGCCCTGGGCTCGGTGCTGCAGATGCAGAGCAGACGAGGTCAAGCTCACAGTCAGTGGGCGTCGGCCACCTGCAGGCCAATGGTCACACACAGCGAGCTGGGCCATGGTAGAGGCATCCGTGGGAGCTTCGGGAACCCAGAGGGGGCACCTGTAACCCCGACTGGGGGAGCTGTCATGGAGAACTTCTTAGAGGAGATACACGCCCATAACTCCAATCATTGTCCATAGGCTGGAGACTGGACTTGGGTCCCCTGCCATCCAGCCAATGTGATCCAAACCCCAGCCCATCTGCAGACCCTTAAAAAGAGCAGTGAACATTCATGTTGTAAGTCTTGAGATTTCAAGCTTGTTGGTTACACAATTAGCTGCCCAGAGTTGCATGGCACAGTTGATGGACACAGACTCCAAGGGCCCTTCCCTTCCCTGGCGTGTGCCTCAGGAGTTCCCGTCCCAGCCTCAGCCCCGGCGCTTCTCCTTCTCCTCTGAGCTGAGTCCACAGCAGAGTCTGCTCCTGGCCCTGGTTAAACGGGAAAAGCACTGATCACACGTCAGGCCGTGAGCCTCTCTCCCATCCATCTGTGTACCTTTGAGGGCCATGTCACTGATGTTCTGCTGGTCACCAGGGCGTCCAAGAACCCTGACCTGAGCCCCTGCTTGTCCCTGGGAGCCCGTGGGCCAATTAGAGTTGGGGGACACAGCAGGGTGAGGGGACTCAGGTCCCAAGGTGGCCATGGGTGCTGGAGGCCAGGAACCTGGGTCCTCAGCCTAGTCCCCATACATGTCCACCAGGTCCCTCTCAAGACCTGGCCCTTGTGCCTGGGGGTCACATGACATGGGTTTGCTCCTGCTTCCCTGAGCCTGTTTCTTCTATCTTTAGAATGGAGTAAAAAAAATCTGTCACCTGCCAGGGTTATTTGTGAGATCAAACAAGATCATATATTTGAAAACTACACAGCACCGTTCAGGCAAAGGGTCTGGTTTTCTAAACATGTTTTCCTAGATGTAAAATGGGTGTAAGAATTGTATTTACTTCCTTCACAGGGCACTGGTGAGACCAGATAATGTGTGTGAAAGGGCTGCGGAAAGGAGCCAGGGCTGTGTGGTGGGTCAGGCTCTCTGGGCCAGAGTCTTCTTGGCCGGTCAAACCCAGCTGCTTGCCTCACACTCCGGGCTGGCTGGCTGGCGGCCAGTCTGGGGCAGAAGCAGCTACTGCATCTGCTTCTAGAGCGGGCCAACTCCTTCCTTGGAAGGCGGCAGCATGAGCTGCCTTGTGGCCACCCCCGCCCCCCCTCCTCTGCCTGGGCTCATGCTGAGACCAGGTGAGCAGCAGGGGAAGGTGAGATTTCTGGCTCAGATAAGACATCCACACAGGGTTGATGTATGCATCAGGCACAGTACCTAGGACATAAGACAACTTTAGAGACCTGGAAGATGTTCTCAGCTCTTTCAAAATCAGAATTAAGAAATGGATTTTTAGGTTGCAAGAAAATGCTTTAATAAGGAATATTCATATATTTGTCTTTATACCAATATAGTCATAAAATACAATTTTTATATTATTTTAAGGAGGAAGGGCCTATGGAGGCATATGAGGGCCCAGGGCCCGTGAGAGTCATAACATGGCCCTGAGTCCATGGTATATACTCTGTCCACATGCCAGGACCATCCTGGAGCCCTTTCCCCCACTGCCAATGTGCTGGCCAGCCTGGTCTCAGCTTGGATGAGAGGTCCCAATACTGCAAATTGGGGTGAGGAAGGCAGCAACGTTGCCCACTGTTTCTGTGTGTTAATTCTGCATTCCTGGGACTGATCTCTGTGCTCATCACATGCTGTGCTCCTGGAGTGGTGGGTGGTGGCCTCAACCGTGTGTGCCCACCAGTAAGAAGAGTGGCTTCCTTATGCCAGAATTCTGAAAACGTTGGTTTATATGTGTGTCCTTTCTTTTCTTTTTTTTTTTTTTAAGAAGATGTTGGGTGAAGGAGTTTATTAATTAATTTATTTTTGCTGTGTTGGGTCTTCGTTTCTGTGCGAGGGCTTTCTCTAGTTGTGGCAAGTGGGGGGCCACTCCTCATCGCGGTGCGCGGGCCTCTCACTATCGCGGCCTCTCTTGTTGCGGAGCACAGGCTCCAGACGCGCAGGTTCAGTCGTTGTGGCTCACGGGCCTAGTTGCTCCGCGGCATGTGGGATCCTCCCAGACTAGGGCTTGAACCCGTGTCCCCTGCATTAGCAGGCAGATTCTCAACCACTGCGCCACCAGGGAAGCCCTGTGTGTCCTTTCTTAACATGTAGTTTGAAAAATTTCCCAGGCAATTTGGATGTTGACCCCACCCCTGGATATGCCCCCCAGGAGGGTCTCCCTCACCTCCCACCCACCTGGAGGACCCCTGGCCTGGAGGGAATCCAACCAGACAGCTTGTAAGATGTCACAATGAATCTTTTCGTAGAATAGCACCAAACTTTGCAATGTGACTCCTTTTCCTCCCCACCCCTCGGCAGTCCTTTGATTTGGGGTATTTCACCATGCTCCTCCTTTCCACGGATAGGGAAGGAAGACCATGTCGCCTGCCCATGGCGGTCTCAGTGGGCAGCTGGTTGCTCCTTCTATCTGGCTGGTGGGACTGGCCGGCTTCCTGGGGTGGTGCTCACAGCAGTCAGAGCAGAGGCTGCTGAGGACACAGTTGCTTTCTGGGCTGGGGAAGGGGCACCTGGCTCTCACTCTGGCCCCTGACTCTTCCACTGACTGGCCTTGGGCTCTGGGTCAGTTGTGTCACTTCTCTGGGCCTTTGTTTTCTCATCTGTAAAATGGGAATCAAAAATGTTCATCTGCCTATATCACTGAACCACCTGAGACAGTGTATGGAGGGCCCTGAAAAGAACCGTGGGGATGAGACATTTAATATTAAAGTATAACCACTTCTTCCTCTTCTACCATCTCAATCCTTGCTTCTTCTGCTATCTTTGCCTTGGTACTACCTTACAAGTCGTGTGTGTACGTGTTCTAGTTTATTCATCCAAAACAGTCTTCCGGTCCCTCCTTCCTATAGACCCCAGTACAAAGGTAACCCACCCTCAGCACGACAGATAACACATATCAGCAGAGATGGCGGTGAAATGCAGAATTGAAACATTTATTATTTGGAGTATTTGTTTCATAATTTTCAGTAATTTAGAACTTTCTGAAACCAGAACTAAATCACCCAGAAAAAGCTCTTCTTTTTGGTGAACAGTGTATGGTAAGATTTTTCCTTCCCTACCCTCTTCCCCACCTTCTAACACCTTTCATTTTGACCTCACTTTCTGCTCCTACCCCTCTGTATTTTTGTAAAAAACTTCAGGCTGACAAAGGTCAATCGCTTAATTAAAAAGTTATCTCCCTTGGGACTTCCTCGGTGGTCCAGTGGTTAAGACTCCGCGCTTCCACTGCAGGGGCACGGGTTCAATTCCTGGTCAGGGAATTAGGATTCTGCATGCCACGTGGCATGAGACCAAAAATTAAAAAAAAAAAAAAAAAACGTATCTCGCTCTACCAACCTGTGTACTCCCGGCTAGCACCTCACATTGTCATGTCACTCAGTAATGGGCAGGGACCAGTCTCTGCAGACCCTCACCAGGCTCCTGGGCTGGCCTGGCCACCACCTTGGCCAGACCAGGGAAGTACGAAGGGTGTGGATGTTCTGGGTGCCACTCTGAGGAACTGAAAGCCTGGCAAGTTCCAGCCAGAAAGAATCCCCAAGGGGGACCTGTTACCAGGAGGCAGTGTCCCCAGTGTCTTGCCATGGATGGGATTTGGGACCCTTTGATGAAAGACTGATTTGACTCACGGGGACAGAACAGCCACTTGCTGCTGACTTTTAGAGGCTGTTAGGCTAGGCCCAAGTCTCAGTCTTTTTAAAACGAGTCATTGCCAGATGTCACAGTGACTTTTTCACGGGAGGGGTAGGTTTGGGGAGTGGAGTGGTTAAGCACACAGCAAACCAAATCTTTAGCGGAAAAGTGATTTTGTGCAGGACTGGCTTAATCCTCCCACCTTGGATAGGCCACAGTTCCCGAGCTTGGGAGGAAGGGGGTATATGTCTCCTTCACCCATGGTATCCTGGACCACTCCTCCCCAACCCTCCCCAGCCCCCAGGCGCCCCCTCCCCACAGTGGCCCAACTGTGGGGAATCTTCTCACTAGCTCATCACCTGGGTAGGGGCTCCTCTGAGGCCTCTGCCAGCACCTGTTGAGGCACAAAAGCCTTTGGGAGAGATTTCCTTTGCCAAACACACAAAGAACACAGATGCAGGGCATTTTTGTTTTTGGTGTGGTTTATTTTTTAAACCCACTTGTAGTTTGGGTTCAGCTGGAAAGCAGGACATACCGAGGGAGGGAAGGTGGTCGCATGAGCAGGGTTCTGCTGCAGCTTTGGCGGGAAGCCCCAGGCCCCTGCTCCGGGGAGGTAGGACCCGTCACCAGGCTCCCAGCTGGCTCAGGCGAAGCGGGCAGCCCTTCTGTGCAAGTGTCCCGAGCAGAGGAAAGTTGACATTTCTCTGATCTGCATCCTCAAAGGCTCAGCCTGAGGTTTCCCAACAGAGTGCCGGCAGCTGAGGGACAGGACTCCATGGGCAGGCCGGACAGTCTGTTGGACGAGGAACACTGGCCGGCTTCTGATGCCAGATAAGAGACTGGGGCTTGGCGTCTGGGCAGCCCCGTGGGGCTGCTCTTGTGGCGGCCTGGCTGTCTGGGCCCCCGCCCCTGCAGCTGCCCAGGGCGTGATCAGTGGTACGTTTCCCACACCCCCCTCCCCATCCCTCAGAGAAAATAAAATAAAATAAAAATTAGAATAAATACCGACTCGGCCAACATTTACATTTACATGGATGGACAGGACGATCCCCAAACTTTAAAGGTGTACAGACTGGTTAAGGAAGGACGAGAAGACGAAAGTGGGTTTGGGGCGTGCACACTCTCGTGGAGGATGGTGGGGTCCCGCCTTGTCCGGGGGAGGCTGGGGGCCTTCTTGGGGCTGCGGTCCCGGAGCTTAGGCAAAGCCACAAGGCCATGGGAGCAGGAACAGGCCGGCTGCCTGAGAGGAAAACAATGACTACCTCGTCTTGACTGTCGGGGGAGAGACGGAGACAGGACCCGCATCAGATGGCTGGACTTTGCCTCCTCTGTGCCAAGGAAGCCACAGGCGAGGAGGGAAAGCCACGCAAGCATTAGAAACGCAATATCCAGTTTAGCCTCCCATCAAATACATTCAGAGGTCAACTTGGATAGGGCCTCCCTCACTCAGCAGGGGGTATCTGGCCTGGGGAGGGGGCGGAGGTCTGGGGGCGCCCGCCTCTGCCCCCCAGTTCCTGTCTGAGTAGTCTCCCGTGGGAAGCTGCCTCAGTGTCTCAGATTTTAGGCTTTACTGTTATTTCCTTAAGAAAAAAAATTTTTTTGATGTTTTCCTTCCATGTCTGAAAAAGTAGCAGCAACCCACATTTAGAAAAACAGCTTAAATTGTTATTCGGATCGGCCAGGAAGCGCCTTCAAGCAATGGAATATACTAGGCAAACCATATGTCTGGAGCCACGGTGACACGACACGTAATTAAAAATATATTTATATATGTTTACATATTTATACCTCGCTTCTTCCCCCTCTGGTCCTAACAGTCAAGGAGGGGCTGGCCATGAGGCAAGACCACCAAGGAAGGCTGTTAGGAGGAAGGGCATTAGGTTCACAGTGCCCGAGACGCTACTTGCTTGGCTTTCCAGGGGACGTCAGCCCCCTGAGTCCGTGGTGTCTGGGGCCCCTTCATAAAGCTCGCTCTCTGAGCCCAAGGTAGGGGTGGGAGACCCACTCCCCTGCCTCCTCGACTTTCGACCTCACTCGCAGGCCTCTCTCTCCTTCCAGGGCCCTGCTTCATTCTCAGTAGATGTGCTCATGCATGCCCGCACGTGCGTGCACACACACACATGCACACACACACACAACCCCCCCACTGGAGGGAAGCAGGGCCCATTTCAGCCCAGGTGCGGCTCTCTGAGGGCTGCCCGGGCGTGGCTGCTTGCCTGGCCTGGGCTGCCGACTCCTCGGGACCATGATTTCCCTGGTGCCCTCTCTGAGCATCCTAATATCAGCCCGGCTCTTCCCTCAAGGCCTCCTGTGGGGCCTCTGGGGTCCTTGGGTCCCAGGCTGAGCCAAAGGTGTAGGCTGAGGAGGAAAGGCAGTGAGGAGAAGCTTGAGAGGAAGGGGCCGGGAGGGCGAAGGCAGACGCCAGGGGCAGCGTGGGCTCCTTGGCAGAGGTGACTGACCCACTCCAGGTAAACTGTGCCCCCATGCCTTGTCCCCCACAGGCTCTTTCTGGGGACAGCAGGCAGGTGGCAGCTGGTGGGGAAAGCCAGGAAGTACGGAGGAAGCTGCTCCCCACCCCACCTGCCTGCTCTCCGAGACTCAACAAAGGGAATTTCCTCCAGCCTGACCGGACCAGGCAACCAGCGGGCCTCCAAGGTGACCCAGAGAAGGACTGGCCTCAACCAAGGAGCAAGTGAGGAAGCTGCTGGGCTCTGAGGTTGCTTTGCAGGGGCTCATCAAAGCGAGGGCTCCAGACCAGGAGATGGGCTGTGCGGACCCCAGTGACAACCCGAAGCCAGCCTCCCAGGGCCCAACACGCATCCTCCTTTCTAGCCATCAGAGAAGGAGCTGCTCCCAGGACTCGGCCCCTCCAAGAACCCCCAGCCTCGTTCCCAGCCTGGAAAGCTGGTGGCTTGCTGGGTCCCCTGATGGTCCCCACGACTCAATGAATTCACCCTTTCCCGAGAGCCCTGGGGACACAGCCCTCCCGGGGCACAGACTGTGGCTATGGGCTAGGGCACCGACACAGCCCATTTAGCTAGCCCTGGGGAGCCCTGCGGGGCCCCCCGATTCTCCCTCCAGTGAGAGCCTGGGACAAGACCTGTGTGTGGAGCGGGGAAGCATCACCGGGCGTTTTGGTTTTAATTCGCCAGCCTCGTTCTGAGCCCGGTTCACTATAAGGCCCCAGGGCAGGACGGGTTTAATGCTTTCCCAGCAGCGACAGTATCAGCCCTTTGAGGGAGGAAGCTAGAAAAAGAGAGAACAGAGGTACTGGAAGCCGGGGCCTGAGGGGCACAGGGTTCCAGCGGGTTCCCCTGCCGGGGCAGAAGTTTCCAGTTACCCTAATTGGCTACTGGCAAGCTGTCTGTGGCTAGAATCCTTCCAGAGGGGGCCGGGTTTGATCTCCCTCTCATCAGGGAGTCCTCGCGGTGCTGGCTGTGTGATCACATTGCGGGGCCCTTTGCGTCGAGAGAGGAGACTTCAAAGCAGCTGACTTTTGAAAAAATAAAACACAATGAAACAAAAGAGTGCAAGTAGAAGGCAAAACTCCATCTCCCCTCCAGGCCCCAGGCCCGCCCCCGGCCCCCTGGGCCTGCAGCTTGGGGGCTGAAGGGAGGAGGCTGGAAGTGGGGAGGGTGGAGCATGAAGGTTAGAGCAGCCGCCTCTGTCCCCCTGCTCGGCTGTAAGGACAAAGGCCGTCAATTACGGGCGGCTGGTGGGGACCGTGCCTGCCTTTGTCCTCCCGGACATCTGCTACACGTCGCCTGCTGCCAGTTGGCGACTGCGGCTGACAGCATACAGGAACAATGCAAGCCCGTCTCCGACCCACTTTTTCAGCCTTCTGAGGTCCTTTCTGACCCAAGCTGTACCCTGCGTGCGGGCTGCCAAGGCCTCTGAGGAGTCGCAGAGATGAACTCCTTGCACACAGCCCTGCTGGGGACATGTTGCATGGGAGGGGTTGGGGAGGAGTGGAAGTGAGGAGGGGGAGGGCCGGGCCACCGTGAGGAAGAAACATGCTTCCCTTACTGGTGTGAGCTGCCGCATGCTCGGGCTGGGGGGTTCGGGTAGGGGGGCGCTCCTCCTAGGGCTTTGGTCCCTTCCCCGTCTGGCTCCATACTGGCCGCCGGCTCTGCTTGCCTTCCTCCCCATTTCTTTCTGCAGGCAGGGCCACCCCTGTCCTCCCGCCTGTCCATCTGGCTCTGTGCACCAGGGCCCCAGCTGCCCTCGGGCCACCCGCCAGGCCCCCTGGCTGTCAGGCTGTCAGTTTCTGGATGGTTCTGTTGTAGTACTGCGTGATGGGGGGCGTCAGAGGGTTCCAGCTGTTGGCGTGGAGCTCGATGACCTCCAGCAGCAGGGACCGGGTCAGCATCGACTCCGAGGGGCACAGCATCTTGTCGCGGGCGCTGGCCAGGAGCTCCGCCATCATCTCGGGCAGCTGCTCCTCCAGCAGTCGGCCTGTGCTCTGCAGCTGCGGGCAGAGAAGTGGGGTTAGGACGTGAGTTGGGCCCTGAAAGGGCTCCTGACCCACCTTGGTTAGGGGTGCTGGGGGCAGGAACGGGAAATAGCTGGATTATCCCAGGAAGGTGCAGGCCCAGGCCTCTGCCACAGGGCAGGAGGATGGAGAGTGTGGAGGGTGGACACAGCCAATGCGAGAGCCCCCATTGAATACCCGATCTGCCGGAGGAATAAGAGGGGTCAGAATATTGCCTGCTGCCCAGGGCTGCCAAGAGGCCTCACCGGGAACACGCTGCTTCTCCCTTCATCCACTTGCCTCCCCTCCTACAGGAAGCCTTCTTTGACTATCGCCCACACCCTCAATGGCTGTGTGACCTGCTTCCTTCAAGAGTGATCAGGTGGCACCGTGTCAATTTTCACTTGCTGGGATGTCTCTCTGGAAACGAACTTGGTCATTATTACCTGCATGTGTCCGTGTGGAACCCGAGAGCGGGGATGAGGTCTCCTGTTTCTCTCTTTCCTTCTCTCCTGCCCCCAGTTGCACCTACACACCCCCAGAACTGACCCCTGCCCACACTTGTGACGCGAAGGGGAGGAGAGAAATATGAACTGGGGCAGGAGGGCAGCCAGAGGGCCTGCCCCCAAGAGAGGCCCCTGGTCATCTCGAAAAGCCCCTTTAGGAAGAAGGAGCCCCGATCCTCTGGATCAGCGCACCCTCGGCCGGCAGCCCCTGCAACTCCTCTCTCTATAATCTAAGTCCCCGTCTCTGCCCCACCTCCAGCCTCAGCCCACCCATGTTTTCAAGGCTCTGTCTTCTTCACGAAACCTTCCCTGACCTTTCTGGCCCACTCTGACCTCTCCCCTAACTCCTCAGGGATGCATGCTCTGTACCGTCCCATCCACTCTGTGCATGTGACAGAGGTCTCTGTCTCTAGCCAGACCACAAGCTGTCTGGAGGCAGGGACCATGCTTTCTCCTCCCCTCCTATCTCCCCTGCCTGGAGCCCCGGCGTGCCCTGTGTGTGGGCCCTGGAATCCCCTCTTCTCACCACGCTCCACTCTGAATGTCCCTGGGCTGTTTCCTTCCTTCCTTTCTTTTTTTTTTTTGGCCACGCCGTGCGGCTTTCAGGATCTTAGTTCCTCGACCAGGGATCAAACCTGTGCCCTCAGCAGAGGAAGCATGGAGTCCTAACCACTGGACTGCCAGGAAATTCCCCTTGGACTGTTTTCTGAAGGCACAGCTTTGTCCCTGTAACTGGGCCAAAGCCAAGTGTCTGAAGGAAGATCCCGGAGAGCAGTGGTCACACCTTGGGAACAGGAGTGGGACCTCCCATGGGGGCTGCTTGGAAGTGGACAGTGCCAACCTGGGGGTTCAAGCCTCAGCACCTCCTCCCAAACCCCACACCACTGAAGCCAAAGGAGATATGTGGGGTGCAGGGCATCACCTAGAATCTCCTAAGTCATTTGTGTGGTGTACCTGGCCGAGGAGGAGGTGGTCTTGGGGGCAGAGGGAGAGTGGACGATGCTAGCACTCCATCCTTCCCGCCAGAGAGCCGGCAGTTCCCTCTCCTCCAGCAGAAGTCCACATCCACTCAGGAAGCCGTCCGCCACCAGCCCCGCTCGACACGCCCTTGCCCTGGACCCGTGGATGCCTCCAGTGGTCCTTGAGCCCCCATAACTGTTAAGGCGAGAGGGACGCACAGGGTCTGAGGTGGGAGGTGTCTAAGCCACGCTGCTTACCTCCATTGAGCAGCACAGGACGGCATCTTCCTTCACATCCTGAGATTGCAAGAGCTGGAAGAGAGCGGCAGAGAATTCCGCTTAGGGGGGTGTGCTGCTCTCAGCTGCCTGCAGCCCAGGACAAGCATCTCCAAGGGGCGGGCCAGAGAGGCAGCCCCCAAAGGCCGGAGGGCAGCAGGAGCACTGCCCCAGGAAGCAGTGATTTCTCTGACGGGATCTAAGCAGCTAGAGGACTGCCGTAGTCACGGAGCGTGGGCATCCCAGCCAGGTCAGAGGGCTTGACTAGAGGCCACAGCAGAGCAAGGCCGCAGGTGGGTTTGAAGGCAGCGGCGGGCATGCTGGGATCATCAGCTATGAGCAGCTGGTCAGCAAGACTGAAACTCGCGTAGATTTCCTAATTAGTGAGAGGGGCTCAGCCATGGTCTCAGGTGCTCCTGGGCCCTGGCTATAGGAGGACTTGCAGCAATCACAGCAGTCTTCTCCACGGGCCCAGCAATGTGAGCCTGCAAAGCCATACAGACCGTTCCAGAGGCTGGAATTGCTTCCTGACCAAGGCCACGGCCAGGAGGGTCAGCACGGGGACCGGCCACCCCCCGTCCAGGCTTTCCTCTATGTGCTGCATTTCATTCTTTCAATCTCTCTCCCTCTCTCTCTAAATTGAGACATAACTCACGTAACATCAAGTTCACCATTTTTTCTTTCTTTTATTTATTTATTTTTTTTTTTTGCGGTATGCGGGCCTCTCACTGTTGTGGCCTCTCCCGTTGCGGAGCACAGGCTCCGGACGCGGACGCTCAGGCTCAGCGGCCATGGCTCACGGGCCCAGCCGCTCCGCAGCATGTGGGATCTTCCCGGACCGGGGCACGAACCCGTGTCCCCTGCATCGGTGGGCGGCCTCTCAACCACCGCGCCACCAGGGAAGCTCAAGTTCACCATTTTTAAGCATACAATTCAGTGACTTTAGATTCACAAAGTTGTGCGACCATCACATCACTACTAACTCTAGAATATTTTCATGGCTCCCGAAAGAAACCTGTACCCATTAGTGGTCAGTCCCGTTTCCCACGCCACCCCCGCCCCTGACAACCCCTAACCCCTTAATCTCTATAGATTTACCTATTCTGGACATTTTATACAATGGAATCATATAATACGTGATTTTTTTGTGTGAATGGCTTCTTCCACTTATAATGTTTTTAAAGTTCATCCATGGGCTTCCCTGGTGGCGCAGTGGTTGGGAGTCCACCTGCCGATGCAGGGGACATGGGTTCGTGCCCCGGTCTGGGAGGATCCCACATGCCGCGGAGCGGCTGGGCCCGTGAGCCATGGCCGCTGAGCCTGCGCGTCCGGAGCCTGTGCTCCGCAACAGGAGAGGCCACAACAGTGAGAAGCCCGTGTACCGCAAAAAAAAAAAAAAAAAAAGTTCATCCACGTTGTAGCCTGTGTCAGTTCTTCATTCCTTTTTGGGGTTGGAAGATATTCCACTGTATGTATACACCACGTTTTGTTTATCCACTCATCAGTTGATAGACATCTGGGCTGTCTCCACTTTTTGGCTGTCGTGAACAAGGCAGCTATGAACACTTGTGTACGAGTTTTTGTGTGGACATGGGTTTTCATCTCTCTTGGGTACGCACCTAAGAGTGGAATTGCTGGGTCATGTGGTAACTCCACGTTTAGCTGTTTGAGGACCCGATAAACTGTTTTCTACAGTGGCTGTGCCATTTTTTATTCCCTCCAGCAGTGTCTAGGGTTCTGACTTTTCCACAGCATCACCAATATTTGTTATTTTCTGCCTTTCCCCCCATTTTTCCCCAGGTCATTTTCCAGCTTTCCTTGGAGACTTCTGGATCACTCCAGCCCATGGTGCCCGCCCCTGCTTCTCACTCCCGAGCACCCCCTGCCTTTCCCAGTGCTCAGCATTCCACACAAGTGGCAAGACATCTTCCAGTGTGAACTGTGGCCTCTTGAAGGCAGGGCAGTGTGACGTTCATCTCCGCTGCCCTTTAACACCTAGCACAGCTCCTGGCAACAGTAGGGATTCGATAAATGTGGGTCGATGTGATTTATGCATTGTTTTTGTTTTTTGTTTTAAAGGAAGGGTGGAGGGTAAGGAGAGAGCACAAGAGGAAGGCATTTTTAGGGTCAGCTTCCTTGTCCACTAACCGAGAACTAAAGTCAAGGTTTCTGATCTGGGCATGACGTGTTCAAGCAGGGTGAAGTCACACACAACCCTGGGGACTGTTCTCACTGTAGACTCGAAATCCAAATTCCACACACCCTCCTTAACTTCCCCCTTCTCCTGTCACATTGCAGCCATCCACCCAGCCCAGGGTCTCCCCCAGCAGAAGCCACAAGCGGTCACATCAGAGGGGGGGCTGAAGATGCATGTATTAAATGTCAAATGAGTCCAGGGGCCAGATCAGTGTGGGCTGCTCTGACCAGAGATGCTCTCAGGAACCAGACCTCCTTCCTCTTTGTATCTCTGCAGGGCTGGGCATTAACCGGTCCCACAGTAGACACACCGAAAAAGAAATCATTTGGGGATGAAGGAGCAGAAGTAGGTCTCAGGCTGCTCAAAAGATGAGCTGGTGGAGAGCAAGGGACAAGCCGGGGAAGGTAACAGCGTCGGCCATGCAGTGACAGGCGTTGACGGCCATTGGCGGGCATGCTCTGCCCACTGACACACCTCTGACTCTGGGCCTTTGTGTTCTTGTCACCCAGGAATTCTCAGCCACCACCTGTCTGCAGACCTTCCTTCCTCAGTTTACTCAGGGCTCTGCCCCGACATCACCTCATCCACCAGGGATTCCCTGACCGGCCTGTGTGTAAGTGATCCCGCAGTTCACCTCCTGGCTTACTTCTCTCCGCAGCATCTCTCACCCCTGACATACGATCTGTTTGTTTGTCTGCTATCTCCCCCAGGGGAAGGCAAGCTCCAGGAGGGCAAGGCCTGTTTGGTCCATTCTCTTCCCGAAACCTGGCACAGTGCCTGGCACATAGTAAGCACTTGGAAGTATTTGCTAACAAATATGCCTTGAGTAGCAGGGAGAAAACCCACCCATCTGGGAAAGTCTGCGAGTGAGGAGGGACTAAGCTTGAGCCGCAGCCCCAGGGCAACTCACCCCAGTGCACGCGCTTGGAAAGGCGACAGTGAGCGGGACTTGGATACCTCCACCCCACAGACTTCTCCTGTCAGAGCAGACACGGCACAAAATTATCATCAGTGTGTCTGCAAACGTACAGTGTTTGTGGAAAGAGAAGTTGGTATGACTCTCTAAGTGGCAATTTGGTGATACTATCAACACTACAAGTGTACAAACCCTCGGAGCAGCGATACTACTTCCAGGAATTTATTCCACACGTGCCCCGCCGCTGCCCACATACGCACCATGACATGAATATATGGTTTTTGCTGCACTTTTTCAAATAGCTTGAATGGCTACCAACAAGGGGACTGGTTAAATTATGATGATACATTTGCACAGAGGAATACTCTGCAGCACACAGCTGTCCACCCTCCTCCCCATGCCAGTGTTTGCTTCTGGAGTCTTCTTGCCCCACAGGGCTGCAGACCCTCAAGGGGAGCCAAGGGAAGCTTCCACTGAGTCAGTGTCTGGGGGGATTCTGGGGGGTCACACTAGGAAGGACCTCTCTCATCTAGCAAACCCTGGAAGCAGGTTCTGGAAAAAGCTGGGGTGGGGTGACTCACCTTGCAGCAGGCGTACCGAGTCATGGGTACTGGACCACGGGTTGGTTCCAGCATCCAACCCAGCCTGCTCTGGGAGGGGCTGGTTCCAGGACTTGGAGGGCCCTGACTGTCTCTGGGGGAAGGTGGGCGTAGCCCCACTGACTCTGCACGGAACATGAGGACAAATATTAAGAGAACTCTGTGAGGTTTGCTGGGACTTCTTTCTGAGGGTAACTTCGTTCCTGCATAGGTTTCCCATAGTGCTTAGCAGGAAGAGAAACCTTAAAATAAAAATTGCTGGTAGAAATCACAAGAAAGGGGGAAAGTGGGGTATCTGGTGGGAAGGGAACTCCCAAAGACAGAGTGGGTGGTGGCAGCCATTTGGGGACGAGGGGAGCAGGCAGAACTGGGAGTTTATGGGAAGGAAGAAAGGGGTCCTGCTCTGGGTGCACCTAGCATGTTGGCTGACACATAGTAGGTGCTAGTAATGACCGTCACGGGAAATTGAGATGAACCTGGGATCATGTTCCGTTCTGAGACCAGCTTCTTAGGGGTCCTGGGGCTTCGGGACATGGGAGGTAACATGATGGGAAATACTATGAACAGCCGGGGCCGGACAAGTACTAGATGCTCTGAAGTGTGACTGTTTCTCCCTCCAAGTGGCCCTCCGACGTCTGCCCGCACTGCGTGGATAGCCTCGTGGAGCCTCATGCTTCTGCAGCACTTTGCCCGGATGAGCAGGTGTCTCTTTCCTTCTATGGCCCGAGGCCCCCCTGCCCTCCGTCTGCTCCCCGGTGACGGTTCAGAACTGCAGAGCCGGTCCAGGGCTTCCCGTTCTTCCTCCCTTTCCCGCATCTTAGTGACTGGACTACCTCCTCCCTTCTGCACACCCAAACCCCCACAGGCCTGCTCCCTCCCTGGGGGGCCTCTGGGCTCTTGGGGGACAGACTCAGGGTGGGGACTCTCAAGCAAGGCTGTGGGCAGGCTCTCACCCCAGAGCCTCTCCTCCCACCTTATCTTTCACTGGTTGTTTGGGAAAGTCTGTGTTAAGCCAAGAATCACATGGAGTGATAGGCCCTCTCGCAAACGGCCTGCTGGGTTTTCTCAAGGAAGTGGGGGAGGACTGGGAGGCTTTCACTGGACTTTTCCTTTGCAGTTGCTGAGATGCAGAGCTCGGGAGGGGAACGGGTGCTGCAGACCACGTCCTACCCTCCCCCAAACGCTATCTCGGCCTGTCCGTTGCCAGCTTTGGAGAGCGGACCCTTGGAGCCTTAGAGCTGAAGGGCTGCAGAGAGGACGTCCCCTCAGCCCCCATCATCACAGCTGGGAAGTCCCACCCTGCTGCTCTGTGTGGTGGAAAGAGAGGCCGGCTGGCCTTACCCCGGGGGAGCACTTGACATGCGCTACGGGGCTCCCTCCCCAGGACCCCTGTCAGTGTCACTCTGAGAGGCTCCAGTGCCTCTGGGTGATCAACGGCTTCTCAGGAATCCGTCCTTGACTTGCTCTTTGTAGGCAGTGTCCAAGGGCAAGACCTTTCCACCCTTTTCTGTCTTGGCCAAAACTTACCTGTTTTGTGTTCCATTTCTTCATGGCTTGCTTTCCTAAAAGACAGCTAGTTTCTGGATAAATGAATCCCTGCTGGTACACTGAGGGGGCCAACTCTGTTGTTTATGCGTGTTCTATTTGGGGTCTTCTTGGAGACAACGCTTCATTTAACTCCAAGCAAATCTCAGAAAGTGGTGGCAACTTGAACAGATTCTTGTCCCCCCGTGTTCCCAACAGCATGATTCACAATAGGCAAGGGGTGGGAGCAACCCACGTGTCCACTGATGGATGAATGGATAAACTAAATGTGGTCCATCCATATAACGGAATGTTATTCAGCCTTAAAAAGGAAGGAAATCCTATCAGTCACATGCTGCGACATGGACGGACCTTGAAGACCTTATGCTGAGTGAAATAAGCCAGGCACAAAAGGACAAGTATTGTAGGATTCCACTTATATGAGGGACCTGGAACAGATTCATAGAGACAGAAAGTAGAATGGTGGTTGTCAGGGGCTGAGGAAGAGGGACAAGGGAGTTAGTGTGTAATGGGGACAGAGTTTCAGTTTTACAAGATGAAAAAGGTCTGGAGACGGATGGTGGTGATGGTCGCACAACAATGTGAATGTACTTAATGCCACTGAACTGTCCACTTTAAAATGGCTAAAATGGTCAATTTTATGCTTGCTTTTTTTAAAACCACGATTTAAAAATGGTTTAAAAGCAGTGGCAGGGAGCAGGTACTCCTTGGTGGGCAGGCCATTCTCTGCCTGGACAGGACTGTCCCTCTTCTCTGCTATGGCTCGTTGGAAGAAAAGCTGTAGGGATGGAGGAGACAGGGCTGCCGACCTGGGGGCTGAAGGCCCCCGGGGTGGGGGGAGGAGCAGCCCACTCATCAAAGTCTCTGGCACAGAAAGGAGTGTGGGCGGGCCGGGGCAGGCACCCTGGAACAGCGAAATGTGTTTCTTGGACGAGAATCCAAGGCAATTGTGCGAGCCCACACAGTGTTTGTTCGGAAGCTAATGCATTCCTGTCCTATTGTCTCTGCCGGAGACTTGTTGTGGGCACACCCTTCATATCCTCCCTCGGGGAGAGGCCAAGGTGCTTCGAGTCAGGCTGTGGGCGGCTGGACAGCAAAGGGAGAAAGGCAGCCTGGTGGGAGCACCTCGGAGTCCCTGGGGAAAGGAAGCCAGGGCAGGGGCCATGCCGCCCAAGGAGTGCCCACAGTGCAGCCAGGTTGGTTGCTTGGGATGCCACCCTGTTGGGAGGGAAAGAGGGTGCTGATGGAGGGACCCTGGGGCCGTCTTCCTGTGCAGGAGGGGAGCGAGCGCTGGAGATCACAATTTCTTCTAGCCACACCCCCCCACAAGCTCCCCCAACCACCTCAGCTCACCAACAGCTTGGTTCCAACCCTGGTAGAACAAACCCAGACAGCCTAATGCAGCCCCAGTAAAAGCTCAGCCAGTCCCCCCACCTGCAGGAGCCCCTCTTTTGCAGGTAGTCAAGGGTAGGCTAGGAGCAGCAACAAAAGAGCAAAAATGAGGAGATTTCAGAGTGCATGTGATTGGCTGGTTTGCTGGGGAACAAACCCAGAGCTCTGATTGGCTGGCTGGGCCTACAGAAGGGCAGTGGCAGGATACCCTGCAAGCATGGAAGAAGTCGTGGGAAGAGGAGAGAGAAAAAGAAGAAGCAAGAGTGGGAGGTGTGGGCTTCCCTGGTGGCGCAGTGGTTGAGAGTCCGCCTGCCGATGCAGGGGACACGGGTTCGTGCCCCGGTCCGGGAAGATCCCACATGCCGCGGAGCGGCTGGACCCGTGAGCCATGGCCGCTGAGCCTGCGCGTCCGGAGCCTGTGCTCCGCAACGGGAGAGGCCACAACAGTGAGAGGCCCGTGTACCGCAAAAAAAAAAAAAAAAAAAAGAGTGGGAGGTGCAGGTCTCCAGAGGCTGAGGAAGCCACAGTGACGGGCACAAGCCTTGATGGGAGGGAGAAGACGGAGGCAGCGCCAGAGGAGATGGCCGCGAGGCGTGGCACGTGGTCTAGAGTGGTGGCCGGGGCGAGGAGCTGCACAGGGCCACCTGCATCTCAGGAGGGCCCTCAGGTTTGAGTCAGGGCATCTCCACCCTGTGCCTCTGGTGGACCTGGACCGGCATCTACAGCTGAGTCTAGAGGACAGCTCCGGATAATGACCTTGAGTCCTCAAGAAGAGGGTCAATTATATCTGGGTCTCTTCAGGGAGGCAGGGAAGTAGAAAATCTAGCCACAAGAGGCTGTCATCAAAAACGTGCAGAAGGGGGACTTGCCTGGTGGCGCAGTGGTTAAGAATCTGCCTGCCAATTTAGGGGACACGGGTTCGAGGCCTGGTCCGGGAAGATCCCACATGCCGCGGAGCAACTAAGCCCGTGCGCCACAACTACTGAGCCTGCGCTCTAGAGCCCACGAGCACATCTACTGAAGCCTGCGTGCACCTCAACGAAGAGGAGCCCCCGCTCTCCGCAACTAGAGAAAGCCCACACGCGCAGCAATGAAGACCCAATGCAGCCAAAAATAAATAAATAAAATAAATAAATTAAAAACAAAAAACAAACAAAAAAAAACGTGCAGAAGGTTTGGCTTCTATTAACTAAGAGTAACTCCGGGGCTTCCCTGGTGGCACAGTGGTTGGGAATCCGCCTGCCAATGCAGGGGACACGCGAACCCGGTCTGGGAAGATCCCACATGCCACGGAGAGGCTGGGCCCGTGAGCCATGGCCTCGGAGCCTGTGCTCCGCAATGGGAGAGGCCACAACAGTGAGAGGCCTGCGTACCGCAAAAAAAAAAAAAAAAAAAAAAAAGAGTAACTCCGGGCATGTCACTTAGTCACTCTGCACTTCAGTTTCCTCACTTGAGAATGGGGATAATACTTGCCTAGAGTTGTTTTGTCAGTGGAGATAATGCATGTGAAAGAGTTCTGAAAAGTGCAAAGCTTGATGCAAATGCAAGGTGTTATTATTGTTATTAAATGTATATCTTCATAAACATGTATCTTTCCTGAAGATCTCGACCCACTTTGTCATGTACCATCCCATTTATCCCCGTGACACTCTTGTGGAGACAGGGAAAGGACACAGGCATTATTATCTCTGCTTAATAGACAGAGAAACCGCGGCTCAGTAGTTCCGTGACTTACTTACTCAAGCCAGACAGACAGTAAGTCTGGGAAGAACTAGAAAGTGCTTAGAAGCCCTGGGTCAGCATCCTCTTTCTTGGGGAATTACTTTAATTTCTCCCACATTAGCTAATTCTTACTTTGCTGGTTGGAGCTCATAATTCTTAATTTTGTTGATTGGTGATGATAATCAATCCGGGCCTTCACAAAACTGAATTGATTTTACCTATTCTTTTTCTGCATTGGCCACCATCTATCCATCTATGCATGCATGCATGCATGCATCCATCCACCAATGCATCCATTTAGCCGTCCATTCCTTTATCCACCCACACATCATGCATCCCGCCTTCCATCCACCCACTCATCCTTTCATCCATCTTCCCATCTACCCATCTATCCTCTCACCCGCTCACCATCCAGCCATCCATTCAGCCAGCCAGCCGTCCTTCGACAACATTTATGGAACACCTACTATGTACTAAACACTGTGTAAGTACCTGGATAACAAGGAGAATAAAACTTGTAACTTAGAGTCTAGTAGGGAAAACAGAGAGATTGCGCCAGGTATATGGGGTTGGAGCCTGGGATGGAGCGGTGGTGGTGAAGAACACGCCAGGCATGGCAGCACATGGCATATACACAAAAACAAAACAAAACCAAAAAGGTGAACTAATGGAGTGCACTGGTGAATAACAAGTATTTCAAGAGGCTGAAATATACGGTGCTGGGGGAGAGAGAGCATATGATGATAAAGAAGGCTGGGACCACATCCTAAAGGGCTCTAGATGCCATGCTACTGGGTTTGGATTTTATCCTAAAGGACTGCAGAGCCACTGAAAAGAATTTCAACTGGTGAGTAGGATCATACTATTTGCCGTGTGGAGAGTAGACTGGAGCTGGTGGGCTGGTGGGAGAATTGGAGGCAAGGAGACCAGTGAGAAATTATGGCGGCTCAAGTGAGGGCAGGGACAACGGGAGGAGATAGCTTAGGAGGCAGAAGTAAAGGTGAGGAAAAGGACAATGCAGCAGGCAGATAAGCCCCGGGTTCGGGGCTGGTCCGCGGCATAAACTGCGGTGCCACCAGCGATATCAGGAAGGCAGGAGGAGTGGGTTCTGGAAAAAAGGAATGAGTTCAGTGTTAGAAATTCCGAGCCCACCGTCCTTGCGGGTCATCAGGGAAGAAGACTGGTGGGAGACTGGCCACCTTTGACTATCAGTGCCCAGGTGTGAGTCAAGGCCACAGGTGTGACACGACCTGAGAATGACATGGAATAAGAGAAGATGGTAAGAGCTCCAAACCCGGAAACAGCAACATCGTAAGGGCGGCAGAGGAGGAGGAACCCCCAAAGGAGGAAGAGGGTGGTCAGGCAAGTAGGCAGAGCAGGAAAAAGTGACGTCATGGAAGCCAAGGGAGTGCTAAGGAGTCAAGGTCACTTCTTGTCGACAAGGTCAACAGTGTCAAAAGCTCAGAGAGGTCAAGTGAGACAAACAATGACCAGGGCCCCCTGGATTTGGTGATTAGGAGAGCACAGGTGACCTCTGCCATGATGACTTCATGCAGGGAGGGGTGGGTGGAAGCCTGGGTAATGTGGGGCTGGAAAGACAGAGCAAGGTCAGGATGCGGAGAGAGAAAGAGCTGACCACTGCTTTTTCTCCGGGGGTTTCTGTTCTTTCTTCTCTGTCTCTCACTCTCCTTTCCTCCTCCGTCTCTCCTTTTTGGGGGGCGGGGCAGGGAACTTGCCTACGGAAGAGAAGGGTAGGATGCTAGGAAAAAGAGACTGGCCCAGGGTCCAGGGGAATGGTCGGTACAGCGGCAGAGACT
Source organism: Mesoplodon densirostris (assembly GCF_025265405.1). Classification (NCBI taxonomy): domain Eukaryota; kingdom Metazoa; phylum Chordata; class Mammalia; order Artiodactyla; family Ziphiidae; genus Mesoplodon; species Mesoplodon densirostris. The sequence goes on along the minus strand of NC_082675.1, from coordinate 65,717,486 downwards.
TGAGCAGGGGCAGAGAGGAGCACGCAGCGTGCGGGAGAGAGGAGAGGACAGATGCCTGGATTAGCCTTAAATGAGACAAAGGCTATCATTCCCCTGAAACGGACAAGAAGCACTAGTGTGGCTGTGGATAGGTACCCGTGTAATGCTCACGCTGCCCGGCCTGTCTGGGCAACTAGGAGATTAGTGTTGTTTTACATTCATTACTTATTACCGTCACTCTGTGACTGCCTGCATTTCAGACATCCCCAGGACAGGGGAATTTGCCCCAACTGTCACTTTTCCACTAGCCTAATAAGAAGCCCCGGTGTGGCACCTACGGTCAGATGTCAAGGAAATTCATGGTTCTGAACTGGACTTCAGTCCAAGCTTGTGCCCTGTGGTCTGGCTGTCTGCCCTCCTAACTAAGACGGGCAGGCGGGCAGGCACCCTAACTGTGGACCAGGCGCCCTGGAGGGAATAATTAGCCTCCTTCCTGCAGAGCTTGCAAACCGCCCGTACAAAGTGGCCACAGTAAATGTCACATGGGGGAATGCTTCATCCCACAGCTGGCCCCAGGGGGTGGAAACGTAATCTGGGGCTCCGAGCAGACACTGAATCCTTCTGCAGACACCAGAGCCAGAGGACGGGGCCATAGCTCCAATGCCTCCTCTTGGGGGCCAAGTCCTGGCCGGTAGCCTGGACAGGAGGCGAGTTCTGTTCACGTAGTCCCTGCAGACATGAGTTCCCGGGACCCTGCGTCGGTGTTTGAAACATCAAGGACGTTGGTCGTGACTGCTCTCAACACCTTCCAGCTTCTCCTTTAAGGCCCTTGCCTTTCCTTCTAGAAGCCTTGTCTGTCCTCTTCTGTATTCACTGCCTTGATGTCCATGGATCTCTCTTAAAGGGTGAACACAAAATGCCCGAGGTAGCCCTGAGGTTTTACCTTTCAGTAGGGGTCTCCTGAGGGCTGAGTCAAACCTTCCGGGTCCTCAGTCAGTACCTGGCTTACATTTTTTGGAGTGCTGACTCCAGATGCCAAGCTCTGAACTTTGTGCATGTTTTAAAATCCACTTTATCCTTTTACCAGTTTATCTGAGTTAAATACCATTGTAATTATTCTCATTGTATAACTGTAGAAACTGAGGCATGGAGAGTGAAATGAACTCCCCAGGAGTGCACGGGTAATGGAAAACCGCCTTTGGAACCCAGGTCTAGTCTGCCTCCGAAGTCAAAGGACATGACCACTGCCCCATGAGTAAGTCCCACATACATAAGACTAATGACGAGAGGCTGGCAAAAGGTGGAGTGACCCCACACCCCAGTTTGCCTGCGATGGTTCTTGTGTTCATCCCAAATAATTAGTAATATTCCTTTCGCTTTCAAAAGTGCCCTGATTAGGAGGGTACCTTATCATAGTCGCCTAGACAAGGGAAGGGGCACTGAGGGGCTGGGAGCCCCCCGTCTCCCATCACCACCCGACCAGTCAGTACACCTCTGGCCTGTTCCACCTCCCCTCCTGGTGTCTAAGTGCTCCTGCCCATCTCTGAGCGGCTCGGCAGGTGGGGCGAGGAGAAGGGCTCCGAAGGCGGCAAAGCGGCCCTGCTCCCAGCGAGAGGCGGTTATCGCTGCAGATCAGGATACCTGACGCAGGGCCTCACCTGGCCTCACTTGGGCTTGCCAGCGAGAACCTCTCTCCAAGGATGGGAGCCGGAACAGGACGGAATTATGTTAACAGGCTGCTGGCGGGGCCCTGGGGAGAGCCGTTGAAGGAGAGGCAGATGGGAAAGCAGTTGTTCTCCAAGCTTCCTCTGGTGGAGCCTGGCCAGGAGTGCCTGGCCTGGCGGCACTGGGTGGCACCTGGGACCGTCACTCCCTTGACAGTACCCTCTGGACGCCCCTCTGAAGGAATGACTGCGTTTTGCGTCTGACTCAGCATCAAATGGCTCCCTGAGACAAGGGGAGGGGTTTGGGCTGGCTGGGGCCCAGGCCTGAGGCCTGGGACAGTGGGCAGACACCCCTCACGGGGCCAGTCTCTGAACTCACAAGTCTCTCCCGGTGCCCACCAGGCTGGGACCCCCGGGGCGGCACAAGGAGAGGGCAGGGAAGGGCAGGGCGGCCGGGCTGCCATCTGCTCTTAGTGGGGCCTCCCCTGGCCCCTGGCCTCTTCCCTTGGCTCTCTGCAGCCCCCCAACCTCCGCCCCCCTGAGGCCTGGACTTGACCTTGCTGGCTTTGGGGGGAGGGTGTGATAAGCGTCTTGGTGGAGGGAACTAGCTGCCTGCAAAGGCATTTTCCGCTCGCTAAAGTAAACAATCAAACAGGAAATTAATCGAGAAACCCACATCAATGGAAGGTTCAGGTTGTGATTTTCACAGCCCCAGAGCCAGGAAATTCAAAGTTATAGTTCCCATAGCAACTTGCCTGTAGAAGCTGCTGCAGCCCGCTAGCTTGGAATGAGAACTTGAGGGGTCAACTAGGCCAGCCCCCTGCCTCCAGGAAGCGCAGCCCAGCAGCAAGTCTGAATGTGCTAGGGGTAGACTGCCCTTCTGAGGCTCGACAGCAAGCCTGGGACAGAGTTAGGAGCTGCACGGCCTGGGCTCTACTTTCAGTTCTCACAGCGACAAGCCTTGTAAACTGCAGAATCAGCTGACATCCTGGGGCTTCAGTTTTCTATATTCCCATAATCTAGTTATTATTCCTGTATCCCCATATTCTGTGAATGGGGAGTAATACTCATGCCTGCAAGACGCTAGAGCGAGGGGCTGTGCAGTGCATGCTCAGCATGCTCACATCTCTCACCCCTTGCCCTACTGAGTCCCATAACGACCCCCCATCTCTATCCCAATTGCCCCTGAACTGTGTAATTGTCCTCTGCCTGCCCCCCTTCCCCTGGGTTGTTTTTCCTCCAAGAAACATCTCAGTTGATTGACAGGGCCAAGAGCTTTCAGACAGCCTCCAAGGTGGCTCCATGTTTTGGATGGCCTCGTCTCTTCACCTCCACCCCTTCTGGACCAAATATATGATATGAGCTCAACGTACACTTACTGCTCCCTTGACTGATAAACGGGTAGCCTGAGCGGAACCAGACGCGAGCCCTCCTCCTTCAAGCCTGTGCGGGGTGGGGGGGGGGTTGTGTGTCTTGGGTGGGGTTTTCTTTTGTGTGACTCGTGAAGAGTCCCGCCTGGCAGGAAAGGAGATAAGGGCGTTGGAGCTCAGCAGAGAAGGAAACAGTCTGGAATCCTTCCCCGAGAGTCACCCTGCCCTCCCACCCGAGATGGCCACGATAGCCGGCCGGCCTGATCAGCGCCGTTCTGCAGCCCAGGCCCGGGGACCCTTAACACAGGCCGAGGCAGGAGTAGGCAACTTCCGGGCAGCAGGCCTGTGGCAGAGGGTGCCCAGCCTGCCCGCCCACCCGCCAGCCTGGCCCTGGAGCCGGGCCGTGAATTGAGCAAAGCAGTGGAAAGAGAAGTGGCGCCTGCTGGAAAGCAGACAGAGCGGCTCCTGGATTTCCTAACAGGCCCAGCCGCGTGCCAGGGCCGATGGACCAGCTCAGAGCGCCTGCCCAGCCTCGCTTGCGAAACAGTCCTTCCTCCCCTGGGTGAGCTTTCCCGGGGGGCCGAGCCGCTGTCTAGCCACCCGAGTCCCTGAGCGAGGCCTCCCCTTCACACCCATCGCCTTTCCTCCCTCCCTCTCCCGGGTTTAAACACATCAGAGCACGGTGGGCCCCTCGGGGAGACAGGATGCATCCTGGGGGTGCAAGATGTTTCCTTTCATGAAGGCAAAGAAATTTAATCAGAAAGAAGAAGAGATGGGAAAGTAGGTATGGACAGGAGAGGGGCACTGCCACAGAGGGTGACCCACTGGCTTCCAAGGAAAGGCCTCCCTGTGCACAGAGCCCTAGGCCGCTGCAGCCCCGGAGCCCGGCCTTGCTCACTGATGGGCACAGGGTCATCTGAAAGGCTGTGCCAATCCACCTTGTCTTGAGCCTGGGAAGAAGCTTCTCAGAAGGTTCTTCTTGGTATGCCAAGCTAACCAGGGGTCCCTCCTACCAATTCCAGACTCTGCAGGGGCTGGGAGTGGGGAGGGTGCAAGTAACCAGCAAGGGGCCTTGAGGAGCTGGGGGAGGGGCACACCGGCCTCTTACTCTGCCCCCAAGCACGGAATGCTGAAGAAGCCTTTGCTTAGATCATGTCCTCTTTAGCCGTATGAAGAATAAATGCCTGCAGCAGCCTGGTTCCCAGGCAGAGGTGCCAGTCTTCCCGGGGTGGGGGAGGTGGGTGGAGTTTGAAGACACATGGCAGAAGCTGGCCGGGAGGCCTGCCCCTTGGGTGAAGGAGCTTAGCTGGTTCTGTGGTGGGTTTGGGTGCGAGGAGGTTACCAAGGACCAACTGGGCAGGGACGGCTGGGCCTGGGACGATTAAGCAGAGAAAGAATAGGGCCGTGCTCAAGGCATAATTAGCATCTGTGCTCAGAGCAGCAGCCACCCAAATGGAGGGGCAAACAGGCCTGGGCTGAGAAAAGGGCCTGGGCTGCCTGGGGACAGCAGAGGTGCTCGCTGCCAAGTCTAAGGTTGGAGATAAGAGTGTTTAATGGGGACCTGGAAGTTTGTTTGGCTTTAGAGCCTTACCCTTAGCAAGAGTATACATTTTCATAATGGGGTGATTCTTTCTAAATTGAGACAATCTCTTTGGGTGAATTAGCATGTGCGTCAGTATTCTGTATCACCAGTGCATCCTTACCGGGTCCAACTGACTGGGCTGCAGGGGATAAAGTGCTTAGCCTGGCACTCAGGCGCTCGCTGGCCCACTTCCACCCCAGGGGCCCTCCATCCCCCTCTCTCCCCTTCACAGGCCTCCCGTCCAGCCAAATCCATCTATGAACATGTCTTGTCCTTATCTGCCTCCGGCTTTTGCTCCTCATTGACTCAGCCAGGCCTGCCTTCTCTCACCTTGGCTCCATTTACTGGATCCTGCAAGATGGACCGCAAGACACCCCCCCTCCGAGAAGCCTTCCCTGACCTCCTCTCCTGATCCCCTGTAGGGAGAAGCCTCATTACTCACAGCCCGGGAGCAGTTATTTGGTTCTACCCAGTTCTAGGTCGATAGCCTAGAGTTTACCTAGACTAGTTTTTCCTCACGCAGGACCTTGTGCCCAGCTGGCCCTCTCAGAAAACCTGTGGATTGGATTTGAAGGAAAGTGTGTGCTGGTTGGGGCAAAGCCACTCAGAAGAGCCTCTGTGTTCCCTGGATGCAGCCCCACCAGTGACAGACAGGCCTGGAGCATGGCTGGTCCTGCACCCTCCTCCAAGGAGTCTGAAAGAATAGAAGAACTTTTTCATTCATTCATTCATTCATTCATTCAATAAGGAGGCATGAATCCTGTCCTCATAGGCCTATTAGTTTAGTAGAAAAGACAGAGTTTACACAAGCAGCTCAGTGATGGGAGCCGGGGCTGTATAGTGAGACTGCCTGGGTTCTAATCCTGACTCGATCACCTGCTAATTATGTTGCACAGGTAACTTCTCTGTGTCTCAGTTTCCTCATCTGGAAAGTGGGGGGAGCATTACATGAGATAATCTATGAGACGTATTTAGAGCAGTATCTGGCACACAGTAAGCGAGGCTCTATCGGTGGCAGCTCTCAGTAGCAAGCGGGCTCGTTTGGCACAGAACTAAGGGTGCTGCGGTGGTGGGTGGCAGGAAGGACCATGCTCATCTGTGCGGGGAGACGAGGCTCGGCAAAGGCTTCCTGGGGGAGAGAGCTTTAAACTGACACTTTAAGGTGGAGCTAGAGAAAGAGTGGGATCAGGAGCGGGAAGGAGGGAAGAACATTCCAGGCAGTGACCCGTGCAGTCCACAGAGAGAGAGAGCGGGCCAAGCCTGGTTAGAAGGCTGGTGGGGTAATTCAAGTGAAAGGTGACCTTGGCCTAGACAATGGAGAGGGAGAAAAGTGGTAGCCAGAGCCAAGAACTCTACGAGAGCTGCTACCCACAGACCCTGGGGACTGATGGGGTGAGGGCTGGTCAGGGATGGCCTGGAGTCTTCAGCCACCACAGCCAGGAAGATGGTGGTACTATCCCTGGGGGGGGGAGGGGCAGGTTTGGGGGGCAGGAGATGGGTCGTATCAGGACACTCAGAGTTTGAGGGATCCGTGGGTGGGCCAGGGGGAGGTGTCAGGTGGATGCACTCAGGCCTGGAGATATGGATCTACAGTTTGTGCAGTTCAAGTCTGAGGGCTGCTGCTGCCCTGGGAATTTGCCTGTGACCCACACAACACAAGCTTTGAGACCTCCGCCTGGGGTCTTGCTCATGGCCCACCACAGGCTACAGTTGCCTGTCCTTTGGTAAATCCCAAAGGACATCAACTTCTCCGTGTTTCTGGTTATGGGGCCATCAAATGAAGTTTTGGAGAAGGACTTAAAGGTGAACATAGAACCTCGGCGAAGGCTCCTACACTAAACTCGGGGTGATACATGTACTTGGAGCCAGCCTCCAAGTGTGTGTGTATCTACACACTCATGCACAAACATATTATCTATCTATGTACGTTATATGAAGTATGATGAGAAAGGAAACTAGTTTCAGGGGGACATAAAAAAAATCAATCTTATTTATTTGTGAGAGTACCTGCCGCCTGTGCAAGGACCCAGGTGAGACATTCTCCAGGTGGAGCTGAGCCCAGAGTCTCACCCGAGGCCTGGGCAGCCCAGCACACCCAACTCGAGAGGGGTATTGGCTTGGAAACACCTCTGTTGAGTCCCTGGTGGCGGCACACCTGCCTTGCAATAGGCGTTTCATCTGGGATGAAGAAAAGTGGGGCAAAGAGGTAGAGGGAAGACCAGCTTGGAGCTATTTGAAGCCCACGTCCAAGGTGATGGTGGCATGACAGAAGAGAGGTGGTGGGGAAAAGGGAGAAATCAAGGGTAACTCCCACGTTTTTGGCCTGAGCTAAAAGGGTGGCCAGTGGTTTCATTTACCAAGATTGAAGCTAGCTGGAGGGAGGAATGGACTTGGCCATTGGGTCTAGAGGCCAGAGGAGTGGTCCTGGCTGGAGATACATTTGAGAGCACTGGGTGCAGATGGTATTTAAAGTCCTGGGGCCAGATGAGATCAGGATTTCTCAGCCACAGCATGACTGACATTTGAGCCAGACAATTCTTTGCTGTGGGGCCTCCTGGGCATGGCAGGATGCTGAGCAGAACCTGGGCTTCCCCCCACCAGAGGCCAGTAGCACTTTCCCAGTTGTGACCACCAAAAATGTCTCCAGACACTACCAAATGCCCCTTGGCATCGGGGGGCAAACTGCCCCTAGTTCAGAATCATACATCTAGATTAAGGGCGGATAACCTCTAGTCCACCAGCCAAATCCCACCCTCAGCCTGCTTTGGTACAGGCCAGCGAGCTAAGTATGTTCTTTACATTTTTATTTTTCCTTTTTTTTTTTTCTGGCTGCGCCGCACAGCTTGCGGCATCTTAGTTCCCTGACCAGGGATCGAACCCATGCCCTCTGCAGTGGAAGCACGGAGTCCTAACCCCTGGACCACCAGGGAAGTCCCTACATTTTTAAATGGTTGACAAAAAAAAAATCAGAAGAACAATATTTTGTGACACATTACATGAAATTCAGATTTCAGTGTCCATAAATAAAATTTTGTTGGAGCACAGTCACTGTCACTGGTTTACAAATCATCTGTGCTGCTTCCTTGCTATAATGGTGGTGTGGAGGCCTGAGTAGGCTTCTGGATTTGGTGATATGGCAATCTCGAACGGGGACCACGCTGTTGGCTGGATGGAGCAGAATTAACCCAGAGACACCATGTAGGGAGACAATTCTTTGGAAAATTCTGGCTCTAAGGGAGCAGAGAAATGGGGTGGCTTCTGGAGGGGAATATGGGGGCAATGGAAGGTCTTCTCGCCTCAGATGGATTTAGTGGGTTGATAAGAAGAAAACACTAGAGAGAGGGGAGCCTGTGAGGTGGGAGAGAGAAGAGAAATCCATTGCAGGAAAGAAGGAGAGATGGGATAGGACAGGCGCACTCTGGAATCAAGGAGTGTGCTGAGCAAAGCCACCGCCCTGGCAGACGGGCCACCCAAAATAGGCCAGGTCCACCATGGTTGTGAAGAGGGCCAAGACAGCCTGTGGGCCCCGTGAGATAATTAAAGAAAGCAGAAGTTATGTAAGCAGACTTAGATAGCAGTTTGGGTGAAGAAGAAAGATGCTTAAACCTGGCTTTTGGATTATTTTAAAATCTTACTCTATTATTTGTGTTTATATATAAATTACTCTTTCTTCAAGCTATGTGCTAACTTAACTGCAAAATTATATAGAAAAAGCCCCCAGGGGGTGATTTTATATTGGATTTCTAGTTTTCTCAGTTGAACGTTTTTTGAGAAGACTTTTTGTTTAAGCATCACACATACAAAAATGTGCAGTGAGATGGATTTGCACAAATAACAAAGGGCAAACATGTTCTGATGCCCTGACCAAGAGCTACAAACCTGGATCACACCCCACAGTCCTCTTGCGCCCACCCCGTCATTTCACTGACCCTTCCCGAGGGTCACCATGATCCTCCTTATCACCAGAGTTTAATTTTGCCCACTTTAAAACCCCCAGTATTTAAATTCGAAGCAAACACACTGGCCCTGCAGGATGCCCCCCTGGGACTCACCTTGCTCACCTGGGCCCCTGTGAGAGCCCTACCCATTCTTGACTGTTTTCCTTCATAGGGTATCATCTGATTCTGGACTTGGCAGGGCAGGTATGCTAGTCCCAGTTTTTAGGGCTGAGGAAATGGAAGTTCAGATCTGAATTAGATGACCTCTGATGCATAGGTCAGTGTCAGGGAGCTGATTTCCAAATCCAGGAATCTGTCTCAAAAGTCTGGTGCTCTCTTCTGCACTGTGTTTATAAATATGCATCCTGTAATTTTCGGGGGGAACATGGAGCCCTTTGAGGATCTGATGGAAACTCTGGCACCTCTTCCAGAAAAATGCACATCTCCACAGGTTCACAGATGTCAACGTACAATTTCAGTGGGTTCCCAGACCCTGAAGGCCACCCAAGGGCCCTAGGTACAAACCTCAGACATGAGCCATACCCCTACATCACCAGTGGAAATGTCACAGAAGCGCAAGCCAGTGACATCAACACAGCCACGGTCTCAGGTGTTGCCTTCTTCTGTGGCTGCCTAGGCTGTGGCTGGGTAGCTCTGTGGTTAAGGCACAATGCCAGGGTGGCCGATAAAGAGAGCCTAGGACTTCCCTGGACGTCCAGTGGTTAAGACTCCGCGCTCCCACTGCAGGAGGCGCGGGTTTGATTCCTGGTCGGGGAACTAAGATCGCACATGCCACGCAGTGTGGCAAAAAAGAAAAAGAAAAAGAAAAAGAAAAAATAAACCATAAAAGTTCTGTACTGTGTGCCAGACACTTGACAGACATTATGATCAATCCTTAAGACAACCTTGCAGAGGTAGAGGCTGTTTCCCCATTTTACTGATGGAAAAACTGAGGTTCAAAGAGATTAAGTAACTTGCCTCAGGTTCCAGCTAGTATAAAAAGCGTGGGATTTGACATCATGTAAATCTGACGTCCAGGCCCTTGTCCTTTCCAGTTCCTTTCTCACAGAGGGGGCTTTTAGCTTCCCTCTTGGGCTGCTCTGTCGATCCCCAAAGCTGGCAGGGAGTTTCTCTAAAGCGCAGGGCAGGGAGGGAGCTGACTGACAGCATGAGGATGTCTCAGTGCGTACTATTGCCATTCACGGGAAGTGACTCACTGGAGCCCTGCCACTTTGGGACTCCAGGGGACACATACACATTTCCTGTGTCTCAGCTAGAGCCTCGGGCATCGTGAGCTGCTGGGAGGGTAGATCTCTGAAGGCGGCCAGAGATAGAAAACCACCCAGCTCTGCATCCTGGGACAGAGAAGCCTCTCCCTGGGTTCATATGATAGAGCTGTGTCACCTCTGGGCCTGTTTTGTCATCTGTAAAGTGGGGGTGAAGTTCAGACTAGCTCAGTGTTTGCTACTCAGTGTGTGGTCCTCCTAACCTCAGCATCAGCATTGCCTGAGAAAGGGCAAATTCTCCTTTCTGACAGTGATTCTTCAATTTTAATGTGCATCGACATTACCTGGAAGGCAATTTCCCAGCTGAGAACCACAGACCTAGATCAGGGGTCGGTTAAACTACAGCCCACCGGCCAAATCTAGTCCACAGCCTGCCTTTTACAGGCTCATGGGCTGAGAATAGTTTTGACATTTTTAAATAGCTAGGAAAAAAATCAAAAGAAGAATAATATTCGGTGACACATAAAAATGATATAAGATTCAAATTTCAGTGTCCGTACATAGGGTTTTGTTGGAACACGGTCACTCTCAGTCATTTACATATCACCTACGGCTGCTTTCCCATTACGAAGGCAGAGCTGAGTAGTTTCTACAGAAACCGTTCTCACAGATTCACACTGCTGTTCAGCGCAGTACACATCGCAGGGATGTGGTTAAACTCGATTTTGCCTCTTGGGCTGCAAAGCTAAAATATTTACTATCTGGCCCTTTCGAGAAGTCTTTTGACCTCTGATCTGGGGAGAAGAGAGGAGAGCTCAGGGATGAGCTAGGATCTCTTCTGGGGAAAAGTAAGCTGTCAGGGGCTTTTGGAATCCGTGGAAGTCCTTATCTGTGCTGGGTCAGCCCTGAGAATCCTTTACACTGTTGCTTTGAGGGTGGTCTGGAAGGCCTCTCTGACCATTTGCCTGGATGAAAATCCCAATTCCACTTCTGGAGCAGGGCCTCTTGACTGGAAGCTCCCCAGAGGACAGGCTCCAGGGATTCTCTGCAAGCTTTAGTGCCTGTGGGTATTTTCTGGGGAGACCCCTGGAGGTCTTAGTCATCTTCCTGACTCCCCCCAAAACTCTGAGCACCTTTTTTTTTTTTTTTGCGGTACGCGGGCCTCTCACTGTTGTGGCCTCTCCCGTTACGGAGCACAGGCTCCGGACACGCAGGCTCAGCGGCCATGGCTCACGGGCCCAGCCGCTCCGCGGCATGCGGGATCTTCCCAGACCGGGGCACGAACCCGTGTCCCCTGCATCGGCAGGCGGACTCTCAACCACTGCGCCACCAGGGAAGCCCATGAGCATCTTTTTTTCCCTTTGGGGCACACATTTTTTTTCTTCCAACCTCTCCTTTCAAAACGTTAAAAGTCCCTGGAAGGGTAACACCCTACATACACATCCCTCTTACCTAGAAAAGGGGGAGGTAGTCTGATTGCATGAGGCCCGCCTTAGGAAAGTCCTGGGAGTCTGCGGAGGGGTGGAGGGAGGGGGACGGGCAAACCAAGGCGGAGGAGACGTTCGGAGAGAGGAAATGTAATCAGAAAAGGGCCTCTTTTCCGGACTCCCCTCACTCTAGAATCCACTTCTCCTCACGGGCAAGAGGCGAGAAAGGCTCGGGCCGGTGGGCCAGTGGCAGTCACCCTCACCGGGGGGCACCTCCGCTCCCCAGAGCCCACGAGGCTCCCGCCTTGGGCAGTGCCCCAGCAAGTCTCAACCCTGGCCCTGGGATTCCAGGTATTTTCCCAGCCAGCCCCACCTCATCTAATTGCTTTCCAGTCAGCTAATCCTTGGCCCACGCCCTCAGCTCCAGCCAGGCAAGGCACCTCAGTGTGGCCAGCAGCAGCTCCTGAGACTTCCCACGGCCCGCGTCCAAGCCCGGGGCAGCCTCTCGCCTCCCCTTGCCCAAACCACATCCTCCTCGCCCTTCCCCACACCTCCAGCTCTCCTCTGACTAACGTGTCCAGAGCAAGCCGAGCTCGGTCCAGTCCAGACCAAAAGCAGCAGACGAATTCGTTCCCTCCTGTCCCACCCTCCCTCGAAACTCGCCATATCCTGGCGACCCGGGGAGGACAATTAGCAGAAAGTGGAGTCCTACCTACTGTTCAATTCCCGGAGCTAATTGTTTTAAGCAGGGCTTCAGCCTTAATTAAAGGGTAATTAGTTAGTGAATGTGTGTTTGCATTTCCTAAGTCTGGCTTTTAACCCTGGAAAACCAGATTCAGCAAATACTTTTATGTTGCAGTACCTCTGAGTAAGGGACAAGGCCTTAATTACAGAAATGGCTGTCCCGAGAACAACAATGTAACCAAAAGGGCAATGGAAGAATGAGCTAATTGTGTCTTCCGTGGCCTGGGCCGCGCTTTCTGTTTAGCCATTGTGAGCTGGAGCCGGCAGCTGCCTGCCCTGCCCGGGCTGCCCCTCCTTGGTCTGTGGACTCTGTTCTTAGCTCTGTCACGCAGCCTGCCATCCTGGCCACCCACGACCTCTTTTTCCCCTTTCTGTGTTTACCTTTTCCACCTCCCCCGTTCACTCTCTCCACCTTTTTTTCATTCTGGGGTCACAAGGATTGCCTTCTGCAGACCCGATCAGGGACCTCTGGCCAACTGAGCGGTGTTAGCACGTTGACTATGAGTGTAAAGTCTCAGCTCACACCGCCTTCCTTTGCTTCTGGGTGCTCAGAGAGAGAAGCTGTAAAAATACTTTTGAGACTTTGGGGATCCAGATACTTTTGGGATCCAGACTGTTCCAAAAGCCCGAGGACTCCAGAAGCTAGCCTCCAGACCTACATGGTTCAGTACAGGAGCCACCAGCCACCTGTGGCCTTGAGCACTTGAAATGCGCCGAGTCCGAATTGAGAGATGCTTTAAGTGTAAAATACACGTTGGATTTCAGAGTTACTACAAAAAAGAATAATAGAAAAAAATCTCACTGATGCTTTTTAATATTGATTATACGTTGAAATAATACTTTGGATATGTTAGATAACATAAAAGATATAGAAATTAATTTCACTGGTGCCTGTTAAAAAACGCTGCTACTAGAAAAGGTACAGTGACATAGGGGCTGCCATTATATTGTACTGGATGTGTTCCTCCATCGCTGAGATTGTGCTGGGATTGTCAAGGGCTAAGAGGTTTCGTTCTCCTCAGCGCTTGTGACTGTGGGTGTCCTCTCTCACCCGCTCCACTCCCCCACCTCTTGTGTCGAGGTCTCACCTTCTTCCGACCCTCACAGCACCCTCCTGTGCCCTGTGCATCCTGCTTACTCCTCAGGGGAGATGCAGGAGAGGAAGACCCTGCTACTTGATTGCATCTCCAGGCCCAGCTGAAGCCGGCATGGAACCCAGCAGGTGCTCACTCAGTGGCCCCTCCACAATCCCTTCCCCAAGGCTCTCGATCTATGAAGCAGGGTCAGAAGCCCACCCTGACTTCTCACGATGGTGGCTCATAGGATTCTGACTTCGGACAGGCTAATTAAATCTCACGTGAACACAGACAGAAGTCGAGAAAAGACCACTTAACTAGAGCGAGATGTGGGGAGAGAATACGGGCAGCTTCATGGACTGGCAGCAGTTTCTGCTCACGTGCTGCGCACACTCCTTTGAGTTGGATTTCGGGGGGGAGTGTTCCTCTTCCCTCCCTCATTCTGAGCTCATCTCTAGGGACTACGATCAGCCAGCCCCACGCTGCTTGCTCACCTTGCCTCTTCAAGGAGTCTGGATTTATCTCCCCTGAGCAATCTTCCTCGATTCACTCCAGAAGGGTGACTGTTGTCTCCTGTTTTGTTCGGTCTAGACATTCTATTTCATTAATTTATTCAACAGGATTTATTGAGCACCTCCTATATGGCAGGCACTGTTCCAGGCACTGGAGATATAGCTATGAACAGAGTAGACCAGCCCCTGCCTTTAGAGAGTTTCCATGCTAGCTGGGGAGCCAGAAAACAAGCAGATTAACAAAGAAAACTCTTAAGGTGGGGTCAGATACTAGTCAGGGCTATGGAGAAAAAGAAAGCAGGCTGTGAGGATTATCGTACGGGAGGGTCCCTCTGAGGAACTGACACCCAGAAGAGGTCTGGAAGGATACCTGGAAGGGCATTCTCCCAGAAGGAACGGCAAGGACAAAGGCCCTGAAACTTCATCTACTGTGTTCCTTCACATTTTTTCTCATTAAGAAGCTCTTCATTTTATACGATATGAACATGCTGCTGGCTGATCCCTTTACTCTATGTCTTTGTTTTATATGTCTTTGTTTTGTGTGTCCTGCTACATACAAACAAGGGAGGAAGTCAACTTGTAATTAGCAAATCTACTAAATTACGCTTACAGAAAAGAGGAGAAAAGGTGGTTCCTAACTTGCTGGTTTCCACACCAACAAGTGCTGCCTAAACGTCGTCTACTCTGAAGGTGGGGCAGCAGCGAGTGGGGTATCATCAGCTGCTGGCTTTAAATTCTGTGACCCTGAGAGCTGGAGCAGGTTAAAGAAAGGTAAGTGTGGGTCCTGGAGAGACTTGCGTGTGATTTATGCACCAGCTCCCAGCACAGGGCACTTTGTGTTTCCACTTCTCCCCAGGAGACAGCAGCTCTGTGAGGGCAGGGGCCATGCACAGCATGCTCGTGCCCAGCCCCTAGCAGCCCGCGCTCATCCCTTGGCACCCAAACTGCTGGGTGGAGGGGACCCGAGCTGGGGCAGGAAGGGCTGGCAGGGCTGGGATGGGGGATGGGCAAACCACAGGGAGGCGTTTGTTGGGGGACGCTGAGCCAGGATTCACTGGGGCTGCTTACAACCTCCTTGTGGGTGGGAAATAGGCAAACTTTTGTTTTTGACTTCTGTGTTATCTTAAGTTACTGATGGCCGTTTTTTAATCCCACAGCTCCTGATTTCTTATCCTCTAAATATATAGGTCACTCCCTCTCCCTACCAGCCAATCCCCACTCCCCCGCCCGGACCTAAACACTCACAAAGTGTCCCGGCTTGTCTCCCCACATGCTCCCCAGCTGGCTGAGCAGCCTCTGACATCAGCCCACTGGGAAAACGCCACTGGGACGGAGCGAGGGGAAGGATCCTTCTTTTCCAAACCCAAAGGATTTTAAAAAAATCTATGGACAGACGCATGCGTATGTGTACACGTATACATGTGTGTATCTTGTACGCAAACTCTAGCAAGAAACAATGCATCCTCCACCTTCCACTCGCCAGCTTAGAAAAAGAATCCACACCCCGGCCCCTCCCCGTCCCTGACCGCCTTCTGCGCGACTCTGCAGAAAGCAGGGGCCTCTTGAAGTTCAGACATTAATTACTGAGTTAGAATATTTTTCAGAATTACAAGGCATGGCCCCAGGAGATAAGAGGAAGCAGGAGATCGCGGAGCGGGGTAGGGAGGTGGGGAGAGCCGGTCCGCCCAGGGCGGCGGAGGCGGGGCTGGGGGCTGGGCCGGGGGAGGCCCCGTGCCTCCAGGAAGAGCACCCCACCCCCAACCCGCAAGGCCAGGCGCCCCCTGCAGGCAGCGCCGGGAGAAGGCGAGAGGCCGTGCCGCAGGGGGCCTCCGTGGGGGAGGGGAGGGACTGGAGGACAGCGATGCCGGACGTTTCTTCCTGGCCCTGAGCAGAGAAGTGTAGACGGCTCTACCTCTTACCTCTCCACTCGAGGGCTTAAACGTAAATTCCTGTTAGAAAATGGTTATGTTAATTAAAGCTGTCTTCTACGAAGGGGAGATCGATCAAATCAGTCCCCCTCTATAATTAGGAGGATTGATGGCGCTGAGGACTCGCTGGGAGGGAACTTGGAAGGAGTGGCAGCAATTCAATCTAACTTAAAAAAAAATGTCGCATATTTGCTGTTTAAGAACAGCCGTTCCCACCTATATATCCCTGACGCGGCTCCCGAATTCTCAGAGAGCCACATCTTTTCTGCGTCTCTAAATTTTATAGAAAATACTGAAAGCTTGCAACTGAACCACCTTCCAAAACGGAATTGAAGAGATGTCCTCCTGAGCCATGTTGAGATGCGTTTGGAAATCTCTTGAGTTTTAAGACTGTTTAAAAACGGTTCTGGCGTGGAGACTGGTTTCCCTTTGGAAACCAGTGTCTGGTGGAAGCTGGTATTTTTATAACTCCAGGCTCTCTATCAGATCCTGTGTTACCATGGTTGCTAAGGAGAACACTGGCTTCAAATTTCACATTTCAGTTTGCAGAGTCTGGCTAAGGAAGTAGGACAGTTAAAGGGGGGGCTGGGGGAGGGTCGGGGGAGTGGGGGTGGGGTGAGACCTGAATTTTATCTTGAGGAGGCCTCGCCTCAGGTGGGGACACATCAGGGTGCTCGTGTGTGTGTGTGTGTGTGTGTGTGTGTGTGTGTGTGTGTGTGTTTTGGGGGGTTGTCTGAGTAGGTCAGCGGCATCACACCAGAGAGTGACTTGGCTGCCGAGTGGAAGAGGGGGACGGCAGCTCTGGAGGGGACAAAAAACTGTGGGGAGTTATTTCTGCAGAGGTTACAGGAATGGTTGCTTAAGCTGGGTATTCATAGCAGCAGCTGCTGGACCTGCAGGAACTCTGCGGCTAAACCAGCGCCCAGGGGCTGTGTACCTGCCCTGGGAAGGCTGCAATCTCAGAGGAACATTCCAAACGGGGTCTGTGCCTAAGACTAGGGCTGAAATAAACTGTTCATGTAGGAAGGTTCTCCTGAATTTTCAAGCTTCGTTCCAGCCCTTCCCTTCCTGCTTCTTAGCCTGCTTGATTGAAGGTTCTAGTCAGAGGGTTCTCGGCTAAGATGCCCTTGCCAGGCAGATCTTGTCTCAGCTGCCTTCTGGGCACCCACATTCCCGCTTCCCACTCTCACCTTATTTTGAGCACTGTACTTTCCACCATGCACTGAGTTATCTGTGGGCCTCTCTGGCCAGGGAGTGCCCCAGATTTATTTGACTTTGTCTCAGCACATTTCTAGCAGGAAAAGTGTCTGGGAGACTTTTCAACTCAGTAAAGAAATAGCATTTTTCTCAGTGTTTGTTGAATGAATAAACAAACGCTCCTTTATGCTTTCCATGGTGTTGCTCTCCAGCTTAAAACACTCTCAGAGAGAGGTTCTCAGTATCACCTTGTGTCCACCAGAATGCCTCTGCTGGGAGCCAGTGCCAGCCCATGACCCACCCATCAGGCCGTCTCTTTACCACACCACACAGATGAGCCGTGCTTCATTCTGGCTACCAGCCCTCTGCTCAGAGTTTTCTTCCTGGGGGCCTTTCTCCTTCCCTGCCAATACCTGTCTGAAGCCCACTTCCCCTTAAGCTGTAGTCCCCCTTCCTCTTTGCCCCCAGCAGCTGCCCACACTCCTAAACTCCCTCCACCTCTATATTTGTACAACCCATCATAAATGTTCACAGCTGCTTGATTTCTGGGGATGTGGTAGCCAAGTGGATTGTAAGCCTTTTCGGAGAGGATCACAACTTGTACTCCTTCCTTCTAGTACAATCAGGAAACTTTGCAGT
Organism: Mesoplodon densirostris; assembly: GCF_025265405.1. Taxonomy (NCBI): domain Eukaryota; kingdom Metazoa; phylum Chordata; class Mammalia; order Artiodactyla; family Ziphiidae; genus Mesoplodon; species Mesoplodon densirostris. The sequence goes on along the minus strand of NC_082675.1, from coordinate 65,700,204 downwards.
TCAGTAAAAAAAACTAGCTTTGCCTCAAACCAAATCACTGCTTACTGAATGGACACAGAGTCCTGAACAAAATGCAGTCAGGGTTACATGATAGATGAGATGCAGCCTATCCTCAGGTACCAGTGGAAGGTGGAAATGATTTTAAAGCAATCAAGAAGAAGTCACCAGGCATTCATCTAACCACTGGTAAAGCCCATGTCCAGAGAGCGGGTGTTGGCAGGCCGGTGTAGATGCGAGGTCTGCAGAATGCTGCAGGAAGAGTAAATTGGGGTGGGGTGGGGACGCGGTGGGAAGTGAACCTGGTCTTGAAGGTGGGCTAGAGTCAGGCAGAAGGAGGAGGAAGATCACGCTCAAGGCAGGAGGAAAGTTAGGGACCTTCTGTGGAGACACAACAGCAACAGGGTGGCTGCAGCTGTAGGACTCAGGAGAGGTTCTCCAGGAAAAGGGGCTGCGATCGTGGGGGCCCTTGGTGCCCAGTTAGGAGAATGGATCTTCCTTTCTGGGGCTCCTGTGATGTGATACTTCTCTTGAGTAATGCCTGGAATACGGTTTGCTTTCGATAGCAATTCACATGTCAGCTCACCAAGGGGCTGTCACACACTACTTGCTTCATGTGAACATCTCACTTATTTTAAGCCTTAAAACAAACCCGCAGAATGAATTATTCCCACGCAAAGAGAAAATATTCAGGTTCAGAAAGATGAAGAATTAGGTTAAAGCCCCACAGCTAGTAAGTGGCAGAGCTGGGATTCAAACTCTGGTCTCTCTGGCTCTTCCGGTGGTACCTTTCCACGTGCCCTTTGTCCATCAGTCTCACGAAATGCACCTAGGATGCGGCTACTCGTGTTTCTTCACCTTGGCTGCACATTGTAGTTATATGGGAAGCTTAAATCTCCCCCCCACTCCCGTGCCTCCTCAAAACCCATCCCCAGAAAGTTTGATTTAATTGGTCTGAGAATTTGTGATTTTGTAAAAACTTCCCAAAGATTAGAGGGGGCAGGCACTCCCCACCCCTGCCAGGGATGCAACTGAGAGTCCTGGGCTGCATGGAGGATAATTTTGAGTCTCTGTTTCCCGTTAGGGTCCATCACCACCCTGGGCACAGCCGACCTTGGTCTCTTCCAGCCCCAGGGGGCCCTGCCTTGGCCTCAGCTGGGTGGCTAGACACAGCCCCATCTTCTGCTCTTGGGAAGGGAGGAATGGTCCCACTGGAAGTTACCTCTGAGGAGTGTTCTGCTTGACTCTCAGCCCTGTGAAAGAGTGGAGGATCTCCACCCACACCCACTTCATCTCAGCCTTTCCGAGGTCAGATTTCTCCCTGGAGCCAAAACAATGTGAGCAATTGAATGCACGCTCACGCAAAAAGTTAAAAAAGTGGCTCTCTCATTGTTGCATGGAGCAATTTCATTTCCGGAGAAGCCTGACTCGTTGCCCTCTGTGTTCTCCTCCACAGCCTGCGGGCCTGCCAGCCTCCTCCAGGAGCCCGGCCAGTTGCATCCCTGGGGGGATTGTGGCTCAGAGACACCCCTCAGAGGAAGGGCAGGGAGGGGCAGATGGGGTTTCTGTTGCCTGGGGGAAGGAGAGCAAGGGAGCCAACAAGAGGGAGAGGTTGGTGGGGGTCACAGAGGGGTGCTGAGGGAGGAGAGATTCCTGACAGAGGCACCTCCTCCCTTCCTCCCTTCCTCCACTCTGACCTCTGGCTATGGCTGCCGGACTCAGAAGAGGGCAGGAGGATGGGAATGCAGAGAGGAAAGGTGGGATGTTTGGGGGAAGGAGGAAGGATGAGAGGGAGTGGATAGAAACGCCCAGAGAGAACCATTCACTGATAACCTGGAGGAGTCTAGCAACATCACCACTGGGTTACAGAGGTGGCAGAGAGCCTTGTAGGGTCAGGAAAAAGGGGATGAGGGATGGCACTGGGTGAGCCAGACCCCAAACCTGCCAGCTCAGTTCCAGGTGAGACGGGAGATGATAAAACCCTTAGCTCAGGCCACAGACACTGATTACAGCCCTCCTGTGTGTGGAACCCTTGCAGTCACAGTTTGGCTGAGGACCTTAGCAGGATGAAGGGGTCCTTAGAATGCTATTAAAAACAGCTTGAGGGACGTCTTAGCATTTGTTTGTGTCTTTAATTTCTTGCACCAGTATTTTGTAGTTTTCAACATACAAGTCTTTCACTTGCTTAGGTAAGTTTATGCCTAAGTATTTCATTCTTTCTGATGCTATTGTAAATGAGATCATTTTCCTAATTTCCTTTTTTGGATAGTTTGTTATTAGCATATAGAAATGCAATTGATTCTTTTGTATGTTGATTTTTATCCTGCAAATTTACTGAATTCATTTTTTAGTCCTAACAGTTTTTTTGTGTGTGGAGTCTTTAGAGTTTTCTATATACAAGATCCTGTCATCTGCAAACAGACAATTTCACTTCTTCCTTCCTGATTTGGATATCCTTTTATTTGTTTTTCTTGCCTAATTGCTCTGGCTGTGACTTCCAGTACTATGTTGAATAAGAGTGATGAGACTGGGCATTCTTTGTCTTGTTCCCAATCTTGGATTAGAAGACTAAAATATTTAAAATGTCAATAATACTCAAAGTGACCTACAGATTCAATGCAATCTCTAATCAAAATTCCAGTGTTATTTCTCACAGAAATAGAAAAAAAAAAATCTAAAACTCATATGGAACCATGAAAGACTCCAAATAGCCAAAGCAATCTTGAAACAATTTGAAAAACAACAAACCAGGGGGCATCATACAGCCTGATTTGAAAATATATTACAGGGACTTCCCTAGTGGCGCAGTGGTTAAGAATCTGCCTGCCAATGCAGGGGACACGGGTTCAATCCCTGATCGGGGAAGATCCCACATGCCGCAGAGCAACTAAGCCTGTGTGCCATAACTACTGAGCCTGCGCTCTAGAGCCCGTGAGCCACAATTACTGAAGCCCACATGCCTAGAGCCTGTGCTCCGCAACAAGAGAAGCCACCACACCACAACAAAGAGTAGCCCCTGCTTGTTGCAACTAGAGAAAGCCTGCATGCAGCAATGAAGACCCAATGCAGCCAAAAATAAATAAATTTATATAAAAAAAGAAAATATATTACAAAGCTACAGTAATTAAAACAAACATACAGACTAATGGTACAGAATTGAGAGCCCAGAAATAAATCCATGCATGTATGGTCAACTGAGAGGGAGTGGATAGAAACAAAGGTGCCAGGAAAGCACAATGGGGAAAGCATGGTCTCTTCAACAAATGGTGTTAGAAAAACTGGATATTCACATGCCAAAGAATGAAACTGGACTCTTAGCTAATACCTTACACAAAAACTAAAAAATGGATTAAAGACTTGTAAACATAACTCCTGAAACTATAACTCCTTGAAGAAAACATAAGGGAAAAGTCTCATGACATTGGTCTTGGCAGTGATTTCATGGATATGACACCAAAAGCACAAAAGCAAAAACAGACAAGTGGGACTACATCAAACTACAAGGCTTCTGTACAGCAGAGTTAACAACAGAGTGAAAAGGCATCCTACAGAAAGGGGGAAAATATTTGTAAACCGTATATCTGATAAGGGGTTAATTTTCAAAAAAATTTAAGGAACTCTTACAACCCCAAAGCAAAAGAAACTAATAACCAGGTTTTTAAAAATGGGCTAAGGATTTGAATAAACATTTTTCCAAAGAAGACATAGAAATGGCCAACAGGCATATGAAAAGATGCTCAAGGTCACTAATCATCAAGGAAATGCAAATCAAAACCACCCCACACCTGTTAGGAAGGCTGTTTTATATACATATACATATATATATATATATATATATATATATATATATATATATATATATACACACATAACTACAAAAGATTAAAAAGTGTTGAGAAATTAGAACTCTTGTACATTGTTGATGGGAATACAAAATGGTACAGCTTCAATGGAAAACAGTAGGAAGGTTCCTCAAAAAATTAAAAATAGAACTTCTACAGTATATCATCCAGCAATCCCACTCCTGGGTATTTCTCTAAAAGTACTGAAATCAAGATCTGGAAGAGATATTAGCACTTCCATGTTCATTACAACACTATTCACAGCAGCCAAGATGTGGAAATAATCTAAATGTCCATCGAGAGGTGAATAGATTTTAAAATGTGATCTATACACAATGGAATACTATTCAGCCTTAAAAAAGAAGGAAATTCACAATATGGGACAACATGGTTGAATCTGGAAGACATTATGCCAAGTGAAATAAGCAGTCACAGAAGGACAAATGCTGCATGTTTCCATTTATATGAGGGATCTAAAATAGTCAAATTCATAGAAACGAAGAATAGGATAGGAGTTGCCCGAGGCTGGGGGGAGGAGGAAGTGGGGGGCTGCTAATCACCAGGTATAAAATTTCAGTTATGCCAGATGAATACATTCTAGAGATCTGCTGTACTACGTTGTGCCTACAGATAACGATACTGTACTGTATACTTAAAAAGCTGTTATGAGAGTAGATCTCATGTTAAGTGTTCTTACCACAATAAACATTTGAAAACATTAAAAAAAAATTAAAAAGAGCTCATGAGGCAAATATGAGCTGTAAACAGTAGGGCAAGGAGACTATGCAGCTTCTGATCACCAGTAATACTCCTCACTCACTTGGAAAACCATATTGGCAGAAACTATTTGCTCTTAAACAATTAAAGAGCTTGTTGAAAATTATTCTTCTCTATCCCTCGAAGAGGGATCTCTGATTGGCACATGCTATTTATGGCAAAAACAGGATCAATCCCACAAAGATCTATTTGGCTTCCATCACAGAGTAGGCGCTGGGTATGGACGAGAATAGAATAAGAGCAGCTCCCGCTCTGCTTGTAAGGCAGTGAAGCAGGGTGTTTAGGAGCAGGGACTCGGGCAGTCACGTCTGGATTCCGATATTGACTCTGTTGCCCGCTAACTGTGTGGCCGTGAGCAAGCTGCCTGATGTCTCTGTTCTCTGGAAAGTGGGGATGATAATCTTCAGGGTGTTGCCCAAGTTAAAAGACAAGAGAATGCATTAAGTGCTTTGGACAACGCCTTCCACTGTACTGTTATCAATACTAAAAAATCCTCTAAGGTGATGTAAAAAGGATTGGAGCTATAAGGATGGAGTCACTGCCTCGCTCAGGATGGAGCTCCTCGTACACTCGGCTGGGGGTGGGGACAGGGGAGGTTCCAGAAGAGGTGGCTCGAGCTGGGCCTGGAAGGAGGTGTTTTAGGGCCAGGAAGAGAGAGACTCCAAGGATGGAGTCCAGGATTTCAAGCTTGAGTGACAGAGAGGGTTAATTCAACTAGGTCAGAGTGTGGAAGGAAATGCCCAGGGGCCTCGCTCTAGGGCAGGGCATCTCTCAGAGGGCTGGCTGTCCTCCAGCCTGAAGGGGCTCAGGGGCTAAGCACACGCTCAATCTGGGTAAGCCCCTCATCCAGTGAAGGTGGCCTCCGTGAGCATGAAGACCCCGAGGCTGAGGATTTTGTATCTTTCCCGTAGGTTTGTTCCAAACGAGACTCTTCGCACCAAGATGGCCCATGGGTTTGTGTTTGACTCGGGGGCATCAAGGAAAGGGGAGCAGGTAAGCCTTAGGGGGTGGTGCCGAAGCAGAGGATGGAGTGGGTGTCCCATGACACTGAGAAAGGGCAGTTGGGGAGTCCTGGGGCTGCTGTCTGGCCACAGCGGGGCAGGAAGGCTGTGTCTGGGCCACGTGAGGACAGGGAGTGAGCAGGAGCGTTTGGAGCACCGCTGGCACATCCTGTTGGAAGGCTCGAGGCTTGATTTGGGATGTGTCTAGTGGGCAGCCAGAGATGCTGGCCTGGGGATGGTTCAGGGAGCTGGGATGACCTCAGGGCAGGGTGGGCCCTGTACATTTGGGGTCAGCCATCTGCATGGCCCCGGGGGAAGAGCCTAAACTCGTCCAGCATAGAGAAAGGCAGCGGCAGTGATTTTGGCTTCTAGAAACATCCTAGAGCTGGCTCAACCCGCTTTGGGTCGTGGGTCAGGCCTGGGTATGCGTGTATGTGTCCTAAGGTACAGGAGGAAGCAGCTGACTCTAAGAATTCAGGGGTCTCCCCGTGTGGCCTCAAGCAGATAGTCTGGAACGCGGGGCGGTGGTTTCCTCTTTTACAAAATGGTAAAAACCATGGATCATTTATCTACCCTTCAAGTTTACCATGGGCCTGGCAGGGTCCGTGTGAGTTTAAAGCAACAAACAAGCGTGCGTCAGGGGAGGCTCCTTAGTTCTGGTCTGTGCAGACCTCCCGGCACTGGCCGGATCTCACACCGGAAGGTTCGCGCTACCTCAGGTGTTGTCAGAAGTCTCCCAGCAGCCAGGGCCAGGGCTCGGCTGTAGCCCTGCTTCCTGCTTGGGGGAGCAGGTGACGGCAACACCAGGAGGTGCCCAGATCACGCAGAGGGAACATGTTGGGGCAATCCAGGTCACTGCCCTAGAACAGTGCTGCTCCCTGCCTTGAGGTGGGTGGTCAGGGGTGCAGGGCAGCTCAGGCAAGGATGAGAGGACTCCAAGAGGCCATCCGGGCCAGCCCCCTGCCTCCAAGAGGGCTACCTTCAAAGCATCCCAAAGGGATGCAAAAAGCATAGCCATGGCCTATCTTGGTACTTCAGTCTGAGCTGAGGACACTTTGAGAGTGAATTCAAGTTGGAAGAGGTCATTGTCTGAATCTGAGAAACCAGTCTGAATTCAGGTACATTTGTCAAGAAACATCTCTGGCTACGTGAAGTGGTAGAGGTTTACAGGGCCACAAGGCACCCAGGAGAGGCCTGCGTGCTCTGCTTTCATGCAGATCCACGCAGTCTGGAATGAATGTGCTATTTTCCTATAAATGGATGCTTCAAAAACATTTACAGATACCTCCTCCTTTCTCTTAAACTGCTCTATTATCTTTCTTTCAGAAACACAAAAGTGTCTCTTGACCGCATACCTCCCCTTTAGCTGACAAGTTCTCTTTCCCTGCGGCCTTTCACAGAAGCACTTCTCCAAAAAGGTGTCCACACTCATGCCCTCATCTCCACTGGCTCCCCAACGAGGCAAACATAGCTTCTGTTCTCACTCCACTGACACCGTGGGGCCCCTCCTTGTTGCCAAACCTGGGCCTCTTCTCTGTCCTGGTCCCACTGATTCCCCAGAGGCTGTTCCTTTTGGGATCAGCATCTTGGGACCAGCTGCTGAGGGTGGGAGGGGACCAACACCTGTGAGGTGTGGGCTGGCCCAGCTGGACAAGGGCTGTGATGATTGTGCCCTCCTGGCTTGTTTCCAGCCTCCCGGCCACTCCTTGTCCACTTCTCCTCCTCCATCTCACCACCCTCCTCCACCCCTGGGTGACCCCATCCAGTCCCCAGCACCAGGTACAGGTCGACACTTCACACAACGCTGAAGCCTGTGTCCCCAGGGATGGCCAACAGGCCACCCAAACTCTCGGTTTTCATCCACACTCTACTTGTTTCTCTTCCAGCTTCCCCATCCCAGGAAATGGTGCCAACAGGGTGGTAGATGAGGACCCTATGTCACTTCTTCCCTTCTCTGTATCTCATGTCAGCAAGTCCTGTTGGTTCTAACTCAAAGATATAACTGGAATGCAACTGGCCCTGCCCCTCCTCACTCTCAGGACTGTGTTTTGAGCCACCAGCCTCTCACTGGACACACCAATAGCTTCCATATTTGCCCTTCAATTCTACCCCTTGAGAGCTGCCAAGGGTGACCCTCCAAAGTGGGTTATGATACCTGGTAGGGCAATCATCCCACTGACTTCTTGCTTCTTAAAAGTTTCTTTACTATCCTTATTTATTTCTTTATCAGAGGAAATTTAGAAGCAAATATATATATATATATATTGCGTTACGCAGGCCTCTCCCGTTGCGGAGCACAGGCTCCGGATGCGCACGCTCAGCAGCCATGGCTCACGGGCCCAGCTGCTTCGCGGCATGTGGGATCTTCCCAGACCGGGGCACGAACCCACGTCCCCTGCATCGGCAGGCGGACTCTCAGCCACTGCGCCACCAGGGAAGCCCGAAGCAAATATTTTTTAGAATAAATAATTCAATGGTAAACCAATCCAGTCCAAAGATCTAGTCACTCAATATTTTCTGTAGATCTCCCTCCTGTAGGCAGTGTTCTAGAGTATGAATGACTGCAGTCTGAGTTCATAATACTTTCCTTTGGGGGATTATTTCCTTTTATGTAAACTCAATAAATAAAAACCTGCGTAGAGTAAACAAAAGCACTGGGGAGTTCCGTTTCTCTTAACCAAATGATTGATCACTTTAAGTGGTACAAGCCTTGTAGCTTTCCTGGTGCATCAGAGATGGAGAAGCGCGTCGTTAGCAGACAGGGCAGCGCCCACGCTCTCGGGCAGGGCCGGCGGAGACTTACCTCCCTGAGGCAGGTGTAGATGGGGCAGACAAGCACGCGGAAGGGCTCGCCCGTGCTGCTGCGCATGGTGCCGAAGACCTCGCACAGGAAGGTGATGAAGCCCAGCCAGCGCTCCACGTCCTGCTGCTGCAGCTCCTCCCGCACTGTGAAGTCCTTCTGCGGAGGCACAAGAGACCACGTCAGCTGCACAGGAGCTGGGAGGGGCCCGGGCACCACCCTGGTCTGCCGCGGTGCCTACTGGCTAAGGGCTAGGCCTGGGCAACTGGTAAACCCCATGATTTCCCTGAGAAGGGTTATGGGTGACCCGTGGCTGGAGCATGAATGCTGAAGACTCACTTGTGGGCAGAAAGACCACCTTGACCTTTAGCCATAGCACCTCTTCTTCAGTGTCCCCAGATTGGGGGGCGCTACAGCCTTGTCTCACTGACCCAGATACTGAGGTGGAGGGAATGAGATAAAGGGGGAGATGACACCTTTCCCAGTCATCACCTCCTCCATTCAACTCCCTGGGGCTAAACTATCTCCTTTGCTAACCTCCAAATCATGCCCCCACAGCAGTGAGGGTAACCACACACCCAGCAATGGGCATCTGAGGCCCATCTTGGCCCCAGCACTGGGCTAGAGACACAGCTACAACCCCTGCCAGCAAGTGGTCCAGAGCATAGAAGGAAAACTAGAGGCATTTGTTCACTCATTCATTCATCCTCCTTAAAAATACCATTGCCCCACTGTGTGCCAGGCACTGCTCTAGGAGGTAAGATAAGACATGTTCATTCATTTTAGTTCATTCAGTTATGAATGAACTAAAAGCCATTGGAGGGTTCCAGGTAAAGGGACTTTGGAGAACTCAGAGGTAGGAGTTATTCCTTTCAACTGGAAATTGGCACCTTGGAAGAGCTAGGATTCTGACCTGAGAACCCGGGGGAATTTCAGGTGGAGCAATGACCACAGGTGAGGCACCAGGAAGGTAGCATGGAAGTTTGGGAACCAGGGAGGTCTTAGCCAACCTGTCCCCATTGTAGGTGGGTAGAGAGGAAAATGGGGGCAGGGCTGGGAAAGGAGGTTGGGGCTACATTGTGGCTAACTGAAACCAGCCAAGGAGTCAGGTTCCATGCGATGGTTGGTAGGGAAGGTTTTGGGGGGTCATTGAAATGCCTTCGTCATACCTGTGCTCTTTTGAAGGTTACTATGGCATAGGTGTGGAGACCAGAAAGGAGGCCACTGCAAAGGTCCAGACAGAATGAAATAAAAACCTGAACTTTCTGGCGATTGAAAGATAAGAATCTGTGGTAGATTAGGTTATGTTCAGAAATTTCCTCCGCCTTTCCCCTGGTCTTTGGGTTTGACCTTGTGACTTGCTTTGGCCAGTAGGATGAGGCAGAACTGACAGGGTGCCAGTTCTGATCCTGGTCCTTAAGAGGCCTTAAGTATTTATGCTTACTCTCCTGTGCTGCTTCCATCATTGTGAGAAGGGGTGGCCACCGTGGGGTGGCCCAGTGGCCCCGGGAGGAGGATGAATTACTTTTCCTGCTGGCCCAGACCCTGCAGAGGGTGCTGCGGGCCTTGAAGTCATGAAACTTTGGGTAGTTCTATCCTCATTAACTTCTGTTTATCCCACTATATCTTTATGTGGTCAGAGCAGGGGCAGGCATTACCATTCCCATTTTAGAATGGGGGAACTGAGGTACAAGAGCTGAAAAGACTTGACCAGGGTCACCAGTACAAGAACTTGAATGAGAACCTAAGCCCTTCCATGGCTCTCTGCTCTGAGCTAAACGTTCTCAGACCTGGTTGCTCACTGGAGTCACCTGGAGGAACTCTGAAGCTACTGATGCTTGGACTCCACCCAGAAAGGCTTGTGTCATTGGCCAGGGTGAGGCCAAGCCACTGGTATATTTTGAAAGCTCCCCAGGTGATTCCAATGTACAACCATGGTTGAGAACAACTCTAGACCTTTATAAAGTGCCAGCACGGGTGTTAAAATGGTGCCCCTGCCTGAGACGCCCTTTCTCTATCTCCCATAAAAATACCCATGAGAGCGGACATAAGCCCCACAACAACACCGAGAAGGAAGATTACAGTTCACTGCAGACGCCTTACCATTGACTAAAATGCTGTCGTTGAGAAGTTCTGGGTGTCCAAAGCCGCTTGGCCCCACTACCCATAAGACAGGGGTGAGATGGGGAGGGAGATCAAGCTGAAGCCCTCCCTCTGTCTGCCGCTGGCTCGTAGGCAAAGAGCCTGTAACTGTTAACAAGCCCCCGTGCCTGTGCACTACGGCAGCTCCCATCAGTACTGCTCTTATTCTAGTCATTGCAGATTCAGGGCAGAAGGAGTTGAGGTGGTCCCCTGAGTCCTCAGAGGTACAGTGTTCTCAGGCAAAGCCCTCTGGGAAGGAAAAGTCTCAGGGCAATGCAAACCAGGGACTGGAGTATTTTTTTAAAAATGATTACATCTGATCAAAGAACTACAGCTTGACTCAGTTTCCTCCTGATAATCAGTGGCGTTGAGAGAGGATTCTGTTTTGGGCTAGTAGAACTCACTAGAAGACTGAAGGCCTGCTAAATATGGGATATTGAATTTGGGATGTGCACATGAAGCCACCAGCTTCAGGTCTGAGGGGAGACTCTCCTATTACCTCAGCAGACACTGAGCAACTCGTAAGGATGATCTGCACAGCTAACACCAAAACCAAACCCAGCCTTTCTCATTCAAGGGTCAGGGAGGAGCAGAGAGCTATGGCATCTGTGGAAAAATCCTGCACTGCAGAATAGGGGAGCATTATCTTGAAGATCTGATGGAAATGCATAACTCTGAAAATGTCAACTACAATAAAGCAAAGATAATAAAATAAAAAACCCAACTACAAACATGTGGGATCGTCTGTCTGTTAAGAACAACAACATAGATTCCGTGACATGTGATTAGTTAAAAAAACCTTAGGTTGAGATGAAGTATGAGACTGGAAATGGGGATAGGGGAGAACCAAAGGAAGTCAGAAATCCACAGCAAAATGAAATGTGAATTGGAAGCAATAAAGGATAGAATGGATACTGCAGAGAAAGTGATACATGAGACAGACTTGGAAAACAACTAGACAGCTGAAGACAAAGCCATGGATTAAAAAAAGAAAGAAGAAAAAGGATAGAGAAGACAGAGAGTGGACATGAATTATAGAGGTTTTCAAAAGGACATCAGAATACACAGAACAAAGGAACCCGAGAGAGAAACTTCAAGTTGAAAACAAACAAAACAGAACAACAAAAAAAAGAGCTGACTCTTCAGGCAAAAAGGGTTCACAGTGTTCCAGAGCCCCACTATTTATACTTAGCAGGAGAATTTTCTTTTTATTAATTTCAAGGAAAAGGAAAAATTCTAAAAACAGCTTTGAAGGAAAAAAGCCCCCTATGTTTCTTACAAAGGAATAAAAATATGGTTGGCCTTATACTTCTATAATTGATGTTAAAATTCAGAGACACTGAGGCAACATCTTCATATGTTTGAGGTGAAAAGAACACACCTAGCTATGAGTGAAAGCAAGACAAAGACATTTTACACAAGCAGATTTTTAAAAAATCCCACTCACATGCTTATCTTTAAAAGAATTAAATGGTGCAGCTGCTATGGAAAATAGTATAGTGATTCCTCAAAAAATTAAAAATAAAATTATCAATATGATCCAATAGTTCCACTTCTGGGGATATATACAAAAGAACTGAAAGCAGGATCTTGAAGAGATATTTGCACACCCATGTTCAAAGGAGCACTATTCATAATAGCCAAGAGGTGAAATCTACTCAAGTGTCCACTGACGGAGGAATGGATGAACAAAATGTAGTATATGCATACAATGGAATATTATTAAATCTTAGAATATTCTGATACATGCTGCAACATGGGTGAACCCTAAGGACATTATGCTAGGTGAAATAAACCAGTTGCAAAAAGGACACCAGAATACACAGAACAAAGGGACCGAGAGAATCATCATCATACTGTATGATTCCACTTATATAGGTATCCAGAGTAGTCAGATTCATAGAAACAGAAAGTAGAATGATGGTTGCCAGAGGCTGAGGAGACAGGGCAATGAGTAGTTGTTTAATGGATTAGAATTTTGGTTTTCTAAGATGAAAAAGTTTTGGAGATTGATTACATAACAATGTGACTATAATTAACATGACTAAACTGTACACTTAGAAAATGGTTGAGATGATAAATTTATGCTTTCTTAAAGCACCATTAAAAATAACTTAAGGGCTTCCCTGGTGGCGCAGTGATTGAGAGTCCACCTGCCGATGCAGGGGACGCGGGTTCATGCCCCGGTCTCGGAGGATCCCACATGCCGCGGAGCGGCTGGGCCCGTGAGCCATGGCTGCTGAGCCTGCGCGTACGGAGCCTGTGCTCCGCGACGGGAAAGGCCACAACAGTGAGAGGCCCGTGTACCAAAAATAAAAAAAAAAAAAAAAAAAAAAAAAAAACTTAAAACTCAAAAACTTTCTTGAATGCATGCTCCAGCCAAAAAAAATTTACTACTCAACTCTGAGAAAATCATGGTATAGAAGGACCAGAAGTGAAAACTTGAAACCAGGTAGATTTATGAAGTTAAATCAAAATAAGTAATTATAATTTTGGTTATGAGATTGAGTCAAAATCCAGAAATAATCCTCAAGAGAGAAGATATTTAATAAATAAATGTAATCTGAATAAGAATTTCATAGTAGTAGTAACCTAATAATCCAAGGTTAAATTACTTAAGACTGATGAATACTGGTGGGAGAAGGAGAGAAGACTTGTAAGCACACAAAATTTCATAATTTAGACCATAAAGATTTGCAGGTTATTGCTTCTTTCTTAAGTTTGATAAATAGAGAAATAGACATTAAAGTGTGCTTTTAAAAATATTAAAACACTAGTAGCCATTAATAGATATAAAATAAAAGTAAAACATAAGTAAAATCAAAGTAGTTCTCAAGATAACATTCATTAAGTAAAATAAAAATTATTTATATAGATAAAAATACAGGGCCTCCCTGGTGGCGCAGTGGTTAAGAGTCCGCCTGCCGATGCAGGGGATACGGGTTCGTGCCCCGGTCTGGGAGGATCCCATATGCCGCGGAGCGGCTGGGCCCGTGAGCCATGGCCGCTGGGCCTGCACATCCGGAGCCTGTGCTCCGCAACGGGAGAGGCCACAACAGTGAGAGGCCCGCATACCGCAAAAAGAAAAAAAAAATACAATCCATAATAAATAACATATATACTGTATAGCACAGCCTCAAACTGCATAAAACAAAAGCTATTAAAACATAAGAAAGGGGGCTTCCCTGGTGGCGCAGTGGTTGGGAGTCCGCCTGCCGATGCAGGGGACACGGGTTCGTGCCCCTATCCTGGAAGATCCCACATGCCGCGGAGCGGCTGGGCCCGCGAGCCATGGCCGCGGAGCCTGTGTGTCCGGAGCCTGTGCTCCGCAACGGGAGAGGCCACAGCAGTGAGAGGCCCGCGTACAGCAAAAAAACAAACCAAAAAAAAAAAAAGAAAGGGCTTCCCTGGTGGCGCAGTGGTTGAGAGTCCGCCTGCCGATGCAGGGGACACGGGTTCGTGCCCCGATCCCGGAAGATCCCACATGCCGCGGAGCGGCTGGGCCCGTGAGCCATGGCTGCGGAGCCTGTGTGTCCGGAGCCTGTGCTCCGCAACGGGAGAGGCCACAGCAGTGAGAGGCCCGCGTACAGAAAAAAAAAAACAAAAAAAAAAAAAAAAAAAAAAAAAACATAAGAAAAAGATAGAAAAATAGTATTGGAAAATGAAATCACTAGTATTCTTTTGCTGATTAAATGAACAAAAAATGTATTACTTAGATGACTTAAATAGTGTAATGAATAAGGCAAAATTGAAACAAACCTCATTATAAGCTGTGATTCTACTACATATGTCAGAATACAGAAACTGTATAGGTTACATACTTGGACTAAGAATTAAGAACAATTTAAAAAATAGCCAATTACTTGTTTAAAAGGCATTCTCCTAAAGAAAGATGGAATGAAGATGTAATCAAATATACAATAATAGATTTAGGAAATAAAGAGCTGTAAAAACTTGTGTGATGTGGTCAAAGCTATAATGAAAGGTAAATTTATAGTCTTAACTATTTTGGCTATTTAAAAAGGAAGCAAGGGGACTTCCCTGGTGGAAGAGTGGTTAAGAATCCGCCTGCCAATGCAGGGGACAGGGGTTCGAGCCTTGGTCTGGGAAGATCCCACATGCCGTGGAGCAACTAAGCCCGTGCACCACAACTACTGAGCCTGTGCTCTAGAGCCCGCGAGCCACAACTACTGAGCCCACACACCACAACTACTGAAGCCTGTGTGCCTAGAGCCCATGCTCCCCAGCAAGAGAAGCCATGGCAAGGAGAAGCCCATGCACTGCAACTAACAGTAGCCCCTGCTCGCCACAACTAGAGAAAGCCCGCACAGCAATGAAGACACAACGCAGCCAAAAATAAATAAATTTATTTAAAAAATTAAAAAATAAAAAGGAAGCAAATATATCCTCTAAACTGACTACTGAGTGCTTGAAACGTGCCTCTAAAAAACTGAGATGTGCTGTCTGTGTAAAATAGACACTAGTTTTTAAAGACATAGTATGGAAAAAAGAATGTAAAATGTCTAATATTTTAGAAATACTGATTATATGTTGAAATTCTGAATATATTGGGTATAGTACAATACAATATTAAATTTAGAAGTACATATGTGGGCCATGTTATACTTCTATTGAACAGTGTTAATTTGTATATTCAACTCAAAAGACTTAGAAAACCACCAATAACTAAGGAAATATATGAAAGGACAAAATACAGAAATTAATTAATTAGAAAATAAAGAAAGGAAAGTATATGTAAAAACAAGAAAGCAGAAACAGAAATAAATTAGAAATATGATGCTCAACATTGCTAATTATTAGAGAAATGCAAATTAAAACTACAATGAGGTATCACCTCACACCAATCAGAATGGCCATCATCAAAAAGTCTACAAATAATAAATGCTGGAGAGGGTGTGGAGAAAAAGGAACCCTTCTACACTGTTGGTGGGAATGTAAATTGGCACATCCACTGTGGAGAACAGTATGGAGTTTCCTTAAAAAACTAAAAATAGAGCTACCATATGATCCAGCAATCCCATTCCTTGGCATATATTTGGAGAAAACTAGATATATGCACCCCAATGTTCATTGCAGCACTATTTACAATAGCCAAGATATGGAAGCAACCTAAATGTCCATCGACAGATGAATGGATAAAGAAGACGTGGTGTATTTATACAATGGAATATTACTCAGCCATAAGAAAATGAAATAATGCCAATTGCAGCAACATGGATGGACCTAGAGATTATCATATGAAGTGAAGTAAGCCAGACAGAGAAAGACAAATATCATATGATATTGCTTATATGTGGAATCTAAAAAAAAAAAAAATTTTGATACAAATGAACTTATATACAAAATAGAAATAGACCCACAGACATAAGAAACTTATGGTTACCAAAAAGGAAAGGAAGGGTGGGATAAATTAGGAGTTTGGGATTAACATAAACACACTACTATATACAAAATAGATAACCAACAGGACCTACTGTGTAACACAGGGGACTATACTCAGTATTTTATAATAACCCATAAGGGACAAGAATCTGAAAAAAAATATATATGTATAACTGAATCACTTTGTTGTACACCTGAAACTAACACAACATTGTAAATCAATTTTTTATACTTCAATAAAAAACTGCAATGACTAAAAAAAAAAGGAAAAAAAGAAATATGAACAATATATGTAAACAGATATGGAGTAGATTAAAAAGCACAATAAAGGGGCTTCCCTGGTGGCGCAGTGGTTGAGAGTCCGCCTGCCGATGCAGGGGACATGGGTTCGTGCCCCAGTCCGGGAAGATCCCACATGCCTCGGAGCAGCTGGGCCCGTGAGCCATGGCCGCTGAGCCTGCGTGTCCGGAGCCTGTGCTCCGCAACGGGAGAGGCCACAACAGTGAGAGGCCCACATACAGCCAAAAAAAAAAAAGCACAATAAGAACTATTTACCACTCTATGATGATGATTTTGGAAAAAATGATGAAATAGGTGCTTTTTTAGAAAATAAATATCACCGAACTTCACTGAAAAAATAAATTAAAAGCCAGAAAAGACAGAAAATCATAAAATGAAAAGTTCTGAATTACATATTATAAGGAGGTCTCTAAACTTATGACTCTTGTAGGTAAGCTGATTCACATTTTCAAAAAATTAGATATCTGTTGTGCTATGTAAACTGGTCCAGAACACAGAAAAAATAAGCTTTTCCCATTCCTTATTACCAAAATCTCATAATGATAGTAAATTACAAATAAGGAAGTCTATGGGCTAATCTTTCTAATGTGAGTAGACACAAAAGTCCTAAATGAAATACTAACAAATAGATACATTATAACCAAGTAGATTTTATCCCAGAAAGGCAAGGCTGATATAGTATCAGTACATCTATAAACATAATATCAATAGGCCTGATTAAAAAACAGCAGCAACATCCATGACCCTTGGAAGGAAAGAGGTAAAATGCTTTGATAAGATTATATATGTGAAAAACCCAAGAGAACTCTCTAATAAAGATCAGAATTAACAAGAGAGTTTAGTAACTAATTAATAGTATTTAGATGTAAACTTAATATACAAAAATCAATAGCTTTTTTATGACAGAATTAACCAGTGAGACATTTTTTTATTCTTTTTTTTTTCAGTGAGACATTTTAATGCACAAAAACTCATTTAGTAAGCAATAAAAGTTCTTAAATGACATTATTAAGAAATGTGCGATTTCTATGAAGAAAATTGCAAAACTGAACAGAGAAATTTAAGAGAAAGTCTTAAACAAGTGAAGAAACACATAATATTCCTTAATGGGTAGACAGCACTGAAAAGATGGTAATTTTCCTTGAAATAATTCACAAGTTTAACACCAATTTGTACTCCATATTCCAACGGGAATGTTTTGGAGAGAAAGGGGAAATGGAGACTTGAAAAAAAACATCCTAAGAGTAATTTGAAAGAATAATAGGGAAATAGCTAAAAACAAAATAGAACAAAATTGGAAAGAGTTATATTACTTTCACCTATCCTAAAGCTTTAATAATTAAAAGGGTGTGGAACTGCCATAAGAATGAATAGCTAGATCAGATAGCCTAGAAACAAATTTGGCATCCATAAGGGTTTATCACATGGCCCCTAGAGAACCACAAATCAGTAGCAAAGGAAGCATTATTCACTCAAGCAATGATGCAGAAACAGCTGTCTACGTCGGGGTGGGTGTGGGGTGGAGTGGATAATTTAGAGTCTCCTTTCACACTGGCCCCTAAAATGAATTCCAGATGAAATAGAGGTAAATGTTAAAGAAAAAAAAAAAAAAAAGGACAAACCATAAGAACTTGAAGAAAATTAAAGTATTTATCAAATTTCTGGATGGAGAAGGGCCTTATAAATTAAAACAAGAGGAATGCATCAAAAATCAAAATATTATAAACACACTTAGAAGGCAATGGATACACCAGGAAAAATATCTGCAATAAATGTGACAAAAGGTAATGGTCTTAATATTTAAGTAGCTTGTTCAAATTGATATTAAAAGTACTAAATCCCTAAATCATGGACAAAACGGGAAAGGGCATTAAAAGATAATTCATATGTGAAAACATAAATTGCTGACAAATATATAAAAAGAAATTAAATCTCAGTAGCTATCAAATGAATGAAAATATTTTTTCCCACCTTCTATGTTAGCAAAGCTTAAAAACCAGTAATGGTCACTGCTGGTAAAGATGAAGTGAGACAGGCACTCTCATAATATGGGCCATGTAAACTCGTATCACTTTCCTAAAAAAATCTTAAAATAAGCCTTTGGGGACTTCCCTGGCGGCGCAGTGGTTAAGAATCCGCCTGCCAATGCAGGGGACACGGGTTGGAGCCCTGGTCCGGGAAGATCCCACATGCTGCGGAGCAACTAAGCCCGTGTGCCACAACTACTGAGCCTGTGTTCTAGAGCCCGCGAGCCACAACTACTGGGTCCATGTGTCACAACTACTGAAGCCCGTGAGCCTAGAGCCTGTGCTCCGCAACAAGAGAAGCCACCGCAATGAGAAGCCTGCACACTGCAACAAAGAGTAGCCCCTGCTCGCCACAACTAGAGAAAGCCCGTGCGCAGCAAAGAAGACCCAATGCAGCCAAAAAAAAAAAAAAAAAAAAAGCCTTTCAAGTGTTCTTATTGTTTGATCCAGTAATTGCACTTCTGGATAATTATCATAAGGAAATAATTTAAAATAACAGGAAAAATAAGCTTAATACACACAAAAATTCAACAGCTTAAGCATCCAACAATAGGGGAATGATTAAGTAAATGATGATTCATGGACCCATTAAAATTACGTTTATGAGAAGTTTATAACAGCTTGGGAAAATGGCTGTGTAATGCTAAGTGAAAAAACAAAAGCAGGGACTTCCCTGATGGCGCAGTGGTTAAGAATCTGCCTGCCAATGCAGGGGACATGGGTTTGTGCCCTGGTCCGGGAAGATCCCACATGCCACGGAGCAACTAAGCCTGTGCTCCACAACTACTGAGTCTGTGCTCTAGAGCCCATGAGCCACAACTACTGAACCCGCGTGCCACAACTACTGAAGCCCGTGCACCTAGAGCCCGTGCTCCGCAACAAGAGAAGCCACCACAATGAGAAGCCTGCATACCACAATGAAGAGTAGCCCCCGCTCACTGCAACTAGAGAAAGCCCGAGCGCAGCAACGAAGACCCAATGCAGCCAAAAATAAATAAATAAATAAATAAATTTAAAAAAAAAGAAAACGCAAACTTGCAAATATTATATAATCTCGCCCATGAATAAAAACAAATTTTTTATATAAGGAAAAAGATGAGAAATATCCAAAGTGTTAACAGTAGTTGTTTCTCAATAGTGGAATTATGGATGACCTTTATTTTTTACATTTTATTATTTTCTGAATTTCCCCACTTTTCTGAGAACGTTTAGTTTTATAGTCAGAAAAACAGTTACTTAAAAAGAAACTGGCAGATCGTGACCCTTTTCCTTGATTTTTTTGATTAGGACATCGAAACTCTTGGAGTGACCTGCCAGCTACTGGTGATTCTCACTACAAGGGTGGGGAAGTGGGTTGTGAACTTGCCCAGCCCAGAGGCCACCAAAAGCCAGCCTATGTGTCTCTTCTGGGCGCATACGTTGTAGGTTGCCAACTTCTCCCCTGGAACAAGGAGCTCTTTTTTGCCAGCTGAAACCAGCCATCCCCTGGGTCTCCAGCACTGCCTTCAACCTCAGCCTTTTGCATCCAGAACCAGCAAGGGGCCTCAGATTGGTGGCAGCCATTTCAAAGACTGGTATTTGGCTCCAGGTTCTCATCTGACTGGCAGGCTCCCTCCCAGCAACCCCTAGTGCCTTTCCCCAAACTTTAAGGCTACCATTTAAGCCTCGTTTCCTGCCTAAAACTATTTATTGACGTACAGCTATTTCCTGCACCGGCCACATCAATAAGCCCTGAAAGCCATTCAGTGTCTCAGGTTTCTCAAGGCATTCTGGGAAATTCTTCCCTGCTCTGGATAACCACATGAACTCTGGCATGATAGAGTCCTGTGGTCAAGCCAAAAACAGCTGCATACAGGCAAAGGGGGAACCCCCCCACCGGGCGGCCAGCGGCTGCAGCAGGGAGATGGTGCCCTGAGAGACGGGAGACATTAGGGCACAAGGATCTTAGTGTATTCTGAAGCTTCCTGAAGTAGATGGCAGCCCCACCAATCCATGCAAACTCACCATCATTTCCTTCTCCTAAAACAAATGACCAAGGGAAATTTGCCCATCCACATTCTACATCCCTGGTGACTCTGGTTTGTTTCTGTGCAGAGAGGTAGATGCTGCTGCGATGTCCCCAGTGCGGAGGAGAAAGTGCCCTTTTATTTACTGCTGGCAGGAAGTTTCTTTTTCCTTGAGAAGTCACGATGAAACGTGAGAGGGGTGGGTCTTGGGGAGCTGGTGACAGCCCACCAGCAATGAGTTGATCCCAGTCCTTCCCCCAGGCCATTGGTTGGAGGGCTTAAAAAGAGTATTTGCCAGAATTCTTTATACTGGCAAGAGGAAAGTTGTTTTCAAATAGAAGGTACTCTGTTTTTTATTCGGCGCAAACTTTCCCTTCCTTCAGGTTTTTGCTCCCATGTTGCCTCCTCAGGGGGGCCTCCCCTAACTGTCTCTCTAAGACGGTAGCCCCCAGGGCTCATCGTCTGGCCCTGCTCTATTTTCCTCCTAGCCCTTACCATCTGTATCAGGTCCTGTATTAGTTGATGATCTGACCCTTCACTAGAAAGAAAGTTTCACTAGGTCTGGAGTCTTGTTGTCTTATCCATTGCCACGTCCCCTAGAATGGTACCTGGCTCATAGCAGGCATTTGGTGAACATGTGGGTAAAGATTCCATGCTAAGTGATCAGACAGCTCTTCTTTAAGAGGCCAACCTGTTCAGAGGGAACAGGCTGCCACCATTCTTTTCTTTTCTTTTTTTTTTCTTTCCTGAGTTCTTTTTTTTTAAAATACATCTTTATCAGAGTATAATTGCTTTACAATGTTGTATTAGTTTCTGCCGTACAACAAAGTGAATCAGCTATATGCACACACGTATCCCCATATCCCTTCCCTCTTGAGCCTCCCTCCCACCCTCCCTATCCCACCCCTCTAGGTGGTCACAAAGCACCGAGCTGATCTCCCTGTGCTATGCAGCAGCCTCCCACCAGCCGTCCATTTTACGTTTGGTAGTGCCTGTATGTCAATGTTACAGTCTCACTACGTCCCAGCCTCCCCTTCCCCCGTGTCCTCAAGTCTGTTCTTAACATCTGCATCTTTATTCCTGCCCTGCCACTAGGTTCATCAGTACCATTTTTTTAGATTCCATATATATGTGTTAGTATATGGTATTTGTTTTCCTCTTTCTGACTGACTTCACTCTGTATGACAGACTCTAGGTCCATCCACCTCACTACAAATAACTCAATTTCATTTCTTTTTACGGCTGAGTAATATTCCATTGTATATATGTGCCACGTCTTCTTTATCCATTTGTCTGTCGATGGACACTTAAGGTTGTTTCCACGTCCTGGCTATTGTAAATAGTGCTGCAATGAACATTGTGGTACATGTAACTTTCTGAATTATGGTTTTCTCCAAATATATACCCAGTAGTGGGATTGCTGGGTTGTATGGTAGTTCTATTTTTAGTTTTTTAAGGAATCTTCATACTGTTCTCCATAGTGGCTGTATCAACGTATATTCCCACCAACAGTGCAAAGATGCTCAACATCACTAATCATTAGAGAAATGCAAATCAAAACTACAATGAGGTATCACCTCACACCAGTCAAAATAGCCAGCATCAAAAAATCTAGAAACAATAAATGCTGGAGAGGGCATGGAGAAAAGGGAACCCTCCTACCATTCTTTTCTTTTTTTTCTTTTTTTTTTTTTTTGCGGTACGTGGGCCTCTCATTGTTGTGGCCTCTCCCGTTGCGGAGCACAGGCTCCGGACGCGCAGGCTCAGCGGCCATGGCTCACGGGCCCAGCTGCTCCGCGGCATGTGGGATCTTCCCTGACCGGGGCACGAACCCGTGTCCCCTGCATCGGCAGGCGGACTCTCAACCACTGCGCCACCAGGGAAGCCCCATTCTTTTCTTAATTTAAGACTTGAGAGGACAGAGCCAGTATGTTTGCCAGGATCCACCTTTTCTTTCATTTGTGGCTGTTATTTCACTCCCCAGATGTATTCTTCCTAACTGCTCTGTGCCAGTCCTGGTCCAGTCCATCTCGTAGCATTTGTTTCACTTTTGTGGGTAACATTTTTGTCACAGGGTGAGGTTTCTTTGCTTATTTGGGACTTTTTCCCCCTTTCAAGGTTGCGTCAAGTAAGCCCATGCCATTCTGTAGAGTCGCCCTTTGCGACAGGGTCATCTGTGGTTTTCACCTGGCTGCTCCCCCGCCTTGGGCCTCCCTTCAGTCACCTGCCCCTTAGTGCTGCTTGCTGCAGCCATCGAGGCGCACCTGCACGCTCCCCTCCTCACTTCCCCCTCCCTCCTCTGTTCTCCTCTCTCAGCCCAGGGCCTGCTTGCCCGCCCCCCGTGGGTAGAAATAGGCCCTGGGTAGTTCCTGGGAAGTTCCTGTCCTGCTCAGTCATTATCATTTGGGGGGACCCCAGGGCAGGAGCTTCCACCTCACAGAAGGTGATATGGTCCTTTCTTGGCACCTGGTCACAGGGGCAGAGGCAGGGGCGTTCCCAGGCTGATGGCTGGTCTGGAGGGGAAACTGCAGACACTATGGCAGATCCATCTCCCCTGGCCTGAGAGAGAACCCTGAATGTGCCATTTCCTGTCCTTTCCTGGGACCTTTGGGCTTCATCAGACACCTCTGTACCCTTATGAAAGAAGGATTCAGGGATGTGAAGCTACCTCAAGTTAGTTTCTGTGACTTAGGACCAAAAAGAACTGATCAGAATGACAGTTGGCCCCTCCTCTGTGAGGGAAGAGTGGCTCCCAGCCAGGGGATGAAATGGGGCCGAGTCGGAAAGGAGGGTGGGCTGAGGCTGGGTGGGCATCCTTCCAGCAGAGCCTGGCAACAGGAGAGGAGGAGAGGGGAGAATGGGCTAGCTGGCCGGCACCTGTATCTTGGATGGTCCTCCCTGGGTGGCAGCCCACACCCTGCCTTTCACACACGCACTTGGGGCAGCATGGTGGAAGGATTGCCCAAGTCTTGGCATCACTCTGACTGGGTCAGACAGACCTCCTTGGCTTCAAAGAGTGATGTGTGCAATGGATCTGGCACACACAGTAGGTGTTTAACAAGTGGCAGAGAGACCTCCTGGTTATTGTGTCCGGAGTCATTCTGTCTACCGAAGCCGGTCCCAGACCTGGCCACCCTCTCCTTCTGGCAGGCTGTGTGTGCGGCCCCAGCCGGGGGTGTATGGCTCAGTCCTGCTGGGCCCTGAGGCCTGGCCCTGGGGATTCAGCTGTACCTCTACTCTGGAACAGTGGGACTCTGACCTGCAGGTCACTTTGGCTTGGGCAATAGTTTGCAGCAGGCCTGCATCTTGTCTGCAGAAAGAAGGCACCCCAGAGGCCGGTGTGAGGATGAGACTACAGCTTCCGCCCTGGGACATGAACCTGGTTGCTTACTTTGGGTTCTGATGTCCACTGGGCCCTGCCTTTGGGCATGTCCTTACCCTTCCCACTCCAGGCTGGACCTTTCCCTGAGTAGCCTTGACCTCCACAGGCCACGGCCCAGACACCCAACCATATGATGCCAAAGCCCTTATCACTCCAGTGCTTCCTTCTGTTCTGCCCCCAGACACTGTTAGATGGCATTCTTGGCTGGACAGAAACCCTCTCCAACTAGTTAAAGCACACAGGGCCTGAACTGGTTTATGTGGCAGGGGTGGAAGGGGGTGGTCCCCAAGAACACAGCTGGTCCACAGGGATCAAACAATGACAGAGCTGGTCCTCCCTGCTCTTGCTTCTGCCTGTCTTAGCTTCGTGCATGTTGACCACTTTGTCTCCTGCCTGGGTCTCCCTTTGCAATGGCAAAGATGGCCGTCAGTAGCTTCCAGTCTCTATCATGACCCCTCTTGCCTGTGTCCAACCCGCAAATCTCAGGGAAGGATTCTGATTGGCCCTGCTCGTCAGATGACCATCCCTCAGACCAATCACTGTGGATGTGGAGACGGGGTTCCCTGATTTGCCAGACCCAAGTCACGTGGCCAACTCTGTGGCTGGGCAAGGTGGGGCCCTGTGACAGATCCCCAGACCACAGACAGACACAACAGCTGCCTACTGCAAACATAGACCCTGGCCTGGAACCATGAGCATGGCCTTCACCAGTGCCTGAAACTCTCCTGAGCATCATGTCAAATTCCCCATGTGCTGGTTGTGACTGCTGCCCTTTGAGTCCCACCCAAAAGAATAAAGAGAGAGTAACATTATTGGGTTAATCCTGAATCTGTTCTAGTAAACATACATGAACGTCATGCCCAAATGCTGGCCCTTTATTATTATTAATAAACAAAGCACTGGAGACTTTCTCTGTGACTGACGGACACCGAGGCTGAGAATGCGTTCTCCCTGGCACTTGGCTCCAGGTGAAGGGAATACACTGTGGCTGGGAACTGCCATCAGCCACTTCCAGTTTAATCTAGAATATTCTGGAGACATTTTTCAAGCTTCCCAGGGTGTGAGCAAAATCTGGGTTGGCAAAATCAGGTCAGGTAGGCTCAGCTCTGCTGATCCGTAGGAGGCGCGGGGTAGTGGCGCTGGGGTGCAGTGAAAAGAAGCTGAGAAGCTGGGCTGATTCAGTGGGAATTCTGTCTCGCACTTATGCAGGCACGAAGCCTCATTCTCAGGCAAGGGGGAACCAGCACCTGCTGTGGCTGTGGCCTTGAAATGCCCTCAAAAGAGGCTGGAAGGAAAACTCTGAGCAGGAAGAGAGGGCCAGACTGCCTGACAGGACTACAGGTGGATGAGCAGGAATGCCTGCAAGTAGGGTGTCACAGGGTTCACTCAGGAAGACACTTCCAGGTACCACTTCCCAGGTACGGGTGAGTCAGAGCGCTTACGTCCACAGACCTAGGGCAGCCCTCGGTAACCAGACACTCAGCAGACTCTGCAGTGCTGGCGCCCTGGCCTCCCCTGGCCTCGTCCATTGAGGCCTGATGTTGTTGTAATAACACCACCATACATTTACATAACAATTTTCTTTCCCAAGCACTTCCCACAAACATTGCCACCTCTGCCCTACACAGCATCTTACGCTGGAGGAAGAGATCCTGGGATCTGATCATCCTTCCGAGGCTGGTAGGGCTGGAACCCAGGTCTCTAGTTCTGCTTCTGCTGTTCTTTCTCCCCCAAAGGCATCCTGTTTGAAAAGACCCACTTGTACATAGGACAGCTGCCTGCCTCTGCCCTGCACTTCCCTGCAGGTCCCCCCGGAAGACAGGGCCCAGCTGTTGACTCTGCAGAACTGGGATTCCTCCCTGCCTGGCTGCTGTCCTGCCCAGAGAGTGGCCATGGGCTTGGAGGCAGGTATCCACCAGGGTCTGGCCACGGCCCAGGTAGGTCTCATCCGTTATGCAGAGCTCTGTGTGGAGAGGGTGGGGAGTGGGCTGGGGGCGTGCTCACCATGGCCTCAGCTTGAGGAACTGTAAAATAAAGGGCAACGAGTCTAGTTTGGGCAGGGCATCGTGTGACTATCAGGCCGGTCTGTGAAAAATCTGCCTCAGTGTCCTCATCTGTAAAATGGAAAGAGACTATTTGACCTGCACAGGGTCAGTGGGGTGATGGAGTGATGAAACAGATGTGAAAACCCAGGGAAAAAGCCGTGAGTCCCCTAAATAGAACAGGGGCAATGCCCACAGCCTGCAATTTGAGAAACAAGGCACACAGGGGACAAATGTTTTGTCCAGGGTTTTCTGTGGGAGGAAAGTGGGAGCTGGGGCCAGAGCCCAGCTTATCCAGCTTTCTGGAGATTCCTAGAGTCTGCTCCCAGAGTTTCTGCCCAGACCAGGTTCCACCAGGAGAGTCAGGCCACCTCGTCCAGGCAGAAACGCTGTCCAGGATCCCACTGTTCAGTGCCAGGCCCACAGGCCATGCTCTGGAAGCAACTGGCAACTGAAGACTTGTGAAATCCTGCTTTCAGTGAGCAGCCACATTACTTCTGAAACTGTCTGGAAGGCTAGCGATAAAAATAGATGATCACACAGGCATTATTAAACTATTTATAGAATTTGAGAAAACCCCTTGAATTGCACACGAAAAGATTTGGCCTATAATGGGGATTCCAGAATGACTCAGCCTGAAGCCCAAATCCACCCGCGACTTTGAACTTTGCCACAGATGAAGTCTTCGGAAGTCACATTAACATTTATGGGGCATTATCCCTCAGGGAAGCTGTAATGGTTGGGGGGGGCACACATCTTTTATCAATCTGTATCCCAAAATGTTTACCAGACGACAGTTAAGCAACAGCTATAGGTGGGGCACGCAGCGAGAGACGGGGCAGAGGAGAAGGCCTTGAGGTGCAGTGGGCTCAGGGAAGGCCAAAATTTGCATCTGTGAAATGGGGATCCTGGCTCCTGCCCTACCTCTGGAGACCGTATGGGGATATGGATGTGGAAGTGATCATCATGCCTGGTATCTTTTGCAAAGATGTGGATGGGAGCGTTGGATGGAAGCTGTTTGCATCAGGCTCTGTCTGAACAGTCCCCGCTGTTTCAACATGCCATTCCCTTTGGTCCTACCCATCTGGACTTGATGTCTGCTCTGTGCTCAGCGCTGCAGGGGTTCGGGTGGCCCCAAAGGAAGCGCTCAGGCTCTCTCGATGAGCCGTGAGCTCCAGGCCGCAGACCAGATGGGGCCTCATGTTGTTCCAAGGAGCCTCGGGCCAACACTGGGGGTGGGTGACGGGGGTCGGGTGGGCAGGCTCCGAACGCCTTGGTTCCAGGCAGAGCCCCTCTGCTGGATCTGTTTCACATGGTGGAGGATATGCCCGAAATCGAGTTTGGAAAAAATAACTCTGCTGCTAAAAATGTTTGAAAACCACTGGTGTGTCAAGAGTATGCACCATGGCCTCTAAGCCAGACAGGCCTGGATCATCAGACTCCTACCCAGCCCTCAGACCTCGGCAAACCCCAAGACCTCCCACAGTCTCACATTCTCCATGCGGGAAAGGGTAACAGGGCTAGACACAGCAAGAATGAAAACTGCCTGGCCAGGGAGAGACTCAATGGATGACGGGCTCCTCCTTGCTTCCTTGGCCTTCCCCAGGTAGGGCCCAAGGACCTCCACGGCAGGTGTGATCTGTCTGAATTCCCACCCCTTGGCCACCCTAGAAAGGGAAGTTTCCTAAGGAAGATGGTAGATGCTAAGATGGGAAGCTCATCCTGCCCTTAGTCATGTCTCCATTCATATTAAGGTGGATGCAAGGAAGGAATGATTCCTCATCCATACGGGATCCAACATGACCCAAGACAGAAGAGGGACCTCTGAGATCAGAAAGGGTATGTTATCCTTACTAAGAAATCATCTAGCGGGAAGACCAAGACTTGCCATTTTGGGGCTATGTGACTTTGGGCAAGTTATTCACCTCATTGGGCCTCAGTTGGGTCATCCGCAAAATGAAGCCAAGTATACTTGTCCATCAGGCCCATGAGTGGTGGTGAAGATTGAATAAGGCAATGGACATGCAGTCACCTGGTGAGCTGAGACAGCTCTACAAGACTGGGTGGTTGGTCCTCATGGATGGACCAGCAACGGTTCACCAGCCCCTTAAAGTCCAGCTTGGTCCTGACCTTGCACAAGGTAGTTGGCTCAATAGACCCTTCCTGAATTGATTCACGTGATCAAGAGCTGCTGGCCACCACTGGTCACTTTCCCCACCTGTGGTCTTGCTGACCAGGCACCTCCTGTCAAGCCACACGCTGGATGGTGGAGGAGGCGCCATCTGCTAGAGTGGGCTTGCCTAATCTCAGCACACTGGACATTTTGGACTGGATTATTCTTTTTGGCAGGGGGTGTCTTGTGCATTGTAGGTCTCTACCCACTTGAGGCCAGTCGCAGTCCCCACCCTCGCTCATAGCTGTAGAAACCAAAAATATTTCAACATTTCCAAACGTCTGCTGGGGGCAAAATCACCCCCAGCTGAGAGCCACTGCCTGGAGTGATCCCTTGCACACTCCTGCCCGCACTGGGGCGACTTATTAGGACCCAGCAAGATGCAGAGGTCCTTGAATAACACTGGGAAACAAAGCAGTGAGGGGCTCCATCTAGTGTAAGGTAAGGCCTATGAGGGGGCACCTTGCAACTGTCTTTAGAAACCTTCTAGGGGCTGCATAGGACACACACCTGAACGCCAAGCAGCTACTTCACTGGGCTCAGAATGGAGCTCGAGTTAACTCAGCAGACAACGCAGTGGCGTGTAAAACCTGCCCCTGCACCCAGTCCGCACACTGTGGCCATTTCCCCTCTTGTGGATTATAGATACAGAATGATGGCTTAAAGAAAAGCATGGGGGATTCAAAACCCCAAGAGGGTAAAAATAAAGTTTGGGCTCTGGCACTGACAGCTCTCTGCTTGGGTTGTGATGTCAGCTCTGTGAGCAAATTATCTTTCATCAGTCTGACTGTATTTTTAAATGTGAACAGCTTGGCACACTTAACACTACTTATTTGAGGGTGCCTTGGACAACAGATAATTCAACTGCGTTTACCAGATGACACTGACAAATACTTCCCACGCCTGTGTCCCCAGATAAAAATAACGCCAGCGTGCTCACAGGTCTGCAGAAAGAAAGGGCAGGAAGCCGGAGGTACCAGTCGTGTCTGGCACCTCCTCCCTGCCGCGCCGGCCCTTGGTGGTGCTGGATCTGCTGCAGGCAGAGGAAGGGTTACCCAGGTGACATGTGATGTTCTGACTGGGTGAGAGGAGTGGAGAGGGCCTGATGTCATGCCCCTTCACAGGCCACCGGCTCTGCCCGCCACAGAAGGCTCTGCTTCCTTAGCAAACATCCAAGGAGAGTGCAGAGAGCACTGTGTGAGCTTGGGCAATCACCTGGCCTTGCTGAGCCCCATCTGAAGAATGGGTTCATACAACATGCCCTACTACCTGTCATAGATACTGTGAGATCCAGATGCCTGAATCCTGTCCCATGGGGTAGAGGACGGCTGCAGACCTAGAAGTGTGGGCCTCTGTGGAGTGAGCCCAAAGGCCCCTCTGTGCCTTACAGCATTTCCCCTGCAACCAGCATGCATGGTGCCTGAGGGCGCCCCATCCACACTGCACCTTTAGGATAAGACTTTGTTTCTCCAGCAACCCCCCAGTCAAACCACAGGGTAAAACATCAACTACAAATCACACTGGCACAGTTCAACTGATCAGAAACTTGCCCTTCTATGAGAAAAACCAGACTTAAGACAGGTGGGATCTGAAGGGAAGAAAATTAGGGATAGTTTAGAAAATTAGAGGTAGCACCATGGGAAATCAGCTGTAGGGTGACTGATCACAGGAGGCCCTGGAGTCTATGGGGGTCTTTGACAAGGACATCGGGGACCCAGGCCAGGAAGGCTGTCGGTGCAGGCTGCTGACATGGCCCTTTTTACTCTGGGCTGGGCACATCTGACTCCAGCTGTCAGAGAAAAGCTTGGGCGGTGTAAAGGATGGCCCTAAGGAAGCTGTAGGTCTCTAACTCAGAATTCCCATTGCACAAGTATCTCGAGAGCACTTACGAATATTCCAGAAGCCACGAGTATGTAAGAGAGGTGAGCCTGTTCTAATTCTAGGTCCTGCTCCCCAGTCAGCCTCGGGGTGGCTGTGGGGTACACATGTCCAAGTGTGCAGGGCAGGATGCATGGGCATCACTGCAAGGTCAGATATGGTCGTTCACGTTGAAAAGCTGCTTTCTGTTCTAACCACCTCCAGCAAGTCCCCTCTTCCTGTGCATAAACCCTCACTGATCCAAAGGCTAAAAAAAGGCTGAGTGTGGCAATGTTTGCCATTTTCAAAAGTGGTCCCTCAGTAGGTGTTTCCCTCCTCTGCCCTAAGCCTGCCATTCCAGCACCAGCACGTGAAAGGTGGTGCCAGTCTTAGTTCTGTGGATGGCAAAGAAGTCGGCTTTCCCAAGGCAGGGATGGTTAAGGTTCCTTCCTTTTGGGGGGGAAATAATTCCATTTTCCATAAGCATTAAACTCTTACACAAAGAGAGAGGGTCTGAAGTTCTTCCGCACACAGAATTCTGAGTCATCAAGCAAGTGACAAAAAAGAAGGGGTGGGGCTTCCCTGGTGGCGCAGTGGTTGGGAGTCCGCCTGCCAATGCAGGGGATGCGGGTTCGTGCCCCGGTCCGGGAAGATCCCACGTGCAGCGGAGTGGCCGGGAAGATCCCACGTGCCGCGGAGTGGCCGGGAAGATCCCAAGTGCTGCGGAGTGGCTGGGCCCGTGAACCATGGCCGCTGAGCCTGTGCACCCGGAGCCTGTGCTCCGCAACGGGAGAGGCCACAACAGTGAGAGGCCCGAGTACCGCAAAAAAAAAAAAAAAAAAAAAAAAAAAAAGAAGGGGTGCATACTCAAGTGCACAACCCCATTCTGGGGATCCAGAGGAAGGCGATCTGGTCATACCCCCCAGGTTAGTAAGCTCCTGGGGAAAATACAACCCACATATTCGAAAGAGTTCGGAGAATACAAGCACCTCTTTATAAGCCATTTTAAGAAACTTAAATAAATAAATAAAACTAAGAAGTGATTTTTTTTCCTCCCAACAAACATCTTCATTAAATGGAAGACTTCACTACAAGCTTCTTTTAATCTGGGGAGTCCTTACAACAATCCTGGCCGAATGAAAAGGTGATATACAGGCTCGCGTCTGTGGTGGCTCGTGAGACGGCCCATTTCTCACCAACTGCAAGTCATTATAACCCAAGGGATTTGAAGACCTTGGAGAAATGACGTTGGGGAAGAAGCAAAGGCCCACAGGGATGCTGGCAGGGAATGGCGATTACCCAGGCACTTAGGGCAGCAGATGGGCCTCCCTCCAGCACCTGAGTCCTGGCTGGATATGTCATCCTTCAAGGAGAAGGCAACCTTACAGCCTGAGGATCAAAATACCTGGCCTGGAGTAATGCCAATTGCTTCCAAAACATGGCTTCTTCCTAACGTGAAAGTAACATCAGGTAAAGCCAACACAGGAAGTGAAGGCAAAACTAACCACTTGTGATTTCTGTGGTCTCTGTCATGGATCGCCACATAGGACTCTAGCTGGTGAATTTAGAGTCTACAACCATCCCTCCCTCCCTCCCTCCCTCCCTTCTCCCCTCCCTCTCTCCCTCCCTCCACAGGTGTTTGCGGGCCTGTTTTCTGGCAGATACTGACTCTCACGCTGTGTACTCAGGGGGCCTGAGGGAAGGGATGTCTTAAGCTGCGTTCTGAGATCTACTGAACAATCAGGAAAACCTACAGAGTTCTGACAAACTCTGGGTCTGACAGGCATCTCTAGAGGGCATCTGCTTCAATCCCACCTGCTTTCAATCATCCTAGGTGGTTTGTAAAGCTGTCCTATTTTTAAAGCTATTCTGGGAAGAATGTCCCCAAACTTCCCTTTGCTTCCAAGTTTTCTCTCTACCCACTACCCCAAGCAGTTGACTACTGAAAAGTCAGCCCCCTGGCCATGCCAGAGTCCCCATCTCTGGAACCACCAGCCAAAGCTCACCCCTCCTGGTCTAAGGCTCTTCCCCCACTTGCGGAGGCCTTTTGGGGGAGCCTGCATTTGCTGGGTGGGAGTTCAGCCGATGCCTTAGCTCTGGCTCTTCCTGCTTGTTCCGCCTTTCCAGCAGTCTGTGCTAGGATGCTGGCTGATTCCCTGCCCGACATGACTCTAGACTGTTTACAAGCTCACTCTTGCCTTCAGCTTTGTGCCTGGCTGGGAGGAATGAATCTGTTGAGGGAGCAGCAAAAAATAAGAGCAGGGACTTCCCTGGTGGCGCAGTGGTTAAGAATCCGCCTGCCAATGCAGGGGACACGGGTTCGAGCCCTGGTCCGGGAAGATCCCACATGCCGTGGAGCAACTAAGCCCGTGCGCCACAACTACTGAGCCTGCGCTCTAGAGCCCGCGAGCCACAACTACTGAAGCCCGCACGCCTAGAGCCCATGCTCCGCAACAGCAGAAGCCACCACAATGAGAAGCCCTCACACTGCAACCAAGAGTAGCCCCTGCTTGCCGCAACTAGAGAAAACCCGTGCACAGCAACAAAAACCCAACGCAGCCAAAACTAAATAAATAAATAAGTAAATTTATTTTTTTTAAAAGCAGCATATTTAAAAAAAACAAATGAGAGCAGTATTGTCCGTGTATCTCTCTGAGGAAGGAGTGGGGAGCAGAAGCTGAGCTGGGGGTTAGAGCAGGCACCCCTGTGGCACTTCTGTGGGGGCTGAAAGTCATCCTTTGGCCTCTAGTCAGTAGGCCCAAAGGATCCAGAGGTGGTACAGATGGTGATGGTGATGAAATCTTCCACAGAGCAGGAGAGAAGGTAACAGGAGCAGAGGGGGACCCCCAACTCAATTGTGCTCCATTTCTGGTGTCCCACTGCCAGTCCTGTGCAGGCATGGGTGGCTGGGAGACCCTCTGAGGCTTCTTATCTGTAAGGCTGGGCTGAGCCCTCACAGTCCCTGCAAGCTGGGCATTGGCTGTCCTGACATCAGGCTCTTCCTAAAAACCCTTTCCCATTTTCCTGGGAAAATGACTGGACCTAATGGCACTCAAATCCAGTAAAATTGGGGCAGGCTGACTTTTTTTGTTTGTTTTTTGCTTTCTGTTTTTATTTTTTGGCTGCGCCGTGCTGCATGTGGGATCTTAGTTCCCCGACCAGGGATCAAACGTGTGCCCCTTGCATTGGAAGCACGGAGTCTTAACCACTGGACCTCCAGGGAAGTCCCCAGGCTGAGAGTTTGAGCTTCTCCGTAATTCCTGCTTGAGCATTTACATGGTGACCTCAAAGAAGTATTTGGGAGTGATTTTTAGGGAAAACTAGATCATTGAAGAGGAACTTCAGCCAGGCTAATGATTAACAAGAAAAAGGGGAGGGAGGGGGTAGGTAAGCAGCCCCCGTGCCACACAGCATGCCACCCTCCTCCAAGGTATTCTGTTTACCGAGAGATCGCCATGGAGGCAGGAAACATTTTGTCAGAAATACCCCGCACAAAATATAGTGGGCGCTAAATACTTAATCTTATTGGCACCACCTACAGAAGCCGGACTTGTGGATGGCTGTGGGGAAAAGGTCTGAGTTATATAAAGCCGCAGGGAGCAAAGATAGCCCTAGGCGCCCATCCCAGGCTCTCTGTCAGTTTTCCGGAAGCTGAAATTTAAGCCTCACCAAGGAACGAAATGCTAAAATGACACCGTTTTCCCATGAAATGTCAAGAGGTTCCGAGGTGATGGGGCTGCAGCCTGCCCCTCCCTGTTTCTCCCTCGCAGAAGCCTCCTCATTTACAAGCATAATTAATTGCGTCCTGGTGTCCTGCTAGCCTGGGAGAGGATCCTGGGGAGAGGTGCAGGGGCCCAGCCTGCCACGCTCTGGGGGTAGCCAGCCCATTAGTCATCGGCCACCCATTCATGACTCTGGATAATTAAAAACACAAGCTCTAAAGCAAGTGGCCTTTTAAACCATTTATCTTCATTATCTTAAGATTTCATCCAGTCTCATGGTTTCAAATGCCACTGAATGGCTCTCAGAGGCTTATTGCTGTCCAGACCACTGTACCTAGGACTCCCACCACCCACTCCGCACGACCACTTTCTATTATGCATTTCAAACACGCTGTGCCTAACAGTGAACTCCTGGTCCTGCCTGCCACACGCTGCTCCCACGTGATTGTTCCCATCTCAGTGGGTGGCCACCCCCTCTTCCAGCTGCCCAGGCCCCAAACCTTGGATCATCCTCGACGCCAACATTCTCTCTTGCACCCACATTCAATCCTTCAGTGAATCCTGTTAGCTCTTCTTTCAAATGTGCTCCAGATTCTGCCCTGTCTCTTCCTAAAGCCTCTTCCTAAAGCCTCCAAGCTGGCCTCCCTGGGTCTACCTCACCCTTTCAGACTACTTTCAACCTGGCAGCCTGAGTGGTCCCATTAAAATCTAAGCCAGATCTTGTACTTCCTGCGCAAAACCTTCTGAGGTGTCCCATACCGCTCAGGGTAGATGCGACGTCCTCAGGACGGCCTGCAGATCCTGCACAAGGTGGGCCCTGCCATGGCTCTGACCTGATGTCCTCCCACAATCCCTCCCCCCACCCACCCGGCCAGCTCCCCGCCCCCGGCCCCACCCCTGACCCCTGGCCTCCATGGGGTAGGTACACTCTGGCTTCAAGGCCTTTGCACTGCTGTTTCTCTTTGTCTAGGATGTTCCTCTGGTACCACATGGGTCACTCCTTCAGGTCTATCAAAAGGTCACCTCGGTGAGCTCTTTCCTAATCGCCCTATTTAAAACTGTGCCCCAACACGCCTGTCTTCATCTTCTTCCACAGTCTTATCCTAATTTACTTACTGACTGCTCTATTGTCTGGATGGTCTTCATCTCCCTCCTCACTAGAATATGACTCCATGAGAGCAAGCTGTATAGACTGTTTTGTTCACCGCTGAATCCCACCAGAACCCAGGGCCCAGCCCAGTGCCTGGTACACAGTAGGCCCTTAATACATATTCATCAAATGTTTTACGAATGAAGTTGCCTAAACTTTTGTTAGAGGGACAGGAGCAGACCCACGAAATGAAGCTAAGAACACCAGGTAGCAAAAGCCAAGTACCCAGGGAGGGCATAGATCAGGCTCCAAGGACAGAGGATTCCAGGAAATCTGGAAAAATGGATGGAATACAAACAGGGTCAACTGGACCCGGGGAAGACACTCAACAGAGCAGCTCAAGGAAAACAAAGCCCCAACAATAAAAGCTACAGTGAATTCAGTGACAGGCTTCGGGGAGGATGGGAAGACGCTGGGATTAAAGTGCTTGTCCTCGGGCGATCTGGGTGAGCCACAGCACATTCCTGTCTGCAACTGTTTGCTTTACAGAAGAGAGACCCTCAGGGCGGGGCTGGGAGGGGGCAGTTTCCACCCAGCATAGGGGTGGCGTGGGTAGGGAGCCTGACTCTGGGACCTGGCCACTCTCCTCTTTTCTCTGGGTCTCCGGTGGCCCTGACTGTGGCCCTGACAGTTTGTCCAGAACTTGTCTTTCTCCTACAGAAGGAAATGAAACAAAACCGCAAAAATAGCTCGAAAGAGCACTGGCCTCAGACCTAGATCCTAGACCCAGGTCTGCCTCTCGGTATATGGCCTTCGGCACCTCCTCACCCCTCTCTGGCCTCAGCTTCCTTATTGGTCCAGAGCGTGGCTCTCACAGTCTGATCGGCTGGCGAGGCAGAAAGCTGCAGAGTTACCTAAAGACAGCTGGGTGTCACCCGCTCTCTTGGCTTGAGCCATTGTAAAGGGTTTGCACAGTGCTCCCCTTCCTCCCCACGTCTGCTCGTGACCTCAGAGACGTGACATTCCTGGGAGGCCTGTTCCAGTAGCCAAGGCTCTCCTGGGCAGATGGTGTGTGCAGGTAGACAGGTGTGGGGACACAGGGGAACAGAGATCGGGAAGGCTCAGGCCCTGTGGCAGGAGAAGGGACACTGGGGACACCAGGAGGTGGGCTGGCCCACAGAGCCACCAGGAGGACGTGTTCCCCCACACAGACGGGGCCTGTGACGTGCCTCTCTGACTTCCAGGGTGGCGACTGGAGGCGCCCTGGGCTCCCGCCGGGCGGGGTCTGGAGTGAGAACTTCAGAGCCAGAGTTGGCTGCATTCCTCTGAAATCCCTGGCCTTGGAGAAAGAGAGCTGCCGGTCACGTCCTCCCCTGCATGTCTGCCTCTCCGGAGAGAGCTGGCCCCGGCCCCTGGCGGCTGAGGCCGCCCCTCCAGCTCCCGGCGCTTTCTCCGTCTTTCAGGAAACGTCTCCAGGCCTGGTGGGGTGCGTGTATGGGGGTGGGTGGGGAGGGGGGTGGGCAGGGGGTGGCTGAGCTGGGCCCAGGCCAAAGGGCTCTGCGGGGTGTCCTGTGGGACTTGGCAGCCTGCCCCTTGGTGACTCAAGCCTGTGGGTTGTCCCTTCTCCACAACAACCCCCGTGAACTCAGGGTTCCAGAAGGAACCTTCTACTCCGAAGGCCATGAGCAACACCTTTGCAGTTCCCCCTTGCCATGAGATCTTTGTTCACTGTCCCCGTCGGCTTGAAACTTCCTCTATATTTAACTTCTGGCCAAGTGACCCTGGGCAAGCTACTTCCCCAGTCTGGGTCTTGGAAAGGGAGGGGCTGGACTCCCAGGCCTCAGGGCCTTAGCTTCAGCCTTTCATCCTTGGGAAAGGTGGCTCATCCTTCAAGGCTCACCTCTTCCACAGGACCATGAGACCCTTGGGGCAGGAACTGCCTTCATTCCATTCCTGTCCCCTCCCAGACATCTAGGAGACAGCCCTGGGCACTGAAGGAATTTCACGGAACCATGAACTACACCCAGTTCTGCTTTGTCATTGCATGGCCTGCTGCCAACCCAGCTGAAGACTTTCTTGCCCTCTGAATCCCCTGGAGCATAACTGAGTGTCCCAGTCCCAGGGCTCTCACCAGATACAGCCATGTGTATATGTGTCTTATTTTCCCTACCAGATTAGGAGTTCTAACTCAACCCAAGCAACAAGACAGATCTTGGTGTTCTGTTGGTGGAATGTCCCTTATCAGTAGATTGCGTTTAACCTTACAACAGCCCCATGGCAGTGGCACTGTCATTATCCGCATTTAACAGAAGAGAAATCTAGGTCACAGGGAGGATAAAAGTATCCTGCCCAAGGTCATGAGCTTGTAGTGGCAAAGGTGACATTGGAAGCCCAGGGGTCAGGCTCTAGCATCTACACTCAAACACTGCCCTACAGTCTACTGGGTCTCTCACTATAATGTCTAGTCTTCCCAACAGAGCTTTAAGCTTCTTGACAGCAAAAATCAGTCCTTGATCTATATTGTTTGTCTTTCTCAAGACCTCTTTGGATATTTCAGGTTCTTTGTGATTCCAGGTACATTTTGGAATCAGCTTGTCAGTTTCTACTAAAAAGCCTGCTGAGATTTTGACTGGGACTGTGTTGAATCTACAGATCAATTTGGGAAGAACTGACATTTTAACAATACTGAGTCTTTCAATCCATGAACATGGTACGTCCTTGATTTATATTTGATTGTATCTCCACAGTCCTTCACATGGGGCTAGACCCGTGGTATTAGTGCACATGAGATAAATTGAATGGAAACACAAATTCTTTTCACTATTACCCCTGAAACCAAGCAGGACCCTGTGGGACTTCTGGGCATGGAAGCCCTCCTGTGTCCCCCATTTCTTGTTTGTAGGGAACAGACTCCAGCCTCCATGACCTTCCCTGAGTTCCAAAGGGCAGGTTCAAACAGTTGCTAATAAGGGAAGGGAGGGGATGCAGAGACACGGGAAGAGCAGTCAAGAGACAATAGTGCAGCTTTGGGGCAGGGTTCTGGTTCCTCCTCAAGGGATACACATAACAATATCTTTGAGCTCTTCTATAGAACTAAAACCCCCAACAAATGGAAGACCTTGATGACCTGATGAAGCATCCTTCATTCCAGAGAGAAGGTCACAGTTTTGATAACCTCAAGAGCCAGAAAAGCTCATAGGAGACCACCTGATCAGGAGCCTAGATTAAAGGAATGCCAGCCCTGCACACACCCCGATCCTTATCAGCATCCCTGCCCTTGAACCATTGCTACAAAACTCCTCCCCAAATCCCCCCAGCTTGAGACACACAGTTTTGAGGGCACTAGCCTGCTGTGTCCTCCTTTGCCTGGCAAAGCAATAAAGCTATTCTTTTCTACTTCACCCAAAACTCTGAGATTCAACTTGGCACCAGTACACAGAGGCCGAGTTTTCGGCCTCACCCCAAGCAAAATCCAGATGAATCACTGCCGGTGTTATGAGCAGGTACTGAGGGTCAGTACTAAACTAAGCCCTTTACATATATTGCCTCATTTAATCCCCCAGGGACCCTATGGAGTACTATTATCATCCCCACTTTACCAGCAAGGAAATTGAGGCTTAAAGAGATTCAGTAATTCATCCAAGATCAGACAACTAGTAAAGGAGAGTTGGGATTTGAACCCAGGCCTGCTGGACTCCCTACTCCACGCCATCACCTATCACATTATAAGAAAATAAAAACCAGTGAATATATCTCCAAACCCAAAGAAAATGATCTGGGGCTTCTCACTGGTTCAGTACTCCCTGCTAAGGAGGGGGCTGCAGAAGTCATGGAGGGGAGGTCCACGTGACTCTGCTGTGGGAGGACGAGGGTCTGCAGCCCAGAAGCACCCCACCCACCCCCGCATGCACACACCCACTCTCTGCCACCTCTGCCATGCTCAGCACAGCGCATGTCCTCCTGAGTCTGCCCAGGGTCTCCCGGGCTGAGGGGCCTACTGTGAGAGGGTGGGCAGGGGGCTCCTTTGGTATTACTATCTAGGCTCCTTCATGGCCTATCCTGAAGTCATCATGCTTGCATTTATCTCAGCCTTCCTAGCAGCCGTGTCCATTTTGGGCCTGCACCTCCTGGGAAATGATGAGTTCAGCCCCATCCTGTGCAACAGAACAAGTGTTTCCTTTTAATTTTCCTAAAGTGACCTGTCCAAGGGCGACCCCTGAGTCTCTCTGTTCCGGGATTTATGGTGATGGTGATGAGGTCTATATTCTCTCCCTATTGCAGTCACATCTCGGCCTCTCCCAGACTCAGGAATCTTATCTACAAAGGCTATCGTTGTACTTTCTGGCTGTTCCTATTGCTCCCCCTGACCTCCCTCAGCTCCATGAATTCTTCCTGGCAACGTTGTCATGGGAGGGCAGGTGTGAAGGCAGACAGGGCAAAAGTGCTCCAGGCGTGGTCCTGAGATGCTCAGGAAAATGGGAGGAACGCGGTCCCAGGACTTACTACTGGCACTGACGTTGATTTACAGGCAAGGACACTGAAGCCAGGGAGCAGTGACAGCTCACTCACTCTTCTTAAGAGTACGGGGCAGAGCAGGACCTAGAACTCAGCATCCTGAGTCCTGGCTGAAGCCTTGGTGTCTGTCCCTCCTCCGGGGGCAGAAATGTGGTTTATACGTGAGGTCCTCAGAGTGAGGCTCTGTCCCCAATGTCAGGGTGCCCTGGTAACTGAGCAGGTTCCAAACCTTTCTGACCTTCCTCTTGGAAAGAGACTAAAGTTAGAAACTCAGGTTTGGGACGTCCCTGGTGGTGCAGTGATTAAGAATCCACCTGCCAATGTAGGGGACATGGGTTCGAGCCCTGGTCCGGGAAGATCCCACCTGCTACAGAGCAACTAAGCCCGTGCTCCACAACTACTGAGCCCGCGCGCCTAAAGCCCATGCTCTGCAACAAGAGAAGCCACTGCAATGAGAAGCCCGCACACCACAACGAAGAGCAGCCCTGGCTCACCACAACTAGAGAAAGCCCGCGTGCAGCCACGAAGACCCAGCACAGCCATAAATAAATAAACAAATACATTTATATTAAAAAAACAACAACAACTCAGGTTTCTCCTCCTCAACCTAAAGGTCAGAGGGTCAGGCATCCAGTTGTCCCCTGTGGGTGTTATCACTTGGAGATTTTGCAAAGGGGGAGCTCCTGGCTCAAGGTCCAAGAAGCTGCTTTCCCAGAGCAGCATGTCATGCGCAGGAGCGTCTGGCTCTCCCCTCACCTCCTGCTGAGATTCTCCCCTTCAGGAGAGGTGATCAAGACAAATATCCCGAAGCATGCAAGCGGGCCTCCCAGCCCTCAGCTTCCCCAACCTTTCTGCTTTGCCAAGCCCCTCCAGGGCAGTGTGTGGGGAGTGGGAGACGGTGGAGGGAGCGGGGGTGGGGACAGAGGAAATACCATTTATAGCGGGAGTCCTTCATCTAAACTGCAAACCGTTCTTTGGGAGAAAAGCAGACAGCCAGACAGCGTGCAGCCAGACGCATGCTGCCTGGGAGATGGAATGCGTAACGTGGCAACACAGACACACGTACAAGCATGAACACACACGTGTGTGAACACACACACACACACATGTGCATGCATACATGCATGCACACACAGACCCCCCCACCCCCCCACCCCGGCTCCTTCTTCCTTCCCAGGAGGGAGAGGACTCAACCAGGAGAGGAGAGGAGAACCGAGGGGCTTATCGTGATCTCTTGTTGCCACACCTGGTTTGGGGGCAGCTGTGTTTAAGGCCCCTTGAGTGGAGGCATCTAAGGGCTGGAGGTAGGCTGCACAGCCCCAAGTATAAAACCATCCTGTAGATAGATAATGACCTGGGAAAAGCCCCACAGTTTTGCTTTTCTGAGAGATATGGGCCCCTTCTCTCCTTTCCTTCCTTCCTTTTGATACTTAAGATGTGAACCGATGCGGCCACAGTCCTTGCCAGCTGGGCCCCCCTCCTCTGCCCACCCCTCACAAACAGTAAGGACCGGGATGGGGGCAGATCTCAAGCATCTGTCTCTTGCTGGCACCCCTCACAGCTGCTGCCAGAGAGCCAGTGAAAAGCCCTGCTGTTCCCTGACCCCAGCCCCGCCTCTGCCTCAATGGTCTGGAGGCCCCCCAAACAAAGTCCCATCTCCAGGGCC
Source organism: Mesoplodon densirostris (assembly GCF_025265405.1). Taxonomy (NCBI): domain Eukaryota; kingdom Metazoa; phylum Chordata; class Mammalia; order Artiodactyla; family Ziphiidae; genus Mesoplodon; species Mesoplodon densirostris. Next base: position 65,659,462 of record NC_082675.1, on the reverse strand, counting down.
CCTCCCAGGCTGCTGGCTGAACCATATGGACGGGCTGTGGTCCCCAGCAGGACACAGACTGACAGGGTACGAGAAGGGAGATTTACTGCAGTGTGGGGAGGAAAGGGACTCCAGGTCATCCAGTCCACCCCCTGCCCTCAGAAGAAGGCTTTTATAGAGTCAGTGGTTGTGGGGTGGAGGTGGCAATGATCATGGTGGAGAGAGGAGGAAAGGCCCCTTGGACTGGTTTGGGGTGAGGCCGAGGAGGGAAGACAGCTGGGCTGGGTCCTTCCTCTCCCTTCAGCATTCCAGGCTTGGACTCTCTGCCCCAGGAATTCTGATCTTCTAGCTAAGAGTAGGTAAGGTCAAAGGAGAAACATTCACTTAGGATGGCACCTTGCACTGATTCAGGCCCACGTCCCTCTAGTTTCTGCTCAGCACTGGAAAACTGCATAATGACAGCGGTAATCCTTAGCACATCTGGGATTTATTGAGTGTTTACTATGTGCCAGGCACTGCTTTAAATCCTTACATGCAGTGTCTCATTTAATTCTCATAACGACTCTACCATCATCCCCATCATGCAGATGAGGAACCAGAGAGAAAACGATCAGGTCCCTTGTCCAAAGTTGCCTGGCCCGTGAGCTCTGGAGCTGGGATTTGAACTGAGGCAGGAACATAGCTCCTGAGTCTAGCTAGGCTCTTACGATGCTCACTGCTGGGCCCGGGAGGCCCTGTAAGTATCTGCTCAAGTATTAGGTTCAAGCAGAGCCAGATGGCCCTCCAGTCCCCAGTATTGGGGTTCAATTCTGCCCCGTGAGGGGGGCTGGAGAGAGACCTTAGGCCTGCAGCCCCTCCCAAACACCAGAAACGCCCCTTCTCTCCAGCCTCCATCAACTTGCTCACTCACCCCCTCATTTCCTCCCCCCACCCCCCCATGCTGTGTGGTGTTTGCACAGGTATATCCAGTCTTGCAAAGGAGGAACAGGCTTTAGAACAAGGGAGAACCTCAAAGACCATGAATAAGCTATTCAAACTCTCTGAGCCTCAGCTTCCTCATTCATAAAACCTGGCAGGGTTGCTGTGAGAATGATCTTAACCCATAACTTCTAAGTGCGATGTCTGGGGCTATGGTTCTCAAGCTTGATGGCAAGGTGGACTCACCTGGGGAAAGCTGAACAATGCTGGTGCTCAGGCCCCACCCCCCAGAGATGGTGATTCAATTGGTCAGGGGTGCGGCCTGGGCCCTGGCATGTCCAGAGCTCCCAGGTGTGGCCAAGGTACATGGTAGAAACTTGGTAAAGGGCAGCTGCCCCTGATGCGGACACCGAGATCACAGCTAGTTCATGGCAAAGCCAATGAACCACAGCCTGGTTCTGAGTCCCAGGCAGTCTCTTCAGAACCCCCCCAGTTCCTCCCCCTGAGTTTGGTTTTTGGGAATGCTCGCTTTTGAAAGCCTTTTACTCTCCTTGATGACCTGATGATTGGGCCAGGCTCCTTGTCCATTTCAGAGGAACGTGAACTATCTGCAGGGGGACGGGTTTCTGCAGGTGGTGGATGTGTGCACGGGGGGAAATCCTCCCACCTCCCCGCCTGGAGGTGCCAGGAGCCCCCCCACCTGGAGTGCGGGCAGCAGTGGAGGGGCTTCAGGGTGCATCAAGACCACCTAGACCACTTCATGAAAGGGCATCCCAAGTCAGCTTCTGCTTTTTGCAAATTATTTTCCGAATTTTGTAGTTACTTAAAGCAGCCATAGCTGAGTTCAGGTTTGGAGCCCTACAAGAATGAGAAATAGCAATAATCTATGAGCTCTTTCTGCATTTCTGTGAGGTTTAATCATAAAAGAAAGAGAGGGAGGGAGGAAAGAAGGGAGGAAGGAGGCAGCGAAGAAGGAAGAAGTGAAGGAAAGAGAAGAGAAAAGAAATCCACCCCAAGGTCTGGTTTTGCCAGAAGCCAGGAACTGAAGGCAAAGCGACCCAGTGTGGAAAACCTGATGCTCACAAGTACAGCGAATGGCTGAGGGCCGAGGGCTGGTCTCTTTGGGGTTTGGTGATCAGGAAGGATGGGAGATATTGGAGGCGTGCACTTCTGAGAGTGAGGACGATAGTGCGGCTTTCCCAGAGCATGTATGTGGGAGTTTGTACACACACACACACACACACACACACACACACATGCACGCTTGCTCTGCCCAAGCACCCTGTGCTCTCTGGGCTGATGCATGTTAAACAAAGGAGGTCCCTGCAGGCTCCTGAGGGAAACATGCCGAGCCCCTCTTTCTGGCTTCTTATCTTCCAAGCCCCCTCATCCCCAGTGCGCACTTCCCTCCAGTAACGCCACCTCCGTTCTCCTTGCACACGATTCTCTCCCGCTTTTTACTTTACGCACGCTCATCTGTTTGCCTAGAAAATGTCCCTCTACACACACTTGTCCATCTGGAAGCTCCCACCCAGCCACTGAGCGTCCCTTCCTCTGAGCGCCAGCTTCCAGTACCCCCCGCCCGTGCATTCCTCCTTCCCCAGCCGCTCAGGCGGTCTGCTCAGGCCTCTAGTACAGCGCTCAGCACACTGGTCGGCAGTTCCTCGTTTATCTGTGTGCGTCGCCCGTCAGATTATGAGGAACCCAGTGGCGGCAGAGGGTCTCTCCCATTTTTCCACTAGCACGCTGCCTGGCATGTAGCAGATGCTCAGCTAATAAATGAATGACTCTCTGGTGTGGAAGAGGCCACCGATCAGTCCACACATGGAGCTATGTAAGACACACAGAGGGTGCATAAGAGAGAGGGCGTGCAAGCCGGCACACGGGAGCAAGTGGGGGTCAGGCAGCTGGGAGTGTGTGCTGCCCTGGTGACTGAGGTCAACGTTCAAGAGGGCAGGGGTCAACGTGCTGCGCTCGGCTGCAGGCAGCCTGTGGCGGGCAGGCAGCTGGGACCCTGAATTCCCATCGAGTGGGAGGAAGCATCTCCAGCCAAGAGAACAGAGCCGGGAAGGCTGGGCTGGGCTAGAGACCCAAGCTGTGAAGCCACCAGTTAGTGCTGGGCTGAGACCCGCAGTCCCAGGCTCGGGAGTGCCCTGGCCCTGCTCTCCACGCTGCACCCCACTCACTCATCAATTTCTCCCACCCAAGGGGCCTTGTAGGCCAGGGCTCCCCAGGCCTGAGGACAGCCGGGTACCCAGGTGAACTGTGCTGTTTTGGATACCACCCAGGGCCCTGGGCCTGGGCTCCAGGATTTCTTGGACCTGTGAAATTTGAGGGTTGCCAGTGTTTTATTTTGTTAAGGATGTTTTTAAAAAAGTTTTCATCCATCATTTCATAAAAGAGAGGACAATTTAATGCCAAGGTAGTAGGAAGGATGCAGTCTCAGAATAATGGCCAGTCCTTCCCGGACAAGGCAGTTGGCAGCTGTGCAAATCACGCCATACATAAAGCATGCTGCTGCAGCCTGTGGTGCAGACCAGCTTTGGTTTGAGGCCTGGCACCCAGGAACCGCTCAGTGAAGGCTCTCCCAGGTGGTACTCGTATCTAACAGGCCTCCTTCCACTCCCTCTTCCGGGCCGAGGCACGGAGTGGCCTTTCAGACCCGGGAAAGGAGAGCAGCACAGTGAGTGTGTGACACACTAATGGGTTAGGACACGGGACAGGTGAACGTCAGGTGGGGAAAAAGGAGAAAACGCTTTGTAATCTGGGGTGTGCTGGGAAGGCGGGCCCGGGCAGGGGAGAAGCGTGTACCCAGCAAAGCTCCCCACTTCCCAATCCTGCCCCAGCTGGCTATGGTTCCCCAAATTGGGCAGCGTGGTGGCCAATGGAGGAGGGGTACACGTACGGCAGCTGCCCTGGGCCACAGGCGCCGGGCATTCCTTCTCTAAGCTCCCCATGCATCCCCAGCCGGGAGCCAAGGAGTCTGTGTGGCCCCGCCAACTCAGTCTGGAGGCCCCAGGAGGGAACCCAGGCCTGAGGTGAGGGGGAGCCGCCCTCCCATGCCAGCCCCAGGAGCTGCTGCCTGCAGCTTCCCAGAGCCCCTGGCATCTGACCTGTGGCCCTCTGGGTGCCCTGAGGGCCTGGGATCCAGCCAAGGAACTGAAAAGCTGAATGCCGAGAGGGCCTTGGGGGTGGGTGGTGCTCATGCCCCCCGGGTGCTTGCTGCGAGCTTTAAATAGCTCAGCTTCTCTCAGCCCAGCAGCCCCGTCAGCCCTGCCAGCTCCTTCTTGCACTTTCCACACCAGAGACGGCTGATTTCCAGGTCAGGATGGGGAGGGGGTCAGGGGACAGAGTGACCTGGCTGTCTTGGGCAGCGGAGGTTAGGAAAGGAAAGCAGAGCTCCCCCTTGCTCCTCTGTGACTTTAGCCTCCAGGCCAGGCAAGTGCCCGGAGCCCCTGATGGGTAAGGGCTTCACACAGCTTTCCTGTGTCCTGGGAGAAGTGGGTGCCCAACCCAGGCCACCTTCTACTTGGCAAAACTGTGACCAAGCCCCACCCCCGCAGACAGCCTCTGCCACCTCCCTTCCTGCCCCGGGTCCAGCTCCCGCAGGGCCCATTCTTGGCGGGGCTGTGACCCACCACTGTCCCCAAACTCTCCCGTAACCCCCCTCCTCCCTGCTGCTCCCCGCCAGGCTCCTCTAGTCCCGGCCTTTCTTCAGCATCCCTGGCATTCACAAACCAGTCTAATCATCACAACTGCTCTCGTTTATGTGGCACTTTACAGTTCACAAACTATTTTCACGTCCTTATTTCATAAGAGATTTCTGACCACCGTGAGCAATGTGCAAGGCAGATATAAATAATCCCCATTTTACAGCCAACAAGACTGAGAGCCAGAAATATTAGGGGATGTATCCAAGTTCATATGTCAAATTACTGATACAATCGAGACTGGAACCCAGGCCTTAACCATTTGCACTGCCTGAGGAATGCTCCCTCCTGCCACCCCTTTCCCCCCTTCCTGCTCTTTGGCAAGAGGAACACGGAGGAACATTGACAGGAACATAAGACAAGGCGGGGGGGGGGGGGAGGGCAGGGCCACATGTCTTCTCTCCCAGGCCCTGAACCCTGCTGCTGGCTCCATAGGTCACTTTCACAACCCAGGACAAAAATCTCCCTAGATATGGCCTCAGACCGCCTGGCTCCAGCCACCCTCGCCGGCAGACGCAGACGCGCACAGACACACATAGCACGGGCTGTTATCTCTCCTCTCCAGCCCGTTTCCTACACTTCTCACACAGCAGATTTCTTCCAGCCTGGCTGTCTCTCCCAGTCACCACCCATAGCCACTGGCCCCTGGGGCCCGGCCAAGTCCCCTAGACGGTGACGCCGAGTCCCTGCTATCAGACAGTCGCCTCTGCCCTCCCAGCCGCCGCCCCCAGAGTTCCCTGGAAACGTCCCTTCTGCAGGCCCGGCCCCCACTGCGACGCATGGCTTTGTCTGCACACACAGCTGACTTGTGTTTGCAGGGACAGACAGGGGCTGGCGCTGGGGCCGGAGCCAGGAGGCGCTGGGAGGGTACAGCAGACGGGGAAAACACAAAGTCCAGAGAACAAACTGTTGCAAGCAAGCCCTTTGGGGTCAGTTGGGAGCCTGACAACAAGCAGGGGGCTCGCAAAGCCAGAGGCTCCTTGAAGGCAGGGATGGGGGTCTCCACAGACGTCGATTGTCTGGTCTGAGTACCTGAAAGCTGTGCTAGCCAGAAAGGGTGGGATGATAGAGGGGGGGACCGGGGACAGAGGGAAGGGATGGAAGGGGCTCAAGCCTACCTGCACTCCAGTCCCTCAAGCCCCACCTCAGCACTCTGCCCCCTAGGTACACAGAGGGGGCCCTACAGTTGCTTGCCCCTGTACAGCTCTCATTCCGACCAGCTCTCAAGAGGGCTGCCTCTTCTGTCGGGGCTGGAGGGAGAGGAAGCATGGGGCAGCTGGTGCAGCGTGCCAACCTACCATGTTTTTGAACTTCCCTTTTATCAGGCGGAGGCGCCACGGTGTGTGTATGGCGGCACCACGTTTGCAGGGAGAGGATGCACGTGAACCCCAGGCTGCAGAGGCACGCGTGGGAACGCGCTGTATTAAGTGTGGCTCGCCTTCCTGCAGCCCCCCTTCTGACCTTTTCCGTTTTGAACCCTGGGCTACTTAACCCGATTCTGAAATGAAGCCGCAGCTGCTGAAATGCATAGGGGTCATCATAAATCAAGTTGTACGGGGCGGGGCGGGGCGGGGGAGCTTAAAAAAAAAAAAAAAAAAGAGCAGGCACGGCAGCAGCGTGAAAGAAGCCTTTTCACAGCGTGGCTCCTTCTCCGGGGTGACACTCTGGGCTGGGTGCCGGGGAAACCTTAGAAGGGCTCCTTCAGGATTGAGCAACCTGCCTGCCCCGGCTTACACTCCAGGGTCCTCACTTAATAATTTAGAGCTTTAGAAACAAGACAGCATGTAGGCGTGCGCGCTCTCTCTCTCTTCTTCCTTTTTACTTTGCAAGCCTGATGTCCTGATCTCTTGGGCTTGGTGAGCAGTGAGGAAGGGACCAGTTAAAAGTGTCACCACCCTTTCCTCTGGTCTAGAGAGGTGATGGAGGTGCGAAGCCTCATGTGAGACACAATCCGCTAACTCGGGCTCCCGTGGCCGGTACCTGTCATAGGAGATTCAAGCTGCCCCGGACTGCGGGGCTGCGAACAGAGGGGTGCTCACAGATGCCCATGTGCCCTACAGGGCACCAGCGGCACCCACTCACCAGGAGCCATTGTAACCCAGAGCTTGGGCCTCCAGCCCGTGGGGCCGCCAAGTGGAGCAAATCAAACCGAATTGAGTTCTCTTTGCTTTTTCTCGTGAATTATGAGGGTGATGGGCTGGGAACCAGTGGGTGGGAGGGCCACAGAGGAGAAGCCAGGGCCGGCTGGGACAGCCTGGTGGAGAGGGACACCCCTGCCCCCTGGCCCCACTGTGACAGGTGGGGAGCAGCAGATCCCAAGTACCCACGGAGCTCTGGCCTGGAAACTGTCTCCAGATGCTTTCAGCCATAAGATGACAATGGGGAGATTACCCAGCCACTGTTCACTCTGCAGGGGCGGAGGCTCTGATCAAGTCATCTAAAAGGCATCTTCTTATCTTGTTTCCCCACCACCTGCCTTCTACCTTCTACCTGGCCCTACCCCACCCCCAATACAAATACCCTTCTGGCCAACAGAGGCACTCAGGCAGCAGCAGGTTCTGAGGAGGGCACAGGGCACCAGGGGACTGGGGTCTAGTTCTGCTTCTGTCCCTGACTGGCTGTATGACTTCAGGTGTGCATCTAGAATGGGACTAATAATGCCCATCTCGCAAAAGTCTAATGGGTACCTAGGGTGCACAGTGTCTGCACACAGCCGGTGCACAATAAGTGCCTGCAAAGTGACTGCCCGGCTGAAACAGAGCTCTCAGCCAGACACTGACAGGAGCCTTCAGACACTATGCTGGCCTGTCCTGGAGGTCTGGAAAGGACCCCAAGACAGAGGTTTCTGGTCTCAGGGATGGGGGCCCCCAGGGGCCGGAAACTGCAACACTGGAGGGTGGCTTTGTGGAAGAGTCACCATCAGATGGCTTACATCTTCTCTGTGGGACAAAGCACAGGAGGCCAAGATGCTGGGTTGGACTGGGAGGGGCCTGCAGGCAGGTGAGGCCAGCCTTGCACACTGGCGCCCCCTGCAGGCTTCTCTGCCTGCCAGGCGGCCAGTGACTGCAGACACCCAACCAGGACGGGGGGCAGGAGTGGCCAGGACTGCAGACCCCTCCAGGCAGGGAGCGTCTGCTCTTCACTGCTCAACCCACCAACAGCAGTGGGCAATTAACAGGCACTGTCTGTATGCCCCGCAGGTCTGCTTTAGAATAACAAAGAGCTGAAGGGACCTATGAAATCACTTCTTCTACCCACCCCCTTATTTTATGGGCAAGGAAGCCACCAGAAGGGTGGAAGGACTGGCCTGCGGTCACTTGGCTAGGGAAAGGCAGGGCTGGAGCAGCAGCCTGGAATGCTGCAGCCCAGGCGCCTCCTGTAATGCCCCCTCGAGTCCCCTACTTCTGAGCAGTGCCCCATCTTCTCTTCCTGCCCCATGTCAGCCCTCAAATGTTTCCCAGGCTCTCCCCATCCTTGACCCACATGCACACAACCTTCATAAGCCCAAGGCGCCCGAGGGACTGTGGGAGCAGGACAGGAGGAGCCATGAGCCTTGCTGCCCGGTGGGGAGACTAACCACGCCCCTGGACCACATGAGGACACTGAGGCCCAGAGCCAGGCAAGATGCTGGCTTCAGACTTCCTGTCTCCTGCCGTACCCCTTGAGGCAGGCCAGAAAAAATGTGCTGGGGGAGGAGGGATGGGGCTTGAGCAGCGGAGGTTGCTTTGTGAATCTGCCCAGCCCCAGGCATCCCATGTAGCCCTGCTTCTGGTCCCCTGCAGGCTGTACGGCTTCTGCTGGAGGAAGGGGCCCTATGAGAGCACCGGCACTGCAGGCTGTGTGTGGATAAGTGTGTGGAGGGCACCCATCTCCACAGGGCTCTTGGGGGCAGCTGATCCATAAAGAGGGGCTGAGTGGGTCACTCGAGGTGGGCACCTGGGACCTGCCCTCTCTCACGAAGCGCTGAACTGGTCAGGAAAGGGAGGGTCTCTCGGCCTTGAATGCCAGCCCCCGTACTACCTGTCTCAGTGAAACCCTGGTGTCTGGAGCCTGCCAGCAGGTTGGACTGGGCCCCAGAGGCAGTGGCCCTCCCTGCCTCCTGCCCAAGACTGACCGAGGCCCAGTGCTGGCAGGGAGCTCCCTAATCTTAAGGTAGAAGTTTTAGTTCTGGATTAAAACAATCTTGGCCTGCAATGGTGAGAAGCAAGTGCCAGCAAATGATTGGGCCACAGTGGTGACTGTGACCCGGGGTCATGGCCTGGCCGGGCAGCTTTACACCAGGGCTTGCTGACACTAGCAGAGCCCCCTGCTGCTGCCTGGACACCCTCGGCCAGGCTGGCGTGTACACCTATCTCATCCCACCACGCTGTCTGCACAGTTGTGCCCCCCCGCCCCCCGGCTGCTCCCACCCACAAGCCTTTGCTAAATTGGCTCCTTCCTCCTATTTTCCTCTGTCCACCCAAAGCCTGCCTCTTCTTTCATGCTGCCTTCTCCTGGAAGCCCTCCCCAGATGCCAGTTCTTAAAGGGCTTGCCCCCTCCTCCGACTTGCCTAAACCGCTCTCTGCTTTAGCTGGCCTTGCCCCTCCAGTAGGCCTCTAAGTATCTGGTAGAGGCCAGTGGCCCCTGCTTTACTGGGATGTAACAGTGCTGAGCACAGGGCACCCAGAGGGCCTCAACACCAGTTCCAGGGCCCCTGTGAGAGCTTTCCTTGTGGCCAGATCCCAGGGCTGGCCATAGTGCTGCATCTAAACCCCAAACCGTAGCATGACTCGGGGGCCCCTGGGCTTGTGGAAGAAGATCTGTGCGGGGCCTCTCCTAGGAACCTTGAATGAATGGGATTCATCAAAGGTGAAAGGAAAAATATGTTTATATGAAATTCAGAAATTCCTCTTGGAGGAGGGGCCTTAAGAGGACACAGACCAAACGATATGTATTTCAGTGGATTTTAACAATTGTTATGTCTGTAGAGTAAGCAGGTGTAGGGGACAGGTATTATTACCCCCATTTAATGGAAGAGTAAGCGGAGGACAGCCAGACTGCGAGGTCTGCCCAAAGTCGCCAGCTGACGTGCCAGAACCAGGGTTAGGAGGTAGATATTGGACTCTGCTTTGTCAATGATTTCTTATGCAACACGGCAGGACGTCATGAAGAGCAAATCTCTGGGGCCTGCAGGCTGAATTCCAGGTGACTCTGTGTCCAACCCCGCGATTCTAATCAGACTTTTTTCAACACTCAGAGTAATGCAATGACTGTCAACTAACGGGGTCAATGGCAGGTGTGAGTCCAGTATGTGGAGCCCCGATTGACATGCAGCTGCTCAAGAATGCACTTACTCCAATTATAGATAGATATTCCTAAGCTTTAGCTGGAGCCCAGCCATCCCCGAATACCACCTAAGCTCCTCCCTCCTTTGGTATATCGCCCCTGCTCAGTGGCGGAGCTGGAAGGCGGAGGCGCTACAGGATAGCGTGGTGGCCCTCGAGCCCTCTCTGCTTAGTCTTCTGGGTGCGAGTAGTCTGGCCGTGCACATACATAGTGGTACAACGTCTCTGGAATATGCTTGGTCCTAGCCAGGCAATGTCAAGAGTGGGGTGATTTGGGGGGTGAGGGGCTTCCTCAAGGGGGAGGGCTGGGGGGCTATCCCGGGGGGAGGGGCGGGCAGCTCTGGGCTGGGCATACCTGTCTCCACGTTTCTAAGTGGCCTGAAGCTTTTCTCCCTCTGTGAACTGGGCTCTGGAAGGTCACCAAAGGGTCAAGTGAAGCCGATTGCCTGCAGGTCACAACCTGCTCCCCCGAAGGGGCCTCCCACCCTCTCCCTGGCACTGCTGACTTGAACTGCGGTTGAGGGGGGGCCAGGAAGGGGCTGGCATTGTTCCCTGGAGACTCAGCATGCCAGGCATGAAGCAGTAGGGGATGGAGGGTCTGTGGGTGCGCAGGGAGCCCTGATTCTGAACTTCGGGTTCCAAGGGCAGATTCCCTGTGCTGATGATTCTCAGGCTGCAGCAAGAGGTCCTGGGCTGGAAGGTGACCTCAAGGGGCCACACAGTCCAGCCCCTGCTTCCTGGTCGAGGGTCACAATGTCTCCTGGACAGACATGCCCCCAGACATGAAAGGTCTAGAGTGAGAAGAAACTAGGAACTGGGCATAACTGGGTTTGGATTGTTCACACGATGCCAGTCGGCTGAGGAGTAACTGAGGCACGGATGAACTCCCACCTGCACCCTTGCATCACACTCTGCAACCTGGGATGCCTGGTGACCTCTTAGTGGTCATCTGGAGGGGGAGCTGGGAAGACTTCTGTCCGCTTAAATCGATCTCTTCTTTATCTAGAGGAGACGGAACCCAGACACCCTGAAAGCAGTGAGTGCAAGACAAGTGTGGCTGGGGACTTCCCTGGTGGCGCAGTGGTTAAGAATCCGCCTGCCAGTGCAGGGGACACGGGTTCGAGCCCTGGTCCAGGAAGATCCCACATGCCGCGGAGCAACTAAGCCCATGCGCCACAACTACTGAGCCTGTGCCCTAGAGCCCGTGTGCCACAACTACTGAAGCCCGCGTGCCTAGAGCCCATGCTCTGCAACAAGAGAAGCCACAGCAATGAGAAGCCCGCGCAACGCAACCGATGAGCCCCCGCTCGCCGCAACTAGAGAAAGCCCGCACGCGGCAACGAACACCCGATGCAGCCAAAAATTAAAAAAAAAAAAAAAAAAAAGACAAGTGTGGCATTCTTGCTGGCTGTTTAAAGTTTCCATCCCCCAACTCCCTTTGCCTCACCCCTACACTCACTGATTTCTCATAAAATCACTGTGATTCATGCCAGGCATCCAGAGCACAGCCAAGGCACATAGGTATGGGCAAAGAAAGGAGGGGGAGAGGTGCCCACAGCAGTGTGGAGGGGGCATCGAGGCAGCGGTGGGAGGGCACACGGTGTGATTCCCGTTCATTCTCCCCCTAGGTGGCCAGCAGGTCATGTGCTCAGTGCCGGCTTTGAAACCTAGGCTGCGTGCCCTCGGCTGGGAAGCCTCAGTTCAAAGATGCCCACGGACTTACTCTTGCAGCTTCTGGAGACTGTTGTGGCCCCTGCAGAAGGGAGGGGAGCAGAGGTGGAGGAGTGCATCTGCCACGTCCACCCACGGTCCCCGTGGTAGCACCCCCAGCTTCCAGCCTCTGGATCGTGGGCCAAATGCTACTGTTCCGCATACCTAGGGCCAGGAGCAGGTCCTGGGAGGAGGTGGGGAGTGAGGCCTGCCACCGCAGCTTGGACCTTTGAGGGGCAGGCTGTTTGTAAAAGAGACAGCTGTGGTCACCTGAAACCCCTGGTCCTCTATGTAACAGATTTCCAAGCATGACAGCCTATAACGCAGCACGCACGTCTTCCTAAAGCAGGGCTTTGTTAACCTTCCTGAGCCCCTAATCTCTCATCTACAATATGAATGGGTTCGATGGATAATCTATAGATCATTCAGGTCTATACCGTTCTATGATTTTCAATTAATCTTAGGACACCACAGCTCAAGAACCAACAATGGCTCCTTGGTTCTACTTCATAAAGTCCAAATCCTTTTGTTCCATCTTACAGACTTCCAACTCTCCACTTCCACCCTGACCCTGGATTCCAGGTAAGGCGGCATCCTCACTGTCCCGCACTTGGGTCTTGTGTTGTTACATTTCCCCATCAAAAACAACCTTCTGGAAAACAGTTTGGCAGTTCCTAAGAAGTTATATGCAGAGTTTTCATATAATCCAGCAATTCTACTTCTAGGTAGACACCCAAAATAATTGAAAGCAGGCTCTAAAACAGATACTTGTATGGGGTGTGTTCATGGTGGCATCATTCACAATAGCCCAAAGGTGAAACAACCCACGTGTCCATCCATGATGGATGAACGGATACACAAAATATGGTCCCTCCACACAATGGAACATTATCCAGCCATGAAAAGGAAGGAAATTCTGACGTGCTACCACATGAATGAACCTAGAAACCATGATGATAAATGAAATAAGCCAGACACAAAAGGACAACTGTATGATTCCACTTACATGTGGTATGCACAGAGCATGGCGCGCGAGAACTCACGGAAAAAGAAGGGAGAGAGGAGATATAGCGGGGCTGGGGAGCTGTCGTTTGGTGGCTACAGGACTTCTGTCTGGGAAGATGAGAGGGATCTGGGGGTGGATGGTGGGAGTGGTGGTGCAATGCTGTGGTTGCACTTGGTGCCACTGAGTTATGCACTTAAAAATGGTTAAGCAGGTAAATTTTATGTTGTATATATCTTACAACAACAACAACAAAAAGCCAAATAAAAAAACCAAACCAAACAAGCCAACAATGAAACTGCACTGCCCTCTCGCCTTAACCTCTCCTGCGAGTCCAGCTCTCCTGATGAGCCTTTCTCACTCTGCTGGGCTAGTGTCTTGAGCTGGCCTCCGTGCTCAGCGAGCATTTACAGGGAACACCAGTCTCCTTGGGGCGCTGCGGACCTTGGATCCAGAGAAGGACCTTGGGCAATCACTCAAGACTATGTGCATCTCTTTGAAAGAATGACCCTCTGTGTCCCCTCCCTGCCCAGGGGCCACCACTCTCCCTCTGTGGTGGCTGGGAGCCTCCCTAGGGAGCCAGGGACAGGGCGGTGAGCAGTTACATAACCCGCAGGGAGATTTGTTTCCATCGGCCTGGGCGGTGCCAGCTTTCCAGCGGCAGCCGCAGCAGGTAGAGGCGCCCTGTCTGGGCCGGCCGTGCCCGGGCAGGGCAGCGATGTGGCGATCTGGAGCGGCTTAGCATAGCTCAGATTCCCGGCGGCGGCTGGGGACCGGCCACTCGCTGAGCTGAGGGAAAGGAACTGTTGTCTCCTGCTGGCCTGGCTCTGGGGAGAGGGGAGGAGGAGGTGCTGGGGGTGAGCCGCCAGCCAGCCAGGGGTGACCCTCTGGGGCCCGGGACACCCGAGCTGCCTTCTCCGATAACCCACTTATCTTCGGGGCCTGCCTCGGCATGGCAGCCTCAGACAGGGGAGCGCCCGGCCAAGTCCTATCAGTGGATTTAGCAGGGAAAATGAAGACGGGGTGGGAGGTGAGGGTGTGCAGGGAAGAGGACACGGCCTGGCAAGGGACACGGGTGATGGTGAAATAATTCCTGACCAGGGTAAGTTCCTCGGCCCAGAGATGGGAGGGAGCAGGACACTGTGCGTCCCTCTGCTGTCCCAGCATCTGCCCACCAATGCGCCTTTGTCCCCATGGGCGGAAGCATCCAGAAGCAGCCATCTGATGCTTGCTGAATACCTGCCATGGGCAGGCTGGGTGGGGGACACAAAGATCTCTCGGACACAGTCTTTGCCCCCCAAAAACACCTGGGGACACAGCCTCAGACAAGAAAACCTTGACTGGCAGGCCGCTGTCCTGGGCTCCTTCTGGGACTGACATTTTCCTTCTTCTGCTTATTTTCAGATTAAAAAATCAATATATATATATATATATTTTTCTTTTCGAGTCACAGGCTGCTTCTGTCTCACGGGGCATTCCAAAGTTCTAGAAGGGGCCTCAGATTTAGCACTTTCGGAAGCCACGGTGCCCCCGCTAAGGCAGAAAAACCTGACTTGAGGCATTCCAGCTGGGTTCTTGAATAAACCTCTTAGGCTTGGGCCAGTGCCCCACCGGCACAAACTGGGGGACGACGAGAGGGGAGGGAGAATTGACAGAGGTGACACACGCATGGGCTGTGCCACGGTGTGTGGTACACAGCAGGTGCTCAATAAGTGTTTGTTGAGGGGAAGACATCAGGATTAGAAGAAACAAGGTAAAATTCACTCATTCCAAAGCAAGTGTGGGCAACACGTCTGGCAGGAGGCACAGGCCTCGCCTCTGGTTTGGGTCCGGTGGGCTAAGGGCATGGGTACCAGCCGGGCATCGCTGTCCCCGACGGAGTAGCTCTACCTGCCACAGACTCTTACGCAGGTCAAGCTCCTGTGACAGGACATGGAGGCAAGCCTGCTGGCGCCCACTGTCGGGGAATGTGTGTGCCAGCTCTGCCCGGCCGTTGCAGGGCACCGACAACTCACAGGGTGCCACTGGAGCAACATTTTTTAGAAAGAGGGACCTTTTGTGGGCCTTCAAAATCACCTTCCATAATCTGCCCACGGGAGAGTTGCTTGCATTGCCTGCCAGTCCTCCGCTTTCTCCTTCTTGATTTCTAGCAACCAGTGGAGGGGAGCTCGGGGTGGGTACAGCCCAGGGCTTTGCTCAGGCTCTGGAATGCACAGAACAATGTGCTTCTATCCCTGGGTATGCCTGGCTTGGGCCAACAGTAAAATTAGTTTACATGCCTGGAGTGCACATCGGCTCAGTGGTGGGCGTGCAGGGGTGAAGGCGGAGCTCTGGGCCAAGGGAGAGGGTGCGAGGGGAGAGCCAGCCTCAGGAAGAACAGCTGTGTGGTTCATCTGCGTAAAGCAGATGGAGCCGTGGAGGTGTTTCCTCAGACACCCTCAGCTCTCTATTGGCCTGGAAAGCCCAGAGACTCAGACCATTGGAAAGCCAATGGGAGTCTTATAGGAGGGCGGATTTTGATATCCCCACTGACAGCTTCATGAGACGGATTCCTGATTTTCCCAACTTTCTGACCGGTATATTCTATTTGGGGGGTGGCAAGGGACCCAAGAGCTTGGGGTGCTGGACGGACCACCCCCATGACTTGTGGCCTTGCTGAGCCACCATCCTCACCTGTAAACGTGGGGGATGGATCCTTCCCTGGAGCCCAGCTCGGAGAGAGAATCTCCACGTTCACACGTGTGAAAGTGCTCAGAAGAGCTGAGAAGCCCATCTCACATCAGGGAGCTCTGGTACCTAAGACAGAGGGCTCCATCCCTCCCTTCCTCAGGCGCTTGCTGAGCACCTACTGTGTACATGTCATGATGCTAGGAGCTGGGGACTGATGATCATGCAGCCAGGATTCCTGCCCTCAAGGAACTTACAACTCAGAGCTGGTTTGAACACCAAGAATCAATGTTTGCTCCTCTCCTCCCTCCCTCAGTAAAAGACTGGGGTTAGGAACTCCAAATTTTGGGTAAAGAGGAACAACATTTGATTTTCCTGAACCTTGAGATAACCAGGAAGAACGAGGTTCCTTTTTTTAAAAAATAAATTTATTTTTATTTATTTTATTTTTGGCTGTGTTGGGTCTTCGTTGCTCCACGGGCTTTCTCTAGTTGCGGTGAGCGGGGGCTACTCTTCGTTGTGGTGCGTGGGTTTCTCATTGCGGTGGCTTCTCTTGTTGTGGAGCACAGGCTCTAGGTGCGCGGGCTTCAGTAGTTGTGGCACGTGGGCTCAGTAGTTGTGGCACGCGGGCTCTAGAGCGCAGACTCAGTAGTTGTGGCGCATGGGCTTAGTTGCTCCGTGGCATGTGGGATCTTCCCGGACCAGGGCTCTAACCCCTGTCCCCTGCATTAGCAGGCGGATTCTTAACCACTGTGCCACCAGGGAAGACCAAGGTTCCCTTTTATGAGCTGAGTTAGAGAAACAGCCCAGTCCCTTTGCCCAAGCCAGCAAATGTGGAACAAAGACGGGGACAGAGATGGCAGAAACGGGGTAAAAGTGGGGTGATGGGTCACATAAGCCCTGAAGATGCAGCTTGTATTTTGATTCACTGGTGGGGCAGCCAGACCAGGAGATCTTGAGTGCCCCTTCTGGGGCTAAAACCCACAGTTAAAATCACTCCCAGAGACCTCCCAGAGGCCCCACGGAGCCCGTTCACCAAGCAATTGAGTTCCTATGTATCAAAAGCCCCAAAGATGATGCTTAATGGGTGACCCAGCTAAAAACTCTGGAGAGTTTATCCATTTTCTAGTTCCAGGTCAGGTTGTCTTCTAGAAGGTGCTGGCAGACAGCAATTTATTTTGAAACCTGGTCACATGCCAGATTCTGAATTGCGTTGTCTTTTCACAACAGCCTTGCTGTGTTTACGACTTGGTGAGGTGAGGGTTTTTTTCTGTTTTTTTTTCCTTCAAAAAAAGGTATTGCCTCCTTCTGTTAGATGTGTTGTTGACAACGGTTGCTAGGGAGAGCTGGGTTCAGTTACAGACACACTGATGCCTGCTCTAATAATACTTTGCTCTGCATAGCTCAGATGCAGACACCTCTTGGCTAAACAGGGCACACACATTTCAACAGAGGAGGGCTTGAACTTATACTACCCAAGCATATTTCAGCAAAGGAGCATTCCCTGAGCCGGAGTGGAAGGCCCAGGGTGGTGACGGGGCAGTGCTGGGTGGAGGGGGCTCAGGCCTCCAATTCCTGTCATTCCAAAGGTCCCATAAAAAGAGGCACGCTCATTCTTCACCTCGCTGTGAAACCAGAGCCCGCTTCCCCTCGTCGTACCACAATTCCTTGGTGAGGATCAAGGCAGAGTTTTGGTGACCTCTGTAACCCAGGGGCCACGGGCAGCCCACATTCTCCTGGAAGTCAGGACCCATTAGTGCTCATAGCCGTGTGGGTGCGGGACCCTGCAATCATGCAGCTGGGAGTCGGGTGGAAAGAGGTGGGGTGAAGCAGGTCGGGCAGGGAAACGAATCACCTCCTCAGCTTAACTGGTGGCCTCGCCTGGCAACGTGGATTGAGAGTGAGGCCCTTTTCCTGAAACATGTGATAGGCGCTTCGACAAATGTCTGAGACCAAGAAAAAGGAAAAGGACCTGGGGAACGGAGCTGAGAGCAGAGAGAAATGGGGCGGGCGGGAGAGGAGAGGCAGCCTCCACCTGGCTGACGCGGTTAGTGTGGAGGCTTCCCAGGAGGAACCTCAGGACAGCGAGGTATGTGAGAAAGGTCCCCTGAGATGGTCCAGCCCAGCTTCTCATGGCACAGAGGGGAAACCGGGGCCGGGCAAGGTGACAGGATTGTCTCGGGGGCTGACGTCTCCTGCTTTGGTGTTCTCCCACCAGCTCAGGCTCTGAATCCTTCACGTCACTCAGCAGAGTCCAGTACCTGGGACACATTTCTTGGCTGATTCACAGGGTGATAGGCAGGGCTGTTCATAAGTGACAGTGGTTCCTAAGTGACAAGGGTGGCACAGTCAGGGCATCTCTGGAGTAAGTTTCTAACAGTGGTGTTAAATCTGCGGCACCACAGAATCGGCCAGAAAGGTCTTTAAAAATGGATGCCCAGGCCCATCCCTGGAGAACCTAATTCAGTTGGTCTAGGGGGGCGCCCCTGCGCTGGTATGTTTTATTGGGTTGGCCAAAAAGTTCGTTCAGTCTTCAATAAAAATAAGAGACACATTTGTCATTTTCACCAAGAACTTTATTGAACAACATATTCACTAACCGAACGAACTTTCTGGCCAACCCAATAAAAGCATCTCCCCATGAGATTCTAACGGACAGCTAGGCTGAGAACCAATGCCCTAAAGAAAACCTGGTGACTGGAACTCAGTATTCCCAGGCTGGATCCCCCCTTCTGACATCACATCAATAAAAGACTCTGCCTCAGTTGGCCTGTCTATGAACTTGACCCACCACCTACAAACCATCAGCCATCCGATGTCTTAGTACTCAAAGTGTGGTCCCTGGGCCGGCAGCATGGGCATCGCCTGGGAGCTTGTTAGAAATGTAGCATCTCAGGTTCTACCCAGACCTCTTGAATCAGAACCTCTATTTAAATAAAATCCCATGTGATTCAAGCACACATTCAAGTTTGAGAAGCACGGATCTAATGAAGACTGCAGGCTTGGCACATAACAGACATCCGAGAAATATCTGTTTAATAAGTAGCATTTTACTTACAAGAACATTACTAAGAAAATGACCACATCTAAGGCAAAAAGACTCAGTTTAGATGTAAAAACTGAAGATGAGTTTTGAGCTGTGGATTGGTGACAGGGGTCCCCTGGGACCCCAAGGTCTCTGGCGTCGTCCATGCTCATGCGGGTGGTGCTTTTGGACTTCTTGAGATGACAACGCTAAGTCTGGCTGCGAAGGGTGAAAGGTCTTTTGACTTCCCCCTGGGCCCACTTGCCTCTCCATGGGGGCGGTATCCCAGCTTGGCAGGCAGCGCCACACTGTGCCAAAGAGTGTCCACTACATCAGAGCCTGCCCCTCTCCTGCCGTGCTGCCAGCTTCCACTGCCGACGCCCAGGCAGTGAAAGCGAAAGCGGTCGGCCAAGGAGGGCAACATCCAAAGACAGCTGCTGGGAGCTGTGCTCATAGGGCACTTCACACCCTTTCCGCTTTGCAGCCAGAATCACTAAGCCGGGTCTCAGAACTTGTACACGGAGGCAGAGGCGAAACCTGGCCACGTGAGGGGCATCTCAGAGGCCACCGAACTGAACCAGGGGCTGGCTGGGGATCCAGAGGCAGTGGGCCTTGAGTGCATGCAGCTGAGCGCAAACCTCAGAGGGAGAAAGCAGGGGCAAGGCGCTGGGGGCCAGGCCCAGGACTGCTGGCCGGGGAAGGGATACAAATCAGGTGGGCCAGAAGATGAAAGCAGGTGAAAAACGACACCCCTGTGGGTCACAAGGAAAGTGGGGTTTAATGAGCTATGCCCACTGCTCTCTTTTCTTGAGCCTTGTGGGTCTGGGGTGGTGAGTGGCCATGTATGATGCTGCCTAGAAAGCCAACTCCAACCCGCCACCTCCTCAGCTGCAGAGGGGGTCCTGACGGACACGCGGTGCTGGCTTCCTCCAGGCCTTGTAACCGGGGGTCTGCTAGGAGCTTAGGGGCAGCCTCACGCCAGCACATTCAGCCCACCTTCCATGGGAGCCAAAGGGCTTTGAACAGTGACCCAGGAGGCCTGAGTGTCCAGCTCCAGCCCTCTCCCTCTTACACTTAAGCTGGGGCTGCAGGAGATGAAGGGGGTGGTAGGGTCTAGGGGACATTTCGATTTCTAAATATCTGACCCACAAATGCTCCATCCAGGCAAATGGCAGATTGGGAGTGAGAGTCCCCCTCTGTCCCAGAGACAAGTGACACTAGCAGGACTGGGTCTCTTGGGCTGGCCCCCAAAGCCTGTCACACATGACAGACCTATCACCGAGCCCCAATATGGGGTAAGCAAGTTTCTGAGGATGAGAGGGACCCAGGACTGTTTCATGTCACTAACAGGGCCAGGAGAGACAGAGAAAGGAAGCAGCTCACGCGGGGCCGCTCACGCCCTCCCTGAGGCCCCCGACTCATCTTTAGCAGCGCAAAATCATAAGGTCCACTGATCAGTGTGGAGCAGCCAATCACTTTCCCAGCAGGAGCTGCAGAGGCCAAGCTCCGGGTGACGATGGCTGAATCAGTCCGAGAAGCCCTGTTTCCTGACTTTCGGTTTGGTGCTCTTTCCCTGCGCTAGTGTTTGCCAAACTGTGTCTCTCAGCACACTAATTCCACAAGAAGTCATTAGCTGGGGAATGCAAAGGGGATTTCACTGAGTTGGATGTAGCCAAACAGGTTCCCTTCCTGCTGGCCTAAGCCAGTCCACTCTGTGGCTGACGGAGAGGCGGGTGTAGGGGCCACGAAGCTCCGTTTGTGACTGAGCATTTCTCAGGACTGATGCTCTGCTGGACACTGTGGGCAAGGCCGCTCTAACCACGGGTCATTGGAAGAGAAGCCTGACCGGGGCAGGATCCTGGGTGGCCCCTGCTGCCAGCGGCCCTTCCTTCCTGGGTGCATCTCGTCTCACGCCCTGTGTGTCTGTCTACCACTGGCTCTGGCTAGGTTATTTGGAGCTGGCAACTATTGTCTAGAAGTCTGGCCCTATCCTGGCCCTTCTCTTGATAAAAGCCGAGGCCAAAGGCCAATCTGTCCCTGACTCCCCCGTGCCTGGCTGTACGTGGCAGACAGGCTGCTTCCCACTGTCACCCTCCACACTCTCCCAGGACATTCCGGCGAGCGAGGAACATGCCCGATGTGCAAATCCCTCAGGTAATGAGGGAATTCATCACCGGGGAGCGTGGGCGATCCAGGAATGGGAACCCGATCGGTGCCTGGAGCTGGACAGAAGCAGCCCAGGCCGGCCAGCGAGGCTCGGGTTGCAGTGAGCAGTCTCCCTGGGAAGAGGAGAGGACGGCGGGGATGGAGCCCATGGGCAGCCTTCGGAGGGGGCTCCTCCCACCCTGTTCTCAGGGAAGAGAGGGAAGACTGCAAACCAGGTGGCTAAGACCAGGGTGACCATATATCCTGGTTAACACCTGGGGTCTCGGCCTGACTATGACTAGAGCCCCCAGTCTCAAAAGTGTCATGGGGGCTTCCCTGGTGGCGCAGTGGTTGAGAGTCCGCCTGCCGATGCAGGGGACACGGGTTCGTGCCCCGGTCCGGGAGGATCCCGCGTGCCGCGGAGCGGCTGGGCCCGTGAGCCACGGCCGCTGATCCTGCGCGTCCGGAGCCTGTGCTCCGCAACGGGAGAGGCCACAACAGGGAGAGGCCCGCGTACGGCAAAAAAAAAAAAAAAAAAAAAAAGTGTCATGGTTTGGATGACCTATTATATGGTCACCCTCGTTAAGACAGACCTGCAGGAGGTTTCTTCCAGTTCTGTAATCCTACTTTCAGAACTTCTAAGCTATTGTTTTACCCTACCTGGACTGAAACTCATTTCATATCTCAACTAGCCTAAGGTACAAAGCATGATTACAGATGATTTTCCACAGCCAAGTCTCCAAGGAATAGTCCCTGGGCCTGGCATGGCCACCATGCTGTGCCACCTGCTACCTCTCCCTGATGCCACCAGTTCTGGGACCAGTTCACTTGCTACCATGCCTGATGAAAGAGCACGTATAGGCCTTCAGCTCTCCACCTATGAGATCAAACAGTGCTGGGCTCAGCCTAAGCACCCATGCCCATGCCCATTACACACCCCAGTAAAACCATCACTGGACGCCGGCACCCACGGAGGAAGGAATAAAGAGGGGCAGGATTAAGTTCTCTGGGGTGGAGGGATTTAGTGGGATAGCACCAAGGAACAAGACGGTCTTTGATCTCCACGCTTCCCCTTGGCCCTAAAAGTGTTTTCAAGAAGCCCAGGCGCATTGGCAGACAGATCAAAGCTTCCCTCCTCAAGGCCCTTATGCCTTTTGCTCAGACCCATCTCAGCACCAACTACAACCAGGGCACCACCTGCAGGGTCTGGAGGGCGGTCCCGGGGAGGAGGAAGAGGAAGAAAAGAGAAGTCCACAGTAAGTGTATGTCTGCTGGGACGTGGAGAGGTCAAAGCACAGAGCCTGTTAAGACAAGAGCCAGCCCTCCTATCATGGAAATAGAAAGAGGGAAAGGCTGGTTAAACATGAAGCACCTATAAAATTATATTGGTCCATCGTAACCATGGAGCCCTCACACAAACACACGCAAATCCGGTCACTCATCCCTTGCCCCTTGAGTGCCTTTTTATTTTCTGTAATTAATCGGGCAAGGGTGCAACTTGGGAAAAGTTCAACTGTGGTCAGAATCTGCAGCCTTCTCTCTAGTAATAACCCACCGGCGGGAGGGGTGGGAGGTGCAGCTGTCGGCGTCCGTTACCTGAAGCATGTTGAGAAGCAGGCTCCGGAACTTGGTCCCCTCCACCATGAAGAGCGCCATCTTGTCGCACAGCTTGGCGGCCGTGAAAGCAAAGCTGCGGTCGGACACGGCCTTCTGGTAGATGGTGCGGACGATCTCCCCCAGCATCTCCTCGGAGTTGGTCGAGTTCTGGGCCTCCTCCATGAAGGTGGTGAGCTTGGCATCCACGTCGCTGCTGTTGTTCCTCATGCTGTTCAGGATCTCAATCAACTTGTCCATCTTGTTCTGCTGAGGGTTGGTGGTCTCCACGGCCACTTCATCCTGGGGGTGCGGGAGACAAACCGAGTCGCGCCTGAGCGGAGCCCAGCTTTCTGTGGAGGGGTGGCCAGTGGAGGTGGGGGCTGCCACCCTCAGAAAGGACCCGCCCCACCTTCTAGAACCTGAGGTCTGATCCCTCCGGGAATGCCGACCTTCACCATGGACCCTGGGGCCCCAGGCTCTCTGCTGACCCTTTTCTTGGCCCCTGTGACACCCTGGGTGGATCCTTCTTGTGAGCTACAGCTCTTACCCAGGATTCTCATACACACTGGCTCTGCCTCATACACATTAAATATCTCAATCTACAAATGATTTAATGGGGCTTATAAAAGATGAAATAAAATAACAGATAAGAAATTGGGCCAAGAGAAAACGAGGGTGGGAAGACGAGGTGAGGAAGGAGGTAGCGTCCAAAATGCCTGCTCTGTTGGTTCAAGGCGCCCATGGAGTGGCCACCTCGTCCTCCAGACCTCGGCTCCTTCAGCCCGAGGACCATCATGTCCTCTGGGTGTGGGGATCCCTGTGACACGGCCTTGGCATTGTGTCCTATGGAGACTGTGCTGGCTTTTCACAACAAGCACTGCACACCAAGGAATCCCTCAATGTGCCACAAAAACACCTGGCACTTCGAGGAGGGAAACTTCAGATAAAAAACCCTACACCCTTAAGTGGTTTCACTACAACTGGGACCAGACCTGCGCTGGGGGAAGAAGAAAATGGCATTTGATGTCTCAGAAGTATAGATTGGTGGCCAGGAAAATGACTGACTTAACTGCTGGGATGTGAGACCAGGGTTAAAGGGCAGGCTCAGGGACATAAAGGGAAGCCCCATGTTTGCCCTTCCGGCATCAAGAGAAGAATCCACGGCAGGGAGGCTCAGACCCAGGTCCTAGAATCTGCTCTCTGTCTCTAGCTGGATGGCTCTGGGAAGTGGTTTCACTCTCTGGGCCTCATTTTCCTCCCTGGTAACATGAGGAGGTTAGGTTAGATGGTCTATAGCTTTCCCTTAGCCCTGCTATTGCTTAAGCCCATTCCTCCCGGTCCAGGAGTCCAGGAGGCCTCACCTGAGGGCAGTTCTTGAAGCTGAAATACGGGCGCTATGGATCTACCTTACCTGTTCTATTTCCCCCCTCCTTCCCCACCCCAACCCTGTGGGCCCCAGGGCAGGAATAGTGGTCAGTATGTATAGAATAACCCCTCGAGGGTCTTCACACAACTTATGGCATTTGGTCTGCAGTCTGTCTGCAAGGTGGATAATATTATACCCATTTTACAGATGGGTAAACTGGGGGTGTGTGTGCCCAGAGAGGTTAAGTGACTTGCCCAAGGCCACCTAGCCACTCAAAGGCAGAGTGAAGACTGAGCTGGTTTGCTGGACTCTAAAGCCCATGTTGTTTCCTCTCTGTGGCATTGTGGTTACATTCAGTGGAGCTGGAGAGAATTCACAATCCTCTCTCCCTGGCTGGACTGCAGCAATCTGTTCCAGAAGCTCTTCAGGCAAAGACCACACACTGGCCATCACTTGGGAAGCTCTTCCAGGCTCTTATCTTTGGGACGTAAGGGAATGAGTGAGGCTTTCCTCCAGGACCTCACAGCCGCCTGCCCCACAGGGAGCAGTGGGTGGGGGCCAGGGGCTGTAAGGATGCCAGCAGCAGCATGTCACCTTCGAGAACTGATCAGGGAAAAGGTCTGACCTGCCTTGTCCTGCCTGAGTGTGGACCTGGCCTTGGAGGTGAAAGGTGGAGGAGAGAAGGCCATAGAGAGATGCCAGGGAGAAGCCCGGAACGTTGAGCTCTGCAGAAGCCCCAAAAGGAGGACTCCGTGGAGGAAAGCTGGGGGCAAGTTGGCCTTTCTTGGGAACAGCTCCTTTCCAAGGTGACCTTACCTGCACCCTTGGCTGAGGACGGGGAGCTAGGGTGCACAGAGTGGGCTTAACGCTGCCAGGGACAGAGCTCCAAGCCCTTCTCTGGAGGCTTGGGGCATCTCTTCCTGAATTTGTGAACTAGGCTCTAGAGACCAGGGCCAGGAGTAGGGTGAGGAATGTGAGGCTCCTGGGGAGCAAAATTTAAGGAGGTCCTCCTTCTCAGGGCTGTGCCAGTGCAGGATGGGCATCTGCGTGATGCTGAGAGTGAGTGCCTCCTTAAATTTTGTCCCTTAGACCCCTCCCTACTGCTGGTTGGTGAAGGCGGGGAGTGGCAAGGCTGAGGCCAGTCTGCTGCACTCTGCCCAGCTCACCTTTGCTCTCCCCTGGCAGGGAGCGCAGCCTGGTACTCGCCTTCGGGAGAAGCATTCTTATGTTACAGGCTCTGTGTTTTCCCTAGATGCCCTTTAGCACTAACAGGGCCGTATCTGCCACCAGATAATGCTGGAGGGAAGAACCAGGCGTTCTCTGCCCACCTCCCATCACCTGGAGGCACATGCCTCTGCCTCCCCTCCCTTCTCAGGCTGGGGGCTGGTACCGAGTGTTCACCCGGGGCTCTTGGAGGGTGGAATGTGCTGGAGGGGGTTCACATGCAGAGCTGGCCATGGGCCTGCCGTCTGGTGGCCGGGGGTCCCTCGGCAGTGTTGACCAGGTGTGCTGGGGCCACATGAGCCTCCCTCCACGAGGCTCCCCAGGTCCGCAAGCCCGAGCCCACCTACCAAGATGCCTACCTCTCTCACTGTCCTCCCTGGTGCAAGAGAACAAGGAAAATTCAATTACCGGTACCTTTTCTTTCAGCCTTCGCCGCAGCCTGTCTTTGGAAGACTGGAGCAGGGTAATTTTGGGCCGCTCCCCGCTGCGTTCGGAAATAATACTGTCTTTACGCTTTGTCTCAGCCTCCGGACCGCCTGGCTGCAGCAGGGGCAGCCTCTCGGAAGCCACCGGGACCAGGGCATCAGGGCTGCAGGGGGGCTCGAGGCCGCTGTGCCCGGCATCCCCCAGGGCGTCCTCGAGTTTGGGGCTCTCCATGGTCACGGTCTCTTTGGCATTGCGGTGGGCGCCTGCCTCCCCCTTGTCGCCTGGTGGATGCTTCATGTTGCTGTGGTGCCAGCGCCGGTTCTGGCTGTAGCCGTGATGGGTGGACCTCCCTGAGGGGTGGGGCACTGAGCTCCCTTGGTAGGATTTCTGGTGGTCCCTGTTGTGTTTGGCAGTGCCCGGTGGGTGGTCACCGTGCTGTTGAGGCTTGTTCCCTCCTGGGGGTCTCTGCTGTCGCCTGCAAACCAAAGGGGAAAGACAAAGAGGGTCACTGGGGCCGCTGGCCAGGGTCCCTGTGTCCAAACATTAGAAGGAATTCATTTATTCATTTTTTCAATACCCTTACTGAAGGCCTCCTATGCACCAGGCTCTGTGATGGGGCTTGGGGATACTAGCAGAGAATATGACAGACAGGTCCCGGTGATTATATAGGATTTAAGTCAACCCTTGACTTAAAATAAGTATTTTATTCCCTTGTTAGAATATGCGTTAGTACATGTGTAGGGAACAAAATTAAAATGATAAGAGTATACAGTGAATCCTCCTGACTGTCCCCAGACACCCAGTATGTTTTCTTGAAGCAGCCATTACCATTTTGTGAACATATTCTATGCATGTTCCAGTAAAGATATATACACAGAACTGTATCTGATAACAACTATCCTGTTGATGACTTTTTTTTTTTTTTTCGGTACGCGGGCCTCTCACTGTTGTGGCCTCTCCCGTTGCGGAGCACAGGCTCCGGACGCCCAGGCTCAGCGGCCATGGCTCACGGGCCCAGCCGCTCCGCGGCATGTGGGATCTTCCCGGACCGGGACACGAACCCGCGTCCCCTGCATCGGCAGGTGGACTCCCAACCACTGCGCCACCAGGGAAGCCCCTGTCAATGACTTTTTAACCATCATGACTCATGAAAAGTTATACCATTTGTTACACAACCTTTCTTTGGGTACACTGACATTTCTGCCCCCAAACCCACTAACAAAATATGCTATAAGAAATTGTTATAGGCTGAATCGTGTTTCTCTCAAATTCATGTTGAAGCCTCAACCCCTAGGACCTCAGCATGTGACTGCATTTGGAGATAAGACCTTTAAAGAGGTGATTAAGTTAACATGAGGCTGTTAGGGTGGGCCTTAATCTAATTTGACGGGTATCCTTATTATTATTATTATTTTTGGCCGTGCCGCATGTCTTGCGGGAACCAGGGATGGAACCTAGGCCCTGGCAGTGAAAGCACCGAGTCCTAAACCACTGGACCGGCAGGGAATTCCCATGACTGGTATCCTTATAATAAGAAGAAATTTGAATGCACAGAGACACCAGGGATGCAGGTACAGAGAAGAAATCCCATGTGAGGACACAGCCAGAAGGCAGCCACCTACAAGCCAAGGAGAGTGGCCTCAGAAGAAACCAAACCCGACACCTTGACCTTGGACTTCCAGCCTCCAGAACTGTGAGAAAATAAATTTCTGTTGTTTACCCACCCGGTCTGTGGTATTTTGTTATGGCAGCCCGAGCTGAGCAATACAGAAGTGATATTTAACATGGTGGTTTTAGGCAGACAGGCTTATCGAGTTTTTTTGACAATTTCAAAGCAGAGATTATCATATGGAACAAATTTGAGGTGTACATCACGGGACAAACCCCAAATGTGTTGATTTGAAGACTAAAGGAGAGCAGGGGAGTGGGGGTATTCTGAGGACCCTTCAGTCCAGCAGCTCAAGGGCTGCTTCCATCACTAAAACACTCCTGTGTTCCAACTCTGTTTCACCTTCATGGTGTTTTCCATGCCATAACCTTATTTGAAGTGCATTTGGAGAACAGAATAACCATGAGCCTCTCAAAGTTGTAAAGCCAGTGAAGAAAGTTTGTGGAGAGAAGACGTTACATTCTAGGGAATGAGGCCCCCGTCCCAGTCTGTAATCCATCTCTTTGGCAGGTACAACAGAACTTTGCTGCACTGCATTTCATGAACAAAATTGTATTTATTTGTTCTAAAATTATTATTACTTATATAAACTCAATTTCACTGTTCACTTGATAAATTTTTTAAAATTAATTTTTATTGGAGTATGGTTGCCTTACAATGTTGTGTTAGCCTCCACCACACAACAAAAGGAATCAGCGATACACATACAGATATCCCCTCCCTTTTGGACTTCCCTCCCATTTAGGTTACCACAGTGCACTACGTGAGTTCCCTGTGCTATACAGCATGTTTCCATCAGTTGTCCATTTTATACATAGTATCAATAATGTATATGTGTCAATCCTAGTCTCCCAGTTCCTCCCACTCCACCCCTTTCCCCCCTGGTAGTCATACATTTGTCCTCTAAGTCTGTGTCTCTATTTCTGCTTTGCAACTAAGATCATCTATATCATTTTCCTAGGTTCCACATATACACGTTATTATACGATATTTGCTTTTCTCTTTCTGACTTACTTCACTCTGTATGACACTCTCTAAGTCCATCCACGTCTCTACAAATGACCCAATTTCATTCCTTTTTATGGCTGAGTAATATTCCATTGTATATATGTACCACATCTTCTTTATCCATTCCTTTGTCGATGGACATTTAGGTTGCTTCCATGTCCTGGCTATCGTAAATAGTGCTGCTATGAACATTGGGGTGCATGTGTTTTTTTGAATTATGGTTTTCTCTATGTCCAGTAGTGGGATCATATGGTAGCTCTATTTTTAGTTTTTCAAGGAACCTCCATAATGTTTTCCATAGTGGCTGTATCAATTTACATTCCCACCAACAGTGTATGAGGGTTCCCTTTTCCCCACAACCTCTCCAGCATTTACTGTTTGTAGGTTTTTAGATGACAGCCATTCTGACCAGTGTGAGGTGATACCTCATTGTAGTTTTGATTTGCATTTCTCTAATAATTAGCGATGTTGAGCATCTTTTCATGTGTTTGTTGGCCATCTGTATGTCTTCTTTGGAGAAATGTCTTTTTAAGTCTTCCGCCCATTTTTTGATTGGGTTGTTTGCTTTTTTGATACTGAGCTGTATGATCTGCTTGTATATTTTGGAGATTAATCCTTTGTCAGTTCCTTCATTTGCAAATATTTTCTCCCATTCTGAGGGTTGTCTTTTCATCTTCTTTAAAGTCTCCTTTGCTGTGCAAAAGCTTTTAAGTTTCATTAGGTCCCATTTGTTTATTTTTGTTTTAATTTTCATTACTCTAGGAGGTGGGTCATAAAAGATGTTGCTGTGGTTTATGTCAATGAGTGTTCTGCCTATGTTTTCCTCTAAGAGTTTTATAGTGTCTGGTCTTACATTTAGGTCTTTAATCCATTTTGAGTTTATTTTTGTGTATGGTGTTAGGGAGTGTTCTAATTTCATTCTTTTACATGGAGCTGTCCAATTTTCCCAGCACTACTTATTGAAGAGGCTGTCTTTTCTCCATTGTATATTCTTGCCTCCTTTGTCATAGATTAGGTGACCATATGTGCATGGGTTTATCTCTGGGCTTTCTATCTTGTTCCATTGATCTATATTTCTGTTTTTGTGCCAGTACCATACTGTCTTGATTACTGTAGCTTTGTAGTATAGTCGGAAGTCAGGGAGCCAGATTCCTCCAGCTCTGTTTTTCTTTCTCAAGATTGCTTTGGCTATCCGGGGTCTTTTGTGTTTCCATACAAATTGTAAAATTTTTTATTCTAGTTCTGTGAAAAATGCCATTGGTAATTTGAAATGGATTTCATTGAATCTGTAGATTGCTTTGGGTAGTATAGCCATTTTCACAATATTGATTCTTCCAATCCAAGAATATGGTATATCACTCCATCTATTTATGTCATCTTTGATTTCTTTCATCAGTGTTTTTATTTTTTTAAATTAATTAATTTATTTTTGGCTGCGTTGGGTCTTAGTTGCTGTGCACAGGCTTTCTTTTTTACTTGTGGCGAGCAGGGGCTACTCTTTGCTGTGGTGCACGGGCTTCGCATTGCGGTGGCGTCTCTTGTTGTGGAGCACGGGCTCTCCGTGCACAGCCTTCAGTAGTTGTGGCTCGCGGGCTCAAGAGCGCAGGCTCAGTAGTTGTGATGCACGGGCTTAGTTGCTCCGCAGCATGTGGGATCCTCCCAGACCAGGGCTCAAACCCATGTCCCCTGCGTTGGCAGGTGGACTCCTAACCACTGCGCCACTAGGGAAGTCCCCTCATCAGTGTGTTATAGTTTTCTGAGTACAGGTCTTTTGACTCCTTAGGTAGATTTATTCCTAGGTATTTTATTCTTTTTGTTGCAATGGTGAATGGGATTGTTTCCTTAATTTCTCTTTCTGCCCTTTAGTTGTTAGTATATAAGAATGAAAGAGATTTCTGAGTATTAATTTTGTATCCTGCAACTTTACCAAATTCATTGATTAGCTCTAGTAGTTTTCTGGTGACATCTTTAGAATTTTCCCTGTATAGTATCATGTCATTTGCAAACAGTGACAGTTTTACTTCTTCTTTTCCAATTTATATTCCTGTTATTTCTTTTTCTTCTCTGTTGTTGTGGCTAGGACTCCAAAACTACGTTGAATAGTAGTGGTGAGAGTGGACACCCTTGTCTTGTTCCTGATCTTAGAGGAAATGCTTTCAGTTTTTCACCATTGAGAATAATATTTGCTGTGGGTTTGTCATATACGGTCTTTATTATGTTGAGGTAGGTTCCCTCTATGCCCACTTTCTGGAGAGTTTTTATCATAACTGGGTGTTGAATTTTGTCAGAAGCTTTTCCTGCATCTATTGAGATGACCAAATGGTTTTTATTCTTTAGTTTATTAATATGGTGTTATCACATTGATTGATTTGCATATATTGAAGAATCCCTGCAGCCCTGGAATAAATCCCACTTGATCATGTTATATGATCCTTTTAACGTATTGTTGGATTCTGTTTGCTAGTATTTTGTTGAGGATTTTTACATCTATGTTCATCAGTGATACTGGCCTGTAATTTTCTTTTTTTGTGACATCTTTGTCTGGTTTTGGTATCAGGGTGATTGTGGCCTCATAGAATGAGTTTGGGAGTCTTCCTTCCTCTGCAATTTTTGGGAAGAGTTTGAGAAGGATTGGTGTTAGCTCTTCTCTAAATGTTTGATAGAATTCACCTGTGAAGCCATCTGGTCCTGGACTTTTGTTTGTTGGAAGATTTTAAATCACAATGTCAATTTCAGTGCTTGTGATTAGTCTATTCATATTTTCTATTTCTTCTTGGTTCAGTCTTGGAAGGTTGTGCTTTTCTAAGAATTTGTCCATTTCATCCAGGTTGTCCATTTTATTGGCATATAGTTGCTTGTAGTACTCTCTTAAGATCCTTTGTATTTCTATGGTGTCAGTTGTAACTTCTCCTGTTTCATTTCTAATTTTAGTGATTTGAGTCCTCTCCCTTTTTTTATTGATGAGTCTGGCTAAAGGTTTATCAGTTTTGTTTATCTTCTCAAAGAACCAGCTTTTAGTGTTATTGATCTTTGCCATTGCTTTCTTCATTTCTACTTCATTTATTTCTGCTCTTAGCTTCATGATTTCTTTCTTTCTACTAACTTTGGGTTTTGTTTGTTCTTCTTTCTCTAGTTGCTTTAGGTGTAAGGTTAGGTTGTTTATTTGAGATTTTTCTTGTTTCTTGAGGTAGGATTGTATTGCTATAAACTTCCCTGCTTTTGCTGTGTCCCATAGGTTTTGGGTCATCGTGTTTTCGTTGTCATTTGTTTCTAGGTATTTTTTGATTTCCTCTTTAATTTCTTCAGTGATCTCTTGGTTATTTAGTAGCGTATTGTTTAGCCTCCATGTGTTTGTATTTTTTTACAGTTTTTTCCCTGTAATTGATTTCTAATATCATAGTGTTGTGGTCAGAAAAGATGCCTGATATGATTTCAACTTTCTTAAATTGATTTGTGACCCAGGATGTGATCTATCCCGGCGAATGTTCTGTGAGCACTTGAGAAGAAAGTGTATTCTGCCACTTTCGGGTGGAATGTCCTATAAATATCAATTAAATCTATCTCGCCTATTGTGTCATTTAAAGCTTGTGTTTCCTTATTTATTTTCTGTTTGGATGATCTGTCCATTAGTGTAAGTGGGGTGTTAAAGTCCCCCACTAATATTGTGTTACTGTCGATTTCCCCTTTTATGGCTGTTAGCATTTGCCTTATGTACTGAGGTGCTCTTATGTTGGGTGCATAGATATTTACAATTGCATATCTTCTTCTTGGATTGATCCTTTGATCATTATGTAGTGTCCTTCCTTGTCTCTTGTAACATTCTTTATTTTAAAGTCTATCTTGTCTGATATGAGTATTGCTACTCCAGCTTTCTTCTGATTCTCATTTGCATGGAATATCTTTTTCCATCCCCTCACTTTCAGTCTGTATATGTCCCTAGGCTTGAAGTGGGTCTCTTGTAGACAGTATATGTACAGGTCTTGTTTTTGTATCCATTCAGCTAGTCTGTGTCTTTTTGTTGGAACATTTAATCCATTTACATTTAAGGTAATTATAGATATGTATGTTCCTATTACCATTTTCTTAATTGTTTTGGGTTTGTTTTTGTAGGTCTTTTTCTTTTCTTGTGTTTCCCACCTAGAGAAGTTCCTTTAGCATTTGTTGTAATGGTGGTTTGGTGGTGCTGAATTCTCTTAGCTTTTGCTTGTCCACAAAGCTTTTGATTTCTCTCTTGAGTCTGAATGAGATCCTTGCTGGATAGAGTAATCTTGGTTGTAGGTTCTTCCCTTTCATCACTTTAAATATGTCCTGCCATTCCTTTCTGGTCTGCAAAGTTTCTCTGAAAAATCAGCTGGTAACCTTATGGGGATTCCGTTGTAGGTTATTTGTTGCTTTTCCCTTGCTGCTTTTAATATTTTTTCTTTGTATTTAATCTTTGTAAGCTTGATTAATATGTGTCTTGGCATGTTTCTCCTTCAGTTTATCCTGTATGGAACTCTTTGTGCTTCCTGGGCTTGACTGACTGTTTCTTTTCCCATGTTAGGGAAGTTTTGACTATAATCTCTTCAACTATTTTCTCAGGCCCCTTCCCTTTCTCTTCTTCTTCTGGGACCCCTATAATTCGAATGTTGGTGTGTTTGAGAGGTCTCTGAGACTGTCCTCAATCCTTTTCATTCTTTTTTCTTTATTCTGTTTGTCGGCAGTTATTTCTACCATTCTATCTTCCAGCTCACTTATTCGTTCTTCTGCCTCAATTATTCTGCCATTGATTCCTTCTTGTGTATTTTTCATTTCAGTTATTGTGTTGTTCATCACAGATTGTTTGTTCTTTAGGTCTTCTAGGTACTTGTTAATCGTTTTTTGTGTTTTCTCCATTCTATTTCCTAGATCTTGGATCATCTTTATTATCATTACTCTGAATTATTTTTCAGATAGCTTGCCGATTTCCTCTCCATTTATTTGGTCTTGTGGGATTTTACCTTGCTCCTTTGTCTGCAGCATATTTATCTGTCATTTCATTTTGTCTGAACTACTGTATTTATGGACTTCTTCCTGCAGGTTGCAGAGTCGTGGTTCCTCTTCTTTCTGTTGACTGCCCCCTGCTGAGTGAGGTTGGTCCAGGGGCTTGTGCAGGTTTCCTGGTGGGAGGGCCTGGTGCCTGCACTCTGTTGGGTGGAGTTGAGTCTTTTCCCTCTGATGGGAAGGGCTGTGTCAGGTGGTGTGTTTTGGGCTGTCTGTGAGCTTAGTATGACTTTAGGCAGCCTGTCTACTGTGGGTGGGGCTGGGTTCCTGTCTTGCTGGTTGTTTGGTGTGAGGTGTTTAGCACTGAAGCCTGCAGGCAGTTGTGTGGGGCTGGGTCTTGGTGTTGATATGGATACCTTCAGGAATGCAGGTGCTGATTAATATTGCCTGGGCCCAGGAATTCTCTGGTGTTCCAGTGTCCTGGACTCTATGTTCCCACCCTGGAGGCCCAGGCCCGACCCCACTAGGTAGGTCTCTGGACCTGCTGTGGACAGTGAGGCCAGCTCAGACTCTGATTTGGCCTGATTCCTGTGTGTATTTGTCCACAAAGTCAAGTGCTGCGAAGGCTAGACTGGTCTCAGATGTTGAAACACTCATTGTCTATTCAGATATTCCACAAACGCAGGGATTACCCAGCCGATCTTGGGGATTTAATTCACAGCTTGTGCTGCTGCATAGAAAAATTTCTGTCTCTCTTCCTTAGTTGCACCACCCTTCAGGCTCAGTTTTGGTTTTAACCCCACCTCTGCCTGTGTGCTGCCCTCAGGCATCTGATCTTTGCCCAGGTGAGTGGGAGCGAAAGCAGCAGCTGCCTGGAGCCCACTTGGGTACTCCCAGTACCTGCAGTGGCAGGAGCTGGTGTATGGGAACGTTGTTGCCCCCGCCCCCCATGCATCTCTCAACAATGGTGCCTTGCTTTCCAGGCAGACCCCGTTTCCTCTAGGGGGATTCCTGGCCACGCGTCCCCTCAGTCCTGTCCCTTCTATTGTATCTGCGCGGCCAACTGCGTTTCTCTCCCCAGGTCTGTTCTTCCAACCCCACGCTTTAGCCCTCTGACCCTGTCAAGAGTCCCTTCGGTGGACTCTTGTCCCAGGCAGGGGTGCCCAGAGCTGATTCCCAAGGAGGTTTTGGGGTGGGCGGTGCAGGCAAAGATGACCCTGGCATGAGGGGCAGGTGGGCTTGCTCTGGTGGGAGTCCCTCCCAATGCCCACAGAGGCAGAAGAAGCGGATGGGGAAGGGGTTTATAATGGCAGCTCCGCCCCTTGCATGCCACGCTACTATGACGCCTTGCTATGGTGTCTCAGGCTTTTTCCACAGACCTTCCCGGTTGTGGTGCCCCTTGCTCCTGTCCCTTCAGGCTGTTTTTTCACAGCCAAGGGCTGTCCTCTCCCTGGCTCTGCACTCCAAACCCCTCTTTCTAGCACCTAGCTCCCCTTCACAATAGGTGACTCACGATTCAGGCTGGAATGCACACAGCTGCCGTCTAGCTCATGCGTGCGGTTCTTACTTTGTCTTGCCTTCCATAGACCATCTGCAGTGTTCTCCTTTGATCCCCTGAAGTTCCTTTTCTGTCCCAGCTCATTTCCCCTTCATGAGGGAGTTTTTCTTAATGTGGGGACCTCTCCTCACCTTCAGCTTCTTGCCAGGGTTGCTGGTCTCTTTTTTGATTCTTTTCTTTTTTTTCTTTTTTCTTCTTTCTTTCATTCTTTTAGGTGTCCGAAGTCTACCACTACTGTTCAGCAGGAGCTCTATGGGGATTATTCCATCTGTAAATGTGTTTTTGATGAACTTGTGAGGAGCGACAAATTCCGCATCCTTCTATTCTGCCATCTGGACCGAGGGGCAATAATTCTGTATCTGTGAAAATTTGGGGGTGTCTTGGGTTGGGGTTATATGGATCATTTTCCCATTAAAATTAATGAAAAGTTTTTCATTGAAAAGCTTTCCCTTCTACCGATATCAAATGTTGGATGTGGAGAAAAGGGAACCCTTGTACACTGTTGGTGGGAATGCAAATTGGGGCAGCCTCTGTGGAAAACAGTATGGAGGTTTCTCAAAAAAACAAAAAAATAGAACTACCACATGACCCAGCGATTTCACTCCTGAGTAAATATCCAAAAAAACCAAAGACACTGATTTGAAAAGATACATGCACCTCAGTGTTCATAGCAGCATTATTTACAATTGCCAAGATATGGAAGCAACCTAAGTGTCTATCAACAGATGAATGGATAAAGAAGTTGTAGTATACACACACACACACACACACACACAAAATGGAATACTACTCAGCCATAAAAAAGAATGAAATCTTGCCATTTGCAACAACATGGATGGACTTGGAGGGCATTATGCTAAGTGAAATAAGTCAGAGAAAGATAAATACTGTATGATATTGCTTATATGTGGAATCTAAAAAGTACAACAAACTAGTGAATAAAAAGAAGCAGACTCACAGATACAGAAAACAAACTAGCGGATACCAGTGGGGAGGGCAGAGGGGCAATATAGGGGTGGGGGAGTGGGAGGCACAAACTACTGGGCGTAAGATAGGCTCAAGGATGTGTTGTACAACACTGGGAATATATCTGATATTTTGTAATAACTGTAAATGGAAAGTAACCTTTAAGCATTGTATAAAAATAAAAAAATAAAAGAAAAGCTTTCCCTAAGTGGCAGGGTTTTCAGGGGGAATTAAAGTCTTAAGTGAGAGACAGGTGTATAAGCTTCTTTTTCTTTCCACACAGACAGTAACTTACAACCCACTGTATATTAGAAGTAGAAATTAGTATGTTTCTGGAGGGAAATTTGACAATTGGTTACAAAAGCCTCTAAAACATGTAAACCACTGGACCTCGCAATGTATCCACGTGTGACAACTTATCCAAAGGAAATAATCAAAGCACAGGGATGTAGGAATAAGGATATTCATCTCAGCAGTGTTTAGAACAGCAGTGAAAAACGGACTGTGGAGAAATTAAGAACATGGTGAAAAATTCACTCTGTAGCCTGTGTTGTAATACATGCAGCATGGTGCTGTTTTTTAAAGCAAGTATTCATATGCATAAAAAAACTGGAAGGATACACATCAAAATGCTAACAGTCCTTATCTCTAGGGGATGGGATGAGGATTTTTCTTTTCTTTTTTGTGTTTTCTAAATGAACATAAATTTATTTTTCTAAACTTTCTATTGTGGGATAATTATAGATTCAAATGCAGTTGTAAGAAAGAATACAGAGAGATCTTTTGTATCCTTTACCCAGTTTCCTTCCATGGTAACATCTTGCAAAACTATAGTTCAAGATCACAACCAAGACTTTGACACTGATACAATCAAGACACAGAACATTTCCATCACCACCAGGATCTTCCGTGTTGCCCTTTGATAGCCACATTTACTTTCCTCCCACCACCTCCTCCTTAGCCTCTGGCAGCAACTAATCCAGTCTCCATTTCTACAATTTTGTCACCTCAAGAATGTTGTATACATACAGTATTTAGCCCAGTGGGATTGGCTTTTCTCACTCAGCATAATTCCCTGGCAATCCATCCAGGTGGCTGCATGTATCCACAGTTGTTCCTTTTTCACTGCTGAGTAGTATTCCATGGTGTGGATGTATCAGTGAGTTTAGTCACTTACCCACTGAAGGACATCTGGGTTGTTTCCAGTTACTGGCTATTGTGCAGACAGCTGCTGGGAACATTTGTTTACAGGTTTTTGTGTGGACATAGTTTTCATTTCTCTGGAATAAATGCCTGCGAGCACCATTGCTGGGTCGTAGGGTAGTTGCGTATTTAATTTTTAAAGAAACTGTCAAACTGTTTTCCAGAGAGGCTGTACCATTTTACATTCCCACCAGCAATGCATGAGAAGTTTTCAATCATTATTTCTTTGGGTCATTTGTCAGTCACACCCTTTTTTTCCTCTACCTCCTGGATGACATGACTGTTAGATTTTCAGTTATGTTCCCTCAGGTCTGTGAAGCTCAGTTCATTCTTTTCAGTCTGTTTTCTCGCTGTTGCTCAGACTACATCATTTATATTGTTCTATCTTCCAGGACACTGGTCTTCCTTTTGTCCCCTCCATTCTGCTGTTGAGTCCATCCATTGAGTTTTTTATTTAACCCAAGTTTTCATTTGATTCTTTGTTATATGCTGAGACGTAGTTTTTCATTTGTGTCATGTGTGTTCCAAATTGCTCCTTGAAGCATTTTTATCCTGATTACTTTAAAATCTTTGTCAGATAATTCTAATATCTCTGTTATTTTGGTATCGACATGTATTGTCTTTTTTCATTCAGTTGAGATCTTTCAAGGTTTTGGTGTGACAGAAGATTTTCAGTTGGAAGCTGGACATCTTGGGTATTATGTTATGAGACTCCGGACTTAATCACACCTTCTGTTTGGCTGGCTTCCTCTTACCTTGGTCCAGTAGTAGAAAGGGCTGCGCTGCCTCATTACTGCGGGGTCGGGGGAGAAGTCAGGTTCCCCACTGCGTCTTCTCTGACAGAGCAAAGGGAGTCCTCTTTAATGCTGGGCACAGTGGGGGGTTCTGGTTCCACACACAGACACCTCCTTGGCTAGGAGGGGCAGGGTGTTGCACTGCTGCTCCCCACATGGCCTCCACTGACACAGAGGGAGGGGTGCTCAGTGCCCTCCAGGGGTGAGTCTCAACTCCCCACCCAGCTTCACTGACACCAGCCTGGCGAGGTTTGGGTGCCTCGTCACAGCCTGGCAAAGGTGGAATCTCAGCCCCTCGTTTGGCCCTTACTGGCATGTGTGGGGTGGAGCCAGTTTTCTCTAGGGCGTTTGCCTGAATTAGAGCAGTTATTGTCTAAGAGTTTTCTGTCTTAAGAGTCTGCCCCTTGCCTGGTTCTTTGGCTGCAGAGGGAAGGCTTTTGTTGTGGCCATTTTGGTCTGCCTGCGCCTGTGGGTGTTTCTGGGTTGCCGGCTTCTTTCACTCCAAGTCCGGGATTTATGAGGCTGAGAAGAAAACTCAAGCAAGTCACTGCTGTGTCATCCCTCAGGTGCCAAGGTCCCCACCCAGTCTGACTTCTTCTCGCTGCCTTTCAGAGTTCTCTTATGTTTGTTTGTATACTTCAATGTCCAGGGTTTTTAGTTGTATTTATTTTAATAATTTAAGAGGCAATACAGCAGAGTCAAAAGAGGCAGCCCCTCCACCCAATCCCAGCACTGCTACCACCGCCACTGGCACTCAGTTTCATTCCCTAATGGTCTCATTCTAAAAACAGGGATCATCATGGGCCTAACACTAAGTTCTGGAAGAAGGTCCGTTTGCATTCAGAGCAGGGCAGGGCACCCGGGGAACGGGGACGAGCTGGGCCCCGTCAGCAAAGTGACTCACTGAGTTGGATTCCACCTAGGATCACCAACTGGCCTTCAGATGTGCCAGATGCCCGAGACACAGGTCAGCTCAGGAGCCTGGATCCCTCATCCTGAGAAGCACTGGGAGAGCACGGAAGAAATTTCACGGCCCACCAACTCCCTGTGGCACCACGCGCCGTGACGTTTTGTAAATTCTCCCTATTTTAATTTTTTAATTACTTTAAATTAACTGGCCCTTTTTCCTTCCATTCTCTTTGTTCTTTGAGTGTAATTTTTAAGCCCGGAGAAGAACCTTGGAAATCCCCTGGCAGATAATGCTTGCTTCCTCCAACTTCTGTCATCCTTATTTAGAATTTTTGTGGTGCCTGCAGCTATGGCCCAAGGAATGCCCCCAAAGAATGGTTGACCAAGCCCTTCCCAGCATCTGTCTTGAGACTGGCTTCCCATTTGCCATATCAGGGATTCCCCTGTCTTTGCCCAGCATCTCCCCTAGCTCCCCCCCCCCCCCCCCCCCCGCAAATCCACTTCTCTTCACGTGGAGGAGGAAGAAGGTAATTTCTATAGGGCTGGTCAAGGTCTCAGAAAGAAATCAGCTAGGCCTTGTAGAGCTTCTGCTATTCTTTTCTGGAAATTTTCAGGGGCCTGGAACTCCATGTCCTCCTGGTTCAAAAGACCTTGGAGCCGGCCAGCCCTGTCAACACAGCAATGACCAAGAAGAATGCCCGAGGTTGCTGAGCATTAGTGGTTGTTTTCAGACTCACTCTGCCTGGGTGGCAGTTCCTGTTCACACGTGGAGTGACGTCCACGGCGGGGGGAGGAGAAGCTTGGGAGTCCACTCTCAAGGGCGCCCTTTTAACTGGGTAGACAAGACTCATGATTCAAAGGAAGGAGGGCTGATATGGGGCTGGAGAGCAAATGAGATTGGCTGCGTGGCCCCTAGGAGGGCAGGGAAGAGCCAGATGCCCTTGGAGGAGGAGCATGGGGCATGGAGCCCCTTTTCTTCCTTCCTGCTTAATTTTCAGGGCTAGTGATCGTTGGGACTGGTCTCTGTGTGCAGGCCAGTCGAGAATCTTTCTTCCCATTTTACAGATAAGCCAACTGAGGCTCAGTGAGGAGAAGTCCCACACCAGAGGGCCTTGCAGAAGCTCCCAGGAGTGTACCCAGCCTGTCAGCCAGTCACGGCTCCCAAGCATCCACCTCCTGTCTCCCACTTGCCCTCAGATCCAGCCCCCTCAGGAGAGAAGGGCTGAGTTACCGCTGAGACCTGCTGTGGTGATGACCACATGAGGCCCATGTCCTTGGCCTGGAAAAGGGCTGAGAGGGCCTTAACTCCTGGAACAGACTTGGGGCTGGGTCTTGGGCTCCAACAATGGAGACCCAGGCTCCCCTGCTCTGGCCATTCACAAATATTTGTCAGCGGTTGCTGGCTGAGCTGGCCAAAACCAGCTCCTCTCTTCTGTGTTTGCTGGCCCTGGGTTTCGTCGATACCTTCCTTCAGGGGCCAGCTGGCTGCTCACCACGAAACCTGTGGGTTTAGGTTTGGCTGATCTGGGGATGAGGCACTGTTGCTCCCAGTGGTGGGTAAGGAAGCCACATTTGGTCTCAGATCCCCAGATATGTGGGTCCAGGTTTCGGAGACATACTAAACATGCAGCTCCGCGAGCCAAAAAGGGCAAAACTCCACCTCCCTGTCTGCTTATTATGTTCTAATTTCTCGGGGGAAGTTTCCTCTGGTGGGGGCAGGGCAGGGGGAGGAACGGCTTAGGAGATAAGATTAATATTCCATTTGTGCTACTGGCAACACCTGCTGTTAGGAAAATAATGCTTTTTTTTTTTTTGAGAATGGAAATTGTCAGTATGCTTTTTCCATCACTCATTTAGTTTATTCTTTCTTCTTTGGGTTCTGAAATCAGATGTCTTGTTCCACTCTAAGACTGTTCTCTTTTATTAAGAAAAAAAAAAATGTTCTCCAAAGACCACAGCTGCATTTTGGGAGGTGGGTGTAGGGAGAATAACTTCAGATTTTGTTTTTAAGAATGATTTTAACAGCAGTCCAAATGCAGACAAACGTCTCTCTGTTCATTTTTTATTTCATAATCACTCCCAACTAGATATTCTGAGGGCCACCAACTTATTATGGTTCTCTCAATGTCGGACACTTCACCACATAATTTGTAGGTCTGCTTAAAATTTTCTGAAAGCAAAATTCCTAGGGCGAGTGGTTTGAGAACTATGCATGGGCTCATATTTCTTGCCTTCAGAAAGTGATGACTGCTTATTACTAGCTTAGGCGCCTCCATTCCTGTCCACCTACACATGCCCCGCACAGGTCCCACCTCCCCTGCCCCCGCCGCTGCCGTGACAAAGCACGAGTTGAAATGTAGGGGCTCAGGCACACGGCTCCGGGGCTGTTTAGCTTAGCTCGGCATGTGGGGCACGGAAACAAGGGTCACCCGCCACACAAGGCTGCTCCAGTTTGCAGAATGGGAAGCTTAGCAAAGAAAAGCATAGCGGAGACTTATTTCCCTCTTCAGGGGGCCAACCAAGGGAAGCATGACATTGGCTTACCAAAGAGACAAGGATCAGAGTGGCCTGTGTTAACTGAGCACCTACGATACACTCGGGGCTGAACTAGGTGCTGGAAACCCACTGAGTCTGCTCTGTAGGACACTCCTTGTCTGGTCTGTGAGACTACAGCCAGCTCAGAGCCTGGCTTGGGGGGATTTCACCCCTCTGTGTCTCTTTCCCTAGCTGTGTCGGCCCCCAGCTCCGGGGTGGCTGTGAAGATACACGAGAGACAGCATGAGAAAGCTTGGTCTTACATATGAGAAAGCCAAGGTTCAGAGAGGTTGCTTCGTTCCCCTCAGGTTGCCCAGCTAGTTAGTGGCAAAGCCTGTACTGGAACTTGGATCTGTGTTTCTGCTCTAAGGCACTGCCTGAAACGCTACATGATTGGATTTAACAATGACTCTTCTGAGGTCTTAGGAGGTCTTAGGTCTGGAGAACTGGGGCATTACTAGCCACTTAGATAAATGCCCCGCCTGTAATTGCCATCATCCACATCATGGCAGGAACACCAGCACCGTCCCAGCCGGCTTTGAGTGCCAGGCGCACTCCCGCACCAGGTTCCCCTGACAACGTGCGCGGAGCATCACGTGCTCAGGAACACGCCTGCTGCCTTGGATGGTCAGCCAAGCTTTAGAGGCTCCCACTCCAGCGGTCTGTGGGACTCTCCTTTCGCTCAGAGTTGGGTAGGAAATGATTCAGGACTGAGACCTCTGCCAGCCGAGGCAAGAGTTCACGTAAGAAGTTCAGTCTTCCACTGAGTGGACTGAAAGCTTTAGAGACCAGATGTTTACCTGGCGAAAGGGATGCTGTGGGATGGAAATGAGAGGGTCTGACTCTTCACCCTGAGGCAGAGAAAAGATTACTCACACCAACTACAGAATGAATGAACAAAGGAATGAGGAGGGGAAAGGCTGGTTCATTTACTGCTTCATTAATTAAACATGTTTAATTAATGAACCTCTGTCTGGAGGTTCAGCAGAGGTATCAATGGGCTTGCCCAAGGCCACATGGCTCCTGGAACACTCTGAGAGAAGCTGGGAGTTGGGGGGAGGGGGTGACAAAAGCTGTTCAGCTCTCCCTAAGGAGTCTCTCAATACCTCTCCTAATCCCACCCAGGCTTTGAGGCCCAGATCCGCCCAGGAGCCTTCCCCAGCCCCCAGGGTGCCCCCTCTATCTCTGGACTCCTCACGAAATTATAGTCTGGCTTCCCTAGTCTCTGCCACCTACGGCCTTGGGCGTTCCTCTTGTGAACACTTAAAAGCATCTACTTCCCTCAGATGTGTGAGAACCTTCTCTAACTCTCCCTCAGAGTCTGTGGTGGGGCTGGGCATTCATTCATGCCTGAAGTGAGCCCTGCAATGAGCCAGATCTTGGGGACACAGCGATGACTCCAACACAGGGCTGTGTCCTTATAGAGCTTAGGGTCCATTTGGAGAGACAGACACTAATCCAGTAATTACAGAAACAGGTATCTGGTTACAACCAGGAACAAGAGTCATGAAGGAAGGGAAGCAGGGAGTAGCACAGGGGTCTGTCCTAGCCTGATCCTAGAGGCAGGACTGGCCATATAATTTGCAGGGCCCTGTGCAAAATAAAAATGTGGGCCTCTTGTCCAAAACTGTCAAGATAGCCACAGCAGAGCATCAAACCAAGAGCAGCCATTCTGAGCATGGGTCTCAGCACAAGAGCACAGACTGCACACCCGAGAAGCCAGCCCTGCCAAGAGGGCTGCCCGGAGGAATGGGACTGTAGCTGAAATCACAAAGATGCAGAATAACAGTAATGAAAACACGGTAACGTGTATGAAGCACTAACCACGGGTCCAGGCAGAGCTTTCATTTACTCTAAGAGGGAGGGACCACTGCACTCTGTTTTACAGAGGTCAGTGAGGCACAGAAAGGTAAGTACTTGCCTAAGGCCACACAGCTTGCAAGAAGCAGAACGTGGTTTGAACTTAGGTAGTTTGGCCCGAGAATGAGTGCTCTCAACCACCATGCTCTCGTCTCAAGGGTCTGCGGCCTGTTCCACGGTCCTGAGGGCCCGGGGCAGCCTGCACACCACTGCTGAGCCACTGAAACCCCAATCCAGAGGACCCCAGGCCCTGGCCAAGGCCAGTGGGGGAGGGGTCGTGGCTCTGGCAGCACGAGGTGCGGAAGCTCAGCTAGATATGCAGACGCAAAGGCCAAAGGCTGAGCCGGAGGCCACTGGAAACGGGGAAGCTGAGGCCCGGGAGAGGGGATAGCCTGGGAGGGCTCTGGACAGGCGTTCTGGGTTGAGGTTTGGAAATCCGGCCTTCCAGCCTTGGCTCCACTGCGTCTGGGGAAAACCGCAAAAGCCACACGTGGCCCTTGGGTTTCCATCTGTGCTGGGAACAATCCTTTCCCCACCAGTCTGCTAGTTCCTGCGACTGGGGCCTGTGGGGCAGGGCTGGGGGGAGTTTGAGTTTTCAGGTGGCCCGCTGGCTTTACCCTTGCACTTGGGGTGGGCAGGGGGTGGGAAGAGCTGTAGGCTCCTGTACCCTCCTCCATCTTAGGGCAGCACAGAAGGCCATGAGGAAATAGCTTTCTCTGGGGTATTAGATGCGGCTCTGAGTCTTAACTCAACTGCTGGGGCATTTCTGAGGCCCTCTTCTCA
This sequence comes from Mesoplodon densirostris, assembly GCF_025265405.1. NCBI lineage: Eukaryota > Metazoa > Chordata > Mammalia > Artiodactyla > Ziphiidae > Mesoplodon > Mesoplodon densirostris. The sequence continues at coordinate 65,616,121 of NC_082675.1, read as the reverse complement.
AACCCACTGGAAATCCAGGGCTCCCAGCACCAATCTGCTGGGCAGCTCTGGCAAACCACCCACCTCTCCATGTCTCAGTGTTCCCACCTGCAGAATGGGAACACCAAATCCTCACTCGAGGCATTTCCTTAGGTGGGGTCCCACCTTCTCTGCATTCCTGCCTAGATCACAAGGCACATCTGAAGTTACAATACAATCAAGCCTGGGAGAGCCTTTGGGGAACAAAGGCACATTATAAATACGAGGTATTATTTTTGTTCCAGGGTGAATCAGGCATTCCAAGAATCCTTGGCCTCATACGTTCTGAGGCAGCGTGATGTCATGGGAAGAGCACGCGGCTGCCCTAGCGGACTGTTTCCAGGGAAAGGCCCTCGCCCTTCCGCCTAGCCCAGCCAAGCCCTGCAGTCTCCAAGTCTGGCCCATGGACCCTCAGTGCAGCCTACTGGTGAGTCCAGGTATCCCCCGAGCTATATGCCCTCCCTGGGCACACACTCAGAGTCTGGTGGACAGTAGACACGAATGCAGGTAAGTCTCAGCTGGGATGCTCGATTTTCCAGCTAAATTGAAATTGTGGCTAAACTGACCAAGTCATGTCAATCAACACCAGGAAGCAAAATCTGGCCATGCCACCTTTCTGGAGCCTGTGTGCTCCCACCCACTCTTCCTAAAGAACCGAGGAAGCCTGGCTATGGGTGTGAACTTGCCCCTCGTGTGGCCATCTTGCATAGCCCCTCACTGCCTGGAATACAGAAAGTGCCCAACACAAACTCCCAGAGTATTTACCAATACTATGGCAACATACTGCCATAGTTCAAAGTATGGACTTTGGAGTCAGACCCCCAGAGTTCAAATCCAGGCTCTGAACTCCCAGCTGTGCAACACTGGGCAAGTTCCTTAACCTCTCTGGGCCTTAGCTTTTTCATCTGTAAAATGGGGACAAATAGAGGACTCATCTCATAGGGTTCCTGTGAGTTTTAGAAGAGTTGATGTACGTGTTATTTCTAATAATATTATATTGTGGGTTTTCCAAGCAATATAGTATGAATCCATCAGATATTTGGAGGAAGTGCTGAGCATTAGCACACCCATAGTACAGGTGGGAGAACTGAGGCTGTGGGGAAACAGGCTTTTTCAAGTGTTAGAAATCAAAGAAGAAACCTCAGATGTCCAGCTTCTACTTCTGCTCTAATTCTGGCCTCTAGAGGCTGCATTTTGGACATAATTTCCCATCATGTAAGTTCTCATCACCAGATACTCACCACCATCATTCCAAGGGAAATACTACCCAAGGAGCTCCCACAGGCTTAGGGGCTACCTCCAATGACTTCCTTGATTCCCAGCCTAAAGCCTGGCCATTGTGTCCACCACAGCTGGCCAGCGGGCCTCAGTTGGCCCACATTATCACACTTACTCCACTGGCTGAGTGGCTTCAGAGGCCCACTCGAACTAGCCCTCTTCACCATCTATCTTAATCTCACCATCTCCATGTAGTCTAGTAGCCCTCAAACTGGCTTTCAAAGATAGGACAGAGAGGAAGAGGGATAGGGAGAAAGTCCCCTAAGAGTTGTTTAAATACCAGGTGTCACCAGCTGCTGAGTCCTTTAGAACTCTGGGGGAAGGAAGGCCCGAGACACAGCCTGAGCTCACCTAATGGAGTAACTTCCTCAGGACAGCTACCCCACATTGGAGGGGGCTGCTTGGAAATGTGGTGAGCTCCCCGTCACTGGAGGTATCCAAACATGGAGACCTCCTATCCCTAACCTGCCCGTTCTGCAATCAGTACCTCCTCCACAGAACCCTACTGGGTTTAGCAGGAGTCCCCACCTGGGGACGCAGCAGGATGCAGCGATAACTTGGAAATCGGACACACCTGGGTTCACACCCTGGTTTTTGCCCCTGTCTAGCTGGGTGGTTTTGGACAAGCTGTCTAACCTTTCTGCCCCTCAGTTGTTTTATTAATCAAATGGACCTACAACTGGAAAATAGGTGAGGGGCAGGCTCAAAGGGATGACCCCAGGGCTTGGTGTTAAACCTTGCCCACTCACCACTCTGCCTTGGGCAGCCCTGGGAAGCCAGGTGAAGAAATGATGGCTCCATTGCGGGAAGCAGAGGATCCCAGGGCAGTCCTGAGCTGGTTCGGCTTTGCGGGTAGTGAAGCGCCGCTGAGTTTCCAGGCTCTCCAGGGGAACGCTGCCGGCTACTGGCCCCCCTCAGCCCATCAGCCATCACAACCCAGTCACCCTCCTGGGACAGCCTCTCCCTCACAACTTCATTATTGACAGGTTTGCTCTGTCCCTGAAGGACCATTTTTTCCAGCTCAGGAAGGAGATGTGAAATGGAGTTAGCTGGAGTCGGGCCTCCCTCGGGCCATATTTTTCAGCCGGGGCTGGTGGAACTGACGAGTCCGTGGTGAGACATCACGGCGGAGGGGGAGCCACTCAACAGGTTAATACACCTCACGGACCCCAACACCACCCTCCCCAAAACCCGCTCAGCCTTCTTGGGACACGGCTGTCCAGCAGATGGGTTCTTGGGCTAGAATCTTCCCAAGAGCAAGTACTGTGCTGATAGCCTTCTCATTAAACACCCATCAGCCAGGATTCAGTGTATAAATATATTCAGGGATATTCAGACAGGTGACGAGGACTTTCTCTCCCTAGCTCCCAAATGCAGGGTCCTGAAGTTTAGAGTAGTGAGTTTAAAATCAACCAGAGACTTTCCCTGACAGTAGAAAGACAACTAATAAACGTAGAAGGAATGATGGAATTAGAAAATCATCTGGCAGGGACTTCCCTGGTGGTGCAGTGGTTAAGAATCCTCCTGCCAATGAATGCAAGGGACACGGGTTAGAGCCCTGGTCCGGGAAGATCCCACATGCCGCGGAGCAACTAAACCCGTGCGCCACAACTACTGAGCCTGCACTCTAGAGCCCGTGAGCCACAACTACTGAAGCCCGTGCGCCTAGAGCCCGTGCTCCGCAACAAGAGAAGCCACTGCAGTGAGAAGCCCACGCACCGCAACGAAGAGTAGCCCCGCTCTCCACAACTAGAGAAAGTCTGTGCACAGCAATGAAGACCCAATGCAGCCATAAATTAATAAATTTATAAAAAAGAAAAGAAAAGAAAGTCATCTGGCAACCACCATAATAATAATTCTTAAGCAAGAATCATCAGTGGAGGCTAGTGGGTGAAAGTTGGAGGAAAACAGAATATTGGCATTGTCTCAAAGGATCTCCCCACAAGCTATTTCTTAATTACAAAGGGAAAACTCATAATTTCACAGTGGAGAAACTTGGCAGACACGGCCATAACCAAGTAATCAAAGTCAGCATCACCAGTCCCGGGGTAAGGGGATAGCATGAGTGTCCTGATATGATGCACTGAGAATCTGATTGAGAGGAAATATCAGAGAAACTGGAATGAGGGACCATGACACAAAAACAACTAGTTGTTCTTAAAAAAAGTCAATGTCATGAAATACAAAGATTTGTGAATTGTCCTCAGATTAAAAGGCACTAAAGAGATATGACAATTGAATGTAACCCCTGCTCTAGGATCACTGGAGAAAGATGAGTAAGGACCATGGAGTAGATAACGGTATTGTGTTGATGTTAGTTTCCCAATTTTGATCATTGTACTGTGGTAATGAAAGAAAAATGTCTTTATAAAGAAACACACTGTGAACAATTTATCAGTAAAAAGGCATCCTTTTGGCAACTCACTCTCACTCAGGTCAGAAATGTAGGTTAGAGGGAGAAAGATAAAGCAAATGCAGTAAAATGTTAATATTTGAGGAATCCGGGGGAAGAATATATGGAGATTCTTTGTATTATTCCTGCAACTTTTCTGTGAGTCTGAGATTTTTGTTGAAATCAGAAGTTTTTAAAAATGAGTAGGATCTGGTTAGAAGGGAAGAAATCGAGTGGGCATTCTAGAAGAAACTCAGACTCAACGAAGGCTTTGTGGCAACTTTTCTTAAGTCAATTTCTTATGTACCAGGCAAAGCAAATAAAAATACAATAAAATCGACCACAGAGGGTCCTGTTTCACCTAGCAGCAGGTAAAACTGCAGAGACCCCTCACCGTAGGTAGGGGTGGCCTCACCAGAGATGCATACAGAGCTCACTGTGCATTTGTGTCCTTGAGACCTATAGAAAGTTCCTTAATGGAGCCCAAGCATGTGGGCACCATCTGAAGGCAGTAGCCAAACTCCTACATCCCCAAGGACACAGGCCTGGGTGGACCCCGTGTACCATCATAAGCAAGTAGATTTGCCCTTATGGGTAATACCTGGAGCTTCTCAAAGCAAGACTCTGTTCCCCAGGGTGGGCCTCTACAGCACCCACCAGGAGACCTATTCCCTCAATGGGTGAGGAAAAGTACATACTTTTATACTTATTTTTACACCTGTGGAGACTGAGGCAGTTTAGTGGGCTGGCCGCAGCCTTGCTCCATTTTTTTAGACGTGAGAACTCCCCTCACAGTAACATATCATCTTGCAAACACACTTAGGAATTAAAATTTTTTTTATTATTTTCGATGGTATACGATAAAGAAATTATTTTATATAAAACATAGTTTTTAGATTAATATGTTATTGGGAGTAAATAATAAAGGTTCACATCTAATATGACCTTTAATAATATCTATGATTAAAGGCAATATTTAACTTTCCCCCACTTACCAAGTGATGCCTTCTCCATTTATTATAAATGAGTTATGAAGGCAAAGCATAATTTTCCACAAAGAAATTTCAAAATGATATATTACCATTTCATTGTGTCTTTGGCACCACATACATGCTCACATGGAGGCTAACGCTTGACTATATAAGGCAGAAAAAGAAACAAAAAGCAAAAACTGATTTTGTGGCCCACTGTTTGGAATTCTTAAATTGTATGTTTGTTTAATAAAAATCAACTTGGTTTGTTTTTGTAATTTTCTTGCTTTGTTTCTAAATGATGAGACGTGAGAATTTTCAGGAAGTGCTTGCAATCACTTCTGCCCAAATAGCAGGTCGTGAGTAGGGAGGGTCTTGACTCCCATGAACGGAGTGGGACGCCGGCCAGGCTTGGGGTCTCCAGGACTCCGACCAGATGCCTGGGGCTCCCGGACCCGGGTGGAGCACCCGAGGCAAACGTGCAGAGCTATTACCACTTGCATGTTCCTCAGGAACCAGCCTTTTAAGATCAGTGTTCTTTAATGCTTCCTGCCTTTAACCAACTGTCCATTATGGGTAAAAAAATTAAATATTTGACTAAGAATAAAAATCATTTCAAAGTGAGTAATGCTCAAAACCACCAAAGTGTCTCTCCAGGCTGCTGAGTGATGAACTGGCCAAGGGGGTGGGTCTTGGGCGTGCCCCTCTCTTCTGCGTTAAGCTGGGGCTCCATCCACACCCACAGGCAGGGTCTCACACTGCGAGCTTCCCAAGGTGAAAACAGACCCCTGGCATGGGGGTAAGAGCCCGTCTCTGGGGCCAACCAGACCTGGGTTCAAGTCCAGGCCCCGTCACCTCCTTGCTGTGTGCCTTGGGCAAGGTTCTTATTGGTCCGTACCTCAGTTTCCCAATTGCAAAATGGGGGAATGATAATGAAAGGGGTATTGCCTATGGTTCTGAGGGTTAAATGAGCTGCAGTTGGCCTGTGCCTGACACAGAGCAAGGGCTCGGTAAGGAGCTCCCATGGCCACTGTCGTAGCTTCACTCAGGACCAGCAGCAGTGACAAGTCAGGACTCCGGGTACAGTCCTCTCACTCTATGTGTGAGCCCAGGAAACACTTCCTCTGGCGTGCCCAGGCTCCTTGCAAGCCTGGCATCTTCCACATGACCTCACGTTTGCAGCTTCAGTGTGGGGTGTTCAGAAGGGTTTGGATTCTCCTGGGAGAGACTTGAAAATCTGCTGGAGGTCTGAGCGTGGGGCTCTCACCTGCCTGTCCCCCTCCCCCCAAGGGTGTCCATGCCATCTCCCTGCTGGAACTGCCCCTTCACCCGTCTTTGCCTCAAAATATCTTCTCTTGGGTCTAGGCATTCAAGCCCACCCCCTTTGGGGAGCTGCCCTGGTCACCTGGCCCAGGTGAGTGCTGTCCGTCCCTGGAATCTTGCCCGGAGTTGATGGTAAGTATCAGTGCATTTGCATCCTCTGTCCACGGCTCATTCCTGGTGGGCAGGCAGGGCCTGCCAGGCTCACTCCAGGAGGCGTCAGGCTCTACTGTTAGACATGGATGTTTAGGTTTTTACTGTGGGGTAGTGGGATGTGGTTTCTGACATGGGGGATGAGGAAGGCGTTTTGGAGGACTCCCTCGGGGGCCTTGGTCCCAGCAGCCCTTCACTGGCTCTCTGTTCCCTTCCTGGGCAGAGCACGGCCCTGAGGGCAGGTGAGGGGGAAGTGAGGGCGGCAGACGGACAGGGTCTCTCAGCACAGCCCAGCGAGCCCATTCCTTTAGGTGGGAAACCTGGGCAGGAGGGGAAGTGGTGTGTTTGAGGACTGGTGCTGGCAAAGCTATGAGACAGGCCAGGGCCCAGGCGGGATTCAGACTCTCCTTTGGGTGGCTTAATGGCCTAATTTCTGGGCTATGGCAGGGAGACCTGTGGTGGGGAGGCAACTCCAGAGAGCCAGCAGGAACGTAACAGAGTTGCTGAAAGGACCCGAGAGGATACAGTAAGTAACCTGGGTAGGGCTACCTCCTTGGCCATCCACTCATTTACTCAACAAACGTCTACAGAGTTCCATTATATGCAGGCACTGCTCTAGACACTGGGGATACGGTTGGGAGTAATTGACAAAAAGCCCTGCTCTTGTGGACCTTCCCTCTCTAATGGGGAGATACAGATAATAAACAGAATAAATGCATAATACAGAATGGCAGAGGACATTAAGTTCTACGGAGAATATGAAGCCATCAAGGAGGATTGGGGGTGCTGGTGTGTGGGGGGACACCCATGGGGGAGCTTGCATTTTTATTAATTTAAAATGTTTTTTTAAAACTTGAAGTATAATTGACTTACAACATTATGTTAGTTTCAGGTGTACAACAGAGTGACTTGATATTTTTATACATTATGAAAGGATCACCACGATAAGTAGTTACCATCTGTCACCACACGAAGTTATTCCAATATTATTGGCTACATGCCCTATGCTGTACATTACATCCCTGTGACTTATTTCTTTTTTCTTTTTTTATTTTTTGTGGTATGCGGGCCTCTCACTGTTGTGGCCTCTCCCGTTGCGGAGCACAGGCTCCGGACGCGCAGGCTCAGCGGCCATGGCTCACGGGCCCAGCCGCTCTGCGGCATGTGGGATCCTCCCGGACCGGGGCACGAACCCGTGTCCCCTGCATCAGCAGGTGGACTCTCAACCACTGCGTCACCAGGGAAGCCTGACTTATTTCTTTTATAACTGGGAGTTTGTACTTCTCACTCTCTCTCACCTATGAGGGTTTGTACTTTTAGATAGAATCGTTAGGACAGATCTCACTGAGCTGGTGCCACTGAGCAAAGACTTGAGGAAGGAGTCATGTAAATATCTGAGAGCGGAGCAATCCAGGTAAAGTGCAAAGGCCCTGTGGTAGGAGCTTACTGGTGTTCTCAAGGCCCCTAAGAAGACCAGCGTAGCTGGAGTGCAGAGCGTGAGGGGGGATGGCAGATGATGAGGTCAGAGGTGATGGGAACCAGATAACCTGGGGCCTTGTAGACCATTGAAAGGACTTTGGTCCTTACTCTCTGAGAAATGTTGGGGATTCGTGGAGGAGTCTAAAGAAAGAAATCACATTTAAAAAGGCAGAGTCAGGGAGACCATGGAGGTTATAGGAATAATGCAGGTGAGAGCCAATGGGGCCCTGGGCCAGAGGGGCAGGAGTAGAGGTGGTAAGAAGTGGGTGGATTCTGGACCTGTTTTGAAGGTGGGACTGGCAGGAATTTCAGTCTGGATGTGGGTAGAGAGGAGGGGAGAAATCAAGGATGTCCCTAAGGTATCTGGCCTCAGCACCGGCAAGGATGGAGCCAAGTCACCTGAGCCAGGGAAGACGGGGGGAGAGGGCGGATTTGAGGTGGACAGAAGCTCACTCTTGGATATGCTGAGACTGATAAGTTCTGAAGCACCCGCTGGGGGACACTGAGAAGGCTGAAGGATGCAGGAGCCTGAAGCTCGGGGAGACAGTGACCGAAGGAGCTGCTTGGAACTCCAGCTCAGGCAGCACGCCTGCTCTCTCAGGCTCAGCAAAAGGTCTGCTTTTATTTCAATTACATTTTTATTTCTAATTATGTAAAATAGTTTTTCCTTTAGTTTTTTCTTCTTTTAAAATTTCTTTTTAAAATATATAATTATGTAAAATATTTACATGGGTTCCAAAGTTAAGTCTGCAAAACAAGGTGTTTAGTGATGTCTGCCCTCTACTCCCCCACCCCACCAACTGCCCTTTTGTGCCATAAATAACCACTTTATTGGTTTTATGGTTTATCCATCCATTCATTATCTTTAGCATAAGTAAATATGAATACACATTTTCTCCCTTTTAGGGAGAAAAGTAGCATACTACATGTACTTTTTCCACTTTGCTTTTTTCAATTAATATTATTTAAGGTCACTTATTTCACTCTGCTTTTTATTTTTAGGGATGGATGTTTAAAAACCAATTTTTATTAATTTACTTTTAAAATTGTCTGTACCAAGGTGGTTTTTTTTTTGTTGTTGTTGTTGTTGTTTTGTTTTTTTTTGAGGTACGCGGGCCTCTCACCGCTGTGGCCTCTCCCATCGCGGAGCACAGGCTCCAGAAGCGCAGGCTCAGCGGCCATGGCTCATGGGCCCAGCCGCTCCGCGGCATGTGGGATCTTCCCGGATCGGGGCACGAACCCGACTGTCCCCTGCATCGGCAGGTGGACTCTCAGCCACTGCGCCACCAGGGAAGCCCCCAAGGTGGTTTAATTCTGCTTTCTAGCAAGCACCACCACTCGGGGTAAGGGGCAAAACAGTCCCTAGAATTCCATGTGCAGTAGCTTATGAGTTATTCTGGGGTCTCCTCCAGTTCTGAACTTCTAGACCTCCCTGGTTCTTGGTAACAGGCAGGGCAGGGGCTTGCCAATTGCTAGAAGAAGTATCAGGGGGGAAGCTGGAGACCTAGCTTACAGTTTGGCTCCTTGGGGAGCCCCCCTCTTGCTGCAAAATGAGCAGCCTGGATAAGATGATCTCTGTGGGTCTTGTGGGTCGATAGAGGACCAGGTATGGAGGCTGACCCAAACCTGTTTCCGGCAAACCATGCAAGCAAACAACCCCTTCTTAGGAGAAGGTGATAAAGGTACGTTTCACCACGCAAAAGCCTCAGCGCCCATCACCCGCTTCTCTGCACATGGCAAAGGGCTGCTGGGCGATATGGAGCCACGTGGTGGGTCACGGAGACCGGGCTGTGAGCAGGAGGTAGGCGTGCACGGGCAAAGCAGGGGGTCAGCAGGGAGCAGCCAGCTGAGCAGGTACAGTTCTAGGGAGTCCACGGATGTCAGGAGGGTGGAGCTGCAGGTGACCAGCCAACTGGTCAGGATGGCAGAGGGCTGACTGCTCCCTCAGGGATAAGGAAGCTGAGCGCAGAGGCTGGCCTGCCCCGACAGGAAGCTTCTGTACTCTTCCCCACAGAGGCAGGACCAATGTTACCTTCCCCAGGAAGACCTTCTAGAGCCCGGGGGTTCAACTGGCCAAGATGGTACAGCTCTGAAAGTTCCTAGTGCATGACAGCTGCTTTTATTCTCTCTTCCATGGAGAAAATTTCAAATCTGGAGCCACCCATTCTGTATGTTTTTCCTTCTCTCCCAAAACCCTCAAACACGACTCACACAAGTAAAGGCAAGAGGCCAGGAAATAAATATGCCAAAAAGAAAAATCACTGGAAGAACAAGAAAGAGCAAAACTCCGAGCCACCCCAAAGTACAGCCTGGGTGGAGCTTTCCACGAAGCCGCGCATCACGTATTCCAGCCCAAAGTCCTCTCCCAAGCTTCCGTCCGCAGCTCTGACTTCTGTTTGGTGTAAATGGAGGCAGATGGGGCCCCAAACTCCGGGGACGTTATGGGATCTGCTGAGTAGCCCTGAGCATGCCAGGGGCAGGAGGATGACCAGCTTCAGAGCCTGGAGAGGCACAGGCATCCACCCTACCCCTTTCACCTTCCTAATCCCAGACATGAAATACATCATCACCCAGCTCGCTGCCCATGCGGGAAGGAATGTGGGAGAGGAATCCACTTTCTGCAATGACTGGGTCTTGACTCAGTGTATATTGGAAAAAAGAAGGAGGTCTGAACACTCCCACCCAGGGGCGGCTTGGTAATTGCGGGTTTTCAATAACGCTCCAGGAAAGAACAGTGCTGCTATGGAGAAGCTGGGGAAAAGGCTCTGTGGCAACCATTCCCAGGAACGAGGCCATCCCAGCCATCAGACCACCCTGGGGTGCCGTTTCCGATTCCTCCACTTCCCCTGACACGTGGGATAAGGGCCAGCCCAGCCCTCGCCAAGAGGCCATTCGTCCTCCCCTCTGCGAGTACGCACGGGGGTTTCCTGTCTCTGCCCCGTTCAAGGGCCAGAGCTCCCGGGGAGGACAGCAGGTGCAAAGGGAGCACCTACATCTTGTCCCCGGCTCTAAGGGCCCCTGGGGAGGAGGACGTCTTAAATTTTGATCACGACCTCTTTTGATGGGGGGAACTGCATCACCAGCAAGCGTTCTACAGACTCCAGCCTAAAAGGATGAGAATTGGGCTCTGGCACGCAAAACAAAAGTCCAAGGCTGCCTTGGAGATACAGGTTCTGTTCAGGGACACTCCCCTCACATCTCAACCCCACTCCAGCTTCCAAGCTCATCTCCTTCCCTCTGACATGAAATTCCCTTCTTTCGCCAACCTCCACAAGCCACACGCCTTCCCACCATGTGTCTTGGTACCTGCGGCCCCTCCTGTGATGCCTTCTCCTAGCCTGGACGTCTGCATACAATGCATCGAGAGATGTGTCTGTAGCTGGGTGCACTGGGTCTAAACTCTTGGCTGGCTTTCTATGCCCTCCACAGAGGGCCCTCCCTGACATACCTCTCTCCTCGGCCCCTCAGCAGTGTCCTCTGCAGTCAGGCCAGCCGGTGCACTGTCCCTGACACCACACCAGGCAGGCCCCGCCTCGGGACCTTTGCCTCTGCTTCCCCCCGCCCTCTGCCCGGCCCACTGAAGACACAGACCTTGTTCCACCTCCTCCAGGAAGGCTTCTTTGTTACTCTAAACCCCAGAAATCTTTCTTTTCTCTGAAGTCCCGGGGTCTATGGCCTGGTACTGTACTATTACACATGCAAACCACACACATGCATATACACACATGTGGACATATGTGTATACACATACCAAATGTATAACACACACGCACACACACACACATACAACAATGTTATTAAGTGGAAGTGTTCAGTATACCTTTTCTCTCCAACTAGGCTATAAGCTCCTGGAATGTCCGGCACAGACTTGGGCCTGCGAGAAGCACTCAAGAGAGCCTTCCTTCCTGACCAAAGCCCCCTTGTCCAGCCTCACTTACCAGCTTGTACAGGGGCTGGTGACAGGCCTTGCTTCTGCCACCCTAGGGACCACGAGGCAGATGAGGCCGACACTTACAAAGTGCTTTGGCCTCTAAAGGAAAATGTCCCTCTCTCCCCCAGAATGCTGCCCCATGATAAACAGGATGCAAACAAATCCCAATGAATCCTGGGATTCGAGCAATTTTAATGTAGCTAATCTGACATCATCTCTCTGACCACAGCAATGCTTGAGGGGGGCGGCCCTGACCTATTTTTCATGGGCAGTCACTGCCAGAGGGGCAGTCTTGAAGGTCTCCCCATTCCTGGCCCCAGAGGGAGGGGGTGAGGCTTCAGCCTGGCGCCTTCTCCCACTGGACGTTCCCATCTTGGATTTGAGCCACAGCTCACAGAACAGGCTCAGCAGAGTTTGAAGAACCCAACCTCCCTCATGGCCTTGCCAAGCATTAAGCCTGCCTCAGGGGGAGATGGCCAGCTCTACCTGTGAATACCCACTTTATCAGACCCCAAATTGCTACCACGTCCACCAGAATTAAGACCCCCGGAGGACTCTTAGGATGGGAAGGTGGACTTTTGCCACGGAAAAGCTTCGCTCTGAGACCCAGTCCCGAGAGCCCTGGAGAAGGGATGGGGATTTCCGGTGTGGGCTGGGGTGTGGCTTAGGGCGAGCACCCTGAGGTGGGCTGGAGGGCCGGCTGGAGGCCGAGCAGGGCTGGGAGGGTCCCCACAGGCATGGCCTTGAAGGAGGTGGGTGCAGGCTGTCTTCTTTCACAGTGCTGCTCTTACGAAAACGGAAAACTTTGGGCAGACAGAGGACTTTCTTCCTTCTCAACACTCCTGGCTGCTCTGCGGTAGGACAGGCCAGAGCAGCCCCGGATGTCGCGGTCCGAACACTCTGGGCGGAGCTGGCTGCCCAGGGCCCCCGCCTGGCCATCTGTGTCCCTGGTACTCCTCCCAACTGCAGGATGCTCCCTGGGGCTTGGGCACGGCTGTCAGTCCCCAGAGAGCCCCTCCCCTGACCCGGCACTTGGCGGGCTCCCCCAGGACAGCAGCAGTGGCCCAGAGCCCAGCTAGTCCTGCTTTAACCACTCAGGCTCGGGGTGCGGTCTGAGGGATTAAATGGAAATGGGAGGCTGCCACTCCCCTAGAGGGGGAGCAGGGCTGAGGCACAATCATCAGGCAACCCAGCTGGGCTTTCAAGTCCACTCCCGCCTCCCCCGACCCCACGCTGTCCCTCTTTGCCGCCCCCCGATCCCCTGTCTGTAACCCACAAACTTGACAAAGCCAGTCCCAGGAAGGGGTCCCAGAGCTTCAGGATACCACCTCTCCCAAGGTAGCTACACTTTGGAAGGGACCACAGGGAATGTGAATTTTTAAACCCAAAGGAGGGAGATACTAATGGAAGTTTAGGCCACAAGGGCCCAGTGCCTCTCAAAATGCCGTTCATTCATACTATGACTATTAACATGATTAAGATTAATAAGTAGATTAAACATCTACGGAGAGTACACCATGCCTCTACTGCAGGCACAAAGGTGAATAAAGCCTCCAGACGGTCGCTCACATTAGTGAGTGCCTCCTCTTTTTTTTTTTTTTTTTTTTTTTTTTTTTTGCGGTACGCGGGCCTCTCACTGCTGTGGCCTCTCCCGTTGCGGAGCACAGGCTCCGGACGCGCAGGCTCAGCGGCCATGGCTCACGGGCCCAGCCGCTCCGCGGCATATGGGATCTTCCCAGACCGGGGCACAAACCCGTGTCCCCTGCATCGGCAGGTGGACTCTCAACCACTGCGCCACCAGGGAAGCCCGAGTGCCTCCTCTTGTCTATACACGACGAGGATCCTGGCTGGGTGCTGGGCAGCCCTGCCCCTCTGCAGCACGGCTGGTGTGGGGTGCAGGGCACATCGGGAACCGAGCTCCGCTGGCTGGGCTGTGTTGTCTGCAGGTGAAGCTGTGATCTGGGCAGTCACGAGAGGGTGAATGGGAAGCCTTGTGTCCAGAGGGGCTGCTCAGACACAGCTCACCAAGAGCTGAAGATGCTCTGGGCTGTAGTATCAGCTCCAGGTGGTGGCTGCCCCGTGGAGGGCGTGGCAGAGCCTCATGCAGGGCAGGGTCTGGGCTGGCCAGCCCCGTCGCTGAGGCAAGACCTGTCCTGTCTGTGCGCTGTCCTGCTGGCCCTTTTCCCCTTCTGACTTCTCAAGTTCTGCCTTAAAAGCTTCGGGCTCGGGGGGAGGGCTTCCCTGGTGGCGCAGTGGTTGAGAGTCCGCCTGCCGATGCAGAGGACACGGGTTCGTGCCCCGGTCCGGGAAGATCCCACATGCCGTGGAGCGGCTGGGCCCGTGAGCCATGGCCGCTGAGCCTGCGCGTCCGGGGCCTGTGCTCCGCAACGGGAGAGGCCACAACAGTGAGAGGCCCGTGTACCACAAAAAAAAAAAAAAAAAAAAAGCTTCAGGGAAGCAGGGTACACTCTCCTTCCTACAGCCTTCCAGGTGCTGTTGCTACTCCGTAGGCATCAATGGCTACTCCCAGGCACCCGAATCCCGAGGTCTCCCACAGCAGCCTTCAGCAAGGCCTTCTGCAGCCTCCACATCAAAATGCATCCCCAGGGACTTTTGTCCAACAGGGCGGATGAGGCTTAGCAGACCGGAGCTCAAGCACCCGGCCAGCAGCACACCAGCCCTAAGCCCTGCTTCTCTGAGAAATGCAGTACTGCCTTCAAGAACCAGAGCATGTTGGGGGGATGGGGTAGAACAGCCTGGTACCCCACAGGGCCTCTCCTCTGGCTTTCCTGTTATGTCCGTCCTGGAGCGACCCTGGGTAGGCACTCCCTCCCAGGCAGAATGCAGGGACAGGGGATGTCAACTCCGGTCGTGCAGACTGAATCTGCCCCAAAGGCCCGTGAGAGCAGAGGCAGGGAGGTGACTCCACATGGCTGCACCTCGGTCTCCTCAGTGTAAGGCGCAGACAGACGTTTCCTTCCTTTTAGTGTTCTTGTGATAATCTAGATCAGGGATTTGCAAACTATGGCCTATGAGCCGAATCCAGCCTCCACTTGTTTTTGTGAATAAAGTTTTGTTGAAACACAGCCCCTCTCGTTCGTTTGCATGTGGTCAGTGGCTGCTTTTGCCCTACAATGTGGAATCAGGATTGGGTAGATGTGACAGAGACCACACGGCCCTTGGGGCCTAAATGCTTTTTCCTCTGGTCCTTTATGAGAGAAGTCTGCAGCCCCCCTGACCCAGACAGGCCGGAAGCACAGTGCACACTCCATACGGAGCAGCTTCAGTAATTACTTTACACTAGTGGGGACACACAAACCATGACTCAAAGGGACAAAGGGACAGCGGTGGTGAGGACAGGTGGGTTTCTAGACCCAACCTGATCAAAACTAAAGAGGTCTGCTTTGATTAGTTTATATATTTAGTTTCCATATAAGATTTGGTTTAAAATCTACGCAACCCTCGCTTCCCAAAGCAAATCAAGCCCTTACCAGGTGCCCTGAGAGAGCCTGGGAAGACGCTGCTGAAGGCGTGGTTTGTGCGTGAAGTTCTCTGGGAATGAGAGGGTTAATGGAGTCACCTGTAGAGGGTGGGGACTGTTGATACAGGAACCAGTGGTGGGGAGGGGGGGGACCCTGTGCTCTCCTTTCTCCTGGTGTCACTCCCTGTGCCCAAGGGTGTGCCCTGGATCGTCTACAATGAGGGCTCCACTCTCACCTCTCCGTGATGTCCCCAGCAGGGCGGGCACTGGCCCTCATTCCCAGACCCAGCTGAAGGAGGTGCAAACACTTCCTGAGCCCGACGGAGGGGTGGCGGATACGCTGCTCAAGGAACACTTCTCCTTCTCAGCTTCTTCCTTCTGCTCTCAGGCCTTCTTCCCCCTGGCCAGACCCTCAGACTCTTCCCCTCCAGTCTGCTTCCCCCCTCCTCCCCCCACCCTTCCCCATGCCTGGCTCTCTGGGGCCCGGGAGTTTCTGTAGGGCAGGGCTACATTCCAGAACTTTCTGTGAGGACAGAGATATTCTCTGTCTGCACTGTCCAGTGTGGTAACCATCATGTTGTAGCTAACCATCACTGTCGTCGAAGCTACACGGTGCTGTCAAGCCCTTGAAATGTGGCCAGTGCAACTGAAGAACTGAATTCTAGCTTTACTTCACTTCAGCTTAAATAGCCACGCTGGGTCCTGTGTTGGCCAGCACAACTGCCCACGAAAGGGGCATATTATCACTCCATTCCAATGACTCCATCTGGAGCCAGAGCCTCCTGAAGTGTTTCTAGTGATGCCTTCACAGCGGAGGGGGAAAAGCCTGTGGGCGGATTGGAAGGAAGAGATGAAGGAGGGTTGGTCCTCTTCCGCCATCACCGCTGTGTACTCCCTCACTACCGGTCATCACTCCCGCCACGACATTTTCAGCTCCGAGGGACGTCACTGCTCTCTCCACTATCCCCTACAACACCTGGGCTGCTCTCCCAGGCCGGACAACCCGCACCCAGACAGGCAGACAGCCCCAGATCACCAATTATTCTGGAATGGGTGGAAAAGAAGCGCATGTCCCCATGCTTAGGGCCGATATTCCACAACCCCATGGCAAAGAGTCTGAATAGTCCGAGGTCCGGGACCAGCTTCAGTTTTGCAAGGTCTTGAGCAAATCACATGGCCTGAGTCTCACCTACATTACTCTTATAACGGGGACATTTGTCCTATCTGCTCCCCGGGCCTGCTGCAGGGATGCTATGAGAAAGGCTGTGTAAGACACCTTTATTTGTATTGCTAATATTGGTGTTCTTTTCTCTCCTACCCAAGGAAGGCTTCCCTGTCAGTGTCTGAGAGATTCAAGTATTTCAATATGCTTCCAATTAAAGCCCAATCTTTTATAATCATTGAGATTATAGAGTTTAAGGGAAAATAAGTATGTGTGAGTAAGAGAGAGAGAGAGAGAGAGAGAGAGACAGTGTGACTGTGTGGATCTTGGAAAGTTACCTTTGCCTGGAACTACCTGCTGGACCCCTGGAGGACAGGTAGGTCCCAAAGCTCAAAAAAGAGCATCTTCTGGTCTAAAACCTTCCCCAGGGAGAGAGGTACTAATTCATGCTCCACTGTAGAGAGGAGTCACAGGGAGGTAGGATATGAATGTAGAGGGGAGGACAGGATAAGGAAGGCATTTTTGGAAAGACATGAAGTTGAACCAGAAAAGGGAAAACAGCAAAAACCTCAATCCATTCAAACCTATTGTTGCATTTTACTAGATCATTTAAAATGGGAGGGGGAAAAAAAAAGCAATGCCACAGGAGGAAACTAGCATCAGATAAAGATGGCCCCCAATGGTCCCCACCCGGTGGCATTCACACCCTGTGTAGTCCCTTCTGACACCATACAAGGGTTAGTCTATGGGACCAATAGAAGAGCAGAAGGAATGGTATGTCACTTCTGAGATTAGGTTACAAAAGACATGACAGCCTCTTTCTCCCTCTCTCCACTCATTCTATCAGGAGCACCCTACAGAGAGGCCCACATTGCAAGGAAATGAAGCCTCCGGCCAACCGCCAGTGAGGAACTAAGGCCTGCCAACAACCACGTCAGTGAGCTTGGAAGTGGATCTTCCAGTCCCATCTGAATCAAGTCTTCAGATGATCACAGTCCCTGCCAACAGGCTTGACCTGCAATCTCAAGACAGACCGTGAGCCAGAAGCACCCAGTTAAACTGCTCCTGGGTTCCTGACCCTTGGAAACTATGTGAGGTAAAAAGTATCTGCTGCTTGAAGCTCAAAGTTTTGGAGTAATTTGTTACACAGCAATAGATAACCAATACAAGCGTGCAGGCCAAGCTCCATTTCCAGCAAACTATCACTGGAAGTGATAACTGGCAGAGTCCCTAAAATAGTCACACACACACAGCTATAAACACAGATGTGTGTATTCCACACACACAGACAGGCAGTAAGTCCTCATGTTTGAGAGCCCTTGATATTTTACCTGTGTTCAGAGCATCACTGCATTTCAACAGCAAAACAGTCTTAGAAGGCAGATGCCCCACTTTGTAGATGAGAAACATGCCTCAGAGAGATGAAGTCATGCCTTGGAGGCTCCACATGAGACCCAAACCAAGTCTAGACAAGTCAGCACACCCAAGGGGCCACCTATACATTTGGCTGGAGCCTGGGCTCTACAGTTCATGCTATGTGACTTCCAGTAAATGAACACAGAGGCAAAAAGGATGTTTGCTTAAAGTGGGATAGTTCTAGGCTCCTAGGAGCTAAACATCCCACCCTCAAAAAATACAACCCATGTACCCTCCCTACCTACTCCCTACACCTCCTGGCTTTTCACTGTGCCCCAAGCTCTTAGCACGAGGTCACTCTCTTAACTCTGGGTCATCACTGAAGGCTCTGGTGAAAATGCAAAGTGACCTGCCCTGGGTTACCCATTAAGGCCGGATTGACTCCTGACACCTCAGTTCACAAGATGGGATGCAAGAGTGGTAACTGCAGGTACGTGAGGAGCAGCTTGAGAGTAGTGGGGGTGGGGTGGATGAGGAGGCATAGACGGTTTCCCCCAGTTGTGGGCGGAGGGAGCACCACAGTGAAAATACAGACCTAGAGCTTCGGCCAGGAAAGGATGCCCAAGACAGAAGTTGGATGGCTCCTTGGGAGGGCGCTGGCCCTTGCAGGCCCCGCCTAGAGAGGTCCTAGAGGTCAGCTTCCCAACCCCATTCCTGACCGAGAGTGTGCCAACCTTCTGATCATCAGGGCAAAGTCAGAAACCTGTCCTCCGCCAGCCCCACCCTGGTCCCTGCCCAGCCTGTCTGAGCCACGGCTGTGGCTCACGGCTCAGAGGCACCAGGTTTCCTGCTCAGGGCGACCATCTGTTTTCTGACACACCGAGCCAGTCTGCTGTGGCCACTCGGGACGCTGGGCCAAACGTACACACAGCCCCACAGAGTATATTTTTCTTCCTAAAAACATTTCTCATCTTGGGGTCTGACACATCGTTCCCAAGTTCAGTGTCAATCCCCACAAACGGAAAGCCTGAAATTGGATCCTTTGTCCACAGAATTCTCCCCTTAAGCTGAAGAGAGGAGTCTGAAGGCAACCGAAGGGCTGCATATTCCTGAGGGAGGGGTTAGCTGCGGGAACGCTGGCTGGCGACCACGATCACCCGGACGGCTCGCCCTCCCACGCACCAGTGAGTGTCCTGCACGCTCCCACCCCATCCCCTGCCCCATCCTCGAATCCCTCAGCTGCTGCACCTGCTCCAGGTGAGCCAGGCAGGGAGAGCTCTTCCAGTCCGTGCCGGGCCTGATGCATCCCAGCAACCATGGGCGAGGTCAGGGAAGAGGATCAAGGGAGAATGAAAAAGAGCTTGGATAGTGACAGGGGAGCGCAATGCAAGAGGGGCTTCCCTGGTGGTGCAGTGGTTGAGAGTCCGCCTGCCGATGCAGGGGACGCGGGTTCGTGCCCCGGTCCGGGAAGATCCCACATGCCGCAGAGCGGCTGGGCCCGTGAGCCATGGCCGCTGAGCCTGTGCGTCCGGAGCCTGTGCTCCACAACGGGAGAGGCCACAACAGTGAGAGGCCTGCGTACTGCAAAAAAAAAAAAAAAAAAAAAAAGAATCGGGTGAGGAAGGGCCCAGGCGGAGGGGCCAGTCAGGTGCAGACAGGTGAGGTTGGCCTGTTCAGGGAACCGAGAGCAGACTGGGGTCGGGAAGTGCAGTGAGCAAGGACAGTGAATTAGGAGGAGGCAGGAGAGAGGCAGCGGGTAGGTCGGGGGTGAGGCAGGCCTGTCCTGGCGGGAGGGGAGGGCAGGGGGTAGGGGGTGGTCAGGTATGGCTGGTGCTGGTAGGGGGGTTCGAAGGTCTATGTGACCTCTGTTTAGTAATTCCTCCCGAATAATCCCTCCCAAAACCCTGCAATGTTAATGGGCTAGTGCCTATTAAGTTTTAAGCCCCCCATAAATTGCTGATGAGTTTGCCTGTCTACCTACCAGCTAGAGCTCCAGAACTTGCCACTGATGTGGGCTTGTCTGTTCCTGGTGCTCGGGCTGTCTGTCCAGGCCAACTTGGAAAGAGCCCGCAGCTCCATCCATTCTGCATTTTGAAAGGCCCTGAGATGCCTGCAGGTGCTGGGAGAGCTGGAGACAGTGACACAAGCTGCCACTTCAGAGGTGCCCACTGGGCCCGCAGGGGACCCCTTGGTCTTCACTTCCTCCGGGGGGCTAAGCAGAGGCATCACCTCCTGGGACCCGCAGGCCTGTCTCCTTGAGTTATTTTAATTCTGTTCGCTGATGTCTTGCCTAATTGAGTCCCTGCATCCCTTCTTGAAACCAGGGCCTCCCCAAAATACTCCAAACCATAATAGAGGCCACCCTGGCTTTCCCCAAACACACACACATTGGAATAAATGGCTAAAATTAAATTACTGGGAAGACTCAGAAATAACTCTCGGAGCTAAGGGTAAATGCTGACCCAGGCAGGAAGGCTCCTTGGTATTTTTAAAAGCTGTGCTCCCGTCCCTGCTGAGGAGCCTTGGGGAGTGAAAGGCACCCTTGTGGCCTGGGCGGTCCTCCTGGGACTTGGGGGATGGCAGCTGGAGGAAGCTCTCCCACTCCAGACTGCCCTCCCGAGAGCTGCCCACCGTTCTGCACAGCACCCTTCCTCCAGCCTCTCACCAAGTGGGGCCCCGACAACCTGGGAAATCTCTGCGCTATTATAGGAACTTCCTAAATATGTCCACACATGAATCATCCGGACCACGGAAGGGATCTTACGGGTGTGACTAACCTGGTGCAGGGGCGCAGAGGGCAGAGGGTGGGTCGTGTCTGAAATCTCACCATTTGTTCATTCCTTTGAATGCGGCACTAGCCCCTTCCTCAGTCCTTTTGAAAATGGAGGCCCCCATGCTGCCTGTATCGCCCCTAGCACAGTGAATCAGGGGTTTACTTGGGGGTGTAGGTAGGAATTGGCGAGGGACCCAGAAGAGGGGGGCCGAGCATGCCAAAGAGTGGACAGAGGGTTTTCCAGCAGAGAACTGGTTAGGGGCCCAGGCTCTGAGCCAGGCGGCTTGAGTCTGCAGTCTGGCTCAGCTACTTCCCAGCTCTGCGACTTTGGGGGTGTTACCCCCCTTCTCTGTGCAAACTACTTTCCTCATCTGTAAAATGGAAATAAAAACAGCATCTCCTTCCTAGGTTGTTGGGAAGATTGTACAAGCTGATATTTGCAAAGGGCTCAGTGTGTCCCGAACACGGTGAGCATTCTAGAAGTGCTTGTTAAATCGCCGAGTCATTTCCGGGCAGGACTCGGGGTGAGCCAGGCTTGCCCATGGGCCTATCAAAAAGGGCCTAGAGCCAACAGTACGCACAGCCCACCCTACGGGTAAGGTGGTCCCATGTGGGTAGCCAGAATGCTGGGAGTACGGAGGCTCAGCCAGGCATGGTTGGGTACCCAGGCCACGGTACAGACCTAGACCAGATTGGTCCCAAAAGATGTACACAGGAGCAGCAGACATGGCCCAGCTTTCTGGAACTTTCTGGAGAGGGTGAATGGGCTGGGATGAAGGTACAAGGGAGCTAGTTATTTGCACTGAAAGCTCCAGCTGGCCTCTGGAGTGTCTCTGTCTGTCTTTCCAGCCCACGGCTAAAGAATGGAATATTCCTGGGGAGGGTTCTCTGTCAACTTTAACCCCGCACTCACCCCAATACATTTGAAAGTATTAGCTCCAAAAGTGTAAGGGAATTGCCTTGGGCCACACAAGGATGGAAACCCAGACTCCATAACTGCTGGCCCCATCTTCTTTCTTTCCCTGCACACGGCCCAAGATGGAGGGGTCCCAGGAGCAAACGTCAGGAAGGAGGGGACCCATGCTTCTGTACTTAGAGCTGGGCTTGGGGCTGGGCCCTCTCGTGTACCTGCCATCACCCCTCACCTACTGGCATCCCTGCAGGGGGCATGTCAGTGTCCTTGGGGACAAAAAGAAGAATGAGCTTGGCAAGGGTCCTTATCACCTCAAGATCGCCTCATGTTCCCCTGGCTGGTGAGGGATGAACTGGTCCAGAACCCAAGTGAGCCTGGCCTAGGCCCCGGTACCCACCAGGCTGGTGGCCCCCGGCAAAGGCTGTGCAGACTTGGCACCAGAGGCCCGGTCACTTGGGGCCCTCGGAGTTGCTTGTGTCCATATGCTCTAGCAGGGGAGAGAGGGTTGGGAATAACATTTGTGAGCCAACCCAAATGTCCAAATGTCCAGCATTTCAGAAAGAGAGACTAAGACATCTGAGGAGGTGTAATTAAACCAACTCAGGTGGCTGGTTCCTGGCGTCCATTCTACTTCCTGTCCCAGGCACAGACCCGGTGGAGATGGCATTTATCTCTCTACGGCCACTTTCCTAGTTAGCACCCCTCCTGCTGCTCCAAGCCACTAGGTATGCACCCTTGCTTCCTCTTCTGTCAGCTTCCTTGCCCCCAGGTCTCCCTCCTTTGCTGTCTAGGGCTTAAGGGGTCTGGATGAACCCCAGTAGCTGAAAAGAGGAGCAGAGAGCAAGCAAGAAGGAGTAGCTCTCAGCTTCCCAGCAGTGGGCACAGACTGGGAGGGCAGGCTGGCCCAGCACCAGGAGCTCTGCCAAAAGGCATAAGACGGCCATGCACAGATGTGGGCCCTGGGCCCGTGGACTTGCTGGTCCTTCCCCGGGAGAGGGACCCCAGGGACTGGTTTACTTTCCCATGAAGCGTGACGCTGAGAGCAGGTTCTGAGCACGGAGCACGTGCCAGGAAAGAGGGGCAGGAAAGGGTGAGTCGTCGGCCAGCCTTCAGAGCGCTCTCGGCAGCCTGTTCTGCCCATGAGTGCCAGGTGAGGTGGGCATTGTCCAAAGGATGATCCGGCCGTCACGGCTCGTACAAAGGCCAGGGTCTTCTCTAGGCATACCAAGGCCCTTCATGTCAATCAAACACAGACCTGGACATCTGGCTTCAAGAAATGAGCTGCGGGCTTTCCTGGGGGCGCAGTGGTTGGGAGGCCGCCTGCCAATGCAGGGGACGCGGGTTCGTGCCCCGGTCCGGGAAGATCCCACATGCCGCGGAGGCTGCACGTCCGGAGCCTGTGCTCCGCAACAGGAGAGGCCATGACAGTGAGAGGCCCGCGTACCGCAAAAAAAAAAAAAAAAAAAAAAAAAAAAGAAATGAGCTGTTCTTCCTTCCAAGAGAGCTTGGGGGTGGGTGTGGGGGAGGAGGAGAAGGAACCTAAAAATAATTCCTATCTGACTCATTTTGCTTAGAATCTGACAGGGCTGCCTGCCAGGTAGGGGTTTGCCTGTCCCATTTTCTTATCTATCTTTAGCAGGGACTTAATGAGGGCAATTTCCTTGCTGCGATATAAAGACAAACCGCAGGCAATGGGAGTATAATCTGTCTCACTGTTCCCTGGGCTCCTGATGACAGGATGACAATAATGGTCACTTCAGGGCTGAGCCGTCTGGAGGGCTTGGGGACGGTGTCATCCCAGGATAGGGCGAATGAAGCAGCGGTCCCCTCAGTGCGACCCAAGCCAGGCGACAACCGTGGAGGAAGGCTCTCCCGCTCCCTCCTTCTATCTCCCCATCTCTGCTACCGCCACTCGGACAAGATAAACTACTCGGCCTAAAACCCCATCACTCACAACATAGTCCTTTATCTTCAACACCTCTCCCCCTGTTTTAAAGGGTAAGCACAGTCCAATTTCATTATTCACAGTAGTCATGCTCTATATAACTGTGTAACCACACTGCACCCTGAACCACTGCTCCCAGAAGAAAGACAGGGTTAGGTTCCTGCGAGCCTCCAGTCACATCTTCTCCAGTTGATCAAAGGTAACCCCGCTTTATCTGTGTTTTGGTTTAAGGACACCTTATTTAATATATATTGTTGATTCATTAACATTGAGCTCACCGCCAACAGCACTATCCCTCTGGCCAGAACGAAGCTCATCTAACGCACGTATTTTCTCCATAAGGCACTTCACAGCCTCCCTGTACTTTGGAACATAGACAGCACTTCAGTGCTATGCTTAGGGGCCATTTTAAACTGCAAATTCACCCATGAAAAGCACATCAACGCAAAAAACACGGCACTAAATAGATCACGGAAAGACACTACTTTACAATATGAGAGCTGGAGCAAGAAGGCAGAGGTCTCCTGGTTCAACCTCAGCTGGGAACATGTGTGTCAGGTGACTCCAGTGTTTCACCACTCTGGGAGTGTCCATGAATGACTGTGAAAGCACTGTATTGACTAAATCACACGAAACAAATCATTTTAACGAGAGGCAAATTTGCAAATATAGAACCCACGAGTAATGAGGATTGACTGTACTTCCCAAAGGGCTACCTTAACGACTCCTGTGAATGAGCCGATGGATGGATGGATCTGGATTCTGAACTAGATGAATTTCTGATCATTTCCTGGTGGGCAAGGTCTGGGGCTTAGTCATCTTCGTCGCTGAAGGAGTCCATGACTGCAGGAGTGGTGTGAGGCGTTAAAGGGCATGGCAAGTCCCAGAAAGCAACTGTGACTTAGAGACAAGATTTTAACGTGGCACTGGCATCCCCCAGGGTCCCTGCCCATGAGCGCAGCGTGAAGAGGAGGAGGGTAAGGTGAATTCTAGAAGGGAATGAGGGGTCTCCTGTAGCCAGTGATGGCCATCAAAGGGTGGGGTAGAGCTGTCAGAGTGTGTCGAGGAGTGCGCTCAGCAGGCATTCATGACAATTCTAAAATTAAGTTTTTGTATTTAGAGTGAGAAGGAAGAGGCAACCATGAGTCTGCAGATGGGGAGGATGATGTAAAGTTAAGAGGGCCGCTGAGAGAAAGGTCTGCCTTCTGTCAGAGAACATGTGCTGGACCCGGAAAGGTAGACCCCACTACAGCATCCTCAGTACGTTGCCGAGGGCCTCGGAGGAAATCCCGGGAGAGAGACAGGCACTCTGAGGGCTCATCTTCTTGCCCAAGGGATGGAACAACACGGTCCAGAAAAAGACAGCTTTGCATGTGAGGTCATAAATAGCCCCTGACCACTTCTGAGGAACAAAGTGCTAGAGACTGCAGCTATGTGTATACAGTTCCAATTTTTTAAAATCAGAAAAATATAGATATCATCTCTCCTAAGGAGACTGCCAAGCCAATGATCTGGAAGAAAAGATGTAACCACTAATAGCTAGCACACAGTCACACAGACCAAGTCAGGGCCAGACCAAATCTACGTCCTTGAAAGGGTTACTCTCCTGATACACTTGGGGAACCCTGCAAACACCAAGATTAAGGAGTGTTTACAGAGGCTTGCCCCATCACTCCATCCTGGGGTCTGCCTTATCCATTAAAAAATAACTTTAAAAAATTTGAGATATAATTCACTTACCACAAAATCTACCCTTTTAAATCACAAAATCCAGGGTTATTTAGTATCTTCCCAAAACTGCATACCCATCACCATTAATTCCAGATGCCCTGTTCATTTTTATCAGTGACCTAGATGATGTCACAGAAAGCTTGCAAACTCAAATCTGATGGCTGACTCTAACGTTGTCCCCAGGGAAAGAGCCTGGCACCCAGGGAGGGTTTGGGCACACGGTGGCAGAGGAGGAGATGGAGAAATGAGATTGTAAATTGGTTCTACGGTTAGAGGACAGCAAGCCACTGTCATGGTCGATCATAGGACAGAGGCAGCAAGAGCTGCTGGGGGCTCTGCTCACCCTGCAGCGTCCAGGCTGTGGCCCGACTGCACCATCTGGGGACCCAGGGAGGGGGTGGCACTCAGATGTGGGGACAGCTTGCTCTCCTGCCTCTCGCCCAGCAGAGCCATCTGATACTAGCTGGCGATGACTGTGCCATTCTTTCCTTCTTTTCAAATCTGCTTTGCACATGGAGTAAATTAACCGTTCTGAGACCTCACTTAATGAAACAAATTAATTTGGAGAATGGCTATGCTGTCTCCCCAGCCGCACGGGCATCGTGCGATGGACCCCTAATGCTTCCATTAGCTGCCCCACTCTCACCGTTAGGAGGCCAGCTCTGGAGCCTGCGGGGTCTACTGGGACTTCTAACGTCTGGGCTGGGCCCCGTCAGGAGCCAGGAGCTCCAGCTTTTCCCTTCTCTTTAGTTCAGTTGCGGGTAGTGGCAGCAGTGAGCTCCACCCATCCGGCTCTGTTTCTAGGGAGTTTTGTCGGAGCGACATCCGGGGCGGTGGGAATCCCTGGGTCCCACATCTGTTTCACTGAGGCTTTCACAGTCTCACCCTAATGTCCTCCCATCTCCCCTCCAGATACCCCTCGTGACTCATGGCTAACTCAGTGCCCACCTCCTCAGGAAGCATTCTGTAACCACTGTCACTGGTTCCTTTCTTAGAACCTCCTCGCGGGAACACATGGATGCTGCCTAGTCGTGCACCACGTCCTGGTGGCTTCTGAGGCCAGTTGCGCAAGCTCTACCTCAGGCCCTTGAGACCAGGGACCACGCCTGGCACTTCTCTGGTTTCTCTGCAGCATGGAATGTAGCCCAGAGCACTGCTCCATCAATCCTAGTTGGAGAGTTAAAGAGGGCTTCACTGTGGTGTTCGCCGATGTGCCACCCAGGGCCCTGCTCAGAAATGACACACGCGCCCCTGGCTGCTGGATGCGCTGTGGCATGCAGCCCTCAGAAGTTGTCTGGGGCAGAGAGCTGCCGGCTCAAGGTCAAGGCACTCTCCATCTGATGACTAGAGCAGACACAGGGGTACAAAGACCTGCCCCTTCTCTCCATCTTGGGACAACTCTAAAGAGTCACTCCAACTTGAGAACTTCCCGCAGAATCAGAACTCCCCACCCAGACTGCGCTGCAGTGCACCCCCTCCCTCTGCCCAGTCCTGTTCCCCTCCCTCCCCGTGACCCCAAGGGTGCTCCTTAGTAAGTGTCCTGCTCAATAATCTCCATCCCAGACTCTGCTTCCCAGGGAGCACAGACCATGACCTTCATTCGTGCCCTCAGATGTCCATCTCTTCAAACGGAGCAGGGGTGGAGGGAGGAGAGAAAATCCCTGCATCCCCCCAGACGTGAGACCTCACTCAAGGTCAACACAGGCAGTGGGTCACGGCATGGCCAGGACTCTGCCCTGCAGTCTGCCCCTCTGCCCTGCATCCTGAGGGTAAGGGGCTCAGGGCAGAAGATGAACCTCAGCGGACCCCCTTCCAGTCGGCAGGTCTCTTGGCTTGGGTGGGGACAGTGCAACCGGAGGCATGTTGCTCTTCCAGGAATGCATGAAATACTCATTTAGTACGTTCATATCACGAAATGCATAATTTTGTCTGAAATCAGCAAACATCCTCGATTAGGTTCACAAAATAAACAAGTGGTTACCAGTTGTCCATGTTTTGAGACCATATTAAAGGAGAAAACTTTTTTTTTTTTTAAGATGTTGGGGGTAGGAGTTTTATTAATTAATTTATTTATTTTTGCTGTGTTGGGTCTTCGTTTCTGTGCGAGGGCTTTCTCTAGCTGTGGCAAGTGGGGGCCACTCTTCATCGTGGTGCGCGGGCCTCTCATGTTGCAGAGCACAGGCTCCAGATGTGCAGCTCAGTAGTTGTGGCTCACGGGCCCAGTTGCTCTGTGGCATGTGGGATCCTCCCAGACCAGGGCTCGAACCTGTGTCCCCTGCATTAGCAGGCAGATTCTCAGCCACTGCGCCACCAGGGAAGCCCAGGGAGAAAACTTTTGAACTGTTCACGAGCTTAACCTTTTTTTTTTTTTTTTTTTTTTTGCAAAATGAGGAAAAGACGCCCACAACTCAATTTTAGACACAGAGGCCCTCGAAGCAGCGCACAGAATGTGGGAGCAGAGTGTGCAGATGGCTGCCCTAGAGGGGCCCTCCTTCCCTGCCAGCCCCGACAGTGGGAGCAAAGCTGTAAAAGTTGATCCCTGAGAAGGAACAATTGACCCTGGGTGCCCTGCCACTAGAGGTGATGCAAGGAAAGTTCCCTGGGCTCAAGCAAACCCGGCACTCATGGGGATTTGGGACAACAGCCCCGCCCCTGCACCCTGCCACCGCAGACATCTGCACTCCACTGTCACCTTACAGTGTTTTCTGAGCACCTCGGATCCCCCTGTGATCTAAGTTGGTGCTGAGGCCATTTCCCGGTGCCTTACAAGGATGAGCTTGGTTAAGCCTCCCAATTAATGAACCCATTTTACAGAAGAGGAAATAAAGTTTTCAAGGTAGAGAGTAATTTGCCAAAATCATGGAGTTAATGAGTAGGAAAGGTGGCATTCACATCCGGCATCTAATTCCACGGCATATGCCTCAGACATCAGAGAATAAAAGCAGTAAGGGCACACTCAAGACCTCAAGAGGCCACCGGGAACTACGATATAATCTAGGCTTCCGTCAAGACTAGGGCTCTAGAGCCCAGTTTAGAAATTCCTGCTGCAGGCCGTGGGGTAGCACAGATCCCCAGGTTCAGCAACCTGCCGAGCTGCCGAGAGCTTGCAGCTATCAGACACCAGGTCCTCTGCAGTCAGACGGAAGGCCACAGACCCCTGCAGGCCTCCCGGGAGAGCCTCAGAGACACCAGGGGGGTGGAACGGGCCACCTCGCTTCACGTGACACTGCAGCCACCCTCCTAATTATGCAGCCACCAGCTCCCTGCTCTTGGCTTTTTCTAGGTCAAAGGTCCACCTGAGGCTGTGGAGTCAGAAAAGGCTGAGAGCTGCAGTCAGCAGGGGCGAGTTCAGCTCTGCTACTTAGCTGAACAACGTTGGCTAGTGTCCCTGGCCTCAGCGATTCCATCTGTTAAAAGGGGAAACAGCACCTTTTCTCCCTTGCAGCAGAGGGGGAGAGATCAGAGGCATGACACAGATAGATGCTGGCTGCGCCCTTGGCCACCACATCTGATTCTGGTCACCTCCCCCTCTGCCACCAGGGAACGCAAGCCTCACTACTACTAGGAAGCTTAACCTGCTGTACAAAAGTGTTAACTATCAAGGTCAAATATAAAGGTTTGGGGCTCAGCAAGGCCGTGACTGTCTATCATCAGCTGGAAGGTTAGGGTTGACTGGATAATATTCTGTAGCCATTCCTCAAATGCCAGAATCACACACTCCACCAAGGAGGACTCGGGGGGCCGCTGGTGCTGGCTGCCTGCTTTCCGACAAAGAGGTCCTTAAAGTGTCCGGCTGCCTGCTCTTCTCCTGAAAGTCCCCATTGCCTGGGGACTCTGTGACGGCTGAGTGTTGGCCTGCACCGTATTCCAGATTGTGAGTAAAGGTGGGGCCCCGACCGGCACACAGCACAGGCTCAACGTGTGTCTGCCACGCTGAATGGCAGAGTCCGAGCCCCTGATGGTCAAGATGTTTGTTGCCTGAGTCTGTCTTTGGTCCAGAGGAACACTCTCTCCTTTCATTTCAGCTGATTTCCTGCAGTTCGGGTCCCGGGGAAGGTGGGCGGCCGCGCCTCGGCGCTCTGTATAAATCTTTCAGGAGTTTACTGGCATGAACGTCCCTTCCCGCAGCCTCCTCTTCCCTGGCCCTGGCCCGTCAGCCTCTCCTCACAGGACATACTTTCCATCCCTTTAATCATCTTTATTGCCTTGCTTTGGACCCAGTCCCGGGTCCACATCCTTTGCGAGGTGTGCTGACCTAACTGGGCATTTGTTAACACGAGCGGGGCTCAGCGGAAGGCCGGCTTCCCGGTGCCTGCATGTCACGCTCCTTTTCCTACATTCCTGGGTCACCCCGCTGCTTTCCGGAGACCTGCACTGTCCAGGGGCTCCTGGTGAGTGAGGTGACCTGGCCCACAAGCGGAGGCGCGGCTGATCTGGACGCTGAGAGCAGCCTGCCCTTGTCTGGGCCCACAGGGTGACTTCTCCTACGGAAGCTCGGGGACTCCCCCCACCTCCACACACACTCTGGGGACCACAGGGCAGGGGAGGAGCGACAGCGAGCCTCCGGACACCTCCCCAGTCCCCCGTGACCCCCATGCCTCCTTTAGGGGGTGCTCCCTACTTCTCTCTGCAGGGAACCCAGCAATCAGGAATTAGCCTCTGTGACGCTGCACAACAAGAAGGCAGCGCACACAGGGCAATGACTACACTCTGGGCAGGCCAGGAATAGGCTTGGTCCAACTCTTCCTGCTCAGTTCCTCCCCCCCACCCTTTTTTTTTTGCGGTACGCGGGCCTCTCACTGCTGTGGCCTCTCCCGTTGCGGAGCACAGGCTCCGGACGTGCAGGCTCAGCGGCCATGGCTCACGGGCCCAGCCGCTCCGCGGCATGTGGGATCTTCCCAGACTGGGGCACGAACCCGTGTCCCCTGCATCCGCAGGCAGACTCTCAACCACTGCGCCACCAGGGAAGCCCAGTTTCCCCTTTTGACGCCACTACACAAAGTGCCTGGTGGTTTCTAAGCCCGGACTGCCTTCCTTCCAGATGGCTGTACACCCACTGTCCTCTGGGGCCGTTTTGGTTCCACTAAATCCACCAGCTGATGACAGTCTGGGGGCCTGGTCCTCCATCCACCCTGAGTTGCGGCCACCACCCAACACGCCTCGTTCAGGTCCCGCATGTGGAGGGAGGGATCGGGGACCCTGGGCAGCCCTGGTCTCCAGGAAGCTGCACAAGAAGAAGCGTTTCCAGTATTCTGAGGAAGCGTGTTGACTGGGCTTTTTTCTGGCTCTCCGAGAATATGCTCTGTTCATTAAAGGTAAAAGCACAAGCCATCACCTTTAACTAAGAAGAAATTCCCTGTGGAGGAGAACCTCATTTTAATTCTTCAAGCAGAAGCCTTCCTTCCTCCGTCCCTCCCTCCCTCCCTCCCTTCCTTCCTCGCTTCCCTCTTTCTCTTCCTCTCCGCTCCAGCTCTCATTTCCATCCAGAAATCATTTATGCACATTCTAACAAACAAACAAACAGATACTCTAACCCTGCTTTTGCACAAATGGCCACATACTAAAACACTGTTCTGCACCTGGACTCTTCCATCTGGAATACACCTTGAAGACCTTTCCCTGTCAGACAACCTTTAAGGAAACAAAGGCTCAGCCTCCCAGACGCCCAACCTCAGTTGTTTGTTCCTCTCCAGGGCTATCCCAGGCACTTTTTCTGGCCCCTTGCTGTCACCCAGCCCTCTGCTGGATGCCAGGGGAGATCCTGGTTTCTGCTTTAGTTTAAGTGAGCCCCAACTCCCCAGGCATTCGAGAGAAGCAGCAGTGCAGTTGCTGATCTGTGTGTCGCTGTCACAGCAGAACCCAGCACAGGCCAGGGACGGCTCCCAGGACAGGGCAGAGGAAAGACAGTCCTGGAACTGTGAGCTCCAGAGCCTCCTGGAGGCTGTGTCTCAAAACACACGTCGGCAGGTCCTGGTCCCCTGAGGACCGCTACTGTTGTTGCATGGTCAGTGGAAAGAGCTTTTCTCTTCCTGAACTGCCAAACCTGCCCTGGACTCCTGAATAGATCCAATCCCAGGGCCAACCAAGAGGCGGGCAGCCGCCGCCACCCCTGGTCACCAGCCCACTGAGCCTACGTCGCCTCTCGCTGCATCGGCTGATGACCAGGAAAAGCCAAACACAGGACAGGACTGTAGCTCCAGAAGGGCCGGCAGAGGCGGAGAAAACGCAAAGCTGGCGACGGAGAGTCTCCTACCTTCGGTCATTTCTTCTCCTCCGGAACAGCTTCTTCGTGTGAGCAATCTCCACCTCGTGGGGCATCGGGTGGTAGCCCTGTGTGTTTGGGGGAGGAAGAGAGGACTGTCAGTAAATCTTCTGGAAGAGAGCAAAGAACTTCTGGGTCTGAACTAACTACAACAACACCTATGACAAAACGAAATCGAGAGTTTGGAAAGGCTAGACTCTGACCACCAAATCCAGGCTGAAAAATGGAGAACACCAGAGTTAATGAGTTTCCCACCAGGTGATAACGCTGGAATTATAGAATCAAAGAACAGTGGGGACACAAAGGGGTCCCTAGAATTTGTCACATCCAGTCACTCAAATTACAGATGAGAACACTCAGGTCCAGAGGGGTGGATGAGCCAGTTCAAGGTCCAGCAGAGAATGAGATCCTGGAATCACTGGCTGATGGAGGACAAGTTAGCCCTCTAACATCAAGCTTCCTAACACAATGGGAATGTTAATATCTTCTATGAGCTGTTGAGAGGACCAAGGAGATGCAGCCTCCTTGCAAATCCTGAGCCTCATGCAGAGGGAATGTGCCAGAACCCAGGTCTCCTCATACTAGTCCAGGATGCCTCATGCAATTTTTACCCAAGATCTTTGTTACTTATACTTCTGGGGTATATTTAGAGGAAACATGCAAATAGCTAAATGCTTTTTTAAACTTTTAACTGGGGAAAATCCTAAAGATGGTCTTTTGCATATTGTCATCATGATAACAACTCTGTATATATTTATATCAAGGTCGGAGAGACCCTCTATTCATAATGCAGGGTTGATCTTGCAAATGCCGGGCCACAGGCAGAATTATTCGCAGAAGTTGGGCTGATGGCCAGCTCTCTTCTTACCATTTCCCTCCCCCCAGAGAAGTGTGTTCTGGTAGGACATGGGAAAGCACTGCCATTCCGTTATGGGCAGGCTGGGGTGGGGTGGGAGGGGTTGAGGGTCTTAGGCCTGGAGGCCTGGCTTGGGCCTGGGACATCTGGGTATGGGTCCTGATGCAGAGTCCACAGACTGAGCATGGCCCCCATGCCGCCCACAAGGCCCTGGGTGTGCACAGGGTCAGAGGGTGTGACAGGGCCCAGTGTGCTGGAGAGGGCACAGTGAGAGCCCATTTAGTACCCGCCCCCCACGCACTTTACAGACAGGGAGACAGAAGCCCAGGCCCCCTCCACGGCAAGGGCACACGCAGCCCTCTGGATCTGGGCTCCTAGCGGAGCATCCTGCTGGGCTGCCTTCTCAGGGCTTAGCCCCCAACCACAGGGCTAAGCAGCCCTGGACATGGGCAGCCCGGCCAGTCTTGAGGTGCTTCCTGGGTTGGGCACGGGGAGGACAACAGGCTCAGAAGGACACAGGGACCTTGGCCTTTCAGGCGCTTGGCCGAGACTCCTATTGAGTCCAGGGAGGGAAGGGCACATTTCAAATTTAATTTAATTTAATTTATATTATTTATACTGTCAGTCCCTCCCTCACACCCTGTCTCTTGGTTCCAACAATCGGACCAAGAAGGCATGAATGGATTCTGGCTCAGGCAGGCACAATGGGCCTCTGCTGCCTTAGGATGTGCTTTGTTTAATGGTTTTCTCAAAGGGTATTATTTGCTTTCTTTAATACAAAACACAAACAAGGAAAAACAGCAAGTCTTCCCCTCTCATTTCCCCTCTCCCACCCTCACCCAGCTCCGGGCTGGCCCCTTCCCTCCCTCCGGCCTCAGGTCACCACAGGAACACACTGGGCGTGCCCCGTGGAGACAATGGAAGGAAGCCGAGCCTGGATCGGGAGCTGAGCTCTGAGGCCGGGCCGAGGGAGCTGTCGGGACACTTGGCCTTCCACGAGCTCAGAAGGTGCCAGCCTCCCCTGTCTGGGCCCCAGAGTCCTGGGCTCTGACCTGCATCCTGGCCTGCCCACCCCCCTCCCGGCCACACGGCTGCAGCAGACGGGAGCTGCCCTGGTGACCCAGCCTCGGCATGGAGTCCTAGCCCTCTGCCAGGACTCAGTGTGGCCCAGGGGCATGCGGGACCCCTCAGGGCTTCTAATGAAGCCACTGCTCTGACCACTGTGTCCATCCATCTATCGCCTCCAAATTACTACATATGTATGTACATATATAAAATATCATCGTAGTTAAAAGCCTGGGATCTGGAGCCACACTGTGAACTGCCAGCTCCTGGCTCGTCCTCTTGATGGCTATGTGACTTTGAACAGGTGACCTAACCTCTATGTGCCTCAGTTTCCACACCCATAAAATGGAGGTCCCTGTGAGGATGAAATGTGTTGATAAACATGTAAAGAACGTAGAACAGTGCCTGGTATGCAGCACACCTCAGCAAGTATCTCTGGTGGTGTCACTGCCATCGCTGGCGTCATCATCATCATCATCATCATCATCATCGGCAGCAGCAGCATTTCTCCCATCAACCTGACACTTCGGCTCAGGGCCGAGTGAGCCAGGACAAGCAAGGCTGCTCTGGTCCGTCTCCTCATGGGGCCCCCAGTCTTGGCAGAGAGCGTCCAGTGGAGTTGGTTTGCACGGGAGGAGGGTGTAGGAAGCTCAGGTTAGGGAAGGTGGAGGGATTTAGCAGAGAGCCTGGTGACCAGGTGGTGTGCTGGGGAAGGATGGAGGAGTTCTGCCTGTGTTCTCTTTGGCCTGAGGCTGGCAGACCCCAGTGGGAGGCCAGAAATCAGCTGAACAAAGTGACAAAGGTGACAGAGCAAAGCCTTGCACCTCAAAGGTCTTCCCTCCCCAGGAATAACCCAGGCCGGTGCTCTCTAGAGGACTGGTCCCACCCACAAGATCACCTGCGGCCCCAGCCTACTGGCACCATGGTGAATACATGAATGAATGCCACCTTCCCTGGGGCACTTATGTAGAACTTTCATATGGTCTTGTATAAAATGGGGTACACTGTATTTATACAAGCTTTACCGGAGGACCCTCTTCAATTAGCCACTTAGTTCTTCAAACTCAAGCTGGTGGTGGTACCATGTGACACACACAACTCAAGATGCTGCCCACACTTCCCCCAAAGCAAGGGCATTTGGGTATCAAGGGAGGCAAATATGAGGCCAAAAGAGGAAGACAGAAGGAGAAAGTCTGTGCTTAGTCACGATCTGTCATCAGATTAGCTGCTGACCTAGGCTGGCAAAAGTTCTTTAAAGCCATTGGTGGGAGATGAGGCTTGCACATGAATGTTCATAGCAGTAGTATTCATAATAGCCAAGAATGGAAACAACCCAAATGTCCAATAACTGATGTTTGGATAAATATGTGGTAGCTCCATACAATGGAGTATTACATGGCTATAAAAAGAGAGGAAGTTCTGATACATGCTACAGCATGGGTGAATCTATCAAAGACCGCATATGGTTCGGTTTCATTTTTATGAAATGTCCAGAAATGGCAAATCTGCAGAGACGGAAAGTAGATGAGAGGTTGCCAGTGCCTGGGGAGAGAAAGAATGGGGAGTGACTGCCAATGGGCTCCAGGTTTCTTCTGGGGATAATGAAAATATTCTGGAATTGGACAGCGGCAATTGTTGCATAATCTCATAAAGATACTAAAAACCATTTACACACATATTTTAAAGGGTGAATTTTATGGCATGTAAATTATATCTCAATTTTTAAAAGGTGGGAAAAATATTCCAGGTAGAGGCAATAGCAAGTGTTTTGAAAAATAAAAAATCCAGCCACGGTGAAAACTGTGTCTCCCTCTCACTCAATTACTCTACAGAAAGCAGCTGCCCTAAAACATGGTTCCTACGAAAGGGCTGGAGAGGGTGGCACGTGTAGGCAAGGTGCATCCAACGACGAGAGTGACTAATAAGGAGTCTGGAGACGCACATGAGTTGGTATTTCCAGGCCCGGCCAGGGAAGATGGGGTTCTGGCCTTAGACCAGAGACCCCTCCCTGTTTCTTATTTTATTTTTTTTAATTTTTATTTTTTTTTGCAGTACGCGGGCCTCTCACTGTTGTGGCCTCTCCCGTAGCGGAGCACAGGCTCTGGACGCTCAGGTTCAGCGGCCATGGCTCACGGGCCCAGCCGCTCCGCGGCATGTGGGATCTTCCCGGACCGGGGCACGAACCCGACTGTCCCCTGCATCGGCAGGCGGACTCTCAACCACTGCGCCACCAGGGAAGCCCATCCCTGCTTTTTAGATAGGATGTACCTCTTAAGTGGAGGATGGGAAATTTATCAGGCTTGTCAGAATGATCATTTAAGAGTATACAGCATAAAAAAACAAAACAAATATTTTTAAGAGGGTGGATCTCATGTTACGTATACTAAATAAAATGTCACAGAACTAAAAAAAAAAAAAAAAGAGTATACAGTAGTCTTTGCTCTATTTCTTTACTCAATAAGTTCTTCTATTCTATGTTTTGAAAGAGCCCCATCTGGACGTCAGTCCAGGTATGAGCATCCTCCCTACCCCCAAATAAACAAGAGCCCCACCAGCCTCTGGTTTTCTAGCTGGTCTGTGTGTTTCCTCAGCCGGAGCCAGGTAAGCCTCTGTAGCATCACCCTGGACCACCCAGGCCCTGCCTGCTCTTCCTCCACCTCTCTGCATGGGAACCCGTCTCCCTTTAGCTCTGAGACCTGGTTGCAGTTCCCCTCTGTCTAACCTCTGACCACTTTCAATAACTAAGTGGGCCTGGGAGACAAGTAGATTATATAAAACAAGCCTCTCCAGGGAGGGAGGGAAGATAATACTCCTTCTGCGTGCAGCCTGGGCAGAGGACACGTGAAACACACACACACACACTCTCTCTCTCTCTCTCTCTCAGTCTCTCTCTCTCCTGTCCCAGAGGTCAGCACTGGTCTAAGATGCGGCACTATGGGCAGCGTGTTACTGCTCTGGTTGCTGAAACACATCACGTAAAATCTGCCCATTCCAGGGCAGGCTGAAGCTAATACCTCACCGCCTGGGATGGCAGGTATTTCTGGGGGATTAAAGGCAGCTGCAGCAGAGCTGCTGACCGCAGACTGGCAGTGCAGGGGGCCTTACTCTGAGATGACAGCTACAAACAAACATATCTTGGGCCTGGGGGTGAGGATATGGGAGGGAAGGCGATGTAAGCGCGCTGAGCAAGGCAGCATGTGTGCCGGGTGGCGCTGAGACCGGCTGCCTCTGTGATAAGAGTGATGCATGTCCACTGAGCCACAGGCTCCCCTCCCCCCATCCCTCCACACTTCCCCACCCGCCCAGCCATCCACCCTTCCCCCATCTACCCATCCATCCATCCACCCATCCAACCACCCATCCTATAAATACTGTCGTCTTAGACACTGCAGACACAGTAGTGAAAGAGCAATAGGCAAAATGCTTGTTTTTACAGAGCACACGTTCTAGTGAAAGGAGAGAGATGACAAACAAATAGATAATATGAGCAATGATGAAAAATGCTATCGAGCAGAACAAGGCAGGACAAAGGGATGAGAGCAGCAGCTGTGGCGATGGTCAGGGGAGAGCCGTCCGTTACTTGCCATCCATCCACCCATCTGTCCCTCCTTGGTTCTTCTTCACCCAAGCAGCTCTCCAGGCCTACTATGTGCCAGTGCATCAGATGGGAACACCAGAGTGAAGAGACCCAGTCCCAGCCCTAGGAGCTCAGGGGAACGCAAATACGCAAGCTGATGCATGCCGTGCATCACGGTAGAGGTTGTATAGATGCCTCTGGCAGCCCTGAGGACCTTTCCTTGGAGAAGGGTCAGGGAGGCCTTCGCCAGGATGGTACCTGAGCTGAGTGCTCATGGGCTGACAGGTGCACAAGGGAGAAGAAGAAGGTACGTTAGAACGTCCACCTGCGGGACAACACACGCTAGGGTCGTAGGTGGATTGTGTGGAGACACGCTGGCCCTGCAGGAGGAGACAGAGGCACCGGGTGCTCCGAGGGCCAGGGCGGGGGCTCCTGACCACAGTGTCGCGTGCGGTGTCTTCACCCCTACAGTGGGTAGAATTGCGTGCCCCCCAAAGATCAGCTGGAGTCTTAACCCTGGGTACAGGTGAAGGCGACCTTATTTGGAAACAGGGTCTTTGCAGATGTGACGGCGTTAAGACGAGGTCATACAGAATTAGGGTGGTCCTAAATCCAGTGACTGGTGTCCTTGTAAGAGGAAGGACATTTGGACAGAGACAGAGGGAAGAAGGCTATGTGAACATGGAA
Source organism: Mesoplodon densirostris (assembly GCF_025265405.1). Lineage (NCBI taxonomy): Eukaryota > Metazoa > Chordata > Mammalia > Artiodactyla > Ziphiidae > Mesoplodon > Mesoplodon densirostris. The sequence goes on along the minus strand of NC_082675.1, from coordinate 65,578,771 downwards.
GCCATGTTTGGAGGGGTGCAGCTTCAAGCCAAGGAAGAGTGAGGGTTGCTGGCAGCCACCAGAAGCTCGGGGAGGCAAGAAAGGATTCTCCCCTAGAGGCTCCCGAGGGAGCGTAGCCCTGCTGACACCTTGACTCCTGACTTCTAGCCTTTAAAACTGTGAGACTAAATTTCTGTTGCTTTAAGCCACCTACTTGATGGTGGCTCCAGAACCCAAAACTAGGAGGTAATAAATCGCGCTTGTTCTAAGCCAACAGCGTGTTGGCACTTTGTTATGGCAGCACCCTGCCCCCCTTCCCGGGCCAGGAGAAGAATAGAGGTGGAAGAGTAGGCAAAATCATCTGTGCTTTAAAAAAAGGTCATTTTTCTAACTGGATTTCCTTTGCCAAAATGGAGTTGCATTCGTGAAAGTTACATGCTCACCAGGTAATTTCACCGTGTTGGCAGCCTGTTCTTACCAAGGAGGAAGGAGAGGCTCAGTAAGGTCCAGGAAGTTCCTCAGGGCCACCCAACCAGTTGGCAGCAGCCTGTACCTGCCACCTCCAAGGCTCACGCCCCCAACTGTGATGTCACTCAGCCTGCAGTACCGGGACAGAGGTGTGGAGGTGGAACCACTGGGGGCATGAGAGGGCATCTCCTGCCCCACCTCTGACCCCATGGTGCCGGGCCATGCACTCTGGGTCCCAGCAAGTGAGGAAGTGGCTCAGCGCAAGCTCCGACCTGTGCTGGAGCCGCCGTTGGAGGTCCCCTTTCTGTCCATGGTGCCGCCCACCAGGCGTGAGGATGGAGAGCTGGTGTCCCTGGGCGCTGGTTCAGATGCCGTCCCATGTCTGCCCTGCAGAGTGCATGCCCGTGTGTGCTCACTGTGACCTCTGTGATGACCCTGGCCACGGCCCCTTCGTCAGGCCTCCGCTCCCCTCTCTCTAGGGGGTGGTGTTCATGACACCAAGCTTACTCTGCCCAGGCTGGTGGGGTCAGGGCCCCTGGCTACTGCTCTGCCTGGTTCCCCTTCAATCTTGCGGGACGAGGTTTAGAAGTGCCCCACAGAGCTCAGTCCCACGGCCGGCAGCTTCATGGAACCCCAGGCCCACTCTCCTTTCAAGAGAGATTCTCCTGATATTCCCGTGATCTGTGACCTCTGACCACTGGCCTTGGACCTGGGTCTGATAGAAATCATCCAGGCCTAACTATCTCACAGGTCTCTTCTCTCTCTCACACACCAGCTCTTTGCAAAGGGAGAGTGCGTTACACCAATACAAGAGAGCCTTCCTCCTGTTGTGTGAAGACCGCAGACTGGGGTAGACCTGGACGGGCCTTCAGTAGGAGGTGACGCGGCTGGGAAAGGCTGGCGCTGGAAGGGAAGGCTGCGGGTCCCGGCCCAGGTGAGGTAGCAATGGGAGGTTCCTAGCGGGGCCTGGAAAGCTGTGCTCAAGGTGACTCCAGCCAGAAATAAACACAGGATCACAAGACTCCACTGCCAGGACACCTGGCGCTTGGTTCTTTTCTACACATTAGCTGCCTTTTCCCACACACACCAGTCTCCTGACGGGTACGCCCTGTGGCCCCAGCTCCACCCTCTCCAGCGACCCGCCCGTCTGCCCCCATCTCTCCTGGATACCGACTCTCCACCTGGCCTCTTGGAAACCACAGCCCCGCTCCTCTTCTTCTCAAGCTTGCGCATTGGCCCTACCTGTCACTCCCAAGGATGCTTTGAAACACATGGAAACTAATGGCCTCTTTCTCTCCAGAAAATTCCAGATGGCCCAGAGTGGAGGGCCCCATGAACCATGACTCAGAAGAACTGGATATTGGTTCTGCCGTGCCCACTGGGCGAGCCCAGGGAGCTGGAGCCCCACAGAGGCAGGAGAGACTCAGGCCAAGACAGCTGGGACTCCCCAGGTCCCTGTCTCCAGCTCGACACGGGGAGACATCCCGAGGGCCGACGGTATGAAGGAAACACAGCACTTGGCAACTTAAGGGGCCATAAAAATACCAAGTACAGCTCCTCTGACAATGAGTTTGTCTCAACCGTGAAGCCTTCCTCTTGCTAGGGTCATGTTTTTTCATAGCTTCTAAGAAGTTATCCTACCAAGCTCCGCATGGGCAGGATGTGTGGGTCACGTCCAAGCTGAAACAAACAGGTAATGTTTCTAAAATTCCTGGAATCTCAAGGCTGCACAGCTATTCAGAGAAGCTGACCTGTTTCAGAAAGAAAGGTGGGAGGCGGGAGGCTAAACCACGTTTAAATCCGTGATTTTCTACCTTTTCTTTTAATTTATTTTTTTTAATCAGCAGAGACCCTTTTAAGAACAATACCTCAGCTGGAGTCCCAATATAAAAACAAACATAAAGGTAGACGGGGCAGAGATGCAGAGGCTGCCTCTGAACCACCAACATCACCCACTGCCTCCACCCCTGCCCCCTACTCACACCCTGGACTGTGAACCTAGCCGCCACCCACTCTGAAAGGCTGGATGCTGGCTCCACAAGAACTGGACACTCTTCCAGAAACGGAGCCTAACTGAGGCTCTCTGGCCAGGGTTTAGTGGGGTCTACTGCACATGAATATCTTGCCTGTGGCAGCCTTTGGGGTGCGAGCCCACAGCATTCATCCAGCACGCAGGGGTCTGTGCCTGCTCTATTGCGTGGCTACAGAGGCCAGGTCGCTGGCATGTGGCCTTCCTCGGGTGCACTAAGCTAATAAAGCCCAGCCCTCCTTTTTCCTTCAAGTTGGGTTTCTCACTGTAACAGCCAAGAATGTTGACTAATAAACCCACACAGCCTTTAGGCAACCTGGGCCCCAGCTCTGTTGCCAAACTTGGATACCACTGGGCAGTTATCTCACCCAGCCCTCTCCTCCTTCTTGTGGAAAATGTGGATGAAAACATTTGCTTTTCCTGCCTCCTGTGTCATGACTGCTTGTCTTCCTTTGATTTCATGAGCCAATCAGTTACCCTTTTCATCTTTAAATATATTTTGAGTTGGGGTTCTGTCACTTGCAACCCAAAGAGTCCTAAATAATTCAGCATGATACAACTTTAGGTATTGTCACGGCTGTTCTTAGTATATCCGTGAAATGCTGGAAAGCAAACACGACTGTCCCTGCCCCCTCCCACTGGTAGCCATGTCAGGAAATGATCCACTGAGCAATGTCAAATACTGAAGACATTGACTTGATAATTTCTGAGTAAACGGAAAAAAATAAACGAGAACATTGGTACAAAGGACAGGACTACAAACCAATAGAAAAATGTTAGAAAATTGTTTATATGTTACATTGTGTAAAATGTAAAGGAAACAATTACTAAAGTGCTGCTTTTTCAACCACTGTCAGATGACACAAACAGATGGAGAGGTATACCATGTTCTTGGATTGGAAGAATCAACATTGTGAAAATGACTATACTACCCAAAGCAATCTACAGATTCAATGCAATCCCTATCAAATTACCAATGGCATTTTTTACAGAACTAGAACAAAAAATCTTAAAATTTGTATGGAGACAAAAAAGACCCCTAATAGCCAAAGCAGTCTTGAGGGAAAAAAATGGAGCTGGAGGAATCAGACTCCCTGACTTCAGACTATACTACAAAGCTATAGTAATCAAGACAATATGGTACTGGCACAAAAACAGAAATATAGATCAATGGAACAAGATAGAAAGCCCAGAGATAAACCCACGCACCTATGGTCAACTAATCTATGACAAAGGAGGCAAGGATATACAATGGAGAAAAGACAGTCTCTTCAATAAGTGGTGCTGGGAAAACTGGACAGCTCCATGTAAAAGAATGAAATTAGAACACTCCCTAACACCGTACACAAAAAAACCCTCAAAATGGATTAGAGACCTAAATGTAAGACCGGGCACTATAAAACTCTTAGAGGAAAACATAGAAAGAACACTCTTTGACATAAATCACAGCAAGATATTTTTTGATCCACCTCCTAGAGTAATGGAAATAAAAAAATAAAGAAATGGGACCTAATGAAACTTCAAAGCTTTTGCACAGCAAAGGAAACCATAAACAAGACGAAAAGACAACCCTCAGAATGGGAGAAAATATTTGCAAACTAATCATCGGACAAAGGATTAATCTCCAAAATATGTAAACAGTTCATGCAGTTCAATATTAAAAAAACAAACAACCAATCCAAAAAAGGGCAGAAGACCTAAATAGACATTTCTCCAAAGAAGACATACAGATGGCCAAGAAGCATATGAAAAGATGCTCAACATCACTAATTGTTAGAGAAATGCCAATCAAAACTACAGTGAGGTATCACCGCCCACCAGTTAGAATGGACAGCATCAAAAAATCTCCAAACAACAAATGCTGGAGAGGGTGTGGAGAAAAGGGAACCCTCATACACTGCTGGTGGGAATGTAAATTGATACAGCCACTATGGAGAACAGTATGGAGGTTCCTTAAAAAACTAAAAATAGAATTACCATATGATCCAGCAATCCCACTACTGGGCATATACCCAGAGAAAACCGTAATTCAGAAAGACACATGCGCCCCAGTGTTCACTGCAGCACTATTTACAATAGCCAGGTCATGGAAGCAACCTAAATGCCCATCGACAGACAAATGGATAAAGAAGATGTGGTACATATATACAATGGAATATTACTCAGCCATAAAAAGGAACGAAATTGGGTCATTTGTAGAGACGTGGATGGATCTAGAGACCGTCATACAGAGTAAAGTAAGTCAGAGAGAGAGAAACAAATATCGTATATTAATGCATATACGTGGAACCTAGAAAATGGTACAGATGAACCAGTTTGCAGGGCAGAAATAGAGACACAGATGTAGAGAATAAACATATGGACACCAAGGGGGGAAAGCGGTGGGGGGTGGGGGGGGTGCTGTGATGAACTGGGCGATTGGGATTGACATGTATGCGCTGATGTGTATAAAATGGATAACTAATGAGAACCTGCTGTATATAAAAAAAAAAGTTTCCCATTTGCAACCAGTGTAGTCCTGTGATGGGCATGTGTGTGTGTGTGTGTGTAGTCCTGTGATGGGCGTGTGTGTGTGTGTGTGTGTATGTGTGTGTAGGGAGGGCTACTGGAGGGTGACTATAACTCTCTCTGCGTCGAGCACCATGTGAGACCAAGTGGCTCAGGGCCTCATCCAGGTGACAAGCCCAGGACCAAGAGTCCAGAAGGAGTCCTGGAGGCAGGCCCCCTGGGCTCACGATGACACAAGGACAGCCACATGAGAATGGAATGGGGGCAGACAGATGCTCCCCACTTCCTCGATGAGCGGCTTTTGCTGGGGGTCCTGGGAAGGCTGTGGACCTGAAAAAGGTAACAGCTTCCTGCTGCTACAGACCAGAGGCAGGAAGATGATCTAGAAAGGCAAGAGGTACAAGTGGCCACAGGAAAGACACAGGGTCTGCTGGGCAGCCTCCGGGAAAGTTGCCTGGGCATGACTGGACACACGTGGCCTGAATTCTAGCCTCTAACTGAATGGTGTATCCATGACAGAGATAAGACCCAGATCCTGGAAAAGCCCATAAAGCAAACTCAAGAGAAGACAAAGTAATATTCGTGCTCTGGTCTCTAAGAAGGAGGGACAGTCTTCGTGAGGTACAATTTGTGAATAGTGTTATGTACTTGGGGAGGTTCAGAGACCATCTTGGGAACAGAAGCAACAATGGATTCTGGAAAAGGAGTGATTGACTCTACAACACTTAGAAGATGCCCACTGCGTTCTGTGACCACACTGCGTGTCATGGACATAGAAAAACCAGGCTCTGCCTGTGTCCCAAAGAAGTCCACAGGCTGCTGGAAAAACAGATACACAAGCGATTTTACTACTTCAGGGAAGTCACGCGGACACCCAGGGTGCAAGGAACCCGTGGAGGAAGGGATGCCCGAGGCTGCCCTCCGAGTTACCAGAAGGCTCTGAAGTTAACAGAAGCAGAACCAGAAAGGCAAGGGCCCCAGCAGAAGTTGCTAGAAGGCATGTTTTAATGGCTTTGCTCTTGCCTCTCCTGAACATACTCTGGTGTGGTTCAGTATACAAACTGGCAGTAGTCAGGTAACGGTAAGTGTAAGGGCCTCTGTGGGCCCTGGGCAGGGACCCCTGTCCCAAACACCTCTACCAGAGAGGCTGAGATCCCAAGCCGAGTCCCACTGTGCAGGGGATGCCTCCAAGGCCTTGTGTGAGTGAACGGGTACATCATTCTCCTGCCCCTGCACTGGTGGGCCAAAGCTGGCTTGTCCAGGGACATGGGGGGACAGGGAAAGAGGCCTTGACAAAGGAGCACCTAAGAGCAGCAGGGCCCCTGTCCCAGTGTTTGCAGAGCCAACCTCAGGTGCTTTAAGCAATGCAGATTCGGGGCTGCCCAGCAGGGATCGGAGTCAATTGGTTTGGTTTTAAATACCATCACTGCCACCTACTGTGGGAGCCTGGATAGATAGCTACCCTACTTATGCTTCTATTTTCTTCTTCCATAAAATGGCAATAATAAAGAATTATACCAATTTCAGAGGACCATCAGGAGGATTCAATGAGGTTATGTGACGGATGAGGACAGGCAGCACAGGAGGTTTCCCCACTGCCCATCCTTTCCCCCATCCTCTGCACACACCCCCATGGCCCTCTTCCTTTTGGGGGCACAGTCTGTGAAATTCCAGGCCCAAGGGCCCCCCATCTGCACCTGGAGCCCCTGCTGTCCCTGAGACTTTCTCACTTTCCATCCACGTCCCTCAAGATGGAAGCCATAGCCCAAAGCCCCAGTCACGCTGTCCTAGAATGAGGTCACCCTGTGTCTACCAACCAACCACTTCCTGAGCCCCCCAGCTGTGTCCAGGACACTCTCAGGGGACAAAAGTGCGGCTTGTGGCCACCTCAGCCTCCTCCATGTGGTTATTCAACTCCTGCCCGCTCCTGGCCCCATCTGGACACTGCTTATCCCGCTTTCATCTCATCACAGGCGCCCAGCGGCGGGGGGTGGGGTGGGGGTGGTGCAAGAAGAGAAGGAGCTTCCAGAGGTTCTGAAGGGCAAGGGTAGGGCCTGTCTCCCAGAGAGGCAGGCCTTCTTGGGAACCTACTCCAGGCAGGACATCACCCCCGTACCCTGAAGACCAAAGGCAGGGGCTGCATCCTCTGAAAGTGAGCTGCTCCCAACTCGAGAGAAATGGTGAGTGGAACACCAAGTCAGGGCAGCCTGGCTGGGGCTTCCGGGCACCGGACAGCTCACAGGGTATCACAGAGGCTGAGTCACGATAGAGACAAGCAGGGAGAACCCACAGGGGCAGGCACGGTATCAGCGCTGGAGAGACAGGAGGGCAAAACGTGGTCTCTCCCTGGAGGAACCAACCATGCTTTCATTCATTCACCCGGCTCATCCTCACTGAGGCTTCCCATGTGCCAGGAGCTGATCTACCATGGTGACTAAGCCACAGATATGGGCTTCCACTCTACAAGGGGTACGTGACAGTCAACAGGATGCAACTAAAAAGAAAGAGACAAGTGTGCCGGGAAAAGAAATGAAGAGGGTAATGCTTTCCATTAGAGGATCAGAAATGGCCTGAGAGAGTGACATTTGAGCCAAACTAGAATGACCAGGTTGACAGATCGAGAGAGATTCAAGGCTGAAACCAACATTTTGAATATCATAAACTAGTAAAGTTTAAATATCAGAATGGACAGTTGCTACTTTTCACTCTGCTTAATGACATCTCACCCACTGCCACCATCATTTCACAAAGGACAAAACTTTAAAATAAAAGCTGGGCCTTTATGTGGATTAACTTCAGCTCCATGAAAAAGTCACTGCGCTCTCCTGTAGGACGCCCTGTACACGGAGTCTCAATCAGGTGCTCCGTCTACCTCACTCAAATTCACCGACATGTGCTTAGGAAGAAAATTTAACTACTATACGGGGTTCATGTACTCTTTACAATAGAGCGTACATATATACATTTACACGTAGGTAACGTTGCTGTGCAACGTTACCTATTCCAAAACCAAGTATTCTGAACTTCATGGGCATTTTAAGGGGTTTTTAGGAGTAATTTTTTCTTTTTCTTGAATTTTTGAATTTTATTTTAGTTCAGGAGTGATTTTGTTTATAAGTGATCCCTTTCATTTGAGCAAAATGTGAACTCACCATTTTCCTCATTTTGCAAAGACTGGTGGGAGAACCTCTGGCTCACCTGTGTTGGCCTAAGCCATGGACCTCAGCAGCGACCATTGCGGTCCTGGTATGAGAGTCAGGTCCTCATGTAATCCAAACCCTTTCCCTTCTTGCTAATGGTATTTATTCAAGCCATAACCAGTTTTTGTTCGGTTTTGTTTTCAAAGAGAACATGGGATTTTGGGGTCATTTGCTCACTGACCCTCCCCATCCTGGGCCACCATCCTACCCTCCTTGGACCGCTGACACAAATGCAATACAATTAGTTTAGTGCCCACTTATTGACCAATAACCATACAGCCCTCACGTCCTAACGCTGAAGCTGCCAGAACATACAGGAGTGAGTCCTTTGCCACCGGCCAGGCCTCCCCTGCTCAGCTTGTGCCAGGCTGCTTCCTGCGACAGGAGGTTTCAGAATGGCAGCCCCTGTCTGCTGGACCACCCAGCTGCCGGAACAGAAGCAGCCAGGAAAGCCGGTGCACTTGCTGCTCCCTTTATCCCCAAGCTTTTCAGGGGTGAGTTTTGCACCTTTCTTAATTTCTTTCTTCTTCTTTTTTTTTTTTTAGGATGGTGCAGTTTCCCACGATGTTGACCTTCGGGTTGCCCTGCACGGCCACCCAGCTCGTGCTCTGTGCTCACCCCAGCTTGACCAGGAAGGTCAGTGTGCACAGCTGGGCCCAAGGGGTCAGATCTGGGGCTGGAGGCTGGGTGACCAGTATTCATGGCTGCACCACAGCCTTTCCAGTCTCTTATGTGGAGGAAGTGATTCTTCAGGCTCTTACTGCCCTCTCCCCCATGTCAGAGCTCAGGGCCCTACGTGGAGGAAAAGTTTTAATTACTACCCTGCCCCTCCCCACTGGCTCAAGAACTGCTTTACACGTCTATTTATGGAAACACAGCAGAAGAAGCACTGGGCTGGGGGCCAGGGGGCCAGGGGACCCGGGTTCCTGCCCTGGGGGTTGCTCTAGGGCCATCCTCTCCCCCCTGCCCCCCATGTGTCTGCCACTCCACCCCCAAACACACTTTCCTCATCCCAGCTTTTCCTTCTGCCTGGAACATCTTCCCCACTTTTGTTCAGCCCTGAAATCCTGTCCAGCCTCTGCTGTTGGCATAAACGCCCCTGCCCTACAACACTGACGCAAATTCCCATGTGAATTAACTCACGTGGTCACAGGGCACGTCGGAAAAACTCTTCTTAGCACGCCAGCCTGGTGTCTAAATAGACTAGGTAGCTGCTCGCAGGCTTGCCTCCTCTACCATGCTGTAAACTTCCAGGGGCTCACGGACCATGTTTGCTTCCCTTCCATAGGTCCCACTGTGCCTTAGATACCACAGTCCTCCATAACTGCTTGTTGGATGAAAAGTTAAGATGACTGACAACCCTGGATGGACCAGAAGTGGGCCATCCCCATTCTACCCACTGGGGACCAACAGCATGCATGGGAGACCCAAGGGGCCTGGGGCCTACAGACTGTAGCCATCAACCAGGCAAAATCTCCTGTGTTGCAAGAAGCCACGATGCTCCATTGCCTCATGGGCCCTCGACCTGTAACCATGAGGCCCAGTGCTCAGCGATTGCAACTGTCCTTCAGCTGAATGGAAAAGGTATGAGGATCTGGATCCCCCAGTCTTCAGTTCCACTGCAAGCTCTCCGAGGACCACGGTGGCCGTTTCCCGGCCTGCACTAGAACAAGAGCACTGTGGATGTTTGGGGTCCACCAATCAACTCCACAGGCACCCTAGTCTGTGACAAGTGTCTCACTGCCGCCAAGCCATCTCTGTGTGCAAGGCCAGAGGCAGGTCCAGCCAGGCAGGAGGGCTGCTCACGTCCCCTCGCCGAGCCTCAGCCTCCTCTGCTCTAAAAGGGAGAACTTCAACCTACTTCCGTCATGAGCATTAAACGAGGCGCTGGAAATCAAACGAGATGACGTATAGGAACACATCTGGCCAGTCCTGGAATACAAGTTTGCTGGACCCAAGGGGAAAGTGCGCATGCCCAGACCAGCCCACAGAGAGAAGGGTTCAAGTGCACCCTAGGTCCTCAGAGCTGAGGCCAGACAGGTTGAGAGGGGTCAGTACTACCAGGGGAGGAATATGGTCTGGAGGGGTCACACGAATAACAGAGACCAGGGAGCTGAGACCAGGAGTTCTACTCTGCTGGGACAGGGGGGTGACCGGGTGGCAGGGTCCAAGGAGGTAGGCCTGGTCTCCTGAAGGACTCAAGACAAAGCTTCTCCTGCACTTTTGAGGTAGGCTGGCCCAAACCATGAGTGGGAGCCAGGCAGTGACAGGGAATGCCACTCAATGGCCACTCCTGGGTGTGCTCACTGCTTTCTGCCCTGGATTTGTGCTCTTTGCCTGGGGTGAAAGCACTGGGGGTGAAGGGGAATTCTGAAAGACAGCTGTGACCTCAGCCCAGGTAAACGCCAGGAGACTCCGTGGGAGGCCTCAGGGTCCTACCTTCCTTGTCAGAGCCTTTAGTTTCACCTCCAAAGTAGCATCTTATGTGTTGCAGATGCACAGCAAGAATCTTCCACATGTCCGACGACATCGATGGTTGGGGAGGAGGGGAAGGGGAGAACACATGTGGGAGATAGCTTGGACTTGAGGGAAAGCCTGCCTTCACACTCCTTGGCTGTTTGCAACAGGTTCTACCGGCTACCTCCTAGGTCAGCTCAGGGTGGCAAGAAGACAAAGAAGGAGATGGCAAGGCAAGGTGAGGGCATCATCCTTGGGCTGAGTCCCATGCGGATGAGCTGGCCCAACAATGGGGGGAAGCTAGCCCGCGAAGCTTTTCCTTCCCCTCCAGTCCTGCCTGAGAAATATGCGCCCTTCCACTGAGTGAGCAATTCCACTTTCCTGGAAGGTATTCAAAAAGTCTTCTTACCATAGAAGGAACTAAATTGTATCTGCGAGGATCGCGAGCTGTGATAACGATAATAACAGCCATCTATCACTTACGGAGGCAGGCAGAGTTCAGAGATTCACATGTATTAACTAATTTAAACCTCACCACAACCCTGAGAGGGAGGTGCTATTATTATCCATTCTCTACAGGAGAAGAAAAGGAGGATGGAATAGATTCAACAGATTTAACAGCAGACCTAATGCAATACAGCGAGTGTGTGGTAGAGCTGGGACATTAACTCAGAGGCTTGGGATGGAACCATAACACGATGCCCATAGAGCTGCAGATCTGAGACCCAGCGCCAACCACAGCCGATGGTTGTCAGGCTGATCCAGAAGTTGGGGGTTGCAGTCTCATACAATAGACCCCCAGGTGCCACCACAGTGGATTGTGCAGAGCGACATCACAGAGCAGGTACCCAACACGCATTGGCTGAGGGAATGAGAAAGTATATGAAAGAATCATGAGCACGGTTTTCAACAAGCCATGGAAGGGACTGGCCTACTCATGGTTCTCCCTGGATTCACTCTGCAGACCATCGCAGCGTCAGAGATATAAATTCACGGGGTTGCTGTCAGTGGGCTCTGCTGGGGGTACCTTGCTTCTTCCCTCTCTCTCTTTCTAAATTAAGTCACTAAAAGCAATCCTGCCAAGCTAAATATTAATGATCAGTATCGTGCGAAAATAATGGACCTCCCTGACAAGTGTGTTGTCAAAAATTATAAAGTCTAAGGAACATGGTCTTATGGAAGTTTCCAATTAGGAAAGATGGGAAATCAGTAGATAGAAATGAGTTCCTAAAAACCTGCTGGCATGCAATAAACTTTCTGTATAGAATTGTGTTTTAACTATACTAGGAGATTATAAGTCCTATGGCAAATATCTTTGGTAAAAGAAATAACTGCCTGCAACTTATTAATTTTTTAAGGACATAGGTTATACCTCTCTCTGACTACAGGAAATGGACTATTTCAGAAATTCAATTACTTGTTCCATTCCCAGAAAGCAGGGCTGACCTTTTGCTGGGTGGATGTGGGCCATTAAGGACGCCCTGCCACATAAAAGAGTCTTTATGGGTTGTCTTAAATTGGGCAGCCATTGGTTTCGGCCGGCTCACCAGGCACCAGCAGCTCTGATGACCTAGTTGGTATCTCTGTCCCTCGTGCCTCTGTAGCAGACAGTGATTTGACCTACTTTCAAGGGCACAGTGGTGGCTGAAGAAGGAAAGGAGGGGAACGCGAGAGCCTGGACACAGGAGTTTGAAGCGTGGGCTCTGGTCAAGCACAGGGCTCATCCCCTCCCTCTCTCCATCTCCAGAGCTTCTGCCCTCCTGCAGTCCCTCCCCTGACTGCATCCTTCTCGGGCAGGAAAGCAGTCCATTCCCAGCGCAGTCTGTCCAACCTCTTAAATCTATCAAGTTTTGACATGGGGCTTCCCAGCCCTCTCACCTCACAGCCCATCGGGAGCACAGTGACATCTGTATGGCCCACTGGGGTAACCCAAGAAGGCTGCTTGGGGCCAGAGGGTGGCAGCCTGTAGCACTGGCCACCCAAGGCCCATCACCCTAAGGCTGAGAGCACAGAGCCATATGTTAGCCCAACTAGGACTTATTCTCAACACATCACATCTATAAAGCAGGACACTCTGCCCTGCTTTATAAGCAACTACAAAATTACAAAGAGTCTAAGAAGTGGTTTTTTAAATTCCCAGCATTTGTGTTAATGTGTAAACTGCAGCAAGGGGAGGACATGCAGGGTCAACTCTCCAGAGCAGGGGTTGGCAAACTTTTTCTGTGAAGAGCCAGGTTGTAACTATTTTAGGCTCTGCAGACCATATGGTCTCTGTCACAACTACTCAGCTCTGCCATGTACTGTAGAAGCAGCCATAGAAGCGTGGCAGTGTTCCAGTAAAACTTTATTGATAAAAATGGGTGGGGGGGCTGGATTTGGCCCACGGGCCATGACTTGGCAACCTTGCTCTAGAGAAATGTTGGGATGCCAAGTGCATTTTGCAGCAGTGTGTCTTCCCTCTCTGGGCCCTTCTCATGACGCAGTGGTGATTTCTTGTGTTTGATGGGGGCCCATCCTCACAGTCTCTCCCCTACTGCTATCAGAACCTGCTTTCGGGGAAGGCTCTGACAAACTCAATCCCCCAGATGAGGATAAATGGGTTGTATCTACATTTCAATCAATAAAAACCCTGGGTCGGTGGCTCTCAGCCCTGGAGTATCATTGACAGCCCCGGGGAGATGTAAAACTCCTGATGCCCACGTGTCACTCCAGAAGTTCTGATGCACGTGGTCAGGGCACAGCCCAGGCAGTGGGGATTTTAAAGCTCTCTAGGTAATTCTAAAGGATGGTCAGGTTGACAACCACTGCCTTAGACCAAAAGGGAAACAAAAAAAATTAGTGGTAGTGTTTTTAGAATAAGCGAGCCAGGGAGGTAAAGCTTGTTTTTCCCCCTCGGGGATGGGAATTGGGGGTGGGGAGTGGGGAAGGAGACATGTCCAGAACCCTTGAAATCACACCACCCAGGCAATCACCCTCCGCCAAGGCTGGTGTTGTGTAGATTTCACCATGCTTTGCAAGATCCACGACCTTCTCATTTTTGTTTCCCTCTTGACATCTAGCATGATTCCCTGCTGGCAATATGTGCTCTATGAACACTGGTTAATCATCCAAAAAAAAGAAACCCCTAATGGCCTAATATTCAATCATCAGTCAATCAATCAACCCTCAAAAAGAAAAAAAAAAAAAAGAGGTCACTGAGTCCTGCCTTAGAAGGTCTATAGTCTGTGAAGGGAGACAAGGTAAGCACAGATGAAACTTACAATAGGCTTAGCCATATTCGCGCCATGTCATAAGGCAGTGGTTCCCACACTTCAGTACACACAATCACCTGGAGAGATTTAAAAAAATCCCAGTGCCTGGGATGTACCCCATGCCAATAAAATCAGAATATCTGAGGGTAGAAGACTGGCACGGGTATCTTTTTTTTTTTTTTTTTTTTTGTGGTACGCGGGCCTCTCACTGCTGTGGCCTCTCCCGTTGCAGAGCACAGGCTCCGGACACGCAGGCTCAGCGGCCATGGCTCACGGGCCCAGCCGCTCCGCCGCATGTGGGATCCTCCCAGACCGGGGCACGAACCCATGTACCCTGCATCGGCAGGCGAACTCTCAACCACTGCGCCACCAGGGAAGCCCACGGGTATCTTTTAAAACCCTCCAGTGAGGCCACTGTGCAGCAAAATTCGGGAGCCATGGTTATAAGGTCCCACTGCTCCAAGTGTGGTCCATGGAAGAACAGCAGCATCGTCAGCTGGAAGCTGGTTAGGAACGCAGGAACTCGAGCCTCACCCCAGTCCTACTGAATCAGAACCTGCACGTGAACCAGAGCCGCACGCTGTTTGCACGTGAAGTTCAAGAAGCTGCTGCAGGGAACCCTGTTCCGAGAAAGAACCAGCTCTAGACCGTCCCCCCACAGTAACCAGGGAACACTTTAGAGGAAGGGAGAAACAAGAGATGCCGCAGGACAGGGGAATTAGAGGCAGAGGGATGGTAGGCAGGACCCAGCACACAGAGGTGAGGAGGAAGCTGGTCTGTACGCGTGGTGAGCCAGAAGTAAGGAGAAGGGGTCAGAACGTTCTTGTTTTCTTTTTAATAAAAGTAGAAAATTAAATCACATTTAGTTACATAATTAACAGGCTGAGGGTTTTTAAAGTATAAAATGCCAAGAAAATAAGGCTGTCCTGGAAAATTGGGGGCAACAATTTTCCAGGAAGGTGGTGGATGACTAGCATGGACGAGGTTGTGAGGGAAGATTCCAGAGACTCTGGACGCCCTGCAGAGGGCTTCAGATTTTGTCTCATGGGCCAGTGGAGAGCCGCATGTTGCCTCTGGAGTTGGGGAGGGAGGTGAGAGGAGAGGGGGCTGGGCAGAGGGGCTCAGACAATGTCTTTGAAGAGACAGACCAGTAAGAGAAGCAAGTAGAGAGGCAGGAAGACCAGACAGGGAGCTGGGGAGAGCAGCACCTGTGACCGGGGAAAGGACGGAGCTTGAGAAAGACCTTTCAGAGGAGGCAGATGATTGGTGGGGGGTGAGCAAGAGCCACTGAGCATTCTGAGGTCTCAAGTCCGGGACACTGGGCTATCTAACTGTGGGGAAAGCTAGAGCCTCTAGCATTGTTATCATAAACTCTTTAGGTAATGCCCCCCCAAAAGTTACCTATGGGAAAACATGAGTCTCTAGCAAACAAGACTCCCCAAGGGAAGCTGAGAGGAAGAGCAGCCCTGTACACAGACCCTGGGATTGTCCTCAGCTTCAGTGGGCCACGAAGACCCAGAGAGGCCCTTGGGCACAATCCTTTGTTTCCAGGCCCCTGGAAGTCCAGCTGATTCCCAGTTGAGTTGAAGAGGCCGGGAGATTGTTCCCACTGCAGTGGACTGAAACAATAAGTGCGGAGTGGACGTTACCACAATTGTTTCCACTGAAGTTATTTTGGGGGAGTTTAGGAAGATTGTCTATTCCGAGACATTTCCTTCACCCGATTCCCTTTATGAAAACACCGAGGGAACAGGCTGGTGTCGCCATCTCCACGCTGCCCTGCTCACAAGGAGCACGTGCACAGCGGGCCCCAGGGAGCTGCCATATGCAACACCTATTTCCTGAGGCTCTCATGGAAGCCCTCAGATCTGACTGGGGCCTCACGGTTTTCAAAGTCCCTCCTCAGTGACCATTGTGCTTCATTCCCACGAGAGCCTTCCGAGATGGTAGTGGCAGGGCGTAGATGTTGTTATCCCCAATCTGGACGTGAGGAAACAGAGAAGTCAGGGTACTTGGTCAAGGCATCCAGCTTGGAGGGGACGGGGCAGAACCCCATGTTGACTCCTGGAGGATGTCCCGTGCATGGTGTGGTGGGCGCCAGGGCTGCAGTGAGAGGTTCACCACCTGTTCATGGCCTACTTACCACTGCCAATCCCCATGCCAGGCATGGGCTCATGACAGGTCCGCCAGGTGAAGATGGGGGCTGGTCCATCCACATTCAGGACCCCAGAATGAGTCCAGCACGGCTGTTACATAGAGTGCATGGTGGGGACAATGTGGGATCCGAGGCTGAAAGGAGAGCTGGATTGGGGAGGCCTGGCACAGAGGGAGCTTGATCCTACATGTGATGGGAAGGCAGGGAAAGGCTTAAGCACGTAGCAAAATAGCTAGATCTGTGTACTTTAGATCATGCTGAGGTAATGAAGGGGATGGATTTAGGGAGGCTATCACAATTGTCAAGACACGACAGTGGCCAATATAGGAATTAGGGACGTGGCAGAGGGATGGAAGAGGAGAGTCTACAAACATTTAAGACTAAAAGGACTGGTTTTGGTGAAGGATCGGGGTGGGAGTTGGGGATAGAGCATTGTCTGTGAGAAATACAACTGCAACTAAGACACAGTCCCTGCTCTGGAGGATTCCTACATCCTCATAGGACAGATAGAAAATGAATGAGTATTATGTAAGCCTGAGTGATTAATATCAAGAAGACAAAGGTTTTATAAGTTTGGATCCAGTCCTGGCTCACCCCTTGCTTTTCTATGATGCAAACACCTTACACGATGGGGAAATGGGATCAATCCTCAATACCTAAGGGCACAGACCCTCAAGCTGGTGGCATGTTAGATTTACCCAGGGAGCTGTAAAAATGACGGATGCCCAGGACCCACCACCCAGAGATTCTGATTTGTCTGTGGTGGGTCCAGGCATGGGTATATTTTAAGGGTTCCCCAACTGATTCTAACATGCAGCAAGGACTGAGAGGGGGGCTGCAGCCCCTCATTTCAGAGACCTGGAAATAAGGTCTTTTCAGCTTTCCAAAGAGGGAGCTGCAGTTTCACACCACCAATGCTAGGACCGAAGGAAGACGATGTTCTGCTTAGTGACTAACTTTTGATTCTCTGCCCCGACGTCTTTGAGTCATCTCTTCTTGCAACACAGAGAGGTGCCCCTGCCCAGTTTCCCCAGTGACCCAGCAAGGTTCCTCCCTGGCCCTCTGTCCACTGGATCGGTTCGCCTGACCCTCTATCTTCCACCGGTCAGGTTTCCTCCTCCAGTGCATGGACATCCTGCCCAACCTGACTGGCTAGCATAAGCCACGCAGCCAGCCCCCGGTGTTGCCGCCCTTTGGGGTGTCCTGAAAAGACCTCGTTGAGGGGGTGTGATGCATTTCCTTGACCACACCACACACCAGCCTGCTGGAACAATGTCCCTTTTCTTGCCGCCAGGAAGGGCCACATAAAGGAACATCTTCTTTTTTCTTGCCAAGCAAATGTTTCTGTTTTGACCTGACGGGTGCACTTTGAAGCAAAATAATGACCCAGAGGCCACTGAGCTGCCCTAAAGGTCAAGTACTGGAAAGAATTGTTCCCAACATTTTTAGCATGTTGAGAATAGTGTGTGTGTGTGTGTGTGTGTGCGTGCGTGTGCGCGCGCGTGCGCGTATTGGGACACGTGGGAGAGGGACAACCGCCCCTCGTGTGAGCAGTCCCTGACCAGTCACTGTGCCCTGGCTGGGCCGGGTGGGGTGAATGGGCCAGGACTATGAAGATTCTGCTGTCAGAATGTCTGCTTCTTATGGCCAACTTTGCTGAGGGTCTTTGCAATGAATTCCTTAAAAGGAATCACATACTATTGACATGATCAAATCTTACTAACATTTCCATGAGCAGAATCTTCGTGCTAAGTGGCTGACCTCTGGCCAGAGCAGGTGAACAAGGTGTTCCCCTAGGGTCCTGCTCAGGGCTCAGAAGAATTTGGGGGACCTGGCAGCAGCTTTCCTTCTCTGCAAACTCACCTCTGCAGCCAGTCCTTCCTGGTCTGCAGGACTCTCTCTCCCAGGTACGGGGACCCTTGACTCACAACAGCTTCTAGAATTCAGCTCATCTCCTCTTTACTGGGGAGGAGAACAGCCCTGTGCTCAGGCAGGGACGTCTGTCTGGGCCTCAATTTTCCCAGCGGCAAAATGAAAGGGGGCTTCCCTGGTGGCACAGTGGTTAAGAGTCCGCCTGCCGATGCAGGCGACACGGGTTCGTGCCCCGGTCCGGGAAGATCCCACATGCCGCGGAGCAGCTGGGCCCGTGAGCCATGGCCACTGAGCCTGCGCGTCCGGAGCCTGTGCTCCACAACGGGAGAGGCTACAACAGTGAGAGGTCCGCGTACCACAAAAAAAAAAAAAAAAGAAAAGAAAAAAAAAAAAGAAAGGAGCTGGGCTAGATGACCAGAAGGCTCCTTTCAGGACTAACACTATAACATTCTAGAACACTCCATGGCCATGACTCCTTCCTCCTGAGGAAATAGAAAGGGCCACTTCACCTTCTCCACTAAGATATTTCTCTCCAAGGGAGGTTCCCTTTAGCTGGAAATGTTCTAAACTCAAAGTCTGGCTTTCTATGGAATGAATGAATGGCTTGGGTATTCAACTCAAGCTTCTGGGTATGAAATTTGCTTAAAATGAGGAACAGCTGCTGCTTACTTGAGCTCTGCACACCTCCGGGAGATGATCCTCTCGGTCTCATCGATTTGAGGCTTTTTTTTTTTTTTTTTTTTGCAGTACGTGGGCCTCTCACTGTTGTGGCCTCTCCCATTGCGGAGCACAGGCTCCGGACGCACAGGCTCAGCGGCCGTGGCTCACGGGCCCAGCCGCTCCGCGGGATGTGGGATCTTCCTGGACCAGGGCACGAACCCGCGTCCCCTGCATCGGCAGGCGGACTCTCAACCACTGCGCCACCAGGGAAGCCTGATTTGAGGCATTTTTGATAATTTCAGGCAGAGGCTTTCGCATGTGTAGAGGAAGAAACACCGCTCTCTAATTTTCAGAGTGGCTGTGCTGGCTAGAGGCAGGGCTGGTCCATGTACACTTTCTGAAAAGCCATCTTTCAGGGCTAAAAAGGGCCTCACAGGCCTCCCTGATAGCATAGAACAGAGACCAGCAAGAGGACGCAATGCGGCTGCCGACGTGGGGCGTCCAGAGCACACGACAGAAAACCCTTCTCCACGGTGTTGACCAAGGCCCCCGACATTCACTGCATTCTTCTAAGTGGCCCTCCGTCCCTCTGCGCCTCGGACCCGGCAGAGCTGAGGAGGGGGCCGCAGGGAGCGCCTGGCTTGGGGTCAAGGCTGCCCTCGGCAGCTCACACAGCCTTGCCTTTCTGGTTCGTGCTTGGGGGGTGGGGCGAGGGTGGAGAGGCAGCTCTGATGGTGATTTCCTTTCCTTTCTTCTTTTTTCTAATTTCCTTTCTACAGAACGTTTTATGTGCAGACACTTCAGGGATGAAGGCTTTTCAAAGACACCTATTGATGCCAATCCCTAGTGAAATTCTAGAATAAATTATTAAACAGATGTCCTGTGAGCCTTATGCAAGGACCCATGGTTAGAATTCATCAGAAATGAAACTGCAGTGTGTATGGAAAGAGCTGTGACCTACGGATCCTGAGCCCCAGATCTGTGTGCCCCTGGGTGCGGCCCAGCCCCACGGTGGGGCTTAGTTTCCTCGTTGAGCACAATGTGTTTAGAATGCTTTCCTCACGGTTTAGAGTGCCGACCACGTGGTCTCCACGACAGATGTTCAGGGAGAGATTTCAACTCTTGCCCCACAGCCCACCACTGGCTGTTCCTCCTGCCAGCACTAGGGCGAGGTAGCCAGAGGACCTGGGTTCTCTCCAGCTGGTCTAGGTGCCCAATCTCGGGGTCCCCGCCTCCTGACCTTGCCCTTATCTCACCCTTTCTGCCCCTCCAGGCCCAGTTTTATCCTGCACATTGCAGCCTGAGGTGACAACGTGTCAATAGGACAAATCACTGCCAGTGATCGGCTGGAAATGGAACACTTCCAGGTAAGAGGATGTACCCAGAGTGCCTGCCCTTCAGGGCTCTGCGCTCCTCAGATTAGGAGCAGCTGACAGAGCTGCACACGGACGAGCCTTCTGCCAGCCCCGGCTGGCTCTTTGGGGCACTGCCCTTTATCAACTGGGTGCAATGCGTGATGCCAGAAAACCTGCCCTGCCTGCCCTTAAGGGCATCCTTGCTTATTTCAACATTTCCAGAAATGAGCAGGAACTCCCAGGTAAGAAGCTTAAAGCTGCCAAAAGTTCTACACAAATGGTTTTCAGGAACTGCAGAATACATGGATTGTTGAAATGCAAATTGGCAAAAGGCAGGGACAGCGTGTACTTTATGTGAGGCCTTCTAGAGCCAGTGTACCATTAGGGGTGGGTGGGGTCCCGTTTCTTAGCCAAAGAGGAGAGGCCCAGGCAGCTCCACAGGAGAGAGGCCAGCAATGACCAGTAGGCTTTCAGGGTGACTGTGAGAGGCCGCACTGCCCTGTCCTTTGCACACAGCTGGCTCCCACATCTGCTCTGGCATCTTAGCAACCATTCTATGGTTTTGTGACTTATTGAGCTCCGACCACGTGCCCAGCCCTGTCCCAGGTGTGGCACTGGGCAAGAACCCTCCTCCCAGGACCCTGGATGCTTGCTGGGAAAAAGTCTTCCCCACAAGAAGGGGTCAACGGCAAAGCTAGGCAGGGTGAGGCTGGGATCCTAACGAGCTGGGCAATAGAGCTTATCCTCGGGTCCTGGACTGCATTTGCCCTGGTGGCTCTTGGCTCTTGTGTGGGAGTGAGCGTCTCTATAAGGTCTGAATCCAAGCAGATTTTCCCAGGGTCCTCAGACAGCTAATGTGTGTGTGTGTGTGTGTGTGTGTGTGTGTGTCCCCTCCTGGAGTTCTTTGAACAATAGGAAAGAAAAGAACCTATTTATTGGCATTCAGGAACATCCTGCTGCCCCCTTTATATTCTAACCCCAGTAACAACATGTCCAGGGCCTGGACTCAGAGGACAGACCACTTCATCCCTCTGCTCCCAGATACGAATGTCTGCTCCTTCAACTGCTCCTGATAAGCACGTTAAGCTCAGTGTCTCCTACAATGCTCTCCCTCTTTCCCTGATGATTTAAATCCAACCAAATTAGACTTCTGACTCGACATGGTGGATTGACACATGCACTTATTTTAACTCCTCCTCTCTCAATAAAAAAAGTTATAAGCCCACAAAAGCACAGAGAACCAAAGAGATTTCAACACACTTTGGGAGGACAGAAATCGAATGCAGGAGTAGCAGACAGCCCAGCAGAGAGGAATATTGATAAGAAATGCACCGATGGAACCTACAGACCTCCAAGGAGCTCAAGGCTTGGAGGTATCAGGGATCACAAAGGGTGGGGTTCAGGTGCTGGGAGAAAACAGCAGAACTGCATGAAAGACTGCATATAGGACCCCCAAGTCTCCTTCTGCACCCCACACAGCCATGCAACTATCTATCAATCCCTGCCTGCAGGTAAAAGATCTTATTTTCTGGAGAAGCTGAATAAGAGAAACTCTGACCTGGGGACACAGGCACTCAGAAAGTGGGAGAGAGAAAAGGGTCAAAAGACAAGGGGATTCAGGGACTTCTCTGGTGGTCTAGTGGTTAAGAATCCACCTGCCAATGCAGGGAACACGGGTTTGAGCCCTGGTCTGGGAAGATCCCACATACTGCAGAGCAACTAAGCCCATGCACCATAACTACTGAGCCTGCGCTCTACAGCCCATGAGCCACAACTACTGGGCCCGCATGCCACAAGTACTGAAGCCCGCGTACCTAGAGCCTGTGCTCCGCAACAAGAGAAGCCACCGCAATGAGAAGCCCGCACACTGCAATGAAGAGCAGCCCCCGCTCGCTGCAACTAGAGAAAGCCCACACGCAGCAATGAAGACCCAACACAGCCAAAAATAAATAAATAAATAATAAAAATAAATTAATTATTAAAAAAAAAAGACAAGGGGATTCAGTAGCAATGAGCATACCCTAGCACTTGGATGTGGGTTTCTAAAAAACGTCCACTAAAAAGTACCAGGCTCCGAGGATAATGACGGATTCCAGAGTTGGGCAGAGAAAGTCCATAATAAGCCTGGAGCAACTTCTTGTGCCTGCAAGTAAGGAAGTACTCAAAGAATAATCAGGACATTTCAGAAATACCCAGGTGTGATTCTGAAGGGGCTCCCACTTGCCAAATCTGAGACAATTAGAGCATCAACATAAGTAATAATAGTAGCGGATTATAATCCCTAGAGTAACATAAGAATCTATAAGACAAGACATATAAATAAATAGAGAAGAAAGGAAAGACCTTCCTTACACTAGAAAGTCCACTAAAATATGCAGATGAAATTAGAAAAGTTACCATTTGCCAACCATCCTGATGATATTTCCGGCAAGGATCGTCAATAAATGCTAAAACCGGTGGGTCAAAATATTATCAGAAACCGTACAATCGCATGGTCTCAAATATCTCTCTGCAAGATACTTATTAACTGCAAAGGGCAACATAGTAACTTTGTGGTGGTGAGGCCTAGGAGCTACCACGTGAAGAGGTGCTCAGTGTTACATCACCAAGGCAACATCTTATGCCTCCTGGTATGAGGCACTGAGGTCACAGTGCATGACTGAATCATGAGCAAACATCAGACAAACACAAACTGATGGACATTCTACAAAATAATTGGCCTGTACTCTTCAAACAATGTCAAGGTCATAAAAGACAAAGGAAAATCAAGGAGGCTCAGGAGACATTACAATTAAAAGCAAACTGTGATCTTGTATTGAGTTCTAAACCAGAAAAATAAATACCCAAAACAATTTCTTTAGCTATAAAGAATATTAGTGGGACAACTGGCAAAATAAGGTCTGAAGATTATATAATAGTATTCCATCAATATTAATTTCCTGTTTTTTGTTTTTTTTTTTTGCGGTACGCGGGCCTCTCACTGTGTGGCCTCTCCCGTTGCGGAGTACAGGCTCCGGACACGCAGGCTCAGTGGCCATGGCTCACGGGTCCAGCCGCTCCACGGCATGTGGGATCTTCCTGGACCAGGGGACCCGTGTCCCCTGCATCGGCAGGCAGACTCTCAACCACTGCGCCACCAGGGAAGCCCAATTTCTTGGTTTTGATCATGAAATTGTAGTTATATAAGAGAATGACCCTGTTTTTAGGAAAACACACTGAGGTATTTTTAGGAATAAAGTGGCACATGTCCACAATTTATTCTTCAAACCACAAAAAAAAAAAAAAAAGAAAGAAAGAAGGAAAGAAAATTATGCAGAGACTGATAAAGCAAGCATGGAAAAATGTTAGCATTTGGGGAATCCGGTGAAAGGTATACAGAAATCTTTGTATTTTGTTTTTGCAACTTTTCTGTTATTATGAATGTTTTTCAAAAGAAAAAGAAAAGTAAAATAAGATTCAATAATGAAGTAATAATCTGACTAAAAATTTAAGTAAAATTTGATATAACTAGACTGAGAAGATAGGGGTATAAGAGAGCAAAACTCACATCTACCATAATAGGAAGTCAGCAGATGATGTCTAAATTCAATATAGTTAAGAAGAGGGGCTTCCCTGGTGGCGCAGTGGTTGAGAGTCCGCCTGCCGATGCAGGGGACACGGGTTCGTGCCCCAGTCCGGGAAGATCCCACACGCCGCGGAGCGGCTGGGCCCGTGAGCCATGGCCGCTGAGCCTGCGCGTCCGGAGCCTGTGCTCCGCAACGGGAGAGGCCACAACAGTGAGAGGCCCGTGTACCGCAAAAGAAAAAAAAAAAAAAAAAAGAAGAGCAGTATAAGAATAGTACACCAGGTAATAGAAATATTAGATATTTTATATATAATTAGAAATATGGTGGCACACCAGAAGAACAGTGGGAAAAAAAAGAAAAGTAGTTGCTTTGAGAAATGGAACTGGTAATTACAGAAGAATGAGGCATGGACTTGGCTATTTTCTGCTACTATAGGTCTTTCAGAATTATTTAGTTTTTAGTACTTTTAGTATTATTTAGTATTTTTAAACTATTATTTAATATGATTTAATTTTCAGTATTTTTTAAAAAGCGTTATTTAATTATTTATTTTGTGTGAACTACAGACATATACTACTTCTGGAACCACTGGGTAGATGAATCTAATTCTTGGGGGGCCCAACTCCCCAGGAAGGCGTGAAGTCTCTTCAGCCTCCCTTTTATGAATCCCACCTGTACCAATGGCATCACATTATACCAACAGGTTTAAGTGAGCTGTTTCATCCAAGCCACAGGACGTACGAGGTGGGGACGGCTGTTGAGACCACTGGCTGTGACACACTCAGTCTGGAGAGGAGGATGCCGAGCCACGGAGGCAGAGGGTGAGCCAGCCGAGGCCCTTGAAGGCTCTGGCTTACACCCCGCCTGACACTGTAGCATCCCCCATCGGGTGGAGGCTACGTCCACGCCAAAGAAGCCACTCAGCATAGAACACGTGGGCTGACAGCCCTGGGCCTCGGGGGACAACGGCGGCCCAGAACCCTCAGCCTCCTGTACCTGTCCTAGAGGAGCATGGGGCTCCACCTACCTCTCCCTGGATCCCCGCCAGGCTGACAGTCCTCTGGGACCCAAACACACTCCAAGCCGTGAGAAGCAAAATGCTAAATTAACTTCTCCATCAGTAATGGAAAAACTCAAGGTTTATAAACCCTGGGAGGGAGAGGAGCCTGGGGATGTGGAGGAAGCTACCTATGGCCCCGCCACGGGACGGGGGAAGCGGGACTTCCTCCTGAGCCCTCCAGGGGGTAGGGGGCATGCCAAGAGGAAAAGTGAGGGTCTTTGGGGAACACAAGAACACATGTAATGCTTTAATCATCAAACAAGGTCTTTCCTCTAGAAGCACCCCAAGAGTGGGTCAGGGGGCTACAGGGTTGGGTCCAGAAGAATGGCAGAGCCTCCTCTCCTATTTCACTGAAGTGGGACCGTGAGGCTCAGAGGTAGGACATGATCACCTGTCCCTGGGCCAGGGGCTCTGTTCTCATCAGCCCCCTGCTCCCAAAGTCAGAACACTGAAGCTCAGAGGGAAAGGCCAGAATTGTTTTCTGGACAGATCTCAATGTTTAGCTTTTCCACAGTCTGTGCTGAGCCTGCAACTACGTTACTGTTATTATTTATAGCCTATTTAACATCAACTTTTGATTATTCCCTTTGTAGACAGAAGTTAGTGTTTGTTGTTTTATCCCCAGGTCAGCTTCCTCTCGCCACTAACTATGCCTCAGGGTCATTGCCGGCTGCCTACAGGCTCTGAGCCCAGGGACAGACTCCCTTCACCATCAGCCACTGCCCAACACACAGTGGGTGACAAATCCGCTACACACACAGCAATGTCATCCAAAGAGGAGGAACAGCGTAACTAGCCCAGAGCTTCCCCTCCATCTCTAAATAAATGCTTCCCCCACATCTTCACCCCAGGCAGTGGCTCTGATCACCTGCAAAGGCGCAGCATCACTGGGGGCTCTGCTGAGGTTTCTACCTTTGACGGTGAGGTAATGACACTCCCCCCCCCAAACCAGGAACTCTAATCCCCAGGGGCTCACCCAGGGCTGTTGGCACGGCTAGTGCCAGGATCAGGTGCCAGAGTCTGGGGGACTGGGTCGTTCCTAAATCACTCAACCCTCTGCAAACCTCCATCCTTGGTTGTCAAAGAGGGCAAGATTCTTTGTCCACCATTTGAGCAAAATAATGGTAAAGAACAAATAAACAACCAAAATTTTGTCAGCAAATAGAAGGGGATAGGTGATGTCAATTACCAGAGAAATTATCAAGAAACTATTAAGATAGACAACACTACTGGTATAAACATTAAAATTTCTGAGGCTATATCTTACTTGTTCCCAACACTAAAGAAATGTAAAAAAAAAAAAAAAAAAAAAAAAAAATAGGGCTTCCCTGGTGGCACAGTGGTTGAGAGTCCGCCTGCCGATGCAGGGGACATGGGTTCGTGCCCCGGTCCAGGAAGATCCCACATGCTGCGGTGTGGCTGGGCCCGTGAGCCATGGCCGCTGAGCCTGCGCGTCCGGAGCCTGTGCTCCGCAACGGGAGAGGCCACAACAGTGAGAGGCCCGCGTACCGCAAAAAAAAAAAAAAAAAAAAAAAAAGAAATGCCAATTCTGTGACACAGTAGAGGTGTTAGCTAACACTACAATGGCCAGCATATTGCAATATAAATGGATCAAGTCAATATGTTGTATACCTTAAATTTACACAATGCTATAGGTCAAATATATCTCAATTTTAGAAAAAGAGAAAAAAAAAAAGAAGTTATTAAGAGCCAACTGCCTGCAAGTAGGTCCTCAGGCCTGGCTCTCAAACCTGAGCAGGCATCAGAATCACCTGGAGGACTTCTTAAAACAGATCGCTGGGCCCTAACCCCGGAGTTGCTGGTTCAATAGGAGTGAAGAGGAGTGCTAAGAATCTGCATTTCTATCAAGTATCAGGGTGATACTGATGCTGCTGGGCTGAGGACCACACTCTGAGGACCTAAGGGTTTTCAGACCCCAGGATTTGGAGTGTGTTGTGTGGGGAGAGGCATGTAAGTGGGGGAGAGACACATGGGCATCCCAGTGGTGTGGAGGGCAGCCCTTCTCTAGGGATATATTAAGTGCTCGAGGAGCCCAGAAAAAGCAAAAACGGAAGTGGGCTGTTAGAGAGGGCTGCATAGAGAAGGTGACCTTCAAGTAGTCTTTGAAGAACAGGTAAGTGGCAGGTAGGCGAATGGAGCCGGAAGGACATTTAAGGCAGGGGACTGGTGCTGCTGGATCAGGACCCGTTAACTAGTCATAATGCTAGAGCACAAGGCGGGAAGTCACAGGAGAGAAGCCTGAGAGGCCGGCAGGCACTGGGGTTAAAGGAAAGTCTGTGGTTTTTTTCCCCATAGGCCTCGGGAATCATTGAAGGAGTTTTAAGCAGGGCAATAGGAAGTCTGGTAAAACCTTTACCTTTCTGGGTCTATTTGTCTGTGTAATGGGTTGATGGGCAGAAGGTCCGGGCAGGCCTTTTCCAGCCCTGACATGCTGATTCCATGGGGGCAGGGGACAGGGCATGGTGCCATCCAGTCAGTGGCCTCACCCTGTCGGCAGCCCCTTGCAAGTTCAGGGACCCAATGGTCACTCACACATGCTTGGTCTATCTGTCCATCTGCTGCCTCCAGAATCCTGGCCAGCCTGGGAAGTGGAGACAGACAGCTGGAGGTGTCACACACATTGCTAATCTCTCCTGGGCCCGTTCCCCCTCCCCCCTGGCTTGCAGAGCCAAGCGGCCTGGGACTGTGCAGCGGCTCACAATGGAAGGAAGAGGGTGTAGGAGGGAGGTCCCCGGGCTGACCCTGGTATTGTTCTTGGGCCAGAAGAAAGCTTCCTCCTGCCTGGCCACTGCAGTGCTAGAAAAGACGCCGGCCGGCCAGCAAGAGTCAGCGCGTCCTGGGGGGGGCGCCTGCCGTCGGGGCAGCCTGGGAGCCAGGGCCCATTCACAAACGCCTGCAGGAGAGCACGTAGCCCTGTCCGCCCCGCCCCCTCTGCCCTGCCGGCGGCTGCTCCCAGCGAGAGGAGCTGGGGTAAACGAAAATAACCGGGCTTCTCCGCCAGGAAGGAGAACGAGACCAGAAATGGCACCCTGGCTAATAAAGGAATAATGGATGCTTCACACCCTCAGCGACACCTTCCTCCTCCCCCGCCTCAGCTGCTCCTTCCACCGCCCAAGGATGGAGCAGGAAGGTGCTGGACCAGGGTGCAACCTTGTTGAAGGTTGCACCCTAGTCACCCAAGTCACCAGGACATTCCCAAGACAGCTGGGGTGTTACACCAGTCCTGGAAACTGTGCTAGGAACAGACGGTGGGGCTGCAGGTGGGGTAACCCCACTCACCCTGGGCTTTGGGGCCCCTCCTGGAAGGACCACTGGGTCACTGGGGTGTGTGCGTGCATGAGGGTGGCCCTGCCTCTGAGCGATGGTAGCCAGGGTCCCGCGGGCCAGCTTAGGGCCTGCTCTCGGCCTGGGCTTCTGGTACCTCTGCTGGCC
Source organism: Mesoplodon densirostris (assembly GCF_025265405.1). Taxonomy (NCBI): domain Eukaryota; kingdom Metazoa; phylum Chordata; class Mammalia; order Artiodactyla; family Ziphiidae; genus Mesoplodon; species Mesoplodon densirostris. The sequence goes on along the minus strand of NC_082675.1, from coordinate 65,550,758 downwards.
TCCCCCTCCCAAGCCCAAGTCATTCCGGGGTTGGGGGTGGGTGGGTAGAGCAGCTCTTGCTGTCTGTGAGATGTCCTGGGCCCAGCAGAGGTCACGAGGGAGGCCATCTTCAGTCTGGCCTTGCTTGGGTCTGCTACTCCCCCACCCTCCCCCATCCGACTGATCAAGCCCCCTGTCCCTCAGCAAAGGATTCTGGGTATGGTCTGGCCCAAAGCAGGGCATGGACCAGATGACGTCTCTACTGGGGGAAGGTCCTCTTTTTAAGGGACCCCGGCCTGTCCCTAACGAAGCAACGAAACGTCCTTCCTCGGCTACTGTGGGAAGATGTGTACAATCCTAGGAATTCCTTAGAGGTCCCAGGAAGAGAGCATAAGGATTGGTCAGGCCTTAGGATTTGGCCCTTGGCTTCCTAAAACCTCCTTCCATCATACATTTCTCTGCTCAAGAATGTTCGGTTGAGTCCCTGTTTGGTCAGGTTCCAAGGCCTCGAGCACCTGCACCAACTGCCCTCTCTGCTGTTGGACACGTCCCTTCAAGACTCTGGGACTCCCCCATTCTCCGTGGCCTCCATTTCTTCTGAACAACTGCTTGCTTAGTTCTGCAGCCCTAATGCCATACCTTTGCTTTTCTCTCTGTGAAACAAAAGGAGAACCTCAAAACTGGCCTACAATGAAGTCCTCCAAATGCCCACGAAAGCCCTCAGGACTGGGACGGTGGGATGGTGGTCTGATTCATCTAGGACAATTTCACCAAGCAGGTGAAATTTGACAGGGCCGTGAAAGAGCAGGGAGATTGGACAAGGGAGAGGTAGGGACACACGAGGTCTACGGGGCACACAGTCTTCTTTGAGATCTCTGTCTTCGTAGGAGCTGGGGAAACACAACCGAATCTCTATCCCTCCACCCGCAACTGCCACCCCCAAATCACAGGAGGGATGTGTGGATGGTTCCCATCTTGTCTGTCAAGCTCCCCAGTTCTGTGCTTGCTTCCAGGTGTAACTGAGCTACTTAGTAAGGCCACTTCCCACCTGTAGAGTGTTTTTTGGTCATTATACGACCTGGTTTATATTGTGACCCTCAGCAAAGCCTTGCAATGAAAGTCAAATCCGTATATGATCCCATGTTACAGTTGAAGCAATGGGAGCTGGAAGAGAATCATTTTGGATGAATTCCAAGATGTTTTGCATGTAGAACCGAAGGCCTCTCAGATGACAAGTGAATGAACTTATTTGTCACCTGTTTTAACTCTCGGGGCTTTTTTTCTGTTTATACTCTGGATCAGTGTTTATCAATCTTTTCCTGTAAAGGGCCAGATCGGATATATTTAGGCTTCGACAGTGGTAGGGTCCACATTGCAGCTACTCAACTCTGCTTCGTAACACAAACACAACCACAGCCAGTGAACAAATGAATGGGTGTGGCCATGTGCCAATAAAACTTTATTTGCAGAAACAGGCTGGGGGGCTGGACTTGGTCTGCAGACCACAGTTTGCCCGCCCCTGTCTAAGACCTTAACTGTGCTACGGATAATTGAGGCTGTCCTATAAGGGAGCCAGATGTTTCCGGGACGCCCTAGAGCCAGAAAGCACTTGTCACCTCCAGTCCCCCCTCCCTGCATACTGCCCGCAGCCCGAGACTGTGAGAACCTGGTCCAGACTCAGCCAGTCGCCTGCTTCCCAGGAACTTTCCTAGCTGTTCCCAACAAAACTCTTCATGCCCCAAATAATAATTTCTTGTAAAAATACTCCCAAACAACAAAAATAAAGATAGGCTGGCCTCACAGCACACACTGCCCATGGCCAATGGGCCTTTCTACCTGGTGGTCTCAGACAGGAAACCATGGATCGAAGAAGTCCTGGTCTCCTCCTTTATTGTATGGGCACCTATTTTTACCCTGAGGGAGGAAGCACTGGGTGGGTGGGAGGGTGGCCAGAGAGCAGAGAGGCTCTCCTAGGTGAGCATTCCTCCTCAGAGCCGGGGCAGGATCTGGAGTCGGCAGGGGTTGGGGGGAGGCCCCTGGAAACCTTTCCGATTAAAAAAAAGGAAAAACATCTCTTCCTCTGTCAAAGGTGTCAGTAGGGGCTCCTCTCTCCCTCACCACACCCCCTCCTCGTCTCTTTCCATTTTTAGTGCCTACAGCAGTAAAGAAAAAAAAAAAAAAAAAAAAAAGAAAGATGTCCATTTTCTTGTTCTTGCTTATTAAGGAAATGACATTCACCCCTAACTTGCTGTACGTGACTACAGTCACCTAGAATTAGAAAATGCTTTTCCATCACCTCTTCCTCCTCGTCGCTCCTTACAAAGGAGCGCCAGGCTGCCTGAATTCCAATCCCACTCCCCCATTTGTAAGCCATGTGATTTGGGGCAGGTATTTGATCTCGGTTTTTTTGTCTGCAAGATGACGATAATTGTACTGCCTACACTCTACAGGGCAGTTACGAGAATTCAGAGATGATACGTGCAGACACGTAGCTCAGACGGTACGCGATTTACGTGAGCCCCTGTGAAGGACTGTGGGGTGCTGGGGGTGAGTCCCTCTGGGATAGGAGCAAGTCAGGGCTCATTTAGTCATTCACCTAATATTTAATGAGCACCTATATGAGCCCGCATGGAACGTAACATTCCAGTGGAGAAGGCAGACCACAAAAATAAAGCATGTGGGGCTTCCCTGGTGGCACAGTGGCTGAGAGTCTGCCTGCCAATGCAGGGGACACGGGTTCGAGCCCTGGTCTGGGAAGATCCCACATGCCACGGAGCAACTAGGCCCGTGAGCCACAACTACTGAGCCTGCGCGTCTGGAGCCTGTGCTCCACAACAAGAGAGGCCGCGACAGTGAGAGGCCCGCGCACCACGATGAAGAGTGGCCCCCACTTGCCGCAACTAGAGAAAGCCCTCGCACAGAAATGAGGACCCAACACAGCCAAAAATAAATAAAAAATCAAAAAAATAAAATAAAATAAAGCATGTGTGTGATGATCACTATGGAGAAAAATTAAGTGGGGGTGGGCGGGAATGGGGAGTACGGAATGGGGTGTTCAAAAGGCTTTACTGAGAAGGTGACATCTGACCAGAGATAGCATCGTCTGTAAAAGGAGATCAGTAACAGCACACCCTCCACAGGGACGATGTGAGGATAAGTAAGATAAGAAAAGGAAAGCACCGTCACAGTTCCTGGAGCCTGGAAGGCACTTAGCCAGTGTTTGCACTGCGTTGCAGTCATTCATTGCTAGATGCTCATTACAGGGACATTAGGAGAATTGCATGTCCTGGTTCACTGAAAAGGCAGCGGCCCCTGCGTTTAAACTCAGTCCATTATGACTAAGACAATGCCTGGTCCACAGAAAGATGCCCAGTCAATCCTGGTGGACTCAGTTAATGAAGTCAGACTGAACCTCTCATGGGACCAAGATGGGACATGAAGCAGGATTTGGGGAAGAGGGCAGGCCTGGGGTTGTGAGGGGGGACTTAGTTTTTACATGATTTTACATGATTTTGCTCCTTGGCATCTCAGGATATTTTAATAATCCTCATGCCTGTGAGTTAGCATATCCTGGAAGTTTCCAGAAGACTTGGCCACAGAGCTGGTATAGCTCTAGGGAATGATAAAGTCACTCCTTCCCATCTGGAGGGCTGGGAACTGGGCTTCCAGCCGCTTCCATCCAGTGTGGGGCAGCCCCTTCCCACCAACCCTGAGTCCACACTGCAACAGCGCCACCTGCTGGAGGAACAAGGCTGCTCCCGCATCTGCCACCATTTTTATTCCTCCGAGCACTCAGTGATTTTCATTCTGAAAGCTCATATGTCCCTCAGATTCCTGGCGGGTGGGGTGGGGTGTTTCTCACCCTGTCTTTATTCGGGGCCAAGCGGGTAAATGGGGTGCTGAACCCCAAGCCTCACTGTCCCCCTCCTTTAGCTGGTCTCCTGTCCTCACTCTGGGTCCCATGTGAAGAGAGTACTTGGGCACATCCAGGAGGCCAGAAATCCCACTCGACTCAGTCATGTTCTTTGTTCAGTGTGTGCGCCACGCCGACCTCACATCAGTGGGCCTACACATTATGCGCTGCACTAAACTAGGTCAGTCACCAGAGGATTAGAGCAACGGACCTGACCAGGTCAGGGTGAGCTCATAATTAACTGCAGACAGACACAGAATTTAGTTTCAAAATTTCCTAACAGGAAAGCAAAATAAGTTGGGTTATGCAGTTCCCATTGTCAGACAAAAGAAGGCAGGTGAAACGTTTCTGACAGAGAATTCAAAGAAAAATGATCAAAATGTGTCCTTTCAGAAAGCCTTAGGCAAGACACGAGATAACTCAACAACCATGTCCTTCAACTGGGGTTTTGTTTAAAACGCAGAAGCATCCAGGGCCGTGTGTGGAATAAAGAGGCAGTATTTCTGCAGGGCCCTGAGGAGAAACTGTTCAAGTCACCACACCTCAGGGGGAAGGAGCCTAGGGTGGCGTCTAGGCTGGAGGTCTTGGACCAGGGGGGAGGAGAGGGGAGCGCCAGGGGAGACCAGAACCCATTCAGATTCGGTTCCCTTGCCTTGCATTGAACTCAGTCAAGTTTATGGGGCTCCATCAATCCCCTCAGCACCGCCTGCCAGCCCCTGTCCTTCCAAGGGCAGAAGCCAGCACTGTAATTCTCCAAGCTCCACACCAGCGGCTCTCTCCCCTGCAGGCCCAGGTGAAACCGTCTGGTGTGGGGAAGGCCACCAGCACGCCTCACTCTGTGGGCGAGCACCCTCCTTGTCTGTGCAGCAGATAGAGGCTTAATGGGTGTGCCCTCCCGGGAGCTGCCACGTGTTCCCAGGGGTCTGAGGATTGGAGGTGGGGGGAGGGGTCCCTGGAGGAATGTCAGGCCTGTGCATGGCAGGGGACACCTGGACCAAACAGGTACTTCCTTCACTTGTGCGGTTGCCTCTTTCACTGCCTCTTCTTCTCCCTTGTTCTGGGGAGAAGGCCTGAGCCTGGAGGGCCTGCGTCATTTTGGGGACAATGTTAAGCACGGTATTTGCACGTTGAGCACCCGCAAGGCAAGGACACCTTCGGCTGCTAGGGACAAGGGACCTCCCGTTGCAAATGTGACTGCGGAGTCTCCAGAGCGGTGCGCTGGTGCCCTCTAGTGGGAGCAGATCACGGCGCAGCCATCCGTCCCTCTGCACCTGCCGTACCTGACCCTGGGGCCACCCTGGGAGCGGGATTACAAACGATGGGGGCTGGAATGTCCACATCACTGCCAATACGGCAGGCTGGCCAACCCCCTTCCACGGTTCACAACAGAGGTGCCCAAAATGCAGGCGGGACCCCCAGGACTCCATTCTAAGCCCAGTTGTATAGGTGTCAGCTTCTGCCCTGCCCTGTGGCTTCACCGCCTGAAACCATGATGGATGTCCTCCTGAATCCATGTTACCACGTTCAGGGACTCCAGCTGCCTTTTCCAATCAGAGCTCCCCTGAGGCTGCTGAGTTTGGGGATGCTGACAGCTGGCTGCTGGCTGTCACCCAGCCCAGCTCACTCTCTCTCCCCCCTCAACTATCACTACAGGGAGGCAGACCTTGGGGACAGTCCACATCACCAGCATCAGCCTTTACTAACCAACTAAACGCCTCTTATGGGTGGAGAACTGTGCCTGGCGGATGTGGGTACCTACTGTCTGCCCCACTTCCTCAGGTTCTTGGGTGGCTCCAGGGGCCTGAGTCCCAGCAGTGGGGTTCCTGGATTCATTGCCCACTGTGCAAACACAACCAGGTGGGACCACCAGGGATCGAGTCCTTGGCTTTGGCTGGAGGGGGGCGTGGACAGGCACCCAGGCATCAGCAGCTGACCTCGGACTGAGGCACTCCCACCGAGGACCACTCACTGTGACATGTGCCCCATGGGTGAATCCCAGTGAGAGACAAGCTAGAGCTCCCAGAGATCTACAACAGGCATTAAGTTGGGGGGCCACTGGGGCCCTCGGCTCCTGACTCAGCCATTCTTTCAAGCCCCAGGCTGCAGACACTGCACGGCACTGGAGAGGCAGATGGAGCATGCAGGGAGGCGACCAGATTTCCCTCTACGGGGACACTGGCCTGGGCAAGGCACCAGCGTTCGCTCAGGCGTTGATAGCTGCAACTGTGCACTACCGTCATCAGAGCACAGGTCTCATTTCTCTTCTAGACTGTGCCGCTCCCGGCAGCTGTATCTCATGCAGTTCTCTCTCTCTCTAGAAGGCTGGTGCAAAGCCCTTGTCCATGAAGAAGAGTTAGGCGAACAAGCGAAGGAAAGAGGAAATCGGGGCAGAAGCGCCGTTGCTGACCCGACCGCCTCCTTCTCCGCCAGCCCCTCTGCCCCTGGATGGGGTCATGGGACTAGTCCTGTCCAATGGGCTAAGTACAAATGACACTTCTGGGTCAAAGCATTTGAGACCCAGATCATGACCCTCCAGCTCTCTCTTTGTCCCTGCCAGGGCCACCTGGGGACTGTGGGTTGAGATGGTAGGGCCACAGCATGGAGTCCAACTGGACCTTTGAGCCCCTGCTTTGGAAAGGAGCTGCCCTGGTGGGTAGCTAGACCCTCAGCAGAAATCTCAGTAAGTGACAAATAATATCCTGTGTGTGAGGCCTCTGAGATTTGGGGGTTTGTTTAATATCATGCCATGGCCTATAGTATCTGAACACAGCAGATGATTGAAAAATTCTGTCTTGTTTTAAAAAAAAAAAAAAAGACATACGCCCCAGTTATCACACCAACAAGAGCATAACCAGGTTCATGTCAAAGTTCTGCTGGGAAATGATGGTAGAAACTCATAGGCAGAAGGATGGACTGAACGTTAAGACAAATATCCGCCTCTCTTCTTCTGGGTGAAAGAAGTGGAGGGCAGGTGGGCAATGAGCTTCAGGCCAACCTTCTCCCTGCGTCCTCCTATTTTTGTTCCTTCCTGCCTCCAGGAGGGGAGGGGAGGCTCTAGGTTTCTTTCTTCTCCTCAAAGCCTGACTTCTGTCTAAGACAGTCCCCAGGAAGCCCACTCATCTCTGCTCAGGCCCTTGACTGCTGTGGATGGGCTGGGGTCCCCAGACTATGGGTGGGGCTTCCCTCCCATTCAGCAGTCTTCAGCTGGGTGCATGCTGTCCCCCACATGTATTTGAAAATGGGAGGTGTTTTTGGTGGTCACCGTGACTGCCCTCTCCCCAGTGACTGGCATTCAGTGGTTGAAACTGGGAACACTAAATACCTGTACGTATTGGACAGGTCCACACAATTAAGATCTGTCCCACCCCAAATGCCAATAGCTAGGCTAGCTGACCCTGAGGCCCCAAGGCCAAACAACGGAACCAGCCAGCCCTGTCTAGGAGAACACTAGGAAAATTCAGAAAACAATCACCCTGACGTTCTCTCTCACTAGACCTCAAATTCTACCACCAGAGATATATGTTTTGGGATCAGGAGGCCTGTTGGCCTTGTCCTAATGGTACCATATGAAATGCAAATTCCCCAAAGAGACGTCAAGCCCTGAGCATGATCAACTACAACTTTTCAACTCTTGTAGATAACCTTGATAAAACTGCAGATATTCTGTGATGCTTTAACAAATACAGATTCCTGGGTACAATCAGTGGGTGAGGTCACCGCCTCCAGGATGGCCCCCACTGACCTCGCCTCCTGATGTTCACACCTTTGTATAGTTCCTTCTACATTGTACCAGGGTTGGTCTGTGCAATCAACGTATATAGCTTGTGGCATGGTGAGAGTATGTCACTTCCAAGATTAGGTTAGAAAAGATTAGGACTTCTGTGTTGGATGCCCTCCACTCTCTCACCCATGATATGTCTATGTCTGTCTATCTGTCTCTCTTCCTTCCTCCCTCCTTTTGGAGGAAGCCAGCTGCCATGATGTGACACTCAAGTGGCTTACGGAGAGGCTCATGTGAATGAAGCCTTCTGCCAGCAGCCAGGGTAGAACCGAGTTCCCTGCCCTCTGCCATGGGAGGGAGCCACCATGGTAGTGAGTCCTCCAGCCCCAGTCCAGCCTTCAGATAACTGCAGCCCCAAATGACACCTTGATCACAGCTTTGTGAGAAACCCTGAGCCAGAACCACCTGGCTAAGATGCTCCCAGATTCCCGACCCTCAAAAACTGTGTGTGATAACAAGTATTTATTGTTTTAGGCTGCTAAATTTTGAGCAACTTATTACATAGCAATAGATAGCTAATACAGTGGATCTAGGGTAAGACCCGGAAAGCTGTAGATCTGCTCAGGGACTTGTCTGTTGGTAGTTTTCTGAGGGCAAAGCTGGTTCAAAGTGTTGGTGTGTGTGAGTATCAAAGCCCGTCTGCTGTGTAGATCCTGACTGGGAATGGAGACCAGGGGCAGTAGGCTTCCACTCACGTCACCTCTAAGAGCTGATGTCTCACGCAGTGCCTAGAGACCAAGAATGTTTGCTGATGGATTGTTCCTGAGAGAGAGAAAACCCTAGAATATGAAACCTGAGCAGGACCTTGGTCGGATGGTTTTCAAAATCTGTTCAGTAGTGGAACCATATCTTCGAATGAAACCATTTGTAGAAGACTGGTTTAGAGACACAGGCTGAGCTGTTCTGGGAGAGCCTGCGTGGGGGTCCCCTCGAGCCTGCTTCTTCAGCCACCCCACTCCCCACTCCAGAAGCGTCCCTGAGACGCCTCTGGAAAATCCCAGAGCTTTACAGTTTGCAAACCTCTAATCTAGTTCAACTGTGTCTTTTACTGATGAGTAAACCAAGGCCCACAGAAGGGAGGTCACTGGCACGTCTGTGGCAGACGCCTATCCTTTGACTCTCGTGACCTCTGATGCAATCTTTCTGCACTCCTTGGGTTGCCACTCAGGACAAATGCACAAGGTGGAGATGGGGTATAGGAAATAGCTCCCTCTCCCACCTCCTAAGAAAGTGGGGAGCCCCAGAGCCTGTCCACCAGCAGAGGGAGCACCTCCTATGTGCCAGGCAGTGTTTTCAGTGCTTCACGTGAATTCATGTGCTCTATCTTCCAGACAATCCTAAGACGTAGATACTGTTATTATCCTATTTTACACAGAAGGAAGCAGGCAGAGCAAGGTAAGTAACTAGCCTGACCCCTTGGCTAGTCAGTGGCATGGCCAGGATGCCATGGTGTCCAGACACCAAGCCCTTAACCCCTGCACTCCGCTGCCTCCCCCAGGTAAGGGCCTGGCTCCCTCTCCCTTCTAGCGGGAGTGAAAGGCCCTCTGTTGTGCTCCCCAAAGAGCTGGGAGGCAGTCACCCAACAGGAGATGTGATCACACCTGTAACTTTTCTGGCCAGGATGCCCCAGGCTTCTGGCTCAAAGGCCACTGAGGGGTCAACACCTCTCCTAGGGCAGGGGGCTCCTCACCTAGGTCAGTGTCTCTCAAATGTACTTTTTCTATCAATAATGAATGCTGTAGGCATTTAGGAATGGAGTGATAAAGTGGCGATTTCTGAGTACTTTACCTTTTGACTTTTGCAGCAGGGCTAGCTTTATACTAGCTGTGAGAATTTAGTACAGATCCAGGCCAGAGGGTATTTCATTAGCCGATACTCTGTGCCTTTGACCTACACATCATGGCCTAGACCCTATTGATTATTTTTCTCTCAAGCATAGGAAAGTTGCAAGAACAGTGCAAAGAGCCCCTCCCCCCAACCCCCATCCCCCTCACTCCGGCTCCTCTCTCCCTCTGTAGATCTACAAACTCATTATCATTCATCTTTTTCTAAACCATTTGAGGACACGCTGCAGACATGAGGCCACATATCCCGCAAATATTCTAGCGTGTGTTTCTCAACAACAAGGACACTCACCTACCTAACCATCATATAGCCCCCTAAATCAGGACACTTCTAGCCAAGAAACACTACTGCCACAGACCCCAACTCACATTCTCCCACTGTCCAACAAGGTCTCTATTTCTTTATGGTCCAGGATCTCAAAAAGGAATACATATTGCATTTAGTTGCCTGCCTCTTCAATCCCCTTCAATCTGGGAGATTCCTCAGTCTTTCATGTCCAAGCAGTTTTACAAGATGCCCTTTCCATTTGGTTCCTCATGACCAGATGCAGGCTGTGCTTTCTTGGCAGGAAAACCCCAGAAATGATGCTGGGCTTCCTCCGTGCAGCACATCATGGGTACATGGTGTCCACTCACCCCACACTAATGATGTTAACCCTGACCACCTGGTCAGGTTGGAGCCTGACAGGTTTCTCCACCATAAAGTCACCACACTTTCCCTTATACTGTGCCTACATGTGCCCCAGCCTGGTGCCTGGTGAGCTTCCAGTCTGCAAGGCAGGGAGGAGTCCAAACAGAGCCCGGTGGTCTCAATGAGTTAAGAGGACAGAGTTCAAAATTCAGGGAGTCCAAGGCCACTAGAATTTGGAAGGCAGAGTACCAGAGAGGAGAAAGCTGCACACAGAGAGAAATCCAGAAATTGCAGGCCCTTGAGTCTTTGGCTGAGCACCAATTTGTGCATGTATGTGAGGAAACTTCCAGGGCTGGTGGAAAGCTACCTGCAACAAATTGATGGCGTAATCCCCTGAGATCACACATGGCTGGAAATAGTTTGTATTCCCAGCTGACATGGTGGAAATATACCTCCTAGGACATAAAGCACCGAGTGGCAACTTCAGAAGGCTATTGACCCAGTAGTGGAGCAAATTTTGCTCTAAAGGCTTCCCACCTAACAAAGCTTAAAAAGCAAGCCTAGAAAGGATCAAACTCTTGAAGTAACTTAACTGTGTTCTGGAATAAAGTTCAAAATATTTTAATTAATAATAATAATATCCAACACCCTAAAATTCCTAATATCTTGCATCTAATATAAAATTACCAAGCATGCAAGGAAAAACACAACCCATACCCAAGAGAAAAATCAGTTAACAGAAACAGACTGTGAAATGACATGGATGACAGAATTAGTAGAGAAGGACATTAAAACAGCTACTATAAAGTATTCCATGTGCTCAAGAAGATAGGAGAAAGCATGAGCATGAAGAGGAGAGAAATGGAAGATAAATACCAAAAAAAAAAAAATCCATAACTGAACTTCTAGAGATGAACAATATAATATCTTAAATGAAAAATATACAGGGCAGGATTAACAGTAGATTAGACACTGCAAGAAAAGCTTAGTGAACTTGAAGACATAGCAATAGAAACTATCCAAAAGGAAACACAGAAAAAAAGACTAAAAAAAAAAAGCAGAGCTTTGGTGAACCATGGGAAAATATGAAGAAGCACAGTGTGCATATAATTGGAATCCCCCAGAGGGTGGGTTCTGGGGGAGGTGAGGAAGATAATGGCTGAAATTTTTCCAAATTTGATATAAACCTACACTATAAACCTACAGATGCAAGAAGCTCAACAGACTCCAAGTGGAAGAAACACAAAGGAAAACCAGCCCAAGTCACATCCCAATCAGATTGCTGATGCCTTGACTGTTCAGTCTATTGCCTCTCATTAATAGGCCCAAGGCATAAACACTCAACCAAAAAGGGGGTAAGTCCTGCAGGGAGCTGGAAGAGAAGAATGGATGCAGCTGACACAGCCAGACAGACTGGGAAGAGAGAGGAAAGCGTGATGTGGTGAGTGCAGTGCGTGGCAGGTCACGTGGGGCAGGATCGGTCATGGAGGAGGGTTTGCTGCTCCCCTCCTCTGCAGGAGGCCTAGCCTCATTCCCGGAAGCAGCTACACTCCTACGGCTTCTGCCCAAAGCCCAGCACCAGAAGCATCTAGGGACCTCGATTTGCTGTCTCTTTGCTGAGTAAATCCTCTTGTCCTGGAGCCCGGCCCGATTCAGGGAAAGGAGTCCAATCAATGACAAAACCATCAAGCACACCAGACACCTGGAGGCTGGCAGGACAACTCCACTTTTCAAAGGCCTAAAAATAGCCCTGACCACATCTGAAACCATGACAGCCCTGCCAGTCCCACCGGAACACGCTGCAGGTTGCCTCACCTCAGACGTTTCAGGTCACGGGACAAAAGCTTCCCAGTTTGCTGAGTTGCCAGTTCATGGGCCATTTCATCCATGTCAGGTCTGCCACCAGCACCTGTGGCACAGCTGAGCACAGGCTGCCACACACACATCACAGTGGGACACTCTGCACCAAGGCAGGTACCCACCCCGGCCCACCTACCACTGCAGTACATCCAGCTCTACCCTGCAGGAACAAGGGGCCAGTGGGAGAGTTTAGGCCCTGAGCAGGCCGAGGGCAGGGGGAGGGGTGTGTGGAGACTCTGCCCCTGAACCTACCTGCCAGGCCGGGAGGACCTTCTCGATGTCATTCAGGTTGATTCCATCCCCATCTTCCAGCTTCCCTTTTCCACACCTGGACCAGAAAAGACATAACAACATTGAAAGGACAGCTCATTCATGCATCCTGTCCAGGCCCAGCAAGCAGGAAGAGCAGGGGTGGTCAGGAGACACCAGGTCCTACTCTCTCTCAAGGCCGAAGAATCAGCCTGTCCCACCTGGGGGAAATGGCCCTGGAGAAGTGCCCTCCTCCCTCAGGCCTGCAACACAGGCCCTTCCTTGAGGACAAAGGACTGTGTGCAGGCAGGAATGTGGGACCTGGGGTGGGGCAGAGGCACTAACAAGGCATCCATCCCCTAGGGAGGTGAAGGATACCAGAGTTCCCCTTGACCTTTCCAGGCAAAGAAGTTAAGCGCCTTGCCAATGAACGCCCCAAAGCGTATCACAGATCCTGCAAAAACCCATCATTTTGCCCGGTTACACCAAGGGGAAAGCAAATGAACAGAGAGATCAAGCAACTTTTTCAAGGTCACACAGGCCCCCAGTAGGGCTTCCTCCCTCCCGGGCCTGACTTTGCCAGTCCAGCAAGCCCGCTCAGATGCCAATGCTTTGTCTTCATGTCCTCTGTGGGTGGGCACAGATTCAGACCAGAGGTGCCGACCCCGATTCACTGGCAAAGGCCCACATCTTCCACATATTTGAGGGTGCAGGCTCTGGAGCTGCAGGGCTTGGAACCCCAGTGGCATCACTTACTAACTGGGTGGCCCTGCTCAAGTCACTTTCCCTCTCTGTAACTCAGTTTCCTCATCTGTAAAATGGGGATAATTACTAGCGCCTAACATCACAAGGTGGTTGGAGGATTAAATTAGTTAATGTACTGAAGTGCCTAGACCTGTGCCCAGCATATACAGTAAATGCTATAATAAAGGTATATGTAGAAAATATATTATCATGGTAAATACAGGCAATAATTCAGTAAAATTATAACAAAACAAATAATAAGGGAAATATATTAGTGCTACTAGGACTGTTATATTTACTGTCCTTGTTGTTATTGTTATTGGGGCACAGAGGCAGTGCAGTGACTGATTAATAGCGTAGATTCTAGAGCCAACACAGCCTCATGCAAGTTACTCAGTTTTTCTGGGCCTCTAGATTCCTCATCTGTTGAAGTGAAGATAATAACAGCTCCTACCTCCCTAAGCTGTGGTGAGTTTTAGATAATACAGGCAAGCGGTTAGAACTGGGATTGGTGTATGCACAGTGCACAGTAAGTATTAGTTACTATTACTATTATGTATTGTTATTATTATTGGCCCAGGTATGGTGAGGGCTACCTGATGGGTTGGTGGCAGCATTTTCCAGTTCCAGAGTTAATGCAACTCTCAAATTTCAGAGTAATTAGCTCATTTGATCCAATATTTGCCAAGCATCTCTTGTGTTTTTGGACCTGTCAAGTTTTCCTGGAGTCGTGGAAAATAAATCCCACGTGGTTCCTGCCCTCAGACAGCTCACAGCTCTTAGCCAAGGAGTCCTGAGCCCGTCTACAGGGCAGTGAACCTGAGCACCAGTAGGGGGCAGCATGAGATAAGTGCTATGAAAGTCCCGTGCACAGAGGCACCCTGAAACTCCAAGGAAGAGAAACGGGGTGGCTACAAAACCCAGTACAGCTTGGGGGAAGGGGTGGGGGATAGGATCTATGCCCCGTTCAACATACGCTTGTGTCCCTGGGGGCTCCGGCTTGGTCTGGGCCCTCCGCGTCACAGCACGGTGGTAGTGCTCGGTGGCAAGTGAGGACGCGGGAGTGGGGGGAGGTGGGACGCGGAGCAGCTCCTCCCAGAGGAGCAGCATCTAGAATAGCCTGGGGAGGAGGTGGGGGGGAGGTGGGACGTGCTATGGTCCAGCAGAGAATCTTGGAGAGCGTCCCAGGCAGAGGGCAGCAAGGCAAAGGCCTGGGGCTAAGCGCAAGGGTGTTGCCAGCAAGGAGGGCAGGGTTCTTGCGGCTGCAGAGGGGTGCGGGGAGGGGGCCAAGGGGCAAGATGGCGCTGGAAGGCCAGGGTTGGGAGCACAGCTTGGGTTCTGGCCGGTGGAGATGGGGTGGGAGGGGTGTAAGGGGACTTCTTGCCTCTTCAGCCTCCAGCCTGGTGGTGATGTGCAGGGCTGCAGAGGAGGTGGAGAGGGGTCTGGAAACATCCAGCTGCCTTTCAACTAACAAGTCTGCCTGGCAGAGACAGGCTGGCCCGTGAAGACACCACCTGCTCACAGACATCTGTGTTCCCTGTGTCCCGGGGCAGTGAGGGGGAGGGAACTGGGGGCTCTGGGGCTGACACCCCTCCCCCAGGTCATGTGAACATGTAACACACCTCTGGCTCCAACCACCCTCGGGCACCAGCCTAGCACGTCATGGCACAGCCTTTGAGTCTCACCTCATCAGCCCCTGGGGTCGGCAAGGAGGGCTGCTGTGCCCCTAGGCCCGCCCTGTCGGGGGCTCAGAACTCCCTGGAGGGACGGCAGGCAGGTTCCAAGGGCAGAAGGTTGCTATAGACCAGCTGAGTCACTGCTGCTAACAGGGTTTCCAAGGTAACAACCTCCTCTGATTTCTGTCCCTCCGTGGAAACACGGGCTGCGGGAAGCCTTGGCAACCGAGTGGTACCCTACTTCCAAGGGCTGCTGCCGTGGCTGGGCATGTGGAGTCCATCCCCAGAAAGGCCGGACTCCAAGGGTGACACAGTTCTTGGCTTAGCCACAAGGTGGCCACAGGACGCTGCACCCAAACTCCCCAGGATCCCAGGAGAGACGGGATTTGGTCAGAGAGCCAGGTGTCTATGGGAGACCCCGGGGCACTGTCAGCAAATCTGGCTGGCTCCTCTGAGTGAGTGAGCCTGGTGGTGAGCAGGTGTGGCCAGGTCCTCTGGCTGCAGAAGGGACAAGGGCCCTCAGCACAGGGGGGACCTTTCCTTCCCTGGATAGTCATTTGTCGCTACTGCCACATTGTGTTCTGTTAGGACGTTAATTTGTGTCAACTGGTGCAGACGCCTTCGGAAAGCCTGACTTCATCACTCGCTCCCCAACGGACACCTTCAGTCCATGAGGCAGTGTCATCACTTCTGTCCTTTGGGCCTCAGTTTCCCCACTGGTTTTGCCATCCATGTGCCCCCAGGGGACAAAGGAGAGATGGGCGCTTCCCAGGGAAATGCCACCTCTCTCCAGAAGGCTTCCGCAGCCAGTTCATCCCCCCCACGGTGCTCACTTCTCTACATGTGCCCCCCGCATTCACTTTACGTAACTGCACACCTGGCCCTTATTTTATACCTGTACTCTCTGAACGTGTATGCATAGTCTCAATCATGAATGGGTTCATGTCTCTTTTTAACAGTAGAGTGAATAGAAATAACGCTTCTGGGCATTATTCTGGGACCGTATTGTATACAGTGTGTGTGTGTGTGTGTGTGTCCCTCACCATTTGGGGACCCAGCAGGACTCGTGACTGGGCTTCAGAAGTGCACAATGCTCCTCCCTTTCCCATGGCACACCGCAAGCTCTAACTGGCTCCCACCACAGGGCAGACGGGGAGCATCGCTTCTGCAGACAAGCAGCTCCTGAACTTGACCTGCTGAGCAAAGGTCAGCTTTCCTAAACTCAGAAGTGTGGAGGGCACAGCCCTGCGCAGCCAAGCAGCTCAGGGGGAAAATGGCCCCAGTGCTGCTGAGTGAGAGGGTTGAGGGCATGGTGAGCGGGTGGACGGGTGTCAGGCAGGGCCAAGGGAGCCCCGTGGTTGTGACTCTGCTTTGCACTATGTCCTCCTAACAGGATGCCTCCGTGTTCAAGGGCAACTTCTCTCTCTACTCGAAAAAACCATCCCAAGAGTTTGGACAGGACCCTCACAGGTAGGGGCAGGACGGTGGAAAAAGGAGGTATGGGAAGAAGATGGGGTCCCCTGGGAAAGTCTGATATGAGTGATGGGCCCCTGCCCCCCAAAATATACATGTGCACATAATTTTACATAAAATTTTAAGGGGATCAAGCCAATTCAAGGATACTCTTGTATCCTTGAGCCTGAGCACTGGATGGCGTCAGAAGGGCTCAAATCACAGGTCTGCCACTTGGGCAGGTTACTGTGCCTCTCTGAGCTTCGTTTCTCTCATCTCTGAAATAAGGATGCAAGCATCTCCCTCCCAGGTTGTCACACTTACATTGCAGTAAAACCACTGCCGTCAAGAGGAGGGTGACCACTAGGTGTGAGTGGGGTGGGCAGAGTTAGCAGGGGGACAGGTGAGATGCAGGAATGTAGCCCATAATATCAGCTACATTTTAGCTTGAAGTGACAGGGAGACAAGGGTGGGCAGGGAAGGACTGGAAGGAAAAATAAAAGCCATGAGTATAATTAAAAGAAAAGAATGGAAAATAGCGAGTGCTGGCGAGGATGTGGAAAAATCGGATCCCCTGTGTATTGCTGTTGGGAATGTAAAATACTCAGCTGCTGTGGAAAATAGTTTAGCTGTTCCTCATAAAGTTAAAACATAGAATTGCCATGTGTGATATTGTGATTTATAATAAGATGTATCTGATCTTCACCTCCAGTCTTGGCAAAGAGCTCCTAAAATCTTTGGAATTACCTAAGGGGAGAGTGATCAAGGTGTCTTTCGTTATGTTAATGAGGTGAAATTTGGAAAGTCCCTAGGTCACCTGAGGATCAGAGCTGGTTGCCAGGGGAACCAACCCTGTGGTAGAAGGGTAAGAACTTTTATCCCCAACCTCAGATTTCCAGGGAGGGGAGAGGGGCTGGAGATTGAATCAATCAACAGTAACCAGTGATTTAATCAATTATGCCTATGTAGTGAGGCCTGTCTAAAAACCCAGAAGGACGGGGTTTGGCGAGCTTCTGGGTTGGTGAACATGTGGAGATTCAGGGAGAATGGTGCACCCAGAGACAGCATGGAAATTCTGCACCTCTTTCCCCATACTGTGTCCTATGCATCTCTTCCATGTGGCTGTTCCTGAGTTATATCCTTACATGATAAACTGTAATCAGGTAAGTTAAATATTTTCCTGACTTCTGTGAGCTGCTCAAGCAAATTAAACAAACTCCAGGAGAGGTTGTGGGAACCTCTGATTTATAGCCAGTTGATCAGAAACACAAGTAGCAACCTGGACTTCTACTGGTATCTGGTGCTGTATCCAGGGAGACAGTGTCAGAATTGAATTGAATTATAGGACACCCAGCTAGTGTTGAAGAATTGCTTGTGGATTTTGGGAAAAAAATACACACACGTCAGAACTGGTGTCAGAAATTAGCCATGTGACCCAACAATTCCACTCCCAGTCAAAGACCCCGAAAGAATTGAAAACAGAGACTCAAACAAATACTTATACATGAATGTTCATAATAGCATTACTCATGGTAGCCAAAGGATGGGAACAACGCAAATATCCATCAGCAGATAGATGGATAAACAATGGAATGTTATTCAGCTATGTAAAGGATTGAAGTACTGATATAAGCTACAGCGTGGATGAGCCTCAAAAATATTATGCCGCGTGAAAGAGGCCCAACACAAAGGCCACATATGATTCCATATATACATACATATATATATATATGGAATTCCATACATATATATATATATATATATATATATATATATATATATATATATATATATACCTCCAGATATCTATACCTATATATCTATATAGAGATAGGTAGGTAGGTATAGATAGACATCTCCAGAATAGATAAATTCATAGAAACAGAAAGCAAACTGGTGGTTGCCATGGGTAGGGGTGCGGGGAAATGGGAATAACTGCTTAATGGGTATGGGTTTTATACTGGGGTGTTGAAAATGTTTTGGAACATTTAGATGTGTGGAACATCTAGATAGATGTGGTGGTTATGCAACATTATAAATGTACTAAATGCCACAGAGTTGAATACCTTAAAATGGTTAATTTTATGTTATGTGAATTCTACCTCAGTAAAAATTATCTTAAAAGGAAGGAAGGGAGGGAGGGAGGGAGGGAGGAAGAAAGGAAGGAAGGAAGAAAAGAAATCATCTGTCTCACACCCCTGTGTGTGGCTGGAGTCACATTCCTGTCTGGAGGTCAGCCCAGGCCCTGACACTATCTCTAAAAGGGAAAGTAAACACTGACTGATGCATGAACTAAGCAAAGAGTGAGATGACCGAGTAAAAGCAACCACTACCCCAGTGGTTCTTAAAGTGGGGCCCCTGGACCAGCAGCATCAGCGGTTCCTGAGAACTTGTGAATAAGGCCAATTCTCAGGCCCCACCCCAGACCTCCTGAATCAGAGACTCTGCGGGTGGACCCAGTGATCCCTGTTCTTATCAAGGTGAGACCCACTGCTCTAGACTGTTGGCAAGCAGGGCCACTGTGAGTGGTCAGGAAGGGGCGCAGGCAGTGTGGCTGGAGGGGGCCGGGCAGTGAAGGGTGGAGGGATTCTGGAGCGAGGCCAGTGAACCTGCAGATCTGAGCCACTGAGCCTCTGGACATCAGCCTCTGCCCAAGGAAAGGCCCCTCTCTGCCCCGGTATAGCCACGGCTGTCCCTCACCTCACCAGCCCCTACGTGAGAGTCCCCCTTACCCTTCACGGTCGATGTGTGGCAGGGGCTGCTTGGGCGTGTGTCGGAGCTTCCGGTGGAACTGGGTGAAGTCCAGCTTTTCAGGCTGCAGGTCCCAGGTGGCACCACTAGAGGGCGAGGGAGGGTGAGAAACGTGACAAGCCCAGTTACTGATGGGGATGAGACACCCCGGCACACCCCAGGCAGGGAACCTCAGAAAGAGGTGGGCAGGAAGAAGGAGTGCCCACTGGCCACAGGCAGGGGTCAGGCAGGGACCCTCACTCAGAATGGAGCCTGAAATGTCAGCTCTGCGCTCACAGACAACAGGGCAAGTGCTTGCCTGTGTAGCCGTCCCCTCTCTTCAACCCTGCTGTATGATAATAGATGCCTATAAAACACAAGTGTGGGCCTGATGCTCGCTCTACAGTGGTCCACCTGAAACACTGGAAAGCCTGGGGAGAGTGTGTCAGTCGGGAAAGCAGGAGGCCAGGTCCCCCAGGTACCAGTCTCAGGAGACCCACGGCACTTCCATGCTGGGCAAGCCTGAGCCAGAGCCAGAGTTGGCCAGCTCCAGGGCCGGGGCAGAGCTGAGCTAAAGGGCCACCACCATCCATGGTCTGAGGCCATCACTCTCCAAAGGAGTGGACACCATGACAGGAGAGCCCATCAGCAAACCCTTCAGGGGCACCATCCCCACGTCCTAGCCAATACCTGCCCTTCCAACTTGGCCCGTCAGGAAGCTTCTAGAGTCTGAAGCACGGACAATTCTTCCTTTTCTCTGGACCCCTCTCCGCACACCCCAGCCCCCGCCTTCCATAACCTCTGGTGGGAGGGGTGGGGTGTGCAGCCACAGCTGGCCGTCCTCAGCTCTAACGCAGCCTGCCTAACATCTGCCACGTGCCGTTCCCCCACCGCCATTTTCCTTCCTTCTCTCTCTGACCTCCTTCCTCCAGCCTCATCCTTCCTACTTCACCCTCCTGTCTTTCTCTCCACTTCTTGATCAATGAACTCTCAACAGTAACTCAATCCCCAAAGGCCCCTCAGGGCATAAGGACCAGTAAGCTGGGGTCCCAGCCGGAGCCACACACCACAAGAGGAGGAGGAGCTCACCTGAAGGAATCAAAGGTGTTGGCAGCCCAGATATCTGTGCCCAGCATGTCCAGAGAGGTGTCTTTGCTGCCATTCTGGAAGAGATGGAGGATGAAAGGGGTGGCATTATTTGCCCGGCCAGGACATGGAACAAACGGGTGGAAGGCCCAATTCCAGAGAGGGTTGCAGAGGGTCCCCTTCCCCGCCATCCCCCTCGGTTGGTCATCCTGGGCAGCTTGGAGGCTGGAGTGAGCCACTGGAGTGAGTGTCCTGGCTGGTGTACCCAGTACGAGGCAGGGGGACCCCTGGCCTCCCCCAGGCTTGGGCCCTCACTTTGCTGGTGTTTGACAGAGCTGTGTGGTCAGGTACAGGGCAGCCAGGTCTCTGCTGCTCCAGCCCGTGGCTCTCTCCTCAAAGCCTCTATACTAGTGAGCTGCCACCACCACTGCCAGCCTGATGGCAGCGGCTTCTCCCCAGGCAGGGGCTCTGCAGAGCCAGGCACGCTGGAAGGTCTGTGTCGGGAGGTTGACTTCCTTTGGAGTTAAGCCCCACACCCCGAAATCAGGTGGCACCAAGAAGCCCCCATTGACCAACAACTCCAGCGATGGAATTTCTCTAAGTCAACTAGCTCCGGTCTTCATCCTTTGTTGTTTCCTATATGATTCATTCCATAGACAGAAAATGCTCTACTTGACCCAGCTTCTATGATCTGTCTTCTTTGCCCTTGGCTGATGATCTCTGCAACAAGTTCTCCAGATCCCTATCTTCACTCCTGATGCCACCCATCCCTCACTGTAACTGAGCAGGACCCTATGGGGCCTTCCCAGAACAGACCCTACCCCCTCCCATGTCCTCTACCTGAAGGAAAACTTCAGCCTCCTAGGCCTTCCCCAAGTTCCAAAGAGTAAATGTAATCAGAGAAGTGAGAAAATGCAGAAACAAAGGAAAACAGACAAGCAAGACAAAAATCATAATAGTTTAGCCATTAACAAAGGCAAGGACATTTAGTTCCTCCTCTAGGGCTATAGATAATATTCTGAGCCAGGTCCCTTGAGCTGTTTTGCAGATACTGAAACCCCCACCAGGTGGAAGAAGTTAACTGCATGCTGACCACAAGCACATAGACCCCAGATGGGTTGGAACCAGAGGTTGGTAAGGTTGACTCCTAATTACCTCACCACCAACTAATCAGAAGAATGTCCATGAGCTGATCACATATCCCATAACCCTCCTCCCTCACCCTGTCTTTAAAAACCTTTCCCTGAAAGCCTTTGAGGACTTTGGACCTTTTCAGCACTAAGCTGCCTGGACTCCTTGCTTGGCGCCCTGCAATAAACGCTGCACTTTCCTTCACCACAACCTGGAGTCAGTAGATTGGCTTTACTGTGCGTGGGCAAGCGGACCCAAGTTTGGTTCAGTAACATCATGACCCCCACAGTCTGCTTTTCATCACCACAGTCTTTAAAAACAATACTTCCACCTCCACTGAAGCTGACTGTGTGCATGCCTTATAACTCAGGACTCCACTCCCAAGTACAAACACAGCCGAAATGTGTACAGACGTTCACCAGTATTACACAGCACAGAAGTACAGAGCAGCACTACTCAGAATAGCTCCAAACTGGAAACCACCCAAATGCCTACCAACAGTCGACCAGACAAATTAATCGTGGTGTGTTCACATACTGGAATATTACACAACAGTCAGAATAAACTAAAACAACATGTAATGCCATAAATGAATCCCACAAACATAAAGTGGAACAAAAGAATCTAGATATAAGAGTACCAGCTCTATAATTCAATTTTATATAAAGTTCAAGAACAGGCAAACTAAGCTATGGAGAATTCAGATAGTAACCAGAAGCGGTCCCCAACAGGGTGCTGGGGGGCTGATAATGTCTGCTCTTAATCTAGGTGCTGGTTACATAGGTGTATTCAGTTTGTGGAAATCCGTTGAACTGTACGTGCATGGTAGGTACACCTTCTTCTGTGTGTGTTATGACCTTCTGGTTAGATTCCTGGTAGCATCCCCAGTCTTTAGTTTTATGATGATCTGTCCCTGGACCTGTCATTCCTCAGATCCCCTAGCTCATACACTGGGCAATCTTCCTTTGAGATCTTTCCATAGGTCTGGCCCTGGGCAGACACTGAAGACACAGAAGTGGAGAAGTCACAGGTTATGCCTGCAAAGAATGGTATGGGATGACACACACATAATAAATAATTACAATACAGTGTGAAATGTGCACTGATTCAAGGTGCCACAGTAGGACCAAAGCACAGGCAAATTTCCTGAGAAGTAGGGAAGGACTCCCCCAGAGTAGGGATTCATGGTGATCAGGAGAGCGGAGGGAAAAGGAGGGAAGGGGTCATCTGGGAAAAAGGGCCAGTATGTGGAAAGGGATCCTGGCAGGATACAATAAGGCATTCTGGGTAACTTTAAGGCCTCCTGGGTTTGCACAGGGAGCCCGGCAGCTTGTCAAGGTGCCCCCAGGTGGGCAAGTCAGTGGTTTTCAACATCACCCACTCTCAGTCCTGGTCAGGGGCCTACTAGGGGCCTCACAAGTGCTCCTCAGTGATTGTCATGGGTTGAATTGTGTCATCACCCCCCCTCCCGGCCCCCCGCCCCCGTCATTATTCATACGCTGAAGTCCTAACCCCCAGCCCCTCAGTGTATTTGGTAACAGGCTCCTTGCAGAGGTAACCAGTTAAGATGAGAGTGGGCCCTAATCCACTATAACCGGTCTCTTTATAAAAAGAGGAAATTTGGACACAGTGACAGATGCACACAGAGGGAGAACGCCAGGTGAGGAATGGAGTTATGCTGCCACAGGCCAAGGAAGTTCCAGAAGCTGGGAGAGAGGCCTGGACAGAGCCTTTCGTAGCTCCTTCACGGGGATCGTGGCTCTGCCGACACCTTGCTTTCAGCCTTTTGGCCTCCAGGACTGTGAGAGGACAGCACACTTCTGTTGTTCTAAGTCACCTAGTTCGTGGTCAAACATCCTAAATCAAGCAGCCCTAGCAAACGGATAACGGTGATCAACCATCCAGCACCTCCACAAACCCCTTGTGAGGGCAGGCAGTCCATCACATCCCCACTTCCCACAGCCAGCAGACAACCCTCCTGTGACCTTCTCATGTCCTTCAGCCACATCAAGCACCAGAGGGCCCTGGCATCCCACCTCCTGCAAACAGACAAGCTCAGACCCAGGCTGGCTCAGCTAGTCTCTGATCTCCCCACACCACCTCCCCAGAGACGGCCCAGGAAGAGTCCCACCTGCCGTCCTTCCTGTGCCCCCCCCCCAGCTGGAGACCACGGCCAACATCACCCCAGAGCCTACCAAGCAGAGCTCACATGGACACTGGTGAAAAGAGAAAAGGCATGAGGATGTATGTGTGTGTTTAGATTCTGCACTTACTGAGCGCCGCCCACATACAAGGCACTGAGAAGCCGGCTAGAAATAACCCCAAACGAGGCTCAGCAACCTGCCTCTCCCTCCCCCAGCAACCAGAGACACCCGACGCCTTGGCAATTTTTTTTTTTGCAGTACGCGGGCCTCTCCCTGTTGTGGCCTCTCCCGTTGCGGAGCACAGGCTCCGGACGCGAAGGCTCAGCGGCCATGGCTCACGGGCCCAGCCGCTCCGCGGCATGTGGGATCTTCCCGGACCGGGGCACGAACCCGTGTCCCCTGCATCGGCAGGCGGACTCTCAACCACTGCGCCACCAGGGAAGCCCTGGTTTTGGTTTTAGTTCTCATTTTCTTCAGGTCGGGCAGAGGCGGCCAGCAAGGTCTCCTTGCTCACTGCATCCTACTCTGCGCATCCCGACTCACCAACCCCTCAAGGGAGAAACCAACCTACTTCCCAGAGAGAGAGCAGTTTGAGGGTAGTTTCTGGCTTCTAATCGGTCTGAAGGGAGAGGAACACAAACTGGCCAGTAGAAAGGTTGAGGCCCAGCCTCCCAGCAGAAGGGGCCCAAGTGCTCAGACCCTCACAGACACCAGGCAGGAGATAAGGAGGGGGTGGGGAGAGGAGGGGAGCATTCAGGGGAGGCTGAGGGAACAAAGGGCTAATGGGAGAGAGGGGCACCCAGAGTGTGACCTCGGATGAGTCACGTAACCTGCCTGGGCTGCATCCATACAATGAGGACTGGGCCCTCCCTCTGGCACCACCAGCCTGAAGCTTTAGGTCACTCAGGCTCTAAGTGGCTGGGAACTTTCTCATGATGCCCTGAGACCTCCCACAATCCTCCTGTGAATCAGCCACAGTCACTCAGGGCCAGAAGCTTCTCCATGTGGTGCCACCTGTGTGCACCTGGGTCTTCCCCACACCTGTCCAGTCTCGCTTCCCCATAATCCCTTTCACTATTGACCGTGACCTCTCGTCTCGGCCTTGCTCCTCTCCTGCTCCCTCCAGACGTGCCCCATCCTGCAGCGCCTGGCTCCAGAAAACTCCTCCGACCTCCCAAACTGCAGTCACCCCCCTCTGTCCTGAACTTAGCACCCGCGTGGGTGACCTGTGGCCGCAGAGCCCACCGGTGGCAGTTCTCACTCCATCTTACCGTCACTCTCTCCTGCTCCAAGGCTTGGACCTGGGATGGCAGGGACTTCTCCGGGTGCCCCAGCACTCTATGCTCGGTGCCCAGGAGGTGTCTGCTGAGTTGACAAACACTTCAAGAGACCTCCACTGTCTTCCTTAAACACGTTGCCATAATGAGCCATGTGACCTCAGCGAAGTTACTTCACCGATTTGGACTTCAGATTCTTCACATTTAAATGAAGAGATCTCTGAAAGTGAAGTGCCGTATCCTGTAGATGGGTTTCTTCTGATTGGCACGTGTGCTGCCAGCACACCCTCTCTCACCAGGGGCAGACATCACTAATCAATTATGGCACAATTTACAATCTTCTAGGATCAGCCCCTCCCTCCCTTCCTTCTTTGAGTTGTCTCATCACCCTACCCATCCCAACTCCTGGTGCCCTGCTTGCTTCAAATGTCACTTTGAAATTGTAGGTGGCTAGAGAGACTCACTTTCTATCTAGGAGACAGGCCCCCACCCTCTTGAGATGTTAAGTGGCTTGTTCACAACACCCTTGCCAGGCCTCAAAGATGATTACCAATAGGTACAGCATTTTAAAATGACTTCTAAAGCAAAGGTAAAAAAAAAAAAAAATCAAACAAACACACTAAACCTTGCTTCCAAAGCACACGTCTGAGACCTCACCTGGAGTGAAGTTCACTTCCTCCTTCAGGATAGTAACACGAAGTCTCTCCTTAATCCCTGACCCTTTAAATACACAACTCACTCTGGCACTTACAAATTCAGCTTATGTGGAGTGGACCATTGCTTAGTCATCACTCTCTTATACCCATAAGGGTGTTAATCTCCCCAAGTAAGTTTTTTTTTTTCAAAACATTTTTATTGTGGTAAAATGCACATAACATAAAATTTACCATCTTAACCATTTTAAGCGTACAGTTCAGTGGTACTAAATATATTTATAATATTGTGTAATCATCAGCACCATCCATTCCCATAATTCCTTTCATCTTGTAAAACTGAAAGCGTATACCCATTAAATACCAACTCCCCATTTCTGCTCCTCCCAGCCCTGGCAACCACTATCCTATCTTCCGTCTCTAAGATTTTGACAACTCTCAGTACTTCATACAAGTGGAATCACACAGTATTTGTCTTTTTGTGACTGGCTTACTTCACTTGGCATAAGGTCCTCAAGGTTCATCCATGACCCCAGTGAGACTTTAAGCTCCTGGACCACAGCTGCTTTCTGTTCCTGTGTCCCCAAAGTGGTCAAGCCGGGCACACAGTAGGTCCACCTCAGATGGCTGCCAACTGATTAAAGAGACTCTACCCTGAGAGATAGAGGCCCTGCTGCCTGTGTGCCTGAAAGACTGAGTCACAGATCAGGATGTCAAGATGGATTCACCAACCTAGGATTTGAGACCCCTAAAGAGTGAGGAATGCAGGATGGAGAGAGAGAACAACCATGAAAAAAGGACGGGAAGGTCACAGCTGAACGCAGGACCGCAAGCACCTCACAGGGACGAGCACAATACACCTTAAAAGCAGCTCAAGAGCAGTGCGAGTGCACATAAATCTCCCTCCTGGTCCGGGGGCTGGAGTCTTGGCCACCACCCCTCGTAGCAGGGAGGGGAGGCCGTCTACCCTCTGCCCTGTGCTGTGGGCAGAGGGCCCTGTGCAGAGAGAACCACAGCTAAGGGAGGTGCCTGGGCATCTCAAGCTCAGGCCCCAGCCTCTTCTGAAGCAGCATCCCTGGCAGGGGACCCACCAGCCTCAGGGACTCTGGGGGTCCAGGGACAAGGCCCCACTGGCTGATGAGTGGGAGACAGTGACAGAGCAGCAGTTGCTGGAGGGGCTGCCCCAGGCCTTTGCAGCAGGAGGTACCCTGTAAAGGGAGGCCCCCCCCACCTCCCTGCATGTGCAGATCAACCTCGAGGAGCTGGTACCATCTCCGATCGGAGGTGAGAAGCATTTTTTCAGTACTTCATAGTTTATAGACCCTCTCCACACATTTTTCCTCACTGAAGCCCTACGACTCTCACCCATCCTCGCAGGAGCCCAGAGGACTTATTCCTGAGCCGACGGAGATAACCTGAACCCTATTTTAAATGCTGGAAAACTCCAAAACCACTGCGGTTCCCAGCGGGCACCTGGCTACTCAACCCTCCCCCCGTCACCCTCCCGTCAGCTCAACCTCTGGTTCCGGTGAGAGCATCCGTCAGCCGGCGGAAGCCTCTGCTCTCACCCCTCCATCCCTCGTTAGTCCTCATGAGCACCTGCCTCCGGCCTCCACTCCCTCCCCCACACGCCGTGACTCTGATTCTCGGAGCTCAGGAACAGAAGTGCTAGGATGAGCCCCTCACAGACCGAGGGGCCGCAGCCCACACTTTGCACGGTCCTGGGGAAAGAATAATGTGCCCAGCCTCCCTGGAGGAGGCGAGAGCACTGGGCAAGAATCAGGACCCTCGGGCCGCTGAACGGGATGTGGCTGAGGGCTGTGGGCAAGGCTGCGGCCTCTCTTGCTGCATAGAGTAGGAGGGTGAGCCCCAGCAAGGCCAGTGTTGTAACGGGGAGGGGGAACGTGTCTGGAGAAGCCCACAGTGAAACTCTTGGTCACGCAGATGACTTACTTATCGTTGCTCCATCTGACAAGATGACTGCAGCACATAACAAGGATCTGGACATCTCCTTAGAGTTTGTGGCAATGGGATGTGACCGGCATATAGTCACTGCATGTAACCTTTTACCAACAGGGGCTGGAGAAGGGGCCTGGCTCTTGGAAACAAAATCTGTGTCCTTCAAGTTTCAGCCCAGAGAGGGAAGACCCTCACCTGCAGAGCCTTCCTTTCTGTCCCTTGTTGAAGCGGAGGTGGTGACCCAGGCGATGCCCAGAGGGGCCAGGACTCACCGGCAGCGTGATTGCTGCCACTGAACTGACAGCCAGGAACCTAACAGCTTCTCACGTTCATCCCCAGCGCCCGCCAGCCCTGGGCTGACAGCACCCAGGCGAACCTTGGGCCACCTGCCACGTTGATGCACATCCAGCCAAGGCCCCTGAAGCCATAAAGTTCTTGGATGTTCCCCGCTTCTTGAGTTCTGGACGCCAACCCTCAAACCTTGCAACCCCTAACACACACACAGGGCAGAGACGATGGTGGCGGCAGCTTGGCTGTTCTGCTCACTGCTACAGGGGCCTCAGCATCCTCCTTGGCACACTGGCAAAGCTTTGTGTTGGTATGCGGCTCAGACACTGTCTGTGAAGGGGCTCTGAGGCCACACCAAGCTGTTGAAGGTACAAGGCTATATTCCTCTTTGGGCCACTGTGCTCTTCCTGGACTCAGAGAAAACAAATCTCCTTCCACCCGAGTCTTTCTCTCTGATGGGATCCAGCTCGAGAGCCTTCCTCCCTGTGGCTCTGCTGTTTCCTCATCAGCTGGTGCCCCTCAAGCCCACGACACATCCAGCACATACCCCAGTGGTTGATTCCCTTCCTGATCTACTGTGTGCTCCAAGTGGTGTTCTAGAAACACTAATCCGCTGGCTCACAAATGTCAGTGTGCATCAGAATCATCCAGGGAAGGGACTGAGAACGGTTTAAGTTTAGGGCAGCTGGAGTGATGCATGGAACACGCTTTAGGAAACAGTGGATATTAAAAAGTTTTGTGGGGGACAAAAAGTTTAAAAAGGCTCCTCGGTCAAATATTTGGGACACACAGAGTTAAAAGAGTGTTAAATAAATACTTTACTGCAGAACTTCTCAGTGCCTTTATTGGTCTTAGATGGATGCTGACTCTTCAAGTAGGCGGCGGCACACTATGCAACCTTTCCCAAACTCCTCTGGCCAGAAACCCACCCCACTCTTCCTTTTCACTCCACAGAGCATCCTGCAGGACTATGGTTCCCCCACTGGGAAATAGACATCTTAAACTATCTGTTACCTGTCTTCCCCAATTAGCCTGCCACCCCCTCAACTGCAGCAGCCCTGGCTTCACTCTTCTGTTGTGTCCCCCTGCCTCCTCACCCCCACCGCCTTCCTAGTCTTGGGACGCAGCATCATTCATTCTTTTTTTTTTTTTTTTTGGCAAGGACTCTGTGGCCAGGCACCGAGAGCTCTCCACAAAGCCTCGCTGGCTTCTTCGAGAACATTCTCCAGGTTGCAATTCCAGTTGGCCTGGTGACCACGGCTTTCCTCTGAGTCCCAGCCCTTCCCTGGCCCTGAGGTCACCCAGCCCCTGCCAACACCCCGCCAGGTTGTTGCAATGCCAAGGTTCTGAGGAGCCTTATCAAAAAAAAATCACCCTTTTCAGTGGATCGTTTTTTAGCACTTAAACGCTGCTGAATCCTTCACAACAGCTTCTTTTACTGACAATTAGGGGGCCCCTTGACAGGGTGAATCGTGCTGCTCTCAGAACAGATCACAAAGGGATAATGAGCACTTTAAACCGTGTGGAAAAAGAAATGGAAACGGCCTGCCCACGGGCAGGGAGACTGAATCTGCCTCTGAAAGGGCGACGCGGGGTGCACAGCTACCCCAGATCAGGGAGGACAGGTTCCAGAGAATGATAACAGCAAACACTGACGCAGCACTCACCGCACACCAGGCACCATCTGAGCACTTGACATCTGTTACAACCCTAGGAAGCAGCTGTTGCTATCACCATCCCCATTTCACTGATGAGGAAACTGAGGCTCAGAGAACTTGCCCGCATTCACAGAGCTAGTTCCCAGGAACGCATATGAGTGTGGACCAGAGTCTGTGCTCTTAACCACTGCACTCTGCAGATATATTATTCAAATAACTTCTGACCCCACTGTCGAGTTTCCCATAATGCAGGAACATACCCATATCCCTACGAACATTTGGGTTTTCCGAGTTCATCTCTTGGGAAGGCAGCGCTGGTGCAGGGAGTAAATACTTGCAGTGAGGAAAAGAAGGAATGTAGGGGTGCAAGATAGAATGTGTAGGGTCGGGGGGCTCCATGCATGAGTGAATGAAACAAGATGGGAGTGAGTCACTGGACAGTAGAAAAACATGCCAAGTCAGGTGCAATGGGAAAAAATGACCCTCTTCTATACTGTTGTTTTTTCTTTATTAATATACAACTGCAGAGTCATTTCTGCTAGTGTACGTATGTGTGCACAGGTATGTGTGTGTTGACAATCCCAGGCTGCAAAGGTTTAGAAATAAGGCAGAGTCTGGCTAAACAAGGCAGGGGGCAGCAGGAGGACCCCCCCCCCATTAGTGGGAGGGTCACAGGCAAAGTTCCAACTAGAGGATGTCCGGGCATGTCAGTCTGAGTTTCCCCAGCATGTTTGCTGCTGTGTCAGCCGCACCAGAGTTGGCCGGCCCGACTGCGGCTGCAGCACCAGGAGCCTGCAGAGACCAGGGCCTGAACTCCCGGACTGCAGAACCAGGGGCCAGCTGCTGGACGTCAGCTCTACAGGGCCCAGCCTGGGCACCAGAGAGATGAGGGCAGTACAGCCCCTGCTCCTTGGAAGGCTCATAATCCCAGTCCATTTCCCCTTCTTGGTGCAAAATGTTCTTCCATAGATTCTGTCCATGATGAGGGCCAAGAGCAAGCAAACCCCACAGACTCAGGGCTCCCAGGGGAGCTGATAGGGAGGGCTATCCCTTTAAACAATGGACAAGACCTCTCTCCTTCCTCTCCAAGGATGCCCTCCCAAGTCCCCTGCCCCCAGCCCCAATATATCACCCACATTAGTGGGTTAACACAGTGCTAGGCACTGTGTGGCCACAAGAGGTCCGAGGTGATTGTCCCTGCCCCACAGGTCTTACCACCTAGCTGGAAAGTCACAGAAAAGGAAAAAACAACTGAAGACAACACGTAGTGAAGCACCATGTGATAGGATGCATGCCACCCATGCTGCGGGCTCCAGGGGAGACTGTGGCTCTGGACTCCAGGAAAAACTTCCTGCAAGTAACAACACGGATGGACTGAGACTGGGGAAAGCAGGACCCTAGGCCTGTAAGCTGCTTCCTGGGGCCCCATGAGGGTTGCTGCAGCTAGTGTGGTGCATTATACAGGACGTTTGGAGACCAAAATACTCCAAAGGCATCTCCTGGGCCAAAACAGGGGCTTCCTGTAGGCCAGGTCCAAAACTCCTCTCAGACCCAAACAACTAGACTTTGAGGGTGACTTGGGTTTGCTTGAAGAGAGAGGAAGTGAGGACCCAAGCACAGATCAAGGGTGGGGCAGGGTAGGGCCCAAGGAGAAGCAGTCCTGTCCTGGTGTGTGTGTGTGTGTGTGTGTGTGTGTGTGTGTGTGGTGTGCGTGTGCCTGTGTGGTGTGGGTGGTTGTGGGTGGGTGTGTTTGGGTGTGTGGGGTGTGTGTGTGTGTGTATGTTTATGTGTGTGGTATGTGTCTGTGGTGTGTGGGTGTGTTTGGGTGTGTGTGTGGGTGTGTGTTTGGGTGTGTGTGGTGTGTGTGTGTCTGTGGTGTGTTTTTTTGTGTTTTTGTGTGTGTGGGTGTGTTTGGGTGTGTGTGTTTGTGGGTGTGTGTATGTGTGTGGCTGTGTGTGGGTGCGGGGGGTGTGGGTGTGTGTGGGGCGTGTGTGTGGGGCGTGTGGTGTGGGTGTGTCTGGGTGTGTGGGGTGTGTGTGTGGGGTGTGTTTGTGGGTATGTGTGTGGTGTGTGTGCGTGGGTGTGTGTGGGGTGTGGGGGGGGTCTGTGTGTAGGGTGTGTGTGTGGGGTGTTTGGGTGTGCGTGTGGGTGTGTTTGGGTGTGTGTGTGTGGGGGTGTTTGGGTGTGTGTGTGTGGTGAGTGTTTCTGTTTGCATGGTGTGTGTGGTGTGTGAGGGGGCGTGTGTGTGGTGTGTGTGTGTGTGTGGTGTGTGTGGGGGGGTTTGTGTGTGCATGTGTGTGGGGTGTGTGAGTGTGTGTGTGTGTGTGTGTGTGTGTGTGTGTGTGTTCAGCACCAAGGACAGCACCCCACGTGCTGGTAGGAAAGATGGTGATGGACCCCCAATATTTTAATCTTCCTACAATAGAAAGGCCTGAGGCAGGAGAACGACAGAGCAGAGACCAGAAGATAGAGCCTCCTGAGGAGTACCAGAGCTGAGTTCAGGAGCAGAAAAGGCCATTCCTTTCACTCTGGAGCTTTCCTGTCTGTCTGTCCAATCTGTCCCTTCTGTCTCTACCCTCACTGTCTTTGAATTAAGACCCAAAACCCAGAGGAGTGGGAGACAATGACTCCCTGTGGCCAAGTATATTTCTCCAGTCTCTCAGCTAATTAATCATGCCTTAGGATTTAAATGGCAATATTATTAGTACCTACCCTAGACTGGGCCACAGCAGAGCCCACTTCTGGTTGGCTGCCTGTCCAGCATCTGCTGAAGCAGTGGGGGCCCACTCAGCTGTCCCTAGCCCCATACCTTGCCCATGCCTCTGTGCAGAGAAAGGAGCTCATCCTCCAAGGCTCCTCCCTAGGAGGCCTTCTTGGAACTCTCCAGTTGCTGGAGATATCTCCCTTCCTGCCAGCGCCAGACTCAGAACCACAGAAGGCCAGGGAGGGAAGGGGCTGAGAGATCATCTGGCCCAGGGCTGATCTAGATGCTCCCACAGTGACGAGGTGGATAGAGTGGGAGAGAAAGCAGGTGGGTTCCTTCCCCTGCCTCACCAAACAGTTCTGCCCTTTGGGTTTTCTACATGAGATTTCCTTGAAAGACTGTGATGAAACAAAAGGTTCTGTACTTTAAAAAATTTAACTTTTATTTTAGATAATTGTAGATTCACATCTAGTTGTAAAAAATAATAGAGATCCCATGTATCCTTTACTCTGTTTCCCCGCCAAGGAAAAACTTATAAAAGTATATAGTTCGGATCACATCCAGGGTACCGAGAGCCATACCCTCTAGAAGGCTCAACATTTCCATCGGCACAAGGATCCTTCCTGCTGCTTTTTTGTACCCACCCACTTCATCGTGCCCCCCTCCCCTAATCCTGAAGAACTGCTAACCTGCTCCGTATTTCTATAATCCCATCATTTCAAGAATGGTATATAAGTGGAATCATAGAGTATGTAACTTTGGGGGATTAGCCTTTTTTCACTCTGCATAATTCCCTGGAGATTCATCCAGGTTACTGCATGCACCAAGAGTTGATTCCTTTTTATTGCTGAGTGCCATAACTTACTTAACCATTCACCTGTTGAGGGACATCTGGATTATTTCCAGCTTTTGGCTATGATGAATAAAGCTGCTATAGACATTCAAGTACAGGTTTTTGTGTGAACATAAGTTTTCATTTCTCTGGGATAAACACCCAGGGTTGCAATTGCTGGATCATATGGTACTTGTAGGTTTGGTTTTATAAGAAACTGCCAAACTGTTTTCCAGAATGGCTGTACCACTTAACATCCCCACCAGCTATGTGTGAGTCATCCAATTTCTCTGTATCTTCACTGACATTCAGTGTTGTCACTGTTTTTGTTTTTTAATTTTAGCCATATTGACAGGTGTATAGAGACACCTTGCTGAGGCTTTAGTTTGCATTTCCCTAACAGCTAACAATGAACATCTTCTTGTGTGCTTAGTTGCCATCTGTATATCCTCTTTAGTGAAAAATGCCTCTTCATGTATTTTGTACATTTTCTAATTGCATTGTTGTCAGTGCTGAGTTTTGAGAGTTCTTGACATATTCTAGATGCTTGTCCTTCGTCAGATATATGTTTTGCAAAATCTTCTCCCTCTTTGTAACTTGTCTCTTCATGCTCTAAACAGGGATTTTCCCAGAGCAAGAGTTTTTCATTTTGATGAAGTCCAATTTCACACCTCGGTGTTGACATTTATTGTCTTCATTCATTCACTTTGAAATCTTCCCAACTCTTGGTATGAGAAATGATTTTTGATTGTAATCAGGACACTTTCATGTTACGTAATGAGACTCTGAATCTCATTTAAATCTTCTGTTTTAACTGGCTTTTTGTGGTACCACTCTGTCAGGGGAAAGAGGGGTGGGCACGACCTCAGTACTGTCAGTGGAGCATTTGTTATGGCTCAGTGGAGGCAGGAGTTCCAGGACTCCACATGGTCCCCACTGACCCTGCTATGGGGGCCTCACGACCACCGGGCAACAGTGGAAGTCCCAGCTCTCTAGTAGAACCTCCTCTGACACGTGCCAGCAGGGAGGGGAGGGGCACCTCTATCCTGCTGAGTGGGGGTGGGAGTCCAGGGTCCCCGCATGGCCTCCAACAATACCATGGGGGCAGGGAGCTTCTTACCAGCCAGCAGGGATGAAAGTCACAACCTCCTACTTGACCTTCTCTGACACCACACTGCTGAAGGAGTTAGGGGGCCGCATTACAGCCCGGAGCGGGTGGAAGTCCAGGTTCCCACTGGTTATTTGCTCATGACGGTGGGGATGGTGCTACAGTTTTTTTCTGTGCTATTTGGCTGGAGTACAGCAGCTATTGTCTAAAAGTTTTCTATCTTGCTAGACCTAAGCTTCTATTCTTTTCCTGGACCTAAGCTTAGAGATAATAGGCTTTTATTGGAACTTAAAAAAAAAAAATCTGTGTCCACTGGCATTTCCTAGTTACCCACATCTTCAGCTTCAAGTCTGGGATATAGGAAGCAAAAAGAAAACCCAGGGAGGTCACTCCTGTGTCAATACTCAGGTCCCAAGGTCCCTAGCTGGTCTGCCTTCTCTCTCTGTTTCAGAATCTTCTTATATTTGTTTTATATAGAATGTTCAGGGTTTTAGTTGTACAGGAGGAATATAGAAAAGAACATCTATTCCATCTTCCCAGAAATAGAAATCTGTATTTTTAACAACACATTTTGATGACCTTAAGTCTAGTTCACCTCCTCATTTTTCAGAGGAGAAACTGAGGCTGCAGCTAGATGAGGTATCTCACCAGTGATGGAATAGTGAGTCAGAGGTACAGAAGCCAGGACTCACATCTCCTCACTCCAGTCCTCCAGTCGGATGCCGTTACCATGACAGCATGGCTCCTCCCCCTTCATGCCCGGGTATCTGACCTCCTCTACAGACGCCAGCTG
Source organism: Mesoplodon densirostris (assembly GCF_025265405.1). Taxonomy (NCBI): domain Eukaryota; kingdom Metazoa; phylum Chordata; class Mammalia; order Artiodactyla; family Ziphiidae; genus Mesoplodon; species Mesoplodon densirostris. The sequence goes on along the minus strand of NC_082675.1, from coordinate 65,516,266 downwards.
CAGCCAGCTCCCCTCCTCCCAGTATTCACACGCGGCTCTAGAATGTTGCTTGTCCACTCGAGAAAGTCTTCTTTCTCTAAGCAGACTCTGGGTACTCTGAGGGCAGAGACCAGGCCACATGGCTCATCCTGTTTACAACGTGGGCTCAATGAATAGTTGCCGACTACTCTCCCTATAGAAGTCAATCATCAATATTGTTTGGTAAGTATTGTATCCTGGTTCCTCCGGGTGAGCTGGAGCCAGAAGTCACTCCGAGGATGGAGACAGATGGCATCTTCTGGAAAAGAGAGGCTCACATGCTGGGAGCAGCAGAAGTACATGCCGTGTTCAGTTTTGGGAGGCTTATTAAGAGGAAATATAGTCTGTGCTTACGGTGCTCCCAGAAAAGTAACCCAGGATGGGACAGGACGTGGGAAGCAGTGTGTCATGTCCCAGACTTCTTAGCACTGTGGTTTAAGTGCCCATCTCCCGCCCCCACCCCTGCCCACTCTACCCTCCACATACACAGAGACTGCCCCCATTGCCTTCCCCATCCAGATTCCTGGTTCCTAGCATGGTGGCTGGCACACGGGCCCTCAATGATGACGTGCTGGTTGGATGAATGGATGAACGAACAAATAAATAATCAAAGGAATAAACGAACCACAACAAAAGGAAACAGCTGCAGGAATGAGGATGCTTAGCTTAGAAAGCAGACTTGCCATGGCAGACTGTGGGGGAGAGGCTAAATAGCCATGGACAAAAGGAATCAAACTAAAGCCATCAGCTGGAGTCATGAAGAGGTGGTCTGGGCTGAATCAAAGACCGACACTGTTATCAGTGGAGCTGCTTCACATGCTCTGAGATGCCTTGGGAAGCAGTGAGTTCTCCATTTCTGGAAACGTCCAGCAGCTCAATGGCCTCAAGAAGCAGGGGGATCCTGCATTGCAGGGAGTTGGATCAGGTGACCTCTGAGCTTCTTCTCATCCTGAGAGCCCACATCTTCAGGGTTCACTGGAGACCTGCCTAGCTCTGGATTTAATGTGGTAAAGGAGATAAGGGGGTGGGGGAGGAAGTCAGCCACAGCCCCTGTTGAGTTTCCACTAGAAGTGGAGCATGTGACAGTCATTCTAGCCAGTCACCAACCAGTTCTGGTTTCCCTGGTCCAGGCGTATAGTAGGATTCTCCTATTTAGTGTGTTTATGGTTGGGTGGGGCCATGTGACTAGTTCTGGGCAACAAGCTAAGAGTGGAAGTGATGTGTGTTACATTTAGGTTGGAGCGCTGAATTGCCTCCGGTGCTCTTTTCCCTCCGTCATGGCAACTGCTCCACCAAGCTGGGTCCTAAATGGGTGGCTTAAAGTTACTAAGATTCAGAGCTGTTTGTTACTGCAGCATTTCCTAGGCTATCCTGACTGATACAGGGGGACACAATTTACCTGTAAGGAACGACAAAGAAAATACAAGCCATGCAAGGTACACAAATGTGTGGGGTTGGACAGCAGCTCCAGCAACTCAGCGGGGCGTACAGACACCCCACCCCCTACCACTCTGGTAAAACCCAGCACTAACCAGTGACTCCAGCTGTGCCCACTCCTCCACTCTAATATCCCAACGTCATGGCCAACTTCAAGTCTCTGCTAACACCGTTTCTTCTCTCTTCACCTTCTTCTCTCTTCCCTTCCATCTGGTCAGACATCCTATCCATTCCTGAAGGCACAGATCGAGTCTCATGTCCTGCAAGCCATCTCCCTACCCGCAGAGAGCAACAGGGCCATTCCTTGGAATGACTGCAGGGTCTGTGGTCAGGGCATCTCTTTGGGGGTCTTACCGTGTGTGCCTGTAGTCTGTTTCATGTTCACTCGCCTCTGCTCTACAAACAGGTAGTGAGCCCAAAGGCTCCAGCTCATATGTGAGCCAAGCTCACAGCAGGTGGTCAATAAATGCTGAGTGAACAGAGAGCAGTGCCATGAACACACACATGATATTTCTTAATTATTCAGAGAAGCTGATTAAAAATCTGGGCACTTTGACTCAGATATCATTTGTACTGAGTTTTTAGATTGGCTCTGAATCAGATACTATAATTCCTCAAGGGCAGCAAGATGACTGGCAGAAAATTCCTTCTACCCTTTTCTGTGAGCCAGAGGTAAGCAGTGCATTTGAGGCTCACCTCTGCCTACCATCTGTTATCTCTTGGGTCACAGTCAGTGCTGACACATAGGATATATCTAACCTGCAGGTTGACACAGGCATCAGGGTATGTGGGGGGAACAGTAGAGAAATCAGGAAAATCCAGACCTGCTGATTTTAGCAGCCATTTGGACCCACTTCATGGAGACACAGAATATAAACAGTGAAAGATGTTTCCAGAGAGGCTCAGAGGAGTCTGTGTAGTCCAATGCCTCATTTTGTGGAAGAGGCATTGGAGTGCACGTCACACCTGGGTCAACATCTGGTTCTTCTGACCCCTGGAACACAGCTCTTTTCTCTCTCTCCTGATGCTTCGATTTGCTACCGGGCATCACGGGGTGGAAGAGGGGAGTGCCCTTCTCTCCTCACTCCAGGGAGTGTGGGATCACAGCCTGGCAGCCAGGACTCAGGACACCATTTCTGACACATCCCTACCTTTCCCAGGGCTTTGCATGAACCTGTCTGGAAAGACGTGTGCTCATCAGGTTCCCAGCAAAGATCCCATCACTTGCTCAATAGCCAACACCGTGGGTCAACAAGTCCTTCGGTCAGGAAGTACTTCTCAAGGACTAATCAGAGGCACTGCTGCTGTCTGGCACATCAATTTCCTTTCCTTGGCATTTCTGTGCTGATGGAGAAGACCTGTTTGTTCCTAACTCCACACAACCTTTCACATGCCTTCAGCTTCCTTCCCTGAATGCTAAGTCCTGGGCCGGCACCTGGGGATGTCGTCTAAATGCACTGGGCTGCACTCTCTCATTTCAGGTGCCTTCCTCTAAATCATCTCCGGGCACCTCCCCTGTTAACTGTATTCCGACCTCCTGAGTAAATGACTAGGTGGCGGACGAACTCTCTTGGAAAGATGCTGCCAGGATGCCAAACAGTCCCCAGTACAGCCAAGTCCTGACTACAGGCAGTTAACGGGCCTCTTCAGGACTATGTGGAACCCATTTTTTGTTCTGGACTCTCTGAGCCCCCTCCTTCCACCTCGTGGGACTCTACCTACCCTGGCTTACCTCTACGTTGTGCCTCTGAAAGGGTTCAGAGAAGGCAGGGTTTTTTTGGTTTTATTCATTAATTAAAACAACAAAAATAATCCCAGTGCATGACTACTTCTCAAAGGGTGCCTGCACCCAGCTCCTCATTCAGTGCATGGTCTGTGTGACTCACCACACAGCTTTCTGGGCAGAATGCAGCACCTCAGCATCCTGCTGTGGGCCCCACTGTCCCGGGTACATGTGCCCAGAGTGGGGCAGTCAGGGAAAGTGCTAGAGCAGTCACCCCAGTCTCAATCTAGCCTCAGTTTCCTCCTGAAATTCTTCCCAGGGGTGAATGTGGGATAGTAGAGCTTCCGCATCATCCCAATGACTTCCAAAAGCTCAGCAAAGTTGGTGTGGCCAGAGGAACAGGACCCGCTAGGGAATGACTGCGTAGACCGGGTCTGAGCCATCTCAGGTATCATTATTGAGCACCTACTGTGTGCAAGGCCCTAGGCTGGTGGGGGGGTGGGTCAGGGATGTAAAGGGAGCCCTGGTGGTGCCCAGCTCAAGGCCCACCAGCAGGCTGAGGGGACAGGCAGATGTACATACGGAACATCCTGATCACATCATGGATTAGCGTGTGGGTGAGGGTGTCTGCCTGGTGGAGAGGGTACAGTGAGGAAGCCAGTGGGTGCTCATATGAGCTGGTCCAGTGCTCCTCCATCTGGTGGACCAGGCTGAAGGGGCCCTTGAAGGCTGTATGGGCAGCAGCATCCCGTCAGAGCTGCCCCCAGCTAAGGCACTCTTCAGCCGGCAGCTCCCTGGTTTCCCTTCCATCAGGGGGCCACTCCAGGGCAGGGTGGGCAGGAGCAGCTGTCTCTGGTAAGTTGTGGGGCTTTCCTTATGTCACTCAAGGGATGCTGACCAGCTTTGATCCCTCCACCAGAGGGCATCAGAAGATGGCTGCTTGGGCTTCCCTGGTGATGCAGTGGTTGAGAATCTGCCTGCCAGTGCAGGGGACACGGGTTCGAGCCCTGGTCTGGGAAGATCCCACATGCCGTGGAGGAACTAGGCCTGTGAGCCACAACTACTGAGCCTGCGCGTCTGGAGCCTGTGCTCCGCAACAAGAGAGGCCACGATAGTGAGAGGTCCGCGCACCACGATGAAGAGTGGCCCCTGCTCGCCGCAACTGGAGAAAGCCCTCGCACAGAAACGAAGACCCAACACAGCCAAAAATAAATTTATAATAAATACATAAATAAATAAATAAATAAAGAAGATGGCCGCTTCACGGACTTCCCTGGCGGTCCAGTGGTGAAGACTCTGCACTTCCACTGCAGGGGGCGTGGGTTCCATCCCTAGTCGGGGAGCTAAGATCCCACATACCGTGTGGACAAAAAATTAAAAAAATTTTTAACTTTAAAAAAAAGATGGCTGCTTCTTGAGGTGACATCAGAGGCTCCTGGAGACGAAGCCCAGGGTGGGTGCTCCCACTGGCAGGAATGTGGACGTGGACGTGAGCCAGCATGGGCCGTGGGACAAGAGCAACACCCCAGAGAGGGCAGAGCATGAGAAACAAGGAGGCTGTCCCAACACCGTTGAGCTGCCATGCCAGCCCTGAACACCCTGCCAGGAGGGTGGCGAGAGAGAAAGAGCCTTCCGTCTTGTACACCACTCTATTGTTCGTACCCTAGTTAACTGAGTTACTAATGTCTACAGTCAGGCCTTTCATCACCGAACCAAGGTGATGACCCCAGGAGACCTCATTTCAATCTTACCTCTCCGTGCAGCATGGGGTACAGCGTCCGGGGCCTTCCAGGAGGGCCAGCCCGATGCCACCACCTCTGCTCGGCCTGCCCGAGTGCCTTAGCTCTGGGCCACCTGAGGTCTGGCCACGCTGTGCACACTGTGTCTCCTGCCCTGCACTGGGCATTCTTTTATACATTATCTTGTCCTTCAGGGGCCATGCTCCAGGCCACTACAAACACTCCCCAGCAGAGGAATCTATGAAAACTCCCTCCGCAAACACCCTGAACTCTTGGGCCCGCTGCGCTTTCCTCGGCTCTGAGCAGCTTCTCACGGCACAGGGTGTGACCTCACCAGGACTCAGGCGGAGCAGCCTTCTCGCTTCCCCCAGCTGGCTCGCCGCATGGGGACACTGCGGGCTCTGAATCCAGAATGCACAAGGCACGTGGCACGTGGGGCTGAGACCGTGGCTGTCCCTCGGTGCCCCGGCTACTATTCCGCTTCTTGGAAGCAGATGTCTCTCCCTTCCTCTCTCTGAGATGATCAGACAGACTACTTGGGGGCGGTGGGAGTGCCAATGGCCCCATTGCCTGTAGGAAATCCCTACTATGAAGCCCTCGTGTTCCGGGCACATCAGGGAAGTAAAGTGGGTTTACATCCTGAGAGCTCACCTCCCCCTTCCTGGGGCTCATCCCCTATAATGGACTTATGCTCAGTTCCACCTGCCAAGAAAGGACCTAACATGAGCCTTTTACAATTTCTTCTTTAAGTTCAGTTGCATTTCGTTTTGCATTTCATTCAGCCCCTGCTTACCCCAAGCCGACTGTTCAGCTGCTTCTAAGATGGCATTCGGGGTCAGATGGTCTTCATGGTGCCAGGGTATCCCTTCCCACAAGCCCCCAGCCCTGGCCAACACCACACCCACCCTCCTCCAGGGGATGAAACCAGCTGTGAAAGGACAGCTCAGAGTGAGGCAGGCAGATGAGAAGCAAGTGGGAGGATACGCCAATCTCATCCCCCTGGAAACCTGTCCAGAGTGATGGGAAAATGGGACCAGAGAGAAAGGGTGGGGAGAGGGGACCCAGTAAAGAAGATAAAGGAGTGAGAACAAAAAGGAAGACTCTGGATGATTCCAGAACCAGACACCTACTGACTAAATAACAGAGAGCTGGTTTTTCAATCTCTCATTTACCAGCCTCCTATGTCCCCATCCAAGACTTTCAACCCTTCCCTGAAGCTCTCTCTCTGATTTTTGAGTCCTCAAATCCAAGTCCACCTTTGCTGCTGAACTGTTAAGAGAATCTTCATGTAGGAAACCCCAGATAATTGGCAGACACTAGTGACAATGCCCCTGATGTGTCAGGTCTTCGGCCAAGAGCTGGAGGGGTTTAGGGAGTATAAACGGAGTCCATGACCAAGCACCAGCAGTCTAGTGGGGAGGACAAAAGACCTCCATAGAAGGCTACCTACTACAGGAAGACAAGGTAAAGGGCCGATGAGGGGACAGGACAGGCAAAGACCTGGCTTCAAGTCCCAGCTTGGTCAGGTCATGACACCTCCATGACCCCAGCTTCCCTGTCTGTAAATGGCATGGAGAAGCTAGAAGGACCGTCAGAAGCCATCGAGTCTCCTGGTTTTTAGACGAGGAAGCTGAGGACACAGAGAACTGCCACCAAGTTTGTGGCAGAGCACCGCACCCTGGCTTTAGCGTGGCCTCCTACTTAAGAATCAACGAAACACACACACAAGCGTCTTGTCACGTGACACAACTGTCCAGGGCAACTGCCCCGACACACACACCCCATGGTATAGCAAAGCCCTACAGCCTAAGAAAGATCTGGAACTGAGGCCACTGCCCCCCTTCCCTCACGACAGAATAGAGAAGAGTTGGTTTAATCAGCACCATGGACCGAAGTCGGACACAAGCAAGTGGGCCCAGGCAATGTGTCAACACAGGTGCTTTGGAACGGGGAGCAAGTTACTGCTGAAGCCCATAAAGCCTCCCTCATCTCTCTGGACAGGTGCAGTGGGAGGCTGGACTGGGGGTTGGGGATAGACGGAGTTTTCAGGCTCTGATCCCACCACCTCCCACAGGTGGGACAAGGTATCAGCAAGAACAGCTCGACAACCAGAGGGTGTACGGGACCTGGGGGTCACCAGGGACGGCTCTCAAGGAGCAGCTGCCTCCTTCCCTCCGGGCCACACGACCCGCACAGGGGCCCCCTCGGGATCTCACAGGGAAGCAGCAGGGGGAGAAGCAGCGGACTCCAGCCTGGTCCCAGGAAGCTGGCTGGTTTCCTTCATACCCACAGTCTGCCCCTCCCAGTCCTCTGCAGACCTGGAGCAGAAGTGATCTCCAGAGTGCCCCCCGCCACCAAAACCCTGGGATCCATCATCATCGCTGATGTGCGAACCTCCAGTTCACTCATTTTACTGCTGTATAATATTCCACCGTAAGGATGTATCACAGATCACTCACTTTATTGCTGTATTACAGTACATGGTAAGGATATATCACGTATCATTTATCTATTCTCCTCTCAACGGATAAGTAGTTGTTTACAGATGTTTGTTATTATAAATAATGCTGCTACTAAAAATAAATCTTATGAATCTATGTGTTCTGGGCAGGGAGGGCTTCATTGTGGGCTGGATATTCAGGGAGAGCTTTCCAGAGGGCAGATTGCACCCTCCCCTGTCCCATTTCCCGCACTCCCACATCACCACCTCTCAGGAGCACCATGGTGAACAGCCCAGGAACCCAGACAGACAAGACCACGATGACCCCCAGATGGAGCATGGAGCTGGCTCCCTACCTGCTGCAGGGGGGCTCGCCCTCGGGAGAAGGAATAGCTGCAGTCCAGCTGCTCATTGCAGTCCGCCGTCCACTGCAGGGGAGAAAGGAGTGGTCAGTGATGGCAGGACATACAGGCTCATCCTCACTCTGCTCTGGCCCCCCAGGCACGGTCCCGCCCTGCTGCAGTAGAGCCAGTATGAAATCCTGCTCAGCCATTTTCAAAGAGAAATCTTCCTGTATCACCAGGTCCCACTTGGCATCTCCCAGTGCCACATGGAGGTGACCCTTTGGCATATGTGTGGGGAAGGCAAACTCATTTCCTGCCACCTAAGCCCACCAAAGTGATGAAGAGCCAGCTACATTCCAAAGCCAACCAGACAACACAGAGGGTAAATATGAGTTTTGAGAAACCAGCACCATGTTTGACCACCTAACCATGCTTCAGCCACACTAGTTCCCTACGGTGTCAAGGTTGGAGCTAGAGGAGAGGCATGTATGTGTGGATCATACCGTACACCCAGGCCCAAAGTACGGTGGACCTGTGGACTGACAGGAGAGCATGGCATCGGGGAAGAGCCCCAGACTGGCCATCAGAAGCCCAGTCCCACCACTGACCTCAGGGGCCCCATGTGCCCCAAAGTGTGATATGACAACTACCAGTGTAACGGTCCTCAAACCCTGCCACATAGGGGGTCTCTGGGTCCTAATCTCCACCCACTGAATCACTTGCTGAGGGCAGCACCTGTCTTCTCCATTTTGACAAGCTTTCCAAGGGATGCACCAGATGTTTGAGAGCCACTGAAATCCATGTAACCTCCCAGGCTTCACTTTGTCATCTATAAAATGGGGACAGCAAGGCTGGGTGACTCTGCAAGGTTGAAATGAAGGGACTTTGTAAGCTACACCAAATCTATATATAGATATAAAGTAGTAGTAAGAGTACAGCTCTTCCACAGTAATGTGCTATCTATATATATAGTGGTGCTTTTATTATTGTGTTAAATGTTAGGTAGGCTCTCCTGCTCACACTGAACGTTGATCTTGACCTACACCTGTATGATTCATAAAAAGCAGAGCAGCCCAGTCTCTCTCTGTTTGACACACTTGGTCAGAACTGTGAGTGAGTGTGGATGGCTCAAAGCCATCACCGTCCTGGATTCGTGAAACCTTGGCTAGACACCGCCAGCCTCCCGACTGTGGGTCAAGGGCATGACCTTTGTATAGGAAAGACATTTTATTACAATGCCGATGATACAGGCTGGTACAAGTGTACTCTACAGCAGTGCTGGCCAACGAATAGGAATCGCAGACATAATTTTAAATGATCTAGTAGCCAGATTTAAAGAAGAAAAAAGAAAAAGGTAAAATGAAACTTAATAATGCATTTTATTTATCTCAATATATGTTTCTCTCAATAGGTAATTGATATAAAAATGATTAGTGAGATATGTTACATACTTCTCTCCATACTAAGGTTTTGAAATCTGCTTAAAGCATGTCAATTTCAAGTGCTCAAGAGCCACATGTGGCTAGTGGCTGCCCTATTGGACAGCACAGCTCAGGTCGAAGGAATTGGCAAAGGCAAGGTACCAGTCCCAAGAGAGTGTGCCCTCAGAGCCACTTCTTGCCCATCCTGGCTCTGTACTGCAGAGGGGCTGAACCCTGCAGACTCAGCTGGCTTCTAGCTGGGTTGGGCTAATGGGAGACAGGAAGAGAGAGAAGCCGTGGTGTTTCTCCCCCATCTCTCTATGCTTCAGGCAGCATTACCAGCAATGACTGGGTCTCCTTCAAGGCTCCAGCCTCACCAGATGGGCCCTCTGTGCACGACCCCTAATGCTGGGCTCTGGCAATACCATCTCCTCCCTTTGTGCCTCAGGCCTAGAAGTGGTAATGGCTCTCTGTGGTTGTTTAGTTTCTCAGCTCTTTTATCATGTGGGTAACCAACTCCCTGGGTTAAATTCCCTCTGTCTGGATATTTGTAGTCTCAAAGCATCTCTGCAAAGATATTTATTAAATTATAGGAGAAAAAAAGGGAAAAATGAGAAATCTATCAGACACCACCTTAAACCAAGTGATCAAGGATAATATCACCTGTAATAAAACGTATTACCACCGTGGACTTCCCAGCATAATGCCCTGAGAAGGGCCATGTCACTCTTGAGGTGTCCTTGCCAAAAATGCACAATCTCAATATGATGAGAGAATATCAGGCAACCCAAACTGATGAACTTTCCAGAAAATAAATGACCAATACTCTTCAAAAGTGTCGAGGTTGTAGGGATAAGAAAAGACCACGGGAGTGTCACAGGTTGGAGGAGAATAAGAAAGCATGACAATTAGATGCAAATTTGAATCTTGGAACAGAAAAACGACATTAGTAGATAAACCGGTGATATTCAAATAAAGTCTCATTGTACCAATGGTAATTTCTTAGTTCTGATCATTGTACTATGGTTATGTAAGATATTCATATTAGGGGACAGGTACATGGGAACACCCTGTACTATTTTTGCACATCTGCTATGAGTCAAAAGTAACTTCAAAATAAAAAGTAATCCAGGGACTTCCCTGGTGGTCCAGTGGTTAAGACTCCGTGCTTCCACTGAAGGGGGCACGGGTTAGATCCCTGGTCAGGGAACTAAGATTTCACATGCCACGTGGCACAGCCAAAAAAAAAAAAAGTAATCCACATACGTATATATGTATTTATATATATATATATATATATATATATATATTTGTAAACTATTTGAACTACTATAAAAACAGTCCCTCTGCTTTACTGCTTTCTATACTTGAGTGGCTTCTCCTTTCCTGGTTGGAGCCTGGCTGACAGTGGGGAGGCACGCAGTGACTACCGGCCAGGAGAGAAGTAGATCCTGCACTTCTCGTCCCATCCCAGGACAGCCTTGCAGAGAAAGGCCTCCTCCAGTGGGGCAACCCAAACGCTTCAACCCCAGCTGCATACTGCTGACTTGACATCTCACAGAGAGGTGACTTGAGGGTGGGCACACCTCCTCCTGGGGTCAGCGTGGTCCCCACGTGGTCCCTGGCAGGGCGGGGATGGGGTGCAACACTGGCTGCTCCTGACAAGCGGGCACAGAGGGGCAGCCGAGGCTTTGTGCACAGCCACGTGCCACCTCAGCCCCCTGGCTAGGCTTTCCCAGAGCGATTCCAAGCTCCGATGAGACTGCTCTGCTTTGTCAAAGCTCATCCTTGACTTTACACTGGCCAACCTTCCTGAGCACCTTTGGTGTGGAACCTGCCACCGGCGCTCCCTTCACAGGAGAGGTGAGATGTGCAGTAACAGTGGCGCAGGGAGGGGGAGGGCGAGGCTGAGAAGGGACAGTGTGCTCTCGGAGGGATTCCCTAGGGAAGGAAAGCAGTTGAGCCGGGATCCCTGGAGAAGAGTGAGCCCAAGTGTGGACATGGCAGGGGAACACTGGCCAGCTCAGGGGTAGAGGGTAGCAAGCAGGACTCTCCCGCTAAGCGGTCAGAGACTTCCTGGGTGGAAAGATTCCGAAGGCGTCTGTTAGGGGAGGGCGTCATCAGAGCTGTGTTAGAACAGGCTGAACTGGCCCGGAGTGTGGGTGTGGGGAACCCACTGGTTGGGAAGCTAGAGTCCAACATCCAGGTTTCCACTGGGAGAGCAGGCAGAGACAGAAATGAAGAAGTGGCTCTGAGAGCATCATACAGTTAAGCAGTGAGCAGAGGGCTGATGTGTTTAGGAAAGCTAGCAAGATAGTAAAGTCCACAGAAACCCACCCCACAGACCCAGCCATGGCCCCCAGGGAAAGCTTTTGGGGGAGGGAGTGTGGTCCAGCTGGGTCCTGCTTTCCTGACCCCCGGGGAGGAATTAAATGTGAGTCACTGCAGTTCTCCCAGGAAGTTGTACCACTGGGCCCGTGTGGCATCCAACCCCCCAGTCACGTCCGCTCTCTGCTGCTGCCTGACCCTACAAGCCCCTGGGAGCTCTCCCTTCCCTGTTCAAATCTCCTCCCCTGTGCTGGGATTCTGCTGCCCACACTGTCTTCTTTCTTCTTAGGCTGCAGCCACCACCACCTCCCTCCCCTTTGCCTTTTCTGAGCCACCACCTAGAAAATTCTCCAGACACAGACCTTCCGGGAACCCGTCCTAATATGTATGAGATGATTCCAGAACAAGAGAAGGGCCCCCTTGGGGAACACTCTCCTCGGCCCTGCCCCTATGCTTGGTTCAGCCAGGGCATTTCTCCTTTGAGGTGAAGGGTTTACAGCTGGGAGCAAGTTCTCTGGGGGGTTAAGGTGGCCCCTCCTGAAAAGGTCGTTGAACACGAAGAGGCAGGAAAAGTGGGAAATCTGTTTGTATGGGAACAACGAACATGGAATTCACAAGAGTGGTTTTGGGTCTTCACCATAACGGCTATAATTTATTTCTTAATTTAAAAGATGAAACAAAGATGGCACAGGGTTAAGGTTTAATAAATGGGAGTACAGATGTTTAGTCTGTACTCAAAACAGATGCTTATTCTATTGTTCTCTGCTTCTATCGGTACACTTTAAATACTTCATGCTGGGCTTCCCTAGTGGCGCAGTGGTTGAGAGTCCGTCTGCTGATGCAGGGGACACGGGTTCGTGCCCCAGTCCGGGAAGATCCCACATGCCGTGGAGCGGCTAGGCCCGTGAGCCATGGCCGCTGAGCCTGCATGTCCAGAGCCTGTGCTCTGCAACGGGAGAGGCCACAACAGTGAGAGGCCCGCGTACCACAAAAACAAACAAACAAACAAACAAAAACAAACACAGGGACTGAGACAACCAGCAAGCCAGCGAGGAAAAAATGACCCTAGAATCTGCCTCCCAGTACCATGGACAACACATTCCAAGTTGGTTAAAATCCAAGATACAAGTTTTAAACTCCATCAAAGTCTAAAATTTTGTGTGACAAAAGAAATCACAAACACAATTAAAGACAAGTGAGAGGCCACTTGCAACATGTGTAACAAAGGACTCATCCCCAGGAAATATAAAGATTTCATTTAATCCAGGCACTATTCTAAGCCTGCTACTTACATTAACATTTACTCCACATAGATCCCAAGGCCCATGTATTACCCCCACTTTGCAAATATGGAATTTGAGGCATAGCATGGTTAAGTAACTGAGCCAGGGTTACACAGCCAAAAAGTAGCAGAATGAGTAAAGGGGATAAATAGGTATTAATTCAAAGAGCCAGTCAAAATGTTGGAAACTCAATGTGACGTATGGTCTTGCATTAGATGTTGAACCAGAAATTTTTTTACTGTAGTAAAATATACATAATTTACCATTTTAAATATTTTTAAGTGTACAGTTCAGTGTCACGAAGTACATTCACACTGCTGTACAGCCATCACCACCATCCAGCACTCCAGCTCCATCAGCTGTCCCCCTCCAACAATAACTCCCCATCCCCCCTCCTCCAAGCCCCTGATAACAGCCATTCTGCTTTCATTCTCTGTGAATCTGACTCTTCTACAAGCCTCATAGAAGTGAGATCATACAGTACTTGTCCTTTTGTGTCTGGTTTATTTCTCTTGGCATAAAGTCCTCAAGGTTCATCCATGTTGTAGCACGTGACAGGATTTCCTTTATTTTAAGCCTCAATAATATTCCTCTATGTATGGACCACATTTTGTCCATCCAATCATCCACTGATGGACATGGACATTGGGGTTGCTTCCCCCTTTTGGCTATTGTGAATAATGTTGCTATGAACATGTTGTACAGGTACCCTCCTTTCAGTTCTTTTGGGTATATACCCAGAAGTAGAATTGCTGGGTCATATAGTAATTCTATGTTTAATTTTTTGAGGAACCTAGAATTTTTTTTTAACTTTTGCTATAAAGGATATTATTGAGAAAACTGGTGAAATAAAAGGTCTATAGATTAAATAATAGTACTGTATCAATGGTTATTTCCTATACTGTAATTATAAGAGAATGTTCTTTTTATGGGGGAGTAATATTCCATTGTATATATGTGCCATATGTTCTCTTTTTTTTGTGCCATATGTTCTTTATCCATTCATCTGTCAATAACTGATTCACTTTGTTATAAAGCAGAAACTAACACACCATTGTAAAGCAATTATATTCCAATAAAGATGTTAACAATAAATAAATAAAATAAAATAAAATAAAATGGGGCTTCCCTGGTGGCGCAGTGGTTGAGAGTCCGCCTGCCGATGCAGGGGACACGGGTTCATTCCCCGGTCCGGGAAGATCCCACATGCCGCGGAGCAGTTGGGCCTGTGAGCCATGGCCGCTGAGGCTGGGCCTCTGGAGCCTGTGCTCCGCAACGGGAGCGGCAACAACAGTGAGAGGCCCACATACCGCAAAAAAAAAAAAAAAAAAGAGAGAGAGAGAGAATGTCCTTGTTCGTAGGAAACACACAGCGAAGTGTTTAGAGATAAAGGGAAAATCTCTCTACATACAGAATCTATTGATCTATTTATCTATTGAGAGACGAGAGAAAGAATATAAATGTGGTAAGATATTAACACTGGAGAATCTGGGGGAAGGATATGGAGGAATTCTTTGTCCTATTATTATAATTTTTATGTACATCTGAAATTATTTCAAAGTGAAAAAGTATTTAAAAAGCCATCTTATCCATGGCTTCTTAATCAAGGGGGTGCCAGGACCACCCAGGGGGCGATTCGAAGGTCTAGTGGGAACCACTGCTCTCACCCAACGTCCTCTTTTCCCGGTGAAGGGCCTGAGAGGAGACGGGGACAGCCTAAAGATGGGAGCTTCTCAGAGTCAGGAGCTTGTTCGACTGCTTCCTCTGGGCTGGCACAAGGGCTTACTGACCAGGAGAGGGGGAACAGAGGCCGTGGGAGCAGAGACGGGCTGGCAGCTCACACTCTCCTCCACAGTGATACTCCAGGAAAACCTTGTGTGTGAGGGGGAGGGGATGCTGCCCAAAGGCTGAGATTTCAGAGGGAGAAAGGCTTCTTGCTCCGATCTTAAGACAAACTAACTAACTAACAAGAAACCCAAACAACTTTCCTGTTATGGAGGCAGCTTAACGCAGTGATTAGGAGCCTGAGTTCTTGAAGCAGCGAACATGAGTTCATATCCCTGCTCTATCTCTTACTCTATCACCTTGGGAAAGTCTCTTTCTCCCTCAGACTATTTCCCCCAAGCTGTAATAATGACAGAAACTGCCATAGCAGAGGTTAAGCGTATGGCACCTTGAGCAAGATCATCTGGTTCAAACCTCACACTGACCACATACTCACTGTGTGACCTTAGGCAGCATATTCAACCTCTCTGTGCCTCTGTTTCCTCCCTTGTATGCTGGCAACAGTAACAGCATCTTCTTCACAGCATTGTTACGTAGAGTAAATGAGTTACATGGACACCCTTCCGTGTCCTTTGGTAGCTCCTCCTCATGACCCCAACTTCTTAGAGCTCAATCTTTGACCCTCTTGTCTAAGCTCCCTCACTCCTTGGGCTTAAAATGTCACCCACATGCTACTATTTACAAATGTGAATCTCCAGGTCATTCCCCTCTTCTGAATGCCACTTTGTACATCTAATTGCTTGATCAGCATCTCTGCTAAGATATCCAATACTATCTTAAACCTTTCACATCCAAAACCTGAACTCTTGACCTTTGCTCCCCCAATGCTGCTCTTCCAGGGTCTTCCATCTCATTTCTGGAAAGTCTGTCCTTCTATAGGCTCAGGCTATTGTCAAGGTCATTCATTACAAAATCATGTTATCTGTGCCTTAAAGTATGAGAATCTGACCACGTCTCACCACCTCCACGGTGCCACACAGCTCCAATTCACCATCACCTCTGACCCTGACCAACCAAGGACTTCCTGGTCCCCCTGCTTCCTTTCCATCCCGCCCCTTGCTATAGCCTATTCTCCACACAGCACCCAGAGTGGTCCAATTTAACCAGTGATACCATGTCCCTCCTCTGCTCAAAACCTCCCGGCGTCTCACTGACGAGACCCCACAGACCTGGCTCTTTGCTCCCCACCAGACTGGCCCCAAAGCTGCTCCTCAAAGGAGGGTACACTCCTACACCAGAGCTGTGCCCTCAACATCCCCTCTGCCTGGAAGCCTGGTTCCTAAGTGACCTCAACTCTTACCTTCTTCAAATCTTTGCTCAAAAGTCTTAAGTAAGCCTTTCAGACAGCCCAGCACCCCACGCCTTCTTGCCTCCTTCATGTGTATCACCTTCTAACATCTATTTTCTTCTTTGTCTATCACCTGTCTTTCTCCAACTGAAAGTAAGAGCTAGGACAGGGATTATGGTCCATTCTGTTCATGACTTTATCCCAGAGCCTAGAACGGGGCCTGAATTAACCATTCTTAGCTATAATTATATTTCACTATTTAGCCAACAGTAACTGGCAGGTTTAAACAATTATACTTTATGCAAAAACCACCAGATAATGTGTAGGAAACCAGGCTAAGTACACGAGCAAGCTAAGAGTGACAGGTATGCTAGAAACTCAACTCTTGAAGGTATATTAAGAAAAAATAATACCCAAAAATGACACTAGTTTTTACATAAAATTATGGTGGGGACTTCCCTGGTGGCACAGTGGTTAAGAATCCGCCTGCCAATGCAGGGGACATGGGTTTGAGCCCTGGTCCGGGAAGATCCCACATGCCGTGGAGCAACTAAGCCCGTCCTCCACAACTGCTGAGCCTGTGCTCTAGAGCCCGCGCGCCACAACTACTGAGCCTGTACACCTAGAGCCTGTGCTCTGCAAGGAGAGGAGCCACCGCAGTGAGAAGCCCACGCACCACAACGAAGAGTAGCCCCCGCTCGCCGCAACTAGAGAGAAGGCCCGTGCACAGCAACGAAGACTCAACGCAGCCAAAAATAAATAAAATAAATAAATAAAATTTAAAAAATAAATAAAGAGCTAAAAACATTAAAAAAAGAAAAAGGAAAATTCTTCCTTTAAAAAACAAGATTATGGTGGGCTTCTTTCTCTGTTTTCTGATTGTCTCTGTTTTTCCAATTGTTGCTTTAAAAGTAAAATAAAAATTTAACCTATTTAAAAAATGGCTGGTAATCAGATTAAAAAGTGCTCAACCTCACTAAAAATTGAGGAAATGCAAATTAAAGTGACAAAAGACCATTTGTCCCAATACACTGGTAGTCCTGTGAATAATGCAACAGGCGTTTTGGAGAGCAATTTGGCAATAGCTATTAAAATGGATTCTACTTCCCAGCATCCACCTAAAGAAACAGTTTTATATGTGCAGGATGAGGCATGTTCAGAAGTATTCACTGAAAGAGCTTGTATTTCCAGGGGAAAATTTGGAAATAATCCAAATGTCTAGCAATAGGTAAATGGTTGAACAATGGGACATCCATACTATGGGCAATTGTGCAGCCATTAAACAGAACACAGCAGATGTACAAGCCTGGAGGAATCCCTAGGGCATACAGCCATGGGGAAAAGGTGAGTTATTGAACAACATATTCACCAGCTATGATATATGATTTTGAAATAATATATTTCTGTAAGTCGTGTTTTACATACACACACACACACACATACACACAAACACACACGTAAAAGCACTGAAAAGGTGAGGAAGTTAACTCATCCTTCCAGTGGGAGGTAGGGTAAGATAGTGGAATGAGGACGTAACTAATCAGCATTTGAATTCTTAGGTACCATGAGAATATATGCATACAGTACTTGTGTCATTAAAAATATTTTTTTTTAAATAAGGAGAAGAATGAGTCCCCACATTCACACCCCACAGGTTCCCTTAAACTCACTTCTTCTGTTAAGCCTTTCATAGGTGGTCCACCATTGATCGCTTCCTCCTATGAGCAAAGATGACAGGGAAAAAGGATTCAAAGGACAGGAGGAAATGAGGGAATGGGATAAAAGAGGGATGAGGGAACAGTGAACAGGGAAGGCAGAATGTAAGGAAAAATGTAAAAAGAAAGAGAAGGAAAAACAATGTGAGAAAGCGACATCAGGCCAATCTGAATCCATCCTACATATCTGCATGGTCGCATCTCTCGTAAGGTCTCTGTGCATGAGACAAAACCCAGGACTTCCAAGTGCCTGAGAGCACCAAAAAGAACTACAAGAAGTTCTCTTCACCCTCACTGGCTCTTCATTTGACTTGCAAACAAGCATTTAGTGTAAAACACGCTTTCATTAAATGTATCCACTTTTTACAATGGCCCTACGTTCTATCCTTCCAAGGGAAGGCAGCTGGACATGGAGGGGTAGGAAGGCAGTCAGACAAGTCCACCTGTGGCTGTGGTCGTCAACCTGAGCAGAACATCAGAGTCACGTGGGGGCTGATGAGATGCCAATGCCGAGGTCCCTCCCCATTCCACTCAACTCTAGGGTGGGATCTGTCCAAGCTCCAGAGCAATTCCAACATGCAGCCAGAGTTGTGAACACTGCGTTAAAGCTTGCTGATGATCCACAAAACCATCCACTAACATCAGAAGTGCCAGACTACCCCACTTATAACATCCCAATCTCTTCCACAAAAGGTTAATGGTCAATGAGATTTGGAATCCTAATTCCCATTCCACAGGGGGAAAAACAGACTAACTTCCCAACAGCCTGTTAGTCACAGCCTGTACCGAGCAGGCAACCAAAAGTAGGTGCGGAAGGGGTGGGCACCAGGGCTCAGCTCAGCCACCACCAAGCAGTGGGGTTTGGCCATTTTCCATCTCTGTGTCTCAGTCTTTTCTCCTGCAGAATAGGGCTATAATCCCCCTCCTCCCAAGGACAGAGTGAAGACAACTCTCAGGATGTGCCTCTGGGGACTTGGAATCCACTGGAGGACAGGCACTTTTGAAATGTGTGGGTGAGGGTGAGGGTGTAATTTTAAATCGGTACCCAAACACGTTGGGAAACTTAGAACATACATTCTCTTGGTTACTCATGTAGGAAAAAAAAGGACACTTTCCTGTCTCTCTCTGTTTCTTCTCTCTCTCTCTCCCATCCATCCATCCATCCGTCCATCCATCCAATTTTCTTTCTAGTTATTGATGGGGGAGGGGTGGGGGAGAACACAACTTTACAAGCATCATGAGGTATTTTCTTCCTGAATGTCAACTGCCATCTCTCAGATCCTAAAAAATGACTTCACCCACTGAAAAGCAACATTCTTCTCCACTCCCTCAAGTTTTCTCAAGGTTTCCAAGATTCTTAACAATTTTCTCTCCCAGAAACATCAAAACACCACCACAGACAGGCAGCCCAGGACATTCTCTGAGGTTTTTTATTTTTGTCTTTGGCTTCCATTTAAAGTAGTCATCAGATTAAATAAAAACAAGCAAAAGTGCTTTAGCAGAGAGATTTCCTGCAAAGCTGTGTCAACAGCGATTGTATTTTTTAAAGAAGTGTGTTCTAATAACACATCTGACCCTGGCCTTGCTTAGAGTTGCCACAGAGGCCCCCTCCCCTGGAGTCTGGACCCCAGCTGTATTTGGGTTGGGGCGGGTAGCTGGTGGGAGCAGCACTGAAACATGTCCCCCTCGGCCACCTGCACACAGGCGGGTCCTGGGACCCTGCCAGGTGTTTGCATTCTCCCAGGGAACCTCAGGGAATGCAGAAAGTTTAAGGAATGCATCTAGATGGTACAAATGTTTTCCACACTCTGCCTCAAGCCAACATCTGTTTAACAGCCCACCCAGATGTGGACATCCAAGCGTGGTTAGGTCCAACCAATCCCAGGAGCAGAAGCCGGGAGTGCAGGGCCCAGATTGAGGGCAACGTCTCCATCTGCTCTCCATCCTGAAAGCTCAGCTGTCCCCACAGGGGGCTCAGAGCCGCTGGGAGGGCCCCTCCTTCCAAAATTCTCCCCGATGGCTGCTCTGGGAACAGAAATCCTATCACTCACAAAGCATTCCTCTGGGGTAAAGCTTCACAGCTTCCTGGGACCCTCGTCCTGTAAGAGCCCATTTCACCTGAAGGAAATTTTGAGGGATGCCCTGCTGGAGGCCACCAGAGTCCACTCAGTGGGGGAGGCAGGCAGTACATGTCAGGCTAGCCCCATGCACCCGTCCACAGGGCCCGAGCTGAGGCCAAGCCCTCTCACCTACTCAAGGCCATTGCTCCAGCAAGCGGCCCCTCTGCCCTGGACCGCTCCCATCAACGCACAGCTCATTGTTAATGCTCCCGTCGTGACCTCGCTTCCCCCAGAACCACATGCTTCTCCCTTTTACAGTGAAACTCCTGTAATACAGGGAGGACCTGCACTGTATTATCCTCCCATCTCAAACCCATCTCCTTGACCTTCACCCCCACCACTGGACCGTCACCCCTCCCATCAGGGTCGCCAATGGCCCCAGTGGCTCCTTTAGGTTATTCTCACTCCTCCTCCCAAATGCCCTGCAGCAGCAGTCAGCCCGCCCTCACACCCTCGAAACACATCCTCCCCAGGGCTTCCAGCACCCAACTCTCACCTGGATCTCCTCCTGCCTCACTGCCAGCCCCTCTTGGTCCCTTTTGCCGGTCCCCCTCACACCCCTGCTTCCTGAATGTAGGCAGACCCCAGGACTCAGCCCTTGTACATCTGGTCTACCTGACCCCACTGCCTTGTTGAAGCATCTCCTCTGCTCTCCCTCTTTCTCTCTCTGCTCCAGCCACACCGGCCTCCCTGCTGCCCCTGGAATAACTCTGCCAGCTCAGGCCTTTGCACGTGCTGTCCCCTCTGCCTGGACTGCCCCTTCCCCAGACCTCTGCAAGTTCACCTCTCCACCTCCTTCGGTGACATCTTCCTTGACATCCCATTTAAAATTGCAAACCCCTCCTGACCCTCATCACTCTCCACTCCATTTTCCTGATTTATTTTTCCCCACAGCAGTTGCCATCCACCACTGGGATAAGTTCCACGAGGGCTGAGCTTTTCACCTCTTTCACTCACTCCCGGGTACCCTGTCCTAGTACAGTGCTAGACACAGAGCAGGTGCTCAATACACACTTGTAGAATGAATACTGAACAGATTACAGGCTCACACTACCTGCGATTTTAGAACTTCAAGGACGCCAAGGAAAGCATCGATTTCTCTCTCAGGGCAGATCTTGCCTTCCCCACCCTCCAATGGGGATCAGGTGTGGACCAGCAAGGCTTCACAGTTTCCCAGGTCCACTCCTGGTCCTAAGTTCCAGGAAAGCCACAGGTTCATTCTGGCTTTCTAAAAAGCTGGAGGGTCTGGATCTTCTGCCCACCCAGAGTGTGAACCAGCCAGTTGTACTGGGCTTTTCTCCAAAGCAGGGCACCCATGTCAACTTCTCTACTTGACAGAGGAGCCCCAGGCTTGAGGGGGACAAGGACAAGAGGTGGACACTGGGCCCCAGACCCTGAGCAGAAGAGACCCCCCCCCCAACCCCGAGCCTCTGGGTGCAGACAACACCCTGCTCCTCTGTAGTTTGGGAGCCTCTTATCACCTTTGACCTTCCAACATTCCTGAGGCAGCGGGATCATCCCCACTCACCAGATAAGAAAGCCAAGCCTCAGAGAAGTTGAGGGGTTTGCCTGAGGTCACACAGGCAGCTAGTAGCAAATTTGGAACCAACTCTTGAACAAATATCTACTGAGAATTTAACATGTTCAGCAAAGATGCATGTGACATGGTCACTTCCCTTAATGGTTCACATTCTACTCAAGACAACTCAAAACTTCCAAATCTCGACCCACAGTCTTTCAGCTTCTACCCAGGATCAGGGCTGCCACAGATGGACCAGGAGCAGGGAGGCCAACCTGAGAGTCTGGTCTGAAGGCTTCATGTGTGTCACGAGGTCTGGCACACAGGGCCCTGGATGACTGTCTGAGAGACTCGACTCTTTGGCGCCAACAGCTGCCTGTATTCGACATCAGAGGAAATATTCACAAGTGATAGACTTTTGATTGTGTGCCCTTTGGATAAGCTACAATCGCCAGATCTCTTTTAGAACATGAGCTTGTGAAGGACAGGGAACAGTGCCTAGCACACAGCAGGGGCTCAGTAAACGAGTGTTCCATGAACTGTGAGTCTGGCTGGGCCGCAGCTGCCCAGTGGGGTAGGACGGGGTAGAGGTGGGTCAGAGGGGCTGGGAGCACACAGCCAGGGGCTTCCTGCCTGGATCCCACGCTCTGCTGGGTGGGGCCATCCACACCTTGGCAACCTAGGGCCAGGCGATCAGATGCTGCCTGGAATTAGGGTCCCTTACCCTTATTACCCCACTTCGAGCTTCCGAGGCCCCGTACGTGCCCAGGCCCTGCCCCCTCCCGGGCAGTGCTCACCTGGGAGATGTGGGACTGCGTCTTCTCACTCTCGCCGTCCCCCTCCGTCTTGTCGGCCAGCAGCCCCTGCACCTGGTACTCAAGCACGTAGCTGTCGATGAACCGCTCAAGCTCCTCGATCTCCTGGGAGCGGCTGCTCCCGGCCTCGGAGGAGGCCGATGCTGCTGAGGAGTTCTCCATCCCTCCCACTCAGGGGCCTCGGCTGCGGGATACAGAGAACAGATGGGCTCTGTGAGACACAGCTGGAGGCAGAGATGATGACCCCACTTGAGAAATCCTCCCCCGCCTGGAAGCATTCCCTCGTCCAGCCTGCTGTCTTGGTCTCCCAACATCCTGAGAAGTCAGTGGGGTGCCAGCTCGCCTTTAGTGTGAAGAGGATGCTGTGATCCCTCCTGCGTGGGGAAGGAGACTCAGTCCCAGAGAAGGCAGGTAATTTGCCTAATTGGCCAACACAGTAACTCATGCGATGTTGAGCGTTAGTCCATACCCGGACCTTACCACCCAGGAAAAGGCGGAATATGGACCCAGTCGGCAAGTTCAACCCTACTTCTCAACTTAGAGTTAAAAAAAATCCACCACAAAGCAGAATAAAACAGACCACAGGCTTCTACGTCTCTGACCCCAGCATTGAGATGTACAGGGGTCCCCAGACACAAACCCTCTAAGGGGCCTGGGCCTCTAAGAAATACCTTCTTTTCTCTTTGGACACCAGGCTATCCCTAAATTAGGTGAAGACTGTAGGCCTTAACATGATCTTGCAGCCCTGTTAATGGTGCATCTACTGGGACACACGCTACACTCAGTCTGTAAGGACGTGACTGGCTTTTAATGATACCATGTGAAAGGCAAGGTGGGTTGCCTGGGAGGGTGTGGCCCAGCCATGGTCCTCTGTAGGAGAATGACTCCCTCTTCAGCCCTCAGGCCCTCTCCCTGGGGGGCCTGGCATAATGTGACCATGTTCCAGGGATAGCTGTTAAAGTCCACCAATAGAACTGCTGTCCCTCCCCAACTAGACCGGGTCAACCCAGCTGCTGCAGGGGCCCAGGCCTGCAGGGACACCTCCACTGTCCACACTTGCTCCCAAAGCTCCCTCCCGATCCACCTGGAAGTTGGGAAGGCTAGAACCAATCTCACCACTAGGTCCCTTCCCACCAGGGACCCTCCCCCTTCCTCTGGACAGGCTCTAGGCCTGATGGGAAAGGGCTTCGAAGCTTGTCTGGTATCCCTTCCATTGTCTGGAAATCAGTGCTCTCCACAGGGAAGCCCGTTCGGCAGAGGGAGCAGAGGCTGCACATGGCTTCACCATCAGAACTAGCAGAACAGTCTTCTACCCAACCACCACCATTAGATACACAAAGACCCAAGTAACATATGCACGGGGCTCTGGGACCACAAAGGGCTGAGGGCACCTAGAACAGTACTGTGGATAATAAAGGCAACATCCCAGTATTTTCAAAGGAACACGTGCATTTCAAAACCTTGGATTACTGAGAGCTTTTTTAGGACACAGTTATTCACCGATAATTAAGGGCTTGTTGCATTTTTAACGGTAATGAAACCAAAACAGCACAAGGAATGGCCTGTTGGGTTCCAGAAATGCTGCTGAGACTGTGAATGCTGATGCCCTCACACCCTCGCCAGGCTCCCCAGAGTCTGTGTGGACCATGGGGAGGAAGAACTCCCTGGGGAGACACACATTCTCAGCTGGTTTCCTGACTCAGGTTTTGGCTTTCGGCTGCTGCATGAGGCCCAGTCTCCCTTGGACCCCAGGCCAGCTGTAGCGGGTGTGCGCTGGGCTCCTGAGCTCAGTGGCCTTAGGGCTCATGGATTTGTCCACCTGCCCCAGAGGGAGGAGTCTGAGGTTTCAGGGTTGGGTGAGGGAACCCAGGTGTGGAGGCCAGGGTGGCAGTGAGTGTGCAGGTAATTTGCTCAGACTGAAATAAGCATGCCTAGTGGTGCAGGGCCACAGGAGGGGGTAGGGGTGTCCAACGCCCCTTCCTGCACCTGTCATTCAAGGCCTACAGTGGCCTTACATCCCTCCCACCACCAACATCCACCTGCTCCAATGGCTGCCTGTGCTTCCCCCCAGCCCCCTCGCCACTCTGCTCCTTGTCCCAGGTACAAGCCGTGTGTGGCAGGTAGACCCCCTAAGAGGGTCCTGAGTGTACACCTTTCCCCCAGCTGCTCAATCAAACATTAATCTAGGAACTCCTGGGAAGGGATTTTGCAAATATAATTAAACTCCAAATCAGCAGACTTGAGAGGAAGAGTATTCAGGTGGGCCTGATCCAATCACACGAGCCCCCTAAATCCGGGGCTGGCGGTAGAGACAGCGTTGCTGGCCTGAAGAAGGAGGGGCGTGGGCAAGGATCCTGGGCAGCCTCTAGAGGTTGAGAGCAATGCCCGGTCAACGACACACAAGGGAAAGGTACTTCCGTCCTACAACTGCAGGAAGTAAATTCTCCAACAGCCAATGAGCTTGGGGTCAGGTTTCATCCCCCAGAGCCTCCGGACCAGAACTCAGTCTGGCCGACACCTTGATTTCAGCCTCCTGCTATCCCAGGCAGGACTTCTGACTTCCAGAACTGTGAGATGATAAACGGGCATCGTTTAAAGCCACTAAGTTTGTAGTAATTTGTTACATGGCAATAAGCCACTAACACATGATGCTTATGATGCTTTTACTGCCTCTGTGCTTTTGCTCACACTATGTCCCTCACCCCTTCCCTCCACCTGTCAAATCTCGGGGTCCTAACACTCACAGAGTGCTAGAACCTTAGAGCCAACAGGAAATTAGCCCAACGGGCAATTAGCTTTAATAGCGGCCAGTGGGCAAAGGATGCACCCAGCCTCGGCCTAGGGGCATGGATACGGCAACCCCCAATATCAGGAAAGGCTAATGTGTATTGCGCCTGTATCATGGGCCAGGCACTCTCCTCAGCACTCCATATGCCTTCGTCCACTTACCCCTCACCATAACTCTATGTAATCGATATAATTATACACTTTAGAAGAGAAAACTGAGGCTCAGAGAGGTTAAGTAACTTGCCCAAGTTCTCACAGCAGAGCTCCAGGTCCAGTGACTCCCCATTGCCTCTTCATCCCACCTCCCGGCAGCCTGCTCAGGCCCTCGGGACATCTCCCACTTCGCCTTTCCCCAGTGCCCTTTGAAAGCCCAGGGAATCCCTCAAGTGCTGTGTGTGTGTGTGTGCGCGTGTCTTAACCCCCACTGGGCTGCAGGCTCTAGAGACCTGGCCCCCGTGCCTAGCTCAGTGCAGGATCCTGGGCAGACGGACGGCCTCAGGGGGATGGGATGATAAGGCCAGTGTCCAGAGAGGGCTGAAAAGGAGCCGCCTGCAGAAAAAAGCCAGTATCTAAGGCCGCGCCTATTATTCCTCGAAGACTTAAGATCTTATCACAGGCTTCTGGCACACGTCACAGGTACAGGCAGAGGGCTGGCTTCTGTAGGAACTAGACAAGAGCGTTTCCACGAGGCTCGGCCTACAGCAGCAGTCTCTGTCCTGCTCTGCTGGGCGCTCCCAGGCTCTTGCGGGTCTGTCATGGGGCCACACCACCGTCCTGTCAGGGAGCCCGGGGGCAGAACTCACCCCTCACTGGCTCACTGAGGAAAGAGACAGGCACTGAGACACATTGCCACCCTGGAGAATTTTGGTGCCCAGAGGGAAAAGGAGCATGCCCCACACTGGTCACTTGCCTTGGAGGCCCCTCCTAGCCCGGTCACTGCTGCCCAGTCCGATTCAACATGTAGCCTGACAGCACCTCCCCACAGCTGCCCTGAGTGCCTTGGACCCAGGGCTCCTCTGACACACACCAGCAGTACCTGCACCTGGAACCTGCATCCTAGAAGTGGGAGGAGCTACCAGCCCCCGGGGCAGCCCTGGACGGGGACAAACACTCCCTCATGGTCCTCCAGGGGGTCCCAGGGGATCGGGCCCGGCTGCCCACAGTGGTGACCAGATCCATAATGCCCCTTTGCCAGCTCTCCCTCCTTCCGTATTACTCTCCGCAGGGACTCCTGTTCTTGGGGTACTTCTGGGAACTCTGCTTTCGGAGGGGGAACCGGGCTAACATATCACTTAGGCTCATTTCTACGTTCTAGAATGAGCCCCAACCAGGGTTCAGGTCCCTCCTTCAGTAGAAAAGACCCAAGCTTTATCTCTTTAGCAGAGAAGAGGGAGGAGGGAGAGAGAGGGAGTGCAGCTACATTATCCATCTCCTTGGCTATCAGCCAGGCACTCAATCCCCCAGTTTCTATAGGGGTAACATACATATAACACAAAATGTACCATTGTAACCATTTTCAAGTGTACAACCCAGTAGCATTAAGTACATTCACAATGTTGTGTGAGCATCATCGCTATCTATTTCCAGAACGTTTCCAACATTCCAAACAGAAACCCTGTGCCCAGCAAACAACTCCCCATCCCCCATCGCAGCCCCTGGCAACCACTCTACTTTCTATCTCTTCTGAATTTGGCTCTTCAACGTACCTCATTTTGGTGGCATCATACAATATCTACCCTTTTGTGACTGGCTTATTTCACTCATAATGTTTTCAAGATTCATGCATGTTGTAGAATGTGTCACAATTTCACACCGTTTTACGGCTGAATAATACACTGTGTTACAATAATACACTGCATGTATGACCTACATTTTGTTTATCCATTCATCCATCAGTGGACATTCGGGTTGTTCCCATCTTTGGCTATTAATGCTGCTATGAACATGGGTGTACAAGTATCTGTTTGAGTCCCTGTTTGCAATTCTTTGGGGTATAAGCTTAGAAGTTCCACCGCATTTTTTTTTTTTTTTTTTGCGGTACGCGGGCCTCTCACTGTTGTGGCCTCTCCCGCTGCGGAGCACAGGCTCCGGATGCGCAGGCTCAGCGGCCATGGCTCACGGGCCCAGCCGCTCCGCGGCATGTGGGATCTTCCCGGACCAGGGCACGAACCCGTGTCCCCTGCATTGGCAGGCGGACTCTCAACCACTGCGCCACCAGGGAAGCCCTCCACCGCATTTTTAAGGTAAAAAGAGTGAGGAGGCACAGAGTAAACTTTCAGGCTGGTGGAGACACAGGGAGATAAAGGGATGCTTTCCTCCAGGGCTTGTTCTGCTCCCTTCCTGCCTGTGCTTTGGGGTGTCCTCCTGGCTCCGTTTCTCATTCACAGGAAGATCAGGATGGGATGGGAAACCCCCAAACAGCTGGGCTGCTGGCTAAGCTGAGAGCCAGCAAGAGGAGCTTATGTTTTAATGATCAGTGAAAGTGACAAGGGGGACGGGACCAGAGGAGGAAGAAAGAGAGGAGAGGGTGGAAGAGGAGAAGAGACACCTCCCCCGGCTGCAGCCATCCAGGATGCAGTATGCGGAGCTGAGTCCGGATCCCAGGAACACGCCCTGCAGCCTTCCTGGCTCCCCTCCTCGCCCCGCCCTGCCCCCATTCCCTGCCAGGTGATGGATGCCGAGGAACAAAAGGGCAGACAGCAGGAGTGGGAAAAGTGCTGAGGCCGCACTTTGCTGTAAAGGGCAGGCAGCCCAGAGCCTGCAGGCGGGAGGGCGGGGCCCGGGTGGGCACAGCTGAAGGAGGGGCACGGAGGGGCTGAGGCTGCAAAGCGGTGCGGCTTCCTTGGGAAACCAGCACTCAGCAAAGGTGCTTCAGCTGACACGGCGGGCTCTGCCCAAGGTCAGGAATCTCGCTCCCCCCATCCTCTGGGCCTGCCCGCCTTTCATCCTTCGTGGGGCTCACAGCGCTACATCAGGGGCCAGAGGTCTGGAGGAAAAGGTAGGGCCCAGAGACAAGAAGCTGGAACTGTCCCAGCCCTCTCAGCATCCTTTCCCACCCGCCCAGTGACAAAAGGCATTAGCAGCTGTAAATTTAGCCAATCCCTTTAAGAACAGCCAGGCGTTAGAGGCATCACCTCCTCCCCCAATCCGCAGGACCAATTCCACGACCTGCCAACCAGATGAGACTCTTCTGTTTCGCTGCCTGCTAGCTCTTCCCTGGGGAATCCATCATTCCGGGCCCTGAAAGGGCAGCCCCGCGCCCCTCACCCTTCTTCGGACCCTTTCCCCTCAGGCCCTCAGCACACATCTCAGCTGGGACCACAGAGAGGAAGCCCAGGGCTCATTTTTCGGCTTTCCGTAAGGGGTCCGGCCACCTGGCCCGCAGGCCGGCTGCAGGGAGCTGTGCAGTGCAGTAGGGGGCTCGCTCTGGGCTCCTGAGCTCAGTGGCCTGGGGACTCATGGGTCTGTCCATCCAGCCCAGCAGGACAGCAACTCCGCAGATGGATACAGGCACATCTGAGCTGTACGTGGGCGGCAGGGCCCCGCCAGTCAGCGCCGCTCCCCTGGTGCTGCATCGCATCCACCCACCACGTCTCCACCAGCTCGGCCTCGCTCCCCGAGCCCGGATCCCCTCCAGCAGTCGCTCCTGGTGACCCTGCTACACACAAGGCCCGCCCTTCTCCACTTCCCTCCCCAACACAGTGCTGGCAACTGCCACCTACACCCAGAGCCTGCAGGAGGGCTCTCTCCTTTGTGGCAGGCAGCCCCCAGGGCAGGGCAGGGCCGGGCCAGGCCTCCCGCTTCCAGTGTGGGAGGAGAGAGGCCAGGTGCCAGGGGAGGAGGACACCCACAGCCCTCCCTGAGGAAGCCATGGGAACCCCCTTCACAACGTCCTGCAGCAAACCTACCCCTCTGAGTCTGGCCCATGCCTCACCTCCTGCATAAACAGGACTCAGGCAGAATGCCTTTCCCCCCAGCCTGCAGCCCTCAGGCTCGGCCACTCATGTCAGTGCTGGCCTGGGGACTCTGAGCCACGCTGGTGCTTACCAAAAAAAAGCAGGGGGATTCAGGGGAGGCTTCTGTGTACAGGAGCCTCAGGCCCCCAACCACCAGAAGTAGAAAAGTTTAGAAACACTCAGAGCTGGAGGCGACCTCACAAATCAGCATCGTTTACCGTCTCAGGAGTCAGGACACCAGGCATCCTCTACATGTCTGATACTGGTGTAACCCTTGTTACTCAAACATCAGACGAGGGTTAGCTAGGGCGGTGCTTTTCAAACTGCAGGTCTCGGCGGTTTAGCGGCTGCAAAATAAACTTAGTGTAAGGCAAACTCATGATCTCAGCATGAAAACTATACAACAAAGTTGAAAAGTCCAGTGAGTAACACACATTGTAAGTGAAACTATTGTTTCATGGAACTTCTGTCTCATCTAAATACACCATGGGGGCTTCCCTGGTGGCGCAGTGGTTGAGCGTCTGCCTGCTGATGCAGGGGATGCGGGTTCGTGCCCTGGTCCGGGAGGATCCCACATGCCGCGGAGGGGCTGGGCCAGTGAGCCATGGCCGCTGAGCCTGCGCGTCCGGAGCCTGCGCTCCGCAACGGGAGAGGCCACAACAGTGAGAGCCCCGCGTACCGTAAGTAAGTAAGTAAGTAAACAAACAAATAAACAAACAAATAAACAAACAAACAAACACACACACCATGGAAATGTATTTCTTTCTGTGAGGCGTGGTCAAAAGACTTTATGAAAAGTGGGCCAGAGCAGTGCTTCCCCAACTTTCCTGTGTGCGGCGATCACAGGCAATCTTGTTAAAATGCAGATTCGGATTCAGTGGATCCCAGGTGGGGCCTGAGAGGCTGCACGTCTAACAAGCTGCCAGCTAGCTGGTGGTGTTGCCGCTGGTCAGAGGACCCGGCTTAGAACAGCCAAGATCTAGAAAACCTGTCACATCCCTTCTATCCATTATTCAGCTCTTCCACCCTGGTGGGAAAATGGCTGGATTCTCCATCCTGATCCTCTGGCCTGCTGGCCAGCTCCCTGGGAGAGGGGCAGTTTCTCTCATGGCCCACTTAGGGCCAGGCAGGACCTTGACAGGCTGAACTGATATTTATTTGTGGACCCTGGGATCACAGACCTCCACCCCAGGCTCTCGGCACCAGGAACACATAACAGTACTTGCTTAGAGTCCCACAGGGCCGAGCTGTGGGTCCAGACATACCCAAATGCTCTCAACAAGTTGGAGGGGCTTCTGAGATCTAAGCCTCGTGACCTCAGTGGATCTTAGAGAATCCAGCCCCTTTACTGAGCAGATGAGGACACTGGAGCCCAGAGAAGGGGAGGGTCTGCTGGGAGCCACTCGGATACCTATGGATAGAGCCCACCTGTAATGCAGGTCCCCAAGCCCCTGAGAGTCTGCCATCCCCAGAGACCCCCTGCTGAGCTGAGTCACCTCTCCCCCTCCCCCAATGACTGCCAACGTCTCTGGACCCCAAGTGCAGTTCTGGGCTGCAGTCATTAACATCAGACAGTTATTCCTAAATAACACACAGCCCCCAAATCATTGCATCATTTTCACACCCTATTGAACCCTCACTCCATGCAGGGCCCTGGGCCAAGCCCTGTGGATCTTTCAGAGTTTCCATGGAGAAACCAATGGGCCCAGGCCCTGCCGCTCTCTCCCCAGAGCAGCCTCTAGGAGTAACTGAGGAGCTGGACTGGTTTTCACAGTGACGGCTCAGGCCACTTGAGCCAAGAAGACAGGAGAGACGCTGGGAACCCTACTCTCCTCAGCATGCCCACTGTGGTAGCACCTGGAGAGGCACCTGAGAAGGGGGGCGCGGGGAGAGGGAGCGGTGCACCCATAGCAGTCCATGCACAGGACACACCCCATCAGATTCCAGTCTCCCGACTGGGACTTCCTCTGGAGAAAACATCCTGAAACAGTCACTCCCCCGACCCTGCAGAGGCCTCCACACCAGCAGACGAGCCCGGACCAATGGGCACAAGGGCATCCAGGGTGGGCTCTTGAGGTCCAGCCCCTGCATTATCCCTGGACCGTCCTGCCGTCCATATCTGCCCTCCCCTCCAGCCCCCGGGGTCAACAGGAGCCTCCACCGGGCTCCAGGTCCAGACCCCCCAGCCGCTCCCTTGGCTGAGCACAGGCTGCTTCCTGACACCTTCACACCCCACCTTGCGCTGTCACCCAACTCTTATCCTGCTCTTGAATTTTTTATGGGTTTTTATCTTGTCTTGACAAGACTTCATGGTCTTTGGGGGCCCCGCTTCATCCGATACCTCTCACCGTCCCGAGCCCTGACGGCAGACGGGCCTCCGGCTCCCCAGACCCCTCCCACCCAGGCCAGCATGCTCCTTCCCCGGGAGTGGGCCTCCCAGCTCCTCTGCCCACTGCTGCTAGGCCCAGGCTCCCCGCCAGCCCCTTCCCAGCTCTTAGAACACTACAGCCAAGGGTGCTGGGGGTGGACCTGTCCCATCCCCCGGTTCACCAGCCTCCAGGGTCACCTGGTCCCAGAACCAAGACTCCAACTTCTTCCCACCACATTCTAGAGCTTCCTTAAGGCAATTTACCTCAACAGGTACTGAGCACCTGCTGTATGTCGTGCCCCACAGGCTCGAGGGGGCAAGGAAGTCACAGGCCTCAGGGTCACTGGCTGGCCAGCCCCATCCTTGGCTGGAGTCAGGCCGCTTCCTCCCTGCCTCCTACTCCTAAGATAGGGAAACATGATGATTCTGGGTTCCAATGCTGGCTAAACCAAGCTCTGTAACCTTGGGCAGCCTGTTTCCTCATCTTTAAAGTAGTCTGATGATAAAAGTACCATCTCATAAAATGTTGGGAGGATTAAGTGAAAACGCATGAGAAGTGGAGCGCGTGGGCCCCGCCATCAGCCTTGAAAAGCTTCTGAGTTGACGGACAAAGAGTGGAACCTCACTCGGAGAATGCCGGGAACAGAGCCCAGAGGTGTCCTGCTCTGAACCCGGTGAGGCACCTGGGAGAGCACCTCAGGTGAAGGCCACAAAGCTCCTCCAAGCCCGGTGGCCCAGCACCCAGGCCTTCCTTCTCAGGTGACACTCTCCCTCCAGTGTCTCTCTCGGGGTAACCAGGGTCCCCAGTCATCTTGCTCCCTCCTGGCAACAGCTTCCTAAACCAACCCAGCTGGAGCAGTGACAGTACCAAGTGGCTTCAGAGACACTGGCGGGGGTCTCGGAAGCCTGTCCCTT
The DNA here is from genome assembly GCF_025265405.1 of Mesoplodon densirostris. Classification (NCBI taxonomy): domain Eukaryota; kingdom Metazoa; phylum Chordata; class Mammalia; order Artiodactyla; family Ziphiidae; genus Mesoplodon; species Mesoplodon densirostris. The sequence goes on along the minus strand of NC_082675.1, from coordinate 65,484,265 downwards.
GGGGGGCTGTGACCCTGTGGGCCTGTCTCACGGCTGGGAAGACAGAGCTGGCTCCGAGAACAGCATCCCTTCCCTCTCCCCTCCTCATCCTCCAGGACCCCTCGATCAAGCCCACCTCTGGACGCCACCCTGACTACCCCAGCTCATAGTGACCCTGTCCCTCAGAACAGCCACAGAAGCTGCTCACTGGGCCCTTCAGCCTCTGTCCCCTGCCACCTTGGATGACCAACTCTTCCCGCACAGGAGCATAACCACAAAGCAGAGACTGCAAATGCTCATTAGGGGCCATGTCAGGACCACAGTGTATTTCGTTTGGTCTGTCCTGTATTTTTTAAATATTCAAGCCAATTTATTTTATTTTATTTTATTTTTATTTATTTATTTTTTTGCGGTACGTGGGCCTCTCACTGTTGTGGCCTCTCCCGCTGCGGAGCACAGGCCCTGGACGCACAGGCTCAGCGGTCATGGCTCACGGGCCCAGCCGCTCTGCGGCATGTGGGTTCCTCCCGGACCGCGGCCCGAACCCGCGTCCCCTGCATCGGCAGGCAGGATCTCAACCACTGTGCCACCAGGGAAGCCCTCGAGCCAATTTTATTAACCAAAAGATTTCACGTAAAAATCCACATTTCTGATTTCTTGAAAGACTGTGAGATCCAGCGATATTGGCCTGCCTCCCAACATTACAAGCGTCAGCTAGAGCTAAGCAGGGCCGAGCCCTTCAGACAGGGCACATGATCACCAGTTCTCCACAGACCCCAATGCTCCCTAATGTCTCCCCACGGCCTATAGCCATCACTCTCACGCAGCTGCACGCACTCACATGTTACCTGCCTGGCCCTCACAGACATCCGCGTTTGAGACCCCCTCACTACAAGAAAGAAACTGTAGGTGGTCTATGACCACAAAAATGAGGAGTGTCCCTAAGAACTTGGAAATCAAGAACAAGGACTGTCCCCTGGGAGTTACAATGTGAAATCAGTACATGACAGTCCAAAATAGAAATATGCAAAGTCACTGCAAAGAGGGAGGTTTCCGGACCAGCAGGACACTACCCTAACCTGGTTGAAGACAGGTCACAGAGCTATTATAGGGAGATTGTGTCACTCTGCAGGGATTGGGCTGCACTGGAAACAAAGAAAATTGTCAACCACAGAAGGCAGTGTACCCCCAAACTCTGTCCAGGGAAAGGGGTGCCCCTCCTGGGTGTCTTGAGGGAGGTCCAGGTGAAAGGACAGGGCTGTCCCACTGCTCCCTGTGATGCCTCCACCATACTCCAGCTCAGCCTTGAAGTGGTCTGAGGGGCTGCCTCCTTCCTCAGCTAAACTACAAGCTCTTAGAGGCTGAGGACGTGTCTGCTCATCCCCTTGTGCCCTGGGAGCCAGACCTGAGCCCACTGTAGGCTTTCAGTTAATCACTGAGTATCTGATGCTGGATTCTCAGAAATTAGAAAATGGACAGCAGGTAACTGATGCTCCGTCCCTTTGGTATTAACACACAGGCAGCTGCTGGCTGCTGGTAGGCAGAGACGGGTGGCACGTCAGCAGTGGAATCAGCTAGTACAGTAGGCTGGGGATGGACCCCTGTTTGGCTGAGTAGCCTGCAT